>NC_091283.1:151808771-153216271 GCF_032444005.1 Ranitomeya imitator | reverse complement strand
ATATAACGTGATGTTTTATTGGAAAGCACTCAGCCCTATGTTACTCTATGGGGCAGTGCAGATCTGCGATTATTCTCTCATGTCGATTTGGCATGGAAAAACAATCACAGCATGCTGTAAGTTGCTCTAATTTTTGGATCACGTGCACCACCCCTACAAATCTATGGGTGTGTGACACATCGGACTGAACGGAGAGGTCATCTGAGAGCAGTCCGATGTACACTCACAGAAGCAATGGAGAAGATGGAGATATTACGTTCTCCCATTGTCTCCGTACCTATGATACGAGTCTCTCATCTGAGACAATCAGATCACACTAAGGTGACACTTGGATCAAACTCTGACAGAGCTCCCAGAAAAAGACATGGCTGATAGGCTCTGTGGCTGGCTGGCAGAGTCTGTGGCTGGCTGGCAGAGTCTGTGGCTGGCAGGCAGAGTCTGTGGCTGGCAGGCAGAGTCTGTGGCTGGCAGGCAGAGTCTGTGGCTGGCAGGCAAAGTCTGTGGCTGGCAGGCAGAGTCTGTGGCTGGCAGGCAGAGTCTGTGGCTTGCTGGGAGAGTCTGTGGCTGGCTGGCAGTCTTTTGCTTGCTGGCAAAGTCTGTGGTTGGCTGGCAGAGTCTGTGGCTGGCAGGCAGAGACTGTTTGCTGGCAGGCTCTATTGCTGGCAGGCTCTCTTGCTGGCAGGCTCTCTTGCTGGCTGGTAATGATTGAAGGCCTCACTGCCATTGTTTATGTATATGTCCTGGGGGCCGGCCAATTGGTTCTGAGCATTCTCAGATTAAAAAAGCGGATCAGGTCACCGGATCCGTTTTTTTGGATCCGGCGCCCATAGACTTGAATTGTAGCAAAAAGCCGGAAGCGCCGGATCCGGCCTTTCCAGCTTTTTCGCCGCAGACAAAAAACATTACTGTAGACATTTTTTCCAGACGCCGGGAATGGAAATTTTCACCGGAATCAGAAAAAACGGAAGGAACGGTGGGCCATGCGGCGCAATCCGGCGCTAATACAAGTCAAAGGGGAAAAAACGGATCTGGTTTTATTTTTCGCCGGTTACGTTTTTTCAAAAAAGAGCCGTAATGGGCCGGAATAAAAAAACCTAATGTGTGAAAGTAGCCTAAGTGGCCCGATTCTCTTGCATGAGATAATCTACGGCAGAGTGAGTAAACCCTAACAGACAGACTGCACCTTTGGATGCCATACTGGTATTTTCTGCATGAGAAATGGAGCAACTCAAATATTTATCTGTGCCTTTTGTATGTATTTTTGTGCATATCTGTCATACAGGTCACAAAAAGCTATTCATAATTGTATAGTATTTCTATTACCATATATACTCGAGTATAAGCCGAGAATTTCAGCCCATTTTTTTGGGCTGAAATTGCCCCTCTCAGCTTATACTCGAGTCATCCCCAGGGGTCGGCAGGGGAGGGGGAGCAGCAGCTGTGTAATAATACTCACCTGCTTCTGGCGCGGTCCCAGCACGTCCCTGGTTCTCCGGGTGCCGGCAGCTTCTTCCTGTAGTGAGCGGTCACATGGTACCGCTCATTACAGTAATGAATATGGACCCGGTGCCACTCCCATAGGGGTGGAGCTGCATATTCATTACTGTAATGAGCGGTACCATGTGACCGCTCAATACAGGAAGAAGCTGCTGGCGCCGGAGAACCAGGGACTGCACCGCGCCAGGAGCAGGTGAGTATAACGCAGTGCGCGATATTCACCTGTTCCTCGTTCCACCGTCGGCGCTGCTGCGTCTTCCCTGTCCTCTGCAGTGACACTCAGGTCAGTGGGCGCGGTGACGCGATTAGTGTGCGCCGCCCTCTGCCTAAGCGTCAGTGCAGAGGACAGGGAAGACACAGCGGCGGCCGTCGGTGGAACGCAGACCGGTGAATATAGCAAGTGCCGGGGGCCTGAGAGGTGAGTATGTCTTTTTTTTTTAATCGAAGCAACAACATAAGGGGCAAATGTCTGTATGGAGCATCTTATGGGGCCATGTGCAGCATTATATGGGGCAAATATCTGTATGGGGCCATGTGCAGCATTATATGGGGCAAATATCTGTATGGGGCCATGTGCAGCATTATATGGGGCAAATATCTTTATGGGGCCATGTGCAGCATTATATGCGACAAATATCTGTATGGAGCATCTTATGGGGCCATGTGCAGCATTATATGGGGCAAATATCTGTATGGGGCCATGTGCAGCATTACATGGGGCAAATATCTCTGTGGGGCCATGTGCAGCATTATATGGGGCAAATATCTCTATGGATCATCTTATGGGGCCATGTGCAGCATTATATGGGGCTAATATCTCTATGGGGCCATGTGCAGCATTATATGGGGCAAATATCTCTATGGAGAATCTTATGGGGCCATGTGCAGCATTATATGCGACAAATATCTGTATGGAGCATCTTATGGGGCCATGTGCAGCATTATATGGGGCAAATATCTGTATGGGGCCATGTGCAGCATTACATGGGGCAAATATCTCTATGGGGCCATGTGCAGCATTACATGGGGCAAATATCTCTATGGGGCCATGTGCAGCATTATATGGGGCAAATATCTCTATGGAGCATCTTATGGGGCCATGTGCAGCATTATATGGGGCAAATATCTCTATGGAGCATCTTATGGGGCTATAATCAGCATTTGTTGAGCATTATACGGGGCAAATGTGTCTATGGAGCATCTTATGGGGCCATAATCAGCATTTGTGGAGCATTATATGGGGCAAATGTCTGTATGGAGCATCTTATGGGGTCATAATCAACATTTGTGCAGCATTGTATGGGGCAAATGTCTGTTTGGAGCATCTTATGGGGCCATAATCAACATTTCTGCAGCATTATATGGGGTATATTTTAATATGGAGCATCTTATGGGGCCCATCATAAACTGTATGGAGCATTATATGGGGCTCCTGATTGAATATGGATATTCAAAAACACTTAACGTACTGATGTCTCAATTAATTTTACTTTTATTGGTATCTATTTTTATTTTTGAAATCTACCAGTAGCTGCTGCATTTTTGACCCTAGGCTTATACTCGAGTCATTAAGTTTTCCCAGTTTTTTTGGCAAAATTAGGGGTCTCGGCTTATACGCGGTCGGCTTATACTCGAGTATATACGGTACACATTATGACACTTTTTATGAACATGTAATCTCTGTGTAGAGAATGCAGAGCTGCTCACCTTGCTGCTGTCCTCTATTATCAGGCTCCAGTGCTGCTGTCACGGGACTCATCAGCTCTTTGATATCCTTTCCTTTCTCCATTCCAACCACATGCATCAGGTATAATCTACAGGTAAAGGAGGCGTCATTAGTAAAGAACAGTGATTTTCAGTCCCATTGCACCCCAATAACCTTTGCAGTGCAAACTTATTTTCAGATCTGTAAAGGGTCATTTCCATTTTAGCCGTTTATGTCTTGCCTAATTTGAAGCCCCTCGTCTCTTGAGTGGCAGCACAAAATGACTGTTCAAAACCAAGCACAGCAGATTGATGGGACTTAGCCCTAATTAAAATCATACCTTTAGGCTACGTTGCCACGATGAGCTTTTTGTGAGTTTTTGATGTTGCAGAATTTCTGCATTTAAATTAGATTTGTGTTTCTTTTTATTGCGTGTGTGCGGTTTTTTTACCTGTGTTTTTGTTCTCTTGTTAGTTAGTTGTGCGGATTACGTTAGTTCAGTTTTGGTGGAGTGTTACCCCCTTTTGGACTATGATGTTTATTATCTGTAAGATGCTTCATTTTTAACACAGGAAAAATATGCACCAAATGCTCACTGTGGGTACATAGTCTTAGTGTTTGTTACTCTGTTTGCGAAAAATCATTCTTTATTCAAATGTTAATGATGTGGTTGGCACAAACCTAGGTGTGTCCATGCAGTTCATATACAGACCCCAATGCTGGACTGACTGAGTATCCAGACCCGAACTTACAAACTCACAGACACATACAAGACTGTAAGAGTACTTTCACACTGGCGTTTTTTTTTTAATACGTAGCAATGCGTCGTTTAGGGGAAAAAACGCATCCTGCAAAGTTGTTTGCTGGATGCGTTTTTGTCCCATAGAGTAACATTACCGACGCATTGCGACGTATTGACACACGTCGCAACCATCGTGCGACGGTTGCGCCGTGTTGTGGCGGACCGCCGGGAGCAAAAAATGTTAAATGTAACGTTTTTTGCTCCAGACGGACCGCTTTTTCCAACCGCGCATGCGCAGCTGGAACTCCGCCCCCACCTCCGCTGCACCCGTTGTGCGGCGCTAACAACGCTAGCGTCGGAATCTCGGCCCGACGCAATGCGACGGGCCGAATTCCGACGCTAGTGTGAAAGTAGCCTAAGCTCCTGCCATGGGAACTGCAGCAAGACCGAGCACTGTGGTCCATATACGGACAATGAAATATGCTCGTGTGATTATCTCCACTCTTTTCTGGCTCCTGTAAATACAGAGCTGTCAATCAAAGAAGAGGTGGAGATACATAGAAACCAACTAAGTAGGAAGGTGCACTGAACTGCACGGACACAACCAGGGCCACACCGAGCACCTTATTAACAGATATGAATAATGATTTCCTGCAAACTTGGCAACAGATTTGGACAAAAAAAGGTATGTTTTTTTTTAGGGCTAAGTCCCCTACAATATGCTGTGCTTGGTTTTAATAGTTATTGTCTAGTGATGAGCTAGCGTGCTCGGATACCGTGTCATCTGAGCCCATTCGTGTGTAGATATATTTCATCTTTGGCATGCTTGAATTCTTTGTTCGAGTCGCCGTGGCTGCACGTCTCACGGCTGTTCTACAGCCCCACCACATGCAGAGATTCTGTTAGTTTCATTAAAGGCCAATGCCAAACGTGCGTCGGGGCATGCGCCACGCTAGTTTAAGTCCCTCCACCAGTAAGTACTCAAAACTGGTTTATTAGGCTCTATTTTGGCACACAATTGAACTATATGTTATATATACTATCATATCAGTTTTGCATATGAGCATATGTGTGCTACACTCTCTTGTTTTATTATATAGCCTGTATTAATAAGGACTACAAATTGCACTGTTTAATTTATGCAGCATATATGCAATTGCATTTACTGGTTCCATTTGGTTTACTTGTTATGGGATTTATCTTGATATATACGGTACATTGCTTAAATGTTTTTGTATATATTGTGATATAATAATGCACGTGCGCCCTTGCTTTGTTGTACGTTTGATATCTTCCTGATTCAAATAAATTAATTTTAATCTCACAAACTGATTCGAGACTTTTCGTCAGTCTTTTCTTTGTTCCTTTGCCATTTTACAGTACCAGAATAATACAAGAGACTTCAAGAAATTTTATGCACAAACTAAAAAAATCTGCTGTCCAATTCGACAAGAGTCGTAGGTTTCAGATGTGCAGCTTGTCAATTTATGTCAGAGCAAATTTCTTGAGCACTTTCTTCGCAATGAAATCCATCGAGGTTAAATGCCACTGGGAATATCACTGCAACATCTCCACTGTGGGAGGCCTGTACTAGATACATGGGAATGTAACTGTGAAGAAACCAAATTGTATCTTAATTTCCCAGACAACCATGTTTTTGTAAACCAAAAAGAACTGACTTAGGCTACTTTCACACTAGCGTTAACTGCAATCCGTCACAATGCGTCGTTTTGCAGAAAAAACGCATCCTGCAAAAGTGCTTGCAGGATGCGTTTTTTCCCCATAGACTTGTATTGACGACGCATTGTGACGGATTGCCACACGTCGCATCCGTCGTGCGACGGATGCATCGTGCTTTGGCGGACTGTCGGCACAAAAAAACGCTACATGTAACTTTTTTTGCTGCTGACGGACCGCTTTTTCCGACCGCGCATGCGCGGCCGGAACTCCTCCCCCACCTCCCCGCACCTCACAATGGGGCAGCGGATGCGATGAAAATCTGCATCCGCTGCACCCGTTGTGCGGCGCTTACAACGCTACCGTCGGTAACCTCGGCCCGACGCACTGCGACGTGCCGAGCCCGACGCTAGTGTGAAAGAAGCCTTATCTGTATATTGGCTTGTGAATTTAAGTGTTTATGGCTGGTGGGTCAAGACAGACTTGCCAACTGATATACTATCCAACATACTGTGTAAGGGTATGTGCACACGTCAGGATTTCTTGCAGAAATTTCCTGAAGAAAACCGGAAATTTTCTGCAAGAAATCCGCATTTTCTTTTTTGCGTTTTTTTCCCGGTTTTCTTAGCATTTTGCAAGCGGCACAGATGATTGGCCTCGGGGAGACCAAAACATAAGGGATGGTCTGCATATTTCCCATAAGGGATGGGGGCAGTGTTCTGGAATCACTGCGTTGAGAAACACGTGATGGTGTCTCCGCGGTGTTGGATGTTTTGGTCTCCCCGAGGCCAATCATCTGTGCCTTTATAGCCTTTTTACTAGGCACTGCTCGTAATAGCCAGATTCCTACTCCACACTGATGAGGGGCAAAACCCCGAAACAGCTGTCTGTGGATGGATACCATGCTTGGCATAGGTGGCTTTCCTTCATAGGATGCTGCCCTTCCCGTGGTTGTTCCTTCCCGGGAAAAGGCCTGGCTATTCACTGCTTGCGTCGAGAAACACGTGATGGTGTCTCCGCAGCTTCTTTACATGCATCTGCATATTTCCCATAAGGGATGGGGGCAGTGTTCTGGAATCACTGCGTTGAGAAACACGTGATGGTGTCTCCGCGGTGTTGGATGTTTTGGTCTCCCCGAGGCCAATCATCTGTGCCTTTATAGCCTTTTTACTAGGCACTGCTCCTAATAGCCAGATTTCTACTCCACACTGATGAGGGGCAAAACCCCGAAACAGCTGTCTGTGGATGGATACCATGCTTGGCATAGGTGGCTTTCCTTCATAGGATGCTGCCCTTCCCGTGGTTGTTCCTTCCCGGGGAAAGGCCTGGCTATTCACTGCTTGCGTCGAGAAACACGTGATGGTGTCTCCGCAGCTTCTTTTCATGCACCATCAAAAAGTAGTCACAAAAAATGACACATACACAGGAAAAGAGACAGCAAAGCCACAGGAACACCCATTGCAACCACCCGGTCATTAATAGTAGTAAAAAAGTGCTTGTCCAATAATATAATTTGCGGTAAGAAACCCTCTTACAAAAAAATGAGGTAAGTAGATCGCTAGATCCAATAATACAGAGTCCACCAAAGTAGGGAGAGCACTTACCACGGGCAGGAGCAAAGGTAAGAGGACCCTGGGCCGGTGTTAAATTACCCCGACGCACGTTTTGCATGTTAAGTCCACCGCTTTGTCAGGGGGAATGCAGCATAGTAGCAGCAAGAACCTTTTATGGTCACATGGAGAGTCACATGGTGTGCAAATGGCCAATCAGCGTGATCAGAAGCGGCGCATGCGCAGCGCGTCTCACAGGTCCTGGAAGGCACATCTCGGCATCATGTGTTACTGCACAGGAGCGGGGAGGAGGAAAGTCCCCGCTCATGCAAGCAAGACAAAAAAGACGCGTCGATGTCCACCAGGACGCCGGAGCAGCGGTACGCATGCGCACCACCACTTCACCACCAATGTGAGATTGAGTAACTGTTTCAATACCAGAATGTTGCAGTCAAATAATTATAAGGTGTGGGAAGACCAGATCTCGGAGTATTCAGGAGCATAAAGGCGTATTGAGGGTTTAATAAAACAACGGATCATAAAAATGGAGCGAATACTCCGAGATCTGGTCTTCCCACACCCCCTAAATATGGTGTTAGTTAGGTTTTATTCATTTTAACTGTTTTTAATTAATTTTATCTTATATTTTTCCTTATATTTTTGCGGCAGGATTGATTTGGTACTCTTCATGGCTGTTGGACACATCATCTTTTGCACTATTTTCATAATTGGCTGACTGCGCTTATAATGCCTATATGTTTGGACAAGTAAACTACGGAATGTGTTGCGACAATCCATTTTCTGGATATGGGAGTGATATCTTTGTAATTGTATAAATTTGTAATTAATGTGTAATGCCTTTATAATTATAATACTTGATCATAATATGCTGATACCGTAACAGTTACTATATATTACATTGGTGGTGAAGTGGTTGTGATACCTTCATAATTGTATAAACTCAATGATGTGTATCTCCCTTATAATTCCTCCTCCCCGCTCCTGCGCAGTAACACATGACACCGAGATGTGCCTTCCAGGACCTGTGAGACGCGCTGCACATGCGCCGCTTCTGATCACGTGATGCACACCATGTGACTCTCCATGTGACCATAAAAGGTCCTTGCTGCTACTATGCTGCATTCCCCTTGACAAAGCGGTGGACTTAACACGCGAAACGCGCATCGGGGTAATTTAACACCGGCCCAGGGTCCTCTTACCTTTGCTCCTGCCCGTGGTAAGTGCTCTCCCTACTTTGGTGGACTCTGTATTATTGGGTCTAGCGATTTGCTTACCTCATTTTTTGTAAGAGGGTTTCTTACCACAAATTATATTATTGCACAAGCACTTTTTTACTACTATTAATGACCGAGCGGTTGCAATGGGTGTTCCTGTGGCTTTGCTGTCTCTTTTCCTGTGTATGTGTCATTTTTTTGTGACTACTACTTTTTGATGGTGACTTTTTTCTTATTGTTGGACTTTCAATAAAATTTATACTTTTTTATTTAAACGTATCTGATGACTCCTTGCTTCTCCGGTTATATATATATGTGTATTTTGGAGTGGGATCTTATCTGATGGGTTATTTGTAGCCCTGGTGTTGACATTGAGATGTCGCTGAGGTTTTTGTGCTTGCAAAAAATTAACCTTATGTGAACAAGGCTTCAGAATCTATTTACATCGACCAAAACTTGTTTCAGCTGTTAATAACATATTGCCGGAACATGGAAATTTATAAGAAAAGGGTTTGGTGGCGTATGCCGGACCACAGTATTAGCCAACGCATAATCACAATGTAGGGTGTTCACACACAGCAGAAATTCTGCCTCATATATATGAAGAAGGATGTAAGAATCCCACACACAGGGGGCTACATTCACATGACCACATCAGTGGAGTGCAGTCATAATTGTTTCTCACACCCATAGACTTATATGGCCGAGTATGAGCAGGAAAAACAAAGTAGAACAGGACACAAAAGTCCAGATTCATTATTATATTTGAGTTTTTTTTCTGTCTAGATTTAGGAGTCTTTCACCTGATTTTCATTCAGTCTGTATTCTTCTAATTTGCATCTATTAAATATGCGTTCGCCTGTCGTTTAAAAATCTGGAAACCGTGATGACGAATATTAGAGCGGATTCATCTAGTGAGACTTTTTGAAAAGTTGCAATTGCAAATTTTCTGCAAACATGTAGTCCAAGGGTGGGGAATCTGAGGCCCACGAGCCATTTAGGCTATGTGCACACGCTGTGGAAAGGTGTGCACTGATTTTGGTAAATCCGCAGGAAAACCACACTGCGGTTTTACGGCGGTTCTTCCACGGATTCCACCTGCTGTCAGTCTATGTGGGTGTGTTGGGAGTTGTAGTACTATACAAGCTGCACATGGAGCCGCTGTCAGTGTGTGTGGGTGTGTTGGGAGTTGTAATACTATATACAAGCTGCACATGGAGCCGCTGTCAGTGTATATGTTGGGAGTTGTAGTACTATACAAGCTGCACATAGACCCGCTATAAGGGTGTGTTGGGAGTTGTAGTACTATAAAAGCTGCACAGAGCTGCTGTCATTGTATGTGGGTGTGCTGGGAGTTGTAGTACTATACAAGCTGTACACAGAGCTGCTGTCAGTGTATGTGGGTGAGCTAGGAGTTGTAATACTATATACAAGCTGCACATGGAGCCGCTGTCAGTGTATGTGTTGGGAGTTGTATTAATATACAAGCTGCACATAGACCCGCTATAAGTGTATGTGGGTGTGCTGGGAGTTGTAGTACTATACAAGCTGTACACAGAGCCGCTGTAAATGTATGTTGGTGTGTTGGGAGTAGTAGTACTATACAAGCTGTACATAGAGCCGCTGTCAGTGTATGTTGGTGTGTTGGGAGTTGTAGTACTATACAAGCTGTACATAGAGCCGCTGTCAGTGTATGTGGGTGTGTTGGGAGTTGTAGTACTATACAAGCTGCACATGGACCCGCTGTCAGTGTATGTGGGTGTGTTGGGAGTTGTAGTACTATACAAGCTGCACATAGAGCACCTGTCAATGTGTGCTGGGAGTGATAGTACTATACGAGCTGCAGATACAGCCGATGGCAGGGTGTCTTGGGAGTTGTAGTACTACAAGCGGCATGGGTAAATGGGACAAGACAGAAAAGGGGGCACATGACAGAACGAAGCAGGAGCCGCTCACACGCCGCCATCAGCACCTGCGACCGGAGGAGCCGTTAGGTCACGTGACACCTCACCTCTTTCCCGCCCTTTTCTCCTCACACTCAGGCCGGCTTCACACTTGCGAGTTTTACGGACGTAAGAGCGCAGAAACTACGTCCGTAAAACTCGCAAAAAATACGGCACAATTATTCTCTATGCCTCTGCTCCTATCTGCCGTATTTTACTGATCAGTATTATACGGCTTTCTACGGCCGTACAAAATCGCAGCATGCTGCGTTTGTCACCGTACTGCGCAAGAAATACGCCAATGAAAGTCTATGGAAGCGTGAAAAATACGGATTACACACGGACAAGCAGTGTGACTTGCGAGAAATACGAGAAATTACCTAGAAAGCTCCCAGGCTTTCTAGGTAATTTCCTACGATCTATGAACAGCCAGCAGAGGGCGCCTCACCGCAAATGAAGCTAAATATAGCTCATTGATCTATATTTAGACTCATTCTCCGGGGTTTTGCAGCGAGGAGTAGCATTGCATTAGCAAAGCTCCTTGCTGCAAACTGTTTTAACCCCTTCAGAAGGATTTACATCGTTGGACGTTACAGATCTGCGGAGGGTAAGTATATTGTTGGTTTATTATGTTATTTCTTTCACAGAACGAGGGTCTTCAGTGACTGGATTGGGCGTAGAATAAAATACTCCAACAACCATTGTTTTTATTTCATTAAAATAATTTTAAATATTGTGTTTGTCTTTTATTTAACCCTTTACTACAATTGGATTAATAATGGATAGGTGTCAAAATTGACGCCTCTCCATTATTAATTAGGCTTAATGTCACCTTACAATAGCAAGGTGGCATTAACCCTTCATTACCCCATATCCCACCGCTACACGGGAATGGGAAGAGAGTGGCCAAGTGCCAGAATAGGCGCATCTTCCAGATGTGCCTGTTCTGGGGTGGCTGGGGGCAGGTGTTTTTAGCCAGGGGGGGGCCAATAACCATGGACCCTCTCCAGGCTATTAATATCTGCCCTCAGTCACTGGCTTTACTACTCTGGCGGAGAAAATTGCGCGGGAGCCCACACCAATTTTTTCCGCCATTTAACCCTTTATTTTAAGAGCTAGAACGGCCAAATTTTGCAGATACACACTACTGACATTAGTAGTGTGGAATCTGCAAAAAAAATGGAGCGAAGACATGGTTTACTGTATGTAAACCATGTCTCAAATCATGTCGGGTTTTAGGAAGGAGAAAGAAAAAGCCGGTAATTGAATTACCGGCTTTCAAGCTGTATAGCGCTGGAATAAATATTAATATATATACATATATGTGTCTACTGACATATATATATATATATATATATATATATATATATATATATATATATATATATATATATATATATATATTTTTTTTTTTCTTTTTGGGACACATGGATCATTTCTATAGCGGTATGTCGGTTTTGCAAGCCTGCGAGAAAACCACGCAGTACGGATGCCATACGGATTACATACGGAGGATGCCATGCGCAAAAAACGCTGACAAACCCTGCCTACGGAGGAGCTACGGACCACTATTTTCGGGACATTTCAGCGGATTACGGCCGTAATATACGGACCGTATTTTCATACGCTGAGTGTGAAGCCGGCCTCAGAGTGACACACGAGTGGCGGAGCGTCGTGCACACTGGCAGGTATCTCCTCCGCGGTATATCCTGTTGTATACCTGACAGAAAGTCCTGCCGCAGGTGGTGCAGAGCAGGCGGACATGCTGCGTGTATGACCGTGTCTTCTCACCACACACACCGCTGTCATCCTGGATAAAGCCGGGTGTAATTAGTTCTGCACTTCCACCCTGCAGTGAAGCATACTGTGGCAGAATGGCGGCGCCGGCTGTACGATGGGGCCCTCAGGTGTACGGGGGACACACAGCAGCGTGTGTACCACAGGTGACCGCGGGTCTTGCCTGCTCATTTATCACCTAGTTGTCAGCAAATGGCAGAGCTCCAGCCTCCATCGTCCCACAGGGCGCGGAGCTGCTGCAGAAAGCCCTGACCTCAGCACAGCCTGGTACAGAGCGGGTGTACAAGAAATTGGCCATTTTTATTATCATTAGTTTTTCTCTTCCAGTGTTTCTGATCTGTGGATTTCCACATCAATGTTTTAGTCGAAGTATGAAAATGACAAATTTTGTGGGAAACTTATTTTAGTGGAAAAATAAACTTGATTGTACATTTTTACCAGCCCAAATTATATTTCCTGGGTGCAAGATGCTCATTCTCCTAGTTTATCTCCTCGAGGAACCAAAATACATCTCGTGGATCTACAGATCCTCGGGGCCTCTGCAAATGTGTCATGGCTGCCACCGTCTGTTACAGTTAAAGGGGTTGTCCACTACTTTCAGTTAACCCCCCAATGTATCCCCCGGGGCCCCTAATGAATTGTGTAAATACCTTCCTTTGCCGTTTTCGCCTGTGAGCGGCGCTATGCTGGCGGCTGAGTCCGGGTCACGTAACCCCCAGGCTGCAGCCGCCGCTAATTTCCGCCGACATCACGTCAATTTCCAGACTCTGGAAATTAACGTGACCCAGCCTCCACACACAGCGGTCACTCATCAAGTGACTGGGCTGTGGGTGGGGCTGCAGGGCTGTGCTGGGGGCAGGCGGGACTAGGCAGGGATGTGCGGGCCCCTGGGGTCTGCGCGCCGGGATGCGCGGGCGCCTGGGGTCTGTGCAGGGCTGCCACTAGAAATTTCGGGGCCCCATACTGGCAAAATATTCGGGGCCCCCTTGAGACTCCGCCCAGGCTCCACCCCAGCCCTGCCTCCAGGCTCCACCCCTCGAACTGTCCACAGTCCCACCGCTCTCTCTTGGAAAAACTCCACTTCTCACCTATCACACATTAACAGTTCCCATCACCAGATCACACATATAGCCGGCAGCTTTTGTTTTGGCCAAAAGATTTTTTAAGCCGCCACCATAACACGGTAGACACTTTTGGCCGGGCCCTACTCTACTTTAACCTATTAAATATTTGCTAAAATATGCAATACAATTTAGGTATATTTTTATTTATTTTTCAATTTTTTAAATGACCAATAATATCACATACAAAGAACAAATACCACAGCACTATGACCAGATGACATATTACCACCACAGTGATCGAATATCACATACAAAGAACAAATACCGCTACACCATGACCAGACCACATATTACCACCACATAGTGACTGAATACTACTATTCTGATCAGTAATAAAAAAAAAAAGCACCATACTATCACCATAAGTGCCATTATACACAGGAGATCTGTACTTAGTATGCAGCGTCTGTGTACAGATAATACAGTGATCACTAGTGAAATTATACACAGGAGCTCTGTATGCAGTGTATAGTGTCAGTGTATAGGTAACACACTGACTCACCAGTGACGTCTCTAGGTGAAGTCCTTCATCTTTCATCCAGCACAGACCGCCATCATTTCATCCAGCCAGGACTCGTTTCTGCAGGAAATTAACACAGTTATCTCGAGCTCTGCTTGTAGAATACATTAATTAATTTTCCCAACTTCTACATTACCCACATGAAGAAAAAGAGGCGACATAGTATCACTCTACACAGTAACAGGATCGCCCCCTCATTTAAAACAGTATCCTCAAAAAATAAACTAAATACATCACTGCAGTAATAATATCCCTAAATTAGTCCCTATGGTAATAATATTCCCCATCCTGGCCACCGTGTGTCTCATTCCTGGCGTCAGCCATATGTTCTCCCATCCTGCCCTCATGAGTATCCATTCTGCCCCATATGATCTCCCCATCCTGACCCATTTGTCTCCATCATATCCATCCTGCCCCATGATCCTGCAAGATCTGTCTCCAATTCTGCCTCCAGTGTCTCCAATCCTTCCCCATCTGTCTCCAGTCATGCCCTCATGTCTTTCATCATACCCCGTATCTCCATTTTGCCCGTGTCCAGCATCTCTGCCCCTGTGTCCAGCATCTCTGCCCCTGTGTCCAGCATCTCTGCCCCTGTGTCCAGCATCTCTGCCCCTGTGTCCAGCATCTCTGCCCCTGTGTCCAGCATCTCTGCCCCTGTGTCCAGGATCTCTGCCCCTGTGTCCAGCATCTCTGCCCCTGTGTCCAGCATCTCTGCCCCTGTGTCCAGCATCTCTGCCCCTGTGTCCAGCACTCTGCCCCTGTGTCCAGCATAATGCCCATGTGTCAAGCATAATGCCCCTGTGTCAAGCATAATGCCCGTGTCCAGCATTCTGCCCCTGTGTCCAGCTTTCTGCCCCTTTGTCCAGCATAATGCCCGTGTCCAGCTTTCTGCCCCTTTGTCCAGCATAATGCCCCTGTGTCCAGAATACTGCCCCTTTGTCCAGCATTCTTCCCCTGTGTCCAGCATTCTTCCCCTGTGTCCAGCATAATGCCCCTGTGTCCAGAATACTGCCCCTGTGTCCAGCATAATGCCCCTGTCTGTGTCCAGCTTTCTGCCCCTTTGTCCAGCATTCTGCCCCCGTGTCCAGCATCTCCTCTGCCTGTGTCCAGCTTTCTGCCCCTTTGTCCAGCATTTTGCCCCTGTGTCCAGCATCTTCTCTAACCAGCTTTCTGCGCCTTTGTCCAGCATAATGCCCCTGTGTCCAGAATACTGCCCCTTTGTCCAGCATTCTGCCCCTGTGTCCAGCATTCTGCCCCTGTGTCCAGAATACTGCCCCTTTGTCCAGCATTCTTCCCGTGTCCAGCATAATGCCCCTGTGTCCAGCTTTCTGCCCCTTTGTCCAGCATAATGCCCCTGTGTCCAGAATACTGCCCCTTTGTCCAGCATTCTGCCCCTGTGTCCAGCATAATGCCCCTGTCTGTGTCCAGCTTTCTACCCCTTTGTCCAGCATTCTGCCCCTGTGTCCAGCATCTCCTCTGCCCCAGCATGCCCAGTATTCTGCCCTCGTGTCCAGCATACTGCCCCGGGCCCCCTCCCCTGGATCGCCGCTACCAAAAAAAAAAAAAAAAACTTCTTACCTTGCCATGCTCCCGCGGCGGGTGAAGCTCCTCCACGCAGGTGAAGGATGCACTCGCCGGCGGCTGACGATGACGTCAGACGCCGGCGAGGTGCGACTGCGCACTGCCGCCGTTCAAGTTAGCTGCCAGCCTCCGACTGGCTGGCGGCGACTGTTAACTATTGACGTGCGGGCACGGGCCCGCACGTCAATAGTGAGCCGCAGCGCCTGCAGGGGGGGCCCGGTGAGCAGATGAGATGGGGCCCGATGCGGGCCCCCTCTGCCCACCGGGCCCCATACGCCAGTCATGGCTGTCATGCCCTGATGGCGGCCCTGGGTCTGCGTGCCAGCACCGGGATGTGCGGTGGGTCTGCTGGCCGTGCTGGGGTCTGCTGCGGGGAAGGGGGTGGTCATTGGTGTGTGTATGTGTGCAGGCATCGTCCGATGGGACTACAAGTCCCATCGGGCTCTGCCTGCTACAGTGACACATTAGCCAATGATGGGACAGTAGTAGTCCCATCATCCGGCTAATGTGTTGAATGTAAAAAAAAAACACATACAGACATGTAACATGTGACATCATGCGACATGCAGCATGCTACATATGCGATGTGACAACATGCGACATGTGACAGCATGCAACATACGACAACATGCAGCATGTGACAACATGCAATGACATGCACCCTGCGACGACATTGTTTCAGCATGCGACATGTGACGGCATGCGACATGTGACAACATGCAACAACATGTGACCTGCAGCATGTGTCATATGACATGCAACATGCCACGTACAGTACATACAGTATATACAACATACATATAGACATACAGTACATATAACATAGATTTCATACCATCACTTGTCACTTTGTTTCCCGAAGCCAGTGTCACCTGTAAAAAATATTAAAATAATTAACAAAAACTATATTCCCTGATCTGCAGAAATCCACTTAAAACGAGTGTCCCATCAGCTGATGTGACCGCTCTCCAGGGGCTCCGGGAATACAATGATGGAGGGTGTCCTTCTTCAATGTATTCCTACGCCCCTGTGAGAAAATAGTCCCTAGTCTCACTTATGGCATTGCTGGGTGAGAAATTTTCCCACGCAGCAATTGCCATAAAGTGAGACTTTGTCCTAAGGTAACCTCTCAGTGATGCACTGCAGGAGCCATTGTCTCCTGTCAGTGTGTCACTGAGGGTCCTATAGAGCAGTGACATCACCCGATGTCACTGTTCTATAGGGGATATTGTTGTGGGACACTCGTTAATTGGACTACGGCGGACAGGTAGTATACGGTTTATGTTATGATTTTTGCAGGCGCTGAAGTATGGTAAGTATGGTTAAATGAATATTAAAATACTTTTTTTCTGGCTGTGTCTTAATTTTTTAACCCTTTCACTACTCTAGGATTAATAATGGATAGGCGTCTTATTGACGCCTCTCCATTATTAACCTGGCTTAATGTCACCTTACATTAGCAAGGTGACATTAACCCCTTATTACCCCATATCCCACCGCTACTCAGGAGTGTGAAGAGAGGGGCTAAGTGCCGGAATTGGCACATCTTACAGATGTGCCATTTCTGGGGCGGCTGCGGACTGGTATTTGTAGCCAGGGGGTCCAATATCCATGGCCCCTCTCTAGGCTATGAATATCAGCCCGCAGCCTTTCTGCCTATAAAATATAGGGGGACCCCACGTCATTTTTTTTTTTTTGGGGGGGTCCCCCTATTTTAATAGCCAGTAAAGGCTACGCAGACAGCTGCGGGCTGATATTCATAGCCTAGAGAGGGGCCATGGATATTACCCCCTTCCTAGGCTACAAATATTGGCCCCCGGTCGTCGGCTTCCCCCCTCTGGCACAGAAAATTGCACGGGAGCCCACGCCATTTTATTTTTTTTAACTGAAACATTGTTGATTAACCCCTTTCTGCCAGCTGACGGAATAGTACGTCAGCTGGCAGTATCCCCCGCTTTGAGGTGGGCTTTGGTGGTGAGCCCACTTCAAAGCCGTAACATGTTAGCTGTTTTCAATACAACAAAAAAAATTTGCATGATCGCTAAACGGTGTAGCGAGAAAAAAAATCAAAAGCCAAAATTATGTTATTTTAGTCGCCGCGACATTGCATTAAAATACAATAACGGGCGATCAAAAGAACGTATCTCCACAAATGTGGTATCATTAAAAACGTCAGCTCGGCACGCAGAAAATTAGCCCTCACCCTACCCGATATCTCAGAAAATATAGACGCTACGGGTTTCGGAAAATGACGCAATTATTTTTTATTTTTTTTTAGCAAAGTTTGGAATTTTTTATCACCACGTAGATAAAAAAAATAACCTAGACATGTTTGGCGTCTATGAACTCGTAATCACCTGGAGAATCATAATGGCAGGTCAGTTTTATGCTGTGTGCACACGTTGCAGATTTGGGTGCAGAATTTTCTGCACAAAATCTGCATCTCCTTGCAGAAAACACAGCTGCGTTTTTGATGCATTTTTTTCACTTTTTTTGCGCGGTTTTGACGCAGTTCTTGGTGCGGTTTTTGGTGCGGTTTTTTCACGGTTTTGATTCATTTTTTTTTGTAAATTCTTTATTTAAGGTAGAGACTGGAAACGTTACATGCATGTAATGTTAGGATAAGTAAATACAACATAACTGTTTTAACAATGGCAGCAAGCGAATCCAGGTCACCAACTTTGTAGAATGGTAGGAGAGGAAAGGGAAATGGGGAGGAAGGGTTAGGAAAGGAGGGGGGGATGGCTTGAGGAATGATAGTTAGAAGGGGTGGAATAGGGAGAAAGGGGGTGGGGGGTTTTGATTCATTTTTTAATGCAGTATTTGGTGCGTTTTTTTTTTGGCGTGGTTTTGATTCAGGTTCTTGCTGCTTTTTTAATGCAGTTTTTGGTGCAGTTTTGGCACAGTTTTTGGTGCGGTTTTGATGCTGTTCTTGGTGCGGTTTTGATGCAGTTTTTGGTGCAGTTTTGATGTAGTTTTTGGAGCAGTTTTGATGCAGGTTTTGCTGAAGTTTTGGTGCAGTTTTTGGCTGATTTTTTGCACGGTTTTGATACATTTTAAAAAAAAAATTTTGGTGCTGTTTTTGTATGCGTTTTTGAAAGCTAAATAATGATGTATTATTGAACAACAACAACAACAAAAAAAAAAAAAAAAAAAAAGATTTGTGATGTCATTATTGTCCAACCTCCTTTTACATTTGTCCAACGCACACTCAATTACACTACACACAGATAGACTTCTAGATGATAGACGAAATGGATAGATAGATCTACATATATCTATCTATTCATATATCTATCTATAGATATATCTGGATAGATATATCTATTGATAGATGTATGGCTAGTGTAGGGTGCGTGTCCACTGTCCGGATTACATCCGAATTAGCTGCAGATTGGATGCTGCGTACTTGTAGTCACATCGGATGATGCCTGCACACACACCCCAAAAGACCCCGCACACACCCAAACAGTCCCGCACACACCCGAACACATCCGAACAGTCCCGCACACCCGAACAGCCAGGCACACACCCGCACAGCCCTGCACACAACCGAACAGTCCCGCACACACCCGAACAGCCAGGCACACATCTGAACAGTCCCGCACACATCTGAACAGTCCCACACACATCCGAACAGCCTGCAGACCCCGCCCGCATACACCCGAAACAGTCCTGCACACATACAAACAGCCCACACACCCCGCCCGCACACACATACACGCACACAGTCACCGCCCACACACTTCCCTCCTTCCGAACTGCAGCGTTTCTCACCCACATCCGCAGCAAAACTGCAGATCTTTTTTACATCTGCGGTTTTGCTGCGGATGTGCCCGACTCAATGAAAGTCTAAGGCCGGGATCACACACAGCAAGATACGGCCGAGTCTCGCAGGTTAAAACCAAGCTCCGGCACTCCGGAGCAGAGCATGTGGCCGCATAGCAATACATAGAGCTGCATGCTCCGCTCCGGAGTGACGGTGCCAGGACTTGTTTTTAACCTGCGAGACTCGGCCGTATCTCGCTGTAGTGTGACTCCGGCCTAAGGGTGCAGAAACGCTGCAGTTCGGCACAAAAGAAGTGACATGCTGCGGAAAAAAAAAGCTGCATTTCGGTGCGGCTTTTTCCGCAGCATGTGCACAACAAGTCTGCGGCTCCCATAGACTTACATTGGTTGATGTGCACTACACTGCGGATTTAATGCAATTCTGTGCAGCAAAAAACCCTGCAGATCTGGAATCAAATCCGCAACGTGTGCACACAGCCTTAGCATTTAATGAACCTAGCAAAAAAGCCAAGCAAAATATAAGTGTGGGATTTGCACTTTTTTTGCAATTTCATCGCACTTTGAATTTTTTTCACATTTTCTGTTACACAACATGGTAAAACCAATGGTGTCGTTCAAAAGTAGAACTTGTCCCGCAAAAGATAAGCCCTCACATGGCCATATTGACGGAAAAATTATGGCTCTGGAAAGAAGGGGAGCGATAAACGAAAAAAGCTCCAGTGGTGAAGGAGTTTAGAAACATGGATATGGACATAGATACATTATCTATCTATCTATCTATCTATCTATCTATCTATCTATCTATCTATCTATCTATCTGTGTGTAATGGAGTGTGGGTTGGACAGAAATGACATCACAAATCTTTTTGAAGAGAGAGGAGGGAGGGGTTTGGGTGTGTTTTGGAGTGGGTGTGGTAGGTTCGCGCTTAGAGGCCTGTGCAATGCATCATGGAACTTGTAGTATTAGAGCACAATAACTCAGGAGAAAGGAAGTTGTCGATCCATGAGAGCTGGATTCAGCACTGAAGATGTGCTGCTACAGCATGATAAAGGTAATATTGCTAAAATAAACACAGTGGATGTTTTCAGTGGCACATAATAGCAAGATTTATGAAAAAATTTTTTTATTGTAGTGGACAACTTCTTTAAATCTCGAGTCACACATAATGTATAAAATATCGGTCCGTTTTTCACAGCCGAGAATTGCACAAATGTTCCCTGAACAGTGATCCGAATGTCATCCGTGTGCAATGCGAGGATGCAATTTTCTTGCATCTAAGCATCCGTATGGTATCAGTATGGCGAGATTTTGTCACCGGGTTGTAAAATGGACATATAATGGATCCATGGCCTCAAATATTCGTGAAAACATATATATATATATATATATATATATATATATATATATATATATATATATATATATCAGTGAGACATATATTTATATTTTATACAGAGCTATATAGCAGAATAGCCGGTAATTCATTTGTCGGCTTTTGCTAAATCATTACAGAACCCAACAGGATATGAGACATGGTTTACATGCAGTAAACCACTGCATATCCATTAGATTTTTATATGTCCCTCACTAATCATGTTAGTAGTGTGCGTGTGTAAAATTTCAGAGCTGTAGTTGTTAAGGGATTAATTCACGGAAAAAACTGACATGGGCTCCCGCGCAATTTTCTCCGCCAGAGAGGGAAAGCCAGTGACTAAGGGTAGATATTAATAGCCTAGAGAGGGACCATGGTAACTGCTACTCCACCCTGGCTAAAAAAAATCTGCCCCCAGCCATCCCAGAAAAGGCGCATCTGTAAGTCTCTTCCCTTTGCCCTGTGGCGGTGGCATATGGGGTAATAAGGGGTTAATGTCACCTTGCTATTATAAGGTGACATTAAAGGGAATCTGTCACCTACTTCTTCGAATATAAGCTTCGGCCACCGCCATCAGGGGGTCATCAGCAGCATTCTGTAATGCTGTAGATAAGCCCCCAATGTAAAAAAAAAAAAAAAAACCTCGCTCAAAACTGTGCCGCTAATTATAAACCTGTCTCTAATCTTCCATTCATCTCTAAACTCCTCGAACGCCTGGTCCACTCCCGTCTTACCCGCTATCTCTCAGTTAACTCTCTTCTTGACCCTCATCAATCTGGTTTCCGCTCTTTACACCCTACTGAAACTGCCCTCACTAAAGTCTCTAATGACCTACTAACAGATAAATCTAATGGTCACTACTCCATGCTAATTCTCTTGGATCTCTCCGCAGCATTCGACACTGGATCATCAGCTCCTTCTCACTATGCTCCGCTCCATCGGCCTCAAGGACACCGTTCTCTCCTGGTTCTCCTATCTCTCTGACCGATCCTTCACTGTATCCTTTGCTGGTTCCTCCTCCTCTCACCTTCCCCTTACTGTTGTTGGGGTTCCTCAAGGATCAGTCCTAGGCCCCCTCCTCTTCTCTTTGTATACTGCCCCTATTGGACAAACAATCAGTAGATTTGGTTTCCAGTACCATCTCTATCCTGATGACACCCAATTATACACTTCTTCTCCTGTTATCACGCTGACCTTTTTAGTAAACACCAGTGATTGTCTTACCGCTGTCTCTAATATCATGTCCTCCCTCTATCTGAAACTGAACCTGTCAAAAACTGAACTCCTCGTGTTTTCTCCCTCTATTAACATACCTTTGCCTGACATTGCCATCTCCGTGTGCGGGTCCACCATTACTCCAAAGCAACATGCCCGCTGCCTTGGGGTCATACTTGATTCCGAGCTTTCATTCACCCCCCACATCACTGGCTCGCTTTTCTTATCTGCTCGCTCTTCCGGAAATGAACTCATTAGCGTGGGGAAGTTTCTGAACATTTTCCCACGCTGTCAAGTTCACCGCGTCAGTCGGAGAGTCTGCGCAACCTCAGTGACTACCGCTGACTTCACTTAGGCTGCGCAGACTCCCCGCCAGACACGGAGAACTTGACAGCTTGGGAAAATGTTCAGAAACTTCCCCATGCTAATGAGTTCATGTCCGGTCAGGCGGGGAGGCTGCACAGGCAGCTTTTCAGTCATTCCTCCGTGGTTTACAGCCCGGCCGGTAGCATTAGCACCGCTCCTGGTTGTAAACTATTTAACCCCTTGAGATGGATTGCAGCGTGGGACTTGACTGTATGGCAGACAGGTATGGGATATTGTTGTACAACGCCTGGTCATGCTCCTGATGAGGCGGCGGATGGTCTCCTGAGGGATCTCTTCCCAGATCTGGACTAAAGGATCCGCCAACTACTGGACAGTCTGTGGTGCAACGTGACGTTGGTGGATGAAGCCAGACATGATGTCCCAGATGTGTTCAATCGGATTCAGGTCTGGGGAACGGGCGGGCCAGTCCATAGCTTCAATGCCTTCATCTTGCAGGAACTGCTGCCACACTCCAGCCACATGAGGTCTGGCATTGTCCTGCATTAGGAGGAACCCAGGGCCAACCGCACCAGCATATGGTCTCAGAAGGGGTCTGAGGATCTCATCTCCGTACCTAATGGCAGTCAGGCTACCTCTGGCGAGCACATGGAGGGCTGTGCGGCCCTCCAAAAAAATGCCACCCCACACCATTACTGGCCCACTGCCAAACCGGTCATGCTAAAGGATGTTGCAGGCAGCAGATCGCTCTCCACGGCATCTCCAGACTCAGTGTGAACCTGCTTTCATCTGTGAAGAGCACAGTGGCCGGCACGGTGTTGGGCTGTGAGCACAACCCCCATCTGTGGATGTCGGGCACTCAGACCATCCTCACGGAGTCGGTTTCTAAAAGTTTGTTCAGACACATGCACATTTGTGGCCTGCTGGAGGTTATTTTGCAGGGCTCTGGCAGTGCTCCTGTTCCTCCTTGCACAAAGGCTGTGGTAGCGGTTCTGCTACGGGGTTGTTGCCCTCCTACAGCCCCGCTCTGCGTCTCCTTGTGTACTGGCCTGTCTCCTCCTGGTAGCGCTTCTGGATACTATGCTGACAGGTACAGTAAACCTTGCCACAGCTCGCATTGATGTGCCATCCTTGGTGAGCTGCACTACCTGAGCCACTTGTCTGGGTTGTAGAGTCTGTCTCATGCTACCACGAGTGTGAAAGCACAACCAACATTCAAAAGTCACCAAAACACCAGCCAGAAAGCATTGGTACTGAGATGTGGTCTGTGGTCCCCACCTGCAGAACCACTCCTTTATTGAGTGTGTCTTGATAATTGCCAATAATTTCCATCTGTTGTCTATTCCATTTGCACAACAGCATGTGAAATTGATTGTCAAACAGTGTTGCTTCCTAAGTGGACAGTTTGATTTCACAGAAGTTTGATTTACTTGGAGTGATATTCTGTTGTGTTCCCTTTATTTTTTTGATCAGTGTGTGTGTGTATATATATATCTATCTACCTATACTATGTGTAGACCTTTATTTTAGCTACTAGATGGTGGCCCGATTCTAACGGGTATTCTAGAATATGCATGTCCACGTAGTATATTGCCCAGCCACGTAGTATATTGCCCAGTGACGTAGTATATTGCCCAGTCACGTAGTATACAGCACAGAGCCACGTAGTATATTGCCCAGTCACGTATGTCACAGGTTAAAAAATAAAAAATAAACATACTCTCCTAACGATCCGAGGGCCCCTCGTAGTTTAACATACTCACCATTCTGGTCGCTGCCCCTCAGCGTCCCGTCTCTCCGCCTCCTGGGATCAAACGGCGCTGTGCCGATGGGCGCGAGGCTGCCGCCATCTTCTGTTCCCAGGATGCTTTGCGAAATTACCCAGATGACTTAGCGGTCTCGCGAGACCGCTAGGTCTTCTGGGTAATTTCGTAATGCATTGCTGGGAAAGGAAGATGGTGGCAGGCGCGAGCGGACAACGGAGGGTGAGTATAGCAGTTTTTTTTTTTTTACTATTTTTAACATTACTTTTTTTACTATTGATGCCGCATAGGCAGCATCAATAGTAAAAGGTTGGGGACACACAGGGTTAATAGCGGCAGTAACGGAGTGCGTTACCCGCGGCATAATGCGGTCCGTTACCGCCGGCATTAACCCTGTGTTAGCGGTGACCGGAGGGGAGCATGGAGCGGAGCGCTGGGGACACTGCGGGGAGCATGGAGCGGAGCGCCGGGGACACTACGGGGAGTATGGAGCGGAGCGCCGGGGACACTGCGGGGAGTATGGAGCGGAGCGGCGGGGACAATGACTGCGGGGAGTAAGGAGCGCCCATTTTCTTCCGGACTGTGCCCTTCGCTGATTGGTCGCGGCAGCCATGACAGGCAGCTGGCGAGACCAATCAGCGAATGAATAACCGTGACAGACAGACGGATGTGACCCTTAGACAATTACAGTATATAGTAGATTCTATTCTAACCTGTCAGTGTGATTTTACTGTACACCGCACTGAATTGACAGCTTTTCTATAGGACAACTATGTGTATTTCTCGCAAGTCACACTGATGTTCTGTGTGGTGTGGGATTTTTTTCTCGCACCCATAGACTTTCATTGGCATATTTAAGGCCTAAGGCTAGGTTCACACTGCGTTAGCAGCAGCCCGTTCAGCACATACGCTAACGGGCTGCTGCTAGCGCAAGTGCCGGCGTTACATCGCGCCAGCGCAGATGGAGCATCTGCTAGCTCTATCTGCGCTAGTGGTGACGGACCCGGAAACGCTGCAGCCCGCGTCTCAGGGTCCATCACTCAATGACGGCACATCGCTAACGCACGCCCATTGTGGGCGTGCGCTAGCGATGAGTCCGACATTGCAGTCTATGGCGGTGTTAACAGATTAATATTTATCCGAGTGCTATGCGATTTTTTTTTTTTTTTATTGCATAGCATTCTTCCGTATTTCTTGCTAGTGTGACTCCAGCCTAAAGGTACCTTCACACTAAACGATATCGCTAGCAATCTGTGACGTTGCAGCGTCCTGGCTAGCGATATCGTTCAGTTTGACACGCAGCAGCGATCAGAATCCTACTGTGATGTCGTTGGTCGGGGCTAGAGGGCCAGAACTTTCTTTGGTCACTGGCTCTCCCGCTGACATCGCTGAATCGGCGTGTGTGACACCAATTCAGCGATGTCTTCGCTGGTAACCAGGGTAAACATCGGGTTACTAAGCGCAGGGCCGCGCTTAGTAACCCGATGTTTACCCTGGATACCATCCTAAAAGTAAAAAAAACAAACGCTTCATACTTACCTTCGGCTGTCTGTCCCTCGGCGCTGTGCTTTCCTGCACTCACTGTGAGCACAGCGGCCGGAAAGCAGAGCGGTGACGTCACCACTCTGCTTTCTGGCCGCTGTGCTCACAGCCAGTACAGAGAAGCACAGCGCCGGGGACAGACAGGGGAAGGTAAGTATGAAGCGTTTGTTTTTTTTACTTTTAGGATGGTATCCAGGGTAAACATCGGGTTACTAAGTGCGGCCCTGCGCTTAGTAACCCGATGTTTACCCTGGTTACCGGCATCGTTGCTCGCTGGAGAACTGTCTGTGTGACAGCTCTCCAGCGACCAAACAGCGACGCTGCAGCGATCCGGATCGTTGTCTGGATCGCTGCAGCTTCGTTTAGTGTGAAGGTACCTTAAGGGTATGTGTCCACGTGCAGGAAACGCTGCGTGTCTGACGCTGCATAGAGACGCAGCGTCAGACACGCAGCGTCCAGATGTTACAGCATAGTGGAGGGGATTTAATGAAATCCCGTCTCCACTATGCGTGGTAACACGCACGCGGCGGCCCTGCGACTCCGGACATGCTGCACGTCTTTTCAGATCGCAGCATGTCCGTATATCTTGCGGCGACGCTCCGTCGCCGCAAGATATAGCACAGGGCCCTATGGTGGGGAGCGATGATGCCAGATGTGTGCTGTGAACACATCCGGCATCATCGCGTCCCAGAAAGGGGGCGGGGCTTACCGCAGAGCGGCTAAGCCGCTCCGGCGATACCGCCGGCCATCCTGAACGTGGACACGCAGCCTTAGATGTGCTCTCGGATACCTAATGTCTGCCGCTTTCCTCCTGCCATGAGCCCAAACAGCAGTTTCTGACCTCATATGGGGCATCAGCGTACTCCATAGAAATTACCTAACAAATCATTTGGTCTGCTATCTCCTGCATCCCTTGTAAAAATGAAAAAATTGGGGTAGAGGCCATGTGTCACAGAATTTAGTGGGGGGTTTTAGCACCGTGCAACCCCACAAGAAACGTCTATTGTTTCTTACATTTCTGTTACACCTTTTTCACAGAGCTAATTATGTGAAAAACGGTGGTCCTGATGAATAGGTGCCTAAATGTATACATACCATCAGGCCTCATGCAGCACGCCGTGTATGGCCACTACTCGATTGTCTGATGGGTGCCATGTGTGCCAAGCTATTTTTACCTTCAAAGGGGTGCTACATATCGAGTCCGATGCAGCATGTAAATTTTTTTTTCCCCCGAATTCTGACAGAAACTAGCAGAGAAAGTTCGTACACCTCCATATGAAATTGGAGACTCGCAAAGATACTTGAGTGGCCTTCATACGATGCATTCCTGTAGCTCAGAGTGACCATGTAATCACCACTGAAAGATTTTTGTGATGGTTGCAAATTACCCTTCAACTTTTATTGATCACATATTGCTTATTTTGTGTGAATGAGGGCCTGGGAAAGAGAGGATGAGAAGAAATAGAGGGAGAGTGCTATCTTAGGCCCCTTTCACACATCAGGTTTTTGCCGTCAGGCACAATCCGGCGAGTTTTGAAAAAAAAACTGATCCGTTTTTTTCCTCCTTATCCGTTTTTTCTCATAGGATTGTATTAGCACCGGATTGCGCCTGATGGCCACACGTTTCATCCCTTTTTTGCCGGATCCGTCAAAAAAGCAGTTTCCGGCGGACGGAGGAAACATACAGAGGAACGTTTTTTCTGTCCAGCGAAAAAACGCCCAGTGACTGATCCGGCGAAAAACGTATGAAACTGAGATGTGAAATGATGATTCCGGCCTCCAAATCCGGTTTTTCATGCATTTCTCCATTCAAATCATGCACATTTTCCGTTCTGCGGTCTCTCTCCCCCCGGGGTTAATAAAAATAAAAAAAAGCGGATCCATTGCATCAGTTTTTACAATTTGTAACGGATCCGTTTTTTCAAAATTTCACCTGATCTTGCCTGACGGAAAAAAAATGATGCTTAGGCTACTTTCACACAACAAATCTTACTTTGTGAGAAAAGTACAACTTGAATCTTGCTCACCTGGTGTGGTTGTGCAAGGAGGGACAACACTAGGAAAAGTTTGCCTACAAGTGTGATCCTCCCACGCCTATGCTGCCCGTCTATATTATCATGGAGGTGATTTTCCTCTTCCAGAAAAAAATTCCTACACAGGTACCACTGCAGAACCATAATGTCACAATATACACTTACAACTTTACTGCAGCCTTTCCTAATCCAAAATTGCAAAATAAACAATATGAATGAGAGCACACATAGCCAATAAAATATCATCTGAATCAACAGATTCAACATCCTTATTCGTATTGTTTATTTTGCAATTTTGCGTTAGGAAAGTTTAACCCCTTTCTGACATTAGACGTACTATCCTGTCGAGGTGGGGTGGGCCCGTACGCCCACCGACGGGATAGTACGTCATAGCCACACAAAAAGAGAAAAAAGCACGTCCGCACAGCTGCACTTACTCAAAATGCCAAATCAAATAGCCAAACAATGCTGCTGGTCCCTGCTGACTGATCAGTGGTGCAGTATCCAAAGTTGCAAGACGATAAATATCCATACATAAGAAGAGAGAAAGGAACGCACTCACCAATCTTGTAAAATCCAATCCTTTATTCAGCGCATGGACAGACTTAGCAGGGAGGGGTGTGGAGGATGACGGACGACGGCCGTTTCGCGCTGACAAGCGCTTCTACGGGTCCTGATGGAGGCAGGAAGTGGGGAGGACCCTTTTCACCTGTGCAGGTTCAAGGTAAACTCCCACACAACCCGCGTCCTGGCCATAAACTCCGCCTAACGAAACAGTGTACATGTGACTTAACCCCTTAGTGACAGAGCCAATTTGGTACTTAATGACCGAGCCAATTTTTGCAATTCTGACCACTGTCACTTTATGAGGTTATAATTCTGGAACGCTTCAACGGATCCCGCTGATTCTGAGATTGTTTTTTCGTGACATATTGTACTTCATGTTAGTGGTAACATTTCTTCGATATTACTTGCGATTATTTATGAAAAAAAGGAAATATGGCGAAAATTTTTAAAATTTTGCAATTTTCCAACTTTGTATTTTTATGCCCTTAAAGAGAGATATGTCACAAAAAATAGTTAATAAATAACATTTCCCACATGTCTACTTTACATCAATTTTTTTTTGTTAGGGAGTTATAAGGGTTAAAAGTTGACCAGCAATTTCTCATTTTTACAACACCATTTTTTTTTAGGGACCACATCACATTTGAAGTCATTTTGAGGGGTCGATATGATAGAAAATAATGAAGTGTGACACCATTCTAAAAATTACACCCCTCAAGGTTCTCAAAACCACATTCAAGAAGTTTATTAACCCTTTACGTGCTTCACAGGAACTGAAACAATGTGGAAGGAAAAAATGAACATTTAACTTTTTTTTTGCAAACGTCTTAATTCAGAACCATTTTTTTTATTTTCACAAGTGTAAAAACAGAAATGTAACCATAAATTTTGTTATGCAATTTCTCCTGAATACGCCAATACCCCATATGTGGGGGTAAACCACTTTTTGGGCGCACCGCAGAACTTAGAAGTGAAGGAGCGCCGTTTGACTTTTTCAATGCAGAATTGGCTGGAATTGAGATCGGACGCCATGTCACGTTTAGAGAGCCCCTGATGTGCCTAAACAGTAGAAACCCCCCACAAGTGACCCCATTTTGGAAACTAGACCCCTTAAGGAACTTATCTAGATGTGTGGTGAGCACTTTGAACCCCCAAGTGCTTCACAGAAGTTTATAACGTAGAGC
The DNA here is from genome assembly GCF_032444005.1 of Ranitomeya imitator. NCBI lineage: Eukaryota > Metazoa > Chordata > Amphibia > Anura > Dendrobatidae > Ranitomeya > Ranitomeya imitator. The sequence continues at coordinate 153,187,110 of NC_091283.1, read as the reverse complement.
CGTGAAAATAAAAAAATCGCTTTTGTTTACACAAAAATGATCTTTTCACCCACAAATTCTTATTTTCACAAGGGTAACAGGAGAAATTAGACCACTAAAGTTGTTGTGCAATTTCTCCTGAGTACGTCGATACCCAATATGTGGGGGTAAACCACTGTTTGGGCGCACCGCAGAGCTTGGAAGAGAAAGAGTGCCGTTTTACTTTTTCAATGTAGAATTGGCTGGAATTGAGATCGGACGCCATGTCACGTTTGGAGAGCCCCTGATGTGCCTAAACAGTAGAAATCCCCCACAAGTGACCCCATTTTGGAAACTAGACCCCCCATGGAACTTATCTAGATGTGTGGTGAGAACTTTGAATGCCCAAGTGCTTCACAGAAGTTTATAATGCAGAGTCGTGAAAATAAAAAATATTTTTTTTTTCCACAAAAAAGATTTTTTAGCCCCCAAGTTTTTATTTTCACAAGGGTAACAAGAGAAATTGGACCACAAAAGTTGTTGTCCAATTTGTCCTGAGTATGCTGGTACCCCATATGTGGGGGTAAACCACTGTTTGGGCGCACGGCAGAGCTCGGAAGGAAGGAGCGCCGTTTTGGAATGCAGACTTTGATAGAATGGTCTGCGGGCATTATGTTGCGTTTGCAGAGCCCCTGATGTACCTAAACAGTAGAAACTCTCCACAAGTGACCCCATTTTGGAAACTAGACCCCCAAAGGAACTTATATAGATGTGTGGTGAGAACTTTGAATGCCCAAGTGCTTCACAGAAGTTTATAATGCAGAGTCATAAAAAAAATATATATATATATATTTTTCCACAAAAAGGATTTTGTAGCCCCCAAGTTTTTATTTTCACAAGGGTAACAAGAGAAATTGGATGCCAGAAGTTGTTGTCCAATTTATCCCGAGTACGCTGATGCCCCATATGTGGGGGTAACCCACTGTTTGGGCGCACGGCAGAGCTCAGAAGGGAGGGAGCACCATTTGACTTTTTGAGCGCAAAATTGGCTATCGTGTTTGGAGACCCCCTGATGTACCTAAACAGTGGAAACCCCCCAATTCTAGCTCCAACCCTAACCCCAACACACCCCTAACCCTAATCCCAACCTGATCCATAATCCTAATCACTAACCCTAACGATAATCACAACCCTTACCCCAAAACAACCCTAATGTAAACCCTAACCATAACCCTAATCAAAACCCTAAATCCAACACACCCCTAATCCTAATCTCAACCCTAACCTCAAACCTAACCCTAATCCCAATACACCCCTAATCACAACCCTAACCTTAACCCTAATCCCAAACCTAACCCTAATCCCAAGCGTAACCCTAATCCCAACTCTAACCCTAACTTTAGCCCTAACCCTAGCCCTAACTTTAGCCCCAACCCTAACCCTAGCCCTAAGGCTACTTTCACACTTGCGTTGTTTGGCATCCGTCGCAATCCGTCGTTTTGGACAAGAAACGGATCCTGCAAATGTGCTCGCAGGATGCGTTTTTTGCCCATAGACTTGTATTGCCGACGGATCGTGACGGATGGCCACACGTCGCGTCCGTCGTGCACTGGATCAGTTGTGTTTTGGCGGACTGTCAGCACAAAAAAACGTTCAATGTAACGTTTTTTTGTACGTCGCATCCGCCATTTCTGACCGCGCATGCATGGCCGTAACTCCGCCCCCTCCTCCCCAGGACATAGATTGGGCAGCGGATGCGTTGAAAAACTACATCCACTGCCCACTTTGTGCACAATTTTCACAACGTGCGTTGGTATGTCGGGCCGACGCATTGCGACGGCCCCGTACCGAGGTAAGTGTGAAAGAAGCCTAACCCTAAATTTAGCCCCAACCCTAATTCTAAATTTAGCCCCAACCCTAACCCTAAATTTAGCCCCAACCCTAACCCTAAATTTAGCCCTACCCCTAGCCCTACCCCTAGCCCTAACCCTAGCCCTAACCCTAGCCCTACCCCTAACCCTACCCCTAACCCTTATTTTAGCCCCAACTGCTCTTCTCCTGCCGGCCGGCAGATGGAGACAGATGGCGGGCGCACTGCGCATGCGCCCGCCATTTTCTTTTGCCGGCGGCCAGGAGGAGCAGCAGGAGGACCCAGGGACACAGGTGAGTATGGCAGGGTCCCTGAATCCCCCTATTTCTCTGTCCTCTGATGTGCGATCACATCAGAGGACAGAGAATCACACTTTGACTTTTTTTTTTTGCGGTCGCCGGTAAACAGTTAATTACCGGCGATCGCAAAACAGGGGTCGGTAAAACCGACCCCGATCATGCTCTTTGGCGGGGCCGGCCGGCGGGCGCACTGCGCATGCGCCCGCCATTTTGAAGATGGCGGCGCCCACCGGGAGCCACGAGGAGCATCGGGGGAGATAGGTAAGTATTGGGGCTACCTGGGACCCCTTTTCTCTGTCCTCCGATGTGCGATCACATCGGAGGACAGAGAAATTAAAAAGAGATCGCGTTTTGTTTTTTTTTGCGATCGCCGGTAATTACCGGCGATCGCAAATGCGGGGTGGGTTAAAAACCCCCCGAATCATGTTCTCTGGGGGTCTCGGCTACCCCCGGCAGCCGAGACCCCGGAGAAAATCCGACTCTGGGGGGCGCTATTTAGTTTTTCCACAGCGCCGTTAATTAACAGCGCTGTGGTTTAAGTACCCTTAGCGGCCGCCGTTAAAAGGCGTATCGGCGGTCGCTAAGGGGTTAAAATGAAAAATAAAAACAATAGCACAAAAGACATATCAGAAGAGCACCGAAAAGCTGTTGGAAAAAGTCACTTCACAGAAATACCGCCATATCGATTTTATCGTTAAGTCCCGCGGGTCCAGTAGCATTTGTACGTAATATCCACCTGGCTTCTCTTCTCAAGAGAAGCCGATGCCAATCTCCTCCATGGCGCAGTGTATCCACCCGTTCTAGACCCGCAAAGCGTAATGTATTTATGTCACCTGCATGTGCCTGCCTTACATGAGAGATCAAACGGAGAACCCCCTTTCCGGTACGTATGGAATTTAGATGCTCTCTAATTCTTATAAATAAGGGGCGTATTGTCTTACCAATGTAGAAAAGCCCATATGGGCAAAAGATTATATACACAACGTATGTGGTCCGACATGAGATAAAATCTCGAACTTGATGATTAATGGGACCCACCCGTATTCTGTCTCCTGTGAGGTGTAATGGGCAAAAACTACACTGGCCACATTTAAAATTGCCCTTAGGAACACCCGCTTCCAGCCAACTGTCCCTTTGAGTTTCAAAGCGATTCCGCACCAAAAAATCTTTAATGTTTTTACCACGTCTGCAGGCAAAAAGCGGACCTTGTCTACCATCTCTTTTAAATCTGCATCCCCCCCCCAGAATGTGCCAATTTTTCCTTATCGCTGATCTAATTTGGGCATCCATGGGGCCATACTTGAAGCTAAACACAAATTTCTTGTCATCTTTGTTTGTCATCTGTCTGTTCCCTACCATATATCTCGGGGGGTCTCCAGTGTTCAGTTTAGCCTTACCCAGTGCCTTATCCAAGACAGGGCGGGGGGTAGCCGCATTGGACAAATCTAGCGTACAGTTCTTGTGATTGACATATAAAACCCCCTTCACTGTAATTCACCGTTTTGACCCTTAAAGGGAAGGTACCGCGTTTGTAGGTCATTAATAAATCACTGTAATGTAGCATAACATGCTGCTATAAGCAAGTTTGAAATGCATGTGAAACAGATTTCATGTGTTATATGAGTTTAAAGAATGCACTGGGGGCTGACATCTTGGTTTTGCAGCAGTAGCAGGGCACTATCAGTGTCAGATTACGGCACCCCATGGACATAAGAGATAGACCGGCGCTGACCCTATCTGTAACATTGCAGCAGCGTTAGCAGTGAGCTGGGCACGCCTCTGTGGGCTGCACAACTCACTGCTGTAGGTGTGACTAGCTGCCATTTTATTATAGCCCTGTGGTATCTGCCGAGCTCCACTTACTCTCTATCGCAGGACAGAAGAAGCCCTCACTGCTCCTCTGTACTCCAAGCAGGCACACATCCTCTGCTCCTCACACGCTGCCCTGTGTGCTTCTCCTGCTGCGTGTCTTTGCCTCCCCCTCACACACAGTCCCTGTGATCTCCGGTAAGCTGCACTCACAGCCTGCAGAGAGGGAGGTGACACCTGGAGAGAGAGCAGGGCAGCTGACAGGACAGGGATTAAGGTGGGGGAAGGGGGATGGCAAGAATGTTATTCACAAAAAATGCTGCTGAGCCCACTGTGTTCTGCTCCTCTGTAAACAAGCTGTGCCTCTGATGCAGTAACTGCTGGTGATAGCAGGTCACAGGGCAGTCACACACAAAATGGTGCTGCCCTGTGATGCTGCTCTTCATTCTGCCCCAGGGATATTAGACCACCCAAAAGGGGAGGGAAATGGTGATGTCAGCAGTTACTGCCCCAATTTTGCTGCTAACAGTAAAGCTGCTAAATCTTACTATAGCTGCTTGAGGTCTAAAACGGAAAATGCTCCCCCTAGTGGTAAATATGTATATTTGTAGAAAAATATATAATATTTTTCATATAGAAATGTTTGCAAACAGTGCAAACATTGCATTAATACATTTTAATTACTATTTAAAGCTTAATTTCACAAAAAAACAAAATACAAGAAAACTGGTGTCACCTTCCCTTTAAGAATTGGCTGTAAGGAAGAGCATGACTAGTGTACACTGGATGAGCACTATCAGAGTGTAACAAAGAATTGGATGCAGTGGGTTTGCGATATACAGTGGGGCAAAAAAGTATTTAGTCAGTCAGCAATAGTGCAAGTTCCACCACTTAAAAAGATGAGGCGTCTGTAATTTACATCATAGGTAGACCTCAACTATGGGAGACAAACTGAGAAAAAAAAATCCAGAAAATCACATTGTCTGTTTTTTTATCATTTTATTTGCATTTTATGGTGGAAAATAAGTATTTGGTCAGAAACAAAATTTCATCTCAATACTTTGTAATATATCCTTTGTTGGCAATGACAGAGGTCAAACGTTTTCTGTAAGTCTTTGCATCTCGGCTTCAGGAAAATGGCCGCCGCGATCTCCATCTGCGCACGCGCGGCATCCCGCGGCCATTTTCCTGAAGCCCCGTGCAGCAGAGCACTCCATCTGCGCACGCGCGGCCTCAGGAAGATGACTGCCCCCACCGATGACAAGGGTAATGGCGCAGATCGCGCGCTTTTTCTTCACCTGCGCGCAGTGGATTCGGCACTTGGACATGCGCACACCACTACGCCACCAACGGAAAGCTGGGGAAGAAACAGCGATGTCACCACGCCCACCTGACCTGACCAGCCTGATTGACAGGCGAAAACAGCGACTTTGGTAATGTATTTCGCAGCATAGGTGGGGAATCAGGGTACACTACATACACTATTGTAACGCACAGCTCAGGCCCTATTTAACAGTATTTTTATCTCAATCTGAAAAAACGGGGTGACAGGTTCCCTTTAACGTGCAAACCACCCTTGGGGATAAAGGTTGCAGTAAAGCTGGAAGTATACAGGTCCTTCTCAAAAAATTAGCATATAGTGTTAAATTTCATTATTTACCATAATGTAATGATTACAATTAAACTTTCATATATTATAGATTCATTATCCACCAACTGAAATTTGTCAGGTCTTTTATTGTTTTAATACTGATGATTTTGGCATACAACTCCTGATAACCCAAAAAACCTGTCTCAATAAATTAGCATATTTCACCCATCCAATCAAATAAAAGTGTTTTTTAATAACAAACAAAAAAACCAACATATAATAATGTTCAGTTATGCACTCAATACTTGGTCGGGAATCCTTTGGCAGAAATGACTGCTTCAATGCGGCGTGGCATGGAGGCAATCAGCCTGTGACACTGCTGAGATGTTATGGAGGCCCAGGATGCTTCAATAGCGGCCTTAAGCTCATCCAGAGTGTTGGGTCTTGCGTCTCTCAACTTTCTCTTCACAATATCCCACAGATTCTCTATGGGGTTCAGGTCAGGAGAGTTGGCAGGCCAATTGAGCACAGTAATACCATGGTCAGTAAACCATTTACCAGTGGTTTTGGCACTGTGAGCAGGTGCCAGGTCGTGCTGAAAAATGAAATCTTCATCTCCATAAAGCATTTCAGCCGATGGAAGCATGAAGTGCTCCAAAATCTCCTGATAGTTAGCTGCATTGACCCTGCCCTTGATGAAACACAGTGGACCAACACCAGCAGCTGACATGGCACCCCACACCATCACTGACTGTGGGTACTTGACACTGGACTTCAGGCATTTTGGCATTTCCTTCTCCCCAGTCTTCCTCCAGACTCTGGCACCTTGATTTCCGAATGACATGCAAAATTTGCTTTCATCAGAAAAAAGTACTTGGGACCACTTAGCAACAGTCCAGTGCTGCTTCTCTGTAGCCCAGGTCAGGCGCCTCTGCCGCTGTTTATGGTTCAAAAGTGGCTTTACCTGGGGAATGCGGCACCTGTAGCCCATTTCCTGCACACGCCTGTGCACGGTGGCTCTGGATGTTTCCACACCAGACTCAGTCCACTGCTTCCTCAGGTTCCCCAAGGTCTGGAATCGGTCCTTCTCCACAATCTTCCTCAGGGTCCGGTCTCCTCTTCTCGTTGTACAGCGTTTTCTGCCACATTGTTTCCTTCCAACAGACTTACCATTGAGGTGCCTTGATACAGCACTCTGGGAACAGCCTATTTGTTGAGAAATTTCTTTCTGGGTCTTACCCTCTTGCTTGAGGGTGTCAATGATGGCCTTCTTGACATCTGTCAGGTCGCTAGTCTTACCCATGATGGGGGTTTTGAGTAATGAACCAGGCAGGGAGTTTATAAAAGCCTCAGGTATCTTTTGCATGTGTTTAGAGTTAATTAGTTGATTCAGAAGATTAGGGTAATAGGTCGTTTAGAGAACCTTTTCTTGATATTCTAATTTATTGAGACAGGTTTTTTGGGTTATCAGGAGTTGTATGCCAAAATCATCAGTATTAAAACAATAAAAGACCTGACAAATGTCAGTTGGTGGATAATGAATCTATAATATATGAAAGTTTAATTGTAATCATTACATTATGGTAAATAATGAAATTTAACACTATATGCTAATTTTTTGAGAAGGACCTGTATATTGTGACGTTATGGTTCTGCAGTGGTACCTGTCTCCTAGCTGAGACCATCCCCTCAGCACACAAAAAAAATGCATGTAATGATATTTTTGCTATATAGCCCTATAAATTGGATGCCATGATCAACATGGGATCCTTTTATTTATTTATTTTTGTGCTTCCATATACAGTGGGGCAAAAAAGTATTTAGTCAGTCAGCAATAGTGCAAGTTCCACCACTTAAAAAGATGAGAGGCGTCTGTAATTTACATAATAGGTAGACCTCAACTATGGGAGACAAACTGAGAAAAAAAAATCCAGAAAATCACATAGTCTGTTTTTTTATAATTTTTTTTGCATATTATGGTGGAAAATAAGTATTTGGTCAGAAACAAACAATCAAGATTTCTGGCTCTCACAGACCTGTAACTTCTTCTTTAAGAGTCTCCTCTTTCCTCCACTCATTACCTGTAGTAATGGCACCTGTTTAAACTTGTTATCAGTATAAAAAGACACCTGTGCACACCCTCAAACAGTCTGACTCCAAACTCCACTATGGTGAAGACCAAAGAGCTGTCAAAGGACACCAGAAACAAAATTGTAGCCCTGCACCAGGCTGGGAAGACTGAATCTGCAATAGCCAACCAGCTTGGAGTGAAGAAATCAACAGTGGGAACAATAATTAGAAAATGGAAGACATACAAGACCACTGATAATCTCCCTCGATCTGGGGTTCCACGCAAAATCCCACCCCGTGGGGGTCAGAATGATCACAAGAACAGTGAGCAAAAATCCCAGAACCACGCGGGGGGACCTAGTGAATGAACTGCAGAGAGCTGGGACCAATGTAACAAGGCCTACCATAAGTAACACACTAGCCACCATGGACTCAGATCCTGCAGTGCCAGACGTGTCCCACTGCTTAAGAAAGTACATGTCCGGGCCAGTCTGAAGTTTGCTAGAGAGCATTTGGATGATCCAGAGGAGTTTTGGGAGAATGTCCTATGGTCTGATGAAACCAAACTGGAACTGTTTGGTAGAAACACAACTTGTCGTGTTTGGAGGAAAACGAATACTGAGTTGCATCCATCAAACACCATACCTACTGTAAAGCATGGTGGTGGAAACATCATGCTTTGGGGCTGTTTCTCTGTAAAGGGGCCAGGACGACTGATCCGGGTACATGAAAGAATGAATGGGGCCATGTATCGTGAGATTTTGAGTGCAAACCTCCTTCCATCAGCAAGGGCATTGAAGATGAAACGTGGCTGGGTCTTTCAACATGACAATGATCCAAAGCACACCGCCAGGACAATGAAGGAGTGGCTTCGTAAGAAGCATTTCAAGGTCCTGGAGTTGCCTAGCCAGTCTCCAGATCTCAACCCTATAGAAAACCTTTGGAGGGAGTTGAAAGTCTGTGTTGCCAAGCGAAAAGTCAAAAACATCACTGCTCTAGAGGAGATCTGCATGGAGGAATGGGCCAACATACCAACAACAGTGTGTGGCAACCTTGTGAAGACTTACAGAAAACGTTTGACCTCTGTCATTGCCAACAAAGGATATATTACAAAGTATTGAGATGAAATTTTGTTTCTGACCAAATACTTATTTTCCACCATAATATGCAAATAAAATGTTAAAAAAACAGACAATGTGATTTTCTGGATTTTTTTTTCTCAGTTTGTCTCCCATAGTTGAGGTCTACCTATGATGTAAATTACAGACGCCTCTCATCTTTTTAAGTGGTGGAACTTGCACTATTGCTGACTGACTAAATACTTTTTTGCCCCACTGTAATTGAATAAGCAAGTCTTATCCAAAGTTCCGAAAAGATTAGTGAATGCTGTGACTCTTTTTCATTGATACTCAGTCTAATTCCATCTGTGTAATCTGAAGCACCCTATTCAGTGATATCCGATTTTAAGGGCCCAGTCAAACAGCCGTATAAATTGGAATGAGATCGGATCAATGCTTGAACTGGTCATGACTAGGGTTGAGCGAAACGGATCGGACAAATTCAAAAATCGCCGACTTTCGGCAAAGTCGGGTTTCATGAAACCCGACCCGATCCTAGTGTGGGATCGGCCATGAGGTCGGCGATCTTTGCGCCAAAGTCGCGTTTCGTATGACGCTTTCAGCGCCATTTTTCAGCCAATGATGGAGGACGCAGAGTGTGGGCAGCGTGATGACATAGGTCTCAGTCCCCACCATCTTAGAGAAGGGCATGACAGTGATTGGCTTGCTTTCTGTAGCGTCACAGTGGCTATAAAGGGGCGTGCACGCCGACCGCCATCTTACTTCTGCCGTAAGCATAGCATAGGGAGAGGTTGCCGCAGCTGCATCAGAAGAAGGGATATAGTTAGGGAGGGAAGATTAAGCCCCAAAACTGCTTGTGCTGTAGCGTTTTCCACTGTCCAACATCACCATTTGTTTGCAGGGACAGTGGAGGCTATATTTTTGTGCATCAGCTCTGTAGCTTATTAGGCTGCCTTAAAAGGCTCCCTGATAGCTGCATTGCTGTTTGTACGCCGCTGTGAAAACCAACTGCTTTTTTAAAAGCAAAAATCCTGTTGCTCCTTTCTGCACAGTTATCTTGTTTATTTGTCCACACTTTTGTGTGCAGCAGTCCTTTTTATTGCTGCCATACGTTTCCTGAGATCATTGTAGGGAGATTGAAATTGTACTACAGTCCTTGTATTTTTTCATATATCTTACATCCACTTTCTGCCACTTAGATTGCGTTGTTTTATACACTGTGCCTGAGTTTTGGGTCAGTCTCCCCCCAAAAAAGGGAGTTTCAAATTCTCACAAAGTGGATCTACTGCAGTCCTGTTAGTTTGGCGTATGTCAGCCAGCCACTTTCTGCCACTTAGATTGCGTTGTTTTATACACTGGGCCTGAGTTTTTTGTCAGTCTCCCCCCAAAAAAGGAGATTCAAATTTTCAACAAGTTTATATACACCTTCTACCTTGTTTTACAGTACCATATAATGGTTGTTATTTTGGTTAGATTTTCCAAAAAATGGGGAAGTCTCATGGAAGAGGCCGTGGGCGGTGGTTGCCAGCTGGTACTGATGGTGGTAGTGGCAAAAGCACAATAGCCCCTAAGGCTGGAGGTGTTGAGCCAGCGTCATCGTCTGGCTACACCAGGCCTCGAAGGCTCCCTTTTCTGGGAGTAGGAAAACCGCTTTTAAAGCCGGAGCAGCAGGAAAAAATGTTGGCTTTCATTGCTGACTCAGCCTCTAGCTCTTTCGCCTCCTCTTCACAAAGTTCCAAATATAAAAGCAGCGAGTCGTCAGTGGATGCTCCTGGTCAGGAACGTTTCCTTGTGTCCTTCACCCAAACCAAAAGTGAAGGATGCATCAGGTGACACTACAGGTTACTCCATGGAGCTCTTTACACATACCGTGCCTGGGTTAGAACGGGAAATTGTTAACTGCCCATTACAAGATGAATCGGACATGGAGTGCACTTATGCACAGCCACAGCTAGATTATAATGCTGTTCTATTGACTCAGATCACTACATTGCCCTCGCAGTGTACTGAGCCAGAATCTGACCCTGACGAGACTATGGTGCCACGTCCCGAACGCTATAGCACCTTACACGGTGACACAGAGGAAGGTGCACATGACATTGAAGAGGAGGTGATAGATGACCCAGTTGTTGACCCAGATTGGCAGCCATTGGGGGAAGAGGATGCCGCTGCCAGTAGCTCTGAAGCGGAGGAGGATGATCCGCAGCAGCCATCTACATCGCAACAGCTGTCATCTGGCAGGCCCGTATCAGGCCAAAAACGTTTGTCAAAAACAAAAACCGTTTTAGGACAGCGTGGCCATCCGGTGAAAGTAGCACAGCGTGCAATGCCTGAAAAGGTATTCCATAGTAGGAAGAGTGTAGTGTGGCAATTTTTTAACCAAGATCCGAATGATCAGTCAAAAGTTATCTGTAAGAAATGCTCAAAGACCTTTAGCAGAGGGAAGAATCTTCAAAATTTAAATACAACGTGCATGCTTAGACATTTAACCAGCATGCACTTGCAATATATCAATAGAAAAATACGGGGGCCAAAGGCCCAGTCAGCTCACCAACAGACCACAGGAGCACGTGAACCCGTCCTGACCCAGACGTAGCAACAGCTGAAGACGTAAGAAATGTGAAGATTGTTCCAGCTCCTTTCCGATTAAAAGTCCTTTATTAATCCATATACTTAAAAATCATCCCTGCACAAAAGGGAATGTGAACAGCGACAAAAACCTGCTAATAGCAACGCGTTTCGATCTAAAAGATCTTCATCATGGCTATCTACACACAAATGCAGAGGAAGTATATATTGTTATGAACAGGTAATTCAGAACCACAATGGACATTGAAGTTCAGAGCACACAAAGTGACCTGACAATTACCAAAAACAAGGACGAGCTCTGAGACGTGGGAACTCTGCTGACCGCAATCCCTAATCCTAACACACCACACTAGAGGTAGCCGTGGATTGCGCCTAACGCTCCCTATGCAACTCGGCACAGCCTGAGAAACTAACTAGCCCTGAAGATAGAAAAATAAGCCTACCTTGCCTCAGAGAAATTCCTCAAAGGAAAAGGCAGCCCCCCACATATGACTGTGAGTAAGATGAAAATACAAACACAGAGATGAAATAGATTTAGCAAAGTGAGGCCCGACTTACTGAATAGACCGAGGATAGGAAAGATAGCTTTGCGGTCAACACAAAAACCTACAAACAACCACGCAGAGGGGCAAAAAGACCCTCCGCACCGACTAACGGTACGGAGGTGCTCCCTCTGCGTCTCAGAGCTTCCAGCAAGCAAGAAAAACCAATAAAGCAAGCTGGACAGAAAAAATAGCAAGCAAAAATAACACAAGCAAAACTTAGCTTATGCAGGATAGACAGGCCACAGGAACGATCCAGGAGGAAGCAAGACCAATACTAGAACATTGACTGGAGGCCAGGATCAAAGCACTAGGTGGAGTTAAATAGAGCAGCACCTAACGACTTAACCTCGTCACCTGAGGAAGGAAACTCAGAAGCCGCAGTACCACTCTCATCCACCAAAGGAAGCTCATAGACAGAACCAGCCGAAGTACCACTCTCGACCACAGGAGGGAGCTTGGTCACAGAATTCACAACAATATATATAATGCTTTAGCAAATCACAGTGAAAACTTCAGATCACATGATCTGATCGCAGGTCCTGCAAGCAATACAAACATGCAAAAAACGTATAATAACAATAAAAAAGCAAAAGTAGATTAAAATTAACATTTTAACAATAATGGTACATAATTTCGTTCCTTTTGTTAAGTCCCAAAGGCAATCTAGTTTGTAAATTATATATCCAGTACGCCTCTCTTGTGAGGAGGTGTCTCTTAATATCTCCTCCACGGACAGACTTCTTTAATAGCCCAATCCCCTGAATTAACATAGAAATATTACCTTCATGGTGCGCTGCAAAATGTTTTGAAACCATAGATATATTTCTATTAATGGCATTAAAATTTGTAATATCTCTCAGGTGTTCCGATATCCTTGTTTTTAATTTCCTAGTTGTACACCCAACATATGCAACCTTACATTCCCTACACTCAATTTTATACACTACATTCTCAGAATGACAGTTGATAAATTCTTTTATGTAAATTCCTTTGTATTATTGTAATTGGTAAAAGTTTTGCCAGTCAGGCTGTGAGCGCAAGTGGTGCAAGACGTAGTGCCGCACTTATAAAATCCCTTGCAATCCAGCCAGGTTTGGGATCTAGGTCTGGATAGAAACAATCCTGGTGAAATTATATTACCAATTGTGGGGGCTCTACGTGAAACAATATTAATTCCCTTGCTTAAAATGTTATCAGTTTCCTCATCTTCCAATAATACAGGCAGCACTGCTCCACCAGGTTCAAGGTGTGAGCCAGGCAAGGTATGTGTTTAAGTTCTGAAAGGGCTATGGCAGCCATAAAATTCCTTCCGTTATCACTGACTACCTTGCCTGCCTCAAGATGTACACTGCCCAGCCATGATTGAGTTTGTTGCTGCAAGTACTCGGCCAGTACTTCCGCGGTGTGTCTGTTGTCGCCCAAACAATTCATTTGTAACACAGCCTGCTGACGCTTACCACTGGCTGTTCGATAATGGGACACCTTGTGTGCAACACTGGCAGCTGTGGATGGAGTGGTTATGCGACTGCGCTCTGTGGACGAGCTTTTGCTTCTGAAGGAGGAGGAGGGGTGGCGAACGCCTACAGCCAACATTTTCCTAGACTGTGGGCTAGGCAGAACTGTCCCACAATGGCTGTCCCCTGTGGACCCTGCATCCACCACATTAACCCAGTGTGCCGTAATGGACACGTAACGTCCCTGGCCATGCCTACTGGTCCGTGCATCTGTTGGGAGGTGCACCTTTCTACTGACTGATTGCCTCAGTGCATGGACAATGCGGTCTTTGACATGCTGGTGGAGGGCTGGGATGGCTTTTCTCACAAAAAAGTATCGACTGGGTAGGTCATAGTGTGGTACTGCGTAGGCCATAAGGGCTTTGAAAGCTTCACTTTCAACCAACCGGTAGGGCATCATCTCTAACGAGATTAGTCTAGCAATGTGGGCGTTCAAACCCTGTGTACGCGGGTACGTGTAATCTGGAGTTACCAGCCCTGGTCCTGAAGGTGCGAAGAGTTTGCTCGCACATCCGCCGGTCGATCGTACACTCCAGCCGCATGCTGATCCATCAGCGATCGCTGAATCTTCCCCAGCACCGCCTAATAATCGACGTTACAACAAGGTGAAACTCCACACTGCACATGCTTCAGAGGCTGTGCGAACAGAGGAGTGCTGTGATTAATTTGTGGGAGGATACACATACACGGGCAGGCAGTTGGATGGCAGACATGGAGTTGTCTGGTGTGCAGTGGTCGAAGCTCCAAGACCTCTGTCAAGTCCTTCAGTGTTTTGAGGAATGCACATGGCTGGTAAGTGCAGACGACGCCATCATAAGCATGAGTATCCCACTAATGCGTCTGCTGATGCAAAGTTTGACGCACATTAAGGAGCAGGCGTCTGCGGCCGAGGAGGATGGAAGCCTTGATGACAGTCAGCCATTGTCTGCTCAGGGAACTCTCCTGGACGAGGTGGCGGATGAAGAAGAGGAGGAGGATGATGGGGATGAATATTTATGGGAGGAAGATGCTTCTTAGGGGGCAATAGAAACTGGTGGTGTTGCAAGGTCGGGTACAGGGTTTTTGCGGGCCACAAGTGATGTTGATTTGCAAGAAAGTGCTCCTCCACCCAGCACAAGCAGTGAATTGACACCTGGAACAATGTCCCACATGGCTGAGTGTTGTGAATTCTGCTCTTGGGTTCCCTCCAGTGGTTGTAGGTGGGAATGCAGTTGTCTCTGAGTCGCAGTCTTGGCCAGGTGTATCGGATGATTACAATTCTGACTGGGATATTTAGGTGTGCAGGATCCTTTAGCCCTTGCCAGTTGTCAATGTTCCTTGTGAAGTGTTGGATCACTTTCTGGCTTCTCCAGCTTGCTGCCAAATTCAACAAAGATAAGTGTTTGGTTTTTGTATCTGTGGCACACTGCTGTGTGCTTGTTTCAGTTTTATTCCTGCTCTGATTGTAGGATTCACTGGAGTTGCAGATTTACGCTTCTACATCTTTTAGTTAGATGTAGGAAGTTTTTGTATATTCTGCTATGGATGTTTTTGAAGGGTTTTAATACTGACCGCACAGAACTCTGTCCTATCCTGTCATATCTAGCTAGTGTGGCCTCCTGTGCTAAATCCTGTTTTTCTGCCTGTGTATGTTTTTTCCTCTCCGACTCACCGCCAATATTTGTGGGGGGCTGTCTATCCTTTGGGGATTTTCTCTGAGGCAAGATAGTATTCCTATTTCCATCTTTAGGGGTATTTAGTCCTCCGGCTGTGACGAGGTGTCTGTTGTGAATTCTGTTGTCGAGCTCCCTCCTGTGGTCATGAATGGTACTTCGGCTGGTTCTGTCCATGGACTTCCTCTGGTGGGTGTTTCTGAGTTTCCTTCCACAGGTGACGAGGTTAATTCGTTAGCTGGCTGCTCTATTTAACTCCACTTAGATCTTTGCTCCATGCCACCTGTCAATGTTCCAGTATTGGTCTAGTTCACTCCTGGATCGTTCTTGTGACCTGTCTTCCCAGCAGAAGCTAAGTTCCAGCTTGTATTTCTTTGGTTTGCTATTTTTCTGTCCAGCTTGCTATTTTTATTGTTTTCTTGCTTGCTAGAAGCTCTGGGACGCAGAGGGAGCGCCTCCGCACCGTGAGTCGGTGCGGAGGGTCTTTTTGCGCCCTCTGCGTGGTCTTTTTGTAGGTTTTTGTGCTGACCGCAAAGTAACCTTTCCTATCCTGGGTCTGTTCAGTAAGTCGGGCCTCACTTTGCTAAATCTATTTAATCTCTGTGTTTGTATTTTCATCTTTACTCACAGTCATTATATGTGGGGGGCTGCCTTTTCCTTTGGGGAATTTCTCTGAGGCAAGGTAGGCTTGTTTTTCTATCTTCAGGGCTAGCTAGTTCCTTAGGCTGTGCCGAGTTGCATAGGGAGCGTTAGGCGCAATCCACGGCTATTTCTAGTGTGTTTGATAGGATTAGGGATTGCGGTCAGAAGAGTTCCCACGTCCCAGAGCTCATCCTTTATTATCAGGTCATTCCGTGTGCTCTTAACCACCAGGTCCATTAGTGTCCTGACCACCAGGTCATAACAGGTGTCTAGGTGTGTTAGGTACACTCCACGGCTACTTCTAGTTGCAGTGTTAAGTTCAGGATTGCGGTCAGTAATAGTGGCTATCTTCTCCAGTGAAAGTTCTCATGCAGCTCCAAGGTCACCGGATCATAACAGTACAACTGGCCAACAATGAGTTAAATGCATCTCAGAAGAAGGGAAGGAAGCTCTTGAGCCATTTTTTTTTCTCCAGTCTGTTTTGTGTTCTCTTCCCTCTTAATATCTGGGTGGCTGAGGAGCCTGGTGCAAGCATGAATGTTCAGGAATTAGCTTCTCGTGTAGACCAGCTTGCTGCTAGGGTGCAAGGTATTTCTGATTATATCGTTTAGACTCCTGCTTTAGAACCGACGATTCCTACTCCTGATTTGTTTTCTGGTGACAGGTCTAAATTTTTGAGTTTTAAAAACAACTGTAAACTGTTTTTTGACCTGAGACCTCGATCCTCTGGTGATTCCATTCAGCAGGTAAAAATCGTAATCTCCCTGCTGCGTGGCGACCCGCAGGATTGGGCGTTTTCCCTGGAATCTGGGAATCCGGCTTTGCTTAATATTGAGTATTGACTCCTTTTTTCAGGCTTTAGGACTATTATATGATGAACCTAATTCTGTGGATCAAGCTGAGAAAACCTTGTTGGCCCTGTCTCAGGGTCATGAGGCGGCAGAATTGTATTGTCAGAAATTTAGAAAATGGTCTGTGTTGACTAAATGGAATAATGATGCTTTGGCGGCAATTTTCAGAAGGGGGCTTTCTGAATCCATTAAAGATGTTATGGTGGGGATTCCCACGCCTTCCGGTCTGAGTGATTCTATGTCTCTGGCCATTCAGATTGACCGACGCCTGCGGGAGCGCAGAACTGTGCGCGCTGTGGCGTTATCCTCAGAGCAAATTTCTGAGCCTATGCAATGTGATAGAATTCTGTCTAGAACGGAACGACAAAGTTTCAGATGTCAAAATAGGTTGTGTTATTATTGTGGCGACGCTTCTCATGTCATTTTTGTCTGCCCTAAGCGGACAAAGAGGATCGCCAGTTCAATTACCATCAGTACTGTACAACCTAAATTTCTGTTATCTGTGTCCTTGATCTGCTCATTGTCATCATTTTCTGTCATGGCGTTTCTGGATTCAGGTGCCGCTTTGAATTTAATGGATTTTGAGTTTGCCAAGCGTTGTGGTTTTCCCTTGCAGTCTTTGCAGAACCCTATTCCTTTAAGGGGCATTGATGCTACACCCATGGCTAAAAATAAGCCCCAGTTTTGGACACAGGTGACCATGCGCATGGCACCAGCCCATCAGGAAGATTGTCGATTTCTGGTGTTGCATAACTTGCATGATGTTATCGTGCTGGGTTTTCCATGGTTGCAGGTACATAATCCTGTGTTGGACTGGAAGTCCATGTCTGTGAATAGTTGGGGTTGTCAGGGGGTTCATATATAATGGTTCATAATGATGTTCCTTTGATGTCAATCTCCTCTTCTTCACCTTCTGAAATTCCAGAGTTTTTGTCTGATTTTCAGGATTTTATTCGATGAGCGCAAGGCCAGTTTCCTTCCACCGCACAGGGACTGTGATTGTGCTATTGACTTGATTCCAGGCTGTAAGTTTCCTAAGGGTCGACTTTTTAATCTATCTGTGCCTGAACATACCGCCATGCGGAGCCATCTTCTTCACCATTGGGAGCGGGGTTCTTTTTTGTTGCTAAAAAAGATGGTTCCTTGAGACCCTGTATAGATTATCGCCTCTTGAATAAAATCACGGTCAAGTTTCAATACCCTTTACCTTTGCTTTCCGATTTGTTTCCTAGGATTAAGGTAGCTAGTTGGTTTACGAAGATTGACCTTCGGGGGGCATGAATGGAAAACTGCGTTTAACATGCCTGAAGGCCATTTTGAATACCTTGTGATGCCATTCGGACTCTCTAATGCTCCATCTGTTTTTCAGTCCTTCACGCATGATATCTTCCGGACTTATCTTGATAAATTCTTGATTGTATATTTGGACGATATTTTGATTTTTTCCGATGATTGGGAGTCTCATGTGCAACAGGTCAGGATGGTATTTCAGATCCTTCGTGACAATGCCCTGTTTGTGAAAGGGTCTAAGTGTCTCTTTGGGGTGCAGAAAGTCTCTTTTTTGGGCTTCATTTTTTCTACTTCGTCTATAGAGATGGATCCGGTTAAGGTTCAGGCCATTCATGATTGGATTCAGCCCACATCCTTGAAGAGCCTTCAGAAATTTTTGGGTTTTGCAAATTTTTATCGCCGTTTCATTGCTAATTTTTCCAGCGTGGTTAAACCCTTGACTGATTTGACGAAGAAAGGCGCTGATGTGGCGAATTGGTCCTCTGCGGCTGTCTCTGCCTTTCAGGAGCTTAAACGTCGATTTACTTCTGCTCCTGTGTTGCGCCAACCGGATGTTTCTCTTCCGTTTCAGGTTGAGGTTGACGCTTCTGAGATTGGGGCAGGGGCCGTTTTGTCTCAGAGGGATCCTGTTGGTTCCTTACTGAAACCGTGTGCCTTCTTTTCCCGTAAGTTTTCACCTGCTGAACGCAATTATAATGTCGGTAATCGGGAGTTGTTGGCTATGAAGTGGGCGTTTGAGGAGTGGCGACATTGGCTTGAGGGAGCTAAGCACCGTATTGTGGTCTTGACCGATCATAAGAATTTGATTTACCTCGAGTCTGCTAAACGGCTGAATCCTAGGCAGGCTCGATGGTCCTTGTTTTTTTCCCGTTTTGATTTCGTGGTCTCGTACCTTCCGGGTTCTAAGAATATTAAGGCTGATGCCCTCTCTAGGAGTTTTTTGCCTGATTTCTCCTGAGGTCTTGGAGCCGGTCGGTATTCTGAAAGAGGGGGTGGTCCTTTCTGCCATTTCCCCTGATTTACGACGGGTTCTTCAGGAATTTCAGGCTGACAAACCTGACCGCTGTCCTGTGGGGAAATTGTTTGTTCCTGACAGATGGACTAGTAGAGTGATTTCTGAGGTTCACTGTTCCGTGTTGGCCGGTCATCCTGGCATTTTTGGTACCAGAGATTTGGTTGGTAGGTCCTTTTGGTGGCCTTCATTGTCACGTGATGTGTGTTCTTTTGTGCAGTCCTGTGGGACTTGTGCGCAGGCCAAGCCTTGTTGTTCCCGTGCTAGTGGGTTGCTTTTGCCATTGCCAGTCCCTGAGAGGCCCTGGACGCATATTTCGATGGATTTTATTTCTGATCTTCCGGTCTCCCAGAAGATGTCTGTTATCTGGGTTGTTTGTGACCGGTTCTCTAAGATGGTTCATTTGGTGCCCTTACCTAAATTGCCTTCCTCTTCAGATTTGGTTCCGTTGTTCTTTCAGCATGTGGTTCGTTTGCATGGTATTCCGGAGAATATTGTGTCCGACAGAGGTTCCCAGTTTGTTTCTAGGTTTTTGATTTGTCTTTTTCTTCTGCATTTCATCCTCAGACAAATGGCCAGACCGAGCGAACTAATCAGACCTTGGAGACTTATTTGAGATGCTTTGTGTCTGCTGATCAGGATGATTGGGTGGCCTTCTTGCCATTGGCCGAGTTTGCCCTTAATAATCGGGCTAGTTCTGCTACCTTGGTTTCGCCTTTCTTTTGTAATTTTGGTTTTCATCCTCGTTTTTCTTCTGGGCAGGTTGAGCTTTCTGACTGTCCTGGTGTGGATTCTGTGGTGGACAGGTTGCAGCAGATTTGGGCTCATGTGGTGGACAAGTTGGTGTTGTCTCAAGAGGAGGCTCAACGCTTTGCTAATCGTCGTCGGTGTGTTGGTTCCCAGCTTCGGGTTGGGGATCTGGTCTGGTTGTCTTCCCGTCATGTTCCTATGAAGGTTTCTTCTCCTAAGTTTAAGCCTCGGTTTATTGGTTCTTACAGGATTTCTGAGATTATTAATCCGATGTGTTTTCGACTGGCGCTTCCGGCCTCTTTTGCTATCCATAATGTCTTCCATAGATTTTTGTTGCGAAAATATGTGGAGCCCGTTGTTCCCTCTGTTGATCCTCCGGCCCCTGTGTTGGTTGATGGGGAGTTGGAATATGTTGTTGAGAAGATTTTGGATTCCCGTTTTTCGAGGCGGAAGCTTCAGTACCTTGTCAAATGGAAGGGTTATGGCCAGGAGGATAATTCTTGGGTTTTTGCCTCTGATGTCCATGCTGCTAATTTGGTCCGTGCCTTTCATCTGGCTCGTCCTGATCGTCCTGGGGGCCCTGGTGAGGGTTCGGTGACCCCTCCTCAAGGGGGGTACTGTTGTGAATTCTGCTCTTGGGTTCCCTCCAGTGGTTGTAGGTGGGAATGCAGTTGTCTCTGAGTCGCAGTCTTGGCCAGGTGTATCGGATGATTACAATTCTGACTGGGATATTTAGGTGTGCAGGATCCTTTAGCCCTTGCCAGTTGTCAATGTTCCTTGTGAAGTGTTGGATCACTTTCTGGCTTCTTCTGCTTGCTGCCAAATTCAACAAAGATAAGTGTTTGGTTTTTGTATCTGTGGCACACTGCTGTGTGCTTGTTTCAGTTTTATTCCTGCTCTGATTGTAGGATTCACTGGAGTTGCAGATTTACGCTTCTACATCTTTTAGTTAGATGTAGGAAGTTTTTGTATATTCTGCTATGGATGTTTTTGAAGGGTTTTAATACTGACCGCACAGAACTCTGTCCTATCCTGTCATATCTAGCTAGTGTGGCCTCCTGTGCTAAATCCTGTTTTTCTGCCTGTGTATGTTTTTTCCTCTCCGACTCACTGCCAATATTTGTGGGGGGCTGTCTATCCTTTGGGGATTTTCTCTGAGGCAAGATAGTATTCCTATTTCCATCTTTAGGGGTATTTAGTCCTCCGGCTGTGACGAGGTGTCTAGGTGTGTTAGGTACACTCCACGGCTACTTCTAGTTGCGTTGTTAAGTTCAGGATTGCGGTCAGTATAGTGGCCATCTTCTCCAGTGAAAGTTCTCATGCAGCTCCAAGGTCACCGGATCATAACAGCTGTGTATGCCTTGCGTATCCTAAAAATGGACCCCAGCATTATCAAAATGATGAAAATGATCAAAATGATGACCGATGGCGATTACTGGTTGGCCTGCCTCCTGAATCCACGATATAAAGGAAAATTACAAAATATCATGCCACATGAGAACCTTGAGCAAATATTGGCTACGAAACAAGCAACTCTTGTAGACCGTTTGGTTCAGGCATTCCCCGCACACAGCAGCGGTGATGGTTCTCACACGAGCCGTAGGGGGCAACATGACAGAGGTGTTAGAGGTGCACAAATCCGAAGTGGCGTTGGACAGAGGGGTTTTATGACCAGGTTGTGGAGTGATTTCGCAATGACCGCTGACACGACAGGTAGTGCTGCATCGATTCAAAGTGACAGGAGACAGCATTTGTCCAGTATGGTTACGAACTACTTTTCCTCCCTTATCGATGTTCTCCCTCACAGGCCATTCCCCTTTGATTACTGGGCATCTAAAATAGACACCAGGCCTGAATTGGCAGATTATGCATTAAAGGAGCTCGCTTGCCCTGCTTCTAGTGTGCTATCAGAAAGAGTATTCAGTGCTGCTAGTTCATTACTGACCGAAAAAAGGACACATCTGGCTACCCAGAATGTTGATGATCTAACCTTCATTAAAATGAACCAATCATGGATTTCAAATTATTTTGCCCCACCTTCTCCTGCTGACACAAAGCTTGCCTGAAAACTGTCTTGCTTTTGGCCTCCTCTTACTGACTTTTCCAATTCTGCCATTTGCAGCTGCTGAATGTCCACCATAGGCCATTTTTATACCTCCCTAAATGGGTTGACTCCCCCCACAGGGCCGTGGTCACCACGTGGCGCAAGCACCCGTGCGAGTGCCGTTTGCCTGGACAGGTGGGTGCGCCCACTCTTGGGCGACGGCACTGGCACAGGGTCCCTCATAGTACAATGAAGTGTCTCTGACGGTGGTGGTGCACAACCAACGTCAGACACACCATCGTAATATGAGGGGCCCTGTGCCAGTACCACCGCCCACGAGAGAGTGTTCCCCCCCCAGCTCGAACAGTGACTCTGCCACTTGCAATACTTATTTCCCCCTTCTCCACCACTGTGTAGTCCAGGGGTGTCAAACTGCATTCCTCAAGGGCCGCACACAGGTCATGTTTTCAGGATTTCCTCGTATTACACAGGTGATAATTTAATCACCTGCACAGAATGATTCCAGCACCTTGTTCAATGCTAAGGAAATCCTGAAAACATGACCTGTTTGTGGCCCTTATGGAATGCAGTTTGACACCCCTGGTGTAGTCTGTGCTGTTAAATCCTTCAATGGCACTGCCTATACAAATTTTGTTGAAATGATAGTTAAAATATACAGGGGCCCTGGCCTCCATTCAGACCAGTTAATAATTTGCGCCTACTACCACTGTCTGCTACTCAGCAGAGGAGCCCACCCCAGTACCTAGCTATGTTGCCTGTTTAGTCCTGTTACCAATTTTTAACTGCTTTTAGCCTACTTTTGTATTTTGGGCCTACTACCTGTGTCTGCGCCACTCATTACAATTGTCCTCCACTTAACAAAGCTATGCCGCCACTTTAGTCCTGTTACCAATTTTGAACTGCTTTTAGCCTTTTTTATTTTGGGCCTACTACTTGTGTCTGCGCCACTCATTACAATTGTCCTCCACTGAACAAAGCAATGCCGCCTGTTTAGTCCTGTTACCAATTTTTAACTGCTTTTAGTCTACTTTTTTATTTTGGGCCTGTATCTGTGTTTCCTCCTCATCCTGCCCATTGCCCAGCCACTGCTAGATGAGTCTGCTGGTACATTGACCCAGACCACTACATTCCCCTTGCACTCTACACAGCCAGAATCTGACCCTGCTGAAAGTCAGGTTCCCCTTCCCGCATACTATACCACCTTACACGGGGACAAAGAGGAAGGTGCAGATGAAAGTGCAGGTTCCTTCATCAGGTAGGGGGGCATACTCTTTGGCACTGGCACAGGGCCCCTCATAGTACGCAAAAGTGTCTGGCAGTGGGAGGCGCCACCCGCCGTCAAACACACCGCCGTACTATGAGGGGCCCTGTGCCAGTGCCAACTAGTGGGCACCCCTGCTTGCTCAGGATCACAGCACTTGCAAAGTTGAAATACTTGCCTCTCCCTGCTCCACCGCCATTGCCGTGACGAATTGCGCGTTTCCTGGGCCCACGAAAATCTTGAGCCAGCCCTACCCCCCCACAACTTTAGCCAAATGACCCCCTGTTTTCAATGCCTAACTATTATCATAAAGTAAATTTAGATTGACAAGCTTAAGAAAGAAGAATTGATGTTTTTGGCATTAAAATGGGCACTGTAGGTGTTTTCCTGTCCACCACTCACTGCTGACTTTGATTCCCCGTTGACTTGCATTGGGTTTCGTGTTTCGGTCGGCCACCCACTTTTCAAAATAATCGGCCAATTTCACCCGACCCGACTTTTGACAAAGTCGGGTTTCGCGAAACCCGACTCGATCCTAAAAAAGTAAAAGTCGCTCAACTCTAGTCATGACTCTCCTGACCCGAGTGTTACAGCTTCATGTATTTCTATCCAGCTGTCACACTTGGGCTGGGAGACCTGCCTGCCTATCTGAGCATTGCCGTCCAATGGATCCAATTTATTTGGCTGTCTGACTATGCCCCAACACAAGACAATACATGTAAATTTAACACGCTCATCTGAATGAGCCTTTAAACAGAAATTTCTATATTTTTCATTTAATTTTATACATTTCAACTTGGAAACATTTCATGCTCTACAAGACGTTATCCTGGGAACATTTTTCGCTTGCAGTCTTGAGTTTTTCACTCAAGTGATCAGATCTTTTTTTCGTGTTGGAATGCATCCAGCTGAAAACTGGAGAGGAGGGAGTTTGGTCAGCTGTAATCCAGATGGAAAGCCCAAAACTAGCAGGAAGGATTAGCCAAGTCAGATATTTTGGTTCCACTGGGGTTAAAAACTAGGTCATTTGTTGCTCTGCCTTCTATTTTACTGCATTTTTGAAGATTTTTTTTTTGCAGTTAAGAACACCACTCATTCACCTCCCTCCGACTGGACCATGTTCTATCATCTAAATATTGCCTCAGCTAAGCATATGTTTCTTGTAATGTGTGTTAGGCCCACAGCCCTGTGCACAGAACAATGTTGCAGCCCCCTTCATCTCTTTTCCAACACTGTTTAGTTGCTTTGGGGAGAGCTGTTGGACTGTGTTGTATTGTGATTAAAACTCAAGCCAGCTGTACTGAAGGAGAAGAAATTCTGTACATTTAAGACACTATGGAGCAGATTGGAACCCCCCTCCTCCCAAAGTCATCTTCAGCAAGTCCTTCACTGTATTGTATTTAATGATTGCCTTAGATTTTAGTTTTAAATCCATATATAAGGTATACTAGGTTTGATATGAGCAAATAAATTTGCAGGACCCTTGTCCAGCATTCAGGTCAGTACTCCATGGATACAGGATGGGAGCTCTGCAAATAGCTTTCCTACCTGCTTCCTACCTGCTGACATCCCATGCTCTTTTGATTAGCCGGCTCGGTGCAACATTGTGTGTGTATTGCACCGTAATTATGGCGCTGTGCCAGGCCAACTAATCAAAACAGAAGCCAGAGGTGCAACTTGCAATGCTCCTGTCCAGTGGCCATAGAATACTGACATGGCCGCTGGACCAGAGTTGATCAGTATAATAATCTCTAGTAGGTATCATGTATAGAGGCTTACTAGAGGCACTTATCTGCCACCTTTTGCCTGATGCACTGTATATTTTCTGCCAGAAAATGGAACAAGTCTTTAATTGCTTTGACATAATCATTGTGACTTTTTTAGCAGTGCCCCATTGGTGTCCCAGAAGAATGTATGATGATATTTTTCAAGCTCATTTTGTTTGGTTTTAACATTAATTTAATATTTCTGCATCAGTTTTAGTGTAATGAGCAGTTGGGGTGGACTGGCTACAGTCATAAGTCACACAAGGATGAGGTGTGTGGTTGGGACATTATGCACTTGTGAATTGTTTCATTAGCACAATAGTAGTACCTTTGTGGTGTCTTGAAGTATAAAATATAAATACAGTACCACACATGCTCTGTCCTAAGAACACCATGACTTATATATCGGTGGCCCATTGTATCCTCTAATGGTCATATCTAAACTGTTCCTGTAGATCTGGTTCCTATAAATGTGCACTGTCGTGATTGTCCGGATACAGTAGTTCAGGACTCCTGACAACAAATGTAAACTACTGTACATAGCAGGACTGAATTGCAGCCTGTGGACATATCAAGTCTTCTGTTTTTGACACAAAAAAATTGGTACAAATATGCTGCCAATTAGCAATATTTTATAAGGGCAGCACGGTGGCGCAGTGGTTAGCACTACAGCCTTGCAGCGCTGGGGTCCTGGGTTCTAATCCCACCCAGGACAACATCTGCAAAGAGTTTGTATGTTCTCTCCGTGTTTGCGTGGGTTTCCTCCGGGCACTCCGGTTTCCTCCCACATTCCAAAGACATACTGATAGGAATTCTAGATTGTGAGCCCAATCGGGGACAGTGATGATAATGTGTGCAAAACTGTAAAGCGCTGTGGAATATGTTAGCGCTATATAAAAATAAAGATTATTATTAAAATAAAGATTATTATAAGAGTTGCACAATTTTTACTCATGAAAGACTTCCTCCATTTTTACCCAGGTTTTTAATGCACAATGTATATAAAAAAGATATATTAGATCCTTAATGCTAAACATCATGAAATTATGATGTCAAATGTATTAGTCTTTCTCTAGCAAACAGCATAGATTAGGCCAGTTTCAACCATCTGTGAAATACAGACGGTCCTCAGATTGGAAGACCTGGCCTAACCTGAGTTAATTGTTTTTTATATTGATCATGAAGTAGGAAGCTTAGGTGGCGAGACCCAGTAGTTGGGCCGGGCATTTTGTTCCGATCAAAAACTATAATTCATGGATGTGTGAAACCAACTTCCAAGTGTTTCTATAATCTCCGAGCTCTTTAAATAGGTCATGTGCTCCAAATCGAAGGTTTTAAATATCCTTCAGATATGTGTGATTTTTCTCGTATACAATGACCAGTTGTGTTAGTGATTTTTTTTTTTTTTTTTAATCGGTTTCCTCAGTTTGGTCAAAGTGTCAGTTTTTACCATCAGTTTCATCAATTTTTCTGAGATAAAAAAACAAACAAGTGAAGGTTTCTCAACTTTGTATTATCAAACAGTCCATGAACCGTGGACCTCACACAGATGCCATCTGAGTATTGTCCTTTCTTCCATGGAGCCATACAATTTGTTTTGGAGATTTTGAACCTAGAATCTGATAAAGGTCAGACGTGTCTTTGTGATTTTGTGTTGATCACTCGGTCCGCAAGAATACTCGGACATGTGAACTTTTCTATAGCCTATAATAGGTATGACCTCTATCCATGAAAACCATGGCGAGAACTCGTATGAGAAAAAACTGAAGTCTGAATAGAGCCCTAAGACATTATTTACAAAAGTGCTGAGAACTTTCCAGCATGGTACAGGTTTATTGATATGGCTTGTTTATAGATTTGACCATTAAATATGATATATACCTTATGTATTACAAAAAACCTTGATAATGCCTAATGCTAGCTGCACAGAAACTTCTGCAAGGTCCAATATGCATCAGATAGGAAATAAGATGTATAATAAATAGAAAAGCAATCAAAACGTTCTTTCTATTCTCATCACATGTCTGTTCCAGACATTTGCTTTTTCTCTATACTGACATCTGTTTCTCGTTCCCCCCCCCCCCCCCCCTCTTTCTCTAAGTGCTTGCAAAAATAAAACTGCAGATGTAGTAGTAATGTTGTAGTGAGTGGGTCTCCAACACACAGTCCTAGAAGAGGAACAAATTCTGGAATGGAAATTATTCCTTATGGGAGGGATAATGAGGATCTCCCAAAAGCGCATTTGATGTATCTGACCTGTTACTTAAAATAATGAGAAAAAAAGATGCTTAAACTTTTCAGCTGCCATTGTGACAGCCTAAAAAGGGTTGTCCATTTACACAGTAACACAGTAACACAGTTAGTAAGGCCGAAAAAAGACATTTGTCCATCCAGTTCAGCCTATATTCCATCATAATAAATCCCCAGATCTACGTCCTTCTACAGAACCTAATAATTGTATGATACAATATTGTTCTGCTCCAGGAAGACATCCAGGCCTCTCTTGAACCCCTCAACTGAGTTCGCCATCACCACCTCCTCAGGCAAGCAATTCCAGATTCTCCCTGCCCTAACAGTAAAGAATCCTCTTCTATGTTGGTGGAAAAACCTTCTCTCCTCCAGACGCAAAGAATGCCCCCTTGTGCCCGTCACCTTCCTTGGTATAAACAGATCCTCAGCGAGATATTTGTATTGTCCCCTTATATACTTATTATAAGTATAAATAAATTTAAATAATTTGAATGTCGCAGTGCTCACATATCCACCTTTTTTGTCATGAAACTGACAGGGGGAGATAGAACTGAGAGTGCAGAGGCAACCGCTCTGGGAGGGAAGTATACATTTTTATTTTCTTAATCCAGCACCTTTGGTCTGATGATGGGAAATCCAGTAGTGAACAACCCTTTAAATGCACAATCCTTCAACAAAACAAGAGATTCTGTGAATAGCATCTTTACGTTACTACTAATAAAAGCAACCCCTCCAGTTCATCTGTGTTGGCTTTCATCCATGACTTACATGGCAGAAGAAGCAATCTCTCTTTTGGCTCAGACAGAATGTGAAGGCTCTGGCCGATTAATGGCTGCTGTTGGCCATCAACTGTCTGGTGATTTTCCCCAGTGGAAGAGGAAGCCAGGCGACTGTGGGGTAAGAGGTTGTGGTAAGTATATGTTCTTTTGTTTTAGTGCCTCCATTGGCCAATGTTTAATATTAAAAAATGTACTAAATGTACAGAAAACCCATATTATCGCACTCCGCTGTGATTGCCAATGCCACAAATTTTGAATGGAAATGGAGTGGCAACCCGGACCTAGTCGTAGTATAGATGCTGTGTGGCAAAATGCTGTTCTGTCTGTTCACACAGTCTTTTGGGATACAGTAGAATAAAGAAATGGGCGTGACAAAAACATGATGCAAATGGTTACTGAAACCAAACTTTGGAACTGAAACCAAAGTTTCCCTTTTTGAAATTAATCCCTTTAAAAATGGAAACTTTGCTGTCAATTCTGTTTGAGTTTGCATCAGTTTAGATTTAATTTTGATCTGTTTTTACAAGAAGTGTCTGTCACCTGTAATGTTGAGTCTGCAGAGTGCCAAAAAACATCCAACAAATGGATAACATAACATGACTACCCATTATGATCCATTTCTCATAGACTTTAATGTTTACATAAAAAACTGATCCATCTGCTTCAGGATTGATGTGAATGGATGCCTTTTTATGTGACTTAAAAATCCCACTTACCTGAAAGTTTCAGTTACGGTATATATTTTTAAGCCCACCAAAGAAATCCTAAAAATGGAAATCAAATCGGACATGTGAGCAGAGACTTATAAAGATATTTTCAGGATCTTTATAAGTCCTCAATTACACACACAACCCATTGTTTTGTATGGACCTTGTCCAAAGCTTACTTTCACCTCAGGTGGCGCTGCAGAAAAATTTACACTTTCATGCTTGATTTCCCACAGATTCAGCTGATCACTTAGGCTACTTTCACACTAGCGTTTTCTGCAATCCGTGACAATGCGTCGTTTTGCAGAAAAAACGCATCCTGCAAAAGTGCTTGCAGGATGCGTTTTTTCCCCATACACTTGCATTGACGACGCATTTGCGACGGATTGCCACACGTCGCATCCGTCGAGCGACGGATGCGTCGTGCTTTTGCGGACCGTCGGGAGAAAAAAACGCTACATGTAACGTTTTTTTCTCCTGACGGACCGCTTTTTCCGACCGCGCATGCGCGGCCGGAACTCCGCCCCCACCTCCCCGCACCTTACAATGGGGTAGGGGATGCGCCGGAAAAATGCATCCGCTGCACCCATTGTGCAATGCAGCAACGGGGAGATTCCGATGCTAGTGTGAAAGAAGCCTTAGGCTCACTCGACAAAACTCATTGCACAGCTCTTACCATCGTCTAAGGCCAAGTTTAGCTGTCCACGAAACAATGTCTATGTACCTGTACAGACTGACTGTATTTCTTCTGACCTGAACTCAACAGCCTCATATATGTTTAATTCGGATTGGGAGACATGTGGCCGGAACAAACGTCATGGTCTGAACTCTGCTGTCTGAATTCGGCCTTACTGTTTGATCGAGTTAAGCCACTGGTAATTATGACATATGACAATATTTAGCCTGTTGGCTCTCAATGTTTAGCTGGTTGTGATGTATTGTTACAGCTTCCTGCCGAGTAAACCGGACAGATTTATAGTTATTCTGAATCACAGATATTAGTATTAGTCTATCAAACTAATGAGATCATTTTTAGATAAAAAAAAAATTCTATGGCTTCTAGGGCACATATACTGGATGCAACCGTACATCCTTTACTGTAAATTTGTAAATTAGATGAGGTCGTTCTAATGCCCAAATTCTGTCATTATGCACATTTGTCTTACACATCTATCCAGATGTGGTATGTGAAACACTATCCCAGGCCAAATGAAGATCAATACTCACAGATTCCTCCGCAAGGTGAAGGGTCACAGCTCACGTTCAGAAAGCAGAGATTTGTAGGAAATGTATGAGGGTCAGGTTTCCATGGTGATGAAGCAGCAACAAATGACTTGCCAAGAATGATGTCAGATGAATTATAGACGTGCACAAGGGATCATCACAATGAGAGGCCCCTTTTTTCCTGCATGCCCTTCTTCCTTGTGCTGTTTTACCAGAACCCTGGTAAAGGTGATAAACTGTCCCTTGTAATGACTCTCCAAATAAACTGCAATCGTTACATTCTGTTCCATTGTTTCCCTTGCATTCTTCCCTCACATCTGCTGTAGGTTGCTCAGTATACATAATACCGTATTAGGCAGAATTTACATAGGGCAGTTTTAAACCCAGCTATTAGCTTTTCTTTCTGTAAAGAACACCAAACAATGTAAAGCATGGCTATATTACGATTTTGAGCTCCTTTAGATGTCCCATTTTCACATTCAGGGAAAATCGTGGAAATGTCCAATTTTGATAAGAGGGTTGGATCAGAATATGCAAAGCAAGTCAATGGGTCCGTGAAAAAAAAGTCGGACCACTCTCGTATGTTATCCCAGGGCGGTTTGATTTTAATAATAATAATAATAATAATAATTTTATTTATATAGCGCCAACATATTCCGCAGTGCTTTACAAATTATAGAGGGGATTTGTACAGACAATAGACATTACAGCATAACAAAAATCACAGTTCAAAATAGATACCAATAGGAGTGAGGGCCCTGCTCGCAAGCTTACAATCTATAGGAAAAAAAGAGACACGAGAGGTGGATGGTAACAATTGCTTTCATTGTTCGGACCAGCCATAGTGTAAGGATCTGGTGTTCATGTAAAGCTGCATGAACCAGTTAACAGTTTAATGGACTGTAACCCCTTTCCGACCTTGGACTACTAAGGTACTAGGCAGTTACCGAACTTGAACGCATGGATACGGCATGGCAATTTTGCACGCACAGAGTCTGTGTGTGCTCGATCACCGCCAGGTATCAGCTGAGTCAGACAGCTGACACCGGGCACTCCCTGCACTGCAAGAAGCAGTGTACGCACCATTTCCTTCACTTTAACCCCCTAAATACTGCAAATGCAGCATTTAGGTGGCATACAGGGGGGGGGCCCTCTCCGATCGATGTCCCCGCAAGATTATAGTGGGGGCCCGATCATTGCCATGGTGACCTGATGTCATCATGATGACATCCGGGTCACCAGGCACTATCATGTGCAGTGCATGATCTAACTAAGGCCGGGGTCACACTTGCGAGTACAATGCGAGAAACTCGCACGAGTCTCTCGCGTCAGTACCCGGCACTGCCGCCGGCTCTCAGGAACAGAGCGTTCAGCTGCATTGAAATACATGCAGCCGCACACTCCGGTCCTGAGTGCCGGGGCAGTGACGGGATTGATGCGAGAGACTCGTGCGAGTTTCTTGCATTGCACTTGCAATTGTGACCTGACCTAACTTGTGTTTGCAAATCTGACAGTTCTAATGCATTACAATGCATTAGAACTGCGATCAGACAAAAGAAAGTGAAAGTCCCATAGAAGGATTTAGGAGGGAAAAAAAATAGTAAAAATATAATTAAAAAAAAATTACAAAAAAATATATTGTACCCATAAAAATATTTCTGTTGGAAAAAAAAATTAAAGAAAAAAGTACACATTTGGTATCACCACCTCGACCTATAAAACTATCCCACCAGTTAGCACATTCAGTTAACACCATGAAATAAAAAAACGGTATACAAATAATGCTTTGTAATCATATCACCAAACAAAAAGTGGAATAAAATGCAATCAAAAAGACTAATGTAAATAAATATGGAGTTGCTGAAAACGTCTTTTCCCGCAAAAAAACAACCCACCATACAGCCTCATACGCAGAAAAATAAAAAAGTTATAGCTCTCAGAATAAGGCCAGGGTCACACTACAGTATAATTCTGACGAGTGATATGCGATAGAAAATCATATAGCACTCGGACCAGTATTCATCTGTGGGGCAGCTCACATCCCCGTTTTTTTCCTCGGCCGTTTTCAGTGTGCGAGTGAAATCGCAGCATGCTGCGATTGTCACCGACACTCGGCCGAGACTCGTCTCACTCACACCAATATAAGCCTATGGGTGTGAGTGAGACAGCGCACATCACTCAGATATCATCCGAGTGATGTTCGTTATACGCTGATCCCGGCAATGGAGGAGATGGAGAAAGTCATTTCTCCGCCTCCTCCGCAGCTGTGCTCCGATCCTCCCTGTGCGAGAGAATCGGAGCACAGACGCATGACACTCGGCCCCCACTCACAGCAGAGCAGGAGCCGAGGGTCATTAGCATATCGCATCCGATTCTCTCGCAACGGATGCAATACGCTAGTGTGACCCCGGCCTAAAGCAATGCAAAAAATTTTTTTTCTATAAAATAGTTTTCATTGCGTAAAAGTGCCAAAACACAAAAAACTATATAGATGTGTTATTGCTGTAATAGTGCTGATTTTGAAGAATAAAGCTGTCATCAATTTTACTACACGCGGAACGGCATAAGAAAAAAACTTCCTGAATTACTGGTGTTTGTTTATTTCTGCCCCTCAAAAACTGGAATAGAAAGCAATCTAAAAATGTCATAAACCCGAAAATGGTACCAATAAAAACATCAACTCGGCCTGCAAAAAACAAGCCCTCACATGACTGTTGGACAAAATATGAAGAAATTATAGCTCAAAACATAACGATGAAAAGCTTGTTTTTGCAGAAAAAAAAAAGAAAATCCTCTTTTAGTGTGTGACAGCAGCCAAACATAAAAAAACTACCATATTTTTTGTATTATAAGACGCACTTTTATGATCCCCCAAATTGGGGAAAATGGGGGTGCGTCTTATAAACCGAACACTGTTCTTACCGAGGGGTCAATGCTGCGGGCCAGGAGATGGGGGTGTTGCGGTGATCGTGCAGTATGTGGTGGTGAGCAATGGTCCTGCAGTGGTGGTACGGCGGTGAGCGGGGGTGGTACGCTGTCGAGCGGCATATGGTGGCCGCCATTCTTCGTCCGGCCTCTCGGCGCAGGCGCATATTGAGATCTCGGCACCAAGATCTAGGGAGATGAGATCTCAGCACCAAGATTTCCAGCTGCGTATGCACCGCCCTGGCATTCATTTTCTTGTAGTCCACTGCATAGTAAACAAATGAGGGGGCTCTGGGCTTTCACAAAATGTCGGCGGAGCCCCAGCACCACCAAACACCCGCATCGCCACTCTTGCCTCCTCCAGCAGTGACCCCGCTTCACCGTAGCCACCACCCCTCGGTATGCAATAAGACGCCTGGATTGTAAGAAGCACCACCATTCTATTAAAAAAAGAGGCTTTTTTTCCTATTTTTCTCCTCAAAATTTGGGGTGCCTGTTATAATCGGGGCGTATATGTCTGGTATAGCTGTAATCGCACTGACCCGAAGAATAGAATCATCTAATCATTTATATTGCATGAGGAATAATGTAAAAAAATAAATCCAATTCTTTAACTACTGTTGATTTTTATTTATTTTTTATTCTGCCTCCCAAATATCGCAGTAAAGCTCAGCTCACATTTATCCAATGCTCTGCGCTGAGCGCTTACCCTGGGGTTTCCATGTAAATCTCGGAAATACGTGATTCATACAGAACCTCTGGCGGAAGATTCCCTGTACAGCAAAAAACCCCACTCGGGTCTATCATCTGTCAATGGAAATATAGGGGACTTCCATGATACTGGTAGTACCAAGGCTCTGGAAAAGCAAAATGGCTCCTCGCCCTTCTCCCAAAAGAAATCCAGCGAATTCTACATTTCCAAATGCCCCCTCCTTTCTGAGCCCCAGTGTGCCTAAACGACATTTAGTGTCTACATGTTTGGCATTTCTGTAGCGATGACAGCCCGCAAGTGATGAGCGAATAGCATTGTTGCTTGGGTCACCCCAAGCAGGCTTGGGTGATCTCGAGTATTTTGTAGTGCTGGGACATTTAGTTTTCGTCGCCTCAGCTGCATGATTTACGGCTGCTAGCAAGGCTGAATACATGTGAGGACCTCAACTGCATGATTTACGACTGCTAGCCAGGCTGAATATACGTCAAGAATGCCTGTTTGTTAGGGAATTCCCACATGTATCCAGGCTGTCCAGCAGCCGTAAATCATGCAGCTGAGGCCAACGAAAACTAAAAGCACTACAAAATACTCTGAGATCACCTAAGCATGCTCGGGGAGACCCGAGCAGAGCAACAATGCTATTCGCTCATCACTACAACCCACCTAATTTACAGGTGCATGTTTCCAGAAGCATGAGCTGGGCACATTGCACTGGTGACTACAACTGCATTTTGCAATTTTCAATCAGCAACATCCCCTGCTGCTTGTTTTTGGAAAGCACTTATGGGGTCAAAATAGTCACAACACCTGCAGATAAATTCCCAAAAAGATATAATTTCCAAAATAGGGTCACTAGAAGGGGGATTCCGCTTTAATAGCACTTAGGGGCCAAGTATATGGAGCCTGCAAACTATTCTAGGAAAATCTGCGTCCCAGGAGGCAAATAGCGCTCCATTCTTACCTTGTCTCACTGTATGGATAAGCAGTACTGTACAGTAGTTTTCGATCACATATGGGGTAATGGCGTACTCAGAAGAAATTGCACAACAAATTTTGGGGTCCATTTTCTCCTGTTATCCAAGTGGGAAAAAATGGGCTGAACAACATTTTTGTAGGAAAAAATATATTTTTTTCATTTTCACAGATCAACGTAACATTCTGTGTAGCACCTGTTGGGTTCAAGATGCTCACCACACATCTAAAGAAATTTCTTGAGAGGTCTAGTTTTCCAAATGGTGTCATTTTATGGCAGGGCTGTGGAGTCGGAGTCAGTGGGTAGAGTTAGTATAAAATGGACGGATTGAGACTCCTAAAATATATAATACATTGGATGCAGTAGTTCAGTGCAGGATGTGCTGTAAATGTTTTCATAAGGGTATGTGCACACATTGCGGATTTGGCTGCGGATCCGCAGCAAATTTGGCCCTGCGGATCTGCAGCAGTTTTCCATGAGGTGTACAGTACCATGTAAACCTATGGAAAACCAAATCCGCAGTGCACATGCAGAAAATTCCACACGGAAATGCTGCGGTTTGTTTTCTGCAGCATGTCAATTCTTTGTGCGGATTCTGCAGCGTTTTACACCTATTTCTTAAAGGGAAGGCAGACAAAGTATGCCTGCGCCGGAGACACAGCGTGAAGACAAGAAGAGGACGTCATCCTATGAAGATGGGAGACCCTGGACCGGACCGTGACGCCCATCGATCGGACCGCTCACCCGGTGAGTATAATCTAACCTCTTTTTCTCATCTTTCAGGATATATCGGGGGCTTATCTACAGCATTACAGAATGCTGTAGATAAGCCCTTGATGCCGGTAGGCTTAGCTCACCTTCGATTTTGGGGGTGACAGGTTCCCTTTAATAGGAATCCGCAGGTGTAAAAACACAGGTGAAATCCTCACAAAAACTGCACTAAATTCGCAGTAAATCCGCGGTGAATCCGCAGGTAAAACGCAGGGTGTTTTACCTGCGGATTCTGCAGAATCCGCAATGGAATCCGCAACGTGTGCACATACCCTAAGAATTTGGGAAGGTTGTAAAATGTCCTATAAATGTCTGCTCGATTCCTGATCTAAAGATCTAGGCTTTTAGTTGAGGAGAATCTGTGCTGTAATTTATGTACATGCTTAGGCCCCTTTCACACATCAGTTTTTTGCTATCAGTAGCAATCAGTCAAATTAAAAAAAAAAACGAATCTGGCGACTGATGCCGCTGAATCCGTTTTTTCCTCATAGACTTGTATTAGCGACGGATGGCCTCACGTTTCATCCGTTGTTCGCCGGATCTCTCGAAAATAGTTTGTAGTGTTTTTTGTGCACGTCGAAAAATCGGACAGCGACTGATCCGTCGCCGTCTGACGTTTGCTCGAATGGAAGCCTATGGGCGCCGGATCCGTCAAATGATGGGATCCAATATTTAGGATCCAATTAGCCAGATTCGCTAGCCGAATCCGTAAAAAAACGAATCCGTCTCATCAGTTTTTCACAATCTGCGACGAATCCTTTGAGCCAACGAATTGTGACTGAATGCAAAATACTGATGTCTGAAAGGGGCCTTAGAGATGAGGCAGTGCTGTGGAGTCGGAAGTCAGCTGTTTTGAACAGCTGATATGTGCCCGCAATTGCTGCAGGTGGAATCGCAATCCACCCGCGGCTATTAAGTGCTTCTGGCAATCGCGCCACAAATACGCACACTAGTGGCCCCCATCACATGATTGTGGGTCACTGGTGTGTTGGCATGACAACCTGAGGTCTCCTGGAGACCTCTATGGTTGTTAGTGCCTGCTTGCACAGTGGTCAGCTCTCAAAGCAAGTGAGTAAATCTGCTATATACAGTGGGGCAAAAAAGTATTTAGTCAGTCAGCAATAGTGCAAGTTCCACCACTTAAAAAGATGAGAGGCGTCTGTAATTTACATCATAGGTAGACCTCAACTATGGGAGACAAACTGAGAAAAAAAATTGTTTTTTTAACAATTTATTTGCATATTATGGTGGAAAATAAGTATTTGGTCAGAAACAAACAATCAAGATTTCTGGCTCTCACAGACCTGTAACTTCTTCTTTAAGAGTCTCCTCTTTCCTCCACTCATTACCTGTAGTAATGGCACCTGTTTAAACTTGTTATCAGTATAAAAAGACACCTGTGCACACCCTCAAACAGTCTGACTCCAAACTCCACTATGGTGAAGACCAAAGAGCTGTCAAAGGACACCAGAAACAAAATTGTAGCCCTGCACCAGGCTGGGAAGACTGAATCTGCAATAGCCAACCAGCTTGGAGTGAAGAAATCAACAGTGGGAGCAATAATTAGAAAATTGAAGACATACAAGACCACTGATAATCTCCCTCGATCTGGGGCTCCACACAAAATCCCACCCCGTGGGGTCAGAATGATCACAAGAACGGTGAGCAAAAATCCCAGAACCACGCGGGGGGACCTAGTGAATGAACTGCAGAGAGCTGGGACCAATGTAACAAGGCCTACCATAAGTAACACACTACGCCACCATGGACTCAGATCCTGCAGTGCCAGACGTGTCCCACTGCTTAAGCCAGTACATGTCCGGGCCCGTCTGAAGTTTGCTAGAGAGCATTTGGATGATCCAGAGGAGTTTTGGGAGAATGTCCTATGGTCTGATGAAACCAAACTGGAACTGTTTGGTAGAAACACAACTTGTCGTGTTTGGAGGAAAAAGAATACTGAGTTGCATCCATCAAACACCATACCTACTGTAAAGCATGGTGGTGGAAACATCATGCTTTGGGGCTGTTTCTCTGCAAAGGGGCCAGGACGACTGATCCGGGTACATGAAAGAATGAATGGGGCTATGTATCGTGAGATTTTGAGTGCAAACCTCCTTCCATCAGCAAGGGCATTGAAGATGAAACGTGGCTGGGTCTTTCAACATGACAATGATCCAAAGCACACCGCCAGGGCAACGAAGGAGTGGCTTCGTAAGAAGCATTTCAAGGTCCTGGAGTGGCCTAGCCAGTCTCCAGATCTCAACCCTATAGAAAACCTTTGGACGGAGTTGAAAGTCCGTGTTGCCAAGCGAAAAGCCAAAAACATCACTGCTCTAGAGGAGATCTGCATGGAGGAATGGGCCAACATACCAACAAGAGTGTGTGGCAACCTTGTGAAGACTTACAGAAAACGTTTGACCTCTGTCAATGCCAACAAAGGATATATTACAAAGTATTGAGATGAAATTTTGTTTCTGACCAAATACTTATTTTCCACCATAATATGCAAATAAAATGTTAAAAAAACAGACAATGTGATTTTCCGGATTTTTTTTTCTCAGTTTGTCTCCCATAGTTGAGGTCTACCTATGATGTAAATTACAGATGCCTCTCATCTTTTTAAGTGGTGGAACTTGCACTATTGCTGACTGACTAAATACTTTTTTGCCCCACTGTAGATGCGATCTGGTTTTTTTTTTTTTCCCCCTTCTTTTTTTGCAATTTCACCGCACTTGGATTTTTTTTCCCGTTTTCTTGTACACAACATGGTAAAACCAATGGCGTCGTTCAAAAGTGCAACTCATCCCACAAAAATACAAGCCCTCACATGGCCATATTGACAGAAAAATAAAAAAGTTATGGCTCTAGGAAGAAGGGGAGCAAAAAACGAAAACGCGAAACCGGAAAAAGCTCTGGGGGTTAAGGGGTTAAATTTTCACAGCTCAATGTTATAAACTTCAAGGTGCTCACCACATCTAGATAAGTTCCGTGAGGAGTATAGTTTCCAAAATGGGTGTCACTTGTGGGGCATTTCCACTGTTTAGGCACATCAGGGGCTCTCCAAACATGACATGGTGTCTGCTAATTATTCCAGCAAATTTTACATTCAAAAAGTCAAATGTAGCTTCTCCCTTCTGAGCTCTGCCTTATGAACAAGCAGTGGTTTTCCCCCACATTTGGGGTATTGGCATGCTGAATGTTCATTTTTTATTCCTACCACATTCTATTAACCCCTTCCCGACCTGTGACACGGCGTATGCGTCATGAAAGTCGGTGCCAATCCAACCTGTGACGCATATGCTGTGTCACAGAATGATCGCGTCCTTGCAGGTCGGGTGAAAGGGTTAACTGTAATTTCACCCGACCTACAGGGACAGGGGGAGTGGTACTTCAGCCCACGGGGGGTGGCTTCGCTCCCCCGTGGCTATGATAGCTCTGATTGGCTGTTGAAAGTGAAACAGCCAATCAGAGCAATTTGTAATATTTCACCTATGAAATGTGGTGAAATATTACAGTCCAGCCATTGCCGATGCTGAAATATCATCGGCCATGGCTGGAATCCCTGATCTGCCCCCGCCACCGATCTCCTCCCCAGTCCTCCGTCCTGTTCTGTAATGTGCTCCGCTCCCCTCCATCCTCCTGTCCACTCCCCCGTGCTCCGATCCCACCCCTCATGCTCCGATCCCACCCCCCATACTTACCGAGCTCCGGTGTCCGTCTTCTCCATGGGCGCCGCCATCTTCCAAAATGGCGGGCACATGCGTAGTGCGCCCGCCGAATCGGCCGGCAGATCCATTCCAGGTAGCTTTTATCACAGTGATCAAAATGTATCACAGTGATCAAAATAAAAAAAAATAGTAAATGAACCCCCCCCCCCTTATCACCCCCATAGGTAGGGACAATAATAAAATAAAGAAAATATATTTACTTTTATTTTTCCACTAGGGTTAGAACTAGGGTTAGGGTTAGAACTAGGGTTAGAGTTAGAACTAGGGTTAGGGTTAGAACTGGGGTTAGGGTTAGAACTGGGGTTGGGGTTAGAACTAGGGTTAGGGTTAGAACTAGGGTTAGATTTAGGGTTAGGGTTAGAATTAGGGTTAGAACTAGGGTTAGGGTTAGAATTAGGGTTAGAATTAGGCTTTGTGCACATGGTGCGGATTTGGCTGTGGATCCGCAGCTGATTGGCCGCTGCTGATTCGTAGCTGTTTTCCATTACGTTTACAGTACCATGTAAACCTATGGAAAACCAAATCCGCTGTGCCTATGGTGCTGAAAATACCACGTGGAAACGCTGCGTTGTATTTTACGCAGCATGTCAATTCTTTGTGCGGATTCTGCAGTGTTTTACACCTGGTCCTCAATAGGAATCCGCATGTGAAATCTGCACAAAAAAAACACTGGAAATCCGCAGTAAATCCGCAGGTAACCCGCAGTGCCTTTTACAAAAATGGTGCGGAAAAATCTCGCACGAATCTGCAACGTGGGCACATAGTCTTAGGCTATATTCACACTTTGCGGATTTTGCTGCGGATCCGCAGCGGATTTGACCGCTTCGGATCTGCAGCAGTTTCCCATGAGTTTACAGAACAATGTAAACCTATGGGAAACAAAAAACGCAGTGCACATGCTGCGGAAAAAACCGCGCGGAAACGCTGCGGATTACATTCCGCAGCATGTCACTTCTTTTCTGCGGATTTTCACCTGCTCCAATAGAAAACTGCAGATGAAAATCCGCAGAAGAAACCGCAGTAAAAACCGCGATAAATCCGCAGTAAAAACCGCAACCGGTTTTCACTGCGGATTTTGGAATTCTGCTGCGGAAAAATCCGCAGTCGAATATGCAAAGTATGAACATAGCCTTAGGGTTAGGGTTGGAATTAAAGTTATGGTTGGAATTAGGGTTAGGGTTGAAAATAGGGTTAAGATTAGGCTTGTGGTTATGGTTATGGTTGGGATTAGGGTTAGGGGTGTGTTGGTTAGGGATGTGGTTAGGGCTGGGATTAGGGTTAGGGTTGGGATTAGGGTTAGGGGTGTGTTGGGGTTAGGGTTGTGGTTAGGGGTGTGTTGGGGTTAGGGTTGTGATTAGGGTTATGGCTAGAGTTGGGATTAGGGTTAGGGGTGTGTTGGGGTTAGTGTTGGAGTTAGAATTGAGGGGTTTCCACTGTTTAGGCACACCAGGGGTCTCCAATCGCAACATGGTGCCACCATTGATTCCAGCCAATCTTGCATTCAAAAAGTCAAATGGTGCTCCCTCCCTACCAAGCCCCGACGTGCGCCCAAACAGTGGTTTACCCAAACATATGGGGTATCAGCGTACTCAAGAAAAATTGCACAACAACTTTGGGGGTCTACTTTCTCCTGTTACCCTTGGGAAAATAACAAAATGAGGGCTAAAATATTATTTTTGTGGGGAAAAAAATGATTTTTTATTTTCACTGCTCTGCGTTATAAAATTCTGTGAAGCACTTGGGGGTTCAAAGTGCTCACCACACATCTAGATAAGTTCCTTGGGGGGTCTTGTTTCCAAAATAGGGTCACTTGTGGGGGGTTTCTACTGTTTAGGCACATCAGGGGCTCTGCGTAACATGATGCCCGCAGACCATTCTATCAAAGTCTGCATTCCAAAACGTCACTACTTCCCTTGCGAGCCCTGACGTGTGCCCAAACAGTGGTTTCCCCCCACATATGGGGTATCAGGGTACTCAGGACAAACTGGACAACAACTTTTGGCGTCCAATTTCTCCTGTTACTCTTGTGAAAATAAAAAATTGCGGGCTAAAAAATAATTTTTGAGGGAAGAAAAATGATTTTTTTATTTTCACGGCTCTGCGTTATAAATTTCTGTGAAGCACTTGGGATTTATAGTGGTCACTGCACATCTAGATTAGTTCCTTGGGAGGTCTAGTTTCCAAAATGGGGTCACTTGTGGGGGAGCTCTAATGTTTATGCACACAGGGGCTCTCCAAACGTGACATGGTGTCCGCTAACGATTGGAGCTAATTTTTCATTCAAAAGTCAAAAGGCGCTCCTTCCCTTTAAAGCCTTGCCGTGTGCACAAACAGTGGTTTATGACCACATATGAGGTATCGGTGTACTCAGGAGAAATTGCTCAACACATTTTAGGATCCATTTTATCCTGTTGCCCATGTGAAAATGAAAAAATTGAGGCAAAAAGAAATTATTTGTGAAATAAAAGTTCTTTTTCATTTTTACGGATCAATTTGTGAAGCACCTGGGCGTTCAAAGTGCTCACTATGCATCTAAATAAGCTCCTTGGGGGGTCTAGTTTCCAAAATGGGGTCACTTTTGGGGGAGCTCCAATATTTAGGCACACAGGGGCTCTCCAAATGTGACATGGTGTCTGCTAAAGATTGGAGCCAATTTTATATTGAAAAAATCAAATGGCGCTCCTTGCCTTCCGAGTCCTGTTGTACGCCAAAACAGTGGTTCCCCCCCACATATGGGGTATCGGCGTATTCAGTACAAATTGTACAATAACTTTTGGGGTCCAGTTTCTCCTTTTACCCTGGGGAAAATAAAAAAATTGTTGCTAAAAGATCATTTTTGTGACTAAAAAGTTAAATGTTCATTTTTTCCTTCCATGTTGCTTCTGCTACTGTGAAGCACCTGAAGGGTTAATAAACTTCTTGAATGTGGTTTTGAGCACCTTGAGTGGTGCAATTTTTAGAATGGTGTTACTTTTGGGTATTTTCAGCCATATAGACCCCTCAAACTGACTTCAAATGTGAGGTGGTCCCTAAAAAAAATGGTTTTGTAAATTTTGTTGTAAAAATTAAAAATCGCTGGTCAAATTTTAACCCTTATAACTTCCTATCAAAAAAAAACTTTTGTTTCCAAAATTGTGCTGATGTAAAGTAGACATGTGGGTAATGTTATTGATTAACTATTTTGTGTCACATAACTCTCTCTTTTAACAGAATAAAAATTCTAAATTTGAAAATTGTGAAATTTTCAAAATTTTAGCCAAACTTCCATTTTTTTCACAAATGAACGCAAAAATTATCGACCTAGATCTACCACTAACATGAAGCCCAATATGTCACGATTCAAAAACATTCTCAGAACCGCTAGGATCCGTTGAAGCGTTCCTGAGTTATTAGCTCATAAAGGGAGACTGGTCAGAATTGCAAAAAACGGCCAGGTCATTAAGATCAAAATAGGCTGGGTCATGAAGGGGTTAATTCCTATGAAGCACCTGAAGGGTTCATAAACTTGAATGTGGTTTTGAACACCTTGAGGGGTACAGTTTTAGAATGGTGTCACTTTGGAGTATTTTCTGTCATATGGGACCCTCCAGGTCACTTCAAATGTGATGTGGCCCCTAAAAAAAAATGGTTTTGTAAATTTTGTTGGGAAAAAGAGAAATCGCTGGTCAACTTTTAACCCTTATAACTTGCTAACAAAAAAATGTTTCAAAAATTGTGAAGGTGTAAATTAGACATGTGGGAAATGTTAGTTATGAACTACTTTGTGTGACAAACTGTAACTCTGATTTAAGGGCATAAAAATTTAAAGTTTGAAAACTGCGATATTTTCGGCAATTATTATATTTATATTTTTTTCAAAAGTAAACACAAGCCATATCGAAGAAATTTTACCTCTATCATGAAGTACAATATGTTACGAAATAATAATCTCCGAATCACTGGGATCCCTTGAATCGTTCCAGAGTTATTACCTCATAAAGTGACACTGGCCAGAATTGCAAAATTTGGCCTGGTCATGAAGATGAAAACAAGCTTGGGGGCTGTAGGGGTTAAGGAGAAGATGGAGAATTTTTTTTTCCTCCTTATATGAGAAACACTGACACTCGGTCCACGCTCCCACATTAGAGTCTGATTGAAATAACTTGTCCATTTTTCAGAC
The DNA here is from genome assembly GCF_032444005.1 of Ranitomeya imitator. NCBI lineage: Eukaryota > Metazoa > Chordata > Amphibia > Anura > Dendrobatidae > Ranitomeya > Ranitomeya imitator. The sequence goes on along the minus strand of NC_091283.1, from coordinate 153,144,269 downwards.
GTGTGTATGAGCCCTTAAAGACAGAACAAAATGTGATGGATTTTAGCCACTCCAACTGATAATTATTTTGTTTACTCCATCAAACTTATAGGTTCTAACGTATGACATTTTGATGCAGTTTTTGCTTTTTGTTTCTAGCTAATAGAAGGTGTGAAACATAACCCTTTCCTGCCATGGCCAATTTTCTTTTTTGCACCTATGTTTTGTTCTCCCCTTCTTGCAAGACTCATATTTTTTTTTTTTTCAATCATCCTGGACTTGAGAAGTCTTGTTGTATTGCGGAATGAGTTGTGGTTTTTAAATATCATTAATTTTACTATTCAATGTAATGAAAAATAGAAAAGTAAATCTATGTATAGTGTATTTTTTAATGTAATTACTCTCACTTTGTGTGTGTTTTGTTTTTATGGTGTTCATTGTGCAGTAAAAATTACCTGATAACCTATTTCTTAACTGTAGGACGATTACACCGCGTTCCAAATTATGCAAATGCTGTTTTTTTCTGATTTTCATAAATGATCAATGCAAATGAGTCAGTATAATGTTCCTGCTGTTAGAGGATAGATCACATTTTATTGGACAAACCTACCAATGATGACAAAAGACTGACTGTCACTTTCAAACAAAAAACTGGTGTATACAGGTGCAAACTAAGTGTAGTCTTTTCTACACATAACAAAGTTACTCTAGCACTGCAAAGCATGTAAACATGAAATATATGAAATTTGAATTGCGATACTGCTCTAGATAATTAGAAAAAATGGAGATACTTAGCACATAATTTGGCCTATTCATGCATGCCCAGCAGGCCACAAGAAGACAATCTCCAATTGCTGGGAACCTATCTAAGACCTGAGTCACACCAGCATATAGCATCCGAGGCGAGATGCTTAACGACCATCGGCTCCTGCTCTGCTGTGAGCGGGAGCCGAGTTTAATGCTCTTTGCTCCGATCCTCTCACAGCTGTGGAGGAGACTGAGAAAGTAATTTCTCCATCTCCTCTGCTGCTGGCGTATATCGCACTGCACTTGAGTGATATCAGAGAGCAGTGCGATGTTTCACTCGCACCCATAAACTTGTATAGGTGCGAGTGAGCCGAATTTCGCTGCCAATCGATTGTTCTCTCATTTTGAATCGGCATGAGAAAATAAACTCAGATCTGAGCTGCCCCATAGATTAAAGGGAATCTGTCACCCCAAAATACGCCTATAAGCTAAAGGTACCGTCACATTTAGCGACGCTGCAGTGATCTAGACAACGATCCCAATCGCTGCAGCGTCGCTGTGTGGTCGCTGGAGAGCTGTCACACAGACAGCTCTCCAGCGACCAACTATGCGAAGTCCCCTGATAACCAGGGTAAACATCGGGTTACTAAGCGCAGGGCCGCGCTTAGTAACCCGATGTTTACCCTGGTTACCAGCGTAAACGTAAAAAAAAAAAAACACTACATACTTACATCCCGGTGTCTGTCCCCCGGCGCTGTGCTTCCTGCACTGACTGTGAGCGCCAGCCGGAAAGCACAGTGGTGACGTCACCGCTGTGCTCTGCTTTCCGGCCGGCGCTTACACAGTGCAGAGAAGCACAGCGCCAGGGGACAGACACCGGAATGTAAGTATGTAGGGTTTTTTTTTTTTTACGTTTACGCTGGTAACCAGGGTAAACATCGGGTTACTAAGCGCGGCCCTGCGCTTAGTAACCCGATGTTTACCCTGGTTACCAGTGAAGACATTGCTGAATCGGCGTCACACACGCTGATTCAGCGATGTCTGCGGGAGTCCAGTGACGAAATAAAGTTCTGGACTTTCTGCTCCGACCAACGATGGCACAGCAGGATCTTGATTGCTGCTGCCTGTCAAACTCAACGATATCGCTAGCCAGGACGCTGCAACGTCACGGATCGCTAGCGATATCGTTCAGTGTGACGGTACCTTTAGGCCACCGGCATTAATGCTGTAGAGAAGCCCCAGATGTATCCTGAAAGATAAGAAAAACAAGTTAGATTATACTCACCCAGGGGCAGCCTCTCTGACCTTTCCCGGCACCTGCGCACTGCAGTACTTTGCTCTGCCCTCTACTGGACAGACAAAGTACGCCTGCACAGGAGCCGCGGCAGGAAGAAAAGAAGAGGACGTCATCATATGAAGATGGGAGGCGCGGGACCCAGACCGCAATTCCCATCGGACGGGACCGTCCCTGGGTGAGTATAATCTAACTTGTTTTTCTTATCTTTCAGGTTACATTGGGGGCTTATCTACAGCATTGTGAATGCTGTAGATAAGCCCCTGATGCCAGGGGCTGCAGCTTATAGGCGAATTTTGGGGTGACAGATTCCCTTTAACACTTGGAAGAGTGCTATGCAATGTTTTATCGCATAGTATTTGGTCGTGTTATGCGGTAATGTATCTCTGGCCTAATGTGAATCCTCTCCTAGGCTGAAGCCTGCATTTATGGTTAGGGTCCTGTTGCAAGTAAAACCGCCACTGGCTATTAGGTGAGGTGTTCAGTCAGAGATCCTATATACAAAGAAAAGACTGCAGCAGGATCCCACTTACCCATAAATGCAGACGTCAGCCTCGGAGAGAAATCACATTAGATAGGTTCCCAGCAATCGGAGATCCAGCCAGCACCAATTTCACGTGTAGTATTCCTGTAAATTTGCTATTATTACACATTGCAGATTTGTTGCTTTTTTTTCTGCTCAGAAAACCTGAAGGGTTTCCTAATGCCAGGAAAGTGAATGAGAATCCTGAAGTTTTATGCACACGTTGCTTATTTTTTGACTTTCAGATTTGGTGTAGATTTAAATCTGCAGTATGTCACTTTCAGGCTATGTGCACTCGTTGCGGATCCGCAGCGTTTTTTCTGCGCAGAATTGCACCAAATCAGCAAAGGATTGCTCAAGCAAGGTTAGTCAATGGGAATCCAAAATTGGTGTGCACATGCTGCAAAAAATTCCATCCTGATTTGCAGCGTTTTATTTTCAACAGCATGTCAATTCTTTTTGCAGATCTGCAGCGTTTCTGCACCCATTGACTTCCATTTAGTCAAATCCGCAGCAAAAACACAAGTGTAAAAATGTTTGCGGATTTGCTGCAGATTTGCTGCCTAAAACGCTGCCATTTGTCAAAAGGAAATGATGTCAGAAGGAGGAGGAATGTGTGAGCAGAGAATATGTGCGTGTCTGTGTATGTGTCTGTCTGCGGGTGACTGTGTGTGTCGTTTTATGGGAATACTTCTCCCATCTGGCTACGTGTTTTGTCACATATAACAGTGACAGCATGAGCCGATGATGGGAGAATAGTCTCATCATCCGCCACCTGTGTTGTAAAAAAAAAAAAAAAAAATCAAAACATTTACATATTCACATACACAATACATACTCACTGAACTCCTAATCCCCGACGCTTGCTTCTGCTGCAAGCAATCAAAAATAATAAACCAACATATACTCACCTTTCCGACGTTGTCCATTTAATACAGAGTGTCCCACGTCGATCTCACCCGGCCGCCGGCAATACAGTGCGGGAGCGATCACCTCCTGTTACTGTATCACTGAGCCACAGTGAGAGTTAACCTGAGTTCATCAGCTGATCAGCTTCGGTGTTTCACTTACGGCACCTCTGCATGGGAAAGTTTTCACGCAGCGGTGCCGTAATGGAGAGTACTGGAGCTGATGAACTCCGGAGAACTCTCATGGTGACTTAGTGATACACTGCGGGAGTGATTACCTCCTGTCAATGTCTCGCTGGAGGCCGTGTAGAGCGGTCACATCTCCTGATGTGACTGTTCTACACGTGTGATCACCATGGGACACTCGGTATTAAATGGGGATTACGTCGGACAGGATAGTATTATATATTGTTGGGGTTTTTTTTGCAGGAGACCAGGGTGTCGGGGATTAGGCGTTCAGTAAGTATGGTAAATTAAGGTTCAATAAAGGAGTCTGTGTGATTATTTCAAATAAAGGACTTTATTCTGGCCATGACTTTATTTACAATACAACTGTAGGATTAGTAATGGATAGGTGTCTTGTAGACGCCTCTCCATTTCTAAGGTGTGGGCTTGATGTCACCTGACATTAGAAAGGTGACATCCATCCCACAAATATGAACCCCACCTGTCAGTGTGAAGAGCGAGGATAAGTGCCAGAATTGGCGCTTCTTAGAGATGCGCCATTCGTGTGGTGACTGAGAGCTGATGTTTTTAGCCTGGGGGGTGTCAATATCCATGGCCCCCTCTCATGCTATTAATATCAGCCCGCAGCTCTCTGCCTAGCTTTTGCTGGTTCGATTTTATAGGGGAACTGATGTCAATTTTTTTTCTGGTTCCCCTGTAAACTAGCCAGTAAAGGCTAAGCAGACAGCTGTGAGCTGATATTAATAGCCTGGGAACCTTTAGGCTATATTCACACTTTGCGGATTTTGCTGCGGATCCGCAGCGGATTTGACCGCTGCGGATCCGCAGCAGTTTCCCATGAGTTTACATTACAATGTAAACCAATGGGAAACAAAAAACGCTGTGCACATGCTGCAGAAAAATCCGCGCGGAAACGCTGCGGATTACATTCCGCAGCATGTCACTTCTTTTCTGCAGATTTTCACCTGCTCCAATAGAAAACTGCAGTTGAAAATCCGCAGAAGAAAACGCAGTAAAAACCGCGATAAATCCGCAGTAAAAACTGCGATGGGTTTTCACTGCGGATTTTGCAATTCCACTGCGGAAAAATCCGCAGTGGAATCTGCAAAGTGTGCACATAGCCTTATGGCTATTGGCTCCTTCCCAGAATATTAACATCAGCCCTCAGCTGTCGGCTTTCCCTCTGCTGGTTATTTAAATTACACAGGAGCCCACACAATTTTTTTTTTAAATAAACATATTGCATATGTAGGTTAATAATGTTAATGCTCCTACATAGGCTGGTGACGGTGTGCGGGTGTGTCTTCTACATACAGTGGGGCAAAAAAGTATTTAGTCAGTCAGCAATAGTGCAAGTTCCACCACTTAAAAAGATGAGACGCGTCTGTAATTTACATCATAGGTAGACCTCAACTATGGGAGACAAACTGAGCAAAAAAAATCCAGAAAATCACATTGTCTGTTTTTTTAACATTTTATTTGCATATTATGGTGGAAAATAAGTATTTGGTCAGAAACAAAATTTCATCTCAATACTTTGTAATATATCCGATGTTGGCAATGACAGAGGTCAAACGTTTTCTGTAAGTCTTCACAAGGTTGCCACACACTGTTGTTGGTATGTTGGCCCATTCCTCCATGCAGATCTCCTCTAGAGCAGTGATGTTTTTGGCTTTTCGCTTGGCAACATGGACTTTCAACTCCCTCCAAAGGTTTTCTATAGGGTTGAGATCTGGAGACTGGCTAGGCCACTCCAGGACCTTGAAATGCTTCTTACGAAGCCACTCCTTCGTTGCCCTGGCGGTGTGCTTTGGATCATCGTCATGTTGAAAGACCCAGCCACGTTTCATCTTCAATGCCCTTGCTGATGGAAGGAGGTTTGCACTCAAAATCTCACGATACATGGCCCCATTCATTCTTTCATGTACCCGGATCAGTCGTCCTGGCCCCTTTGCAGAGAAACAGCCCCAAAGCATGATGTTTCCACCACCATGCTTTACAGTAGGTATGGTGTTTGATGGATGCAACTCAGTATTCTTTTTCCTCCAAACACGACAAGTTGTGTTTCTACGAAACAGTTCCAGTTTGGTTTCATCAGACCATAGGACATTCTCCCAAAACTCCTCTGGATCATCCAAATGCTCTCTAGCAAACTTCAGACGGGCCCGGACATGTACTGGCTTCAGCAGTGGGACACGTACTGGCAGAGGCGTAGCTAGAGCTTTTGCCGCCCGGGGCTGTTCCCGAGTTTGGCGCCCCCCCCCCCCCCCCCCAGCTCAATACACACAAAGGTTACCAAAAATGGTTTTCCTGATTTGTAGAACTTAAACTGGGCCTAATGGTGTCACCCCCACATGCCACACCTGTGACTTAATACCACCACACCATGACCAGGCCACATAGTGACCGAATAATACTACATACAAGGGACAAATACCACCGCACCATTTCCAGACCACATATTACCACCACATAGTGACTGAATACTACAATACTGATCAGTAATAAAAAAAAAAACCACAATACTATCACCATAAGTGCCAGTATTCACAGGAGATCTGTACTTAGTATGCAGTGTCTGTGTAGAGGTAATACAGAGATCACTGGTGACATTATACACAGGACCTCTATATAGTATACAGTGTATAGTGTCAGTGTATAGGTAACACTGACTCACCAGTGACGTCTCTAGGTGAAGTCCTTCATCTTTTATCCAGCACAGACCGCCATCATTCCTTCCAGCCAGGACTCGTTTCTGCAGGAAATAACACAGTTATCTCGAGCTCCGCTTGCAGAACACATTACTTAATTTTTCACAACTTCTACATTACACCACATGAAGAAAAAAAGGTGATATAGTGTCACTCTGCACAGTAACAGGACCGCCCCCCCATTTAAAACAGTATACTCAAAAAATAAAATAAATACATCACTGCAGTAACAATATCCCTTAATTATCCCCTATGGTAATAATATTCCCCACCCTGGCCCCGTTTATCTCATTCCTGGCTCCAGCCATATGTTGTCGTATCCTGCCCTCATGAGTATCCATTCTACCCCATATGATCTCCCCATCCTGCCCCATCTGTCTCCATCGTATCCGTCCTGCCCCATGATCCAATCCTGCCCCGTGTCTCCAATCATGCCCCGTATCTACATTCTGCCCATGCCTCAAGTCCTGCCCCCAGTGTGTCCAGCATATTACCCCCATGTTGTCCAGCAATCTGCCCCAGTGTGTCCAGCATATTACCCCCATGTTGTCCAGCAATCTGCCCCAGTGTGTCCAGCATATTACCCCCAGTGTGTCCAGCAATCTGCCCCAGTATGTCCAGCATATTACCCCCAGTGTGTCCAGCAATCTGCCCTCAGTGTGTCCAGCAATCTGCCCCAGTGTCCAGCCTTTCCCCAGTGTGTCCAGCAGTCTGCCCCAGTGTGTCCAGCATATTACATACAGTGTCCAGCATTGCCCCAGTGTGTCCAGTATATTACCCCCAGTGTGTCCAGCAATCTGCCCCAGTGTCCAGCATTGCCCCAGTGTGTCCAGAAGTCTGCCCCAGGGTCTCCAGCATTGCCTCAATGTGTCCAGAAATCTGCCCCAGGGTCTCCAGTATTGCCCCAGTGTGTCCAGCAATCTGCCCCAGGGTCTCCAGTATTGCCCCAGTGTGTCCAGCATTCTGCCCCATAGTCTCCTGTACTGCCCCAGTGTGTCCAGCATTCTGCCCCATGGTCTCCAGTATTGCCCCAGTGTGTCCAGCAATCTGCCCCATGGTCTCCTGTATTGCCCCAGTGTGTCCAGCATTCTGCCCCATGGTCTCCAGTATTGCCCCGGTGTGTCCAGCAATCTGCCCCATGGTCTCCAGTATTGCCCCAGTATGTCCAGAAGTCTGCCCCAGGGTCTCCAGCATTGCCTCAATGTGTCCTGAGATCTGCCCCATGGTCTCCAGTATTCAGAGTGTCCAGCATTCTGCCCCATAGTCTCCTGTACTGCCCCAGTGTGTCCAGCATTCTGCCCCATGGTCTCCAGTATTGCCCCAGTGTGTCCAGCATTCTGCCCCTAGGTCTCCAGTATTGCCCCAGTGTGTCCAGCATTCTGCCCCTAGGTCTCCAGTATTGCCCCAGTGTGTCCAGCATTCTGCCCCATGGTCTCCAGTATTGCCCCAGTGTGTCCAGCAATCTGCCCCATAGTCTCCTGTATTGCCCCAGTGTGTCCAGCAATCTGCCCCATGGTCTCCTGTATTGCCCCAGTGTGTCCAGCATTCTGCCCCATGGTCTCCAGTATTGCCCCAGTGTGTCCAGCAATCTGCCCCATAGTCTCCTGTATTGCCCCAGTGTGTCCAGCAATCTGCCCCATAGTCTCCTGTATTGCCCCAGTGTGTCCAGCAATCTGCCCCATAGTCTCCTGTATTGCCCCAGTGTGTCCAGCATTCTGCCCCATGGTCTCCAGTACTGCCCCAGTGTGTCCAGCAATCTGCCCCATGGTCTCCAGCATTGCCCCAGCCCCAGACAGTCAGAAATAAAGAAAAAAAAAAAAAAGTAAAATCCTCACCTCTCCCGTTCCCAGCACAGGTCCGGTGCAGTCAGCGTCTCTCCGGCTCTGCGACGCTCAGGACAGAGAGGCAGAGCGGCGCGCACAGTAGTGACGTCATCGCGCCCTCTGCTCTGAGACGTCGCAGAGTCAGAGGAGGCTGCAGCTGCCGGCGCCGCAGGAACCAGGAGAGGTGAGTATAGAGCGGGGGCGGGGGCGGGGGCGGGACCCGGGGGTGGGGGGAGCTGGCCCTGGTCGTGGCGGCGGACGGCGCCGCCCGAAGATTTAAAGGGGCGTCTTTTTTTTTTTTTTTTTTTTTTTTAATCTTCTTCTGCAGCGCCGGCCGCCCCCAGCATTGTGCCGCCCGGGGCGGACCGCCCCCCCCGCACCCCCCTTCCTACGCCACTGCGTACTGGCACTGCAGGATCTGAGTCCATGGTGGCGTAGTGTGTTACTTATGGTAGGCCTTGTTACATTGGTCCCAGCTCTCTGCAGTTCATTCACTAGGTCCCCCCGCGTGGTTCTGGGATTTTTGCTCACCGTTCTTGTGATCATTCTGACCCCACGGGGTGGGATTTTGCGTGGAGCCCCAGATCGAGGGAGATTATCAGTGGTCTTTTATGTCTTCCATTTTCTAATTATTGCTCCCACTGTTGATTTCTTCACTCCAAGCTGGTTGGCTATTGCAGATTCAGTCTTCCCAGCCTGGTGCCGGGCTACAATTTTGTTTCTGGTGTCCTTTGACAGCTCTTTGGTCTTCACCATAGTGGAGTTTGGAGTCAGACTGTTTGAGGGTGTGCACAGGTGTCTTTTTATACTGATAACAAGTTTAAACAGGTGCCATTACTAGAGGTAATGAGTGGAGGAAAGAGGAGACTCTTAAAGAAGAAGTTACAGGTCTGTGAGAGCCAGAAATCTTGATTGTTTGTTTCTGACCAAATACTTATTTTCCACCATAATATGCAAATAAAATGATAAAAAAACAGACAATGTGATTTTCTGGATTTTTTTTTCTCAGTTTGTCTCCCATAGTTGAGGTCTACCTATGATGTAAATTACAGACGCCTCTCATCTTTTTAAGTGGTGGAACTTGCACTATTGCTGACTGACTAAATACTTTTTTGCCCCACTGTATATAATCGCCAGTTGGGACCTCGGCCGCTGTCCCCGAATCCCATAAGGCACTGCGACAGTGTCACTTGTGCCTGCTCAAGTGACATTCACGTCACGGCTATTCCTGCACATGCGCAGTAACAGCCACAACTGCGCGCTCTACCCGCTCATGCCCGGTAATGCACCGCACTCCCGAAGTGATAGCATCGGGCCTATTTCTAGTTATTATTAATGAGGATATCTGGCTCAAGAGGTTGAACAAGGAAATTACATCACAATTCTTTTTTTTAATAATATATCTTCATTTAGCTCTATGGATTTACAAAAACGCATGAAAATCCGTATAAAAACTGTGCGGAATTTCCATTGCGTTTTCTGCCAAGAGATGCAGAAACTGCGCAGAAATTTCCACCAGCAAATCTGCAACGAGCGCACAAATCCTCAGTGTTTTTGTTGCAGATTTCACTCATATTAATGAGTGGGGGAAAATCTGCATGAAAAATGCATGCACAAAAAATGCTGCCAAATGTGCCTATTTTATGTAGCGTTTTTCCTGCTAAAGAATGCAAAAATTCCTGCACCAAATACTTAACCTGTGCACATACTCTTAGGGTATGTGCACACGTCAGGTTTTTTTCCCTGACAAAATCCGGAGAATTCTGGCAGAAAATCGTGTTTTTTTCCTTGGGGATTTTTCGCGGTTTTTGCGCGGATTTTTTGCGGAACTTTTGCGTTTTTTTTTTTTTTTTCCCTGAAAGTCATTTTGGCTCAGAAATCCGCAAAAAATCCGCAAAAAGAATGAACATGTCCATTTTTTTTGCGGAATGCGTTTTTTTTGCGGTAAAAAACGCATCCATCTGAACAAAAAATCCGGAATGCATTCTAAATGATAGGATGCATATTTTTAGCGTTTTTGATGCGGAATTATAGCGTTTTTATAGCGAAATTCCGCAAAAAAAACACTAAAAATCCGGACGTGTGCACATACCCTTAGACTTGTTAATTTTTCTGGCAGCAACCTTCCTAATTTGTGCTCTGTATCAGCCACAAATCTCTTCACAGTACAATGATCACACCTAAATTTTCCCTGAAATATCTAATGTTTTCATACCTTGTCCAAGGCATTGTATTATTTGACACATTTTAGCTGTAGAGAGATCCTTTTCTGTTCCCATATTGCTTGAAGCCTGGGACCTGCTTAATAATGTGGAACGTTGTTCTTAAACAGGCGGTCCAGTACTAGGAAAGCCCCTTCTTAATGTAAACGTTTGGCCCTGTTTAAAATAAAAATGCTTATACTCACCTTCTGTGCTGACGCTGTTTTCGTGGTGGCAGCACTAGCGGTCCCGGGGCTCTCGTGCAGTTGGTGTGACACTGAGCCTGGCGCTCAGTCAGTGTTGACATCACTGTCCCCACTTTTTGTCAAATTGAACATGAAGCGGGAAGTCCACGCTGCAGCTGATCTGACTTCCTCGTTATGTTCAATTTGACAGAAGGCGGGGGACAGTGACAACAGCGCTGGTTGGGCGTCGGGCTCTACATCTCAGAACAACAGCACAGGAGCCTGGAAATGGCGCTGGCACAAGATTTAAGTATAGGCGGTTTCATTTTATTGGGCCCAAGTGTGGGGTATGACAAGGAGTTGTCCAAGTCTTTAGGGAGTTTTCGTTTAATTGCATTCACCTGGCAAACTAATTAACACGGGTGTTTGTGAATGATTTCAGCGATCCAAAGACCTTGAGACATACAGTGGGGCAAAAAAGTATTTAGTCAGTCAGCAATAGTGCAAGTTCCGCCACTTAAAAAGATGAGAGGTGTCTATAATTTACATCATAGGTAGACCTCAACTATGGGAGACAAACTGAGAAAAAAAAATCCAGAAAATCACATTGTCTGTTTTTTTAACATTTTATTTGCATATTATGGTGGAAAATAAGTATTTGGTCAGAAACAAACAATCAAGATTTCTGGCTCTCACAGACCTGTAACTTCTTCTTTAAGAGTCTCCTCTTTCCTCCACTCATTACCTGTAGTAATGGCACCTGTTTAAACTTGTTATCAGTATAAAAAGACAGCTGTGCACACCCTCAAACAGTCTGACTCCAAACTCCATTATGGTGAAGACCAAAGAGCTGTCAAAGGACACCAGAAACAAAATTGTAGCCCTGCACCAGGCTGGGAAGACTGAATCTGCAATAGCCAACCAGCTTGGAGTGAAGAAATCAACAGTGGGCGCAATAATTAGAAAATGGAAGACATACAAGACCACTGATAATCTCCCTCGATCTGGGGCTCCACGCAAAATCCCACCCCGTGGGGTCTGAATGATCACAAGAACTGTGAGCAAAAATCCCAGAACCACGCGGGGGGACCTAGTGAATGAACTGCAGAGAGCTGGGACCAATGTAACAAGGCCTACCATAAGTAACACACTACGCCACCATGGACTCAGATCCTGCAGTGCCAGACGTGTCACACTGCTGAAGCCAGTACATGTCCGGGCCCGTCTGAAGTTTGCTAGAGAGCATTTGGATGATCCAGAGGAGTTTTGGGAGAATGTCCTATGGTCTGATGAAACCAAACTGGAACTGTTTCGTAGAAACACAACTTGTCGTGTTTGGAGGAAAAAGAATACTGAGTTGCATCCATCAAACACCATACCTACTGTAAAGCATGGTGGTGGAAACATCATGCTTTGGGGCTGTTTCTCTGCAAAGGGGCCAGGACGACTGATCCGGGTACATGAAAGAATGAATGGGGCCATGTATCGTGAGATTTTGAGTGCAAACCTCCTTCCATCAGCAAGGGCATTGAAGATGAAACGTGGCTGGGTCTTTCAACATGACAATGATCCAAAGCACACTGCCAGGGCAACGAAGGAGTGGCTTCGTAAGAAGCATTTCAAGGTCCTGGAGTGGCCTAGCCAGTCTCCAGATCTCAACCCTATAGAAAACCTTTGGAGGGAGTTGAAAGTCCATGTTGCCAAGCGAAAAGCCAAAAACATCACTGCTCTAGAGGAGATCTGCATGGAGGAATGGGCCAACATACCAACAACAGTGTGTGGCAACCTTGTGAAGACTTACAGAAAACGTTTGACCTCTGTCATTGCCAACAAAGGATATATTACAAAGTATTGAGATGAAATTTTGTTTCTGACCAAATACTTATTTTCCCCCATAATATGCAAATAAAATGTTAAAAAAAACAGACAATGTGATTTTCTGGATTTTTTTTTTTCTCAGTTTGTCTCCCATAGTTGAGGTCTACCTATGATGTAAATTTCAGACGCCTCTCATCTTTTTAAGTGGTGGAACTTGCACTATTGCTGACTGACTAAATACTTTTTTGCCCCACTGTAATACCATACACAAGCTCAAATGGGCCATAGCCACCTGCACCCAACAAATTCATCAGAATTGATACTAGGCATGGATTTCTGGTGGTGGTGCACGGCAGTTGAAAGTTGCTCCAAATTCATTAAAGGGTAAGGATACGTTCACATTTGCGTTGTTGGGCGTAGCGTTGGCGATGCGACGCAACGCAACCAACAACGCAAATACACAACGCTGCGTTTTGCGATGCATGCGTTGTCATAAGACCCTATTGATCAAGACTTTCGGCGCAGGGAAAACGCTACAAGTAGCGTCCTCTGCGCCCTGTCTTGTGCGTCTATATGACGCTTGCGTCGTAAAACGCAGTATAACGCATACCGGCGCATGTCCATGCACCCCCATGTTAAAGATAGGGGCGCATGACGCATGCGTCGGTATGCGTCGACGACGCTGTGCCCAAAGGCGCAAATGTGAACGTAGCCATATTCATATCTTCAAGATCCTATGCAATATGTAGTAGCAATATCAATAATATGCAATTACCTTCAATTATCAATGTATTATCATTTTTCTTCTTCAGTCTCGTCTACCCCATATGTAGCGCATTGCAGCAATGATCCATAGTTTCGACCATCACTGCTCTCCCATAACAGTGACCAGCGGCCAGTTAGTATGGATGGCCGGCTTTGCTAGAGCGCCATGGTTAGAGTATGCACAGAAGTTTCCCATGCAGCCACCTCAGTACTTGACAAAGGGTATCTGTGACTCATGTGAGCTCAAAGGCAAGACCCCATTTTCCACCTCATATAAATTCCGAGATTACGACCACCTCCCCCCTCTCCTGTACCAGGAAACTAACCCTAATAAACACACAATAAGCATGGGTTGGATTAATTGGCCACAGCAGCCATTTATTAACATTTAATATACAAGATATTGAAACAATAAACCCCGGAAGTGGATGATCCTGGAAGCCCGAAACATATAATCGAATATTCTTTCCAGACAAACGTCCCACCTATTTGGCCTTAGATCCGCCTCACCCCCAGCCGCTACGCACCAGCTCGGAGGCAAATATCCACCCGCCAGGCCAAACCACACACCTGTTAATGGTTCCCATAATAATCCCTTCCATGGGATTATCTATATCCCTTGACCATTTTAAATCACCCAGGGGAGTCCAGGACCTGTTGAGATCCACCCCCATCAATTCGCCATTTTCCAATTCCACCAACTTCGAGGACCACCACCCCCTGCCACGACAGATGTTCTTCCATACTCAAACCATTTATAAGGTCCCCTCGACCCCACCTCTGACCCCACCTACTCCCCTCAAATTCAAAACTCCGCTCCTCCCATAATCCCACTATTAACCCTATAGCCCACACCAGTTATATGAGCTCCCTATATTCGCACGTCTCCTCGTCATGTCGGCCTCCCCTAACAGCCAGAGGCCCAGTACGGCCTTTCTGACCTGCAGAATGGCTGTAGCTCACGTTCAGCTGCAGTTCAGCATAGTGGCATACTAATCACAGTCTGCAGGAACTTGGAAAAAGTCTCTTTTTTTATCTTTGCATGTAATGCATCATGCAGACTTTTTTTTTGCAGTGCAGTACTGCACTACTGATGGTAGAATTGTTTCTCTGCCCTTCATCTGTTAGTGCAGGGTGTGGCGAGGGTTTTAAAACAGGCAGTAAACACAGAGTAAGGCTCTAGCCAAATGGTTTGGTTGTATGTTGAGAGCAACAATGTCTGAGCTCAGGCAAGCAAACACAACCCAACACACATCTCCATCCCCCATCCAATTCTATAAAGTGTTTATGTAGTGGGATTTGTGTAACAGATGCTAATGCTGGATTCGAGAGGGGTACATTTACAATATTTCAGCCAATTCAATGCTGATCAGCTGCTTTCAATCAACATTTGGCAAAGTAATGAAATCATACAGTAAAGAAGAAAAAAAAGTTACTTAGGATTCTCATAAGGAATGAAGCTTCGTGTCATTCGTAAACTGACTCTTCGATAGTAGGACACACCGTCTCTGTGGTTCGTAGTAAGTTTATGTGTATCGCCTCTTCACAAGTAAAGATTGAATGTTGTCTCTTTATTATGAATATTATCGAAATATCTCTCTTTACCAAACCTCATTATTTCTATGATAAAATCTCTCAATTTTACACTTCAGAAAAAGTTTGTTTTACACGAAGGGTTTCATTGTTTGGAATTTTCTCTGCTGCAGTTTAGCAACATGCAATTTCTGTATTTGTGAGGGAGGTGATATATCTGGGAGCCTTGTTAACACTGATATTCCCATCACTTAACACGTCCGTGGTTTTATTTTTTTCTTCAGATAAACTCTAATTTTGAACACAGTGAAATATTCCTCCTGTTCTGTATAAACCACAGTGTAATAAAGACTGGTTCCCATTTAAGGGCACACGGAGTGCCAGCAATTATTAATATTATCCATGTGCAGTAGTACACTAATGAACTTCTGACACTGGATTTGATTCCTTATGTTTGGGAATGAACTGATGGCCATGAAGAACTGCGGCAAGGAAACGGGCTTGCGAGCAGTGTGTTAAAGCTACAGCACCTGTTCTTCAGAAGCCTCATTGGTCACAATTTTGATGTAGAAGTATTTTCTGGGTTTTTGTAATTTTTTTTCCTGATTTATTCTTTATCTATCTATATAATTGTCTAAGGGTTTTTCCGTCTGTCTGTCTGTCTTTCTGTCTGTCTGTCTGTCTGTCTGTCTGTCCTGGAAATCCCGCGTCTCTGATTGGTCGAGGCCGCCAGGCCTCGACCAATCAGCGACGGGCACAGCATGGCGACGATGATGTCATAAAGGCTGCCTCGACCAATCAGCAACGGGCACAGTCTGCCGCGAATTCGCCTCGACCAATCAGCGACGGGCACAGTATCGACGTAGATGTCATAATGGTTGCCAAGGCGACGATGATGTCATAAAGGTTGCCTCGACCAATCAGCGACGGTCACAGTCTGCCGCGAATTCTGGAATCATCATTGTCCATATACTACGGGGACATGCATATTCTAGAATACCCGATGCGTTAGAATCGGGCCAAAATCTAGTTTGGAATAATTTCTATTAAACATAGCAGAATATCTGTGGTGCATGTACTCTCATGTACGTAATATCTCCGTTTTCGTATGTCAATTACCCTGGTCCGGTCTGATGGGGCCTAATCGCTGATTCTCCCTACCTCCGGCTATGCTCTACGAATCTTCTATCCTGCACCTGCGCATTCCAGTGGCATCTCGCGCGTGCGCAGTATGTTTTGCCCAACTGTGGGCAAAGCATTCAACTCATTATTGCACATGCGCCGGCATTTTCCTTTTCCTTGACGTTCTGTGCCCCGGATGTCTTTCTATGCTTCCGGGGCACCGAGGATAGGGTCAAAAACTGGTGCATGCGCAATAATGATTTCATGCTTTGCCCACAGCTGGCATACTGCGCAGGCGCTAGAGGCTAATTGAATGCGCGGCCACAGAAACTGACCGGGATCTGTGGTATTCACAGATCTAGTTACGTCTGACACGCCGAAGGAGCGGGCGGAGAGACAGCGATTAGGCCCCACCCATCGGACCGGGGTGATTGACATACGAAAACGGAGAGATTACTAAGGTATTTTGGCAGCAAAGGTGGGGAATCGAGGGATATGAAAGGTACTGATGTAAAGTTGAGCTGAGGCCCTATTGAACCATATTTTTATCTCATATCAAAAAAACGGGGTGACAGGTTCCCTTTAAATCATAAATCGGAGTATGGATATGGGTTGGGTAAGGTTCATCATAGGAAAACTCTGGTGTAGCAAAACTGTGGCATGTAGGAAACAAGCAGACCCCAAGTATTATTTGTGTACTATGTGTTTTTCATATCTGATTTTCCTTTTTTTATTCAGAGTAATCTTACTACGTGTCATCATCTACTTCTGCACAATGTGGCGCTTAGTACACTCCCCTCTGCTATAAACATTTTTCATGCTGAGGATCTGTTATTCCATATGTCATCACATGGAGACAATATACAGATGTTACTGATGTCATGCAGCAAAGATGTTCCCAGTTATCCCACTTCTTAAAGGTAAATCACACTATTGGCTAATACTGGTCAATTTGAGGTTCAAGGCAATCTGTCACATTGAACCTGCAGGCCTGTCTGTGGGCAGTATGGGATAAAGCAGGAGAAGTTGAGCAGATTGGTTTATATAAGTAACTAGCTGAAGAGTCCGGCGTTGCCTGGGCATAGTAAATATCTGTGGTTAGTTATAGCACCTCACTTCTCTCATTTTCCCATCAAGCCTCTCATTTTCCCCCTCACATCTCTCATTTTCCCCCTCACTCCTCTTATTTTCCCCCTCACTCCTCTCATTCCCCGCTCACTCGTCTCATTCCCCCTAACACTTGTCATTTCGACCTCACATCTGTCATTTTCCGATCACTCAACTATTTTCCCTCACTCCTCTCATTTTGCACTCACACCTTTTCATTTTCACCTCACACCCCTCATTTTCACCTCACACCTCTCATTTTCCCCTCAGTATATACATGTTTGTCATCTCCCTTATATATAGTATACACCTGTATGTCATCTCCTGTATATAGTATATACCTGTATGTCATCTCCTAAATATAGTATATACCTGTATGTCATCTCCCCTGTATATAGTATATACCTGCTGTATGTCATCTCCTTCTGTATATTGTATATACCTATGTGTCATCTCCTCCTGTATATACTATATACACCTGTATGTCATCTCTTCTGTATATAGTATATACCTGTATGTCATCTCCCCTGTATATAGTATATACCTGCTTTATGTCATCTCCTGTATATACCTATGTGTCATCTTTTATATAGTATCATCTCATCCTATATATATATATATATATATATATATATGTAGTATATACCTGTATGTCATTTCCTCCTGCATATAGTATATACCTGTGTGTCATCTCCTCCTGTATATAGTATATACCTGTAAGTCATCTCCTCTTGTATATAGTATATACCTTTGTGTCATCTGCTCCTGTATATAGTATATACCTTTGTGTCATCTGCTCCTGTATATAGCATATACCTGTGTGTCATCTCTCCTGTATATAGTATATACCTGTATGTCATCTCCCCTGTATATAGTATACAGTGGGGCAAAAAAGTATTTAGTCAGTCAGCAATAGGGCAAGTTCCACCACTTAAAAAGATGAGAGGCGTCTGTAATTTACATCATAGGTAGACCTCAACTATGGGAGACAAACTGAGAAAAAAAAAATCCAGAAAATCACATTGTCTGTTTTTTTAACATTTTATTTGCATATTATGGGGGAAAATAAGTATATGGTCAGAAACAAAATTTCATCTCAATACTTTGTAATATATCCTTTGTTGGCAATGACAGAGGTCAAACGTTTTCTGTAAGTCTTCACAAGGTTGCCACACACTGTTGTTGGTATGTTGGCCCATTCCTCCATGCAGATCTCCTCTAGAGCAGTGATGTTTTTGGCTTTTCGCTTGGCAACACGGACTTTCAACTCCCTCCAAAGGTTTTCTATAGGGTTGAGATCTGGAGACTGGCTAGGCCACTCCAGGACCTTGAAATGCTTCTTACGAAGCCACTCCTTCGTTGTCCTGGCGGTGTGCTTTGGATCATTGTCATGTTGAAAGACCCAGCCACGTTTCATCTTCAATGCCCTTGCTGATGGAAGGAGGTTTGCACTCAAAATCTCACGATACATGGCCCCATTCATTCTTTCATGTACCCGGATCAGTCGTCCTGGCCCCTTTGCAGAGAAACAGCCCCAAAGCATGATGTTTCCACCACCATGCTTTACAGTAGGTATGGTGTTTGATGGATGCAACTCAGTATTCTTTTTCCTCCAAACACGACAAGTTGTGTTTCTACGAAACAGTTCCAGTTTGGTTTCATCAGACCATAGGACATTCTCCCAAAACTCCTCTGGATCATCCAAATGCTCTCTAGCAAACTTCAGACGGGCCCGGACATGTACTGGCTTAAGCAGTGGGACACGTCTGGCACTGCAGGATCTGAGTCCATGGTGGCGTAGTGTGTTACTTATGGTAGGCCTTGTTACATTGGTCCCAGCTCTCTGCAGTTCATTCACTAGGTCCCCCCGCGTGGTTCTGGGATTTTTGCTCACAGTTCTTGTGATCATTCAGACCCCACGGGGTGGGATTTTGCGTGGAGCCCCAGATCGAGGGAGATTATCAGTGGTCTTGTATGTCTTCCATTTTCTAATTATTGCTCCCACTGTTGATTTCTTCACTCCAAGCTGGTTGGCTATTGCAGATTCAGTCTTCCCAGCCTGGTGCAGGGCTACAATTTTGTTTCTGGTGTCCTTTGACAGCTCTTTGGTCTTCACCATAATGGAGTTTGGAGTCAGACTGTTTGAGGGTGTGCACAGCTGTCTTTTTATACTGATAACAAGTTTAAACAGGTGCCATTACTACAGGTAATGAGTGGAGGAAAGAGGAGACTCTTAAAGAAGAAGTTACAGGTCTGTGAGAGCCAGAAATCTTGATTGTTTGTTTCTGACCAAATACTTATTTTCCACCATAATATGCAAATAAAATGTTAAAAAAACAGACAATGTGATTTTCTGGATTTTTTTTTCTCAGTTTGTCTCCCATAGTTGAGGTCTACCTATGATGTAAATTACAGACGCCTCTCATCTTTTTAAGTGGTGGAACTTGCACTATTGCTGACTGACTAAATACTTTTTTGCCCCACTGTATATGTGTGTGTCATCTCCCCTGTATATAGTATATACCTGTGTGTCATCTTCTTCTGTATTAGACCTCATTCACACGTTATTTGGTCAGTATTTTTACCTCAGTATTTGTAAGCTAAATTGGCAGCCTGATAAATCCCCAGCCAACAGGAAGCCCTCCCCCTGGCAGTATATATTAGCTCACACATAATAGACAGGTCATGTGACTGACAGCTGACAGTTTGTCTGCTTATTAATCAGATTTTTTATTTTTGAAGGATAATACCAGACTTTTGTGTGTTTTAGGACGAGTTTCATTTGTCAAGTTGAGTGTGTTGAGTTGCGTGTGGCGACATGCATGTAGCGACTTTTGTGAAATGAGTTTTGTGTTGGGACATGATTGTAGCAACTTTTTGTGTCGAGTTGCATGTGACAGGTTAGTGTAGCAAGTTGTGTGCAGCAAGTTTTGCACATGGCGAGTTTTGCGCATAGCGAGTTTTATGTGTGGTGCGTTTTGAGTATGTGCAAGTTTTGTGTGAAGCAACTTTTGCATGTGTTGCAACTTTTGTGCATGTGGTAATTTTTCCGCGTGTGCAAGTTTTGCGTGTGGCGAGTTTTCCATGAGGTGAGTTTTGCACGTGTGGCGAGTTTTGCACGTGGCGAGTTTTGCATGTGGCGAATTTTGCGCATGGCGAGTTTTGAGTGGCGACTTTTGAGTTTCGACTTTTATGTGGCGAGGTTGGTGTATGTGTGGTGAAATGTGTCCTGAGGGTGGTATATGTGTTCAAGCACGTGGTAGTGTGTGGCGCATTTTGTGTGTGCTCATATCCCCGTGTGTGGTGAGTATCCCATGTCGGGGCCCCACCTTAGCAACTGTATAGTATATACTCTTTGGCACCATCGCTGTCATTCTTAAAGTCCCCCTTGTTCACATCTGGCAGCTGTCAATTTGTCTCTAACACTTTTCCTTTCACTTTTTCCCCATTATGTAGATAGGGGCAAAATTGTTTGGTGAATTGGAACGCGCAGGGTTAAAATTTCGCATCACAAAATAGCCTATGAGGCTCTCGGGGTCTACACGTGTGACTATACAAAATTTTGTGGCTGTAGCTGCGACGGTGCAGATGCCAATCCCGGACATACACACACACACACACACATTCAGCTTTATATATTAGATGCTGCAAATCACTGGATTGGACTGCCCACTGGACTCTTTAATTAAACACAATCATGCTGACTTACTAAAGCCCCCCTAAATCCTTTCCTTCAAAGCTGTATAGCATGTGCTACTTCTGCTCTAAGGCCGGGGTCACACTTGCGTGTGCAATGCGAGAAACTCGCACGAGTCTCTCACATCAATAGCCAGCACTGCCGCCGGCACTCAGGACCAGAGTGTGCGGCTGCATGTCTTTCTATGCAGCTGAACGCTCCATGTATTGACCCCTGGACGAAGCTTTCCTCAGCGAAACGCGAGTCGGGAGTCGTGGGTCCCTGGCTGGTGGTCTATACTAGGTAAATACCTTCCTTCCATTTGGTATGTTTTGATTGTACTGTTGTATACTCCCTGATGCTGCCGCTCGCAGTGATTCTGCACTCTTAAAATATATATATATATATACTTTTTTATGCTGTGATTTGCACACCTATGGTAAATTATTGACTTATCTTTATGATACATATGCACTAATTTTGGGTGCATTTTCACTGACAGCTGCAGCGTTGGGTGGTGTGGTAACTGCTTTCTTATGGTTTTTCCTGAATTCCTGAATGTATGGTTTAATTTATTCATAATAATATTGTTACGGTGAAGGTAACGTTACATGGACTACTACCACTTATTTCCAGCCATACCTATTGGTTGCTCCTTTATTTTGTTTGGTTTTCCCTGATTTTATATATGATCTTTATATGTTTTTACATTTGTTATGAATAAAATTTATAAATTTTTTATTAGTGTCGCCTAGTGCTTCTTTGGTGTTATAGATTGATATTGCCTGGCGTTATATTTATTGAGTAGCGATATATACAGTAGGTGTTAATAATAATTCATGTATTGATGCAAGAGACTCGTGCGAGTTTCTCGCATTGCACATGAGTCGCCCAGCCAGGGTAGTGGAGTACTCGGTACCGGGTCCGGTTGCAAGGGGGATGTCGCGGTGTTCTATATGTCCATACACATGTCTGATTTTTCACAGACCAGTTGGCCTGGGGAGAATTGCTGAAACATGTCCGATTTTGATCGGAAT
Organism: Ranitomeya imitator; assembly: GCF_032444005.1. Lineage (NCBI taxonomy): Eukaryota > Metazoa > Chordata > Amphibia > Anura > Dendrobatidae > Ranitomeya > Ranitomeya imitator. The sequence goes on along the minus strand of NC_091283.1, from coordinate 153,122,654 downwards.
GTTGGATCAACTTGGACCGCACTCACATGACGTCTGAGTGCAGTCTGGTTTTAATGAACCATCAGAAAGGAGTTGAAGAACCTTTTTTTCTTTTCTTTTTTTACCCCATGTATGAGAAAAACTGATGTCACTGAGACCAAACTCTGATCAGTCTGATATAAAGTGGTTAGTTTTTCTTGTACGTGAGAAAAACGGACATCTGAATGAGGCCTAACACTCAGTAACCTTGTAAATCCTTTGCTTCATTTAATATTGGTTTCGTGTCCCTTTTTGTTTGTTTTTTTACCTAAAGTTTAGAATTGGCGAAGTTTGGATGTGTTCTCAATGGCTTAAAAGTGAGTATGCTCCTGTCTGACATTTATGGCTGCAACTTATTTCCCCTAGATCTGGCATATGAAAATCTATCCCTGACATCATCTATGGGGCAGAGCCAGGAGGTCCCTATACACCTAGAATAGTGGGACCCCATTTATCTGACTTTGCTGTTATGTGAATGTGCACTCTTCGGCACACTGCAGCCTAAGGGTATGTTTCCACGGTCAGTAAATGCAGCGGGTTGGCTGCTGCGTACATCCGCAGCGTCCAACCGCAGCGGTCAGATGTTACAGCATAGTCAATGGGATTTCTTGGAATCCCATCTCCACTGTGCGTGCATGGACGCCCGCGGCTTCCCTGCGGAGACAGACATGCAGCGCGTCTTTCCAGACCGCAGCATGTCTATTTATCTTGCAGAGGCTCTGTCTCCGCAAGATAAATTTCACCCATTATTATTATTATTATTTATTTATATAGCACCATTGATTCCATGGTGCTGTACATGAGAAGGGGTTACATACAAGTTACAAATATCACATACAGTAAACAAACTAACAATGACGGACTGATACAGAGGGGCGAGGACCCTGCCCTTGCGGGCTTACATTCTACAGGATTATGGGGAAGGAGACAGTAGGTTGAGGGTTGCAGGAGCTCCGGTGTTGGTGAGGCGGTAGCTCCGGTGTTGGTGAGGCGGTAGCTCCGGTGTTGGTGAGGCGGTAGCTTCGTTGGTGATGAGGCAGCATCCAATATATCCACCCATCCAATCGCATCCAATATATCCACCCATCCAATATATCGGGCGCGGTGAATAAACACATGCGGAATCACCTGCGTTCAAAAGCTGGCAGCGCTTTGGATGGAGCAGACATGTGCTGCGTCCAAAGCGCTGCTGATTACTGACTATGGGGACGTAGCCTAAGACATATAAAATAGTAAGCGTAAGTAAATCTATTTGCAGTGTTTTCTGTAGATTCATATTGTGAAATCTTATTCTATATCCTGGCATGTGTTCGTCTCTCTTAACAATCTTCTCAGCTTGGTGAAGGCCTGCTAATGAATCTTTATACCTGTCTGCTCGCTAATAAATGTCCTGTTCACTATTGGTGCTAAACTCCTTCTCAACACAGTTTTTTTCTTTAAAAGATAAATGTAAATGGGCCATACAGTAAACTTGCCATAGAATATCCATAATGGCTCAAATACTGGGATGATGAGGAAAATCCAGGGTATGTCCATGTCTAATTACTAAAGGAATGTCCCATTTGTTTCCCCATCATATTGTGAATTTCACATAGTGTTAATGAAGTAATTAAATTAAAATCCCAGCAACAGGTTCACTGTAACTACTAAAACAAAGTGGAGTATTGGTAGCTTTCTGAATGGGGAACGGATATATTTATTAATGGCTTAGGTAGTAAGGATTCAGTAGCTCTTTCACTAATACTGCACTTATAAAGCATCTGCTAAGCTCATTGTTCCATGTACAGGCATAATGTAACAGCCGAGGTTGTGTCTGCACCTCTTATTGCTATTGCAGATGGTGAAGACACTACTGCTTACTAATCCTAAAGCAGAAGTGTGTAAAAGATAAGATCATGCATTCATCTGACCTTAACTTGGACTGCTCACCTGTTTTAGTCTGTTATTTCTATCTTTAAATTTTTTAAATATTGCATGGTTTTGGTCCTTTACCAATAGCTGGTAACAGATCACCTTAAAAATTCAGTCGCATAAGGCTACTTTCACATTTTCGTCGGTAGTTGGCCATCACAAAGCGTCGGCGCGAAGTACCGACGAACGTTTGTGAAATAGTATATATCGTGAGCAGCGGACAGAGTTTTTCAATGGGTCCGCTGTCCAGTCTAAACTCCCGGGGAGGAAAGAGAGAGAGAGAGAGCGAGATTTCCTTCCGGGCATGCGCAGTCGGAAACACAGGATACAACGTATAGAAAAACGTTCCCTTGAACGTTTTTTGAAAAAGACGGGCCGTCACATTTTGCAGGATCCAGTGCATGGTAAGGCTACTTTCACACTTCCGTCTTTTGTCCTCCGTCGCAATCCGTCGTTATGGCAAAAAAACGAATCCTGTAAATGTGCCCACAGGATGCGTTTTTTTTCCATACACTTTAATGGACAACGGATTGCGGCGGATGGCCACACGTCGCATCCGTCGTGCGATGGATGTGTCATGTTTTAGCAGTCCGCCGCGACAAAAAAAGTTCAATGTAACTTTTTTGTCCGTCGGTTCCGCCATTTCCGACCGCGCATGCGCGCCTCTGGAACTCCGCCCCCTCCTCCCCGCTCATCACAATGGGCAGCGGATGCGTTGTAAAACTGCATCCGCTGTCCACGTTGTGCTAAATTTAGCACAACGTTCGTCGGGCCGACGGTTTGCGATGGCCCCGTACCGACGAATGTGTGAAAGTAGCCTTAGGAATGTTATTTGATGACAAGCGGCATCTTTAAATGTATGTATAAAGTGCACAATTGTGTTTTCACAGATCAAATTTATCCTGAAAGTTAATATTTGCTTTAGGACCATATAACAAAAGGAGTCTAATGGGAGCCATTCATCATAATGATGCAGACGGAATCTTTTAGGCTATGTGCACATCACATTTGTGGCTGCGTCAAGTCTTCTATCTGAATCCCTGAAATATATGGTTGGGATGGAGCCCCTGATGTAGCCATTCACTACAATGAGGCAGAAGGAGTCACTTTGTGCTCCATGCAACCTTTGTTTTGGCTGTGCCCATTTTTCTAGGCAGGTACACAAGCATGGCAGATACTGTTGGATAGAGTACAAAGTGACTCACTTTGACTCATTGTAGTGAATTGCTATGTCAGGGGCTCCGTAAAAACCTTGTTTTTCAGGTCTTAAATGGAATCTATCACCAGGTGTTTTGGCATCTAATCTGAGAGTAGCATAATGTAGAGACAGAGACCGTGATTCCAGTATTGTCACTTACTGGGCTTCATGCTGTCGTTTTTATCAGCAAGAGATTATCATTAGAAGACTAGTAAACTTTCTGTCAGTTAGTTCTTCATATTCATGAGCTTTGTATAACCCTTCCCCCATCATTGGCAGCTTTCTGTCTATGCACAGTATACACAGAAAACTGCCAATCAGTGGTGTGGTCAGAGCTCAGCATTCAGAGAACTTATACAACCCCTGGCAAAAATTATGGAATCACCGGCCTTGGAGGATGTTCATTCAGTTGTTTAATTTTGTACAAAATAAGCGGATCACAGACATGGCACAAAACTAAAGTTATTTCAAATGGCAACTTTCTGGCTTTAAGAAACACTAAAAGAAATCAAGAACAAAAAAAGTAGTAGCAATGTTTACTTTTTTTAACCATTATAGGGGAAAAATTGTGGAATCACTCAATTCTGAGGAAAAAAATATGGAATCATGAAAAAGTAACAAAAAAAAACACTCCAAAACATCACTAGTCTTTTGTTGCACCACTTCTGGCTTTTATAACAGCTTGCAGTCTCTGACACTCATTAAGTCCATGCCTCAAACAGTACTCTTCATCAATCTGGTTCCAACTTTCTCTGACTGCTGTTGCCAGATCAGCTTTGCAGATTGGGGCCTTGTCATTGACCATTTTCTTCTACTTCCACCAAAGATTTTCAGTTGGATTGAGATCCGGAATATTTGCAGCCCATGACATTGACCTTACAGTTGGAATTCTGTCAGATAATACTCAGTTTCTTCCTGAAAATGATTGCAAACACAAATTCTTTGTTATTATTATCTTCATTTAATTTGTCTTAAATGAAAAAACAAAAAAAGAATTGTCCTAAAGCCAAATTGCATATAATTCCACACCAAAAATAAAAAAGGGGGTGGACAAAAGTATTGGCACTGTTCAAAAAATCATGTGATGCTTCTGTAATTTGTGTAATTAACAGCACCTGTAACTTACCTGTGGCACCTAATGTAACAACTCTGCTGGCATCACTGCATGGCCTCTCATTTCTCACACAATCTTACCCACTGCTCCAGGCCATGATGTGGTTTCTGTTTCATGCCAGCTGCATATTCTGTCTCTCTGCTCTCTGCATGCTTTATGGCTGTGTGTATAAGGGGCCGGCGCCTGAACTCTCTGGTTCTTATAGGAATCAGGTGCATCTGTCTAATCTGTTCCTGACCAATTACCAGGAGGCCTCCAGTATATAGTGCAGCTCCACCCTGTGGTCTGGGCCTGTGCAATGTGTTAGCTCAGTTACTGTTTATCTTCTGAGTTTGCCAGATCTTGCTCTGTGTTACTCCCTCTCTGGAGGCTTTTCTCTGTGCTATTGCCTTGATCTTGTTGTCCGCTCTCCAGGAGGCAGAATATCCTGGTCCCTGTGTCTTTGTCCTTGTGTCTTGTTCCATTGCCTTGTCTGTACTTTGTCTTATCTCGGTCTCCTTGTCTGTGGCTTCCTTGCCTGTTGTGTCTTTCCTTGTGTTCTCAGTCTGCTTCTGCTCCGCACTCTTGCGGCTCTGCCTGCTTTGTAGCTTGATCTCTACTCCGCACTCCTGCGGTTCTGCTCCATTCTACTCTGCTCCGCTCCCGTTGCTGCAGTAATCTTTTGCTGCAGCTCCTCTCCGCAATCCTTGCGGTTCCACTCTGCTTAGCTTCAGCAGTATCTCTTGCTGCAGCTCCTCTCCACATTCCTTGTGGCTCCGCTCTGCTTAGCTTTTGATGCTACGCCTTCTCTTGCTGCTCTTCCGCTCCTATCTGCAGTCTTGCACTTCTCTTCCTGTGTGAACAGGTCCCAACCTGTTCCTTCATGCTCCTTTCCTTCTGGCTTGTTTCCGTACCTGCATCTCCTGTGTGAACAGGTCCCAACCTGTTTCTTCATACCTCATTCCTTTCTGCTTGTTTCCTTTCCTGCACCTCCTGTGTGAACAGGTCCCTACCTGTTCCTTCATATTTCATATCCGTTCCTGCACCTCCAGTGTGAACAGGCCCCTACCTGTTCCTTCATATACCACATCAATCAGTCCTGTGTTCTCAGCTGTGCCTTCCAATCCAGTGTTCCCGCCAGTCCTGCCGTTCCTGCCATGCCTTCCAGTCCTGTTTCCTGCCGTGCCTTCCAATAGTGTGTTCCTGCCATCCTAGCCATTCCTGTGTTTCCTGCCGTCCTAGCCAGTACTGTGTTTCCTGCCGTCCTAGCCAGTCCTGTGTTTCCTGCCGCCCTTGCCAGTCCTGTGTTTCCTGCCGTGTCTCTGCCAGCTCTGTGTTCTCTGCTGTGTCTCTGCCAGCCCTGTGTTCTCTGCCATGCCAGCCTACTCGTCTGAGTTCCAGCCGTGCTCTTCTGCCAGTCCTGCCTGATGCCCGCACCAATCCTGGTGTTCCTGTGTCCCAAGTGGGATCAGCAGCCACAGCCAGACACCACCCTGGAGTAGCACCTGGCAGCTGCCTGCTGCACAAGCCTGACCTCACCATCAGAGGCTCCAGTGAAAACCCAGCCAGCTGTCATAGTCACGCCCCTTCCAGGGTAGTCTGGCTTGTGGCACAGTGGGGCCACAAACCCCCGAGCTCACGCCCACCAGTCAGGGCGTGAGCATGACACCTAACAGGTGTTGGCAATAACTAAATCACACTTGCAGCCAGTTGACATGGATTAAAGTTGACTCAACCTCTGTCCTGTGTCCTTGTGTGTACCACATTGAGCATGGAGAAAAGAAAGAAGACCAAAGATCTGTCTGAGGACTTGAGAAACCAAATTGTGAGGAAGCATGAGCAATCTCAAGGCTACAAGTCCATCTCCAATCTTCCTGTGTCTACCGTGCGCAGTGTCATCAAGAAGTTTAAAGCCCATGGCACTGTGTTTAACCTCCCTAGATGTGGACGGAAAAGAAAAATTGACAAGAGATTTCAACGCAAGATTGTCTGGATGTTGGATAAAGAACCTCGACTAACATCCAAACAAGTTCAAGCTGCCCTGCAGTCCGAGGGTACAACAGTGTCAAACCATACTATCCGTCGGCGTCTGAATGAAAAGGGACTGTATGGTAGGAGACCCAGGAAGACCTCACTTCTTACCCCGATAAATATAAAAGCCAGGCTGGAGTTTGCCAAAACTTACCTGAAAAAGCCTAAAATGTTTTGGAAGAATGTTCTCTGGTCAGATGAGACAAAAGTAGAGCTTTTTGGGCAAAGGCATCAACATAGAGTTTACAGGAAAAAAAAAGAGGCATTCAAAGAAAAGAACACGGTCTCTACAGTCAAACATGGTGGAGGTTCCCTGATGTTTTGGGGTTGCTTTGCTGCCTCTGGCGCTGGACTGCTTGACCGTGTGCATGGCATTGTGAATTCTGAAGAATACCAACAAATTTTGCAGTATAATGTAGGACCCAGTGTGAGAAAGCTGGGTCTCCCTCAGAGGTCATGGGTCTTCCAGCAAGACAATGACCCAAAACACACTTCAAAAAGCACTAGAAAATGGTTTGAGAGAAAGCCCTGGAGACTTCTAAGGTGGCCAGCAATGAGTCCAGACCTGAATCCTATAGAACACCTGTGGAGAGATCTAAAAATGGCAGTTTGGAGAAGGCACCCTTCAAATATCAGGGACCTGGAGCAGTTTGCCAAAGAAGAATGGTCTAAAATTCCAGCAGAGCATTGTAAGAAACTCATTGATGGTTACCGGAAGCGGATGGTCGCAGTTATTTTGGCTAAAGGTTGTGCAACCAAGTATTAGGCTGAGGGTGCCAATACTTTTGTTTGGTCCATTTTTGGAGTTTTGTGTGAAATGATCAATGTTTTGCTTTTTGCTTAATTCTCTTTTGTTTTTTTTTCATTTAAGACAAATGAAATGAACATAATACCAAAGAATTTGTAAATACAATCATTTTCAGGAAGAAACTGAGTATTATCTGACAGAATTGCAGGGGTGTCATTACTTTTGGCCACAACTGTATGTGTCTTTTTTCAAGGAATGTTTTCACAATTTTTGTTCTATGGCAGGATGCATAATCATCTTGAAAAATTATTTAATCATCTCCAAACATCCTTTCAATTGATGGGATAAGAAAAGTGTCCAAAATATCAACATAAACTTGTGCATTTATTGAAGATGTAATCACAGCCATCTCCCCAGTGCCTTTACCTGACATGCAGACCCATATCATCAATGACTGTGTAAATTTGCATGTTCTCTTCAGGCAGTCATCTTTACAAATCTCATTGGAACGGAACCAAACAAAAGTTCCAGCATCATCACCTTGCCAGTTGTAGATTCGCGATTCATCACTGAATATGACTTTCATCCAGTCATCCACAGTCCACTATTGTTTTTCCGTAGCCCATTTTAACCTTGTTTTTTTCTGTTTAGGTGTTAATGATGGCTTTCGTTTACCATTTCTGTATGTAAACCCCATTTCCTTTAGGCGGTTTCTTACAGTTCGGTCATAGACGTTGATTCCAGTTTCCACCCATTCATTCCTCATTTGTTTTGTTGTGCATTTCCTGTTTTGGAGACATATTGCTTGAAGTTTCCGATCTTGACGCTTTGATGTCTTCCTTGATCTACCAGTATGTTTGCCTTTAACAACCTTCCCATGTTGTTTGTATTTGGTCCAGATTTTAGACATAGCTGACTGTGAACAACCAACATCTTTTGCAACATAGCGTGATGATTTACCCTCTTTTAAGAGTTTGATAATCCTCTCCTTTGTTTCAATTGACATCTCTCGTGTTGGAGCCATGATTCATGTCAGTCCACTTGGTGCAACAGCTCTCCAAGGTGTGATCACTCCTTTTTAGATGCAGACTAACGAGCAGATCTAATTTGATGGAGGTGTTATTTTTGGGTATGAAAATTTACAGGGTGATTACATAATTTTTTCCTCAGAATTGAGTGATTCCATAATTTTCCCCTATGCTTCTTTAAAAAAGTAACCATTACTGACTACCACTTTTTTGTTCTTGATTTCTTTTAGTGTTTCTTAAAGCCAGAAAATTGTCATTTGAAATGACTTTTGTGCCATGTCTGTGATCTCCTTTTTTCTACCAAATTAAACAACTGAATGAACATCCTCCAAGGCCGGTGATTCCATAATTTTTGCCAGCGGTTGTAGATCTGCAGCCAAGAAAAGAGTGATTTTATCAAAATGACAGCAAGCAACTCAGTGAAAAATTACTGGAATCATGCTGTCCCCCTATATTATGCTGCTCTCACAAGGGGTTGTAAAAACCTGGTGATAGATTCCCTTTAAGCCTCAATGGAGCCACAAATGTGTGGTCCGAACCTGATGTGCACGCTACCTGAGGCCTAAAATAGCCATGTGATTCTGGGGTTAATAGGATCGCTTTAGACAACTGCACAGCTGACACTAACCTCATATCAGGTAATTATCACAGTGAAGTAATGGTGATCTCTGATAATCACACTGAATTGGCCATCCTCAGCATATATCTTCTGTCAGGGCAACGCTTATGTAGCCAGCTGTGAAGCAGCCCTAAGTGATGATGAGTACAGTAGTGAACAGTGCCCATCTTCTGCTGAGACCCCTTTTAATTTCTATCAGATTGCTTTTGGTTGCATTATATTGTGAAATTCAACATCTGATTTTCAATGGCAGCCTTTCATTTCCTTGCCGTTTTAAACCACTATTGGAAAAGCAATGGTTGAAAAAATCTCTGCTAATTTTCATTCGATTAGCAGGCTGATGGGTTTCACAAAAGTTAGCATTGGATAAAGCATAGTGTCTGTGGCCACATTTAGAAAATGTTGTATTGCTGAGCATTGTATTCTACGTTTTGGACAAGATCCATGGAACATTTGTATTTCTTTACTGGGGTAGAAAGATACTGATACCTGCGGGAACATAATTCTGTGTACAGTAACTTGTCAGCTGGTGCAGCTTTACTTATCCAGGACAGAAAGCGTTGGCAGCATTTTAGGGAGCAACATACGGAATGGCCTCATGTTTTTATCCTGCTGCTGGAACTGTAATAAGCGAATCTTTTCTTTGGCTTCATTCTTCCTTGGCTCTCACATTTTAGAGCAAAATGAGAGATGGAAGCCAGATTCAAAGCCTTATGCTTGAGAAAACATTACTTCCCAAGTGTGGTCTTCAACTTCTAAACTTATTTTTTTTTCTGAAAGTTTTGCGTTGCAATTACCTTCTTGCACATAATATTTAATGATCTCTGATTAGAACAAGTACTGACATTATTAGTATCTGTCTGTTTGTCTGACCTTCCATAGGTTTGATGTCATTTACAAGTTTATTCTACCACCCCAGGCTAGACTAGGATAGGTCACCCATTACAGATGTCTGCCAGTTCTAGTGTTCTTCTCCATGGACAATATGAGGTAACTAGCTTACGTACGCAATCATTATTAAATGGCTGACATAAACTGCACAGCTGCTATTGTGACTTTTACTTTTTTTTTCTTTTAAGTTTTATTATTATTATTATTATTATTATACATTTTTATAGCGCCATTTATTCCATGGCGCCTTACATGTGAATACGGGGCAAATATAGACAAATACATTAAACATGAGCAGATAACAAGGCACACGAGTACATAAGGAGGGAGGACCCTGCCCGCGAGGGCTCACAGTCTGCAGGGGGTGGGTGAGGATACACTAGGAGAGGGAAGAGCTGGCTGTGCGGCTGTTCAGTAGGTTGAGGATCACTGCAGGCTGTAGGCTTGTCGGAAGAGATGAGTCTTCAGGTTCTTTTTGAAGGTTTCTATGGTAGGCGCAAGTCTGATGTGTTGGGGTAGAGAGTTCCAGAGTATGGGGGAAGCACGGGAGAAGTCTTGGATGCGGTTATGGGAAGAAGAGATGAGAGGGGAGTAGAGAAGGAGGTCTTGGGAGGACCGGAGGTCGCGTGTAGGTAGGTACCGGGAGACCATGTCACAGATGTATGGAGGAGACAGGTTGTGGATGGCTTTGTATGTCAGTGTGAGGGTTTTGAACTGGAGTCTCTGGGCGATAGGAAGCCAGTGAAGGGCTTGACACAGGGGAGAGGCTGGGGAATAGCGGGGGGACAGGTGGATTAGTCGGGCAGCAGAGTGTAGGATGGATTGGAGTGGTGCCAGAGTGCTAGAGGGGAGTCCAGAGAGTAGGAGGTTTTAAGTAAATAATTTCGCTGGTTGACACTGAGCAGTTTGATTGATTTAACATATAAAAATATATATTTATTTTTATTCACTAGGCAGTTGAGGAGACCAGGTAGAGATGGCCCAGAATTATTATTATTATTTATTAATATAGCGCCATTTATTCCATGGCACTTTACATGTGAGGAGGGGTATACATAATAAAACAAGTACAATAATCTTGAACAATACAAGTCACAACTGATACAGGAGGAGAGAGGACCCTGCCCGTGAAGGCTCACAATCTACAAGGGATGGGTAAGGATACAGTAGGTGAGGGTAGAGCTGGTCGTGCAGCGGTTTGGTCAATCGGTGGTTACTGCAGGTTATAGGCTTGTCGGAAGAGGTAGGTCTTCAGGTTCTTTTAGAAGGTTTCGATGGTAGGCGAGAGTCTGATATGTTGTGGGAGAGAGTTCCAGAGTAGGGGGGATGCACGAGAGAAATCTTGTATGCGATTGTGGGAAGAGGAGATAAGAGGGGAGTAGAGAAGGAGATCTTGTGAGGATCGGAGGTTGCGTGCAGGAAAGTACCGGGAGACGAGGTCACAGATGTATGGAGGAGACAGGTTGTGGATGGCTTTGTATGTCATGGTTAGGCTTTTGTACTGGAGTCTCTGGGTGATGGGGAGCCAGTGCAGGGATTGACAGAGGGGAGAGGCCGGGGAATAGCGGGGGGACAGGTAGATTAGTCGGGCAGCAGAGTTTAGAATAGATTGGAGGGGTGCAAGAGTGTTAGAGGGGAGCCCACAGAGCAGTAGTCGAGGCGGGAGATGATGAGGGCATGGACTAGGGTTTTTGCAGATTTTTGGTTTAGGAATGTACGGATCCGTGAAATATTTTTGATTTGGAGGCGGCAGGAAGTGGACAGGGTTTGGATATGTGGTTTGAAGGAGAGATCAGTGTCAAGGATTACCCCAAGACAGCGGGCTTGTGGGACTAGAGAGAGTGGGCAGCCGTTTACTGTAATGGATAGGTTCATTGGGGAGGTCGTGTGAGATGGGGGAAAGATGATGAATTCTGTTTTGTCCATGTTAAGTTTTAGAAATCTAGCGGAGAAGAAGGATGAAATGGCGGATAGACATTGAGGGATTCTGGTAGGAAGGGTGGTGATATCTGGTCCAGAGATGTAGATCTGTGTGTCGTCAGCATAGAGATGATACTGAAAGCCGTGAGATTCTATGAGCTGTCCCAGGCCAAAGGTGTAAATGGAGAAGAGCAGGGGCCCTAGAACTGAACCTTGCGGGACTCCGACAGATAGGGGGCGAGGTGAGGAGGTGGTGTGTGAGTGGGAGACGCTGAATGTCCGGTCAGTTAGGTATGACGAGATCCAGGATGGGGCCAAGTCTGTGATGCCAAGGGATGAGAGGGTCTGCAGCAGCAGAATTATTGACTTCAAGAGGCTAATTGCTCAATATGCACCAAACTTTTAGATTCTTGCACTTAATAAGTTTGTGGAACTGATGGATATTGTGAGATGGTTGTCAGATTTTTTTATTTTTTATTTTGCTTTGGTTAATGGGAAAGCTCTTCCAGTGTCTGTTGCAATAATTAACAAAGTAGACTTTTTTTGTTTACATGTCCGTTTTTACAACATTTCACACTTTATGTAGCTATTGTCACGATGGTGCATAAAATCAGAGTTATTGTTTGTGAAAATGATGAAATGTTCATCAGTCTGACATGACTGATTCTGCCTTCCCAGACGATGCGGTATGTACAATAATTTTAATAATGTTACCAACCTCCATGCACTTCCATATTTTCTAGACGGAAAAATCACCTGCATTTGACAGTGCAGTGTATGAATGAGATTTAGGAAAAATTATGTCCTTAATTAATACTAGTCAAGGAAATCTGCTGCATAAATTGAGCGTTTGACAGCAACTTGCCACATCTGACTCAAGTTTGTCCTCTGTGGACATACCCTTTCCTTTTCTCATCTCAAGTCACTTCTATCTGAGCTCATCATGGCTGAGGTAGATACACACGTGGTAAAAATTGTTGGTACCCCTCATCTAATGGCAGAAAATAACACAATGGTCACAGAAATAACTTGAATCTGACAAAAGTAATAATGAAATAAAGATCCATGAACATGAACAAATGAAAGTCAGACATTGCTTTTCAGCCATGCTTCCACAGAATTTAAAAACAATAAATAAAACTCATGGAATAGGCATGGACAGAAATGATGGCACTCCTGAAAATAATGTGGCAAAAGGGACATGTTAAATCAAGGTGTGTCTACTAACTAGCATCACAGGTGTCTACGTTCTTGGAATCAGTGAGTGGCCTGTATATAGGACTACAGATACTCATTGTGCTGTTTGGTGACATGGTGTGTTTCACACTCAACATGGACCAGAGGAAGCGAAAGAAAGCGTTGTCTCAGGAGAATAGAAAGAAAATGATAGACAAACATGTTAACCCCTTCATGACCCAGCCTATTTTGACCTTAAAGACCTTGCCGTTTTTTGCAATTCTGACCAGTGTCCCTTTATGAGGTAATAACTCAGGAACGCTTCAATGGATCCTAGCGGTTCTGAGATTGTTTTTTCGTGACATATTGGGTTTCAAGTTAGTAGTAAATTTAGGTCAATAAATTCTGTGTTTAATTTTGATAAAAACGGAAATTTTGCGAAAATTTCGCAATTTTCACATTTTCAAATTTTATTCTGTTAAACCAGAGAGTTATGTGACACAAAATAGCTAATAAATAACATTTCCCACACGTCTACTTTACATCAGCACAATTTTGGAAACAAAATTTTTTTTTGCTAGGAAGTTATAAGGGTTAAAATTTGACCAGCGATTTCTCATTTTTACAACGAAATTTACAAAACCATTTTTTTAGGGACCACCTCACATTTGAAGTCAGTTTGAGGGGTCTATATGGCTGAAAATACCCAAAAGTGACACCATTCTAAAAACTGCACCCCTCAAGGTGCACAAAACCACATTCAAGAAGTTTATTAACCCTTCAGGTGCTTCACAGCAGCAGAAGCAACATGGAAGGAAAAAATTAACATTTAACTTTTTAGTCACAAAAATGATTTTTTAGCAACAATTTTTTTATTTTCCCAATGGTAAAAGGAGAAACTGAACAACGAAAGTTGTTGTCCAATTTGTCCTGAGTACGCTGATACCTCATATGTGGGGGTAAACCACTGTTTGGGCGCACGGCAGGGCTTGGAAGGGAAGGAGCGCCATTTGACTTTTTGAATGAAAAATTGGCTGCACTCTTTAGCAGACACCATGTCACGTTTGGAGAGCCCCCGTGTGCCTAAAAATTGGAGCTCCCCCACAAGTGACCCCATTTTGGAAACTAGACGCACCAAGGAACTTATCTAGATGCATAGTGAGCCCTTTAAACCCCCAGGTGCTTCACAAATTGATCTGTAAAAATGAAAAAGTACTTTTTTTTCACAAAAAAATTATTTTCGCCTCAATTTTTTCATTTTCAGATGGACAACAGGATAAAATGGATCCTAAAATTTGTTGGGCAATTTCTCCTGAGTACACCTATACCTCACATGTGGGGGTAAACCACTGTTTGGGCACATGGTAAGGCTCGGAGGGGAAGGAGCGCCATTTGACTTTTTGAATGAAAAATTATCTCCATCGTTAGCGGACACCATGTCGCGTTTGGAGAGACCCTGTGTGCCTAAACATTGGAGCTCCCCCACAAGTGACCCCATTTTGGAAACTGGACCCCCCAAGGAACTTTTCTAGATGCCTAGTGAGCACTTTAAACCCTCAGGTGCTTCACAAATTGATCCGTAAAAATGAAAAAGTACTTTTTTTTCACAAAAAATTTATTTTCGCCTCAATTTTTTTATTTTCACATGGGCAATAGGATAAAATGGATCCTAAAATTTGTTGAGCAATTTCTCCCGAGTACGCCGATACCTCATATGTGGGGGTAAACCACTGTTTGGGCACACGGCAGGGCTCGGAAGGGAAGGCGCGCCTTTTGACTTTTTGAATGGAAAATTAGCTCCAATTGTTAGCGGACACCATGTCGCATTTGGAGAGCCCCTGTGTGCCTATGCATTGAAGCTCCCCCACAAGTGACCCCATTTTGGAAACTAGACCCCCCAAGGAACTTATCTAGATGCATACTGAGCACTTTGAACCCCCAGGTGCTTCACAGAAGTTTATAATGCAGAGCCATGAAAATAAAAAATAATTTTTCTTTTCTCAAAAATGATTTTTTAGCCTGGAATTTCCTATTTTGCCAATGGTAATAGGAGAAATTGGACCCCAAATGTTGTTGTCCAGTTTGTCCTGAGTACGCAGATACCCCATATGTGGGGGTAAACCACTGTTTGGGCGCACGGCAGGGCTCAGAAGGGATGGCACGCCATTTGGCTTTTTAAATGGAAATTTAGCTCCAATCATTAGCGGACACCATGTCGCGTTTGGAGAGCCCCTATGTGCCTAAACATTGGAGATCCCCCACAAATGACCCCATTTTGGATACTAGACCCCCAAAGGAACTAATCTAGATGTGTGGTGAGCACTTTGAACCCTCAAGTGCTTCACAGAAGTTTATAACGCAGAGCCATGAAAATAAAATAAAAAATTTCTTTTCTCAAAAATGATTTTTTAGCCCGCAATTTTTTATTTTCCCAAGGGTAACAGGAGAAATTTGACTCCAAAAGTTGTTGTCCAGTTTCTCCTGAGTATGCTGATACCCCATATGTGGGGGTAAACTACTATTTGGGCACTTGCCGGGGCTCGGAAGTGAAGTAGTGACGTTTTGAAATACAGACTTTGATGGAATGCTCTACGGGCGTCACGTTGCATTTGCAGAGCCCCTGATGTGACTAAACAGTAGAAACCCCCCACAAGTAACCCATTTCGGAAACTAGACCCCAAAATGAAATTATCTAGATATGTGGTGAGCACTTTCAACCCCCAAGTGCTTCACAGAAGTTCATAACACAGAGCCGTGAAAATAATAAATACGTTTTCTCTCCTCAAAAATAATTTTTTAGCCCAGAATTTTTTATTTTCCCAAGGGTTGCAGGAGAAATTGGACCACAAAAGTTGTTGTCCAGTTTCTCCTGAGTACGCCGATACCCCTTGTGTGGGGGTAAACCACTGTTTGGGCACACGTCGGGGCTCAGAAGGGAAGTAGTGACTTTTGAAATGCAGACTTTGATGGAATGGTCTGCGGGCGTCACGTTGCGTTTGCAGAGCCCCTGGTGTGCCTAAACAGTAGAAACCCCCCACAAGTGACCCCATTTTGGAAACTAGACCCCCAAAGGAACTTATCTGGATATGTGGTGAGCACTTTCAACCCCCAAGTGCTTTACAGACGTTTACAACGCAGAGCCGTGAAAATAAAAAATCATTTTTCTTTCCTCAAAAATTGTTTTAGCAAGCAATTTTTTATTTTCTCAAGGGTAACAGGAGAAATTGGACCCCAGTAATTGTTGCGCAGTTTGTCCTGAGTATGCTGGTACCCCATATGTGGGGGTAAACCACTGTTTGGGCACACGTCGGGGCTCGGAAGTGAGGGAGCACCATTTGACTTTTTGAATACAAGATTGGCTGGAATCAATGGTGGCGCCATGTTGCGTTTGGAGACCCCCTGATGTGCCTAAACAGTGGAAACCCCTCAATTCTAACTCCAACACACCCCTAAACCTTATCCCAACTGTAGCCGTAACCCTAATCACAACCCTAACCCCAACACACCCCTAACCACAACCCTAATTCCAAGCCAACCCTAAGGCTATGTGCCAACGTTGCGGATTCGTATGAGATTTTTCAGCACCATTTTTGAAAAATGCGCGGGTAAAAGGCACTGCGTTTTACCTGCGGATTTACCGCGGATTGCCAGTGTTTTTTGTGCGGATTTCACCTGCGGATTCCTATTGAGGAACAGGTGTAAAACGCTGCGGAATCCGCACAAAGAATTGACATGCTGCTGAAAATACAACACAGCGTTTCCGCGCGGTATTTTCCGCACCATGGGCACAGCGGATTTGGTTTTCCATAGGTTTACATGGAACTGTAAACCTGATGGAACACTGCTGCGAATCCGCAGCGGCCAATCCGCTGTGAATCCTCAGCCACCGTGTGCGCATAGCCTAATTCTAAAGGTATGTTCACACGCTGCGGAAAACGCTGCGGATCCGCAGCAGTTTCCCATGAGTTTACAGTTCAATGTAAACCTATGGGAAACAAAAATCGCTGTACACATGCTGCAGAAAAACAGCACGGAAACGCAGCCGTTTACATTCTGCAGCATGTCACTTCTTTCTGCGGATTCCGCAGCGGTTTTTAACTGCTCCAATAGAAAATCGCAGTTGTAAAACCGCAGTGAAATGCGCAGAAAAACCGCGGTAAATCCACAGCGGTTTAGCACTGCGGATTTATCAAATCCTCTGCGGAAAAATCCGCAGAGGACAAGAATACGTGTGCATATCCCTAACCCTACCCCTAACCCTACCCCTAACCCTACCCCTAACCCTAACCCTAACCCTACCCCTAACCCTACCCCTAGTTCTAACTCCAACCTTAGTGAAAAAAAAAAATTTCTTTATTTTTTTTATTGTCCCTACCTATGGGGGTGACAAAGGGGGGGGGGTCATTTACTATTTTTTTATTTTGATCACTGAGATAGGTTATATCTCAGTGATCAAAATTCACTCTGGAACGAATCTGCCGGCCGGCAGATTCGGCGGGCGCACTGCACATGCGCCCGCCATTTTGGAAGATGGCGGCGCCCAGGAAAGAAGACGGACACCGGCAGGCTCGGTAAGTATAAGGGGGGGGAGATAAGGGGGGGGAGATCAGGGCACAGGGGGGCGTCGGAGCACGGGGGGGAGGCGTCGGAGCACGGGGTGGGGGGCGTCGGAGCACGGATGAGGATCGGTGTGAGTGCGGGTGGATTGGAGCACGGGGTGGGGGATCGCTGTGCAGGGGGGGGATCGCTGTGCGGGGGGGTGATCGGAGTGCGGGGGGGTTGACTGGAGCACGGGGGGAGCGGACAGGAGGACAGGGGGAGCGGAGCACAGGACGGAGGGGAGCGCTGCACAGATCGGGGGGGCTGGGGGGGCGATCGGTGGGGTGGGGTGGGGGCACATTAGTGTGTCCAGCCATGGCCGATGATATTGCAGCATCGGCCATGGCTGGATTGTAATATTTCACCAGTTTTTTAGGTGAAATATTACATATCGCTCTGATTGGCAGTTTCACTTTCAACAGCCAATCAGAGCGATCGTAGCCACGGGGGGGTGAAGCCACCCCCCCTGGGCTAAACTACCACTCCCCCTGTCCCTGCAGATCGGGTGAAATGGGAGTTAACCCTTTCACCCGATCTGCAGGGACGCGATCTTTCTGTGACACAGCATATGCGTCACAGGTCGGATTGGCACCGACTTTCATGACGCATACGCTGTGTCACAGGTCGGGAAGGGGTTAAAGATAAAAGTTATAAGACCATCTCCAAGCAGCTTGATGTTCCTGCGACTTGTGACCTATATTTGCACATATTATTCACAAATTTAAGATCCATGGGATCTTGACAAATCAAAGTGACGGATAATACGAATGGTAACAAAAGAGCCCAGAAAAACTTCTAAACAGATTAAAGATGAACTTCAAGCTCAAGAAGAAACATCAGTGTCAGATCTCTCCATCCGTTGTCGTATGAGCCAAAGTGTACTTTATAAGAGACGACCAAGGAAGACGCCATTGTTGAAAAAAAAAAATCACAAAAAAGCCAGACTGGAATTTGCCAAACTACATGTTGACAAGCCACAAAGCTTCTGGGAGAATGTCCTATGGACACATGAGACAAAAATGAAACTTTTTGACAAGGCACATCAGCTCTATATTCACAGATGGAAAAATGAAGCATATCAAGAAAAGAACACTGTCCCTGCTGTGAAACATGGAGGAGGCTCTGTTATGTTCTGGGGCTGCTTTGCTGCATCTGGCACAGGGTGTCTAGAATCTGTGCAAGGTACAATGAAATCTCAAGACTATCAAGGGATTCTAGAGAGAAATATGCTGCCCAGTGTCAGAAAGCTTTGTCTCAGGCACAGGTCATGGGTCTTGCAACAGGATAATGACCCAAATCCCACAGCTAAAAACACCTAAGAATGGCTAAGAGGAAAACATTGGAATATTCTGAAGTGACCTTCCGTGAGACCTGACCTAAATCCTATTGAGCATTTTTGGAAAGAGCTGAAACATGCCAGCCTGGAAAAGGCAATCTTCAAACACGAGACAACTGGAGCAGTTTGCTCTTGAGGAGTAGGCCAAATACCTGTCGAGAGGTGCAGAAGTCTCATTGACATTTACAGGAATCGTTTGCCTCAAAAGGTTGTGCAACGAAATATTAAGTTAAGGGTACCATCATTTCTGTCCAGGCTTATTTCATGAGTTTTATTTTTTTCTTAATTCTGTGGAAGCATGGTTGAAAAGAAATGTCTGACTTTCATTTGTAGTGGATGCTTTCCTAAAACGGAAAGTACTTGCAAGCAGCATAATACAAAGAATAGCAGGTTTACCCAGAATCCTTTGCAGTAGGCGGAGCTATGCAAATCATCTCTTTCCACCCCTGTCTAATCCACAGCGCTTGGAACCGCCAAGCGTGCAATGCTGCGGATTAGTTTCTAAATTTACACAGCCAACCAATTCCTACCTGTGGACACGTGTTTCGGGCTTTAGGCCCTCATCAGCACAGGGCTGGAATTGGTTGGCTGTATGGAGTGGGGCTCGGTGAGCAAGCGATACATATATGCTAGCCACCTTAGGGAGAGACCCAAGTTGGGCTAAATGTAGCGGGACGAAAGAGACCGAAAAGCCCTCTACTTAAAGGAAATACATAGTGGATGCTTTCCTATGTATTTCCTTTAAGTAGAGGGCTTTTCGGTCTCTTTCGTCCCGCTACATTTAGCCCAACTTGGGTCTCTCCCTAAGGTGGCTAGCATATATGTATGACTTTCATTTGTTCATTTTCATAGATTTTTTTAGTTATTATTATTTTTGTTAGATTCAAGTTATTTCTGTGACCATTGTGGGTTTTTCTGTCATTAAGGCCAGGTTCACAATAGCTTTTCTGTGCGCAGCGTATGATCCACATAGATCCGCATGCGTGCATATCTTTAATATGGTGTACGCATGCGTCATTTTGCGGTGTCCGTCGAACGCAACATGTTGCATTTTTGAGGTGTCAAATATACGCATCATGCGCATATGGATGAGTGTGTAAAAAAAAACGCAAAAAAAAAACAAAACTGTCTCTGGGAACGCATTGGTACGCAAGGACATGCGTACACATGCGTTCGATACTCATGCGTACTTTAGACTGTGCATGTCCAGGAAATTATGTCACCACCTCCACCATGTGCATAAACAAGGCAAACGCATGCCAAAACGCATTTAAACGCATGCACATGTAGCGTTTTTGTTTTTTTTCGTCATTGATAAGATGATGCAGAGGTGTAAGCTTGCATTTTGGCATGTGTTTGCGCATGCTGATGATACGCTGCGCACAGAAACGCTAATGTGAACCTAGCCTAAATGAGGGGTACCAACAATTTTGACCACGTGTGTATATCACCGTCCAGGTCCCACCATTATAAAGCTACAGACATCGGCTGATCCAAAACTCCCATAAACAGCATATCAAATTGTACTCCTGTGAATAAACAAATTCAACTTTTCCAGTGTCAAACAGTTCCCATAGATGAATGTGGAAAATTAGCTAATGTGTGTGTATTACTTAACGTTTTTGCAAACCTCATATACATTTAGGGTATTTGTGGCCAAAGAATGTTGTGCAAAAGGCCGAACTGACTCATCCGTGTTTTTGCCCCTACTGTACTGTTTGGGGCGCAGGTGGAATCTGTGTGGACAACTGACGAAAGGGATGACGTCCTTTTCTTGTCTTCCTACCGCGGCTCCGGCACAGGCGTACTTTATCTGCCCTGTTGAGGGCAGAGCAAAGTACTGCAGTGCGCAGGCGCCGGGTCTCTCTGACCTTTCCCTCAACAAGGCAGACAAAGTACGCCTGCACCGGAGGAAGATAAGAAGAGGATGTGATCGTATGAGGAGGCGCCGGACCCGGACCGCGACGCCTATCGGACTCGGACTGCCCCTGGGTGAGTATAATATAACCTGTTTTTCTTACCTTTCAGGTTACATCGGAGGCTTATCTGCAGCATTACAGAATGCTGTAGATAAGCCCCTGATGCCGGTGGTCTTATCTCATATACGATTTTTGGGGTGACCGATTGACTTTAAGGCTGCCGTCACACTAACAGTATTTGGTCAGTATTTTACATCAGTATTTGTAAGCCAAAACCAGGAGTGGAACAATTAGAGGAAAAGTATAAGGCTTCTTTCACACTAGCATCGGGCTCGGCCCGACACTAGCGTTGTAAGCGCCGCACAACGGGTGCAGCGGATGCAGATTTTCATCGCATCCGCTGCCCCATTGTGAGGTGCGGGGAGGTGGGGGAGGAGTTCCGGCCGCGCATGCGCGGTCGGAAAAAGCGGTCCGTCGGCAGCAAAAAACGTTACATGTAGCGTTTTTTGTGCCGACGGTCCGCCAAAGCACGACGCATCCGTCGCACGACGGATGCGACGTGTGGCAATCCATCGCAATGCGTCGTCAATACAAGTCTATGGGGAAAAAACGCATCCTGCAAGCACTTTTGCAGGATGCGTTTTTTCTGCAAAACGACGCTTTGTGACGGATTGCAGTTAACGCTAGTGTGAAAGTAGCCTAAGAGAAACATATGCACAACTTCTGCATTTATCACCCACTTCTGGTTTTGGCTTGCAAATACTGATTATTATTATTATTATTTATTTATATAGCACCATTAATTCCATGGTGCTGCACATGAGACATTATCAGTATTTTACTGATGTAAAATACTGACCAAATACTATACATGGCTGCAATTACACTACCAGTGCCCCTGGGTCAGGTGGAATGATTCTGATGACAGAATGCTTTTAACCCCTTTACCTACCAAGCCTGTTTCACCTTCATGGCAAGGCCAAATTTTACAATTCTGACCAGTGTCACTTTATGTGGTATTAACTGATATGCTTCAATGGATCCCACTGATTTTGATGATGGTGGTAACATTTCAGGAAGTTTATTAACTCTTTGGAAGCTTCACAAGAACTGAAGCAATGTGGAAAGAAAAAATGAACATTTATAACTTTTTTTTTTTCAGAAACATTTTACTTGAGACCCACATTTTGTTTTTATTTTCATGAGGGTAACAGGAGATAATAGACAGCAAAAGGTATTATGCAAATTCTCCTGAACACGCCGATACCTAAAGTGTGAGGGAAATCCACTGTTTGGGCACCTGGCAGGGCTCGGAAGGAAACAAGTGACGTTTTGGAATGTAGCCTTTGATGGAATGGTCTGCGGGCGTCATGTCGCGTTTTGGATAGCCCCTGATGTGCCTTAACAGTGGAACCCCCCCCCCCCGACAAGTGACCCCATATTGGAATTGATGTAGTGTTTTCCTTGTATTTGAATTCTATAATGTGGTGGCATAAGTAAATTGTGTAGAGTGCATCAGGTTGGTGTACATGAGCTGTGTAGTGTATGTCAGGTTGGCATAGGTGAGTTGTGTAGTATACGTCAGGTTGACATACATGAGTTGTGTAAGTTAGAAAATAATTTCGTAGTCTGTGGATGTGTGGTACAGTTTGAAGTATTCTTTTGTACACAGGCCAGGTTTGTCGAGGCAGGTGTCGCATCGCCAAATGGTGTCCTTGTGTATCCCCCTTCTGTTACACCCTCGGCATCTCTTTTGCGACCTTCCTTTCTTGGAGGTTTAAGGAACCTCACCAGGAAAATGTTGGCCTGGTACGACATGAGAACCTTCAGTTCTGGAAGTAATGGGGCTCGCTCCTTCCTGACTGGCAAATATAAGGGCCTTAATCACTACCCCCTGAAAGTAATGATCTGGCCTGCACATTGTTATAGCACTAAAGCGTTGTACATTGCCATCTGTACGATGTGCACGGCCAGCTTCTTGTACCACACCATAGCTTTTCTCATGGCACTGTACAGCTGGCCGACTTGATCAGAGAGACCAACTCTCTCTCCCCCCACCTCATGTTCTTGCTGTACCCGAGTGCATAATGTGGTTTGTTGACCTGTGTAAAGGTACCTGGTACAGTGTTGGGGGTTCTGCCATCACCATGTACGTGGTCAAGAAAGGGACATCCGTCTTGTACTTCACCACCAGCATGTTGTCACTACATTGGCTCTGCTCTCACCCTTTCTGAGCAGCTGCCCAATTAGTGTCTTAGGAAGGCCTTTCTGATTTTTTTTTTAGGACAGTACCGCAGGCAGCGATAGCTTACACAGATAGGGACTGGAAGAGTGGGATGCTGGTATAAAACTTATCTACTTAGAGGTGATAAACTTGATCCAGCAGTGGGTGCACTAAATCCCACACAATTTTCCCACTCACTCCCAGGACAGTGGGGCATAAAGGTGGTTCAATCCGGGTGCCCTTCGCTTCATAAACCCTAAACCTGTGGGTGTATCCTGAAGTATTCTCACACAGTTTATAGAGCTTAATTTCGTGTCTGGCCGTCTTACTGGGCAGGTATTGTTGTAAAGTTGTAGTCATCTTGGGGAGGACACTTTGCATTATCTTTGTAATGCAAAAATTTGTGCATGGCCTCTAAAAGTTTAGGCTGTGTGCACACATTCAGGATTTCTCACTTTTTTTTCACTATGAAAACACTTAAAAACGCATACATATGCATCCCATCATTTATAATGCATTCCGCAATTTTTGTGCATATGTTGCGTTTTTTCCGTGAAAAAAACACATTGCAGTAAAAAACGCAGCATGTTCATTCATTTTGCGGATTTTTTGCAGATTTCCCACTATATTATTGCATTGGGAACTTCTGAAAAAAAAATCCACAAAAAAAACATGCAAAAAAAAATGCAAAGAAAACGCATTCGGATTTCTTGCAGAAAAATGTCCGGTTTTGTTCAGGAAATTTCTGCAAGAAATCCTGACATGTGCACATAGCATTACAGGTCATAGCCATGTGGAACACTGGAGTATTCTACAAAACGTCAACACTCCAATATTACTGAAGACCTAGCTTCTTCACTCACCCCATGTGAAGAACAAGGCCCCATTTCTTCTGCATCTACAGGGATCCAGTTAGAAAATGAAGTAGTGGTGTTTTGGGCCAAACATTGCTGGGCATACAAATTTGTCTCGGCCACCAAGATTCTCAGAGAGAAAGACTTTGAAAAGGTCTATTTCTGTGAAACCGGTGGTGTCATATTGGATTTCTGATTTTGCCACAAAATCAGGAATTCATGGCTCATAATTTTTGCGGGTGAGGTCCATACAGGGTCAGTAATGGTGGGCGCTGGTTCATCTTCTGTCCTGGGGCGTCTGCATGGTGGTTCGGTATCACTTGAGGATTAAGGTGTGTGTTTGAGTGATGTAAACTTTTTTATTTATAACAGAAAAAAAAACTAGAAACAACAAGATGAAAATAAAATGGAATATGCAAATTTGGTAAAATAAAAAACAAACTTACTAAACAGACTATCTGACACTAATTAGCTGTTCTGAATTGAACAGCCAATCACAGCGATAGTAGTTGTGGGGGGCAGTCGAAATCCCCCACAATGACGAGCCCAGGTGCCCTGCTGTCAGAATCAGCAGGCACCTTAATGTGATCACCACAACTACAGTGGTGGTACCGCATTTTAGCCATGACGTGCCCGTATGTCCAAGCTCGATAAGTGCTTACCAACTGTGACATACTAGATACATTCAAGGTTATGAAGGTTTTCTGGGGGTGAAAACAAAATTCTTTAATTACTCTATAGAACATTGAGGGAAGTGGCATTATACTCTGGTTGGCACGTGACCGCAAGTATGCAAATCCCATACGTGTGGCCACATGAACTTCCTTTTGCGCTGCGAATACAGGGGACACGTTACACGCTGTCACAAATCTGCAATCAAACAGAGTGACTGCAAACTTTTCTTTTCAGCCCGGAAAACTCATTTGAAATATGTCTCATGGTGAAATCTATTCTATTCTTACAAAGCCCTTTTATATTCTGTAGTGACGCTCTGATGTACAGTGATTCCTGGGTGACACCGTTCTTGATTTAATGGAGATTTTATGGACAATGCTCACTGGCCAATGTCTGTGTTTAGCAGTAAATTAGACGTGTTGCCTTTTTTCCAATGAAGGCGTTTTGTCTACAAGGAAAAAAATTAAAAATTAAACCAAAGGAATTGTGAATCAACACAGGTTCTCACACGATTAAGCTTTGAACAAAACTCAAAATGTAATGTACCATTTGAAATTTTAATCTTATGTGATTTATAAAGTATGTACTTATGTACTTATGTACTTTATAAAGTAGAACTGTCATGCTCTTTGGCACTGATACGCTGACATTAACCTTGACCCCATAGACCAGCTTTCATCCACTATGTAATCTTCTGAATGGAGTGGAAAACGTTTGTTGAGCCACGTCACTTCTTATTGGGCCTTCCCTGTTCCAAACATCTGGATGTCCAAGCCTCCGGAAATTAAATGAACCTTTCTGCAGATACAATCTCTGTCATCCAGATTACTCTCCCGATAGGCCAAAAAGAAAAACAAAACAAAACAATCTTCTGGACTGAATGAATGAATTGTTGTGGTGTGAAGAAGCATATTGTCTGCATACAAAGTGTCAGATCAGACTAATGTTTGCATGTACAAACTTTCTATGAATAAAAACTGAAATCTTATGTGCTTACGGTATTTTTTTACTTTAAATTTATTTTGCTGCTGCTATGCATTGCAAACGGTGTGTGACTGTCTCCTTCACAAAATTATTTCTTCTGCCTAATTGGACTGCAATAGTGCCAACTATATTATCTCCGGATATGATCGTGAAAGGCTTGATATTAGCTTGTGGCATGTGTCCTTCCTATTCGTGATGCCCTGCAAATATCCTCAGTAAGTAAACAGAAATATGCCATTACCAGACATCTCTCGTGGTGACTTGTATCTCATAAGAACGGTCTTGCGTGTTAAGTTTCAGGACATTTGCTATTTTAAAGAGTAGGGGCACCCCTATCATAACACAGCGGTGTCACCGAAACTTGCAAGTTTGGCGATTGATAACCTGTCGCTGTCCCGTTATCGCTCGCAACTTCCAAATGGAATGTGCCTATAATTAGTTTAGATAATGATGTGTTTAGAGAGATGGAAAACACTCATGGAAGGACCCATAAATGTTTTTCCAATCTCATATTGCCCCAGGGCTGGTTGGCAGCGCTCGACTGGGGTCGGATGGTAGTGGATTCAGTTGTATCTTTGCATATTGCAGTATTTATAGGGATATGTAGCTAAGACTATATTTTAGCAAATATTTAACAAATTAGGCAGAATTTAGAAATGTTATTCTGATGGCTCAAGCATATTAGGATATCTTACAGCATATAAATTAATTTACATTGTTATCTTCTTGCAAAGCTGCCATGGGAGGGAGAACATTGCTGTGCAATTTATTATGTCAGCCTGGCCGGGTTAACAGCAAGCTTTTGTCCAAGTGTGACCTGCAAAATTGGGAGCATGAAATGATCTCTTGTACAGTTTTTTGCCTACTGATATAAAGACTAGGAATGCGGCAAAAGAAAGGGATGCTGTAAATTCCTTTCCCGTAACCTGTAGCAGCAGCATAGAGGTCAATCATGAGGACATGGTAGAAAACAAAGCAGCTACACAGTGTGTGAGTATATGTGATATATATATATGTATATATATATAGTGCAGCTCATCCAGGATGGCACAGTAATGCGAGCTGTGGCAAGAAGGTTTGCTGTGTCTGTCAGCGTAGTGTCCAGAGGCTGGAGGCACTACCAGGAGACAGGCCAGTACACCAGGAGACGTGGAGGGGGCCGTAGGAGGGCAACAACCCAGCAGCAGGACTGCTACCTCAGCTTTTGTGCAAGGAGGAACAGGAGCAGCACTGCCCGAACCCTGCAAAATGACCTCCAGCAGGCCACAAATGTGCATGTGTCTGCACAAACGGTTAGAAACCGACTCCATGAGGATGGTCTGAGTGCCCGACGTCCACAGATGGGGGTTGTGCTTATAGCCCAACACCGTGCAGGATGTTTGACAATTGACACAGAACACCAGGATTGGCAAATAATTCACCACTGGCACCCTGTGCTCTTCACAGATGAAAGCAGGTTCAGACTGAGCACATGTGACAGAGTCTGGAGATGCCGTAGAGAGCGATCTGCCTGCAACATCCTTCAGCATGACCGCTGTGGCAGTGGGTCAGTAATGCTGTGGGGTGGCATTTCTTTGGAGGGCCGCACAGCCCTCCATGTGCTTGCCAGAGGTAGCCTGACTGCCATTAGGTACCGAGATGAGATCCTCAGACCCATTGTGAGACCATATGCTGGTGCGGTTGGCCCTGGGTTCCTCCTAATGCAGGACAATGCCAGATCTCATGTGGCTGGAGTATGTCAGTAGTTCCTTCAAAATGAAGGCATTGAAGCTATGGACTGGCCCGCCCATTCCCCAGACCTTAATCAGATTGAACACATCTGTGACATCATGTCTCGCACCATCCACCAACGTCACGTTGCACCACAGACTGTCTAGGAGTTGGCGGATGCTTTAGTCCAGGTCTGGGTGGAGATCCCTCAGGAGACTATCCGCTGCCTCATCAGGAACATGCCCAGGCGTTGTAGGGAGGTCATACAGGCATGTGGAAGCCACACACACTACTGTGCATCATTGCCTTGTCTTGAGGCATTTCCACTGAAGTTGGATAAGCCTGTAACTTCATTTTCCACTTTGATTTTGGGCATCATTCCAACTCCAGACCTCTGTGGGATATTAGTTGTGATTTACGTTGATCATTTTTAGGTTTTATTGTTCTCAACATATTCCACTATGTAATGAATAAAGATTTACAACTGGAATATTTAGTTCAGTGATATCTAGGATGTGGGATTTTAGTGTTCCCTTTATTATTTTGAACAGTATATATATATATATATATATATATATATATATATATATATATATATATATATATATATATATATATTATAATAATCACATTGCTGATGTTGTAAATTATATTAATTTGCCTACACGTGTTTTTTTGTGTTTTATGTAGAACCCGATTTGTTTTTACTACTATTCTATTACTGTATAGCAGCATCTTTAAAGATTCTATTTGCCTTTTCTACTCTGAGTGACAGTTCTTATCTCGTTGATTTGGCATATAAAGCTCAGATTGTAAGTGCTTGTAATAAATCAAGGCCGTTTTTACTTGACAGCTTGACTCAATGTCTGAAAATGTTACTGGAAAGAACTGTAGCCCATAGCAATGAGATAAGTCTATACATTGTGATCTACACGTTGTCATAAACCAGATGAAGTCACTCTCTTTCTGTGAACTATATAGTTCCATTCACTTCACATATTTTCCTACTCCCCCCTCTTCTTTTTTTCCTTGAGAGTGGAAACATTTTCAACTTGGAAACATTTGGAAGTAATCTAGGCATTTTGTGGGTTATTCTGTGTCTAACATGTGCAGATAAAGGGAAAGGACTAAGATATAATTAAGGGGTTCATTTACAGAGCACAGTTTGCTCCTCTCCCTAAATAATAACTGATTACTGGCCTGGCTTTATTATGAGTTGAAGTTGCCTAGCATCGTCATCTCTGAAGAGCAGTTCTATAGTGTAGGAAGATTATCGTGTTAGTGAGGCTCATTTTGTTGTTAACTGTTCAGAGGTTATCAATTAGATCTAATCAGGACTGTCGATACATCACTGATGATGATCGGATGGGTCATGAGTAGTTCTGGCAGATGTTTGTGAACTTCTGAGAGTCACCTGTTTTTACAGATGTTGTAAATCAGGTCTGGTATTACATAATAGACTCATGGTTCACTTTATGGTTATGCAATGCAATGTCTCAAGGGGCATTTACCACTATAATGCAATAATGCATCATGTAATAATTGTACAGAAAGGCAGGATGAAAAATATTTTTTTGGAATACTTGTTTGTATAGGTTTTTTTTATCTGTCAATATATACACTGCTCCAAAAAAATAAAGGGAACACTAAAATCCCACATCCTAGATATCACTGAATTAAATATTCCAGTTGTAAATCTTTATTCTTTACATAGTAAAATAAAACCTAAAAATGATCAACGTAAATCACAACTAATATCCCACAAAGGTCTGGAGTTGTAATGATGCTCAAAATCAAAGTGGAAAATAAAGTTACAGGCTGATTCAACTTCAGTGGAAATGTTTTATGATCCGGTGACCTTGGAGCTGCATGAGAACTTTCACTGGAGAAAGTGGCCACTATACTGACCGCAACCCTGAACTTAACACCGCAACTAGAAGTAGCCGTGGAGTGTACCTAACACACCTAGACACCTCGTCACAGCCGGAGGACTAAATACCCCTAAAGATGGAAATCGGAATACTATCTTGCCTCAGAGAAAATCCCCAAAGGATAGACAGCCCCCCACAAATATTGGTGGTGAGTCGGAGAGGAAAAAACCTACACAGGCAGAAAAAACAGGATTTAGCACAGGAGGCCACTCTAGCTAGATAGGACAGAATAGGACAGAGTTCTGTGCGGTCAGTATTAAAACCCTTCAAAAAATCCACAGCAGAATATACAAAAAACTTCCTACATCTAACTAAAGATGCAGGAGCGTATATCTGCAACTCCAGTGAAACCAACCAGACTGAGAAAACACAGACACAGTCTAATCTGGACAAAAGAAAAACAAACGAACAGTACTGAAAATAAGCACACTGCATGTGTGCCACAGGAAAAGAAACAGACACTTATCTTTGCTGAACTGGCAGATAAGCAGGAGAGGCCAGGCTGAGATCCAACACTTCCAAAGAAACATTGACAACTGGCAAGGGCTAAAGGATCCTGCACACCTAAATATCCCAGTCAGAATTGTAATTATCCGATACACCTGGCCAGGACTGCGAGTCAGAGACAACTGCATTCCCATCAACAACCACTGGAGGGAACCCAAGAGCAGAATTCACAACAGAAATGCCTCAAGACAAGGACATGATGCTCAGTAGTGTGTGTGGCCTCCAAGTGTCTGTATGACCTCACTACAATGCCTGGGCATGCTCCTGATGAGGCGGCAGATGGTCCCTGAGGGATCTCCTCCCAGACCTGGACTTAAGCATCCGCCAACTCCTGGACAATCTGTGGTGCAACATGACATTGGTGGTGGTGCGAGACATGATGTCCCAGATGTGTTCAATCGGATTCAGGTCTGGGGAACGGGCAGGCCAGTCAATAGCTTCAATGCCTTCATCTTGCAGGAACTGCTGGCACACTCCAGCCATTTGAGGTCTGGCATTGTCCTGCATTAGGAGGAACCCACGTCCAACCGCACCAGCATATGCTCTCACAAGGGGTCTGAGGATCTCATCTTGGTACCTAATGGCTGTCAGGCTACCTCTGGCAAGCACATGGAGTGCTGTGCGGCCCTCCAAAGAAATGCCACCCCACACCATTACTGACCCACTGCCAAACCAGTCATGCTGAAGGATATTGCAGTCAGGAGATCGCTCTCCACGGCGTCTCCAGACTCTGTCACGTCTGTCACATGTGCTGAGTCTGAACCTGCTTTCATCTGTGAAGAGCACAGGGCGCCAGTGGTGAATTTGCCAGTCTTTGTGATCTGTGGCAAATGCCAAGCATCCTGTACTGTGTTGGGCTGTGAGCACAACCCCCATCTGTGAATGTCGGGCACTCAGACCATCCTCATGAAGTCGGTTTCTAACCGTTTGTGCAGACACATGCACATTTGTGGCCTGCTGGAGGTAATTTTGCAGGGCTCTGGCAGTGCTTCTCCTGTTCCTCCTTGCACAAAGGCTGAGGTAGCTTTCCTGCTGCTGGGTTGTTGCCCTCCTACGGCCCCCTCCACGTCTCCTGGTGTACTGGCCTGTCTCCTGGTAGCACCTCCAGCCTCTGGACACTACGCTGACAGACACCGCAAAAATTCTTGCCACAGCTCGCATTGATGTGCCATCCTGGATGAGCTGCACTACCTGAGCCACTTGTGTGGATTGTAGAGTGTGAAAGCACAACCAACATTCAAAAGTGAGCAAAACATCAGCCAGAAAGCATCGGTACTGAGATGTGGTCTGTGGTCCCCACCTGCAGTACCGCTCCTTTATTGAGTGTGTCTTGATGATTGCCAAAAATATTTAGAATTGAGAGTCCTCAGTGGTTGATACCTTTTAATGGCTAACTGAAAAGATGGTAACAAATTGCAAGCTTTCAAGACTACACAGGTCTCTTCCTCAGGCAAAAGCTAAAAGAAATTCTGAAGAATCACATACAGTATTTATGCACAGCATAGCATAGAAAAAAAAAGGAAAAACCATGGATAAGACAGGTGACATGAAGCAGAATTACCATGAGTGATAAACAGTTATGCCCATAAATATTGGGCCAGTTCTTAGATAAGGATTGTTTTATTGGGGTTCTGGTTCTGTTGTGATGACCGCTCATAGTCTGAGGGGCAAGTTCCTTAGTTGATGTAAAAAGACAAATCCATGTGACACATTCATTCCTGCAGTGAGAGTGTCAAAGGTCGTCATCAGTTTATATTCCCAGACTCCTCTGTCTCTTTGAGATTTGAAGCTACCTTTCAACACAAGTAATTTCATGTCCATAATGTTATGATTTGGGAGACAAAAATGTTTTGCCACAGGTAGATCCATTTTTTTTTTTGATGATTGACAATAATTTCCATCTGTTGTCTATTACATTTGAAAAACAGCATGTGAAATTGATAGTGAAACAGTGTCGCTTCCTAAATGCACAGTTTGATTTCACAGAAGTTTGATTTACTTGGAGTTATATTCTGTTGTTTAAGTGCTCCCTTTATTTTTTTGAACAGTGTACAAGAGTACAGGCATACTGCTTCATATGAATAAAGCATTCCTTTGTCCTGTGTGGTAAGGAACATTGGAATGATAACTGAAGGGCACTTAAAAATGTGTAATATCTTGACTAGGGATGAGCGGACCCATTGAATTTCGGCTTTGTCGGGTTCGACCGAACTTTATTTCAAACTTTGGTTTGGGTACCTGGACTTGAACCCGAACCCCATAGAAATCAATAGAGACCCAAAATTTGGAGCTGGAAAATCTCTCTCTCGGATATAGATGCTGGATGTGAGGTCTGTGTGTCCAGCAGGCTGCTGTCTTAACGAGCTCTCATGTATGGGTTTGGCTTCATATCTGTAGTGATTTCCCCTTTTGCAGTTCATGTGCTCTCCTTCCATGCTACAGTTTATATGACTAATCGGCCATGTACAATGTTATCCCTGCTGCTGTATATTAACACTGAGAGAACCGAAGTTGATATCAGGAGCACAACTCATGCATTTGTGCCAGATTTTGCAACTAGCTAGGTGATGCTAAATGGTAGGACATCTATATATCTAAAAATGAGGGTATGTGTGTGTATCGACAATGATGTCATAATGGTTGCCATGGCGACAGTGATATAAAGGTTGCCATGGCGAAAATGAGGTCAATTGTTGCCATGGCGACGATGATGTCATATTAGGTTGCAATGGTGACGGTGATGTCCTAATGGTTGCCATGGCGACGAAGGTGTCATAATAGGTTGTAATGGTGACGGTTATGTCATAATGGTTGCCATGGTGACTATGATGTCATAATAAGTTGCCATGGCGATGATGATGTCAGAATGGTTGCCATGGCGAAGATGATGTCATAATGGGTATATGGGCATGGAACTATGGGATGGAGGATGTGTGATGGGTATATGAGAACGGATCTATGGGATGGAGGATATGTATGATGGGTATATGGGCACAGAACTATGGGGTAAAGGATGTGTGATGGATATATGGGCACGAGACTATGGGATGGAGGATGTGTGATGGGTATATGGGCATGGTACTATGGAATGGAGGATATGTATGATGGGTATATGGGCACGGAACTATGGGGTAAAGGATGTGATGGATATATGGGCACGGGACTATGGATGAAGGATGTATGATGGGTATATG
This sequence comes from Ranitomeya imitator, assembly GCF_032444005.1. Taxonomy (NCBI): domain Eukaryota; kingdom Metazoa; phylum Chordata; class Amphibia; order Anura; family Dendrobatidae; genus Ranitomeya; species Ranitomeya imitator. Next base: position 153,090,088 of record NC_091283.1, on the reverse strand, counting down.
GGCATGGGACTATGGGATGGAGGATATGTATGATGGGTATATGGGCACGGAATTATGGGGTAAAGGATGTGTGGTGGATATATGGGCACGGGACTATGGGATGGAGGATATGTATGATGGCTATTTGGGCACGGGACTATGGGATGGAGGATGTGTGATGGGCATATGGGCATGGGACTATGGGATGGAGTATGTATGATGGGTATATGGGCACGGAATTATGGGGTAAAGGATGTGTGGTGGATATATGGGCACGGGACTATGGGATGGAGGATATGTATGATGGCTGTTTGGGCACGGAACTATGGGATGGAGGATGTGTGATGGGTATATGGGCACGGGACTATGGGATGAAGGATGTATGATGGGTATATGGGCATGGGACTATGGGATGGAGGATATGTATGATGGGTATATGGGCACGGGACTATGGGATGGAGGTTATGTATGATGGGTATATGGGCACAGGACTATGGGATGGAAGAGATGGCTATTTGGGCACGAAACTATGGGATGGAGGATGTGTTCTGGGTTTACGGGCACGGGAATATGGCATGGAGGATGTATGATGGGTATATGGGCATGGGACTATAGGATGCATGATATGTATGATGGGTATATGGGCACGGGACTATGGGATAGAGGATATGTATAATGGGTATATGGGCACGGGACTATGGGATGGAGGTTATGTATGATGGGTATATGGGCACAGGACTATGGGATGGAGGATATGTAAGATGGGTATATAGGCGCGGGACTATGGGATGGAGGATGTGCATGATGGGTATATGGGCAGGGGACTACGGGATGGAGGATGTGTATGATGGGTATATGGGCACGGGACTATGGGCTGGAGGATGTATGATGGGTATTTGGGCATGGGACTATGTGATGGATGATATGTATGATGGGTATATGGGCGTGGGACTATGGGATGGAGGATGTGCATGATGGGTATATGGGCACGGGACTACGGGATGGATGATGTGCATGATGGGTATATGGGCACGGGACTACAGGATGGAGGATGTATGATGGGTATATGGGCACGGGACTACGGGATGGATGATGTGCATGATGGGTATATGGGCACGGGACTACAGGATGGAGGATGTATGATGGGTATATGGGCACGGGACTATGGGATGGAGGTCATGTATGATGGGTATATGGGCACAGGACTATGGGATGGAGGATACTCATTATAATTTATTATAACTAACCACAGTTAGTTACTATGCCAGGGCAATGCCGGGCTCTTCAGCTAGTGTTTAATAAATACTATTTGAAAAGTAGCTTAATTTTAGCAACAATATTAAGGTGCACATTTATTCCATGTTTGAAATGTGTATATTCTGCTTACAGTACAAAAACTTCATTTATTTCTCATTGGCTCTATTCTTCCAGCACCACTGAGTCTTTGCAGCACCACAAGAAACATATTTTACTACTTGGCTAAAAGGATCAACCCACTATCCATCAATGAACATTTAGTGTGATCATAGAGTAAAGGTATTCTTCTCATCACCCATGGGCAAAAAGATGCACTAATGAACAATTAGGAATGCTCCATTTCATACTGGTGCTGTATTTTTCTTTCTTTTGTAGATAGGACAGCAAACTTTGATCTTCAATAACACAGAAACAAAGGACATCTGGAAAGAGACATAGACATTAACCAGTACGTTCAACAGAGCATATGAGAAAGGAAATTGCCTTTAGATACTTGATATTTGAAGGAAACCCCAAATGCCAAAGAAAACAGCAGAGAAGAAAATTTTTACACAAGATGTATATAATGACAGGAGCTATTCATGGCTCGGATCGGAAATAAGAGTAGAAATTTTACTCAAAGATGTTCCCAAGCCTTTAGTTTACAAAGATTGGCTATTACATCCTTATACATGTCTTTTCCTGTAACTTATGTGTTTAAAAGAAATCTGTCAGCAGGTTTTGCTTTGGAATCTGTGAGCTGCATGCTGTAAGTGCAGAGAGCCGTGATCCAATCCCTGTTTTTCCTGCTTTGGAAGTAGCAGTGGTCAGAATGCTGAGCCCTGTACTACCTGCCAGCACCCCTGATTAGCTGTTTCCTTCGTACATTGTCAGCAAGCTGTCAATCAATGGTGTGGGTGGGGTTACACTGACTTACTTAACTGGCCGGCACAGGACACCTAGTTCGGTAGTGATCAGCTAATAAAACACTATATTGAAACTACAGAACACAGCCAAGTTAGTGACATGTCCCTGGAGTCAGGCTTTCTGCCTATAGACTAAATAGCAAAAACCTGCTGACAGATTCCTTTTAATTAGGAGAACTGCATGATGGGGGTTATCAACTGTATTCCCTATGGGATATAATGGTATCTACAATAATTATTGTCATATATTAAAGGGAACTTGACAGGTGATGCATGCTGCCTCCTCAATAGGCAGCATGCTTCAGATACTGTGAAATTTCAGCCATGTATATTTGAATCTGAGAAGCTGCAACCGCCTTAAAAGCCAGCATGGGTGATTAGTTGGAAAAACAGGTCTCTTGCTTCTCCACGCTACCAATAACTGACAAGTATTTCCGTATACACGCGCAAAGGGAGAGACCTGTCACTCAAGTGAATTGGGTGGGGAGAAGCCACTGGGTGTCGCCTCTCTAGTGGCCTGTAAAGTATGTTTTTATGTGAATCACTGCAGCATCTGATAGTCAGATATCTACTATATAATTGCCTAAGGGTCACTTCCGTGTTTCTGTCTGTCTGTAACGGAAATCGTAAGTCGCTGATTGGTCGCGGCAAAACAGCCACGACCAATCAGCGACGGGCACAGTCCGGCGGCAAAATGGCCGCTCCTTAGTCCTCGCAGTTAGTGCCCGCTCCATACTCCCCTCCAGTCAGCGCTCACACAGGGCTATTGGCAGCGTTAACGGACCGCGTTATGGAATGGTGTAACGCACTCCGTTAACGCTGCTATTAACCCTGTGTGACCAGATTTTTACTATTGATACTGCCTATGCAGCATCAATAGTAAAAAGATCAAATGTTAAAAATAATAAAAAAATAAAAAAAAATCATTATATGCTCACCTCCGGATCCAGCCCAGGCCTTTCCCGCTCCTCGCGACGCTCCGGTGACCGGTCCATGCATTGCGTTCTCGCGAGATGATGACGTAGCGGTCTCGCAAGATCGCACATCAACATCTTGCGAGACCGCAATGCACTCTTGGGAGCGACGGGCACAGTCCGGCCGCTCCCTACTCCCCTGCAGTCGGTGCCCCCTCTATACTACCTGTTATGATCTGGTGGCCTAGGAGCAGCATGTGACGTACTCTGGAGAAGGTGGTACCTGTACTGACCGCAGATCCTGAACTTAGCAGCGCAACTAGAAATATCCGTGGGATGTACCTAACACTCCCTAGACACCTCGACACAGCCTAAGGACTAACTTCCCCTAAAGATAGAAACGGGAAAACTATCTTGCCTCAGAGAAAATCCCCAAAGGATAGACAGCCCCCCACAAATATTGACTGTGAGAGGAGAGGGAAATGACAAACGCAGACTGAAATCAGGATTAGCAAAGGAGGCCTTACTAGCTAAAAAGAAAGAATAGGACAGAGAACTATGCGGTCAGTATTAAAACACTAGAAAATATCCACCACAGAAAATACAAAACTCCACATCTGACTAAAGACATGGAGGGTATATCTGCATCTCCAGAGATACCGCTTGGCTGCAAAAAATCCTTACACAGACAAGCTGGACAAGACAAAACATGAAAATGCACTGAACTATAAGGCCCACAGCATGTGGACAGCAAAAACAAAGCCAGGACTTATCTTTGTTGAAAAGCACAGCAAACAGGAGAGACCAGAAAGGGGATGTGAATCCTCCAAAAACAATGGACAACTGGCACTGACTAAAGGATCAAGCAGGACTAAATAGCTGAGTCCAAATTGCAAAAAGTGAACACACCTGATAAATGCTGCGATCCAAAGACAGCAGCACTACCACTCATAACCACCGGAGGGAGCCCAAGAGCAGAATTCACAACAGTACCCCCCCTTGAGGAGGGGTCACCGAACCCTCACCAGAGCCCCCAGGACGAGCCAAATGAAAGGCACGAACCAAATCGTCAGCATGAACATCGGAGGCAACAACCCAAGAATTATCCTCCTGGCCATAACCCTTCCATTTGACCAGATACTGAAGCTTCCGCCTCGAAAAACGAGAATCCAAAATCTTCTCAACCACATACTCCAACTCCCCATCAATCAACACCGGGGCCGGAGGATCAACAGAGGGAACAACGGGCACCACATACTTCCGCAACAAAGATCTATGGAAAACATTATGGATGGAAAAAGAGGCTGGAAGGGCCAAACGAAAAGACACTGGATTGATAATCTCAGAAATCCTATAAGCACCAATAAACCGAGGATTGAACTTAGGGGAAGAAACCTTCATAGGAACATGACGGGAAGACAACCAGACCAAATCCCCAACCCGAAGCCGGGAACCAACACACCGACGACGGTTAGCAAAACGCTGAGCCTCCTCCTGAGACAACACCAAATTGTCCACCACATGAGCCCAAATCTGCTGCAGCCTGTCCACCATAGAATCCACACCAGGACAATCAGAAGGCTCAACCTGCCCTGAAGAAAAACGAGGATGAAAACCAAAATTACAAAAAAAAGGCGAAACCAAGGTAGCAGAACTAGCCCGATTATTAAGGGCAAACTCGGCCAATGGCAAGAAAGCCACCCAATCATCCTGATCAGCAGACACAAAGCATCTCAAATAAGTTTCCAAAGTCTGATTAGTTCGCTCGGTTTGTCCATTTGTCTGAGGATGAAATGCGGAAGAAAAAGACAAATCAATGCCCAGCCTAGCACAAAAGGCCCGCCAAAACCTAGAAACAAACTGGAAACCTCTATCGGACACAATATTCTCCGGAATGCCATGCAAACGAACCACATGCTGAAAAAACAACGGAACCAAATCAGAAGAGGAAGGCAATTTAGGCAAAGGTACCAAATGAACCATCTTAGAAAACCGGTCACAAACCACCCAGATAACAGACATCCTCTGGGAAACCGGAAGCTCTGAAATAAAATCCATAGAAATATGCATGCAAGGTCTCTCAGGGACCCGCAAAGGCAGAAGCAACCCACTAGCGTGGGAACAGCAAGGCTTAGAGCGCGCACAAATCCCACAGGACTGCACAAAAGAACGCACATCCCACGGCAAAGAGGGCCACCAAAAGGACCTACCAACCAAATCTCTGGTACCAAAAATCCCAGGATGGCCAGCCAACACAGAACAATGAACCTCAGAAATCACTTTACTAGTCCATCTATCAGGAACAAACAGTTTCCACACTGGACAGCGGTCAGGTTTATTAGCCTGAAATTCCTGAAGAACCCGTCGTAAATCAGGGGAGATGGCAGAAAGAATCACCCCTTCCTTCAGAATGCCGACTGGCTCAAGAACCCCAGGGGAATCAGGAAAAAAACTCCTAGAGAGGGCATCCGCCTTAACATTCTTAGTACCAGGAATGTACGAGACCACAAAATCAAAATGGGAGAAAAACAGGGACCATCGAGCCTGTCTAGGATTCAGCTGTTTGGCAGACTCGAGGTAAATCAGATTCTTATGATCGGGCAAGACCACAATACGGTGCTTGGCCCCCTCAAGCCAATGTCGCCACTCCTCAAATGCCTACTTCATAGCCAACAACTCCCGATTGCCGACATCATAATTGCGTTCTGCAGGTGAAAATTTCCGAGAAAAGAAGGCTGTTATGGACCTGGTGGTTAGGAGCACCCGGAACGACCTGATGGTTAAACTCACACAGGACAAGCTCTGGGAAGTGGGAACTCTGCTGACCGCAACCCCTAATCCTATCACACAACTAGAAATAGCCGTGGAGCGTACCTAACACGACCTAGACGCCTCTTCACAGCCTAAGAGCTAACTAGCCCTAAAGATAGAAAATAAAGCCTACCTTGCCTCAGAGAAATTCCCCAAAGGAAAAGGCAGCCCCCCACATATATTGACTGTGAGTTAAGATGAAAGTCACAAACACAGAAATGAAACAGGTTTCAGCAAAGGGAGGCCAGACTTACTAAACAGACTGAGGATAGGAAAGGTATCTTTGCGGTCAGCACAAAAAACTACAAAAGACCACGCAGAGTGTGCAAAAAGACCTCCGCACCGACTCACGGTGCGGAGGTGCCACTCTGCATCCCAGAGCTTCCAGCTAGCAAGACAAAATCATGATAGCCAACTGGACAAGGAAACAATGAACAAATAATAACTAGCAGGGACTTAGCTTCTGCTGGAGTAGACAGGTCACCAGAAAGATCCAAGAGCGAACTGAACCAGTACAAGAACATTGACAGCTGGCATGGAGTAACGATCTGAGTGGAGTTAAATAGAACAGCCAGCCAAATAATAAACTACGTCACCTGTGGAAGGAACCTCAGAAGCAGCAGCTCCACTCACAGCCACCAGAGGGAGTCCATGGACAGAACTCGCCGAAGTACCATTCATGACCACAGGAGGGAGTTCGAAAACAGAATTCACAACAGTACCCCCCCCTTGAGGAGGGGTCACCGAACCCTCACCAGAGCCCCCAGGCCGATCAGGATGAGCCAAATAAAAGGCACGAACTAGATCGGCAGCATGAACATCAGAGGCAAAAACCCAGGAATTATCCTCCTGACCATAACCCTTCCACTTGACCAGGTACTGGAGTTTCCGTCTCGAAACACGAGAATCCAAAATCTTCTCCACCACATACTCCAACTCCCCCTCGACCAACACCGGGGCAGGAGGATCAACGGAGGGAACCATAGGCGCCACGTATCTCCGCAATAACGACCTATGGAACACATTATGGATGGCAAAAGCTGGAAGGGCCAAACGAAATGACACAGGATTGAGAACCTCAGAAATCTTATACGGACCAATGAAACGAGGCTTAAACTTAGGAGAGGAAACCTTCATAGGATCATGACGAGATGACAACCAAACCAAATCCCCAACACGAAGTCGGGGACCAACACAGCGCCGGCGGTTAGCAAAACGTTGAGCCTTCTCCTGGGACAGTGTCAAATTGTCCACCACATGAGTCCAAATCTGCTGCAACCTGTCCACCACCGTATCCACACCAGGACAGTCTGAAGGCTCAACCTGCCCTGAAGAGAAACGAGGATGGAAACCAGAATTACAGAAAAAAGGCGAAACCAAAGTAGCCGAGCTGGCCCGATTATTAAGGGCGAACTCAGCCAAAGGCAAGAAGGACACCCAATCATCCTGATCAGCAGAAACAAAGCATCTCAGATATGTCTCCAAAGTCTGATTAGTTCGTTCGGTTTGGCCATTTGTCTGAGGATGGAAAGCCGAAGAAAAAGACAAATCAATGCCCATCTTAGCACAAAAGGACCGCCAAAACCTCGAAACAAACTGGGAACCTCTGTCCAAGACGATGTTCTCCGGAATGCCATGCAAACAAACCACATGCTGGAAAAACAATGGCACCAAATCAGAGGAGGAAGGCAATTTAGACAAGGGTACCAAATGAACCATCTTAGAGAAGCGATCACAAACCACCCAAATGACCGACATCCTTTGAGAGACAGGGAGATCTGAAATAAAATCCATGGAAATATGCGTCCAGGGCCTCTTCGGGACCGGCAAGGGCAAAAGCAACCCACTGGCACGAGAACAGCAGGGCTTAGCCCGAGCACAAGTCCCACAGGACTGCACAAAAGAACGCACATCCCGTGACAAAGAAGGCCACCAAAAGGATCTAGCCACCAAATCTCTGGTACCAAAGATTCCAGGATGACCGCCAACACCGAACAATGAACCTCAGAGATAACTCTACTAGTCCATCTATCAGGGACAAACCGTTTCTCCGCTGGACTACGGTCAGGTCTATCAGCCTGAAACTTCTGCAGCACACGCCGCAAATCAGGGGAGATGGCAGACAAAATTACCCCCTCTTTGAGAATACCCGCCAGCTCAGGAACACCCGGAGAGTCAGGCACAAAACTCCTTGACAGGGCATCAGCCTTCACATTCTTAGAGCCCGGAAGGTACGAAACCATAAAATCGAAACGGGAGAAAGACAGCGACCATCGAGCCTGTCTAGGATTCAACCATTTGGCAGACTCGAGATAAGTCAAATTCTTGTGATCCGTCAAGACCACCACGCGATGTTTGGCTCCTTCAAGCCAATGTCGCCACTCCTCGAATGCCCACTTCATGGCCAACAACTCTCGATTGCCAACATCATAATTGCGCTCAGCAGGCAAGAATTTTCTAGAAAAGAAGGCACATGGTTTCATCACCGAGCCATCAGAACTTCTTTGCGACAAAACAGCCCCTGCTCCAATCTCAGAAGCATCAACCTCAACCTGAAACGGGAGCGAAACATCTGGCTGGCACAACACAGGGGCAGAAGAAAAACGACGCTTCAACTCCTGAAAATCCTCTACAGCCGCCGAGGACCAATTGACCACATCAGCACCTTTCTTGGTCAAATCAGTCAACGGTTTAGCAACACTAGAAGAATTAGCGATGAAGCGACGATAAAAATTAGCAAAGCCCAGGAACTTCTGCAGGCTCTTCACAGATGTCGGCTGAGTCCAATCATAAATGGCCTGAACTTTAACAGGGTCCATCTCGATAGTAGAAGGGGAAAAAATGAAACCCAAAAATGAAACCTTCTGAACCCCAAAGAGACATTTCGACCCCTTCACAAACAAGGAATTCGCACGAAGGACCTGGAACACCATTCTGACCTGCTTCACATGAGACTCCCAATCATCCGAAAAGACCAAAATATCATCCAAATATACAATCATGAATCTATCCAGGTACTCTCGGAAGATGTCATGCATAAAGGACTGAAACACAGATGGAGCATTAGAAAGCCCGAATGGCATAACCAGGTACTCAAAATGGCCCTCGGGCGTATTAAATGCTGTTTTCCATTCATCGCCCTGTTTAATTCGCACAAGATTATACGCCCCTCGAAGATCTATCTTGGTGAACCAACTAGCCCCCTTAATCCGAGCAAACAAATCAGACAGCAGAGGCAAAGGGTACTGAAATTTGACTGTGATCTTATTAAGAAGGCGGTAATCAATACAAGGTCTCAAAGAGCCATCCTTCTTGGCCACACAAAAAAAAACCCTGCTCCCAACGGTGATGACGACGGGCGAATATGACCTTTCTCCAAGGATTCCTTTATATAACTCCGCATAGCGGCGTGCTCTGGCACAGATAAATTAAACAGTCGGCCATTAGGAAACTTACTACCAGGAATCAAATTAATAGCACAATCGCAATCCCTATGAGGAGGTAAGGCACCGGATTTGGGCTCTTCAAATACATCCCGGTAATCTGACAAAAACTCAGGGACTTCAGAAGGAGTAGAAGGCAAAATTGACAGCAATGGAACATCACCATGTACCCCCTGACAACTCCAGCCGGACACAGACATAGATTTCCAATCCAATACTGGATTATGGACCTGTAGCCATGGCAACCCCAAAACGACCACATCATGCAGATTATGCAACACCAAAAAGCGAATATCCTCCTGATGTGCAGGAGCCATGCACATGGTCAATTGAGTCCAGTACTGAGGCTTATTCTTGGCCAAAGGCGTAGCATCAATTCCTCTCAATGGAATAGGATACTGCAAGGGCTCCAAGAAAAAACCACAGCGCCTGGCAAACTCCAAGTCCATCAAATTCAGGGCAGCGCCTGAATCCACAAATGCCATAACAGAATAGGACGACAGAGACCAAATCAGAGTAACGGACAAAAGAAATTTAGACTGTACCGTACCAATGGTGGCAGACCTAGCGAACCGCTTAGTGCGCTTAGGACAATCGGAGATAGCATGAGTGGAATCACCACAGTAAAAACACAGCCCATTCCGACGTCTGTGTTCTTGCTGTTCAGCTCTGGTCAAAGTCCTATCACATTGCATAGGCTCAGGCCTATGCTCAGAGAATACCTCCAAATGGTGCACAGCTTTGCGCTCACGCAAGCGCCGATCGATCTGAATGGCCAAGGACATAAACTCATTCAGACCAGCAGGCGTGGGAAATCCCACCATGACATCCTTAAGGGCTTCAGAAAGACCCTTTCTGAAAATTGCCGCCAGGGCACACTCATTCCACTGAGTAAGCACAGACCACTTTCTAAACTTCTCACAGTACACCTCCGCTTCATCCTGACCCTGACACAAAGCCAGCAAGATTTTCTCTGCCTGATCCACTGAATTTGGTTCATCATAAAGCAATCCAAGTGCCAGAAAAAACGCATCTACATCACGCAATGCAGGATCTCCTGGCGCAAGGGAAAATGCCCAGTCTTGAGGGTCACCACGCAACAAAGAAATAATGATTTTTACTTGTTGAACGGGGTCACCAGAGGAGTGGGGTTTCAAAGCTAGAAACCGTTTACAATTATTTTTGAAATTCAGGAATTTAGATCTATCCCCAGTAAACAAATCAGGAATTGGAATTCTAGGCTCTAACATCGGATTCTGAACCACAAAATCTTGAATGTTTTGTACCCTTGCAGTGAGATGATCCACACAAGAGGACAGACCTTGAATGTCCATATCTACACCTGTGTCCAGAACCACCCAGAGGTTAAGGGGAAAAGAAAGACAAAAAACACTGCAGAGAAAAAAAAATGGTCTCAGAACTTCTCTTATCCCTCTATTGAGATGCATTAATACTTTGGGCCAGCTGTACTGTTATGGACCTGGTGGTTAGGAGCAACCGGAACGACCTGATGGTTAAACTCACACAGGACAAGCTCTGGGAAGTGGGAACTCTGCTGACCGCAACCCCTAATCCTATCACACAAGTAGAAATAGCCGTGGAGCGTACCTAACACGACCTAGACGCCTCTTCACAGCCTAAGAGCTAACTAGCCCTAAAGATAGAAAATAAAGCCTACCTTGCCTCAGAGAAATTCCCCAAAGGAAAAGGCAGCCCCCCACATATATTGACTGTGAGTTAAGATGAAAGTCACAAACACAGAAATGAAACAGGTTTCAGCAAAGGGAGGCCAGAACTACTAAACAGACTGAGGATAGGAAAGGTATCTTTGCGGTCAGCACAAAAAACTACAAAAGACCACGCAGAGTGTGCAAAAAGACCTCCGCACCGACTCACGGTGCGGAGGTGCCACTCTGCATCCCAGAGCTTCCAGCTAGCAAGACAAAATCATGATAGCCAACTGGACAAGGAAACAATGAACAAATAATAACTAGCAGGGACTTAGCTTCTGCTGGAGTAGACAGGTCACCAGAAAGATCCAAGAGCGAATTGAACCAGTACAAGAACATTGATAGCTGGCATGGAGTAACGATCTGAGTGGAGTTAAATAGAACAGCCAGCCAAAGAATAAACTACGTCACCTGTGGAAGGAACCTCAGAAGCAGCAGCTCCACTCACAGCCACCAGAGGGAGTCCATGGACAGAACTCGCCGAAGTACCATTCATGACCACAGGAGGGAGTTCGAAAACAGAATTCACAACAGAAGGCACACGGTTTCATCAAGGAACCATCAGAATTCTTCTGAGACAAAACGGCCCCTGCCCCAATCTCAGATGCGTCAAGCTCAACCTGAAATGGAAGAGAAACATCCGGCTGACACAACACAGGGGCAGAAGTAAATCGGCGTTTAAGCTCCTGAAAGGCAGAAACATCCGCGGAGGACCAATTCGTCACATCAGCGCCTTTCTTGGTCAAATCGGTCAGAGGTTTAACCACACTGGAGAAGTTGGCAATGAAACGACAATAAAAATTAGCAAAGCCCAAGAATTTCTGAAGGCTCTTCACAGATGTGGGCTGAATCCAATCATGAATGAAGGATTGAAACACAGATGGGGCATTAGAGAGTCCGAATGGCATCACAAGGTATTCAAAATGGCCTTCGGGTGTATTAAATGCAGTTTTCCATTCGTCACCCTGCTTAATACGAATAAGATTATATGCCCCTCGAAGGTCAATCTTAGTAAACCAGCTAGCCCCCTTAATCCTAGCAAACAAATCAGTAAGCAAAGGCAAAGGGTATTGAAATTTGACCGTGATCTTATTCAAGAGGCGATAATCAATTCAGGGTCTCAAGGAGCCATCCTTCTTGGCAACAAAAAAAAAACCTGCTCCCAATGGTGAAGAAGATGGCCGAATATGCCCCTTCTCCAAAGACTCCTTAATATAGCTCCGCATGGCGGCATGTTCTAGCACAGACAGGTTGAAAAGTTGGCCCTTAGGGAACTTACAACCTGGAATCAAGTCAATAGCACAATCACAGTCCCTATGCGGTGGAAGGGAACTGGATTTGGGCTCATCGAATACATCCTGGAAATCTGACAGAAACTCAGGAATTTCAGAAGAGGGGGAAGAGGAAATTGACATCAAAGGAACGTGACCATGAACCCCCTGACAACCCCAACTTGTCACAGACATAGATCTCCAATCTAACACCGGATTATGTACCTGTAACCATGGAAAACCCAGCACAATATCATCATGCAAATTATGAAACACCAGAAAACGACAATCTTCCTGATGGGCTGGCGCCAAGCGCATGGTCAGCTGTGTCCAAAACTGAGGTTTATTTTTAGCCAACGGTGTAGCATCAATCCCTCTTAAAGGAATAGGGTTCTGCAAAGGCTGCAAGGGTAAACCACAACGTCTGGCAAATTCTCAGTCCACTAAGTTCAGAGCAGCGCCTGAATCCACAAATGCCATGACAGAAAATGATGATAATGAGCAGATCAAGGTCACAGATAACAGAAATTTAGGTTGTACAGTACTGATGGTAACAGAACTAGCGATTCTCTTTGTACGCTTAGGGCAATCAGAAATAACATGAGCAGAATCGCCGCAGTAAAAACACAACCTATTCTGACGCCTGAATCTTTGATGTTCAGCTCTAGACAAAATCCTATCACACTGCATAGGCTCAGGGCTCCGCTCAGAGGACAACGCCACAGTGTGCACAACTCTGCGCTCGCTCAAGCGCCGATCAATGTGGATGGCCAGAGACATAGAATCACTCAGACCAGCAGGCGTGGGGAACCCCACCATAACATCTTTAACGGATTCAGAAAGACCCTTTCTGAAAATTGCCGCCAAGGCATCCTCATTCCATTTAGTCAGTACAGACCATTTTCTAAATTTCTGGCAATACGATTCTGCCGCTTCTTGACCCTGACACAGGGCCAACAAGATCTTCTCAGCTTGATCCACAGAATTAGGCTCATCATACAATAAACCCAATGCTTGAAAGAAAGAATCAACATTAAGCAAAGCAGGATTGCCAGTTTCCAGGGAAAATGCCCAATCCTGTGGGTCACCACGCAGCAGGGATATGATGATTTTAACCTGCTGAATGGGATCACCAGAAGACCGGGGTCTCAATGCAAAAAACAGTTTACAGTTATTTTTGAAACTCAAAAATTTGGATCTGCCACCAAAGAATAAATCAGGAGTGGGAATCTTAGGTTCTAAGGCAGGAGTCTGAACAATATAATCTGAAATACCCTGTACCTTAGCAGCAAGCTGATCCACACGAGAAACTAACTCCTGAACATTCATGTTATTATTAGGTTCCGCAGCCACCCAGAGATTAAGAGGGAGGAAAAGACAAAACAGGCTAAGGAAAAAAAAAATGTCTCAAAACCTTTCCTCCCTTCTTCTGAGATGCAATTAACTCATTGTTGGCCAGTTGTACTGTTATGATCTGGTGGCCTAGGAGCAGCATGTGACGTACTCTGGAGAAGGTGGTACCTGTACTGACCACAGACCCTGAACTTAGCAGCGCAACTAGAAATATCCGTGGGATGTACCTAACACTCCCTAGACACCTCGACACAGCCTAAGGACTAACTTCCCCTAAAGATAGAAACGGGAAAACTATCTTGCCTCAGAGGAAATCCCCAAAGGATAGACAGACCCCCACAAATATTGACTGTGAGAGGAGAGGGAAATGACAAACGCAGACTGAAATCAGGATTAGCAAAGGAGGCCTTACTAGCTAAAAAGAAAGAATAGAACAGAGTACTATGCGGTCAGTATTAAAACACTAGAAAATATCCACCACAGAAAATACAAAACTCCACATCTGACTAAAGACATGGAGGGTATATCTACATCTCCAGAGATACCGCTTGGCTGCAAAAAATCCTTACACAGACAAGCTGGACAAGACAAAACATGAAAATGCACTGAACTATAAGGCCCACAGCATGTGGACAGCAAAAACAAAGCCAGGACTTATCTTTGTTGAAAAGCACAGCAAACAGGAGAGACCAGAAAGGGGATGTGAATCCTCCAAAAACAGTGGACAACTGGCACTGACTAAAGGATCAAGCAGGACTAAATAGCTGAGTCCAAATTGCAAAAAGTGAACACACCTGATAAATGCTGCGATCCAAAGACAGCAGCACTACCACTCATAACCACCGGAGTGAGCCCAAGAGCAGAATTCACAACAACTACCCCCCCAGTCAGCATCTGCCGCCCACATAGCGTTGTAGCAGTCCATTAAATCGACCGTTGTAGCAGTCCATTAAACCCAGCCGGCGCGATCAATCAGCGACATTGGAGCGGGATTTAAATCCCGCTTCGCTGATTGGTCGTGCCCAGCCGGCGCTGATTTGCCGGCGCGACCAATCAGTGACATTGGCGCGGGATCTAATGTTAAAAATAATATAAAAATAAATCATTATATACTCACCTTCCGGATCCAGCCCAGGCCTTTCCCGCTACTCGCGACGCTCCGGTGACCGGTCCATGCATTGCGGTCTTGCGAGATGATGACGTAGCGGTCTCGCAATATCGCACATCAACATATCGCAAGACCGCAATGCACTCTTGGGAGCGACGGGCACAGTCCGGCCGCTCCCTACTCCCCTGCAATCAGTGCCCCCTCTATACTACCCCCCAGTCAGCGTCCGCCGCCCACATAGCGTTGTAGCTTTCCATTAAACCGACCGTTGTAGCAGTCCATTAAACCCAGCTGGCGCGACCAATCAGCGACATTGCCGCAGGATTTAAATCCCACTTCGCTGATTGGTTGCACCCAGCCGGCGCTGATTTGCCGGCGCGACCAATCAGCGACATTGACGCGGGATCTAATGTTAAAAATAATAATAAAAATAAAAAATCATCATATACTCACCTTACGGATCCAGCCCAGGCCTTTCCCGCTCCTCGAGACACTCCGGTGACCGGTCCATGCTTTGCAGTCTTGCGAGATGATGACGTAGCGGTCTCGTGAGACTGCACGTCATCATCTCGCGAGACCACAATGCACTCTTGGGACCGGAGCGTCGCGAGGAGCATCGGTAAACGACTCGGCTGGATCCGGGGGCCGACGGAGGGTGAGTATATAGGGTAACTATTTTTTATTTTAATTCTTTTTTTAACAGAGATATGGTGCCCACATTGCTATATACTATGTGGGTGTGTTAGATACTGCATGGGCTGTGTTATATACTACATCTCTGTGCTATATACTACGTGGCTGTGTTATATACTACATCTCTGTGCTATATACTGTATGGGCTGTGCTATATACTACGTGGCTGGGCAATATACTATGTGGCTGGACAATATACTACGTGGCTGAGCAATATACTACGTGCCTGGGCAATATACTACATGGCTGGGCAATATACTTCGTGGCTGAGCAATATACTACGTGGCTGGGCAATATACTACGTGGCTGTGCAATATACTATGTGGCTGGGCAATATACTACGTGGCTGGGCAATATACTACGTGGCTGGGCAATATACTACGTGGCTGGGCAATATACTACGTGGCTGGGCAATATACTACATCGCTGGGTAATATACTTCGTGGCTGGGCTATATACTATGTGGCTGGGCTATATACTACGTGGGGTGTGCTATACAGTGGGGCAAAAAAGTATTTAGTCAGTCAGCAATAGTGCAAGTTCCACCACTTAAAAAGATGAGAGGCATCTGTAATTTACATCATAGGTAGACCTCAACTATGGGAGACAAACTGAGAAAAAAAATCCAGAAAATCACATTGTCTGTTTTTTTAACATTTTATTTGCATATTATGGTGGAAAATAAGTATTTGGTCAGAAACAAAATTTAATCTCAATACTTTGTAATATATCCTTTGTTGGCAATGACAGAGGTCAAACGTTTTCTGTAAGTCTTCACAAGGTTGCCACACACTGTTGTTGGTATGTTGGCCCATTCCTCCATGCAGATCTCCTCTGCTTTGGATCATTGTCATGTTGAAAGACCCAGCCACGTTTCATCTTCAATGCCCTTGCTGATGGAAGGAGGTTTGCACTCAAAATCTCACGATACATGGCCCCATTCATTCTTTCATGTACCCGGATCAGTCGTCCTGGCCCCTTTGCAGAGAAACAGCCCCAAAGCATCATGTTTCCACTACCATGCTTTACAGTAGGTATGGTGTTTGATGGATGCAACTCAGTATTCTTTTTCCTCCAAACACGACAAGTTGTGTTTCTACCAAACAGTTCCAGTTTGGTTTCATCAGACCATAGGACATTCTCCCAAAACTCCTCTGGATCATCCAAATGCTCTCTAGCAAACTTCAGACGGGCCCGGACATGTACTGGCTTAAGCAGTGGGACACGTCTGGCACTGCAGGATCTGAGTCCATGGTGGCGTAGTGTGTTACTTATGGTAGGCCTTGTTACATTGGTCCCAGCTCTCTGCAGTTCATTCACTAGGTCCCCCCGCGTGGTTCTGGGATTTTTGCTCACCGTTCTTGTGATCATTCTGACCCCATGGGGTGGGATTTTGCGTGGAGCCCCAGATCGAGGGAGATTATCAGTGGTCTTGTATGTCTTCCATTTTCTAATTATTGCTCCCACTGTTGATTTCTTCACTCCAAGCTGGTTGGCTATTGCAGATTCAGTCTTCCAAGCCTGGCGCAGGGCTACAATTTTGTTTCTGGTGTCCTTTGACAGCTCTTTGGTCTTCACCGTAGTGGAGTTTGGAGTCAGACTGTTTGAGGGTCTGCACATGTGTCTTTTTATACTGATAACAAGTTTAAACAGGTGCCATTACTACAGGTAATGAGTGGAGGAAAGAGGAGACTCTTAAAGAAGAAGTTACAGGTCTGTGAGAGCCAGAAATCTTGATTGTTTGTTTCTGACCAAATACTTATTTTCCACCATAATATGCAAAAAAAAATGATAAAAAAGCAGACAATGTGATTTTCTGGATTTTTTTTTCTCAGTTTGTCTCCCATAGTTGAGGTCTACCTATGATGTAAATTACAGACGCCTCTCATCTTTTTAAGTGGTGGAACTTGCACTATTGCTGACTGACTAAATACTTTTTTGCCCCACTGTATACTACGTGGCTGTGCTATATACTACATGGCTGTGCTATATACTACGTGGCTGTGCTATATACTACATGTGCTGTGTTATACTACGTGACTGTGCTATATACTACATGTGCTGTGTTATACTACGTGACTGTGCTATATACTACGTGGCTGTGCTATATACTGCGTGGATGGGCAATATACTACGTGTCTGTGCTATTTACTACATGTCTACTCTTTACTATGTGGCCTGTGCTATATACTATGTGACTGGGCAATATACTACGTGGCTGGGCAATATATTACATGGCTGAGCAATATACTACGTGGCTGGTCAATATACTACGTGGCTGGGCAATATACTACGGAGCTGGGCTATCTACTACATGGGCTGTGCTATATACTGCGTGGCTGTGCTATATACTGCGTGGCTGTGCTAAATACTACGTGGCTGTGCTATATACTACATGGGCTGTTATATACTACGTGGCTGGGCAATATACTATGGGCTGTGCTATTTACTACATGGGCTGTGCTATATACTATTTGGCTGGACAATATACTACGTGGGCTGTGTTATATACTACGTTTCTGTGTTATATACTACGTGGCTGTGCTATATACTATATGGATGTGCTATTTACTACATGGCTTTGCTATATACTACGTGGCTGTGCTATATACTACATGGCTGTGCTATATACTACGTGGCTGGGCAATATACTATGTGGCTGGGCAATGTACAACGTGTCTGTGCTATTTACTATGTGGGCTGTGTTATATACTACGTGACTGTGTTATATACTACGTGTCTGTGCTATATACTACATGGCTGTGCTATATACGACATGGGCTGTGTTATATGCTACTTGGCTGTGCTATATTTCTCTGCTGTATCTGTGCATCATGAATCATGGTATGTGTTAAAGAGGGGGGCCCACTGAGACTCTTTCGCCCGGGGCCCTCAAAAACCTGGAGCCGGCCCTGGCTTCACTGATTGTTCGCGGCCGGGCGTGACCAATCAGCGACAGTCGCAGTGCGGCCGCGAATTGGCGCGGAATTTGAACCACGCTTCGCTAATTGATCGCGCCCGGCCGCCCGAATCCTGTGTATAAATTGCATTATTCTGAAAACTTCATAAATAAACTACATACATATTCTAGAATACCCGATGCGTTAGAATCAGGCCACCATCTAGTACAGTATATGACTGAACTCATACATCTGTGGATAACTCAACATGTGCTGCTGTCAGGTCTGACTTATAAATACAGTGTATCTAAGCTGCCCATGAAAGGGCTGTGCCATAACTAGATCATTATATTGTATGCGTAATATATTGTGTGGCTCACTTTGATTAGGACATTCTGTCTAAAATATCATATGATACCACCCTACCCGTGCCCTCCGCTCCGCTAATGACCTCAGGCTAGCATCCTCACTTTACACGTGCTGCGCCGATTCTTTGGAATGCACTACATAGGTTAATACGATTAATCCCCAATCCCCACAGTTTTAAGCGTACCCTAAAAACTCATTTGTTCAGACTGGCCTACCGCCTCAATGCATTAACCTAACGATCCCTGTGTGGCCTATTTAAAAAAAAAAACAAAAAAAACAATCAGGTTCCTCGCATCATGTTCTCATTCACTTTATGCAGTTAATAGCCCTCTGTGTCTGTACTGCTACATACTTAGGCAGTTAACTGGTTCATGCAGCTTTACATGAACACCCGAGCCTTACACTATGGCCGGTCCGAATAACTAAAGCAATTGTTACCATCCACCTCTCGTGTCTCCCCTTTTCCTCATAGTTTGTAAGCTTGCGAGCAGGGCCCTCACTCCTCCTGTTATCTGTTTTGAACTGTATTTCTGTTATGCTGTAATGTCTATTGTCTGTACAAGTCCCCTCTATAATTTGTAAAGCGCTGCGGAATATGTTGGCGCTATATAAATAAAAATTATTATTATATGATAAAACATGCTTTTTTATAAGTTAGGAAGCTCCTACTCTCCTATGTTTTACTACAATGATATGTGATATTGTGGGAGCTCATTTCCATGAAGCGTTATGCATGATGAGACACAGTATGATTTATTTCTCTACATTACGCAGATCCTTCCTAGACTTTATTTTGATCCGCAGACCTTCAGGAATTGTGCTGGATCATCTTTTTTTGTGTCGGGCATGGGTGTACAAATCTGGGTGCACACAGTTTACATTTCCATTAGTTTCCCTTGATTGATACCTTCATAGGGCCTGGTTCTACGTTCCCTTACCACAGTCAACATGAATATGCTGGAGCAATGATTTTGTGGTTTAAGAATCCTAAAATGAATTTTTTCATCATTGCGTAATTTTACCATTCACTTTTCATTTTTAGAGAATACCAAGCCATAAAGCACTTTGCCTGTCTGGGAGACATATTTTTTGTTGATCTTTTTCCAGAGTAAGTGATTTATTTTGTCTTACGCCTCATACATTTATTGCTGTATTACTTGCTGTGCTAAATATTCCATGGTTTCCAAATTCACAGCAATCCTTCTTTTACTCCGAGGCTTGAAAATTTGTCATTTAAATTCCATTCACTCTCTGTTGCTTTTATTCTATTTATTTTATCTTGATATGTATTTTCTAGGCTTGCACTTAGTTGTTTAAAATCCATCGCACTATCCCAGAAGGATGTACAAATTTGCAGTCTACAGTCATTGTATAGAGACATAAGTTATCACATTTAGTCTTAAAACAATGGCACAGCCACACTTCATCCACCAACAATTATACCTAGACTAATGAACCTATGACACTTGCAATGTCAGAAAAATGGCATTCCAGTAGATATATCTAGAATAATATCTTTTAAGCACTACCCAGTTATTTAGGCACACCATACTACTGGTTCTAGTGATGGATAGGCGGCATTCTCAGTGATGTCACCGCTGATCTCTAGTGATGGATAGGAGGCATTCTCAGTGATGTCACTGCTGATCTCTAGTGATGGATAGGAGGCATTCTCAGTGATGTCACCGCTGATCTCTAGTGATGGATAGGAGGCATTCTCAGTGATGTCACCGCTGATCTCTAGTGATGGATAGGAGGCATTCTCAGTGAGGTCACCACTGATCTCTAGTGATGGATAGGAGGCATTCTCAGTGATGGCACTACTGATCTCTAGTGATGGATAGGAGGCATTCTCAGTGATGTCACCGCTGATCTCTAGTGATGGATAGGAGGCATTCTCAGTGATGTCACCGCTGATCTCTAGTGATGGATAGGAGGCATTCTCGGTGATGTCACTGCTGATCTCTAGTGATGGATAGGAGGCATTCTCGGTGATGTCACCGCTGATCTCTAGTGATGGATAGGAGGCATTCTCGGTGATGTCACCGCTGATCTCTAGTGATGGATAGGAGGCATTCTCAGTGATGTCACTGCTGATCTCTAGTGATGGATAGGTGGCATTCTCAGTGATGTCACCGCTGATCTCTAGTGATGGATAGGAGGCATTCTCAGTGATGTCACCGCTGATCTCTAGTGATGGATAGGAGGCATTCTCAGTGATGTCACTGCTGATCTCTAGTGATGGATAGGAGGCATTCTCAGTGATGTCACCGCTGATCTCTAGTGATGGATAGGAGGCATTCTCAGTGATGTCACTGCTGATCTCTAGTGATGGATAGGAGGCATTCTCAGTGATGTCACCGCTGATCTCTAGTGATGGATAGGCGGCATTTTCAGTGATGTCACCTCTGATCTCTAGTGATGGATAGGCAGTGTTCTCAGTGATGTCACCGCTGATCTCTAGTGATGGATAGGAGGCATTCTCAGTGATGTCACCTCTGATCTCTAGTGATGGATAGGCAGTGTTCTCAGTGATGTCACCGCTGATCTCTAGTGATGGATAGGCGGCATTTTCAGTGATGTCACCTCTGATCTCTAGTGATGGATAGGTAGCATTCTCAGTGATGTGATGTCACCGCTGATCTCTAGTGATGGATAGGTGGCACTCTCAGTGATGTCACCTGTTGTGAATTCTGTGGCTGAATTCACTCCTGTGGTCACAAGTGGTACTGCAGCTTCTGAGCTTCCTCCCTCAGGTGTTCTGGTGAGCTCGTTAACTGCTTCATTACTTAACTCCGCCTGATGCTGCTATCCTTGCTCCTTGTCAATGTTTCAGTGTTGGATCTGAGCTTCTCCTGATTGTTCCTGTGACCTGCTGCTCTGTATAGCTAAGTGCTTTTTGCTTTTTTGTTGCTTTTTTTCTGTCCAGCTTGTCTTTTGTTTTGCTGGAAGCTCTGAGACGCAAAGGGTGTACCGCCGTGCCGTTAGTTCGGCACGGTGGGTTTTTTTTGCCCCCTTTGCGTGGTTTTGCTTTAGGGTTTTTTGTAGACTGCAAAGTTCGCTTTACTGTCCTCGCTC
The DNA here is from genome assembly GCF_032444005.1 of Ranitomeya imitator. Taxonomy (NCBI): domain Eukaryota; kingdom Metazoa; phylum Chordata; class Amphibia; order Anura; family Dendrobatidae; genus Ranitomeya; species Ranitomeya imitator. The sequence goes on along the minus strand of NC_091283.1, from coordinate 153,068,277 downwards.
TGTCCTAGAATATCGGGCCCCACTTTGCTGAATCTATTTCATCCCTTCGTTTTGTCTTTTCATCTTACTCACAGTCATTATATGTGGGGGGCTGCCTTTTCCTTTGGGGAATTTCTCTGGGGCAAGTCAGGCCTATTTTTCTATCTTCAGGCTAGCTAGTTTCTTAGGCTGTGCCGAGTTGCCTAGGTAGTTGTTAGGCTCAATCCACAGCCGCTTTTAGTTGTGTTTAGGATAGGATCAGGTGTGCAGTCTACAGAGTTTCCACGTCTCAGAGCTCGTTCTTGTATTTTTGGGTATTTGTCAGATCACTGTGTGCGCTCTGATCGCTAAGCACACTGTGTTTCTGGATTTGCCTTCATAACACCTGGCATTAGCAAACATAACAGTACAAGGAGCCTAACTAATGATTCTCAATAGAGGGAAAGAAAAAGTTCTGACATCATTTTTTTTTTTTTTCTGCTCTGTGTTCACTTTTTTTTTTCCCCTAGACATTTGGGTGATTCTGGACACAGGTGTGGACATGGATATTCAGGGTCTGTGCTCTTCAATGGATAATCTCGTTATAAATGTACAAAAAATTCAAGATACTATTGATCAGAAATCTATGTTAGAACCAAGAATTCCTATTCCTGATTTGTTTTTTGGAGATAGAACTAAGTTTCTAAGTTTCAAAAATAATTGTAAGCTATTTCTGGCCTTGAAACCTCATTCTTCTGGTAATCCTATTCAACAGGTTTTGATTATTATTTCTTTTTTGCGCGGCGACCCTCAAGACTGGGCATTTTCTCTTGCGCCAGGAGACCCTGCATTGAGTAGTGTCGATGCGTTTTTCCTGGCGCTCGGATTGCTGTACGATGAGCCTAATTCAGTGGATCAGGCTGAGAAAAATTTGCTGGCTTTGTGCCAGGGTCAGGATGATATAGAAGTATATTGTCAGAAATTTAGGAAATGGTCAGTACTCACTCAGTGGAATGAATCTGCGCTGGCAGCTTTGTTCAGAAAGGGTCTCTCTGAGGCTCTTAAGGATGTCATGGTGGGATTTCCTATGCCTGCTGGTTTGAATGAGTCTTTTGTCTTTGGCCATTCAGATCGGTCGACGCTTGCGCGAGCGTAAATCTGTGCACCATTTGGCGGTACTGCCTGAGGTTAAACCTGAGCCTATGCAGTGCGATAGGACTATGACTAGAGTTGAACGGCAGGAATACAGACGTCTGAATGGTCTGTGTTTCTACTGTGGTGATTCCACTCATGCTATTTCTGATTGTCCTAAGCGCACTAAGCGGTCCGCTAGGTCTGCCGTCATTGGTACTGTACTTGATATGCTCTTTGTCGTCGTTTTCTGTCATGGCGTTTGTGGATTCGGGCGCTGCCCTGAATCTGATGGATTTGGATTATGCTAAACGTTGTGGGTTTTTCTTGGAGCCTTTGCGGTGTCCTATTCCATTGAGAGGAATTGATGCTACACCTTTGGCCAAGAATAAACCTCAATACTGGGCCCAGCTGACCATGTGCATGGCTCCTGCACATCAGGAAGTTATTCGCTTTCTGGTGTTGCATAATCTGCATGATGTGGTCGTGTTGGGGTTGCCATGGCTACAAACCCATAATCCAGTATTGGATTGGAATTCCATGTCGGTATCCAGCTGGGGTTGTCAGGGGGTACATGGTGATGTTCCATTTTTGTCGCTTTCGTCATCCACCCCTTCTGAGGTCCCAGAGTTCTTGTCTGATTATCAGGATGTATTTGAAGAGCCCAAGTCCGATGCTCTACCTCCGCATAGGGATTGTGATTGTGCTATCAATTTGATTCCTGGTAGTAAATTCCCTAAAGGTCGATTATTTAATTTATCCGTGCCCGAACACACCGCTATGCGCAGTTATGTGAAGGAATCCCTGGAGAAGGGACATATTCGCCCATCGTCATCACCACTGGGAGCAGGGTTCTTCTTTGTAGCCAAGAAGGATGGTTCGCTGAGACCGTGTATTGAGTACCGCCTTCTTAATAAGATCACTGTTAAATTTCAGTATCCCTTGCCATTGTTATCTGACTTGTTTGCTCGGATTAAGGGGGCTAGTTGGTTCACTAAGATAGATCTTCGTGGTGCGTATAATCTGGTGAGAATCAGGCAAGGAGATGAATGGAAAACTGCATTCAATACGCCCGAGGGTCATTTTGAGTATCTAGTGATGCCGTTCGGACTTGCCAATGCTCCATCTGTGTTTCAGTCTTTTATGCATGACATCTTCCGTGAGTATCTGGATAAATTCCTGATTGTTTACTTGGATGACATTTTGATCTTCTCAGATGATTGGGAGTCTCATGTGAAGCAGGTCAGAATGGTTTTTCAGGTCCTGCGTGCTAACTCTTTGTTTGTGAAGGGATCAAAGTGTCTCTTCGGTGTGCAGAAAGTTTCATTTTTGGGGTTCATCTTTACCCCTTCTACTATCGAGATGGATCCAGTTAAGGTCCAAGCCATCCAGGATTGGATTCAGCCGACATCTCTGAAAAGTCTGCAAAAGTTCCTGGGCTTTGCTAATTTTTATCGTCGCTTCATCTGTAATTTTTCTAGCATTGCCAAACCATTGACCGATTTGACCAAGAAGGGTGCTGATTTGGTTAATTGGTCTTCTGCTGCTGTGGAAGCTTTTCAGGAGTTGAAGCGTCGTTTTTGTTCTGCCCCTGTGTTGTGTCAGCCAGATGTTTCTCTTCCGTTCCAGGTCGAGGTTGATGCTTCTGAGATTGGAGCAGGGGCGGTTTTGTCACAGAGAGGTTCTGATTGCTCAGTGATGAAACCATGTGCTTTCTTTTCCAGGAAGTTTTCGCCCGCTGAGCGTAATTATGATGTGGGCAATCGAGAGTTGCTGGCCATGAAGTGGGCATTCGAGGAGTGGCGTCATTGGCTTGAAGGAGCTAAGCATCGCGTGGTGGTATTGACTGATCATAAGAACTTGACTTATCTCGAGTCTGCCAAGCGCTTGAATCCTAGACAGGCCCGTTGGTCGTTATTTTTTGCCCGCTTCGACTTTGTGATTTCGTACCTTCCGGGCTCTAAAAATGTGAAGGCGGATGCTCTGTCTAGGAGTTTTGTGCCCGACTCTCCGGGTTTATCTGAGCCAGCGGGTATCCTCAAGGAAGGAGTCATTGTGTCTGCCATCTCCCCTGATTTGCGGCGGGTGCTGCAAAAATTTCAGGCGAATAAACCTGATCGTTGTCCAGCAGAGAAACTGTTCGTCCCTGATAGGTGGACTAATAAACTTATCTCTGAACTTCATTGTTCGGTGTTGGCTGGTCATCCTGGAATCTTTGGTACCAGAGAGTTTTTTCATCTTACTCACAGTCATTATATGTGGGGGGCTGCCTTTTCCTTTGGGGAATTTCTCTGGGGCAAGTCAGGCCTATTTTTCTATCTTCAGGCTAGCTAGTTTCTTAGGCTGTGCCGAGTTGCCTAGGTAGGCGCTATTCTCAGTGATGTCACCGCTTATAACTAGTGATGGATAGGCGACAGTAGCGTAGCTACAGAGCGGGCCATCGCCCTGCGCTCTGAGGAGGCCCACCGGGAGCTACGCTACTGCGCGCCGATGCAGTTACATTCTGTGGCAGAGCAGGGAGAATCTATCTCCCTACTCTTCCGCTATGGGGCCCCTGAGCAGGTGGAGGGGGGGGGGCCCCAGTGCCAGCAGTGGGCACCCTGCCCGTCATCGCATGGTGAGCTATATCGGCATCTAGCCGATACAGCTCACCGCAGTGATGAGGGTAGGAGCGCTGCGCTGCGCTCCTCCCATCATCCCCCACACCGTCTGACAGCGGGCACGATGACGTCACCGCCCAGTGCCCGCTGTCAGATGAGCAGGAGCAGGAAGCACCACTGGAACAAGGAGGAAGAGAGGTGAGTATTTATTTGCTGTGTTTTTATGGGGGCTGCCTTATTCTACAGTATCTGCCTTTAGGGGAGGGAGTGCTGCCTTATATACAGGATCTGCCTATGGGGGGGGAGTGCTGCCTTATATACAGGATCTGCCTACCGCTGCTGCCGTATGTGTCCCTATTACTACACCTGATACCCCAATGCTGAGCCTCTGCTGCCGTATGTGTCCCTATTACTGCACCTGATATCCCAATACTGAGCCTCTGCTGCCGTAGGTGTCCTTATTACTGCACCTGATACCCCAATACTGAGCCGCTGCTGCCGTATGTGTCCCTATTACTGCACCTGATATCCAAATACTGAGCCGCTGCTGCCATAATAATAATAATAATCTTTATTTTTATATAGCGCTAACGATTTCTAGTGATGGATAGGCGGCATTCTCAGTGATTTCACCCCTGATCTCTAGTGATGGATAGGAGGCATTCTCAGTGATGTCACCGCTGATCTCTAGTGATGGATAGGAGGCATTCTCAGTGATGTCACCGCTGATCTCTAGTGATGGATAAGCGGCATTCTCAGTGATGTCACCGCTGATCTCTAGTGATGGATAGGAGGCATTCTCAGTGATGTCACCGCTGATCTCTAGAGATGGATAGGCGGCATTCTCAGTGATGTCACCGCTGATCTCTAGTGATGGATAGGAGGCATTCTCAGTGATGTCACCGCTTATCTCTAGTGATGGATAGGCGGCATTCTCAGTGATTTCACTCCTGATCTCTAGTGATGGACAGGTGGCATTCTCGGTGATTTCACTCCTGATCTCTAGTGATGGACAGGCAGCATTCTCAGTGATGTCACCGCTGATCTCTAGTGATGGATAGGAGGCATTCTCAGTGATGTCACCGCTGATCTCTAGTGATGAATAGGCGGCATTCTCAGTGATGTCACCACTGATCTCTAATGATCGATAGGTGGCATTCTCAGTGATGTCACCGCTGATCTCTAGTGATGGATAGGAGGCATTCTTAGTGATGTCACCGCTGATCTCTAGTGATGGATAGGAGGCATTCTCGGTGATGTCGCTGCTGATTTCTAGTGATGGATAGGCGGCATTCTCAGTGATGTCACCGCTGATCTCTAGTGATGGATAGGCGGCATTTTCAGTGATTTCACTCCTGATCTCTAGTGATGGACAGGCGGCATTCTCAGTTATTTCCCTCCTGATCTCTAGTGATGGACAGGCGGCATTCTCAGTGATGTCACCGCTGATCTCTAGTGACGGATAGGAGGCATTCTCAGTGATGTCACCGCTGATCTCTAGTGATGGATAGGCGGCATTTTCAGTGATTTCACTCCTGATCTCTAGTGATGGACAGGCGGCATTCTCAGTTATTTCCCTCCTGATCTCTAGTGATGGACAGGCGGCATTCTCAGTGATGTCACCGCTGATCTCTAGTGACGGATAGGAGGCATTCTCAGTGATGTCACCGCTGATCTCTAGTGATGGATAGGCGGCATTCTCAGTGATGTCACCGCTGATCTCTAGTGATGGATAGGCGGCATTTTCAGTGATTTCACTCCTGATCTCTAGTGATGGACAGGCGGCATTCTCAGTTATTTCCCTCCTGATCTCTAGTGATGGACAGGCGGCATTCTCAGTGATGTCACCGCTGATCTCTAGTGACGGATAGGAGGCATTCTCAGTGATACTCACCGCTCATCTCTAGTGATGGATAGGAGGCATTCTCAGTGATGTCACCGCTGATCTCTAGTGATGGATAGGCGGCATTCTCAGTGATGTCACCGCTGATCTCTAGTGATGGATAGGAGGCATTCTCAGTGATAGTCACCGCTCATCTCTAGTGATGGATAGGAGGCATTCTCAGTGATGTCACCGCTGATCTCTAGTGATGGATAGGCGGCATTCTCAGTGATGTCACCACTGATCTCTAATGATGGATAGGAGGCATTCTCAGTGATGTAACTGCTGATCACTAGTGATGGATAGGAGGCATTCTCAGTGATGTCACTGCTGATCTCTAGTGATGGATAGGAGGCATTCTCAGTGATGTCACCGCTGATCTCTAGTGATGGATAGGAGGCACTCTCAGTGATGTCACCGCTGATCTCTAGTGATGGATAGGAGGCATTCTCAGTGATGTCACCGCTGATCTCTAGTGATGGATAGGCGGCATTCTCAGTGATGTCACCGCTGATCTCTAGTGATGGATAGGCGGCATTTTCAGTGATTTCACTCCTGATCTCTAGTGATGGACAGGCGGCATTCTCAGTTATTTCCCTCCTGATCTCTAGTGATGGACAGGCGGCATTCTCAGTGATGTCACCGCTGATCTCTAGTGACGGATAGGAGGCATTCTCAGTGATACTCACCGCTCATCTCTAGTGATGGATAGGAGGCATTCTCAGTGATGTCACCGCTGATCTCTAGTGATGGATAGGCGGCATTCTCAGTGATGTCACCGCTGATCTCTAGTGATGGATAGGAGGCATTCTCAGTGATAGTCACCGCTCATCTCTAGTGATGGATAGGAGGCATTCTCAGTGATGTCACCGCTGATCTCTAGTGATGGATAGGCGGCATTCTCAGTGATGTCACCACTGATCTCTAATGATGGATAGGAGGCATTCTCAGTGATGTAACTGCTGATCACTAGTGATGGATAGGAGGCATTCTCAGTGATGTCACTGCTGATCTCTAGTGATGGATAGGAGGCATTCTCAGTGATGTCACCGCTGATCTCTAGTGATGGATAGGAGGCATTCTCAGTGATGTCACCGCTGATCTCTAGTGATGGATAGGAGGCACTCTCAGTGATGTCACCGCTGATCTCTAGTGATGGATAGGAGGCATTCTCAGTGATGTCACCGCTGATCTCTAGTGATGGATAAGAGGCATTCTCAGTGATGTCACCGCTGATTTCTAGTGATGGATAAGAGGCATTCTCAGTGATGTCACCGCTGATCTCTAGTGATGGATAGGAGGCATTCTCAGTGATGTCACCCCTGATCTCTAGTGATGGATAGGAGGCATTCTCAGTGATGTCACCGCTGATCTCTAGTGATGGATAGGAGGCATTCTCAGTGATGTCACTGCTGATCTCTAGTGATGGATAGGTGGCATTCTCAGTGATGTCACCGCTGATCTCTAGTGATGGATAGGAGGCATTCTCAGTGATGTCAACGCTGATCTCTAGTGATGGATAGGAGGCATTCTCAGTGATGTCACCGCTGATCTCTAGTGATGGATAGGAGGCATTCTCAGTGATGTCACTGCTGATCTCTAGTGATGGATAGGAGGCATTCTCAGTGATGTCACTGCTGATCTCTAGTGATGGATAGGTGGCATTCTCAGTGATGTCACCGCTGATCTCTAGTGATGGATAGGAGGCATTCTCAGTGCTGTCACCGCTGATCTCTAGTGATGGATAGGAGGCATTCTCAGTGATGTCACTGCTGATCTCTAGTGATGGATAGCAGGCATTCTCAGTGATGTCACCGCTGATCTCTAGTGATGGATAGCAGGCATTCTCAGTGATGTCACTGCTGATCTCTAGTGATGGATAGGAGGCATTCTCAGTGATGTCACCGCTGATCTCTAGTGATGGATAGGAGGCATTCTCAGTGATGTCACCGCTGATTTCTAGTGATGGATAGGGGGCATTCTCAGTGATGTCACCGCTGATCTCTAGTGATGGTTAGGAGGCATTCTCAGTGATGTCACCGCTGATCTCTAGTGATAGGAGGCATTCTCAGTGATGTCACTGCTGATCTCTAGTGATGGATAGGAGGCATTCTCAGTGATGTCACTGCTGATCTCTAGTGATGGATAGGAGGCATTCTCAGTGATGTTACCGCTGATCTCTAGTGATAGATAGGAGGCATTCTCAGTGATGTCACTGCTGATCTCTAGTGATGGATAGGAGGCATTCTCAGTGATGTCACTGCTGATCTCTAGTGATGGATAGGAGGCATTCTCAGTGATGTCACCGCTGATCTCTAGTGATGGATAGGAGGCATTCTCAGTGATGTCACCGCTGATTTCTAGTGATGGATAGGGGGCATTCTCAGTGATGTCACCGCTGATCTCTAGTGATGGTTAGGAGGCATTCTCAGTGATGTCACCGCTGATCTCTAGTGATAGATAGGAGGCATTCTCAGTGATGTCACTGCTGATCTCTAGTGATGGATAGGAGGCATTCTCAGTGATGTCACTGCTGATCTCTAGTGATGGATAGGAGGCATTCTCAGTGATGTCACCGCTGATCTCTAGTGATGGATAGGAGGCATTCTCAGTGATGTCACTGCTGATCTCTAGTGATGGATAGGAGGCATTCTCAGTGATGTCACTGCTGATCTCTAGTGATGGATAGGAGGCATTCTCAGTGATGTCACCGCTGATCTCTAGTGATGGATAGGGGGCATTCTCAGTGATGTCACCGCTGATCTCTAGTGATGGTTAGGAGGCATTCTCAGTGATGTCACCGCTGATCTCTAGTGATGGATAGGAGGCATTCTCAGTGATGTCACCGCTGATCTCTAGTGATGGATAGGAGGCATTCTCAGTGATGTCACCGCTGATCTCTAGTGATAGATAGGAGGCATTCTCAGTGATGTCACCGCTGATCTTTAGTGATGGATAGGAGCATTCTCAGTGATGTCACCGCTGATCTCTAGTGATGGATAGGAGGCATTCTCAGTGATGTCACCGCTGATCTCTAGTGATGGATAGGAGGCATTCTCAGTGATAGTCACCGCTCATCTCTAGTGATGGATAGGAGGCATTCTCAGTGATGTCACCGCTGATCTCTAGTGATGGATAGGCGGCATTCTCAGTGATGTCACCACTGATCTCTAATGATGGATAGGAGGCATTCTCAGTGATGTAACTGCTGATCTCTAGTGATGGACAGGCGGCATTCTCAGTTATTTCCCTCCTGATCTCTAGTGATGGACAGGCGGCATTCTCAGTGATGTCACCGCTGATCTCTAGTGACGGATAGGAGGCATTCTCAGTGATGTCACCGCTGATCTCTAGTGATGGATAGGCGGCATTCTCAGTGATGTCACCGCTGATCTCTAGTGATGGATAGGAGGCATTCTCAGTGATAGTCACCGCTGATCTCTAGTGATGGATAGGAGGCATTCTCAGTGATGTCACCGCTGATCTCTAGTGATGGATAAGAGGCATTCTCAGTGATGTCACCGCTGATTTCTAGTGATGGATAAGAGGCATTCTCAGTGATGTCACCTCTGATCTCTAGTGATGGATAGGAGGCATTCTCAGTGATGTCACCGCTGATCTCTAGTGATGGATAGGAGGCATTCTCAGTGATGTCACCGCTGATCTCTAGTGATGGATAGGAGGCATTCTCAGTGATGTCACCGCTGATCTCTAGTGATAGATAGGAGGCATTCTCAGTGATGTCACTGCTGATCTCTAGTGATGGATAGGAGGCATTCTCAGTGATGTCACCTCTGATCTCTAGTGATGGATAGGAGGCATTCTCAGTGATGTCACCGCTGATCTCTAGTGATAGATAGGAGGCATTCTCAGTGATGTCACCGCTGATCTCTAGTGATGGATAGGAGGCATTCTCAGTGATGTCACTGCTGATCTCTAGTGATGGATAGTAGGCATTCTCAGTGATGTCACTGCTGATCTCTAGTGATGGATAGGAGGCATTCTCAGTGATGTCACTGCTGATCTCTAGTGATGGATAGGAGGCATTCTCAGTGATGTCACCGCTGATCTCTAGTGATGAATAGGAGGCATTCTCAGTGACGTCACCGCTGATCTCTAGTGATAGATAGGAGGCATTCTCAGTGATGTCACCGCTGATCTTTAGTGATGGATAGGAGCATTCTCAGTGATGTCACCGCTGATCTCTAGTGATGGATAGGAGGCATTCTCAGTGATGTCACCGCTGATCTCTAGTGATGGATAGGAGGCATTCTCAGTGATGTCACCGCTGATCTCTAGTGATGGATAGGCGGCATTCTCAGTGATGTCACCGCTGATCTCTAGTGATGAATAAGGCGGCATTCTCAGTATTACCTTGGTTGCCTCTGTTGTGTGTTGTCTGCAGATATACTTTAGAAGACATTTATTTTATTACGTCTCGCTCTATTGTGATGTGTAAGTTTTTTAATAACTTAATGTTGCCACGTATGTATAATCTTTTCCTGTGATCTGGACATGTAAGTCTTCACGTTTTTCCTCCCGGGGATCCTTGACATTGTACCTAACCTTTTTTATTACCCTCAAGCCAAAAATATTTAAAAGATCTGGCAAATGACAAAAGAATTCCTCTGGAGTGTGGCAAAATGTTCCGGTTTTATTTGATATCTATTAAAACAGCATGTTTCATTATTGTAAACCAAATCTTTATAGATTCTGGATAAGTTGATGGCACCAGATGCAACTGTACATCTGCAGCCTTATAAGGAATGTAGGGGCAAGGAGTTTTGGACGGACAGTTAAAGGGAAACTTAACTCTGTGAAGTGAGCATTAAAGGTTTACTCAGCACAAGGCATGGAATGGCCAGGAGCAATAGATTGCACATGTGCTGAATGGTGCAGATCAAAGAGCGAACTCCTCAGATCCTAGATATTATCCTCAGCAAAAATGAATCTGTTCAACAGACACATCCTAATATAGTTAAATGGCTGAAAGTGGACAGCAAAATGTTATAATACTCTACCCTGGCCCGGAGTCACGCAATCTTTCGTAGAATTTAAGCTACATGACATGATGTGGGTTGAAAAATGATTTGATCTTTGAAGGGGTATTCTAATTTTTATATATATATATATATATATATATATATATATATATATATATATATATATATATATATATATATATATTAGTATGGACAGTTAATTTACACCTACCTTATTGTTGCATATGGACCACCTGCCTTCACCCCTCCCAAACCAGAGCAGAGAGCCCTTGTAAAGAGTGACACCTGCTCTGGAGGCCTGACACAACAGAGTATTACATGGTCATCAATGGATTATAATAATGTAATGCCGCACTGATTGTCAGGATGTAGACAAGCTGGACCCCTTAGGCAGATTAGTTAATCTCTTGAGGTGGATTATTTCTAGCAAAGAGTTATTATAGCTATTATAGTTAAGCTATTCAGTTATTATAGAGGAAGTCATCTTCTCTGTTCCATCCAGTGTGAATGCCTCGCTGCTTATTTTTCTTATTTTTAGTGAATGAAACTTCACTAGTTAGGTTACTTTCACACATCATGTTTTTGCTGTGAGGCAGGATCCGGCAAATTTAAAATTTAAAAAAACGGATCGGTTGCAAATTGTGAAAAACTGATGCAACGGATCCATTTTTTTTTTTAAATGATCTCTGGGATAGAGTTTGGAGTTCCTGTTCCGGGGAAAAGGAGAGAGCGAGAGTGAGAGACAGAGTTTTGCATGATTGTATGGAGAATGCATGGAAAAGCGGATTTGGAGGCCGAATTCATCATTTCACATATCAGATTCATCCGTTTATCTCTGGAACCGTCACTTGGCGTTTTTTCGCCGGACAGAAAAAACGTTACTGTGAGGCTATGTGCACACGTCAGGATTTTCTGCAGAATTTTCCTGAACAAAACCGGACTTTTTCTGCAGGAAATCCACATGCATTTTTTTGTGCGTTTTTTTCCGGAGCTTCCCAATGCATTAAATAGCGGGAAAAACGCAAAAAATTGACAAAATTAATGAACATGCTGCATTTTTTACCGCAATGCGTTTTTTTTTTTTTGCAAAAAAGCGCATCATGTGCACAAAAATTGCAGAATGCATTAAAAATGATGGGATGCTTATGTATGCATTTTTAAGCGTTTTTCCCGCGGAAAACCGATGAAAAAACGCAAAAAAATCCTGAACGTGTGCACACAGCCTGAAGGTTTTCTCCGTCCGCCGGAAAAATAATTTTAGACGGATCTGGCAAAAAACGGATGAAACGTGCGGCCATCAGGCACAATCCGGCACTATTACAACTCTATGAGAAAAAAAACGGATCCGGCGGAAAAAATGCGGATCCGTTTTTTTTCAAAACTTGGCGGATTGTGCCTGACGGCAAAAACCTGATGTGTGAAAGTAGCATTAGGGTTTGTTCAGATTCTTATTGTGGATTTTGAAACGGACCCTCTTCAGAATCCATGTTGGAAAACCTTCTCCTGCTTGCTCATTGGACAAAAGTTCTGTGTGCGCCAGTGTGTACAAAGGACTAGCCGTAAGCATAACGTAATGTATTTTTCTTGCTATTGCTAACATTGAATGTAAAAACTGCACCAAGTTAATGTTAAAGGGATTTCTTTTCATCTTCTGAATTGGGTAAAATTGCAAAGTGCTTGTAAGAATAAGCAACTTGTTACGAAAGCTCATCTGCGTTTTCGAGAACAGAGGGATATTAATGTTTACTGCTTATTGCATAGGTAACCAGCCATTACTACAGTCCAGTAGTTGTGGCCAAACAAGTACAGTGCTCACCATCTCTTTGCCAATAAAGCTTGTCGTCGCTTCTCTGGAGCTGGCAGGATACTCGGAGGGCTCTGTTAGCCGGCTTCGGTGTCACTGCACGTATCTGATGCTTCAGAGGCAAAGTGGCTTCATAAAGCAGCATTAGGCTACGTTCACATTGGCGTTCCGCCAATGTGCGTCGCTGTTGCGCCGGCGACGCAGTGGCGACGCAGCGGCGACGCGCCCCTATGTTTAACATAGGGGACGCGTGCGTTGTTTTGGTGGCGTTTTTCGCCACGTGCGTCGTTTCCGACGCTAGCGTCGGACGCAAGAAAACGCTACATTGTAGCATTTTCTGTGCGTCCGATTTTCGTCAAAAACGACGCACGCGTTTTTACGTGCGTCGCGCGTTGCGTCGCCGACGCAGGGCGGCGCAACGCTAGTGTGAACCTAGCCTTACAGATCACACAATTCAGACAAGTGGTGAAATGATGCTGTTGGTCGAAACTGTCAATCAAGCAGGAGTACACTGCTCCCTGGCAAGTAGGAAGTGAGGAGGCTGGGGTGCGGCGGCTCCAGAAGCTTCATGGTGAGACAACCCCCTTACTTTGCTTCTCAGCTTAGCCACACTGTGGATGAAACCGGTAAAGCCAGTAGGGTCCCACCTTCTGGAACTGAACCATAATAAAATAAAAGGCTGTGTGCACACGATGCAGATTTAGTGCAGATTTATTGCACATCTGCAGCGTTTTTTTTCCGCGCAGAAACGCTGCAGATCTGCACTGTCATTTACAGTACAATATAAATCAATGTGAAAAAATAAAAGCTGTGCACATGGTGCAGAAAAATCCGCGCAGAAGCACTGCAGATTTCAAAGAAGTGCATGTCACTTCTTTTGTGCGGATCTGCAGCGTTTCTGCACCCCTCCATTAATAGAAATCCACAGTGGTAAAAACTGCAGAAAATCCACACAAAATCCACATCAATTCCGCACAAAAAACACACTTAGGCTATGTGCACACGTTGCCTATTAGCCTTAGGAATTTCTGGTGCGGATTCTGCTTCTCCTGGCAGAAAACGCATCTGCGGATTTTTTCCGTTTTTTGCGCAGATCTGCAGCGTTTTTTGTGCGTTTTTGCTTCATTTTTTTGCAGATTTGCTGCATTTTTAACCACTGCGGATTTCTACAATGGAATGGGTACAAAAACGCTGCAGATTCTCAAAAAAGAAGTGACATGCTACTTCTTTTAAACCGCAGCGTTTCCGCAGCGGATTTTCCGCAACATGTGCACAGCTTTTTTTTTTTCCTCATTGATTTACATCGTTCTGTAAATCAATTGCGGATCTGCAGCATTTCTGCACCGCAAAAAACGCTGCAGATCCGCAGAAAATCCGCAACGTGTGCACATAGCCTTAAACCGCATAAAAACCGCAGCAAATCCGCAGCTGCGGATTCTGCCAGGAGATGCGGATTTTTGTGCAGAAAATTCTGCACCTCTTTTCTTACGTGTGCACATAGTCTAAGTGTTGTCCATTTCCTGTTTGTAAGCAGAGATATTGAAAATCTGTAGGAATATTCTTTTTGAGCTGCACATTGATAGGAGTGAATGTTAAGTATCACACAACCTTCATGGCTACACATTTACCATTTTACTTCTATCCAAGTGTGCTGTAATTCTGTCTCTAATTGTGCCAAACATGTCTTTCATGTCATATTTATTATGGATTTTATAAATTTTCTGCAACTTTTCTGACAGAATTTGTGGTGTGTGGTCTAAGTGGAAAGGGCAACTCCATGTGTCAAAATTTAAGCTGAAATTTCTGGCACAAAGTAAGCTAAGTAATTGACTATATATATCATACCTTTTATAGGCATCTGCTTAATGAATAGTTAGTGCTCCCTTAGGCATTCTGTTTTTAAGTTTTAAAAACTGCTGTTTTTCTCAGTCCGTGTTCGTGTGAGCGAGCCCTAACGTATAAATTGGACGAGTGCAATGTGAGAAAAAAGGTTATTGCACTCGAGCAAATGTTAGGCTATATTCACACTTAGCGGTTTTTATCCGCGGAACCGCCGCGATTTTGATGCTGCGGGTCCGCAGCAGTTTCCATAGCGTTTACAGTAACATGTAAACCCTATGGAAACCGCAAACCGCTGTGCACATGCTGCGGGAAAAACCGCGCGGGAACGCAGCGGTTTACAACCCGCAGCATGTCACTTCTTTGTGCAGAATCGCTGCGATTCTGCACCCATAGGAATACATTGAACCGCTTACTTCCCGCATGGGGCTGTGCCCACGTTGCGGGAAGTAAGCGGATAATGTGCGGGTGGTACCCGGGGTGGAGGAGAGGAGACTCTCCTCCAGGCCCTGGGAACCATATTTGGGGTTAAAAAATAAAAAATCTGGTTATACTCACCCTCTGATGTCCGGAGCTCCTGGGCGCTGCACGCGGCCGTCCGGTCAGAGTTGCTGTGCGACCAGGACCTGCGGTGACGTCACGGTCACATGACCGTGACGTCACGAAGGGTCCTTCTCCCACAGCATCTTTGGAACCGGAACGCCGGGTGCAGCGCCCAGGAGATCCGGACATCAGAGGGTGAGTATAACCAATTTTTATTATTTTTAACATTACTATTGATGCTGCATATTGCTGCATATGCAGCATCAATAGTATAGGCGGAAACCCGCAGCGGAAAACGCGGAACAAACCGCGATAAATCTGCAGGGAGAACCGCAGTTGTTTTGCCCTGCAGATTTATCAAATCCGCTGCGGGAGAACCCGCAGGGACCCGACGCAAGGTGTGCACATAGCCTTAGTCAATGAGGCAGTGCAGATCTGCATATTTTTTCTCAGCTTTATTCAGCATGCTGCAATTTCGTTCCGAAATGTAAAGGGTTATAAATCAGATGCCATAGGGACCATCAGAGTGGCATGATATCTTTATGGATACATTACAATTCTGTAGCATAAGAAACTGTAAATGGTGCTGTAAAAGATTATTAGCTGCGTAGTAAAAACACAGATTGTGTACAGACAGCACACGGATGACAAATGAGAAATAATAGTCTTACTTTTCTGGGTACGAATGGAACCAATTTTTTATATAAATGTAATAGTATGCAGGTACTAAGTATGTCACCACGGAACGGACAGACCAACAGTTGAGGGATTTAATAACAGGAATAAGGTTCTCCTCGCAGGGAGGAAACAATGGAAAATAACTAGCAATAAAACAGTGCAAAAATATGGGAGTCAAACGATGTAACAGGAGTAAGCAAGATTTCTTGAGAAAAGAACACTTATCAGTCTGATGAGGACTTGCTTGAAGGGTCGTCTTCTCCAACGTAGGCGCCGAGAAACAGCGGCACTTGTCGTCCCTCTGTTGTCCGTGGGCTGAGTAGTCTCTAAGAGCCTGCTGCCTGTGGTTTCGGGAGTTAATGTGGTATGCACAGGCTCTGAGCCTTTAGCTTTTACAGCACAGCCAGGAATCAGCGGCTCTGCACTGTTAAGTCTCTGTACCAGGAATCACAGTCTCTGTACTGATACCGCAGAGACCAGGGGGTAGAAGTCTCTGTACGGGCCAATGTCTCTACACGGGTCTCAAAGCGCCCCTCTCCAGTCACAGCAGAGTCCGCTTTCAAGTACTCACAAGATGCAGTCTTTCTGGGCAGTCTCCCTGTATTTGTCCTCAGACCGGGAGTTCTCTCTCTCCCGGACCGCAGCTGCACCCTGCTCTGACTGCTGCTCACCCTGGTCTGTGCCTTGCGCGCGTGCCTTTCCCGCTCTCTGCCCGCTTCCTTCCTGTCCCAGTCTCTAAGTCTGCCCCCTGGGGAAACTGCAGCACAGCTCAATGGTTCCAGGCACAGAGCCAAGAAGGTAACCGCCCCCAGACTCTTCTGGTGTTTCACCTCCTTACATATATCTACTATATAATTGTCTAAGGGTTACTTCCGTCCGTCTGTCTGTCTGTCTTTCTGTCTGTCCTGGAAATCCCGCATCACTGATTGGTCTCGCCAGCTGCCTGTCCTGGCTGCCGCGACCAATCAGCGACGGCCACAGCCCAGCCGAGAATTAGTCCTTCCCTACTTCCGTCCAGTCAGTGCCCGGCGCCCGCTCCATACTCTCCTCCACATACACCCCTCCAGTCAGCGTTCACTCCGTTAACGCTGCTATTAACCCTGTGTGTCCCCAACTTTTTACTATTGATGCTGCCTATGCAGCATCAATAGTAAAAAGATGTAATGTAAAAAATAATTTAAAAAAAACAAAAAACCTGCTATTTTCACCTTCCGTAGTCCGCCCAGGCGTGCGCGGCTGCCGCCAGCTTCCGTTCCCAGAGATGCATTGCGAAATTACCCAGAAGACTTAGCGCTCTCGCGAGACCGCTAAGTCATCTGGGTAATTTCGCCATGCATCCTAGGAACGGAAGATGGCGGCAGCCGCGCACGCATCGGCACAGCTGCGCTGGACGCTGGAGGGTGAGTATATAACTATTTTTTTATTTTAATTATTTTTTTTAACGGGATATGATGCCCACACTGCTATATACTACGTGGGCTGTGTTATATACCGCGTGGCTGCTATATACTACCTGGCCAGTGTTAGATACTATGTGGGCTGTGTTATATACTGTGTGGGCTATGCTATATATTACGTGGCCAGTGTTATATACTGCGTGGCCTGTGTTATATACTACGTCACCTGTGTTATATACTGCGTGGGCTGTATTATATAGTACGTGGGCTGTGCTATATACTGCGTGGGCTGTGCTATATATTACGTGGCCAGTGTTATATACTGTTTGGGCTGTGTTATAAACTACGTCGCCTGTGTTATATACTGCGTGGCTGCTATATACTGCGTGGGCTGTGTTATATAGTACGTGGGCTGTGTTATATACTGCGTGGGCTGTGTTATATACTGTTTGGGCTGTGTTATATACTGCGTGGCCACTGTTATATACTGCATGGCCTGTATTAATGCATCAGGTATTCTACAATATGTATGTATGTTTGTATATAGCAGCCACATAGTATATAGCACAGGCCACGTAGTATTTGTCTGCTATATACTACATGGCTCCTATATACTACGTGGCCTGTGCTATATACTATGTGGCTGCTATATACATACATACATACATACATATTCTAGAATACCCGATGCGTTAGAATCGGGCGACCATCTAGTATGTATATAACCCTTATGGAAAGCTTTGTTATTCAGTTTTTATCTGCAGGCTTCCTATGCAGTGTGAAAAATAACATCTAGGACTTGTATACCTATGTAGTGTTCTCTATGGAGCTTTTAGTACAAGTCCCTTTCAAGCATTACTTTTAATTTGGACGGTATTTCTATGGAAATTGCAGTTGTTGCTGACTGTAACCACTAATTTTTGCTTAACTTGGGTTTGCAGGCCATGTTAGCTGCAAACTTCTCAAGGCTTTTTTGGTGACAGCAAATGAATCTGGCAGTCGACCCATTGCTAATGACAACAGAAAATCTGAAACAGCTTCAAGACCTGTTATGTTTCTGACATGTGTTTTTAAACACAGCAGATGTTGAAAAAAATGCGCGGTTGGCTTTTGCCAGTTTCCTTCTTTTTAACTACACAACTGGGGCAGAGCTTGAGTCTCTAGTGCCATCGTTGCTTTACAAGATGTCTGTTGGCTGTACATCAATCTATACAGCGACTTGTACTATGGATCACACAATTATGTTTAAATCACAGTAGAAGTAGCAACTAATCTGTTTTTTTTATGTTGTTTTCAGTGGTACATGACGACTTCTGACTTTAACTGAACTGATTCGCATGCTGCTCCTTCTCAGACTCCAGACAGATCTCAGCCATAATGTCATTTACCACTGACGTCACATGCAACTTACGCTACCAGCTGTGTGCTGCATAAAGGTTGTACATATAAAAAACAGGATTATTAAGGTAGGGTGCAAAATTTCATTATATTATGCTTTTCCATTCATCTGTCACTGCTTCTGTAGCATGTATATGGATTTCTGCACGTCTCACTGAGTTGAATAGGACAATTGCCACAATATCGGCAACAAATCTGCTGTGTGTGAACATAGCCTAACTCAAATATATGACTGTCTCCCATTATTGTCACACTCCTCTCCTAAAACACTGAATATTGCTTACTTGCATCAGGGTTTTCTTAAAGTGGTATTTCTGGCTCCACGGTCTTCCACATCAGCAGGTGAGTGTGGTTAGTGAGGGCACATCTACTTAAACCTTATGGATCTCATTCACAAAAGGCAGATATTGTGCTGTAAAATGTGCACGATACCTGTGCATAAGGCCGGAGTCACACTACAGCGAGATACGGCGGAGTCTCGCAGGTTAAAAACAAGCTCTGGCACCGGCACTCTGGAGCGGAGCGTGCGGCTCCATGTATTGCTATGCGGCCGCACGCTCCTCTCTGGAGTGTCGGTGCCAGAGTTTGGCTTTAACCTGCGAGACTCAGCCGTATCTCGTTGTGTGTGATCCCGGCCTTATGCCCATGGCATGGCAGGTATCTGTAAAGGTGACATCACCAGCTCAGATCTGGCAGGTATCAATAGGCGTGACATCACCGGCCATTTATCTGTCTTTTTTTTATCTCCATTGCCTACCTTCTGTCTGTGCTTCTCACTTTTAAAATAGAAAGGTTGACTGAGTGTTTTGTCTAGATATGCATTTAATTTTTTATAAATATTCCAAAATGTTAAGAAGGGTTTGTTTCAGGGTTGAATTAATCTTCACTTACATAATTTCTTATATTTAAAGTGGTTTTATTAATTACTGTTCTGCAAATTCCTACCTTCGCATTGTGTCCTTTTTACAGTAAGAAAAAAATATTTTTCTTTCAGGTTTTATATGTTTTCCTAACTTACTGTATGTGTCTGTCGTTAAAATGCGACATTGGAGTAACCACAAATCGCTACCATATGTTGACAAACTGTGCTAACATAGGCAGAAATTTTCATCCTAATCCACTGCCACAAAGCACATGAATGAGTGAGGACTCGTATTTATTCCGGATTTATTCCTAATAGGAATATACTCACCCTCGGACGCGCCCTGCTTTTTTCCGGCAGCCTTCCTTCCTAAGAATCAGCGCTTGAAGGACCTTCGGTGACGTCGCGGCTTGTGATTGGTCGCGCGAGCGGTCACATGGGCGGTCGCGCGACCAATCACAAGCTGTGACGTCATCTAAGGCCCCTCACACGCTGATTCTAAGGAAGGAAGGCTGCCGGTTAGTACCAGGGCGCGTCCGAGGGTGAGTATAGCTATATTTTTTATTTTAATTCTTTATTTTACACTTAAATATGGATCCCAGGGCCTGAAGGAGAGTTTCCTCTCCTTCAGACCCTGGGAACCATTGGAAACCCAATGCACTGCATTGGGTTTCGTGTTTCGGCCGACCCCGACCCCGACTTTTTTATAGGATCGGCTGATTTCACTCGACCCGACTTTTGAAAAAGTCGGGTTTCATGAAACCCGACCCGATCCTATAAAAGTAAAAGTCGCTCAACCCTACTCACCACTACAGTTTGTTACCATCAAAATTAGATATATCCTTAGAGCTATCTCAATATTTGCTGTATATATCAGAGGCTGTTTACCTGTATATATCAGAGGCTGTTGCTGTGTTGGCTGTATATAGAATAGAGCCTGATGGCCTGTATAAAGTGTATATACACAGCGCTATACTGTAAGCAGAACCACACTATATACATACAGTATACACAGATACACTGTAATGCAGGATATAGTTTGGACCTATATATACAGTATGGTACTGTGTAGGACAGCAGCTGCATGAAAGATACACAGACAGACACACGCACAGAGACACACACAGACAGAGATCATACTCACCCACCGCGACACTGTGAAGACTGAACTACTTCACCTCTGGATCTTCAGTGACTGAAGATCCAGAGTGAAGTCCTGCCGCGCTCCGCAGTGGAGAATCCTCTTCTCGCACCGACATTGTGGCTTCGCCTCCTCCCTCAAAGGTAGCTGAATGGCTCCGTCTCCTCCCTCAAAGGTAGCTGAACGGCTCCGTCTCCTCCCTCAAAGGTAGCTGAACGGCTCCGTCTCCTCCCTCAAAGGTAGCTGAACGGCTCCGCCTCCTCCCTCAAAGGTAGCTGAACGGCTCCGCCTCCTTCCTCGAAAGTAGCTGAACAAACTCATCTGATCTAATCCGAGGGAGCGATCATATAGCTGAATAGGTAGCGCCTAGAAGCTTCTGTTGAGATCGCAGAAGGCTGCCGCATGCCATAAGCTAAGCATTAGGTACAGGGAGGGTACTGGAAGTCTGGCTAGGCTAGCCAGGTGAGTGGAAGCTGAGGCAGGTCAGGTGCCATGACTCTGACGCTCTGCGCCAGCCACTGAGATGTAGGACCGTAGCCAGGTCCCTACACTTTCAATAGTTTCTGTTTTGTTAAATGTTCCTTATCATTAGAAACTGTTCACAGCAAAGAGAGGTGTATTTTACATGTTTTGAGATATTTATCCCTTTATTGGTTCGAGGCCCCCGCTTGGTGGGTGGCCCAGGGCCCGGCCCCCCCCCCCCCCCCCCTAAATCCAAGCCTGGTCATTACCTGGCATCTCACCACTGCTATGAGTGAGGTGATCTGTTTTGTTGGAAGGCTGACAGATGGCTAAATGTCTTTTGCAGGAGAATGGAAGTGGCCTGGAGGGTCTCCTGGTGACAGCAGCAGCTATAGTTGTCATCTGATCCATGTCTATTATTCTGCTGCTGCCAAAGGAAATTTTGGGGGATATCTTGATCAGTTTTCCCTCCCTTGTGCTCTGGAAAATAGGGTTGAAAATTTCAATTTGTGCCAATAAGAGGAGTTGTTTTTGGACCCCTTAATCTTCATTACTATGTTTTATCGGTTTCCTTTCCATGGCACACTGCATAGAGGGAGCACTGGTCTCATAGGTTTTTAAAGTGAATCTGTCACCCCATTTTTGGCCTATAAGCTGCGGCCACCGCGTTCAGGGGCTTATCTACAGCATTCTGTATTTCTGTAGATAAGCCCCCGATGTAACCTGAAAGATAACAAAAACAAGTTAGATTATACTCACCCAGGGGCGGTCCCAGTGCAGTCCGGACCGATGGGTGTAGTAGGTCCGGGTCCCGCGCCTCCCATCTTCATATGATGACATCCTCTTCTTTGTGTCCTGTCGCGGCTCCTGCGCAGGCGTACTTTATCTGCCCTGTTGAGGGCAGAACAAAGTACTGCAGTGTGCAGGCGCAGGGAAAGGTCAGAGAGGCCCGACGCCTGCGCACTGCTGTACTTTGCTCTCAATAGGGTAGACAAAGTACGCCTGCACAGGAGCCGCGACAAAAAGCAAATAAGAGGACGACCGTATGAAGCAGCCACATGGGAATTGAACAATTGCTCTTACACCAGTCTGCCCCTGTACAATTTGCATCAACCTACGGTATGTGAAAAGGCCTTTAAGTAAACTCCCATCGACTTGTTACATCAGCAATCTGAGCTCATAGCCTTTATTCCCCAGAATAAACCAGTACTAAAAGCACTGACTTCAGACATCAGGACGTTTCAACGGAGACCCCCTTTATATCACATTGTGTCTGCAGACATGACTTGGATAGCTCTCGAATCTGTTAATCAGATGGATTTTTATGCTTGTTATTGCAGTGTGGATCATATAGCTTTGATTTTCTATTGAAAGCAACAGAAATTTCTTCTCAAATGTGAGATGTTTTATCTCTGGACTCATTACATAGCCAAAACGCTTGGCTTGGCATTGTGTGTGGAAAGTTTTAGACATCGTTTTAGCTCCAGCTTGTTGGAGAAGTTGATGTCTGAAACGCCAATTTCTCTGCAGCTCTTTTCTTAACAATAACAAACCCCCACCATTTAATGGAGATCCAAATGTAAAGCTGGTTCGACCTTTAGAAACAAATATTGAAGGTCCTCATCATCATCTGCACAGATAGTGCAGCTTAGATCTGGACGTGTTGTGTAAAGCAGTGCCGTTCTCAAGGATTTTGCAGCAGATCTGGTAGTGGTACTATAATCACTTGATATATATGACATTTGTAAAATATTGCACACATGAAACCTTTCTGTCCTGGAAGCATTTATACAAATTTCAATTGCATTATAAATATATATTTCTATGGCTGGAGAATGCTATGATCTACTGTAGAAACCACCATGCTTCAATTAGGCCAGAAAATATTTAGAATTGAGAGCCCTCAGTGGTTGATACCTTTTAATGGCTAAGTGAAAAGATGGTAACAAATTGCAAGCTTTCGAGACTACACAGGTCTCTTCATCAGGCAAAGACTAAAAGAAATTCTGAAGAATCACATATTTATGCACAACATAGCGCAGGAAAAAAAAAAAAAGGAAAAACCATGGATAAGACAGGTGACATGAAGCAGAATTACCATGAGTGATAAACAGTTATGTCCATAAATATTTGGCCAGTTCTTAGATAAGGATTGTTTATTGTCCTCTGATTAGGGTCTCTGTTGTGATGACCCCTCATAGTCTGAGGGGCAAGTTCCTTAGTTGATGTAAAAAGACATAAATCCGTGCAACACATTCATTCCTGCACTAAGACTGTCAAAGATCGTCATCAGTTTATATTCCCATACTCTTCTGTCTCTCTGAGATTTGAAGCTGCCTTTTAACACAAGTAATTTCATGTCCATAATGTTATGATTTGGGAGACAAAAATGTATTGCCACAGGTAGATCCATTCTTTTTTCTCTTATTGTGTGGCGGTGAGCATTCATTCTTGTTCTAAGCTTTTGCCCTGTCTCCCCCACATACAGACCCCCAGTTAGACATTTAGTACAAATAATTACGTACACCACATTAGAAGTGATGCAGCTGAAAGTACCTGGTATCTTGTAGTCCTGATGTGAATTGGGGATCTTTATCTTGTCCGTGGTCATTATAAATGGACAGGTTTTACATTTTTTCTGATTGCAAGGAAAGGTACTGTACCTGCAGCTGTTGGAGAGGACAGGGAGCTCTTGACAATGATGCTTCTTAGATTTGGGGGCTGCCTAAAACACAGTAGTGGGGGGTCTGGAAAAATGGATTGTAAGCGGGCATCTTTTTGTAGTAAAGGTTGTAATTTCCGTGCAGCTCCCCTTAAGCACCTTCAGATTTGGATTGTAGGTAACTACTAGAGGTACCCGGTTATTTTCTTCTTTAGTTTTGTAATGTAGCAGGTGATTCCTTGATATTCTGGTGGCTCTTGTAATCTGGTTTTCAATTGTTCTTGGATGGTAGCCCTGATTCAAAAAGGTCTCTCTGAGGTGACCAAGGTGTTCATCCCTATCCATTGGGTTGGAACATATACGATTGTATCTGATGGCTTGGCTGTAGACAATAGGGTTTTTTATGTGTTTTGGATGGAAACTGTCCCATTTAAGGTACTGTATGTTGGACGGTCGATTGGCTTCTGATACAGGAATGTCTCTATTTTATTGTTCTGCAGCTTAGTGATGGTGTCCAAAAAGTTAATTTCAGTGCCCGAGTAGTTGAGTGTCAAGTTGATGGTAGGATGAAATTGATTAAACTGTTCATGGAACGTCTTTAGCTGCGGCTCAGACTCCGTCCAGATGAATAAAATATCATCAATGTAGCGGTAGTACGCCAGAGGCCTGATGGAACATGAGGACAAAAAGTCGCTTTCAAGCTTGGCCATGAAAAGATTTGCATACTGTGGGGCCATTTTACTTCCCATTGCTGTGCTAGTCTCCTGTAGATAGATCTTCTTGTCAAATTCAAAGTAATTGTGGGTGAAGATGAATTTTATAAGTTTCACCACAGAATATGCATCAGTCCCTGTGTTTTCCAGGAAGAATTTGCAGGCATTTAATCCATCCTGGTGTGGGATATTGGAGTACAAAGATTCCACATCCATGGTGGCCAGGATGGTTCCTTCTGGTAGAGGACCTATTGCTGATAGTTTATTCAATAGGTCAGTTGTGTCCTGAATGAAGCTGGGTGTATCCTTTACCAGGGGTTTAAGAATACCCTCTACCCATCCAGATACCTGCTCAGTAAGGGTGCCCACACATGAAATAATGGTCTTCCTGGATTTCCAGATTTGTGGATTTTGGGAAGCATGTAGAATGTCCCTGTTCTTGGACTTTGACTTGACAGTCTTAATGCAGGAATGAATGTGTCGCACAGATTTATGTCTTTTTACATCAACTAAGGAACTTGCCCCTCAGACTATGAGGGGTCATCACAACAGAGACCCTAATCAGAGAAAAATAAAACAATCATCTAAGAACTGGCCCAATATTTATCTACTGGCTAACACGGTACCAAGATATATATCTTTGCTGTATCAATTAGGCCAGTAATAATTGTTGGTTACAGCAGAGGCAAGTAAAACCCATATTAAATATGTCGTCATGAATATCCGTATCCGTATCCAATAGAAAAAATAAAAGTGATTTGTAGGCCCATGTGCGACGTTTCAGTCCAGGATGTGGACCTTTCTCTAGCCCATAGATATTCATATCTATAATACAACGCTCGGAGCATCACTCTGTCTGAAGCCTTTATAGACTGCGCAAGCGTGACGCGCCTGCGCAGTCTGGACCCCACAGAGTGACGCATCCCAGGAGATTGCAGTGTGCGTAAGCTCTGAACGCATACTGCGATCTCTGACGGAGAAGCAGAGAAGTGCCAGGAGGGGGTGAGTATGACGGGGAGGGAGAGTATGCGATATTCTCCTGTCCCCGTTCCACTGCTGGGCTCCGTATTCCATGTCCTCTGACTGTGACATTCAGGTCAGAGGGTGCGACGACGTGGTTAGTGCGCGCCCCCTGCCTGAACGTCACAGCAGAGACCCGGAAGACACAGGTGAATATCGCAAGTGCCGGGGGCCTGAGCCATCGGCGACTCCGGCACCTGACACCGCCGGTGTCCCCGCCTGCTCTGGCCCTCGGCACTCGGAGCCCAGCGACGGAAGGTGAGTATGTCTTTTTTTTTTTAACCGTAGCAGCAGCATACGGAGGATATTATGCTATGGAACATCTTATGGGGCCATTATTAACCTTCATGGAGCAGCATACAGGGCATATTATGCTATGGAGCATCTTATGGGGCCATCAACCTTTATGGAGCAGAATACGGGGCATATTATGCTATGGAGCAGCATACGGGGTATATTATGCTATGGAGCATCTTATGGGGCCATCAGTCTTTATGGAGCAGCATGTGGGGCACATGAAAGAATGGGGGCGCAGGATGGGAGCAGCACATGATTGGATGGGGCGCAGGATGGGAGCAGCACATGACAGGATGGGGGCGCAGGATAGGAGCAGCACATAACAGAATGGGTGCGCAGGATGAGAGCAGCACATGACAGGATGGGGGTGCTGGATCGGAGTAGCACATATCAGAATGGGAGTGCAGAATCGGTGCAGCACATGACAGGATGGGGGTGCAGGATGGGAGCAGCACATGACAGAATGGGGACGCAGGATGGGAGCAGCACATAACAGAATGGGGGCGCAGGATTAGAACAGCACATTACAGAATGGGGGTACAGGATGGGAGCAGCACATTGCAGAATGGGGGTGCAGGATGGGAGCAGCACATTACAGGATGGGGCGCAGGATGAAAGCAGCACATGACAGGATTGGGGCGCAGGATGGGAGCAGCACATGACAGAATGGGGGCGCAGGATGGGAGCAGCACATTACAGGATGGGGGCGCAGGATGGGAGCAGCATATGACAGGGTATGGGTGCAGGATGAGAACAGCACATTACAGAATAGGGGCGCAGCATGGGAACAGCACATTAGAGAATGCAGCACATTACAGAATGCGGGCGCAGGATGGGAGCAGCACATGACAGAATGGGGGCGCAGGATGGGAGCAGCACATGACAGGATGGGAGCAGCACATTACAGAATGGGGGCGCAGGATGAGAGCAGCACATGACAGGATGGGGCGCAGGATGGGAGCAGCACATGACAGAATGGTGGCACAGAATGGGTGCAGCACATTGCAGAATGGGGGCGCAGGATGAGAACAGCACATGACAGGATGGAGGCGCAGGATGGGAGCAGCACATGACAGGATGGGGGCGCAGGATGGGAGCAGCACATGACAGAATGGGGGCGCAGGATGGGAGCAGCACATTACAGGATAGGAGCAGCACATTACAGGATGGGGGCGCAGGATAGGAGCAGTAGATGGCAGAATGGAGGCGCAGGATGGGAGCAGCACATGACAGGATATGGGTGCAGGATGAGAACAGCACATTACAGAATAGGGGCGCAACATGGGAGCAGCACATTAGAGAATGCAGCACATTACAGAATGCGGGCGCAGGATGGGAGCAGCACATGATAGAATGGGGGCCCAGGATGGGAGCAGCACATTACAGGATGAGGCGCAGGATGGGAGCAGCACATGACAGGATGAGGGCACAGGAAGAGAGTAGCACATGACAAGATGGAGGCGCACAAAACAGGATGAGGGCGCAGGATGGAGGCTGCACATGACAGGATGGGGGAGCAAGATGGTTGCAGCACATGACAAGATTAGGGCGCAAGTTGGAAGCAGAACATACCAGGATAGAGACCATATACCAATATAAATGCTCGCTACCCAGGCATAGAACGGGTTCAATAGCTAGCATTTATATAATTGCAATATTTTCATTTCCTCTCCTGTCCAGATGTCACCGTATCCCAGAATGCCAAGCGGAGGAAGTTCACCGACTGCCATATTGGAACACCCAAGTAATTGGTGTCTCAATATGTAAACTGCCGCTGGTACCAACCTATTGCGTAGTACCACCAGCGGGACACTGTCACACCACACACACACACACACACACTCTATACACCATATGCACCACACACACACACTCTCACACACACACTCACATTCACACTCACACTTTCACACACACTCACGCAGCCTCTTGCGCGGTACCACCAGTGGAACACCATCGCGAACACGCTGCCGCCGGGATCGGCCGAATGATTCACTGACTGCCGTCATCTTTGTACAGGAGGAGCGCATGCGCAGTTTTAATGTGACTGTTGCTATCTGTCTGCACAAAGATGGCAGCGGTCTGATTTACTGCGCCTGCGTGAATTACGCGCAGGAGCAGTGAATCATTCGCTGATCCCGGCGGCAGATGCGCGACGTGTCTACAGGCAGAGGAAGCCGGTCACATTAAAGGGGTTTTCCCACGAACGAAAGTTCATTTTAAAAACTGACTGTGTCTGACCGTGTATGGAACATACACATCTCCTGGGCAGGGGAGGAAGCAAAAGACAATACTGACATTACAGCAGGGGATCACAGTGGATTCATTTTGTGAGGTAAAATATTTCACTGACTGTTTTTAAAAAATATTTTACCTCACAAAATGTATCCTCTGCGATCTCCTGCTGTAATGTCAGTATTGTCTTTTGCTTCCTCCCCTGCCCAGGAGCTGTGGTTTGTTCAGTACACGGTCAGACACAAGACAATTTTTAAAATGAACTTTTGTTCGTGGGAAAACCCCTTTAAATAGGAAATATCAACATGGCTCCTCATAAAAAGTACGCCAATGACAATGAAAGGAAAGCAGCAAAGGCACAACGTCGAAGACAACAAAGGGCAAATGAGACTCTTGAAGAGCAATAGCATCGATGGGACAAAAACAATGCATGTAAGCATAGGCATCAAGCACATGAGTCCCCTGATGCAAAAGTCATTAGATTATCACAGGATGCCATTAGGCAACAACAGTGCCGCATGCCTGCCCCCATCGTGACATTACCGCCCTCCCGATGCGGCCGCCCTCCATCTAGTAATAATAATATTAACAAATACCTCCTATCAGAAATGTTGTATAGTTTTTCTGATTTCCTATATCTCTTTCCTCATGTGTAGGCATTGCAGGACCTTAGGTTTCCATGGTTACGACCACTAGCAACCAGCTGTCACTATAGCAGTGGTCGTAAACATGGGTACCCAAGGTCCTGTAATGCCCTGTACATGAGGAAAGAGACATAGCGAATTAGAAAAATTATACTACATGTCTAATTGGAGGCATTTGCTAATATTATTATTATTACACCTACTACATATTGGGATATGATCTTGGAAATGAGAATACCGCTATAAGATCACAAGGTTGAACCCAATCAATTACAGCCAATACCTTCCCACGCTCCATCTTAGGCTGTGTGCACACGTTGCGTTTTTTTTGTGTTTTTTTCGCTATAAAAATGCATAAAAAACGCATACATTATGCATCCCATCATTTAGAATGCATTCCGCAATTTTTGTGCGCATGATGCGTTTTTTTTCCGCAAAAAAAGAATTGTGG
This sequence comes from Ranitomeya imitator, assembly GCF_032444005.1. Classification (NCBI taxonomy): domain Eukaryota; kingdom Metazoa; phylum Chordata; class Amphibia; order Anura; family Dendrobatidae; genus Ranitomeya; species Ranitomeya imitator. Next base: position 153,039,557 of record NC_091283.1, on the reverse strand, counting down.
TAAAAAACGCATCATGTTCATTAATTTTGCGGGGAAAAAAAACGCGGAAAAAAAATGCATGCGGATTTCTTGCAGAAAATGTCTGGTTTTGCTCAGGAAATTTCTGCAAGAAATCCTGAACGTGTGCACATAGCCTAAAACCTTTCTGCTGACAAGATTGGGCCTCCATCTAGTGTGTGTATATATAATATAAATATATTATATATACACACACACAAATACATATATATACAGTTGTGCTCAAAAGTTTACATACCCCGGCAGAATTTTTGCTTTCTTGGCCTTTATTCACAGAATATATAAATGATAACACCAAAAGTTTTTCTCCAGTCATGGTTAGTGATTGGGTGAAGTCATTTATTGTCAGACTATTGTGTTTTCTCTTTTTAAATCATAATGACAATCAGGGGTGGATTAACGGTAGCCAGGGCCCCGGGCTGTTCACACACTGTGGGCCCCCCCGGTCATGTGACGGGGGTCATGTGACGGGGGTCATGTGACGGGGGTCATGTGACGGGGGTCATGTGACGGGGGTCTTGTGACGGGGGTCATGAGACGGGGGTCATGATATACCCGAACCAGATTATTCCAGAAAAATGGCCGGGCCCTACTCTAATGTAACCTATTAAATATTTGTTAAAATCTGCAATACAATTTAGGTATATCTTGACCAATAATATCACATACAAGGAACAAATACAACCGCACCGTGACCAGACCACAAATTACAACCACAGTGATCGAATAATATCACATACAAGGAACAAATACAACCGCACCGTGACCAGACCACAAATTACAACCACAGTGATCGAATAATATCACATACAAGGAACAAATACCACCGCACCATGACCAGACCACAAATTACAACCACAGTGATCGAATAATATCACATACAAGGAACAAATACCACCGCACCATGTCAAGACCACATATTACCACTTAGTGACCAAATAGCACATACAAGGGACAAATACCACAACACCATTTCCAGACCACATATTACCACCACATAGTGACTGAGTACCACAATACTGATCAGTAATAAAAAAAACAAAAAACACAATACTATCACCATAAGTGCCAGTATTCACAGGAGATCTGTACTTAGTATGCAGTGTCTGTGTAGAGGTAATACAGTGATCACTGGTGACATTGTACACAGGACCTTTGTATATAGTATACAGTGTATAGTGTCAGTGTATAGGTAACACTGACTCACCAGTGATGTCTCTAGGTGAACTCCTTCATCTTTCATCCAGCACAGACTGCCATCATTTCTTCCAGCCAGGACTCGTTTCTGCAGGAAATAACACAGTTATCTCGAGCTCCACTTGCAGAACACATTACTTAATTTTTCACAACTTCTACATTACACCACATGAAGATAAAAAGGCGATATAGTGTCACTCTGCACAATAAGAGGACCGCCCCCCCATTTAAAACAGTATACTCAAAAAATAAAATAATGCATCACTGCAGTAATAATATCCCTTAATTAGCCCCTATGGTAATAATATTCCCCACCCTGGCTCCGTTTATCTCATTCCTGGCTCCAGCCATATGTTCTCCCATCCTGCACTCATGAGTATCCATTCTACACCATATGATCTCCCCATCCTGCCCCATCTGTCTCCATCGTATCCATCCTGCCCCATGATCCAATCCTGCCCCATGTCTCCAATCATGCCCCGTGTCTACATTCTGCCCATGCCTCCAGTCCTGCCCCCAGTGTGTCCAGCATATTACCCCCAGTGTGTCCAGCAATCTGCCCCAGTATGTCCAGCATATTGCCCCCAGACAGTGTGTCCAGCAATCTGCCCCAGTGTGTCCAGCATATTACCACCAGTGTGTCCAGCAATCTGGCCCAGTGTCTCCAGCATTGCCCCAGTGTCTCCAGCAATCTGCCCCAGTGTCTCCAGCAATCTGCCCCAGTGTCTCCAGCAATCTGCCCCAGTGTCTCCAGCAATCTGCCCCCAGTGTGTCCTCCAGTAATCTGCCCCCAGTGTGTCCTCCAGCAATCTGCCCCACTGTCTCCAGCATTGCCCCACTGTCTCCAGCAATCTGCCCCACTGTCTCCAGCAATCTTCCCCACTGTCTCCAGCAATCTGCCCCACTGTCTCCAGCAATCTGCCCCACTGTCTCCAGCAATCTGCCCCACTGTCTCCAGCATTGCCCCCAGTGTGTCCTCCAGCATTGCCCCCCAGTGTGTCCTCCAGCATTGCCCCCCAGTGTGTCCTCCAGCAATCTGCCCCTCTGTCTCCAGCAATCTTCCCCACTGTCTCCAGCAATCTGCCCCACTGTCTCCAGCAATCTGCCCCACTGTCTCCAGCAATCTGCCCCACTGTCTCCAGCAATCTGCCCCACTGTCTCCAGCATTGCCCCCAGTGTGTCCTCCAGCATTGCCCCCCAGTGTGTCCTCCAGCAATCTGCCCAACTGTCTCCAGCATTGCCCCACTGTCTCCAGCATTGCCCCACTGTCTACAGCATTGTCCCCAGTGTGTCCTCCAATCTGCCCCAGTGTCTCCAGCATTGCCCCCAGTGTGTCCTCTAATCTGCCCCAGTGTTTCCAGCACTGCCCCCCCCAGTGTGTCCTCCAATCTGCCTCACTGTCTCCAGCATTCTGCCCCACTGTCTCAAGCAATCTGCCCCACTGTCTCCAGCAATCTGCCCCACTGTCTCCAGCAATCTGCCCCACTGTCTCCAGCAATCTGCCCCACTGTCTCCAGCAATCTGCCCCACTGTGTCCTCCAGCATTGCCCCCCCCAGTGTCCTCCAATCTGCCCCACTGTCTCCAGCATTGCCCCCAGTGTGTCCTCCAATCTGCCTCACGGTCTCCAGCATTGCCCCCAGTGTGTCCTCCAATCTGCCCCAGTGTGTCCAGCATTGCCCCCCAGTGTGTCGTCCAATCTGCCCTACTGTCTCCAGCATTGCCCCCAGTGTGTCCTCCAATCTGCCCCAGTGTCTCCAGCATTGCCCCCCAGTGTGTCCTCCAGCATTGCCCCCCAGTGTGTCCTCCAGCATTGCCCCCCAGTGTGTCCTCCAGCATTGCCCCCCAGTGTGTCCTCCAGCATTGCCCCCCAGTGTGTCCTCCAGCATTGCCCCCCAGTGTGTCCTCCAGCATTGCCCCCCAGTGTGTCCTCCAATCTGCCCCAGTGTCTCCAGCATTGCCCCCCAGTGTGTCCTCCAGCATTGCCCCCCAATGTGTCCTCCAGCATTGCCCCCCAGTGTGTCCTCCAGCATTGCCCCCCAGTGTGTCCTCCAGCATTGCCCCCCAGTGTGTCCTCCAGCATTGCCCCCCAGTGTGTCCTCCAGCATTGCCCCCCAGTGTGTCCTCCAGCATTGCCCCCCAGTGTGTCCTCCAGCATTGCCCCCCAGTGTGTCCACCGATAACTGATCCAAAAAAAAACAAGCAGTCTCCTCACCTGTCCGCGCTCCAGGCGGCGAGCTCCCTGCAGCAGCGTACACTCGCCGGCGACTGACAATGACGTCAGACGCCGGCAACGTGTGCGCTGCGGCCGACATCAGCCGCCAGCCTCCAATTGGCTGGCGGCTGTTGTTGTTAACTATTGATGTGCGGGCGCGCGCCCGCACATCAATAGGAAACCGCCGCAGCGCCGGAAGGGGCCCGGTGAGCAGATGAGAAGGGGCCCAATGCGGACCCCTTCTCTCTGCCCACCGGGTCCGGGGGGCACATAAGCGACGCCCGGCGGGCAGTCACAGAGGATTATCAGAGGGTTAATCTGCGGTAGCCCAGGGCCCCCCCAGACCACTGGGCCCTGGGCTACCGCCCATATTGACCCTCTGATAATCCGCCCCTGATGACAATCCAAAACATCCAAATGACCCTGATCAAAAGTTCACATACCCCATTTCTTAATACAGTGTATTGCCCCCTCTAACATCAATGACAGCTTGAAGTCTTTTGTGGTAGTTGTGGATGAGGTTCTTTATTTTCTCAGATGGTAAAGCTGCCCACTCTTCTTGGTAAAAAGCCTCCAGTTCCTGTAAATTCCTGGGTTGTCTAGCATGAACTGCGCTCTTGAGATCTCCCCAGAGTGGCTCAATGATATTGTGGTCAGGAGACTGGGATGACCACTCGAGAACTTTCACTTTGTTCTGCTGTAGCCAATGACAGGTGGACTTGGCCTTGTGTTTTGGATCTTTGTCATGCTGGAATGTCCAAGTACGTCCCACGCGCAGCTGATGAGTGCAAATTTACCCCCAGTGTTTACTGATAACGTGCTGCATTGATCTTTCCTTCAACTTTGACCAAGTTTCCTGTGCCTTTGTAGCTCACACACCCTTAAAACATCAGCAATCCGCCTCCGTGCTTTACAGTAGGAATGGTGTTCTTTTCATCATAGGCTTTGTTGACCTCTGTCCAAATGTAACGTGTTACGGCTGCGACCGCAGATGCCGAGCCGACGCCTCCACGTCGCTAGACATAACGACGTGGGGCGAGCGTCCCTAGTGGGAACGGAATGTGGACCCACTGGACCCCATAGAGTTACCTGGACCTACCCAGACTAGGTAAGGGCAGTGAGTAGGGTCTGTGGCAGCTGAGCATGTGGACAAGATGGCGATATGCAGAACTAGATTACACCGCACAACTTCAAGTATGAAGAAACAAAGTTTACTCAAATGAAAACACTACGTAACAAAACATAATGTCAGGATCCCGATTCCACACATCAGAGTAGGGTACACGTCTCAGGATAACAGACGAAGGTAGGAGGACATCACGGGTTGATGAAGTCCAGGGTTATCTGGCACGGGCATGCTAGGACGGCCTCTCTCTCAGGCGCAGCACAGGCTCAGCAGGAGAACATCAGAAACCGACCTCAGACGGACTTCTGACGATGGCAAGGGTCATCACAGGTTGATGCAGTCCAGGGTCATCTGGTACAGGCTTACTAGGACGGCCTCTCTCTCAAGCCTCAGGCGCAGCACAGGCTCAACAGGAGAACATCAGACACCGACCTTGGACAGACGTCAGACGATGGCACAGGACCAGATAGCGGTGGTCATCAGGTCCTTAGCTACGGCCGTAAGGCTCCGGGCATCGGACCTAGGAAGGAACTCAAGCGTGATGGTGCAAGCACCGCTGGACTGGAACTGGGCCAGACGGGGTTAGCACCGCATGGAAGGCTGAGCACAGCATAATAAGAGCTCAGCAAGAACACCGGACTCCATCTTTAAAAGATGAGCCTTGAAAGTTCAGTCACTGGGTGCGGGGAGTCAGACACAAAAGTACTTCAGGAACATAACACAACGGACACAGTTCAGACAGGATCAGGTACTGGATATGCAGCCTCCAGGATAGGCGGGTCTGGGTACTCTGCCCCCAGATTAGGCGGAAAAACAAAACACAAACGGATCTGGATTTGCAGCCTCCAGGATAGGCGGGTCTGGGTACTCTGCCCCCAGATTAGGCGGAAAAACGAAACACAAACAGATCTGGATATGCAGCCACCAGGATAGGTGGATCTGGGTACCTTGCCCCCAGAACAGGCGGAAATCAGGTATCAGCTCTCCCAGAACATACTGCAGACAGAACGGGAGCTGGATACCTAACTCACAAGGCAAGACACAGAAACACAATGCAATGCTCTGGCAACGCCCAGTAGGAAAGAGGGAGTTTATATAGAAGCTGCCCCTCAGGGATAGGCTGAGGAAAGCAACACAGGTGCACACTCAAACCCTGATAAAAGCAGGGTAGGTGTGGCCGTGCGCACCCTAAGCACAAACAGAAACCATTACAGCACAGATAGCACAGGAACTGTGGCTTAGGGCACCTGGCAGTGACTGCTAGCCTGAACAGACGTGGAAAGTTGTGCGCCAGCTGCAGAGGACCTTGTATGCTGCGGATAGCTTCCACAGCGGCAGCCAGGGACCGCACATGCGGGTGGTCATGCAGCAGGGCAAAGACATCACAGCACATGTACAGCTACGCAGCAGTACAAGGAACTTAGCCGCATCCATACAGGTAACCGACTACAGTATCCCTGCAAGTTAGGGAGAGAGGAGCAAAGAAACAAGGTATAAACCCAGCGGTGTTACATAACGTTTATAGTTATTGCCAAAAAGTTCAATTTTGGTGTCATCACTCCAAAATACTTTGTTGCAGAAGTTTTGAGGCTTGTCTCTGCTGTTTTGCATATTGTAGGCAAGATACTTTGTGGCATTTGCGCTGTAATGGCTTTCTTCTGGCGACTCGACCATGCAGCCCATTTTTCTTTAAGTGACTTTTTATTGTGCATCTTGAAACAACCACACCGCTAGTTTTCAGAGACTGCTGTATTTCAGCTGATGTTATTTGTAGGTTTTTCTTTGCATCCCGAACAATTTTCCTAGCAGTTGTGGTCGACATTTTTGTTGGTCTACCTGACCGTGGTTTGGTTTTTACAGAGCCCCTAATTTTCCATTTGTTAATCACAGTTTGAACTCTGCTGACTGGCATCATCAATTCCTTGGATATCATTTTGTATCCATTTCCTGTTTTATACAGTTCAACTACATTTTCCCGTGGATCCATTGATAATTCTTTTGCTTTCCCCATGACTCACAATCCAGAAACGTCAGTGGCTGGATGAAGGATGCTAGAGTCTGTCTGGATCCCAGAAACTCACTCAGCTTTTATGCACACACACTGATTACAAGCAAACAGGTCACAGGTGAGGATGTTGCCTTTAGTAGCCATTCAAACCCATTTGTGCCAACTTCGGTGCACGTTATCAGGTCAAAATCACCAGGGTATGTGAAATTTTGACCAGGGTCATTTGGATGTTTTGGGTTGTCATTATAATTTAAAAAGAGAAAACACAATAGTTTGACAATACATGGCTTCACTCAACCACTAACATGAGTGGAGAAAAAGTTTTGGTGTTCTAATTCATATTCCTTGAAAAAAGGCCAAGAAAGCAAAAATTCTGCCTGGGTGTGTGAACTTTTTAGCACAACTGTATATATTACTTAGTTTGAATTTGATTGAGCCTATGTTTCCACAAAATGTGAATACTGACTTTTTTTTAATTTTTTTTTTTGCCCCCTGCATTTTATGTGCTGAAAATACACTATGTGTTACAGGTTAAGCAAAGTGGATTTGATTTTCTGAGAACTTGTGCCCAAAGTGTGTGTTTTTTTTATGTAAAATCACAGTTGCATTGGGATTGCTGCATTTCTGCACAAAAAAAGCGTTTAAAAATAAAACAAAATACTAATCGTCAAGTTTTCACCACATACATGAAAAAGGCAAAGTACATATTTAAAGCAACATTAAAAAGTTGAATGAAATTTGCATCACACGTCTCAAAAGTTTATCATGTTTTCTATATACAGTAATTAAAACCTACCGTAATTTATGTCCAAGTGGAAGAATTTTTCACATTCTTATTTTCTTCCAAGGGATCTAAAATCAATTTTCATGCAGTTTATGAATTGATATGTAATGAATCCGATAGGTAGCTTTTCTTCATTTTCAGAATTATTTTAGAGAAACTGTGAAAATTTCAACCGACAAGCATTTCTACAATGTAAGGGAAAATGAGTCATTTTAACAGGGGAGGGAATGGGCCTGAGCCTATGGCAAAAGTGACTGCTGCAGCTTAGACAGACATGTCCGCTTACTCACAGATGTCTGGGGATCCTTTGCCAGACATGTTCCATATTCTTTTCTTATTGGGACAATATACCTACTGTCAGAAACATTACACATCAAATGGAAAATACATGTAAAAGTCGCATGGGTGGTTGTCTCATGTTATAGTTGCTCTCCACTCCTCAAGGAGGGTGCAGTGTGACTGTCTGCTAATTAAACAATGGGAACATTTTTCATTACAGTTGTCAAAGTAAACTAGATTTTCTTGTGTTTTAAGTAGCAGCATATACAGTTAGGGCCAGAAATATTTGGACAGTGACACAATTTTCGCGAGTTGGGCTCTGCATGCCACCACATTGGATTTGAAATGAAACCTCTACAACAGAATTCAAGTGCAGATTGTAACGTTTAATTTGAAGGGTTGAACAAAAATATCTGATAGAAAATGTAGGAATTGTACACATTTCTTTACAAACACTCCACATTTTAGGAGGTCAAAAGTAATTGGACAAATAAACATAACCCAAACAAAATATTTTTATTTTCAATATTTTGTTGCAAATCCTTTGGAGGCAATCACTGCCTTAAGTCTGGAACCCATGGACATCACCAAACGCTGGGTTTCCTCCTTCTTAATGCTTTGCCAGGTCTTTACAGCCGCAGCCTTCAGGTCTTGCTTGTTTGTGGGTCTTTCCGTCTTAAGTCTGGATTTGAGCAAGTGAAATGCATGCTCAATTGGGTTTAGATCTGGAGATTGACTTGGCCATTGCAGAATGTTCCACTTTTTGGCACTCATGAACTCCTGGGTAGCTTTGGCTGTATGCTTGGGGTCATTGTCCATCTGTACTATGAAGCGCCGTCCAATCAACTTTGCAGCATTTGGCTGAATCTGGGCTGAAAGTATATCCCGGTACACTTCAGAATTCATCCGGCTACTCTTGTCTGCTCTTATGTCATCAATAAACACAAGTGACCCAGTGCCATTGAAAGCCATGCATGCCCATGCCATCACGTTGCCTCCACCATGTTTTACAGATGATGTGGTGTGCCTTGGATCATGTGCCGTTCCCTTTCTTCTCCAAACTTTTTTCTTCCCATCATTCTGGTACAGGTTGATCTTTGTCTCATCTGTCCATAGAATACTTTTCCAGAACTGAGCTGGCTTCTTGAGGTGTTTTTCTGCAAATTTAACTCTGGCCTGTCTATTTTTGGTATTGATGAATAGTTTGCATCTAGATGTGAACCCTTTGTATTTACTGTCATGGAGTCTTCTCTTTACTGTTGACTTAGAGACAGATACACCTACTTCACTGAGAGTGTTCTGGACTTCAGTTGATGTTGTGAACGGGTTCTTCTTCACCAAATTAAGTATGCGGCGATCATCCACCACTGTTGTCATCCGTGGATGCCCAGGCCTTTTTGAGTTCCCAAACTCACCAGTCAATTCCTTTTTTCTCAGAATGTACCCAACTGTTGATTTTGCTACTCCAAGCATGTCTGCTATCTCTCTGATGGATTTTTTCTTTTTTTTCAGCCTCAGGATGTTCTGCTTCACCTCAATTGAGAGTTCCTTTGACCGCATGTTGTCTGCTCACAGCAACAGCTTCCAAATGCAAAACCACACACCTGGAATCCACCCCTGACCTTTTAACTACTTCATTGATTACAGGTTAACGAGGGAGACGCCTTCAGAGTTAATTGCAGCCCTTAGAGTCCATTGTCCAATTACTTTTGGTCCCTTGAAAAAGAGGACGCTATGCATTACAGAGCTATGATTCCTAAACCCTTTCTCCGATTTGGATGTGGAAACTATCATATTGCAGCTGGGAGTGTGCACTTTCAGCCCATATTATATATATAATTGTATTTCTGAACATGTTTTTGTAAACAGCTAAAATAACAAAACTTGTGTCACTGTCCAAATATTTCTGGCCCTAACTGTACTGGACTTTATGGGAAGTTAAAGCAACTCTCCAGTGGGAAGGTCACAAACCCATTATGCAATCAGCTGTTGGGTACAAAATAGTAGTCATTATGCCACCTGTGTTATCTTAGCTTGTAGTTCACCACTTTCTTACATGGCATATAATAATTAAATGTTTTTCAAAGGTTTCTATAACTTGTAGTTCAGCGAGGTTGTTGCATTGTGATGGACAGACAGGGATCACAGTAACGTTCAACATAAACAGTGTCTTTATTTTCAGACTCGCATACAGAAGTGATATCCTCCAGGTGGCAGCTGGGTTTCTACAAATATAGTCCGCATTCAAAACCCATTGCCGTGGACAATGGCACCGCCGTGTCTCTTGGGTGCATCAGACACCTTGAGTTCCCTGGCTCTGTGTTAGTGCCACACAGACCTGGGTTGCACAGAGCCTTCTGCTCTGCAACTTGCAAACTCCAAACTGACATACCCAAGGCCAAACTGACAGAATTAAATGGAATTGTGGCCATAGAGCCACTTCCAAAACCCGGAGTGGAGAGAGGGATTTGCCCCACTACCAAACCTGCAAATCCCTCTAAAAATAAAGGCCCTTGACCGTTTTTCTTAAAAATCTGACTATCACTAATTGAGCCCAATCCACGCTTTCTTTTTTTTGTCTTATGATTCACAGGCATTCTGCTGTGAACACAAAGCGCTCCAGTGGGTTTAATAAGACTCCGTCCGCATCCTGAGGGACATGTATTGACCATCCTGAGGGACATAAAACCATTTTTGAGTGGTTCTCATATACAGCTCTGGCAAAAATTAAGAGACCACTGCAAAATGTTCAGTTTGATTTTTCTCTTTATAGGTATATTTTTGAGTAAAATGTAAATTTTTAATTACCGTATATACTCGAGTATAAGCCGACCCGAGTATAAGCCGACCCCCCTAATTTTGCCACAAAAAACTGGGAAAACTTATTGACTCGAGTATAAGCCTAGGGTGGAAAATGCAGCAGCTACCGGTGAATTTCAAAAATAAAAATAGATGGTCCATACCGTTCATTATTGCCCCATAGCTGTGCCATATAGTGCTCTGCATCGTTCATTCTTGCCCCATAACTGTGCCATATAGTGCTCTGCACCGTTCATTCTTGCCCCATAACTGTGCCATATAATGCTCTGCACCGTTCTTTCTTGCCCCATAGCTGTGCCATATAGTGCTCTGCACCGTTCATTCTTGCCCCATAACTGTGCCATATAGTGCTCTGCACCGTTCATTTTTGCCCCATAACTGTGTCATATACTGCTCTGCACCGTTCTTTCTTGCCCCATAGCTGTGCCATATAGTGCTCTGCACCATTCATTATTGCCCCATAGCTGTGCCATATAGTGCACTGCACCATTCATTCTTGCCCCATAACTGCCATATAGTGCTCTGCACCGTTCTTTCTTGCCCCATAGCTGTGCCATATAGTGCTCTGCACTGTTCTTTCTTGCCCCATAGCTGTGCCATATAGTGCTCTGCACCGTTCACTTTTGCCCCATAGATGCTCTATATAAATCTGTGCCATTGCTGCTGCTGCAATAATAATAATAAAAAAAAAAAGCCATACTCACCTCTCTTGATTGCAGCTCCCGGCGTCTCGTTCCGGCGTCTCGTCCCGGCGTCTCTCTGCACTGACTGATCAGGCAGAGGGCGCCGCGCACGCTATATGCGTCATCGCGCCCTCTGACCTGAACAGTCAGAGCTGTTGTGAATTCTGTGGTCAAGCTCCCTCCTGTGGTCATGAGTGGTACTTCGGCTGGTTCTGTCTATGAGCTTCCTCTGGTGGATGTGAGTGGGGCTGCGGCTTCTGAGTTTCCTTCCTCAGGTGACGAGGTTAAGTCGTTAGGTGCTGCTCTATTTAACTCCACCTAGTTCTTTGTTCCTGGCCTCCAGTCAATGTTCCAGTATTGGTCTTGCTTTCTCCTGGATCGTTCTTGTGGCCTGTCTGCCCTGCATAAGCTAAGTTTTGCTTGTGTTATTTTTGTTTGCTATATTTTCTGTCCAGCTTGCTATATTGGTTTTTCTTGCTTGCTGGAAGCTCTGAGACGCAGAGGGAGCAACTCCGTACCGTTAGTCGGTGCGGAGGGTCTTTTTGCCCCCTCTGCGTGGTTGTTTGTAGGTTTTTGTGCTGACCGCAAAGCTATCTTTCCTATCCTCGGTCTATTCAGTAAGTCGGGCCTCACTTTGCTAAAATCTATTTCATCCCTGTGTTTGTATTTTCATCTTACTCACAGTCATTATATGTGGGGGGCTGCCTTTTCCTTTGGGGAATTTCTCTGAGGCAAGGTAGGCTTATTTTTCTATCTTCAGGGCTAGCTAGTTTCTCAGGCTGTGCCGAGGCGTCTAGGTCTGGTCAGGAACGCTCCACGGCTACCTTTAGTGTGGTATGATAGGATTAGGAATTGTGGTCAGCAGAGTTCCCACGTCTCAGAGCTCGTCCTATGTGATTAGCAACTATCAGGTCATTTTCTGTGCTCGTAACCACCAGGTCCATTGTGGTTCTGAATCACCTGTTCATAACAGTACTGGAGGCCCAAAGTACTAATGCTTCTCAATAGAGGGAAAAGAGAAGTTCTGAGACCATTTTTTTTTCTTTGCACTGTGTTTTGCCTTTCTCTTCCCCTAGACATTTGGGTGGTTCAGGACACAGGTGTAGTGATGGACATTAAAGGTCTGTCTTCTTGTGTGGATAATCTCACTGCAAGAGTACAAAAAATTCAAGACATTATGGTTCAGAAATCTATGTTTGAACCTAGAATTCCTATTCCTGAGTTATTTTCTGGAGATAGAGCTAAGTTTCTGAATTTCAAAAATAATTGCAAACTGTTTCTGGCTTTGAAACCCCGCTCCTCTGGTGACCCAGTACAACAAGTTAAGATCATTATTTCTTATTTACGTGGCGACCCTCAAGACTGGGCATTTTCCCTTATGCCAGGAGATCCTGCATTATGTAATATTGATGCGTTTTTTCTGGCGCTCGGATTGCTGTATGATGAACCTAATTCAGTGGATCAGGCAGAGAAAAATTTGTTGGCTCTGTGTCAGGGTCAGGATGAGGTAGAGATATATTGTCAGAAATTTAGGAAGTGGTCTGTGCTCACTCAATGGAATGAATGTGCTCTGGCAGCAATTTTCAGAAAGGGTCTCTCTGAAGCCCTTAAGGATGTCATGGTGGGATTTCCTATGCCTGCTGGTCTGAATGAGTCTATGTCTTTGGCCATTCAGATCGATCGACGCTTGCGTGAGCGTAAAACTGTGCACCATTTGGCGGTATTACCTGAGCATAAACCTGAGCCTATGCAGTGCGATAGGACTTTGACCAGAGCTGAACGGCAAGAACACAGACGTCAGAATGGGCAGTGTTTTTACTGTGGTGATTCCACTCATGCTATCTCCGATTGTCCTAAGCGCACTAAGCGGTTCGCTAGGTCTGCCAGCATTGGTACGGTACAGTCGAAATTTCTTTTGTCCGTTACTTTGATCTGCTCTTTGTCGTCCTATTCTGTCATGGCATTTGTGGATTCAGGCGCTGCCCTGAATTTGATGGACTTGGAGTATGCTAGGCGCTGTGGGTTTTTCTTGGAGCCCTTGCAGTATCCTATTCCATTGAGAGGAATTGATGATACACCTTTGGCCAAGAATAAGCCTCAGTACTGGACCCAGCTGACCATGTGCATGGCTCCTGCGCATCAGGAGGATATTCGCTTTTTGGTGTTGCATAATCTGCATGATGTGGTCGTGTTGGGGTTGCCATGGCTACAAGTCCATAACCCAGTATTGGATTGGAAATCTATGTCTGTGTCCAGCGGGGGTTGTCAGGGGGTACACGGTGATGTTCCATTTCTGTCTATTTCATCATCCACCCCTTCTGAGGTCCCAGAGTTCTTGTCGGATTACTGGGATGTATTTGATGAGCCCAAGTCCAGTGCCCTACCTCCGCATAGGGATTGTGATTGTGCTATCGATTTGATTCCTGGTAGTAAGTTTCCTAAAGGTCGACTGTTTAATTTGTCTGTGCCTGAGCACGCCGCTATGCGGAGTTACGTAAAAGAATCCTTGGAGAAGGGTCATATTCGCCCGTCGTCGTCGCCATTGGGAGCAGGGTTCTTTTTTGTGGCCAAGAAGGATGGTTCGCTGAGACCTTGTAGTGATTACCGCCTTCTAAATAAAATCACGGTCAAATTTCAGTACCCCTTGCCGCTGCTGTCTGATTTGTTTGCTCGGATTAAGGGGGCTAGTTGGTTCACCAAGATAGATCTTCGTGGTGCGTATAATCTTGTGCGTATTAAACAGGGCGATGAATGGAAAACAGCATTTAATACGCCCGAGGGCCATTTTGAGTACCTGGTTATGCCATTCGGGCTTTCTAATGCTCCATCGGTGTTTCAGTCCTTTATGCATGACATCTTCCGAGAGTACCTGGATAAATTCCTGATTGTATACTTGGATGATATTTTGGTCTTCTCGGATGATTGGGAGTCTCACGTGAAGCAGGTCAGAATGGTGTTCCAGGTCCTGCGTGCGAATTCTTTGTTTGTGAAGGGGTCAAAGTGTCTCTTTGGTGTTCAGAAGGTTTCGTTTTTGGGTTTCATTTTTTCCCCTTCTACTATCGAGATGGACCTTGTTAAAGTTCAGGCCATTTATGATTGGACTCAGCCGACATCTCTGAAGAGTCTGCAAAAGTTCCTGGGCTTTGCTAATTTTTATCGTCGCTTCATCAATAATTTTTCTAGTATTGCTAAACCGTTGACTGATTTAACCAAGAAGGGTGCTGATGTGGTCAATTGGTCTTCTGCTGCTGTGGAAGCTTTTCAAGAGTTGAAGCGTCGTTTTTCTTCTGCCCCTGTGTTGTGCCAACCAGATGTTTCGCTCCCGTTCCAGGTCGAGGTTGATGCTTCTGAGATTGGAGCAGGGGCTGTTTTGTCGCAAAGAAGTTCTGATGGCTCGGTGATGAAACCATGCGCCTTCTTTTCCAGGAAGTTTTCGCCTGCTGAGCGTAATTATGATGTTGGCAATCGAGAGTTGCTGGCCATGAAGTGGGCATTCGAGGAGTGGCGTCATTGGCTTGAAGGAGCTAAGCATCGCGTGGTGGTCTTGACTGATCACAAGAACTTTACTTATCTTGAGTCTGCCAAACGGTTGAATCCTAGACAGGCTCGTTGGTCGCTGTTTTTCTCCCGTTTTGACTTTGTGGTTTCGTACCTTCCGGGCTCTAAAAATGTGAAGGCTGATGCCCTGTCTAGGAGTTTTGTGCCCGACTCTCCGGGTTTGTCTGAGCCGGCGGGTATTCTCAAAGAGGGGGTAATTTTGTCTGCCATCTCCCCTGATTTGCGGCGGGTGCTGCAAAAATTTCAGGCTAATAGACCTGACCGTTGCCCAGCGGAGAAACTGTTTGTCCCGGATAAATGGACGAGTAGAGTTATCTCTGAGGTTCATTGTTCGGTGTTGGCTGGTCATCCTGGAATCTTTGGTACCAGAGATTTGGTGGCTAGATCCTTTTGGTGGCCATCTCTGTCACGGGATGTGCGTTCGTTTGTGCAGTCCTGTGGGATTTGTGCTCGGGCTAAGCCCTGCTGTTCTCGTGCCAGTGGGTTGCTTTTGCCCTTGCCAGTCCCGAAGAGGCCATGGACACATATCTCTATGGATTTTATTTCGGATCTCCCCGTCTCTCAAAAAATGTCGGTCATTTGGGTTGTTTGTGATCGCTTCTCTAAGATGGTCCATTTGGTACCCTTGTCTAAATTGCCTTCCTCCTCTGATTTGGTGCCATTGTTCTTCCAGCATGTGGTTCGATTACATGGCATTCCGGAGAACATCGTTTCTGACAGAGGTTCCCAGTTTGTTTCGAGGTTTTGGCGAGCCTTTTGTGCTAGGATGGGCATTGATTTGTCTTTTTCCTCGGCTTTCCATCCTCAGACAAATGGCCAGACTGAACGAATCAATCAGACCTTGGAAACATATCTGAGATGTTTTGTTTCTGCCGATCAGGATGATTGGGTGTCCTTTTTGCCTTTGGCTGAGTTCGCCCTTAATAACCGGGCCAGCTCGGCTACTTTGGTTTCGCCGTTTTTCTGCAATTCTGGTTTCCATCCTCGTTTCTCATCAGGGCAGGTTGAGTCTTCGGACTGTCCTGGTGTGGATACTGTGGTGGATAGGTTGCAGCAGATTTGGACTCATGTGGTGGACAATTTGACATTGTCTCAGGAGAAGGCTCAACGTTTCGCTAACCGCAGGCGCTGTGTGGGTCCCCGACTTTGTGTTGGGGATTTGGTTTGGTTGTCATCTCGTTATATTCCTATGAAAGTTTCCTCTCCTAAGTTTAAGCCTCGTTTCATTGGTCCGTATAGGATTTCTGAGGTTCTTAATCCTGTGTCTTTTCGTTTGACCCTTCCAGCTTCTTTTTCTATCCATAATTTATTCCATAGGTCATTGTTGCGGAGATACGTGGCACCTGTGGTTCCATCCGTTGATCCTCCTGCCCCGATTTTGGTTGAGGGGGAGTTGGAGTATATAGTGGAGAAGATTTTGGATTCTCGTATTTCGAGACGGAAACTCCAGTACCTGGTTAAGTGGAAGGGTTATGGTCAGGAAGATAATTCCTGGGTCTTTGCCTCTGATGTTCATGCGGCCGATCTGGTTCATGCCTTTCATTTGGCTCATCCTGGTCGGCCTGGGGGCTCTGGTGAGGGTTCGGTGACCCCTCCTCAAGGGGGGGGTACTGTTGTGAATTCTGTGGTCAAGCTCCCTCCTGTGGTCATGAGTGGTACTTCGGCTGGTTCTGTCTATGAGCTTCCTCTGGTGGATGTGAGTGGGGCTGCGGCTTCTGAGTTTCCTTCCTCAGGTGACAAGGTTAAGTCGTTAGGTGCTGCTCTATTTAACTCCACCTAGTTCTTTGTTCCTGGCCTCCAGTCAATGTTCCAGTATTGGTCTTGCTTTCTCCTGGATCGTTCTTGTGGCCTGTCTGCCCTGCATAAGCTAAGTTCTGCTTGTGTTACTTTTGTTTGCTATATTTTCTGTCCAGCTTGCTATATTGGTTTTTCTTGCTTGCTGGAAGCTCTGAGACGCAGAGGGAGCACCTCCGTACCGTTAGTCGGTGCGGAGGGTCTTTTTGCCCCCTCTGCGTGGTTGTTTGTAGGTTTTTGTGCTGACCGCAAAGCTATCTTTCCTGTTGTGAATTCTGTGGCTGAATTCACTCCTGTGGTCACAAGTGGTACTGCAGCTTCTGAGCTTCCTCCCTCAGGTGTTCTGGTGAGCTCGTTAACTGCTTCATTACTTAACTCCGCCTGATGCTGCTATCCTTGCTCCTTGTCAATGTTTCAGTGTTGGATCTGAGCTTCTCCTGATTGTTCCTGTGACCTGCTGCTCTGTATAGCTAAGTGCTTTTTGCTTTTTTGTTGCTTTTTTTCTGTCCAGCTTGTCTTTTGTTTTGCTGGAAGCTCTGAGACGCAAAGGGTGTACCGCCGTGCCGTTAGTTCGGCACGGTGGTTTTTTTTTTGCACCCTTTGCGTGGTTTTGCTTTAGGGTTTTTTGTAGACTGCAAAGTTCGCTTTACTGTCCTCGCTCTGTCCTAGAATATCGGGCCCCACATTGCTGAATCTATTTCATCCCTACGTTTTGTCTTTTCATCTTATTCACAGTCATTATATGTGGGGGGCTGCCTTTTCCTTTGGGGAATTTCTCTGGGGCAAGTCAGGCCTATTTTTCTATCTTCAGGCTAGCTAGTTTCTTAGGCTGTGCCGAGTTGCCTAGGTAGTTGTTAGGCGCAATCCACAGCCGCTTTTAGTTGTGTTTAGGATAGGATCAGGTGTGCAGTCTACAGAGTTTCCACGTCTCAGAGCTCGTTCTTGTATTTTTGGGTATTTGTCAGATCACTGTGTGCGCTCTGATCGCTAAGCACACTGTGTTTCTGGATTGCCTTCATAACACCTGTCATTAGCAAACATAACAGTACAAGGAGCCAAACTAATGATTCTCAATAGAGGGAAAGAAAAAGTTCTGACATCATTTTTTTTTTTTTTTCTGCTCTGTGTTCACTTTTTTTTTTTTCCCCTAGACATTTGGGTGATTCTGGACACAGGTGTGGACATGGATATTCAGGGTCTGTGCTCTTCAATGGATAATCTCGTTATAAATGTACAAAAAATTCAAGATACTATTGATCAGAAATCTATGTTAGAACCAAGAATTCCTATTCCTGATTTGTTTTTTGGAGATAGAACTAAGTTTCTAAGTTTCAAAAATAATTGTAAGCTATTTCTGGCCTTGAAACCTCATTCTTCTGGTAATCCTATTCAACAGGTTTTGATTATTATTTCTTTTTTGCGCGGCGACCCTCAAGACTGGGCATTTTCTCTTGCGCCAGGAGACCCTGCATTGAGTAGTGTCGATGCGTTTTTCCTGGCGCTCGGATTGCTGTACGATGAGCCTAATTCAGTGGATCAGGCTGAGAAAAATTTGCTGGCTTTGTGCCAGGGTCAGGATGATATAGAAGTATATTGTCAGAAATTTAGGAAATGGTCAGTACTCACTCAGTGGAATGAATCTGCGCTGGCAGCTTTGTTCAGAAAGGGTCTCTCTGAGGCTCTTAAGGATGTCATGGTGGGATTTCCTATGCCTGCTGGTTTGAATGAGTCTTTGTCTTTGGCCATTCAGATCGGTCGACGCTTGCGCGAGCGTAAATCTGTGCACCATTTGGCGGTACTGCCTGAGGTTAAACCTGAGCCTATGCAGTGCGATAGGACTATGACTAGAGTTGAACGGCAGGAATACAGACGTCTGAATGGTCTGTGTTTCTACTGTGGTGATTCCACTCATGCTATTTCTGATTGTCCTAAGCGCACTAAGCGGTCCGCTAGGTCTGCCGTCATTGGTACTGTACAGTCCAAATTCCTTCTGTCCATTACCTTGATATGCTCTTTGTCGTCGTTTTCTGTCATGGCGTTTGTGGATTCGGGCGCTGCCCTGAATCTGATGGATTTGGATTATGCTAAACGTTGTGGGTTTTTCTTGGAGCCTTTGCGGTGTCCTATTCCATTGAGAGGAATTGATGCTACACCTTTGGCCAAGAATAAACCTCAATACTGGGCCCAGCTGACCATGTGCATGGCTCCTGCACATCAGGAAGTTATTCGCTTTCTGGTGTTGCATAATCTGCATGATGTGGTCATGTTGGGGTTGCCATGGCTACAAACCCATAATCCAGTATTGGATTGGAATTCCATGTCGGTATCCAGCTGGGGTTGTCAGGGGGTACATGGTGATGTTCCATTTTTGTCGATTTCGTCATCCACCCCTTCTGAGGTCCCAGAGTTCTTGTCTGATTATCAGGATGTATTTGAAGAGCCCAAGTCCGATGCTCTACCTCCGCATAGGGATTGTGATTGTGCTATCAATTTGATTCCTGGTAGTAAATTCCCTAAAGGTCGATTATTTAATTTATCCGTGCCCGAACACGCCGCTATGCGCAGTTATGTGAAGGAATCCCTGGAGAAGGGACATATTCGCCCATCGTCATCACCACTGGGAGCAGGGTTCTTCTTTGTAGCCAAGAAGGATGGTTCGCTGAGACCGTGTATTGATTACCGCCTTCTTAATAAGATCACTGTTAAATTTCAGTATCCCTTGCCATTGTTATCTGACTTGTTTGCTCGGATTAAGGGGGCTAGTTGGTTCACTAAGATAGATCTTCGTGGTGCATATAATCTGGTGAGAATCAGGCAAGGAGATGAATGGAAAACTGCATTCAATACGCCCGAGGGTCATTTTGAGTATCTAGTGATGCCGTTCGGACTTGCCAATGCTCCATCTGTGTTTCAGTCTTTTATGCATGACATCTTCCGTGAGTATCTGGATAAATTCCTGATTGTTTACTTGGATGACATTTTGATCTTCTCAGATGATTGGGAGTCTCATGTGAAGCAGGTCAGAATGGTTTTTCAGGTCCTGCGTGCTAACTCTTTGTTTGTGAAGGGATCAAAGTGTCTCTTCGGTGTGCAGAAAGTTTCATTTTTGGGGTTCATCTTTACCCCTTCTACTATCGAGATGGATCCAGTTAAGGTCCAAGCCATCCAGGATTGGATTCAGCCGACATCTCTGAAAAGTCTGCAAAAATTCCTGGGCTTTGCTAATTTTTATCGTCGCTTCATCTGTAATTTTTCTAGCATTGCCAAACCATTGACCGATTTGACCAAGAAGGGTGCTGATTTGGTTAATTGGTCTTCTGCTGCTGTGCAAGCTTTTCAGGAGTTGAAGCGTCGTTTTTGTTCTGCCCCTGTGTTGTGTCAGCCAGATGTTTCTCTTCCGTTCCAGGTCGAGGTTGATGCTTCTGAGATTGGAGCAGGGGCGGTTTTGTCACAGAGAGGTTCTGATTGCTCAGTGATGAAACCATGTGCTTTCTTTTCCAGGAAGTTTTCGCCCGCTGAGCGTAATTATGATGTGGGCAATCGAGAGTTGCTGGCCATGAAGTGGGCATTCGAGGAGTGGCGTCATTGGCTTGAAGGAGCTAAGCATCGCGTGGTGGTATTGACTGATCATAAGAACTTGACTTATCTCGAGTCTGCCAAGCGCTTGAATCCTAGACAGGCCCGTTGGTCGTTATTTTTTGCCCGCTTCGACTTTGTGATTTCGTACCTTCCGGGCTCTAAAAATGTGAAGGCGGATGCTCTGTCTAGGAGTTTTGTGCCCGACTCTCCGGGTTTATCTGAGCCAGCGGGTATCCTCAAGGAAGGAGTCATTGTGTCTGCCATCTCCCCTGATTTGCGGCGGGTGCTGCAAAAATTTCAGGCGAATAAACCTGATCGTTGTCCAGCAGAGAAACTGTTCGTCCCTGATAGGTGGACTAATAAACTTATCTCTGAACTTCATTGTTCGGTGTTGGCTGGTCATCCTGGAATCTTTGGTACCAGAGAGTTAGTGGCTAGATCCTTCTGGTGGCCATCTCTGTCACGGGATGTACGTACTTTTGTGCAGTCCTGTGGGATTTGTGCTAGGGCTAAGCCCTGCTGTTCTCGTGCCAGTGGGTTGCTTTTGCCCTTGCCGGTCCCAAAGAGGCCTTGGACACATATTTCGATGGATTTCATTTCTGACCTTCCCGTTTCTCAAAAGATGTCAGTCATTTGGGTGGTCTGTGATCGCTTTTCTAAAATGGTCCATCTGGTGCCCTTGGCTAAATTGCCTTCCTCCTCTGATTTGGTACCTTTGTTCTTTAAGCATGTGGTTCGGTTGCATGGCATTCCTGAGAATATTGTTTCTGACAGAGGTTCCCAGTTTGTTTCAAGGTTTTGGCGAGCCTTTTGTGGTAGGATGGCCATTGACCTATCCTTTTCCTCGGCTTTCCATCCTCAGACTAATGGCCAGACCGAACGAACCAATCAGACCTTGGAAACATATCTGAGATGTTTTGTTTCTGCAGACCAGGATGATTGGGTGTCCTTTTTGCCGTTGGCTGAGTTCGCCCTTAATAATCGGGCCAGCTCGGCTACCTTGGTTTCTCCATTTTTTTGCAATTCTGGGTTCCATCCTCGTTTCTCTTCAGGACAGGTTGAGTCTTCGGACTGTCCTGGTGTGGATTCTGTGGTGGATAGGTTGCAGCAGATCTGGACTCAGGTAGTGGACAATTGATCTTGTCCCAGGAGAAAGCTCAACTTTTCGCTAATTGCAGACGCCGTGTGGGTCCCCGACTTCGTGTTGGGGATCTGGTTTGGTTATCTTCTCGTCATATTCCTATGAAGGTTTCCTCTCCTAAATTTAAACCTCGTTTTATTGGTCCGTATAGGATTTCTGAGGTTCTCAATCCTGTGTCTTTTCGTTTGACCCTCCCAGACTCCTTTTCCATACATAATGTATTCCAAAGGTCGTTGTTGCGGAGATACGTGGCACCTATGGTTCCATCTGTTGAGCCTCCTGCCCCGGTTTTGGTGGAGGGGAAATTGGAGTATATTGTGGAGAAGATTTTGGATTCTCGTGTTTCTAGACGGAAACTCCAGTATCTGGTTAAATGGAAGGGTTATGCTCAGGAAGATAATTCCTGGGTTTTTGCCTCTGATGTTCATGCTTCCGATCTTGTTCGTGCCTTTCATGCGGCTCATCCTGGTCGGCCTGGGGGCTCTGGTGAGGGTTCGGTGACCCCTCCTCAAGGGGGGGGTACTGTTGTGAATTCTGTGGCTGAATTCACTCCTGTGGTCACAAGTGGTACTGCAGCTTCTGAGCTTCCTCCCTCAGGTGTTCTGGTGAGCTCGTTAACTGCTTCATTACTTAACTCCGCCTGATGCTGCTATCCTTGCTCCTTGTCAATGTTTCAGTGTTGGATCTGAGCTTCTCCTGATTGTTCCTGTGACCTGCTGCTCTGTATAGCTAAGTGCTTTTTGCTTTTTTGTTGCTTTTCTTCTGTCCAGCTTGTCTTTTGTTTTGCTGGAAGCTCTGAGACGCAAAGGGTGTACCGCCGTGCCGTTAGTTCGGCACGGTGGGTTTTTTTTTTGCCCCCTTTGCGTGGTTTTGCTTTAGGGTTTTTTGTAGACTGCAAAGTTCGCTTTACTGTCCTCGCTCTGTCCTAGAATATCGGGCCCCACTTTGCTGAATCTATTTCATCCCTACGTTTTGTCTTTTCATCTTATTCACAGTCATTATATGTGGGGGGCTGCCTTTTCCTTTGGGGAATTTCTCTGGGGCAAGTCAGGCCTATTTTTCTATCTTCAGGCTAGCTAGTTTCTTAGGCTGTGCCGAGTTGCCTAGGTAGTTGTTAGGCGCAATCCACAGCCGCTTTTAGTTGTGTTTAGGATAGGATCAGGTGTGCAGTCTACAGAGTTTCCACGTCTCAGAGCTCGTTCTTGTATTTTTGGGTATTTGTCAGATCACTGTGTGCGCTCTGATCGCTAAGCACACTGTGTTTCTGGATTGCCTTCATAACACCTGTCATTAGCAAACATAACACTTTCCTATCCTCGGTCTATTCAGTAAGTCGGGCCTCACTTTGCTAAAATCTATTTCATCCCTGTGTTTGTATTTTCATCTTACTCACAGTCATTATATGTGGGGGGCTGCCTTTTCCTTTGGGGAATTTCTCTGAGGCAAGGTAGGCTTATTTTTCTATCTTCAGGGCTAGCTAGTTTCTCAGGCTGTGCCGAGGCGTCTAGGTCTGGTCAGGAACGCTCCACGGCTACCTTTAGTGTGGTATGATAGGATTAGGAATTGTGGTCAGCAGAGTTCCCACGTCTCAGAGCTCGTCCTATGTGATTAGCAACTATCAGGTCATTTTCTGTGCTCGTAACCACCAGGTCCATTGTGGTTCTGAATCACCTGTTCATAACACAGAGCGCAGAGATGCCGGGAAGACGGAGCGGCGCCGGGAAGATGGAGCGGCGCCCGGCGGCTGGAACGGGGACAGGTGAATATAATACTCACCTAGTCCTGCCGCTCCTGACGCTCCCCCTGCCTGTCACACTGTCCCCGGGTGCCGCAGCTCTTCCTGTCAGCGGTCACTGGCACTGCTCAGAGGAATGAATATGTGGCTCCACCCCTATGGGAGTGGAGTCCATATTCATGAGTTTAATGAGCGGTCCCACGTGACCGCTGAAGAGGGGAAGAGCTGCAGCACCCGGAGACCGTGGGACGGGCAGGGGGAACGTCAGGAGCCCCGGGACTAGGTGAGTATGCCTCAGCGCCCTCACCCCCTCACCCGCCGACCCTGCCACCCACCGTGACTCGAGTATAAGGCGAGAGGGGCACTTTCAGCCCAAAAATTTGTGCTGAAAATCTCAGCTTATACTCAAGTATATATGGTAATTCTATAAACTACTGACATGACTCTGAATTTCCAAGTAATAAATTTTGTATTTTTTTTCTGAAAAGTAGAAATGTTAAAAACTACAAAAAAAAACCAGTGTTTTCAGACCTCAAATAATGCAAAGAAAACAAGTTCATAATCATTTAGAAACAACAATACTAATGTTTTAACTCAGGAAGAGTTCAGAAATCAATATTTTGTGGAATAACCATTATTTTTAATCACAGCTTTCATGTGTCTTGACATGCTTTCCACCAGTCTTTTACACTGCTTCTGGCGCAAAAATTTAAGCAGTTATTCTTTGTTTGATGGCTTGTGACTATCCATCATCCTCTTGATCAGGGGTGTCAAACTGCATTCCTCGAGGGCTGCAAACAGGTCATGTTTTCAGGATTTCCTTGCATTGCACGGGTGATAATTTAATCACCTGCAGAGAATGATTCCAGCACCTTGTGCAATGCTAAGGAAATCTTGAAAACACGCATGGTTTGAGGCCCTCGAGGAATGCAGTTTGACACCCCTGCTCTTGATTACATTCCAGAGGTTTTCAATGAGGTTCAGGTCTGGAGATCGGGCTGACCATGACAGGGTTTTGATGTGGTGGTCTCTTAATTTTTGCCAGAGCTGTATAATTTTTATCCCCAATTTTTATTTTAGTCCATTTAATTGTACTATTTATTTTTAGCACTTGCTCAATAATAAACTTTATCATATTGTTTTAAATTCACTTTTTAATTAAAAATACAGTTATATGAAAAAGTTTGGGCACCCCTATTAATCCTAAGCTTAATGTTTTATAAAAATTGTTTTTTTTTGCAACAGCTATTTCAGTTTCACATATCTAATAACTGTTGGACACTGTAATGTTTCTGCCTTGAAATGAGGTTTATTGTACTAACAGAAAATGTGCAATCTGCATTCAAACAAAATTTGACATGTGCATAAGTATGGGCACCCTTATCATTTTCTTGTTTTAAATACTCCTGCCTACTTTTTACTGACTTACTAAAGCACTTTTTTGGTTTTCTAACCTCATTGAGCCTTGAACTTCATAGCCAGGTGTATGCAATCATGAGAAAAGCTACTTAAAGTGGCCACTTGCAAGTTGTTCTCCTGTTTGAATCTCCTCTGAAGAGTGGCATCATGGGCTCCTCAAAACAACTGTCTAATGATCTGACAACAAAGATTATTCAACATAGTTGTTCAGGGGAAGGATACAAAAAGCTGTCTCAGAGATTTAACCTTTCAATTTCCACTGTGAGGAACATAGTAAGGAAATGGAAGAACACAGGTACAGTTCTTGTTAAGGCCAGAAGTGGCAGGCCGAGAAAAACATCAGAAAGGCAGAGAAGAAGAATGGTGAGATCAGTCAAGGACAATCCTCAGACCACCTCCAAAGAGCTGCAGCATCAACTTGCTGCAGATGGTGTCACTGTGCATTGGTCAACTCTGCAACGCACTTTGCACAAGTAGAAGCTGTATGGGAGAGTGATGCGAAAGAAGCCGTTTCTGCAAGCACGCCACAAACAGAGTTGGCTGAGGTATGCAAAAGCACATTTGAAGAAGCCAATTTCTTTTTGGACGAAGATCCTGTGGACTGATGAAACCAAGATTGAGTTGGTGGTCATACAAAAAGGCGTTATGCATGGCGGCCAAAAAACACAGCATTCCAAGAAAAACACTTGCTACCCACAGTAAAATTTGGTGGAGGTTCCATCATGCTTTGGGGCTATGTGGCCAATGTCGGCACCGGAAATCTTGTTAAAGTTGAGGGATGCATGGATTCCTCTCAGTATCAGCAGATTCTTGACAATAATTTTCATGAATCAGTGACAAAGTTGAAGTTATGCAGGGGATGGATCTTTCAGCAAGACAATGATCCAAAACACCGCTCCAAATCTACTCAGGCATTCATGCAGAGGAACAATTACACTGTTCTGGAATGGCCATCCCAGTCCCCAGACCTGAATATCATTGAACATCTGTGGGATCATTTGAAGAAGGCTGTCCATGCTCGGCGACCATCAAACTTAACTGAACTGGAATAGTTTTGTAAAGAGGAATGGTCAAAAATACCTTCATCCAGGAACTCATTAAAAGCTACAGGAAGCGACTAGAGGCTGTTATTTTTGCAAAAGGAGGATCTACTAAATATTAATGTCACTTTTCTGGTGGGGTGCCCATACTTTTGCACCTGTCAAAATTTGTTTGAATGCAGATTACACATTTTCTGTTAGTTCAATAAACCTCATTTCAAGGCAGAAACATTACTGTGTCCAACAGTTATTAGATATATGAAACTGAAATAGCTGTTGCAAAAAAAGCAATTTTTATAAAACATTAAGCTTAAGATTAATAGGGGTGCCCAAACTTTTTCATATAACTGTATATATGTTTTCATGAATATTTGAGCCCATGGATCCATTGTATGTCCGTTTTGGAAGCCGGCGAGAAAATCTCGCTGTACGGATGCCATACGGATTACGGAGGTTTACATGCACAAAATAAGCTGCCACAACCTGCCTGTGGATGACATACGGATCACTATTTTGGGAATATTTCTGCATATTAGGCATGTAAAATACGGACCGTATTTCCCTACGCTGAGTGTGACTCCTGCCTTTCTCTGGACTCCGTCTGGCGTTCAGTGTTGTCCTTCTTTTCAAAAGTGCACGAAACTGTGGCTGTTCTTGTTTTTATGCACATATAAAAAGACGAACACCGCCGGATCACAGGTCAGACAGCGTCCACAGTGCCTCTATCTGCCTCATTATAGGGAATCTTCCGCCAAGGTTTACGTCTAAATCACGTATTTCAGGGATGTACATGAAAACCCCGGTGTTAGCACTGCGCAGAGTGCAGGATAAATGTGCACTGAGCCTTACTGCAATCTTTGGGAGGCAGAATAAAAAAATCAACAGTAGGTGAAGAATTTTGTTTTTTATTACGCCGTTGCTCATGCGGTATAAGTGACTAGATGACTTTATTCTTTGGGTCGGTGCGATTACAGTGATACCAGATTTATATAAGTTTTTTTAAGTTTGGCTGCTGTTATACACAAAAGGCCATGTTTGCTGTTTTTTGTTTGTTGTTGTTTTTTTTTTTAGCAAAAACTAGTTTTTGCATCACCATATTTTGGAAGCTATAATTTTTTCCATATTTTGGCACAGAGGGTCATGTGAGGGCTTATTTTTTGCGGGACGAGTTGACTTTTTTTATTGGTACCATTTTCGGGCACATGACATTTTATGTTTGCTTTCTATTCCAAGTTTTGGGAGGCAGAATGAACAAAAACTAGCAATTCAGGAATTTTTTTTTTATGTTGTTCAGCTTGTGGAAAATTGATAAGACAGCTTTATTTTTCGGGTTAGTACTACTACAGTGATACCACAGTTACCGTATATACTCGAGTATAAGCCGACCCGAGTATAAGCCGACCCCCCTAATTTTGCCACAAAAAACTGGGAAAACTTATTGACTCGAGTATAAGCCTAGGGTGGAAAATGCAGCAGCTACCGGTTAATATCAAAAATAAAAATAGATACCAATAAAAGTAAAATTAATTGAGACATAAGTAGGTTAAGTGTTTTTGAATATCCATATTGAATCAGAAGCCCCATATAATGCTCCATACAGTTCATGATGGGCCCATAAGATGCTCCATACAAAATACGCCCCATATAATGCTCCATACAGTTCATTATTGCCCCATAGATGCTCCATATAAAGCTGTGCCCCATATACAATGCTCTGCACCGTTCATTATTGCCCCATAGCTGTGCCATATAGTGCTCTGTACCATTCATTATTGCCCCATAGCTGTGCCATATAGTGCTCTGCACCGTTCATTATTGCCCCATAGCTGTGCCATATAGTGCTCTGCACCGTTCATTATTGCCCCATAGCTGTGCCATATAGTTTTCTGCACCGTTCATTATTGCCCCATAGCTGTGCCATATAGTGTTCTGCACCGTTCATTATTGTCCCATAGCTGTGCCATATAGTGCTCTGCACCGTTCATTCTTGCCCCATAGCTCTGCCATATAGTGCTCTGCACCGTTTATTTTTGCCCCATAGCTCTGCCATATAGTGCTCTGCACCGTTCATTTTTGCCCCATAGCTCTGCCATATAGTGCTCTGCACCGTTCATTTTTGTCCCATAGCTGTGCCATATAGTGCTCTGCACCATTCATTATTGCCCCATAGCTGTGCCATATAGTGCTCTGCACCGTTCATTTTTGTCCCATATCTGTGCCATATAGTGCTCTGCACCATTCATTGCCCCATAGCTCTGCCATATAGTGCTCTGCACCGTTCATTATTGCCCCATAGATGTACCATAAAGCTGTGCTATTGCTGCTGCTGCTGCAATAAAAAAAAAAAAAAAAAGCACGGTGGCGCAGTGGTTAGCACAGCAGCCTTGCAGCGCTGGAGTCCTGGGTTCTAATCCCACCTTGGACAACATCTGCAAAGAGTTGTATGTTCTCTCCGTGTTTGCGTGGGTTTCCTCCGGGCACTCCGGTTTCCTCCCACATTCCAAAGACATACTGATAGGGAATTTAGATTGTGAGCCCCATCGGGGACAGCGATGATAATGTGTGCAAACTGTAAAGCGCTGTGTAATATATTAGCGCTATATAAAAATAAAGATTATTATTATTATTATTATTACTCACCTCTCTTGCTTGCAGCTCCCAGCGTCTGGTCCCGGCGTCTCTCCTCACTGACTGATCAGGCAGAGGGCGCCGCGCACACTATATGCGTCATCGCGCCCTCTGACCTGCACAGTCAGAGCGGAGAGACGCCGGGAAGATGGAGCGGCGCCGGGAAGATGGAGCGGCGCCTGGCGTGTGGAACGGGGATAGGTGAATATGCGATACTTACCTGCTCCCGACGTCCCGCTCCTTCCCCCGGACAGCTGGTCTTCGGTGCCGCAGCCTCTTCCTCTATCAGCGGTCACCGTTACTGCTGATTAGAGAAATGAATATGCGGCTCCACCCCTATGGGAGTGGAGTCCATATTCATTTTTCTAATGAGCGGTCCCACGTGACCGCTGAAGAGGGGAAGAGCTGCAGCACCCGAAGACCGTGGGACTGCAGGGGGAGTGCCAGGATCGCCGGGACTAGGTGAGTATGCCTCAGCGCCCTCTCACCCTCACCCGCCGACCCTGCCACCCACCGTGACTCGAGTATAAGCCGAGAGGGGCACTTTCAGCCCAAAAATTTGGGCTGAAAATCTCTGCTTATACTCGAGTATATACGGTATATAGTTTTTATGTTTTGGCGCTTTTGCACATTAAAAACTATTATAGAAAAAATTATTTTTGCATTGCTTTATTCTTATAGCTACAATTTTTTTTATATTTTTATGGTGGAGCTCAATGATGACTTGTTTTTGCAGGAAAATATTACATTTTAAGCAGTTTCATGTCTATTTATATTCATCTTTCCGGTCGCGTTTTATTCCACTTTTTTTCGGCTGTATGATGATAAAGCATTGTTTTTTGCCTTTTTTTTACGGGGTTCACTAAAGGAGTTAACTAGTTTGACAGTTTTTAGGTCGGGTTGTTCGGGCTGCGGCGACACCAAATATGTGTACTTTTATTGTTTGTATATATTTTTGATATATATATATATATATATATATATATATATATATATATATATATATATATATATATATATAGTCTACTTTTTTACTTTGTCCCACTATAGGACTTTGATTTCTTGCAAGCTGGTCGCTTGTATAGCAGAAGCATCCCTATGCTATGCAAGCTGTCAGCACTGCACTGACAGGCAAACTTGCTTCATCATGTTCTCAGTATAATCAAGCAACTTTGCTAGCTCTTGTGACCCTGATGTCATCATGACGACATTGGATCAAAATGGCAACAATCGTCAACACATGGTCTCCGATCCAAGGGCAGAGGGGCTTTTTTCCCTCTGCCTGCTCCCGAAATGCTGTAGTCGAATTCGATCACAGCATTTAGGGGGTTAAAGTGTCGGGAGTCAGCTATCAAAATCAGGTGACACCCTGCGACAATCGCACGCACAGCATCAGTGCAAGCAAAATCACCTGGACGCATCCGTACTCCCAAGATCGGTAAGTACCAGGCCACTTAGTCATATGGATACGTCTAAGGTCAGAAAGAGGTTAAGATTGGTGATGAGGTTTTTTTGTCATTTCAAAATATTAAACTTAATGTGATGTCGGCGAAGTTGGGTCCAAAGTTTATTGGTCCGTAAGAGATTCTGGAGGTGGTCAATCCAGTGTCTTTTAAATGAAAGCTTCGTGTCTCTTCAGATACCTAACATTTTACATAGATCCCTATTAAAGGATTTTGTCCTTTCGGCAGGGTCTCCCTCATCTCCGCCTCCACCAGTTTTGGTCATTGGTGGCTTGGAGTATGAGGTGATCGAGGATTCTCAGACTCCGAAATTCCCTCAAATACCTCATCCACTGCACGGGATACGGACACAAGAAGAGATCCTGGATTCCAGCCCGAGATGTGAAGGGCAATCAATTAGTCAATGCAAAAAAAGAAACAGGGAACGCACATGAGAAGAACTTGTTGGTTGAAAAGACTTTAACGGCTAGGGAAAGCTAAAGGGCCACTATCCTCCTTATACCACCTGAGGAAGATAGCGTACTGCTATCGAAACGCGTTGTGGAGTTCAATATATTTTTAATAAAGGTGTGTGCCTTTTATTTTTAGTATTTTACCCTTTTTGCCTCAGCGCTCCTAAAGATCGTTCCATCCTTTGTTTTCCCAATCAGTTAGTCAAGGCCTTCCATATGAAATTTCCTTGAAAACTTGGGGATCTGGTGGCTCCCACTAGAGGAAGTGGTAATGTCACGATTCCTCCGCTCAGTGTGTCTTGGACGCAGTGAGTGACACTATTGCTGCCCTATGGAATTAGGGTCATGCTGAGCTGTCAGTTTGGAGAGTGACAGCTCAGTTGTTCAAATTAGTGTAGGGGTGTGCTGACCTCTCAGTATTTTGATAGACTGCACAGCTATCCAATCTGAGACTTGGGTGGTGCTGGGCTTCCTTCGGTTGTTCCCTGTTCTTAGTGATGATCCAGCTGTTTAGCTAAGCTGTCAGTCCCAGGCTTCGGCCAGTCATAGCTTTAAGTTCAATGGTGTGTTTTCTCTGTGCTCTGTACTCTGAACTCAGACTTTCCAATCTTTTGTGCCAGGCCTTGGATTTGCCTTTTTATTACCAGTTTGTATTATCCCTTTTGCTTTGATGCACTCTGACTTAGGAGTTCTGACCCCAGAATGTGACCTGCCTTTGTCTTTTCCCTCTGTTTATGATGCTCTTGACCTTGATATAGATGAGTGAACGTGTTTGGAAAACATTTGATTCGCCAAAGTCAAATTCGTCACAAATGTAGCACATTCGGATTCTTGCTTTCAGAAGCATTTTTACTCAAATTCGGTAAAAGTCAGTTAGAGTTAGGTAAATCATTGCATTTCCACTAATGCTTTTGTTATTACTTTGGGTATGATAGTGCTGCTGTATGATGAGCAGGGGGACGAGTTTGATGAGGGAAGGGGGTGTGTCTAGGTCAGAGGAGCATGTGGAGAGGCTACAGCAGCGGAACGCTTTTTCTTTTTTTTGTTCTTCCCTTAACTTTGTGTGTTGATTCCGGCAACCAATCAGGGTGCAGAAACCATCCACAACGTCATAACACAAGGTCTTCTGTGATTGTTTGCTGAAGTCACATGTCCCTGGCCATACAAAAAGTGGACATCTTGTTTTTAAGGTGCCATTTGCTCAGTGTCACAGTGCAGAGAGGTGGGGAGGAGGAAAGCATCTACACTGATGCCCAAATTTTTTTCATGTTTGATCTGGGACTGGATGAAGTAGGGTCCGAGCAGAATCCAGATCCTCATCACCAGACGTTAACCACCAATGGTAGAGATGATCCTGATGAGACACAGATACCAGAGTCACACGCGGACTGTACTGTGGTGTCGGGGCAGGAAGAGGAGCAGGGTGACTCTCAGGGTGAGGATTGTGAGAATAGAGAGGATGACGATGAGGTTGTAGATCCCACTTGGCGTGAACCCAGAGGTATGCAGCTGAGTAACTCTGTGGAGTAGGAGGAAGATGAGGAGTTTACATTGTGGCTTCCCACATAGACATGAAGTTAGTCAACCATGACAAGCACTGCATCCTCAGCCCCAACTCTGCCTGTGGCCAGCACCCATCACAAGTGTGCAGTTGGAAGGGGCAGCAAGGGTTGTCTATCCTGGGTGTTTTTTGAGACTGCAAAGGATGACCCGACACACATTTTCTGTCAAATTTGCAAAAAGAAAATCATTTGAGGCAAAAATTGCAATACTTTGACAATTATATGCATGAACTGGCACATGTGTGATCAACATTCCTTAGTGTGGGAATCTCTGCGCTAAAATGCGATCTAGCGGACCTCTCTGTCCCATTAACCACATCTGCTGCTTCTTCCTCCTCAGTCACAATTCTAAGTGTTCACATACAGGTCTCTGGCCACATAAACTGCAATTTTTTCCCACCACAGTTGGGGTGAGTGAGAGCTGGTCAGCTGTTATGGGAGTAAATATGACTGCTTCTTTTGTGTCACCTATCATGCCACATCTTTCTCAATCCACCATAACATCTCCGCCTGCACCTCACTCCCAGTCCAGCAGTTTGTCCTGTTCTCCATACTCCGCCCTCTGTCAGCACAGTAGTCAGCTCTCGGTCCCGCAGTTGTGGTCTCGTAAAAGAATGTTTCCTACACATGGCAAGGCTAAGAGCTTGAACTTCACCATCACCAATCTGTTGGCTACGGAAATGCTGCCTTTCCGCCTGGTGGATACAAACGGTTTCCGAAAGCTGAAGGCTGTTGCAGTTCCCCAGTATCAGTTGCCCAGTCGCCATTACTTCTCAAAGAAAGCAATGCATGCGCTACACAGGTATGTTGCTGACAACATGACCCATTCTCTGGAAAAATCTGTGTCTGCCAGGGTGCATTTCACTATTGCAAACAATAGGGGGACCGAAAAGCGCAGCAGGGGCTTATCCATGTTACAAAGGAGAGAATATATCATGAAATTTGCTCACCTGGTTAGGATGAGATAAAGGCATATAGGTTGATGGCTGCTGCAGATCCACAGGTCATCCACGACCAAAAGAAACCATATATTCAAAGGGAATTTGTAGTTTTACTCTGCGCTGCCGCAAGGGTGAATTCGCGAACAATATCAAGGATTCTCAGTGGTTTATTCTACGCGTTTCTGGAGTCTCATGCCCCCTTCATCAGGAAATACCACCAGGTGGTACTTACTGATGAAGGGGGCATGAGATCCCCAAAACGCATAGAATAAGCCACTGAGAATCCTTGATATTTTTCCTGAATTTATCCTTGCGGCATCGCAGAGTGTAACTACAAATTCTCTTTGAGTATAAGGGTGCATTTCACCACTGAAACCTGGATGAGCAACTATGGGCAGGGGCATTACATTTTGCGGATTGGGCACTGGGTGGCTGTGGGCATAGGCGGTCAAGGGTCTGCTCTACAAGTCTTTGAATTTCCAAGGCTTGTGGGACAAAGCTCTGTATCTAACAGTTCCTCCACTGCTTCTGCCTCCACCACCTCTAGGGCCACCACCTATATCATCAACCTCTCCCTTAATCAGACATGCATTCCAACAGTACAAATAGAACCTCCTCCACCTCTGTACTACGCAACCATGGCTCACCGCAATCATGCAGTGTTTAAATTAATATGCCTTGGAGATCTCATGAGATCATGAATAAGACGCAAGTTGAAGCGTGTTTATCTTTCCCTATAAGTGTGATACAGTGCTGGAATTAATGTTAGCCTAGTAATTTTTTATCTATCTGGAATAAAAGTTACATTTTAGCAACATCCGCCCTACAGCTGCTGATGTTACCGATATGGAGCCTCCAAGATGGGTCTCCATCTGGAGGGTTGCCTGTGCTGGAATTTGTGTCAAAGGTCTATTATACTGTTTCTATTCTATGGAAATTGATGCCACTTTAGTGCTGTGTGACAGTTATTTTTTTGAAATGTGGATACTGTAAGTTGGGTCTCCATCTGGTGGGTTGCCCATGTAAGTAGGTCTCCCAGGCAGACAGGCCTACAATTACTTTGTCAACTACCTGTGTTAGGGTGGTTTCACATTTGCGTTTTTTTTCCCTATACTTAACATTATAAAGCAGGAGTTTTTTGCATGTGTTTTGACGCGTTTTTGCAACGCATGCGTTTTGTTGCAGAAATGCAACATGTAGTAATTTTAGTGGCGTTTTTTTTGCCGCGAAAA
The DNA here is from genome assembly GCF_032444005.1 of Ranitomeya imitator. Lineage (NCBI taxonomy): Eukaryota > Metazoa > Chordata > Amphibia > Anura > Dendrobatidae > Ranitomeya > Ranitomeya imitator. The sequence goes on along the minus strand of NC_091283.1, from coordinate 153,005,885 downwards.
AACGCATGCGTTTTTTCGCGGCAAAAAAACATATTGATGTCTATGTAAACGCATGCGTTTTTAAGCACATGCGTTTGCATGCGTTTTTATAGAAAAACACAAGAATACACACTTATAAGCCACCCCCCAACCCTAACCCTAACCCTAAAACACAAACTCTAACACAAACTCTAACACAAACTCTAACACAAACTCTAACACAAACTCTAACACAAACTCTAACACAAACTCTAACACAAACTCTAACACAAACTCTAACACAAACTCTAACACAAACCCTAACAGAAACCCTAACCCTAACCCTAGGGATCCTAACCCTAACACAAACCCTAACCCTAACCCTAGGGATCCTAAGCCTAACCCTAACACAAACCCTAACCCTAAAACACAAACTCTAACACAAACTCTAACACAAACTCTAACACAAACCCTAACACAAACCCTAACCCTAACCCTAGGGATCCTAACCCTAACCCTAGGGTTATGGTTAGTGTTAGGATCCCTTAGGGTTAGGGTTACGGTTAGGGTTTGTGTTAGGGTTAGGATCCCTAGGGTTAGCGTTTGGATTAGGGTTAGGATCCCTAGGGTTAGGGTTTGTGTTAGGGTTAGGGTTAGGATTCCTAGGGTTAGGGTTAGAGTTTGTGTTAGGGTTAGGATCCCTAGGGTTAGGGTTAGAGTTTGGGTTAGGGTTTGTGTTAGGGTTTGTGTTAGGGTTTATGTTAGAGTTTGTTTTACAGTTTGGGTTAGGGTTAGAGTTTGTGTTTTAGGGTTAGGGTTAGGATCCTTAGGGTTAGGGTTTGTGTTAGGGTTAGGATCCCTAGGGTTACTAGGGACCCTAACCCTAGGTATTTATGTTTATAGTGGGTTTTCTAGTTGATTTTGATGATTGGCAGCTGTCACACACTTCTCATCATGCGTTTCAAAAACGCAAACGCAGGAAAAAACGCGTCAAAACGCGTTTAAACGCAAAAACGCATGCGTCTAAAAAACGCGGCGTTTAAACGCGTTTAAACGCGTTTTTGCACCAAATGCGTTTGCGTTACATTTTTCTACCAATAGTAGTCTATAAAACTGATGTTTGTGCCATCTGAGTGTGGCTGGAATAACAAAAAATGGCGGTGTTGCATAAGGTGTGCTGTCTCCCAGCTAAGAAGGATTACATCGATCCCTTAACCACCAGGTCCTCATTAAACTTAAATTCCAAGCTGTAAATGCAGGGCCAGACCAAGATACATCATGCATGGCCCATGGCTGACTGCTTGTGTGCCATTATAACAGGTTCTACCGTGGGTCAATTGATCAGTCAACTACCTTTGTTACTATTCTTATATTTCTAAATCAATAGTAGTGTATAAAACTGATGTTTGTGCCATCTGAGAGTGGCTGGAATAACAAAAAAAAATTGGAGGTGTTGCATGAGGTGTCAGGTCTCCCAGCTAAGAAGGCTTACACTGATCCCTTAACCACAAGGTCCTCATTGAAACCTCAATTCCAAGCTGTAAATGATGGGCCAGAGCCTGATACCTCATGCAAGACCCATGGCTGACTGCCGATGTGCCATTTGCAAATTTCTACTGTGGGTCAATTGATGCCACTTTTCCTGCTGTCCACCCTTAATTTTACCTGTTTGCAAAGCTTTTTGTCACCTCACCCCTTTAGGTGTTGTCTATGCGATTTGTTTTTGCCTCTTGTTGAATCTGATGGGGATCGGGTACGTTCGGCGAACGGAGGTCTGTTCAGTGAAACCAAACCTTGAAAGGTTCGCTCATCTCTACTTCTTGACTTCTCCTACTCACGACTTGTCTGTGAGCAATGATTCAGCGTCACAAAAGTATATGCAATTGCTATCTTGCACAGATATTTGGTTAACTCCAGGGATAGCAGATACTGTATGTATTTTCTATTAGGTATCATCCAGCAGGGTTATAGTTAAAAGCAGTATCAGCGGAGTTGTAGTATGCGATAGTAAGAAGACATCAGTAACAAGCCAACAAACAGGTATCTTGATGGAGAAGAAGCATCTGTAACTTGCAGTTTGACTCATCAGATCTAATTAATAAATGAGTTTGTAGCTTGACACAGCAGAGCTGACACAGCACAATCAACAGGATTAACTGGACTGAGCTAGGAACGAGTAGTTGGATACAGGAAAGCTGATAGGAGTTGTAAGTAGGATAATTATCCAATCTGGCTCGAGCAGAACTTGGAGGAAGATGTGACTAAAGTATACAAAAACGTGTGTTAGCTAGGTGCTATATTTCCTGAATACTCCGGCAACTCTTAGCTGCCTGAGCCAGCCTTAAAAGTTTTGGGGGATGAAATCTGAGATGCTTTATGGGTCACCAGAGTCACCTAGGACAGCCTAGTACAGAAAGAGCCGGCCATAGGAGAAAGAAGCATGGTCCAACATTGGAGCCAGGTCAGGCGAGTAATATCTATAAATTGATTTTATGGCTGGAAAGAACTATTCCCCTATAACACAGATGATGCAAAGTCAAAACCTTAGTATCTTGTATAGGACCTGGCACAATAATTTGGAAATATCTGGTGTTCAAGAGGATGAAGTAATTCATGACGTAGGTGACATATGAAGGTGGGGTTTCTATTATCCATCTCTGCAGTCAAAACTCTTGGCTTCTGTGCTGTAATCCATTTATGTAGAGGCTTTTACAGATGTTTTCTAAAAGCAAGTAACAAAGCATTTTGATTTAAATATTTAAGAATCATGTTGTATGTATGTATGTATGCATGTATGTGTGTGTTTACATGAATCATGTTGTATGTATGTATGCATGTATGTGTGTGTTTACATGTATATGTCAGGCAAACTGTGAAAAAAAAATTGGCGTGTGCAGAGATGATATACTAGGGTTCAGCGTTCTCCTAGGTGAGCCGAAGCAGACAGCTGCTGCAAACAACTACTTCTTTTTATTTCGCAGCTCATTTTGCTTATTTGCATTTATATTCACCTTCTCTTGTCATCAGTGCAGTCAATAATGCAATGTTTCAGATGTGCAAAGCATCCTTCATCAGGGTAAGGTGAATGTGTTGGGAGAGTAGCCCACTTACTTATGCATAGATTTGAGTTATGCACTTATGGCTATCTTCCTTTGGGGCGGTGGGCCGTGAACTGCGTCTCACATCCTTGAGTTACACATTACCATGTAACATACTGAAGCAAAGACTCACTGAACTAACGTGTGAAGTATTTGTGAAATCTCAATGATCAGCTTTTCATCAGGGTACAATTCTAATAAACAGGGCTGTGGAGTCGGAGCCCATTTTGTTGGAGTCGGTATAAAATGGACCGACTCCTAAAATATATAATAAATTGGGTACAGTAGTTCAATGCAGTTTGTAGGGAATATTATTTTCATAAGAATTTGTGAAAGTTATGAAATGTCCTATAAATGTCTGATCTATTCCTGGTCAAGGGCTAGACTTTCAGCTGAGATGAATCTGTGCTGCAGTTTATGTTCATGATAAGTAGTGAAGCTCATCCTCTACAGATAAGGGCAAAAAATAACAAACACACAGGGAAGGAATGCCTGCATTCATCTTAGAACTTCTGGAGTGAACAGGAAAGCAGGATTAAGGTAAATACTTCTTAAAGCATATCTAAACTTTCAATAAACTGTGCATAAATCAATAGTCCAGTATATGTTGTCTCTATATGCTTGATGTTTTAGTTTGTTTTTCTTATTAGCTCATGTCTGTAAAAATTAGCTGCTCTGATTACTTATATACACTGTACATAAAATATAAGGGGAAAAACTGTTTTCTAACATCTCAAATTCGGAAATACAGTAACAGGATCGATGAGAACATATATTTTATTTTGTGGGTGTGTTCTGGAATATGATTCAGCACAAACATGCTCCCTCCTCCCCTCTTCATAGACTGTGAAGAAATATGATGTGAAGCATATAGTGAGCTGTATCCTGAGACAGGATTGACATTGAAAGTTCACAGTAAAGCTATGTAACAACATATTTTACAAACGTTCTACTTATCATCTGTCCTATTGATTTATGCAAAAATTACTTTATTTCTATTCTAAATTATACAGTACATGATTCCCTATTCTTGCAGGGATTATAATATACCTTATTTTTTTACATGACATTACATTATTTTGAGAGCAAATTTACATAATTACAAAATGTCTAAGAAGCATCTTATGAAGTCAGATGTATTTGAGCATTTCACACTTCTGACTCAAGATAAAAAAACAAAAACAAAACATTTTGTGTGTCAGTGTATAAGTGACCCAGATGAAAACAAATGTTGTGATGCCAAAATCAGTGCCTACTCAGGAAGTGATAAAAATGCTCCTTCAAGAGCTTCCAATCTAAAAAGACACATACAATGCTGCCACCCAGAAGTTTACAAAGCTGTGATTGAAAAAGATCACAGCAGCACCAAGAAACCAGCACTTGCCACCAGGCAAAAGATGAGGAAAGAACATCTCAAACATCAGATACAAGATATTCTGGAAGTGACATTGTTACTGTAACAACTGTAACAATGACAGCAGGTATGTTTAAAATACAGCTCATTGAGCCTGTTGTGTACCATTATCATTATTTGCACAACCAGCTTTTACAGCTCTTAATGGAGAAATGGCCTGCAAACTTGGTGCTTCTCTGGAAAGAGAAAGTGTTAGAAAATTTGTGATTGAAGAAACCCTTGCCAAAAGGAAAATCTTAAAAAGACTCTCAAGAGACGCGTTGTGTTTCTTAAAATGGATGCCTGCACACTTCAGAGTGAACTATTTTGCTATCAACGTTCAATATGTTTGTGACAGCAAAAAAATTGTTACTAAAGCGCTGGCAGTAAAAGATACCAAGGCTCATCACAGCAGCCAGTTTCTCCAGACCTTAGTGGAAAAAGTTCTGCAAGATTATGAGCTAAAAAAAGAACAGGCTCTTGCTGTTGTAACTGATAATTCTTTAAACATAAGTACAATTAAACTGATGAATGAGAATAATGAAGGTGAACAGCAGCTAGAAGAACATTTCACATTCAGTATGTTGGAGATGGAAGGCCACAGTCCTGTACCCATAATGGAGGAACAGACAGATATTACTACAGAAGAACAGCAAAATAATTCTTTACAATTAGATGATCTTGTTGAAACTGCTCCACACCTCTTTCCTATTTAACACATGCACTGTGTTGTGCACACGCTGCAGCTTGTAAAGGTACCTTCACACATAACGATATCGTTAACGATATCGTTGCTATTTGTGACGTAGCAACGATATCGTTAATGAAATCGTTATGTGTGACAGCGACCAACGATCAGGCCCCTGCTGGGAGATCGTTGGTCGCTGAAGAAAGTCCAGAACTTTATTTCGTTGCTGGACTCCTGCTGACATCGCTGGATCGGCGTGTGTGACACCGATCCAGCGATGTCTTCACTGGTAACCAGGGTAAACATCGGGTAACTAAGCGCAGGGCCGCGCTTAGTAACCCGATGTTTACCCTGGTTACCATGCTAAAAGTAAAAAAAAACAAACACTAGATACTTACCTACCGCTGTCTGTCCTCCAGCGCTGTGCTCTGCTCTCCTCCTGTACTGTCTGTGAGCCGGAAAGCAGAGCGGTGACGTCACCGCTCTGCTTTCCGGCTCCCAGACAGTACAGGAGGAGAGCAGAGAAGCAGAGCGCAGCGCTGGAGGACAGACGGCTGTAGGTAAGTATGTAGTGTTTGGTTTTTTTCACTTTTAGCATGGTAACCAGGGTAAACATCGGGTTACTAAGCACGGCCCTGCGCTTAGTTACCCGATGTTTACCCTGGTTACCGGCATCGTTGGTCGCTGGAGAGCGGTCTGTGTGACAGCTCTCCAGCGACCAAACAGCGACGCTGCAGCGATCCGGATCGTTGTCGGTATCGCTGCAGCGTCGCTTAATGTGAAGGGGCCTTAAGAGATAGTCTGCAAGAGGAGTATGCTGGAACTCTGATTAGCAAAGTGAGGAAATTGGCTATTGCTGCCGGAACCCCTAAAATTGATTCCATCTTGAAGAGACGCGCCGGAAAAGGGGCAATTGTGGATCAAGCCACTCGGTGGCAGCATTTATTTAATGATTGAGCAATTGCTTGAGCTGAAACCAGTGGTGTAACTACAAAGTGAGGGGCCCCGATGTGAACTTTCAAATGGGGCCCCCCGCGCCAAAATATTTCCCACTGAAATTCCCATTTTCCCTATTCATTTCGCACATATAGTTTTGTTGCAATGTTGTATAGTCTGACCTAATACTGCCCTGTAATCTTTGAGAAAAATGATTTTATAACTAATATGTCCCTATACTAATTAGGGCGATGTCTTCGGAAGTGCATGCAGACACTGGGCGTTCATGTCCTCCCTCGCTCTAATTCCAAGCACACTCCCGGCGTTTGAAATCTGTGTGCTGTTTCTTCCTGGTATGACGCTGCAGTGCGTTATTTCCGAACCAGTGCAGTGTGGCGGTGTATTGGGTGTACTGGTTGGCTCCGGAGCATATGCACTGCACATTCTGACGCTAGCGAGTACACGCAATACTCCCCCACAGTGCACATTTCCTGACTCGGAAATTTACAGCCCGTACACACACGGCTTCGCTCCGAGAACCCCGCACACACAGCTCTGCTCCTTACACCTTGTACACACGCGGCTCTGCTCCTTACACCTTGTACACATGCGGCTCTGCTCCTTACACCTTGTACACACGCGGCTCTGCTCCTTACACCTTGTACACACGCGGCTCCGCTCCTTACACCTTGTACACACGCGGCTCCGCTCCTTACACCTTGTACACACGCGGCTCCGCTCCTTACACCTTGTACACACGCGGCTCCGCTCCTTACACCTTGTACACAGGGGGCTCCGCTCCTTACACCTTGTACACACGCGGCTCCGCTCCTTACACCTTGTACACACGCGGCTCCGCTCCTTACACCTTGTACACAAGCGGCTCCGCTCCTTACACCTTGTACACATGCGGCTCCGCTCCTTACACCCGCGGATCTGCTCCGTACACCTCACACACGCACAGCTCTGCTTCCTACACTCCATACACACGCATCTCCGCTCCGTCCACCCCGTACACACGCGGCTCCGCTCCATACACCTCTTAAACACACAGCACCACTCCATACAACCCATACATTCACGTCTCCGCTCACCTCTTTCACCCTCGGCTCAGCTTTGTACACCTCGTGCACACCTGACTCCGCTCCGTACACCTCGTACACATTGCTCCACAACACACATACACGGCTCCGCTCGGTACACCTTGTACACACAGCTCTGTTACATCCACACTGTAAACCCCTCCTGACCTCACACATAAACATCCCCTCATTCAGCACCATGACAATCAAGCACAGCAGAGTCCTGCATACACTGAGGCCACTGATCATGTGACCCCTGACTCCTCCCCTCCTGTGACCTCATCACAGGTCCTGTGTGGACAGAACGTGTGTGTGTGTTTGTGTGTGTGCGCGCGCGCGCATGTGTCAGGTGTAAGCAGCACATCAGCACTTTACAGCCGCGACTGCACTTCTCTCACCAGCTGCTGCCTTCCATCTCTGTCAAGCTTGCTTTAGTGAGTAGTGACACACCCAGCCCTTCTGCTAGGTCACATGTCCTTCACGGACACCCCCACTCGCCGCACACTGCTGGAAGTCTGGGGAAGCTGGCCGTTGTGGGCGTGGCCAGCAGGGTGCGTGACTTGTCTGCTTAGTTTCCCCTGCTAGTACTACTTGTTTACTGGACTGGGCGGGCCCCTAAACACTCCGGGCCCAGTCGCAGCTGCGACCCCTGCGACCGCAGTTGTTACGCCCCTGGCTGAAACCTTTCCTTGTAGGTATGGACAACCCTCAGGTAACACTACATGGACACAGGTGGCTGAATTGAAGGAATTGCTTCATCACCCATTAAGGCTGGGTTCACATTATGTTTTAAAAGTCCGTTAGACGGACTCCATTACATAACGTACATAACATTACATAACTCAGTGTAACGCAGTCCGTTAACGCTGCCATTAAGCTCTATTTCTTGCGCATCGCTAGCGATGTACCATCATTGAGTGACGGACCCTGGGATGTGGGCTGCAGCGTTTACGGGTCCGTCACCTCTAGCGCAGATAGAGCATCTGCTAGCTCTATCTGCGCTAGTGATATGACATGTCGGCACTTGCGTTAACGCAGCCCGTTTAACGCATGTGTTGAACGGGCTGTTTTAACGCAATGTGAACCTAGCTAACAGTGACTAAAAAGTTACAAACTGATGGTTTACCTCCAGGCATTTTTATAAAGGAGTGGAAGAACTTGTTGTTTTGCCTGTCCCAAAGAGGAGGTTTAATCGCAGATGGCATTGCTGCTTCAATGAAACGGAGAGAGACACTGCTATTAGAAAATACAATTCTTCTGGCAGCTGTTTATGTGGACCTGAGTCATCGTATATTGCTGGATGATCAACAGCTTACTAAAGGAAAAGAAGCTCTGATTGAAGTAGCAGTTAGGATGAGTGAACTACAGGACAGCCAAGAGCAAGAGAACTCGCCTTCTGCCAGTGCTGCTGCTGCCATGTCTTCATCCTTATCAGATGAGAGCTTGATTTCGACAAGTATTTGGATGACATGGAGCAGGCAAAGCGTTGCCGCAGGGAAAAAGATTCCTCTCCCATCGAAAACAGATTGACCATATTTCAGCAAAATGTTTCACTTGCTCTCAAAGAAGTAGAAGAGTTAAATCGTTCATCAAAACTGACTCTGCACAAGGCAATTCCTTTATACCCTGAAATTGTTAGAGATGTTGCCCATGTGGTAACTACTTTGTCACCAACCCAGGTTAGTGTAGAGAGGTTGTTCTCTAGCCTTAAACTAATTAGGTCAGATTTGAGGTCATCTATGAAGGAGGATCTGATGGAGGCGATACTATTTCTCAGAAATATTCATAGACTGCACAAATGTTATTCAGTACGTTTTTGTTCAAAACTGTTTTTTTTTTCCACTTACTGCATAGTGTATAATAAATTGTAAATATGCAAAAGTTTTTTTGTTCTAAAGTTGTATTCCAATAAATATACGCTGCTCAAAAAAATAAAGGGAACACTAAAATACCACATCCTAGATATCACTGAATTAAATATTTCAGTTACAAATCTTTATTCATTACACCATGTTCCAAATTATTATGCAAATTATATTTTTCTCGGATTTTCCTAAATGGTCGGTGCGAATGACAGTCTAATAAAAGTCAGCACCCGTTAGAGTATACATCGAATTTTATTGAATAACCATCCCAATGATAACAATATAATCTCCAAAATGAATAAAAACTCAAAATGCACTGTTCCAAATTATTAGGCACAGTAGAATTTCTAAACATTTGATATGTTGAGAAATGAAAATGCTCATTTGTGGAATTTGCAGCATTAGGAGGTCACATTCAATGAACCAAAAAGCTATTAAACTCCAAAACATCCTAACAGGCCAAGTTACATGTTAACCTTCTTTATTATCACCTTCACAATTCTTGCATTCATTGAACTTGTGAGTTTTTGAAGAGTTTCTGCTTGTATTTCTTTGCATGAAGTCAGAATAGCCTCCCAGAGCTGCTGTTTTGATGTGAACTGCCTCCCACCCTCATAGATCTTTTGCTTGATGATACTCCAAAGGTTCTCTATAAGGTTGAGGTCAGGGGAAGATGGTGGCCACACTATGAGTTTATCTCCTTTTACTCCCATAGTAGCCAATGACGCAGAGGTATTCTTTGCAGCATGAGATGGTGCATTGTTATGCATGAAGATGATTTTGCTCCTGAAGGCACGTTTCTGCTTTTTGTACCATCGAAGAAAGCTATCAGTCAGAAACTCTATATACTTTGCAGAGGTCATTTTCACACCTCCAGGAACCTTAAAGGGCCCTACCAGCTGTTTCCCCATGATTCCAGCCCAAAACATGACTCCTCCACCTCCTTGCTGATGTTACAGCCTTGTTGAGACATGGTGGCCATCCACCGACCATCAGCTAATCCATCCATCTGGACCATCCAGGGTTTCCCGACACTCATCAGTAAACAAGACTGTTTAAAAATTAGTTTTCATGTATGTCTGGGCCCACTGCAACCATTTCTGCTTGTGAACACTGTTTAGGGGTGGCCGGATAGTAGGTTTATGAACCAAAGCAAGCCTTTGAAGGATCCTACACCTTGAGGTTCGAGGAACTCCAGAGGCACCAACAGCTTCAAATATCTGTTTGCTGTTTTGTAATGGCTTTTTAGCAGCTGCTCTCTTAATCCGATGAACTTGCCTGGCAGAAACCTTCCTCATTATGCCGTTATCAGCATGAACACGTCTGTGCTCAGATTCAGCCACAAATCTCTTAACAGTACGATGATCACGCTTACGTTTTTGGGAAATATGTAATGTTTTTTATTCCTTGACCAAGGCATTGCACTATTTGATGCTTTTCGGCAGCAGAGAGATCCTTTTTCTTTCCCATGTTACTTGAAAACTGTGGCCTGCTTAGTAATGTGGAACATAATTTTTAAGTAGTTTTCTTTTAATTAGAATCACCTGGAAAACTAATTATCACATGTGTTTAAGATTGATTTCAGTGATCCATTGAGCTCTGAGACACAATACCATCCATGACTTTATTTGAAAAACAAATAAATCTATGACACTTAAATCCAATTTGCATAATAATTTGGAACACAGTGTACATAGTGGAATGTGTTGAGAACAATTAAACATAAAAATGATCAATGTAAACCAAAATGAATATTCCATGGAGGTCTGGATTTGGAAATCAAATTACAGGCTGATCCAACTTCAGTGGAAATGCCTCAAGACAGGGAAATGATGTTCAGTTGTGTGTGTGTTGCCTCCATGTGCCTGTATGACCTCCCTACAACACCTGGGCATGCCCCTGATGAGGCGGCGGATGGTCTCCTGAGGGATCTCCTCCCAGACCTGGACTAAAGCATCCGCCAACTCCTGGATAGTCTGTGGTGCAACGTGACGTTGGTGGATGGTGCGAGACATGATGTCCCAGATGTGTTCAATCGGATTTAGGTCTGGGGAACGGCAGGCCAGTCCTTAGCTTCATCTTGCTGGAACTGCTGATGCACTCCAGCCACATGAGGTCTGGCATTGCCCTGCATTAGGAGGAAACCAGGGCCAACTGCACCAGCATATGGTCTCATAAGGGGTCTGAGGATCTCATCTCGGTACCTAATGGCAGTCAGGCTACCTCTGGTGAGCACATGGAGGGCTGTGCGGCCCTCCAAAGAAATGCCACCCCACACCATTACTGACCCACTGCCAAACCAGTCATGCTGAAGGATGTTGCATGCAGCAGATCACTCTCCACGGTGTCTCCAGACTCTGTCACGTATGTCACATGTGCTCAGTGTGAACCTGCTTTCATCTGTGAAGAGCACAGGGCGCCAGTGGTGAATTTGCCAATCCTGGAGTTCTGTGGCAAATGCCAAGCATCCTACATGGTGTTGGGCTGTGAACACAGCCCCCATCTGTGGACGTTGGGTACTCGGACCATCCTCATAGAGTCAGTTTCTAACTGTGCAGACACATGCACATTTGTGGCCTGATGGAGGTCATTTTGCAGGGCTCTAGCAATGCTCCTCCTGTTCCTCCTTGCAAAAAGGCTGAGGTAGCGGTCCTGCTGCTGGGTTGTTGCTGTCTCCTGGTGTACTGACCTGTCTCCTGGTAGCGCCTCCAGCCTCTGGACACTATGCTGATAAACACCGCAAACCTTCTTTCCACAGCTCGCATTGATGTGCCATCCTGGATGAGCTGTACTACCTGAGCCACTTGTGTGGGTTGTAGAGTCCATCTCATGCTACTATGAGCATTGGTACTGAGATGTGGTCCGTGGTCCCCTCCTGCTGAATCATTCCTTTATTGAGTGTGTCTTGATAATTGCCAATAATTTCCATCTGTTGTCTATTCCATTTGCACAACAGCATGTGAAATTGATTGTCAGTGTTGCTTCCTAAGTGGACAGTTTGATTTCACAGAAGTTTGATTTACTTGGAGTTATATTCTGTTGTTTAACCCCTTCCCGACCTGTGACGCCACATAGGCTTCATGAAAGTCGTGCCAATCCGACCTGTGACGCCTATGTGGCGTCATGGAGGGATCGCGTCCCTGCAGATCGGGTGAAAGGGTTAATTCCAATTTCACCAGATCTGCAGGGACAGGGGAGTGGTACTTCAGCCCGGGGGGGTGGCTTAACCCCTCCCTCCCTGTGGCTACGATCGCTCTGATTGTCTGTTGAAAGTGAAACAGCCAATAAGAGCGATTTGTAATATTTCACCTATGAAAACTGGTGAAATATTACAATCCTGCCATGGCCGATGCTGCAATATCCTCGGCCATGGCTGGAAACCCTGATCTGCCCCCTCCCCACGCCACGATCTCCTCCCCAGTCCTCCGTCCTGTGCTTCGCTCCCCTCCGTCGTCCTGCCTGCTTCCCCGTCCTCCTGTCCGCTCCCCCGTGCTCCGATCCCACCCCCCCGCATGGATCCGTTGAAGCGTTCCTGAGTTACCTCATAAATGGACACTGGTCAGAATTGCAAAAAACGGCCAGGTCATTAAGGTCAAAATAGGCTGGGTCATGAAGGGGTTAAGTGTTACCTTTATTTTTTTGAGCAGTGTATTTTATGTTCTATCAAAGTGGCTTGATTATTATATCATAATAATGATTAAAAGTCTGATGTTACCATTTTACTACAGTAAATTTATCACTTTAACTTAAACATGAGCCATGTCTGAGGGAGAGGGAGTCGGAGTCGTGGTGTCAGAGTTGGTGTCGTGGAAATTGAGGAGTCGGAGGTTTGGCTTACTGACTCCACAGCCCTGCTAGCAAAGTTCACGGCATGCTTAGATATTGCTATGACTCTGGATTGATTCACCAGTGAAATCCATAGTTTCCATTAGTATTGAAAGAGCTGAACACTTCTCACCGTCCATTTAATTCAATAAGAAAACAAACCTAATTTGGTCTCGATTGGGATGTCCCTCTAAGTTGGATTATTATTAAGTTGAATGTAACCCAGACAAGAAAAGAACCTTGGGGGTATCCGGGACTTTATGAAAAAAAAATAAGTACCTAAGCACTAATATTCAGTTACTTGCATTTTACCTGCCTGTTGTGCACAGAGCCATTCTTCCTCGCCACAGAATGGCGGGGAAGTCCCGCTCCATCGACAGTGGAGCGGAAAAGAAGCTTCCGCTCTGTAGACAGGGAAGCGGATTCTTCTGAATTTCCGACAGGAGCAGTCTGTGACCAATCTGTACCAGGGAAGAACTGCACTGTGCACAACAGGCAGGTAAGTTGCAATTTCCTGCCTGTTAGTGCTTAAATACATTATATAAAAAAAATGTCCTGGATACCCACTTTAAAACAATTTTGTGTGCTGAAAGATCAATAAGTCGAGTCAATGTTTTAAAGCGTAACCATTACTATAATTTTTATTTCATAAATCAATAATACACATGAAATAAGCAACTTTGCAATCAACCTTATCACAGAAATGTCCTTCTGTCTCTAACAGAAAATTCTCAATTCTGAGGTAAAATCTGTATTCTGTGACAACTGACACTCCCATTACTGAGATAGGAGATGGAAGCTGCTACTGATGAGATTCTATGTACAGTTGTGAAAATAACTATTTGATACACTGCTGATTTTGCAAGTTTTTGCACCTACAAAGAATGGAGCGGTTTGTAATTTTTATCAACTGAGAGGGACAGAATCTAAAAATACAAAGCAGAAAATAATATTGTATGATTTTTAACCCCTTAACTCCTGAAGCGTTTTTTCATTTTCATTTTTCGCTCCCCTTCTTTCCAGAGCCATAACTTTTTTATTTTTCCATCAATATGGCCATGTGAGGGCTTATTTTTTGCAGAATGGACGAGTTGTACTTTTGAGCGATACCATTGGTTTTACCATGTCGTGTAACAGAAAATGGGGGAAAAAAATTCCAAGTGCGATGAAATTGCAAAAAAAGTGCAATCCCACACTTGTGTTTTGTTTGACTTTTTTGCTAGGTTCACTAAATACTAAAACTGAGCTGCCATTATGATTCTCCAGGTCATTACGAGTTCATAGACACCAAATATGTCTAGGTTCTCTTTTATCTAAGTCGTAAAAAAAAATTCAAAGTTTGCTAAAAAAAAAAAAAAAAAATCTGCAATTTTCCGATACTGGGTGGCGCTCATAGCAATCTTCCATCAACAACCATAGAGGTCTCGAGGAGACCTCTGGTTATGATGGCAACGCACCGATGACCCCCGATCACATGATGGGGGGTCAGCGCTGCGCGTACTTCCAGCCGTGCGGCCGGCAGCGCTTGTTAAATGCAGCTGTCCGAGATTGACAGCGGCATTTAACTAGTTAATAGGCACGGGTGGATCGCGATTCCGCTCGTTCCCATTGCGGGCACATGTCAGCTGTTCAAAAATGGTGTGGCTCCACCACTCCAGCGATGAGCCCACCTCAAAGCCGCGACATGTCAGCTGTCGGGGGGATACTGCCAGCTGACGTACTATTCCGTCAGCTGGCAGAAAGGGGTTAAATAATTAAATTGCATGAAATAAGCACTTGATCATCTACCAACCAGCAAGAATTCTTGCTCTTACTCACCTGTTAGTTTTTCTTTAAGAAGTCTTCTTACTCTCCTCTCATTACCTGTATTAATTGCATCTGTTTGAACTTGTTACATGCATAAAATACTCCTGTGCACACACTCATTCATCACACTGCAACCTCTCCACCATGGCCAAGACCAAAGAGCTGTCTAAGGGTATGTGTCCACGTTCAGGATTGCATCAGGATTTGGTCAGGATTTTATGTCAGTATTTGTAAGCCAAAACCAGGAGTGGGTGATAAATGCAGAAGTTGTGCATATGTTTCTATTATACTTTTCCTCTAATTGTTCCACTCCTGGTTTTGGCTACAAATACTGATGTAAAATCCTGACCAAATCCTGATGCAATCCTGAACGTGGACACATACCCTTAGGGGGCACAATTATAGACGTGCACAAGGATGGGTATGGGCTAAAGGACAATAGGCAAGCAGCTTGGTAAGAAGGCAACAGCTGTTTGCCAAATGAATAAAGATTTACAACTGGAATACTTCATTCAGTGATATCTAGGATGTGGGACTTTAGTGTTCCCTTTATTTTTTGAGCAGTGTAAATATATATATATATATATTGTGTGTGTTTTGACGAATATTTCCTTTGAAGACGATGTGTAAATGACAGAGAATTGCTGTATGTAAAAGCTCATGTTAAAATCGCATTGCAATGAAATAGCAATCGCACTGCATTTGGATGTAAATCGGATGCTAGATGTGAAAAATCGGATTGTACTCGTATAAAAAATGCATGACACTTGCATTACACTCGTCCGAGTCTCCTGCATGGAAAACGCACCGATTTTAAAATTGCTAGTGTGACTCCAGCCTAAATATTGTCATCGGAGATTGAGCCACAGTACAATATGTGTCGGGTAAGGTGTACGCTGCACGTAAAGCAATAATAGCATGTATATTCTCTTGCTACTGTACTGTTAGCTGCTAGAAATAAACCTGGTGGTTGATAATAGTCCAGTTGATATACTAAGTGCTGCAAGATGAGTACCTGGTGGTTTGTAATAGAGTCCAATAGTCTACAGGCAAACTCCTATAAAAGTTCTCTCTCGGGCAGTGACCTGGCCGGCGGCAAACAGCAGTGAGTATCTTCTGCTGTTGGAGCAAGGCATTGGTAAGAAGAAAACCAATGTTCCTGAAATGCGTTGGGTAGAAGTTTGGCCTGTTCTGTGATCCGTACTGGAAACGTGACGGCACGCTTCTGTTCATATCATCTGATTTTTATGTTTATAAATAATTATTTGCATCTGTCATCATATACGTGTATTTTATTTACATACATTTTATTTATACATTCAATCCTGTTATTATACTGTAATTATATGGTTAATAACTAGTGATGAGTGAGCATGGTCACATTAGGTGTTATCCCGAGACCTCACGTGCGCTAATAGTATTCTATACTCTATGTTCGGGTCGCCATGGCTGCATGTCTCATGGCTGTTCAGCACAACACATTCAGGAATTGGTTAACAAACAGGCAATCCCTGCATGTGTTACAGCCACGGCGACTCGAACATAGTATTGCTCATCATTATAAATAATAACCTGTCTGTAATTAGTTTGTCTGAGTGGAAGCCAATGGGCCCCTGCCTGTCCCCCTACGCTCTCCAGAAGACCAAAGCTAGCAGACATTATTCCTACTTCTAGAACTTGGAGCAGAAGGGCTAGTGCTGTTAATCCATTTATACTCAAGTCTTTTTAAATCCTCCAAATAAAGGATTTATAACAGGAAAATACTGATGTTCTGGATGAATACTTCAAAAAGATATTCCCACTGTGACAGTCACTGGTGAAGTGATGGAGGGCAGATACGTGTCACTGCGCATGATCGCGTCAGTGATGTGAAACCAGATTAGTTTCCTCCAGCACTGCGGGTTAGGATGGTACATATAAAATTATATAATGTGCTGGTTTTAGTGGACATTCAGGCTATGTGCACACGTTCAGGTTTTTTCGCGTTTTTTTCGCGTTTTTTCGCGGTAAAAACGCTATAAAAACTCATACATTATGCATTCTATCATTTAGAATGCATTCTCCATGTTATGTGCACATGGATGCGTTTTTTTCCGCGAAAAAAACGCATCGCGGTAAAAAATTGAGCATGTTCATTATTTTTGCGGATTTTCTGCGTTTTTCCCGCAATTCTATGCATTTTGGAAAAAACGCACCAAAAACGCGTCAAAAAAACGCGGTAAAAATGCATGTGGATTTCTGGCAGAAATTTCCGGTTTTTGTCAGGAAAATTTCTGCAAGAAATCCTGACGTGTGCACATACCCTCATAGAGCGGGAGTTAGAATGTTCACGTATCTCCTGAAAAACTGCCAGGACCTGTGTGATGTCAGACTCATGTCATCAGTCACATGATGGAGTCACAAGGTCAGGGCTTAAGTGGCTGACTGGCAGTTTCCAGTGTTTAGTGGTCCCTGGAGAGATAGGACTCCAGGGAGTTGTGTACCTTAACTGAACCGTGCACATTGCTGTCTGTTAGCAGTCTGATCCCGCTAGGAAAAAGGACTGTTTTCTTTCTTTTGTTGTTGATACCTCTGTGTCCAGCTGAGTGAGGCGCTCTACCACACCATCAATGAAAATAATGGAACACTGTGAGAAGAATCCAACATTTACTGATTGGTTGGAGTCCAGCTGTCAGACCCCAACAGATCCTAAGAAAGAAAATCCTAAAGTAGCGCTAAGGTCCATCTAAAGTTTTCCAGGCCCCGACTGCAGAGCCACTGCCATATATTCACTTATTTGAGGATATTAGGAATGAAACTGTGACACGGAAGAATGCAAGGCAGATCATACCGGCTGACATGAATTGCGCAACTCCTCCAACTAGACATTACTGGACACATTATCTACCCTGAATTTTAAGGTGGGGTCCCACAATGCAGCTGCTGCTCCTCCTGCTGCATGCCACCTAAGACCATGCCCACAAGTGGGTAGCAAATGAACACATAATTTTGCAGGTATTCTCATTCAGCTGTACTGGTGGCTGTGATTTTCTTACTGCTTTGTGCTGACTGTAGTTTATTTTTGGTGGTGTAAATAAAGAAATTACTGATAATGCTTTTATCGTTGGCTAAATGCACTAAAAGCAATATATTTAATTTAATGTTCACTCTTGGTGTGATATGTGCCTCTTGTGCTGTAAAAGCAGCATATAAATGTTTGCTCAGTGGCAGCTAGGGTTAATCATTATATTAAAACTCTTCTCCTTGTGGTCTATGACAGCGGCAATGAATGTGAGGGAGGTACCATCTGTGGCCGAACATAGTCCTCCATTACATCCACCCTCCTGAAATTAATGGCTTTTAAGATATGTTTTGTAACCAGATGTCTACAATATGCAGTCTGACCAGTGGGTACGTTAGATGTTCTCCGAGAGAACATTGAGTGTGTTGTGGATACACCACAATGTAAGTGGCTGGTCATTGATGAGGTTGCCTACAGAAGAGCCGTACATCTGTATGAGTCCTGCCTTTCCACACACAGTGAAACCAGATGGACTGCATTGTTGTATTTTGTATAGGCTGTGTCAGTATTGTACTTTATTGCATAGCACATATTGGTAAGATATGTCCTATGTCTGGTGAAGGCCCCTCAGACGTACATTGCAAGTATTGCATGCTACATTCTCTCAGGTAGTTCTTTGCACACAACAATAAGTTATGACACTTTGGTAATTTTTTTTGTACATGATGCTATGGAACACCACAATGCTGCATCTCACTTACTGGTATTGTGAATGGACCACCACAGTACTAGTTCACTCATACTGGTATTGTGTATGGACCACCGCAGTAGTAATTTGCTCATACTGGTATTGTGTATTGACCCCCGAAGAACTAATTTGCACATATTGGTATTGTATGTAGACCTTCCTCCACAGCGCTGCATCGCACATACTGGTATTGTGTGTAGACTTTCCTCCACAGTGCTGCATTGCACATACCCATATTGTGTGTAGACCTTCCTCCACAGTGCTGCATCGTACATACCCGTATTGTGTGTAGACCTTCCTTCACAGTGCTGCATCGCACATACGCGTATTGTGTGTAGACCTTCCTCCACAATGCTGCATCGCACATACTGGCATCCATATCCTCACTCCACGACACAGACAGTGCCACTGCTTTCTACAATACCACTCTCGTTATTGACACGGTTGCCCCTCTCGTTCATGGCAGAGTGTGACATATCAATAGAAAACCCTGGCACAATGACACCACTAAAAAGCTCCAGCAAGTTTCCAGGGTTGCAGAGCTGCGTTGGAAGAAAACACATTCGCAAGACACTTCACTGCATTCAAACAGGCAACACTAGCTTTCAAATCGCTCTCACCTCTGCTAAACAGGCCTACTTCACAACCCTCATATCTTCCTTATCCCACAACCCCAAACAGTTATTCAAAACTTTTAACTCCCTCCTCCTCCTCCCACTGCCCCCTCGAACCTCCCTCATCTCTGCTGAGGACTTTGCCATACACTTTAAAACTAAGATCGACCACACAAAAACCCCATAACCTCCCTATCCAACATCACTGAAGGGGAGCTTAATTGTCTCCTCTCCAACTCGCACCTCACGACCTGTGCGCTCGACCCCATCCCACCTCCTCCCCAACCTCACCACCACTCTTATCCCATCCCTAACCCACCTCTTCAACCTATCACTAACTTCTGGCACCTTCCCTTCTGCTTTCAAACATGCCACAATCACGCCTATCCTTAAAAAGCCAACCCTCAATCCAACTGCTATGTCCAGCTATCGCACAATATCGCTGCTCCCATTCATTTCCAAACTCCTGGAGCAGCACATCCATGCTGAACTTTCCTCCCACCTCTCATCTACCTTGATATTTGACAATCTACTATCTGGTTTCCACCCCATCATTCAACTGAGACAGCCCTGACCAAAATGGCTAATGACCTACTTACAGCCAAAGCTAACTTACAATGCTCTATACTTCTCCTTCTAGACCTGTCCTCTGCTTTCGACACAGTTGACCACTGCCTCCTACTACAGATCCTCTTCTCCTTTGGTATCAAATACCTCGCCCTATCCCGGATCTCCTCATACCTTTCCAACCGCACATTCAGCGTCTCTCACTCCCACACTACCTCCTCATCCCACCCTCTCTCTGTTGGAAATCCACAAGGCTCTGTTCTAGCACCCTTACTCTTCTATACACTTGGCCTGGGACAACTTATAAAGTCCCATGGATTTCAATACCACCTTTATGCCGATGACTCTCAGATCTACCTCTCTGGCCCAGACGTCACCTCTCTGTTGTCCAGAATCTCGGAGTGTCTATCAGCCATATCGTCCTTCTCATCTCGCTTCCTCAAATTCAATGTGTACAAATCTGAACTCATCATCTTTCCTCCATCTCATAGATCTTCCTTACCTGACCTATCTATCGCAATTAATGACATCACGCTCTCCCTGTAACGGAAGTCCGCTGCCTCGGAGTAAACCTTGACTCTGCCCTGTCCTTCAAACCGCACATCCAAGCTCTTTCCACCTCCTGTCACCTCCAGTTCAAAAATATCTCCAGAATCCATCCTTTCCACACCCGTCAATCTACTAAAATGCTTGTGCATGCCGTCATCATCTCCCGACTCGACTACTACAACATCCTTTTCTGTGGCCTCCCTGCTAACACCCTTGCACCTCTCCAGTCCATCCTTAACTCTGCTGCCCGACTAATTCATCTCTATCCTCACTACTCCTCTGCTTCTACACTCTGCAAATCTCTTCACTGGCAGTTCAAATTACTAATACTGACCTACAAAGCCATCCATAACCTGTCTCCTCCATATATCTCTGAACTAATCTCCTGATATCTTCCCTCACGCAATCTCCGGTCCTCCCAAGACCTCCTTCTCTCCTCCACACTCATTTGCCCCTCATCCAACCGTTTCCAAGGCTTCTCCCGAATATCCCCCATCCTCTGGAATTCTTCGCCCCAACACCTCCGACTATCAACCACATTCGGATCCCTCAGACGGAACCTGAAAACCCACCTCTTCAGGAAAGCTTAAAGCCTGCACTGACCCCGCTGCCTTCTCATCACTACCTGAGCTACCGCCTCACTAACACCAGAGCTGCTGCAACCCTCAACCTATTGTCTTCTTCCCCACCATCCTGTAGAATATAAGCCTGCAAGGGCAGGGTCTTCTCCCCTCTGTATCAATCTGTCATTGTTAGTTTGCTTACTGTAAGTGATATCTGTAATTTGTATATAACTCCTCATGTACAGCACCATGGAATCAATGGTGCTAAATAAATAAAAATGATAAATAATAATGGTATTGTGTGTAGACCTTCCTCCACAGTGCTGCATCACACATACTGGTATTGTGTGTAGACCTTCCTCCACAGTGCTGCATCACACATACTGGTATTGTGTGTAGACCTTCCTCCACAGTGCTGCATCACACATACTGGTATTGTGTGTAGACCTCCATCCACAGTGCTGCATCGTACGTACTGATATTGTGTGTAGTCTTCCCTCCACAGTGCTGCATATCACATTATGATATTAATAATAATCTTTATTTTTATATAGCGCTAACATATTCTGCAGCGCTTTACAGTTTGCACACATTATTATCACTGTCCCCGATGGGGTCACAATCTAGATTCCCTATCAGTATGTCTTTGGAATGTGGGAGGAAACCGGAGTACCCGGAGGAAACCCACGCAAACATGGAGAGAACATACAAACTCTTTGCAGATGTTGTCCTGGGTGGGATTAGAACCCAGGACCCCAGCGCTGCAAGGCATGATATTGTGTGTAGACCTCCCTCCACAGTGCTGCATCGCAAATACTGATACCGTGTGTAGACCTTCCTCCACAGTAATGAATTCATTGCTGATACTGATATTGTGTATGGACCACCACAGTAATGCATTGTGCTTACTGGTGTGTGTATAGGACATTGATTTGTATGGACCCTCACAGTAATTCCTTGCATGTTTTTCTGTGAAATGTGTGGCAGAATAGTAATAGCAATCATTACATCATTACATTAACCTCAAGGAAGTCATTAATTGGAAATTCTGTTTTATATAATTCCAGGTCTACTGGTGTCCATTGCCTTCTATATTACCTTGCCAGATTTCAGGTTACATAAGGTTCAGAAAGACCGAGAAATAATATGCTTCCAGCCCCTCCCGCAGATTGCCAGACTGCTCATCTGACAAGGGGATTGCTTTATGACTCCATAAAAGCAGCTAGGAACAGTCTGTTTCCTTCGCATTCTGCCATATGAATTAATTGTATAAAAGCCTGTATCATCTGCTAAGGCTGTATATAAGTTCTTTATTCACTTTCCAACTAGAAAGCACCACCTCAAGCTATCATTCTGCGGCTTCTTCCTCCACCCTTTTTCTTTTGTAGTTGCATGTTCATTATAGAATAAGCCTCTCTACACTCCACGCCCCAGTGACAGCTGGAAAGTACAACTGTCAACCCCATGTAATGATACAGGAAAGATATATAAGGTATCAACCACTGAGGACATTCAATTCAAAATATTTTTCTAACCCCATGTAAAACACTTGTGTTTTTAAATATTGTGAGACGCATGATCAGTTAAAACCCGTTGCTGTGACGATAGGGTAATTCTTTGGCCTGATCCAGCTTACTTACCTAAAGTAGCTTCCAGTTTTCATAGAACACAAGAAATAGTCCTTTCCATCTTTCCTCCCCAATCCTGCCAACCAGAAAGAGAGTAAGCTCCACACTCTAGATGTTAGGAGATGTCTCCTAGAGTACCTATCGGTCACTGATTCCTGGAAGAAGGACAATGCCTTGTTTGTCTCCTTTCAAGGAACCAGGAAGGGTCTTAGGGTGTAAAAGAGCACGTTGGCTAGGTGGATTAAGGTACCTTCACACATAACGATATCGTTAACGATATCGTTGCTTTTTGTGACGTAGCAACGATATCGTTAAGGAAATCGTTCTGTGTGACAGCGACCAACGATCAGGCCCCTGCTGGGAGATCGTTGGTCGCTGAGGAAAGTCCAGAACTTTATTTAGTCGCTGGACTCCCTGCAGACATCGCTGGATCGGCGTGTGTGACACCGATCCAGCGATGTCTTCACTGGTAACCAGGGTAAACATCGGGTTACTAAGCGCAGGGCCGCGCTTAGTAACCCGATGTTTACCCTGGTTACCAGCGTAAAAGTAAAAAAAACAAACACTACATACTTACCTACCGCTGTCTGTCCCCGGCGCTCTGCTTCTCTGCACTCCTCCTGCACTGGCTGTGAGCGTCGGTCAGCCGGAAAGCAGAGCGGTGACGTCACCGCTCTGCTTTCCGGCCGCTGTGCTCACAGTCAGTGCAGGAGGAGTGCAGAGAAGCAGAGCGCCGGGGACAGACAGCGGTAGGTAAGTATGTAGTGTTTGTTTTTTTTACTTTTACGCTGGTAACCAGGGTAAACATCGGGTTACTAAGCGCGGCCCTGCGCTTAGTAACCCGATGTTTACCCTGGTTACCCGGGGACCTCGGGATCGTTGGTCGCTGGAGAGCTGTCTGTGTGACAGCTCTCCAGCGACGCTGCAGCGATCGACATCGTTGTCGGTATCGCTGCAGCGTCGCTGAGTGTGAAGGTACCTTTAGGGAGGCTATTTCTCTAGCGCACACTTCAAGTGGCAGGCCGGCACCTGAGAAGCTGAGGGTGCATTCCACTCGTTCCATGGCAGCCTCGTGGGCGGAGAGGTCGGAAGTCTCCATTGACCAAATATGTAAGGCGGACATTTGGTCCTCTCTGAGCACATTTTACAATCATTATAGGTGAGACTTGGGTGCTTCCACAGACCTCTCCTTCGGGATAAGGGTACTGCAGGCTGTAGTCCCTCTCTAAGTAGTTATTACTCTCTGTAATTCTCTCATGGTGCTGTCATGGGCAATCGAATAAATTCTTACTTACCGTTAATGATATTTTTCTGAGCCCATGACAGCACCCTTACATTCCCTCCCCTTTTTTACATTGGGTGTGCACTTCTTCCTCTTATGAGGTTCACATGTGTAGAATAGTTAGTCGTTAGAGTTTTGTACATAATTTTGCTATTAACCATGGTGGTCCTCTCAAGCTCTGTAATCCAACTGATGCATGAGAGAGGTGCCGCCCTTTTGTAACTGTTGGTTTCCTGTTCCTGAAGGGCAGATCCCCTCTATCGTGGTGCTGTCATGGACTCCGAAAAATACCATTAACGGTGAGTAACTAAGACTTTTTTTTGTAAAGCTGCAGTATGGGGCGCCTTATCCTGCTATGGAACTGCATTATGCTGCTATGGGGTTGCAATATACTATATTTGACAAGGGGGTGCATTATACCACTATGGGTGTGCATTATACCACTATGGAGGTGCATCATAGTAATATGGGGCTGTATTTTACTGCTATGGGGCTGCATTATACTACTATGGGGGTTCATTATACCATTATGGGGGTACATTATACTATATATGACAAGGGGGTGCAATATACTATGGGGGTGCATTATACTATATATGACTATGGGGGTGCATTATACCACCATGGGGCTGTATTATACCACCATTGTGCGTCATTATACTACTATTGGGGTGCATTATACTGGTATGGGGCTGCATTAAACTATATATGACTGAGGCATTATCTAATATATAAAGCTGAATGTATGTGTATGTATGTGTGTATGTCCGGGATTGGCATCTGCACCATCGCAGCTACAGCCACAAAATTTTGCACAGTCACACGTCTGGACCCTGAGAGCGTCATAGGCTATGTTGTGAGGCGAAATTTTAACCCCGCGCATTCCAATTCACCAAACAATTTTGCCCCTATCTACATAATGGGGAAAAAGTGAAAGGAAGAGTGTTGGAGGCAAATTGACAGCTGCCAGATGTGAACAAGGGGGGCTTAAAGAATGAGAGCGATGGCGCCAAAGAGTATATGCACCGTACAGTTGCTAAGGTGGGGCCCCGACATGGGATACTCACCACACACGGGGATATGAACACACACACACACACTACCACATGCTTGAACACATATACCACCGTCAGCACACATTTCACCACACATACACCAACCTCGCCACATAAAAGTCGAAACACAAAAGTCGCCACTCAAAACTCGCCAGATGCAAAATCTGCCACATGCAAAACTCGCCACATGCAAGACTCGCCACATGTGCAAAACTCACCTCATGGAAAACTCGCCACACGCAAAACTTGCACATGTGGAAAAATTGCCACATACACAAAAGTTGCAAAAGTTGTCTTACACAAAACTTGCACATACTCAAAACGCACCACTCATAAAACTTGCTACGCGCAATACTCGCCATGCGCAAAACTTGCTGCACACAACTTGCTACACTAACCTGTCACATGCAATTCGACACACAAAATTTGCTACACGCATGTCGCCACACAAAACTCATCTCACAAAAGTCGCTACACTCAACTCAACACACACAACTTGACACATGAAACTTGCCCTAAAACACACACAAGTCTGGTATTATCCTTCAAAAATAAAAATCTGATTAATAAGCAGACAAATTACAAGAGCAACAAAAGTACAATATAGGAAATACGGCAGCTGTCAGTCACATGACCTGTCTATTATGTGTATGTGTGAGCCAATATATACTGCCAGGGGGAGGGCTTCCTGTTGGCTGGGGATTTATCAGGCTGCCAATAGCAACCAATCACAGCTCAGCTTCTATTTTGCTACAGTTAATTAATCTGAGCTCTGATTGGTTAATATAGGCAACAAAGGACATTCTCAGTATAACAAAGCTTGTGTGAGGTAATAGAATGTCAGTTAGGGTGTGTTGGTGGAAAGGCTGATGTCAGTCACATTACCTCTATGTGAGAGGATATAGAAACTGCCAGTTAGACTATTTTTACCACAATAATGCCTCATAAGAAAAGGAATTCCATGACACGAATGTCAGCTGATGCGAAAAGAAAAATGTGAAGACCGAGAAACAAGGCTGACACACATGAGAACAGCAGCTGCTTCCTCAAGAGCCAATGAACATTCTGAGCAGAGGGAATTGAGGCTTGCAGACAAGAGAACAAGAGCTGCTTCCTCAAGGGCCAATAAACTTTCTGAGGAGAGGGAGGGACAGTCATTGAAAGTAGAATGCCAACCACCAGAGTCATAGACCGCCTACCAAGAAATTAGTGGCACGGATATACGTTATGTAGAATATTACTTTATTTAATTGAAAAATGGTAACAACATAATTATTTCGTGTGCACATGTTGGAATAAAAATAAAAACAATAATATAATAGGTGACATATATATATATACAAAATGATCACCAATATATAAAAACCGAAATTGGCATAGGGTGTACCATATAAGGGAGAATAAATCTCAGGGCTCCTAAAAAAACTTTATGTAAAGTACTGAGTAACACAAGTGAAAAAATAAAATAGGAGTGTATAAGTATAAAATATGGGGTTAAAATATATTACCCAAGAGATAAGCCGTAGGCTATATGCTAGTGCAAAATGTGCAATATGCAAAAAAGAGCCAAAAGGTGCTATGTGCTAACGATACAAAGTACAGTAGTAGAGGGTTAAAGGGACACTGTCACCTGAATTTGGAGGGAACAATCTTCAGCCATGGAGGCGGGGTTTTTGGGTGTTTGATTCACCCTTTCCTTACCCGCTGGCTGCATGCAATATTGGATTGCAGTTCATTCTCTGTCCTCCGGAGTACATGCCTGCACAAGGTGCAATCTTGCCTTGCGCAGGCGTGTACTATGGAGGACAGAGAATGAACTTCAATCCAATATTGCAGCCAGCATGCAGCCAGCGGGTAAGGAAAGGGTGAATCAAACACCCAAAAACCCCGCCTCCATGGCTGAAGATTGATCCCTCCAAATTCAGGTGACCGTGTCCCTTTAAATAGGAGGAATGCCAATACCTTAATGGTGCCACCGATCCAAACTATGCGCGTACTACTGTACTTTGTATCGTTAGCACATAACACATTTTGGCTCTTTTTTTGCATATTGCACATTGCACATTTTGCACTAGCATATAGCCTACGGCTTATCTCTTGGGTAATATATTTTAACCTCATATTTTATACTTATACACTCCTATTTTATTTTTTCACTTGTGTTACTCAGTACTTTACATAAAGTTTTTTTAGGAGCCCTGAGATTTATTCTCCCTTATATGGTACACCCTATGCCAATTTCGGTTTTTATATATTGGTGATCATTTTGTATATATATATATGTCACCTATTATATTATTGTTTTTATTTTTATTCCAACATGTGCACATGAAATTATTATGTTGTTACCATTTTTCAATTAAATAAAGTAATATTCTACATAACGTATATCCGTGCCACTAATTTCTTGGTAGGCGGTCTATGACTCTGGTGGTTGGCATTCTGCTATCTATGTGACTGGTTACCACTCAATCTTTCTGTTATCACTGGGCTCACCCTAAAGTTATATACACATATATATGCGTGTGTATGTACATATATGTATGTATATATATATATATGTGGGTGATGGTACATGAAAATTATCCTACCCTTTAAGTGTTAACAATTCTGCCCCCAGTCATTGAAAGTAGTTGTAATCGATTTACAATCTCCATGCTTTTCCCATGGTCAACTTTGTGGCCTGTTCAAGAGTTGGAACAGCCAAAAATCTGTTTGTCTTTGCACCTGAGGGAAAAACTAAGAATGTCGTTTATCAAAAGGCTCTCGAATAAGTAGTAGAAGATTACTTCACATTACTTGGTCAATTTAGTTAAATCTGTGTGGAATATCTCTGGTGTTGAAATATATGTTGTGAAATGCTTCTATTAGCTTAGTTTTTGCCTTTTAATAATTACATTTCTATCTATTTGTTTTGTGGTTTTTGTGTGCAGAATAAATTTTTATTAACACATTCTATTTTGCTAACAGCAGTTATTAACCCGAGCGAAGGCGGGTAGTACAGCTAGTACTATATATGACTTGGGGTGCATTATACTGCTTTATATGTCTATGGGGTACAGGCGTGTACTATGGAGGACAGAGAATGAACTTCAATCCAATATTGCAGCCAGCGGGTAAGGAAAGGGTGAACCAAACACCCGAAAACCCCGCCCCTATGGCTGAAGATTGTTCCCTCCAAATTCAGGTGACAGAGTCCCTTCAAGGATGAGCTAGCCAGTTGAGACCTACCAACCTACCAACTACCCTCAACGACCTGATCTCCCTCACCATCTGTATAGACTTCCGCTTCCATGAACGTGCTAATGAGGTTGCACGTGAAAGAAAACCATGGTGCCTGGCTCTGTCTTTTCAAGGACCACCTGTTCCTTTGCCCTCCCTTGTCGAGGACTCATTGGAACCCATGCAGATCGACCACCTTGCCCTTGCTAGACAGAGACTGAGGGATCGTTGCACTAAAGGCCAGTGCCTTTATTGTGGAGTTGTGGGTCACTCCATTCGAGTCTGTCCGGTGAGACCAGAGAAGCTCCAGTATCTAGGGGCGGTAGGAGAGGCCTCTCTAGATGGAAAGGACATCTCCCTACCTCTGACCCTTATTGTAGCCGTGACATCTGGTGAATCCCAGATTGTTGAGTCGGCATATTTGGATTCTGGTGCAGCCTGAAATTTTATCCTCTAAGCGGTAGTGGATCTATTCCGAATCCCAGTTCATCCACTCAAGAACCCCCTGGCAATAACATATGTCGATGGGAGAACTCTTCGGGAGGCCGTTCGTCTGGCTACTGAGCCGCAAGAGGTCCGTATTGGAATGCTTCATACTGAGAAAATTGCCTTCTATGTTATTTCACACATGTCTCGCGCCTTTCTCTTAGGCCTTTCTTGGCTACGGCAGCACGAACCTGTGTTGGACTGGAGAACTGGAGAGGTGCTCCTCTGGGGATACTCCTCTCATGAGAAGTGTCTGGCTCCAGTACATCCGGTTAAGGCCCCGTCATGTCCGGCATCGCTGCCCGGTTTGCAGTCAGCCTATTGGTCCTTTGCCAATGTTTTTGACAAGACGAAAGTAGAGACTTTGCTGCCCCACAGTCCTATGACTGCCCTATCGACTTGATTTCTGGATCTACACCCCCTAGAGGCCGAATTTACCCTCTGTCCTCAGCTGAGACTCATGTCGGACTACATTCAGGAGAATTTGGCCAGTGGGTTCATTCAGAAATCCTCCTCTCCTGCTGGGGCTGGGTTTTTCTTCATTAAGAAGAAGGATGGATCACTCCAACCTTGTATTGACTATTGAGGTCTCCACCAGAGCACAGTGAACAATAAATACCCTATCTCATTGAGTCCTGAGTTGTTCAACTAATTAAGGGGTGCCAGGATCTTCACCAAATTAGACATAAGAGGCACCTACAACCTAATCCGCATTTGCCGGGAGACGAATGGAAGATGGATTTTAACATTAGGGACGGACATTATGAATACCGAGTGATGCCCTTCGGTCTCAGTAATGCATCAGCATTTTTTCAAGAATTCGTCAACGACATCTTCCTGGACCTGCGTTATTTCTGCGTACTCATGTATCTAGACAATATTCTAGTATTTTCCTCGGATCTGGCCTCCCACAGACGAGCAGTTTGGCAGGTTCTTCAGCATCTGAGGAAGAATCGCCTATACGCCAAGTATTAGAAATTAGTTTTAAAACAGTCCTCTCTTCCCTTCTTATGTTACATTATCTCAGATACCGGACTCAGGATGGATCCTGAGAAAGTCTCTTCCATCCTTGGCCGCTGCCTGTGGGGGTCAAAGCAATTCAGTGATTCCTTGGCTATGCTAATTATTATCGGCAATTCATTCCTCACTTCTCCATGCTGACCGCTCCTATCTCTGCTATGACTCGAAAGGGAGCCGATCCGAAGAACTGGTCCTCCGAGGCTGAAGAGGCCTTCCACTATCTTAAATGGTCCTTCTCCGCCGCTCCTGTTCTACATCACCTGGAATTGAACAAACAGTTCTTCCTAGAGGTGGACGCATCCTCGTTAGGGGCTGGAGTTGTGCTCACCCAGAAGGCCTCCTCGGGTCACCGAGTGTCCTGCGGTTTCTTTTCTAAGGCCTTCTCAGCTCCTGAGCGTAAGTACTCTATCGGGGCGTAAGTACTCTATCGGGGCCCAAGAGTTACTTGCCATTAAGATGGCTTTGGAGGAGTGGCGTTACCTGCTGGAGGGTGCAGTCTATCCTGTGATCATCTATACCAGGGGTGGGGAATCTTTTTTTCTGCCAAGGGCCATTTGGATATTTATACCATCCGTCGGGGGCTGTACAAACTCTGCCCACAAAGTACATCCTGACTCTGGCAGTGGTTTCAGTATGTAATCTTTCATTGCATGCCCTTCAGTGTTCAGTAGTGAACACTGCATGTGTGTGCTAACAGAGCAATAATAAATTAATGAGCTGATTGTAATCAAAATACACCTCCCTGCCCAAGAATGCAGTCCCAGAGAATCTGCTTGGGAGCCTGATAAAAGGTCATCAAGGGCCATAAATGACCATGGGGCCTGAGGTTCCCCACCCCTGATCTACACGGGCCATAAGAACCTGCGTATCTCCAGTCCGCCCAGAGACTTAAACCACGCCAACCTAGGTGGTCTTTATTTTTTGCTTGCTTTAACTTCCTTTTACATTTTAGGTCCGGTGACAAGAACATCAGAGCAGATGCCCTCTCTCGGTCTTTTCTGTCTGAGGATCAAGAGGAGGATCCACAATTTATCATTGAACCATCTAAGATGGTCACTGTCGCTCCAGTCAGTCTGTCACAAATTCCTCCAGGGAAGACCCTTGTGGCTGAATCCGAGAAGGAGCGAGTTTTGTCGTAGGGCCACTTGTGCAAGGTGTTTGGTCACACGGGACAAAGGAAGACTGTACAGTTGATTTCTCGCCACTACTGGTGACCGTCCATTAGGAGAGGGATCTATGCTTACATGGCTGCCTGTCTGATTTGTGCCCTCAATAAAGTCTCCAGACAACTTCCTGCCTTTACCCGTACCATCTGGTCCATGGCAGCACATACCAATGGACTTCATTACGGATTTGCCAGTATCCGAGGGTTGCACCATCATCTGGGTAGTCGTGAATCGCTTCTACAAAATGGCGCACTTTACCTCGTTGTCTGCTCTTCTGTCCACTCCTGAACTGCCTGACCGCTTCATCAAACATATTTTCTGCCTGCCTGTGTCTGATCGAGGTTCACAGTTCACTTCCAGATTCTGGCGAGCTCCCTCTAAACATCTGGTTATCATCTTGGATTTCTCATCGACCTTTCACCCCCAGTCCAGTGGGCAATTGGAGTGTGTCAACCAAGTCCTGGGCAATTGCCTGCGACACTTCATCAATGGCCACCATAATGATTGGGGGAAATTAGTTCCCTGGGTTGAGTTCTCGTATAGCAATCATGTTGGTGAAGCCTCGGGAGAATCTCCGTTCTACATTGTGTTCGGTCGGCAACCCAAGGTTCCTCTCCTGGTGACTGTTCCTCCTGTTGTCCTTGTGGCAGATGTCCTCTCCAAGAATTTTGTGAAGTTGTGGGAGGAGACCAAAGCCACTTTAAAGGCATCCTCCGCCCGAATAAAGAAACATGCAGACAAAAAGCATCTGGATCCTCCTTGCTTCCGTCCTGGTGACAAGGTATAGCTTTCATACAGGTACGTCCGGCTGAAGGTTCCTTCTTACAAGTTGGGTCCTCGTTTTATCGGGCCTTTCGAGGTGTTGAAGCAGATCAACAAGGTCTCCTATAAATTGAAGCTTCCTCCTTCTGTGCAAATTCCAAATTCCTTTCATGTATCTCTACTGAAGCCCGTCATCCTGAGTCCCTTCTTCAAGGATCCCAGTACCATGCCCCTGCCAACAGCCTCGGATGATGTTTTTGAAGTGGAGAACATCTTGTCCATTAAGAAGGTGAGGCAAGACCTTATTCCTCATTGACTGGAAGGGATTTTGTCCTGAAGAAAGGTCCTGGGAGCCTAAGGAGAATATTCACGCTCCGATTCTTCTCCGGAACTTCCTAGATGGCTTGAAGAGGAGGGGGGGGGCACTGTTAGCACTATGCCGTATCCCTGGTCTGACAGGCAGGGTCTCCGGCGTGTCTCTTCACTCACCCATGCTGCATACAGTTCTTCCCTTCCCCATGCTTGGCATGCTTCCAGCCGGTCCTCTAGCCAGGTCCTTAGGGCATGCGCATGTGTGCTCCCGCCCTCTTAAATGGCCAGCGCGTGCACTTGCTATTTCCTCCCCAGCCAATGGCTGTGGGACATTATGTATATATTTTGCAAAAAGGAAAAAAAAGAGCATGAACCGCACATCCCAAATTCATACTTTGATCTAAAGCCGCTAGGCAAAAATTTATATACTGAACATGAGGTTTTCAGTTTAACATTCTGATCAGACTGTATGAAGCCCACTGCCACTTCACGGCAAACCTCGTAGTGGGTCCTATCGCCCTAACGGAGCGGAGCCGTGCGGCAACCACCGCCACAGCGGCCACGCACCAGCAGGGCGGACAGCCTGTTGCCCCACAGCACCCATGCTGCGAGACTGAGCCCCCATGACTCCAGACCGCGCCGCCCCACCAGCACAAAGCCACAGCAACAATGGCCGCCACACAGCACCAGCACCAAAATGAAAGGAGCATTGAAACTCACCTTCCTCCAGCTCTTCAGTGAGAGCCAAAATGGGCTAGACCCCATACTTTGCAGTCTCCTGCTAATTAAAATCACCTGTGCCAAATGGGAGGAGTGCTGGTCCAAGAAAGAGACAAGAACATGCTTTGCAAAAAGGAAAAAAAAGAGCATGAACCGCACATCCCAAATTCATACTTTGATCTAAAGCCGCTAGGCAAAAATGTATATACTGAACATGAGGTTTTCAGTTTAACATTCTGATCAGACTGTATGAAGCCCACTGCCACTTCACGGCAAACCTCGTAGTGGGTCCTATCGCCCTAACGGAGCGGAGCCGTGCGGCAACCACCGCCACAGCGGCCACGCACCAGCAGGGCGGACAGCCTGTTGCCCCACAGCACCCATGCTGCGAGACTGAGCCCCCATGACTCCAGACCGCGCCGCCCCACCAGCACAAAGCCACAGCAACAATGGCCGCCACACAGCACCAGCACCAAAATGAAAGGAGCATTGAAACTCACCTTCCTCCAGCTCTTCAGTGAGAGCCAAAATGGGCTAGACCCCATACTTTGCAGTCTCCTGCTAATTAAAATCACCTGTGCCAAATGGGAGGAGTGCTGGTCCAAGAAAGAGACAAGAACATGCTTTGCAAAAAGGAAAAAAAAGAGCATGAACCGCACATCCCAAATTCATACTTTGATCTAAAGCCGCTAGGCAAAAATTTATATACTGAACATGAGGTTTTCAGTTTAACATTCTGATCAGACTGTATGAAGCCCACTGCCACTTCACGGCAAACCTCGTAGTGGGTCCTATCGCCCTAACGGAGCGGAGCCGTGCGGCAACCACCGCCACAGCGGCCACGCACCAGCAGGGCGGACAGCCTGTTGCCCCACAGCACCCATGCTGCGAGACTGAGCCCCCATGACTCCAGACCGCGCCGCCCCACCAGCACAAAGCCACAGCAACAATGGCCGCCACACAGCACCAGCACCAAAATGAAAGGAGCATTGAAACTCACCTTCCTCCAGCTCTTCAGTGAGAGCCAAAATGGGCTAGACCCCATACTTTGCAGTCTCCTGCTAATTAAAATCACCTGTGCCAAATGGGAGGAGTGCTGGTCCAAGAAAGAGACAAGAACATGCTTTGCAAAAAGGAAAAAAAAGAGCATGAACCGCACATCCCAAATTCATACTTTGATCTAAAGCCGCTAGGCAAAAATTTATATACTGAACATGAGGTTTTCAGTTTAACATTCTGATCAGACTGTATGAAGCCCACTGCCACTTCACGGCAAACCTCGTAGTGGGTCCTATCGCCCTAACGGAGCGGAGCCGTGCGGCAACCACCGCCACAGCGGCCACGCACCAGCAGGGCGGACAGCCTGTTGCCCCACAGCACCCATGCTGCGAGACTGAGCCCCCATGACTCCAGACCGCGCCGCCCCACCAGCACAAAGCCACAGCAACAATGGCCGCCACACAGCACCAGCACCAAAATGAAAGGAGCATTGAAACTCACCTTCCTCCAGCTCTTCAGTGAGAGCCAAAATGGGCTAGACCCCATACTTTGCAGTCTCCTGCTAATTAAAATCACCTGTGCCAAATGGGAGGAGTGCTGGTCCAAGAAAGAGACAAGAACATGCTTTGCAAAAAGGAAAAAAAAGAGCATGAACCGCACATCCCAAATTCATACTTTGATCTAAAGCCGCTAGGCAAAAATTTATATACTGAACATGAGGTTTTCAGTTTAACATTCTGATCAGACTGTATGAAACCCACTGCCACTTCACGGCAAACCTCGTAGTGGGTCCTATCGCCCTAACGGAGCGGAGCCGTGCGGCAACCACCGCCACAGCGGCCACGCACCAGCAGGGCGGACAGCCTGTTGCCCCACAGCACCCATGCTGCGAGACTGAGCCCCCATGACTCCAGACCGCGCCGCCCCACCAGCACAAAGCCACAGCAACAATGGCCGCCACACAGCACCAGCACCAAAATGAAAGGAGCATTGAAACTCACCTTCCTCCAGCTCTTCAGTGAGAGCCAAAATGGGCTAGACCCCATACTTTGCAGTCTCCTGCTAATTAAAATCACCTGTGCCAAATGGGAGGAGTGCTGGTCCAAGAAAGAGACAAGAACATGCTTTGCAAAAAGGAAAAAAAAGAGCATGAACCGCACATCCCAAATTCATACTTTGATCTAAAGCCGCTAGGCAAAAATTTATATACTGAACATGAGGTTTTCAGTTTAACATTCTGATCAGACTGTATGAAGCCCACTGCCACTTCACGGCAAACCTCGTAGTGGGTCCTATCGCCCTAACGGAGCGGAGCCGTGCCCGCTCCGTTAGGGCAATAGGACCCACTACGAGGTTTGCCGTGAAGTGGCAGTGGGCTTCATACAGTCTGATCAGAATGTTAAACTGAAAACCTCATGTTCAGTATATAAATTTTTGCCTAGCGGCTTTAGATCAAAGTATGAATTTGGGATGTGCGGTTCATGCTCTTTTTTTTCCTTTTTGCAAAGCATGTTCTTGTCTCTTTCTTGGACCAGCACTCCTCCCATTTGGCACAGGTGATTTTAATTAGCAGGAGACTGCAAAGTATGGGGTCTAGCCCATTTTGGCGCTCACTGAAGAGCTGGAGGAAGGTGAGTTTCAATGCTCCTTTCATTTTGGTGCTGGTGCTGTGTGGCGGCCATTGTTGCTGTGGCTTTGTGCTGGTGGGGCGGCGCGGTCTGGAGTCATGGGGGCTCAGTCTCGCAGCATGGGTGCTGTGGGGCAACAGGCCGTCCGCCCTGCTGGTGCGTGGCCGCTGTGGCGGTGGTTGCCGCACGGCTCCGCTCCGTTAGGGCAATAGGACCCACTACGAGGTTTGCCGTGAAGTGGCAGTGGGCTTCATACAGTCTGATCAGAATGTTAAACTGAAAACCTCATGTTCAGTATATAAATTTTTGCCTAGCGGCTTTAGATCAAAGTATGAATTTGGGATGTGCGGTTCATGCTCTTTTTTTTCCTTTTTGCACATTATGTATATATTGCTTCCTCCCCACTGCGGAGTGGCCTGATCAACCTTCCTGTTTTGCAGTCTAAGTTGCGTAAGGTTGCATACCAGTCCCCGCTACACTCAACTGCAGACCCTGCTTGCTGCACTCTAATCCAGACCTTTCCTGCTGCACTCAACTGCAGATCCTATCTGCTGCACTCTACTGCAGATCCTGTCAGCTGCACTCTGAAACAAAAACTGCCCTCTGCACTCTGATACAAACTCTGTCTGCCGCACTCTGCATTCTAATACAAACTGTGCCAGCTGCTCCCTCCACTATTTCCTCTGGGTCCAGTTGCTGCGCTTCCGTTGGCCTGTCCTGGAGTGGCGCCTGCCGTTCAATGGGAGCCAAGCGTAACCTCACCATCAGAGGCTCTAGTGAACAGGTGTTCACTTAGTCACGCCCCTCCAGATTCTCCACGGTCTGTGGCACAGTGGCTCCACAATCCACATCTGTGACAATACCATAGAAAATTTATGGAGGGAGTTGAAGCTCCGAGATGAGTACGTCTTCTACCGCTATCACCTCGTACCACGTTACAAATAAAGCACTTATTAGATTTTGTATAAGTGCTGAATTCTGTGCGATCTGTGCAAAATTTATAGCCTGAAGGGTCTCACCCCTGCAATTATCATGGCTTCTACATGCCAGGTACCTCATTTTTCAATCATTTTCAAAGGAGTGTCCAGTGGGAATATATCATTAAGGTGTTCTTAAGCCCTTTGGGTCAGCAGTTATTGCTGGGGAAGGTACAGTAGCTGGTGGGTCCTTGTGTCATTGGATGCCCCACTCCTTTTTCATGCCCATGTTTTATGTGGTCAAAAATCCAGTTGGGTCAACACCTTCTAAGGCTTCTCTTACCTTGAAAATACTTGAGGTTATGACCTAGTTCTTTTTTGTTTCTATAATTTCTTCTTGGAAATCCCAGGGTTCAGAAGCTACATGAAGGACACTGGAATAAAAATACATGATTGCATAAATCCCAGACTCAGCAGATTACACGATGTAACATTGATCAATAAATACATTAAATCCCTAGGGATTCTCCACTGAACTCCCCTGCCAATAAAAACAGCGTCGCTGCCATGCCCAGTGTTGACTCTGCAGCCGTATGATTCAGTTACATTTCTCCACACGATTCTCATCACTCTCAGGTGGGGTGGTAGAATTATTTGTGTATGGTATTTTATGAAACCATCTTAGAACTTGTAGGATGTTAATTTGTATAATGAAACAAAAGGGCTTTCAATGCTGCAGAGTTCAGAAACATGTCAGGACAGAGATTCCTCCAGGACGTTGTACTGAGGCTCCACAGGAATCTTTATATTCTCCAAAAACCTTAATACAAGGCAATGCAAAAACCAAGCCTTAATGATCCTTTTTTTTATTATTGTCTTCGTATTAATAAGCACATATGCCCTTCTCTCCACCTTATGTGCCAGACCTGCTGCAAAGTTATGGCAAGTGACTGAATGTGTAAAATATCGGTTAAGAAGGGTTAACCACTTTGAACAATGCCTTTCATTCCAAGAGTCCCATAATAATAAGTCAGTTAGGATGTCACATTTTTGGGACCTCCAGTAATAAGCTGTAATCTTTTGCAAAATCCTGTATCAAATGGTTAATTCCCGTGAAGTTGCACAGGAGCTCTTTATGCGTGACCTGTTGTATGAAGTACATGGGCTGACCATGTAATGCACATGTGCTAAGTCCTCCAGAGCAAGAGATGTTTTTAGCTGCTCTACTCAGCTGATAAGTGAAGTTCTTAGGCAAGGACTCATATCTATTTCTATTGGAAAAACTTCCATTAAATATTGATAAACTAGGTAAATTAAGGTGAGCCCTTGTAATGCAAGGAGAAGCTTCAAAATACATTTCAATTATGTTATATCCTTGATTAAAGTATTTGCAGAATATTCAGTCTGGTGCTTATCAATAATTTGTGGTAAAAGCTTTTGATACAAGTAAAAGATACCGTATATTCCATTTTGCGTCACTGAGAAGGCTGCAATGGTAAAATAATCTCAGGACTAGAGCTTAATACTTGCAGGCTGCTCATCAAATGTTATATGACATTTGAGGCCAAGCCAACTAAACTGGACGGTCATTCGTGGCTCCTCACAGCTGTCGTTCCATGGAAAGTTTGTGAAACGTTTTCAAACTTTGCCAGAATTGTCCTTCATCCTTATAACATAAATACAGCAATGCAGGTTCCTGAATGATCTGAACATGATGGTGACTTGTGTTTGGGTATGTGTCCACGTTCAGGATTGCATCAGGATTTGGTCAGGATTTTATGTCAGTATTTGTAAGCCAAAACCAGGAGTGGAACAATTAGAGGAAAAGTACAATAGAAACATATGCACCACCTCTGCATTTATGACCCACTCCTGGTTTTGGCTTACAAATACTGACATAAAATCCTGACCAAATCCTGATGCAATCCTGAACGTGGACACATACCCTCAGTGGCGTAGGAAGGGGGCTGCGGGGGGTGCGGGCCGCCCCGGGCGGCACAATGCGGGGGGCGGGCATCTAGCCCTGCTGGCACAAGCATCTTTTCATTCAGTGCAGGGCCAGGCAGTGCAGGCACATCGGGGTTAAGAAGGCAGCGTGACTTTGTTTGTGGGCGGAGAGAGCACTTCTCCTGCTCTGCTCCTCCGCCCGCCCCTTGCTGGCTGCTGTGAAGTGAACACTTATTAGGACAGGCAGATTCCGGAGGAGCTCCTTCCTTGCCGCCCTGAGTGAGTGCGATGTATCTTTGTATTCTGACAGTCTGGGTGACCTGGGGCGGCCACAGCTGATATATATATATACTTCAGCAGCCGCCCAGGCCCCCAGCACCTGTCCTGTATATGTATATACTGTATCTGTACAGCCTGCATGACAGTATATATAATATATATACAGGACAGGTGCTGGGGGCCTGGGCTGGGCGGCTGTTGAAATTTATACACTGCACAGTACCATCACTCCCCTGTATATATACACTGCACAGCACCACTGCCCTGTATATATACACTGCACAGTACCACTGCCCCTGTATATATACACCACACAGTACCTCTGCCCGGTATATATACACCGCACAGTACCACTGCCCTGTATATATACACTGCACAGTACCTCTGCCCGGTATATATACACTGCACAGTACCACTGCCCTGTATATATACACTGCACAGTACCACTGCCCCTGTATATATACCCTGCACAGTACCACTGCCCCTGTATATATACACTGCACAGTACCACTGCCCTGTATATATACACTGCACAGTACCACTGCCCCTGTATATATACACCGCACAGTACCTCTCCCCTGTATATATACACCGCACAGTACCACTGCCCCTGTATATATACACTGCACAGTACCACTGCCCTGTATATATACACTGCACAGTACCACTCCTCCTGTATATATACACTGCACAGTACCACTGCCCTGTATATATACACTGCACAGTACCACTCCTCCTGTATATATACACTGCACAGTACCACTGCCCCTGTATATATACACTGCACAGCACCACTGCCCCTGTATATATACACTGCACAGTACCACTGCCCCTGTATATATACACTGCACAGTACCATCACTCCCCTGTATATATACACTGCACAGTACCACTGCCCCTGTATATATACACTGCACAGTACCACTCCTCCTGTATATATACACTGCACAGTACCACTCCTCCTGTATATATACACTGCACAGTACCACTCCTCCTGTATATATATACACTGCACAGTACCACTGCCCTGTATATATACACTGCACAGTACCGCTCCTCCTGTCCTGTATATATACACTGCACAGTACCGCTCCTCCTATCCTGTATATATCCACTGCACCGTACCATCACTCCCCTGTATATATACAATGCACAGTACCACTCCCCTCTATATATACACTGCACAGTACCATCACTCCCCTGTATATATACAATGCACAGTACCACTCCTCCTATCCTGTATACATACACTGTAGAATTTGCAATAGCTGTCACTCATGTTAGAAGTGAAATCTGGCATTGTACTATACCTAGATTTCTCTGCCGTATCTGGGCATCATGAATCATGGTATGTGTTAAAGGGGGGACCCACTGAGACTCTTTTGCCCGGGGCCCTCAAAAACCTGGAGCCAGCCCTGGGGGTGGGTCACTGGCCCGGCGCTGCAGCTGTTTAACGCTATTGACGTGCGGGCCCGCGCCCGCACGTCAATAGTTAACAGCCGCCAGCCAATCTGAGGCAGCTGACGTCAGTCCCAGTGTGCATGTCGCCGGCGTCTGACATCATTGTCAGTCGCCGGCGAGCGCACGTTTCAGCTGCGTGGAAAGAGCAGGAGCGCGGTCAGGTAAGCAGAACTTGTTTTTTTTTTCTGCAGTCCCAATCATGTGATGGTAACATTCACCGGCGAAACAATTTAACTTCTCCATCTGAGGTCTTTTTCCGCCTGGGTGGGTGGGGGGGGGCGCCAAGCTCGGGAACAGCCCCGGGCGGCAAAAGCTCTAGCTACGCCTCTGCATACCCTAAGGGTATGTGTCCACGTGCAGTAAACGCTGCGTGTTTGACGCTGCATAGAGCCGCAGCGTCAGACACGCAGCATCCAGATGTTACAGCATAGTGGAGGGGATTGAATGAAATCCCGTCTCCACTATGCGTAGTAACACGCACGCGGCGGCCCTGCGACTACGGACATGCTGCGCGTCTTTTCAGATCGCAGCATGTCCGTATATCTTGCGGCGACGCTGCGTCGCCGCAAGATATAGCACAGGGCCCTATGGTGGGGAGCGATGATCCCGGATGTGTGCTATGAACACATCCGGCATCATCGCGTCCCAGAAAGGGGGCGGGGCTTACCGCAGAGCTGCTAAGCCGCTCCGACGATACCGCCGGCCATCCTGAAAGTGGACACATACCCTAAAAGGGTGAGAAATGCTGTCCTGCGGCTCTGCAGAGCTGTCCATGAGATTATCGATTTCCACAAAGTTTGAGGGTGTTTTCACACACACAGCGATTTTGCAGCTTTTTCTTGTTTTTGTTTCCAAGCTTCTTCTTTTTTTTGTAATAGATCTTGCAGCCAGATGTTTGCTGAAAGCCAATAGTGAAATGTAAGACACACTGCAAACAATGTTTTGTTTATTAAGGGAGTATTTCTACATTTTGTTGCATTTTTGGGGTTTGTTGCCTTTTTTTGTGCTCTAAGTATGATGATTGTTTTTCAGTCGTCTTTGTTTAGGTTCTATATAGTAATTGGAATAAGGCTAAAGAGGTTGCATGTAAAAGATGCATGACGTTTATGGCATTTTTATACTTGGCATAGTGCATTTTCCCGCTAAAACGCAAAGTAAAATATATATATAATTGCCTAAGGGTTTTTCCGTCTGTCTGTCTTTCTGTCTGTCTGTCTGTCCTGGAAATCCCGCCTTTCTGAGTGACGGGCACAGCATCGACGTAGAAATCCCGCGTCTCAGCATAGTGGAGGGGATTTAGGCTACGTTCACATTTGCGTTGTTGTGTGTTGCGTCGGCGACGCAACGCACAACACATGCAAAAACGCATTGTTTTGTGACGCATGCGTCCATTTTTGGCTTGATTTTGAACGCAAAAAAAATGCAACTTGCTGCGTCCTCTGCGCCCTGATGCTTGCGCCAAAAATGCCACATGCGTCACAAAACGAAAGATAACGCATGTCCATGCGCCCCCATGTTAAATATAGGGGAGCATGACGCATGCGTCGCCGCGGCTGCGCCCGACGCAATGCTAATGTAGCCTTAATGAAATCCCGTCTCCACTATGCAGGAAAAAACGCATGCGTTTTTGCTGCGAAAACGCACATGCGTTGCGTTTTTTCAGAACGCAGCATGTTGCTACAATGAGCAAAAAACGCCAGAACACCGCAGGTGACCTGCCAGTGACCTCAGGTGCAGATTTGGTCAGGATTTTACCTGCATAAAATCCTGACCAAATCCTGAAGCAAGCCTGAACGTGGACACATACCCTAAGATTAAGCTCTATTTGACTATTTCTTAGTCCTTTCTGATTGACAGCTGACTAGCAGTGGTATAACTTGGGGTGTAGTTTGCTGTCATACCTGGCCCTTGTCAGCCACATTGCATTTTGCCACATACGGTATGTGGACTGCATTTCTGCAAACCACTGTTGAGGTGGCCCGGTACACATTTTGATAAACATATGCATCACAAATATGTCAATATTTTGCACATCCATTGCGGGAAATGAATAGTTTCAAAAGCAACAACTTTCTTTTTAATCACAGAGGATCCCGCAGGTGTTCAGTGCTGTGTAACGCTCCGGAAAACATGGAGTCATATGAGCGGATCCAGATGTGGATCTTTGCCTTGAGCTGGAATAATATTGGACTTTAGATCCCCTTTTTTAATATCACTGCGTAGCGCAAATACTTCTTTCTTGGAGAGGCTCTGCTTCTGTGTTTTAGGCCGGGGTCACACTAGACCGTAATACGGACGAGTGCAATGCGATAAAAAATCGCATAGCACTCGCCCCAATGTTAATCTATGGGGCAGCTCCCATCATCCGATATTTTCTCGGCCGTATTCAGGATCCGAGTGAAATCGCAGCATGCTGCGATTGTCAGCGTATCTCGGGCGAGACTCGCCAATGAAAGTCTATGGGTGCGAGAAAACATCGGATTACATACGGACCATGCGTGTACATTGCGAGAAATACGGAAGACTTCTCCAGGTGACAGGAAATTGAATCATCCATTATCAGGAAGCTTTGGAATGCTAATTTCTGGCCCACGCTGGATTGCAAACCAGGAAGCACGCCTCCACGGAGTGTTCTGTAGTAGCAGCATGGCCAGGCATATTTATGTGGAGATGCTCATTGCTCTGGTCCATGATAGGCCCGAATTATGGGACCAACGCGACGCACATTATGCAGACCGTGCACGTAAAGATGCAGCATGGAGGGCAATATGTCGCCACATGTTCCCCGATTTTGATGAGCGACCTCAAGAGGTTCAGCAAGAAATATGTAAGTACCATTCTTCAAAATTTTTTTTTTTTTTCATGTAAGCCTGAAAGCATCATATGTGTTTTGCTTATGATGTTAGTAAATCATCCATGCTCTTGGTTGAAGATGCCAAAACATTCCCAAGAGACACAAATATGGCTTTAAATTAATTTAGCTATAGTCCGTTAATATAGGGCCAAAGGAATTTTATGTCCCCCTAGCCTCCTGGGCCCATGTGTTTTGGCAAAGCCTGTAACTGTTTGTGTGTGATATTTGTGACGCCCAGGAGACCGGGATACCCAGCACCGGACCAATGGAGTCTGTCTCTTGAGGGGGATGTCACGGGTGGCTTGACCCGGTGCTGTGGCCTCAGGCAATGCACAGTGTAAGGGGTATCATGAGGGGACAGGCACTTACTTGATCAGCAGCAGGTACTCCCAGCGGTGACGATCCTGATCCTGGATAGATGGCTATTGTCCAAATGAAAGACTGAGGCACTGAAACGTTTAACCAGTTTACTTTAACATAAA
The DNA here is from genome assembly GCF_032444005.1 of Ranitomeya imitator. Taxonomy (NCBI): domain Eukaryota; kingdom Metazoa; phylum Chordata; class Amphibia; order Anura; family Dendrobatidae; genus Ranitomeya; species Ranitomeya imitator. The sequence goes on along the minus strand of NC_091283.1, from coordinate 152,962,972 downwards.
AGGATTTACAACCAGTCCTGTCACCGGAGTCTGTATGGGAACTCTGAGTTACTTTGACCCTGCCGGGGTCTTCGCCTCTTATTGTGCGCAATTTCTGTGTGGCCCTGCTGCTGTATGTGAACTGGCTGCCGGCCCAATCTGTCCCCTCCGGGTCCTAGTTCGACGGGCAACCCGAGTCCTTTTATCGGTTTACCCCCTCTGGGAGTACCGCTGAACTCTGTGTCTGTTGCTGCATCCGACCCTAGTGAAGCTGATATCACCTCACGTTTTTCCGGTTGCTGTATTATATATAATGAATACAGCCACGGATCCGGTATCCGTCTTTGCGCCTGTTCTGGGTAGTGATTAATGCTACCCGGTTCTCACAATGTCCTTTTTCTCTATCCCTCTTCTCCTCAGGCCGGTGATTTAGGCCTGGTAACAGTCACAGGGCTGTTAGAGATTCAACTGTATGACCTCTCACCATCAGCTCCTTGGCCCAACTGCCATTTCTTCTCTCAGACCAGAATGGATCAAGGGGAGTCTCTGGAGCTCCTCCTTCTGGCCGGAGGTGGTAGTGCAGTCTTGCTATTTTAGTATTTGTACTTACTGTCAGTAACTATTTTTGTGGCAAATACCCCTAGGGGTGCCACATTCCCCCTTAGTTAAGAACAGTACTCCGGGACTGTGGGACAATAACATTTTGAAATAACAATTAATATGTACAGAGTCTTAAAAATGAAAAGTTACAAAAACCACTCAAGGAAACAAAAATAGAGTTCTGTAAAAAGTCACTTCAAATAGCGTCCATTAATACAGTTCTATCCTTGAAGGTATTAGGAAAGGCACTGTACTTAGTGTCCAGGAATTTAGTTCCATTTTTCCAACGGAGTTATCAATATAAAGTCTAAAGAAAGTTCAAAAAGAGCAAAAAGCAAAGTTCAAAAAGCAGTCTTTCCGGAGCTTTGATTTAGTGCCTCCGGGCTGATAAAAAGTTCAAGAATATGCAAGAAGTTCATACAGACAAGTCTCTGTAGGCACTGGGCTTAAACGTTGCAGACTGATAACAATGACTATACTACATTTTCTGTTTAACTATATACGGCATAACATATATACAATTCACATTATGAGCTTTATAGTTGGTAATCTGCATACCTGGCCGGTAATTGACCCTGGGTACTACGCTGTGATCTACGTAATAGCGGTGTCTCTTCATGTGGTGTACTACTGTCTACTGCGGATGTAGTATCTGCCCGCTCTGCTAAAGATAATTCCACGACTATGGAGTTGGCAAGTCCACCGTGAATGGGATTACTCTGACCAGGAATCTGTTCTTCCTGGCCTGGAACCTCCTGTAGTACGGGGTCAGCCTCTTCCTGTCTTGGGACTTCTGGTATTGGGTTCGGTGTTGGGTAAAAGGCCACCATGGGAACCACTACTGCACCATGGTATGTTAGTAGGGTTTTGGGAAAGTCTCCTATACAGGTGTGATACACTTCCTCTTCTTTTTCCTTTACTGGTTGAACCTGTATGGGTTGAATAACTTCTGGTTCTGGCTGGACAACGTCTGGCTCTTTCAATGCTTCCGGACATAATTTAAGATTGTCTCTTGACACTAGTACAGATGTTAAGCCTCCGTTTTTGCTAATGAGACACATTTTAGGATTATCCACTCTTGTTGGTAAAACTGTGTAGGGTACGGCTTCCCACTGATTGTCCAGTTTATTGGTTCGACGATTTCTCTTGAGCACTTGGTCACCCGGTCTTAATGGGGTCGCTAGAGCATTCTGGTTGAAAGTTCGCTCTTGTCTTTCTCTAGTTTGCTGAAGGCTTCTTTCCACACTCTCTTGCACTTGGCGATACTGCTTTTGCCGTATGATATCCCAATTGGAGTCTTGAACTTCTGCGTCTGGTTTCAGAATTCCCATTTCTAGATCGATTGGTAATTGGCCGGGTCTTGCACGCATAAGGTAAGCTGGGGTGCAGTTGGTGGAGCTCACCGGGACATGATTATACAGATCCACCAAGTCAGGCAATTTCTCTGGCCATTGATTCCTTTCTGTCTCAGGTAAAGTCTTTAGTAGGTCTATTACAATATGGTTCATCTTCTCGCATAAGCCGTTTGTTTGTGGATGATAGGCCGTCGTCCGGATCTTTTTGCAACCATACATATTACAGAATTCTCTGAAGATCTCTGATTCAAAGGCTGTACCTTGGTCGGTGAGAACCTGTTCCGGATATCCATGGGGTCTACAAAAGTACGTTTGGAACGCTTTGGCTGCTGTTTTTGCTGTCAGATCTTTTACGGGTACTACTACCAAGAAACGTGAATAATGGTCCACGATGGTCAAGGCATAGACATAGCCGGACCGGCTTGGTGTCAACTTCACGTGGTCCATGGCTACAAGTTCAAGTGGTTGTTTGGTGATTATGGGCTGCAGTGGTGCTCTTTGGTTCTTTTGATCGTTTCTTCTGAGGTTGCACGGGCCACAATTTCTGCACCACTGTTCGATTGATTTTCTCATCCCGACCCAATAAAATCTTTCTCTTAGAAGTACTTCTAACTTTTTCCAACCGAAGTGACCAGCACCATTATGGTAAGCTTCGAGGACCATCTTCACATCTTGTTTAGGCACAATAATCTGCCAAACCAATTCATGTGTTTTCGGATTGGTGTATCTTCTACAGAGCTTCCCTTGATACAGGAACATTTTGCCTCTCTCTTTCCAGAGTTGATGCGTCTCTTCTGGGGCATCCTCATCGGGATATGCACTTTGCTCAGTCAACAGTTCCTTCACCAACTTCACAGCCGGATTGCTGTCTTGGGTGTCAGCCCATCTATGGTGTGCTAACGGATTAAAATTCACCTCTTGTTGTTTCTGATAGGTACTTGACTGATGATGTTTTGCCTTGGGACGATGGAAGGCTGGTAGTTCAATTTCTTCAAGCTCCCCCGTTTCCTCTTCTACATCTCTCAAGTGTGGCATCCGGGATAGGGCATCGGCATTTCCATTCTTGCGACCTGCTCGATACTTGATTATGAAGTTGTAATTAGATAACCGGGCTATCCATCGCTGTTCTAACGCACCTAATTTGGCTGTGTCCAGGTGGGTCAACGGATTGTTGTCAGTATAGACAATAAATTCTGCAGCGGCCAGATAGTGTTTGAAACGCTCCGTCACAGCCCAAACTACTGCCAGTAGTTCCAATTTGAAGGAGCTGTAATTTTCTGAATTTCTTTCAGTAGGCCGGAGCTTTCTACTTGCAAAGGCGATGACTTTCTCCCGACCTTCTTGCTTTTGTGACAGCACCGCTCCTAGTCCCACATTACTGGCATCGGTGTAGAGGATGAAAGGTTTATGGTAATCTGGGTATGCCAGAACCTCTTCTCCGGTTAGTGCCTTCTTTAGTTGTTCAAAGGAGTCTTCCCTTTCGTCGTTCCACTGAAAAGGAGGGTTTCGGTTTGAAGGTTTCTTCGTCTGCCCTACCAAGGTGTCTTGCAAGGGTGCTGCCAACTTGGTAAATCCTTTTATAAATCTGCGATAGTAACCCACCAATCCCAGGAATTGTCTCACTTCTTTTGCGCTGGTAGGTCTTGGCCAATCCCTTATGGCGCTTATTTTCTCGGGATCTGGTGCTACTCCCTCCGAACTCACGATGTGTCCCAGGTACTGTACCTTTGGCTTGAGAAGGTGACATTTGGATGGCTTGACTTTCATGCCATACCTGGATAAGGCTTCGAACACTTCTGCCAGGTCTATTAAGTGTTGTTCGTAAGTCTTTGAGTAGACGATCACATCATCTAGGTACAGGAGGACGGTCTCGAAGTTCTTGTGTCCGAGGCAGCATTCCATCAGCCGCTGGAAGGTACCGGATGCGTTGCAGAGTCCGAACGGCATGCGATTAAATTCACATAGACCCATTGGTGTGGTGAATGCCGTCTTTTCCTTATCTCTCTCAGCCACAGGGACTTGCCAATACCCGCTTGTTAAGTCTAAGGTGGAAAAATAATTAGCAGATTTCAAAGCAGTTAAGGACTCTTCTATCCTAGGCAAGGGGTAGGCGTCTTTATGGGTGATGTTATTAATCTTCCGGTAGTCTACGCACATTCTCATGGTTCCGTCCTTTTTTTTGACAATCACTAGAGGGGCCGCCCAGGGGCTACAGCTGTCTCTTATTACCCCGGCCTGTTTCATTTCCCTCAGCATATCTTTTGCACATTGATAGTGAGCGGGCGGTATGGGTCTATATCTTTCTTTTATTGGGGGATGGTCACCTGTGGGGATTGTGTGTTCTACCCCTTCTTTCCGTCCGAAGTCCAATGGGTGTTTACTGAAGACTTGTTCATATTCCGTCACTAGCCTATACACCCCTTGTTTTTGATGGGTAGGTGTTGAATTTATGCCCACGTGTAGCTGTTGGCACCAATCCTCCATTTCTCCATCTGAGCCATTGCCTTCCACCTGACAGGTTGGTTCTAAGGGCTCAATGGTTGTGATGGCATTGTTGTCAACAGTATATAGCTTTGCCATTGTAGCATACCTTGGCAAAGTGACCTCTTCCTCTCCACAGTTCAAAAGTCGTACCGGCACTCGTCCCCGGTGTACCTCGACTATCCCTCGTGCTGTGAGTACAGTGGGCCTGCTGTCGGTGTACACTGGTTCTATTAAGGCTTGATAATCTCGTCCATTAGTACCAATGGCTGCTCTACACCATACCAGCATTTCTGTTTTTGGTGGGATTACAATAGACGTTGGATCACTTACCCTCACACTGCCGATTTCTCCACCTGCAACTTCTACCTGTTGCCTTAACATCAATACTTTTATTTCCCTCCGGAGAACTCTCTGCTGGCAGGATTGGGCAGTTTCAGCAATTTGCTGTAAGACAGAAATGACTTCGGAAAAGCAGTTCTCTAACACATTCATTCCTATCAATACAGTTGGTTCACAGTTCCGCCGGTCAACATCAACAACAATTATACCCTGTTTCTTCAGTTCTACTTTACCAATCTTTATGGTCATCTCCCTGAATCCTAGTTTCGGTACCAACTTACCATTACTGGCCCATATATCTAGTTCAACATCAGAGGGCCCTTTATCAATATCTGCATCAGCCCAGTACCTCTTATAAAGGATATACGGTATAGATGAAATCTGGGAACCTGTGTCCAGCAAAGCGTTGAGGGGAATTCCGTCCAGCACGATAGGGATAATGGGTCGTCCTCCGATGTACCTGTCGTGCCAGGGTGTTGGGCCTTGAAAGTTCATTCCTGCGAAGCGGCCCGCATTCCCAGGGGATTCCCGTTTAAATCACAATCTCGTGCAAAGTGGCCCGGCTGCTGGCAACGGCGGCAAATGGGCTGTCCATCCGGTTGGTAGCGGTCGCGGGGTCGTCCTCTCCATGTCGGGTATCTCCGGGGTCTCATCCATGGAACATCCTCTCTACAGTTTGCCAACTCCATCTTGTGTCCTCTCATCTCCTGCATGGTTTTAGCCATTGAAGCAACAACATCAGCTAAAGAGTCAAGCTTTTGTTGAAGAGCCTCATTAGTACTGGGCCCCAGGGGCTTAGCAATGGCCCCAGACATAGCTGATGTCACTGGCACTCCCTGTTGTTGAGGTGCCTCTGCCATGGGTTGCGCAGGATCCTGATCCCGAGGTGCCTCTGCCAGCTGGAGACGTATAGCGCTCTCCTTTAATTGGGCAAATGTCAATTCAGGGTTCTTAAAAACAAGCATGCTCACATGCCCCCGGTGAGAAGGGGTGTAGAGTCCCTCAATAAATTGATCTCTTAGAAGTTTATCCGCTCCGGTGTTAAAAATGGGTTCAGCCAGTGTAAGTGATTTAAGGGCTTCCTGCAGGTTTAAGGCAAAGTCTCTCACGCCCTCATTAGCTTTTTGTTTGCAACTAAAGAATCGTATTTTAGCTTTGCTGCTGGCCGTGGTTTCAAATGTAGCTTTTAATCCAGCAAATATGCGTTCAACAGTGCCTTTTAGATCAGCTGCCCATGCTGTGACTTCTCGCTTAGCATGGCCACTTAACTGCATCATCAGGAGACTAACACGCTGAACTTCACCCACAGGGAACATGTCAAAATGGGCCAGCATCTTTTCTCTGAAATCGTCAAGGGTATTAGGCTCACCTTCATACATTGGAAGCCATGGGCCACCCGGGGTATATGGCATCAGCACCGGCATGATGGGCGCCACTCCTTGCACCGCTGCGCTGCCGGACTCTCTATTGACACTCTGTCTTTCAGCTGCATTAGCGTTGCCGAGTGCTGCGGCGTCTCCGTGCTGCGACATACTGTGCCCCCTTAGTTAATCCGGACCCTTCCGGTCCTCCGCTTCCGTCGGGATAGTGTAGATTCGTTCCGCTGTGCAGCAGGATCGATTTTCCCCTTGCTCTGATGTCAGAGCGCTCAGCTTGGTGCCGCCCACAATGACACGCCCCCTGCTGCTCCCACCTACCGCGCTCTGTAATGGCGGATTCTGAAGTTTTTCAGTTAGACTGGGGCTCAGGTGATGGCGTAGCTCAATTAACAGTCTCGTGCCTAACGGTTATGAAGTGATTACCTCAGGGGATGGCGGCCATCTTTACTCCATTATAACCAATGGGGAAAAGTCACTTTCAATAGTTTTCAATGGGGAATGGATTTTTCTTTAATAAAGTCAATTTTCAAGATTTTTCATCCCAGTTTTCACAGTTTTGGGCTCCAATCACGGCACACAATACCCGGTATACGGGCTGGCTAGATCCTGTTCGTGACGCCAATTGTGACGCCCAGGAGACCGGGATACCCAGCACCGGACCAATGGAGTCTGTCTCTTGAGGGGGATGTCACGGGTGGCTTGACCCGGTGCTGTGGCCTCAGGCAATGCACAGTGTAAGGGGTATCATGAGGGGACAGGCACTTACTTGATCAGCAGCAGGTACTCCCAGCGGTGACGATCCTGATCCTGGATAGATGGCTATTGTCCAAATGAAAGACTGAGGCACTGAAACGTTTAACCAGTTTACTTTAACATAAAAGGATTTACAACCAGTCCTGTCACCGAAGTCTGTATGGGAACTCTGAGTTACTTTGACCCTGCCGGGGTCTTCGCCTCTTATTGTGCGCAATTTCTGTGTGGCCCTGCTGCTGTATGTGAACTGGCTGCCGGCCCAATCTGTCCCCTCCGGGTCCTAGTTCGACGGGCAACCCGAGTCCTTTTATCGGTTTACCCCCTCTGGGAGTACCGCTGAACTCTGTGTCTGTTGCTGCATCTGACCATAGTGAAGCTGATATCACCTCACGTTTTTCCGGTTGCTGTATTATATATAATGAATACAGCCACGGATCCGGTATCCGTCTTTGCGCCTGTTCTGGGTAGTGATTAATGCTACCCGGTTCTCACAATGTCCTTTTTCTCTATCCCTCTTCTCCTCAGGCCGGTGATTTAGGCCTGGTAACAGTCATAGGGCTGTTAGAGATTCAACTGTATGACCTCTCACCATCAGCTCCTTGGCCCAACTGCCATTTCTTCTCTCAGACCAGAATGGATCAAGGGGAGTCTCTGGAGCTCCCCCTTCTGGCCGGAGGTGGTAGTGCAGTCTTGCTATTTTAGTATTTGTACTTACTGTCAGTAACTATTTTTGTGGCAAATACCCCTAGGGGTGCCACATTTTTATCTCAAATGTTTTGTATATTTGCAGTCAATGATGTAAATAGACGCTGGCGGAGTTGCCGGGACCAATACCGGCGTGAGCGTCAAGTTCATGGGCGGAGTGGTGATGCAGCCCCCCAAAAAAGGAAATACCTTTATTATGACCGTCTAAATTTTCTTGCCCCGGTGATGGAGCTACGACCGTAAGTGCATGCATGTGTACAAATATTTAACACATTTTATGATGTGAATATGTATGTATTTTTTAATATAAATAATGTTTTGTGAAATACAGAACAGAGTCAAATCTGACTGAAAGAGAGACTGGATCTGACTCTGAGTTGCTGATTGACCCTGTTGCTGAAGATGCAGAATTGGCTGGACCATCTGGGCAAGCAACAGGCAGCAACCACCCTCCCCCACCACCACAACCAGCAGCAGCGTCTACCGCTCCACAGGAGGCAAATCCTGAGGTTGATGAAGGAGGCCAGAGCAGCAGTCCAACATTGGCTCTGGATACATCACCACAGCCTACTACCAGACCAAACCGTGGTCGTCGCAGAAGGGTGGCTTTGAACATTGGCACCAGGAGGCAAGTTGATACCGGGGTGTTGGACTATTTGTCCCAAGCTGCCAATGATGATGGGGAGGAAGCTTACTTCTGCAGTCTTGCCCGCTATTTACGTCCCATTCCCCGCTCGCTCAGGCTGCGGACCAGAGGTTGCATCCAAATTTTGCTAGATGCGGCAACACCCCCAAACAACCCGACTAATATCTTTAATAATCTTGAACGGTGGCAAATGTCATCTACAACCTTCTGGCGGTGCAAGACCTTCCACAGGACCAATCACAAACTGTGTCAGCACCACCCCCGCAACCTATAGCTCCACAACAACAGCCTGCACAAACCACACAACAAGGCCAAAACAGGGGTATTTATGATTTTGCAGCACATCCCCAATCTGACCTCTTGAACAGACACATGTTTGGAGGCTGGTCCCAACATGTGTCTGCTCGACATGGCCATATTGGGGGTTCGGAACAAATGGGTCAAGCCAGTAGCCAGGACTTAATGCCCTTCTACCCTCCACATCAAGTGTTAGGTCATACACATGATCGCAGCTTGCAGCAACACCCGCAATTTCTATCTGCAATAACACAGGTAGACAGAGTGGTTGGTCAACCACCCAGGCCAAATTCCGCACATGCTGGACACCCGCCATCACCATCACCACCCCCAACCTACCATAACCTGTAATGTTTTGGATGTTAGATTTTGCCTGTCATTTTGGCCTTTTGTTGGCCTTAGTTTTTTGTGACCATGGCATGTAAAGCTGTGTTGTTTGTTTTGTTTAAATTACATATGAAAATGTTTTGGGAATACATATATATATGCGCAGAGCAGTAAAAATTTGTTCTGAAAACAGAGTCTTATGTCTTGGTCCAGCTACATACATGATTTGTCAACTTTACACACTTACATCTTTTCATCATCAGATACATATTACACCAATTTCTGAAGGAAATTATGTGAATTATTAACTTAGAATCTAAACAAAAATTAAGGCAAAACAGCATTGTCTTGCCAAACCGTAGATCCCTCTGGTGACACAAAAAAATTGGTTAAAACATCACGAACTTTTAGGCCAGAGGGCTGACGACGTGAAGGACGAACACGTGTAGTTGTCAAGACAGTATTTGCATAATCAATGTCATCTGCAGCAGATGATGGGCAATCATGGTCTCTTGTAAAGTTGTGAAGAACAACACATGCTTTAATCACACCATTTACATTGCCTTCACTCAGTTGGATTGCAGACTGAAGGACCCGCCATTTTGCACTGAGAATGCCGAATGAACACTCGACCAGACGGCGGGCACGGGAAAGACGCAAATTAAAGATTCTGCGCCGGTAGTCCAGGCCTCTCCGTGGATAGGGTCTCATGACGTTCCTTGATAACTGAAAGGCCTCATCTGCTACCATCATGTAAGGCACCGCATCCAAATTACCACCTGGTATGTGACTTGGGGGTGGGAGATCCAATTCATTGTTGCGCAGCCGCCGACCCATAATGGAAGAACTGAAGACTCTAGAGTCTCCAGTTCTCCCATAGGCCCCAATATCTACAATTATAAACCTGTAGTTGCTGTCGACTAGGGCCAACAGCACTACAGAGAAAAACTGTTTATAATTATAGAATTGGGTCCCTGAACCTGGCGGCTTACGCACACGGATGTGCTTTCCGTCAAGAGCCCCAATACAGTGCGGAAACTGGCATGTGTCCTGAAATCCTTGAGCAATACGTAACCAGTCTGCAATTTTTGGTTCAGGCATCACCTCTTGATGGAGTCTTCTCCAGATTTCCGTGCATGTATCCCGCACAATCCCAGAAATTGTAGTTTTGCCCAATAAAAACTCTAAATGCAGGGCCGCATATGATGGGCCAGTGGCAAGGAAGCTAAAAGACAAAATAATATTTTTATCAAAGATAAAATTAACACAATACAGGGTGATATGGGGCAATCAAACACTTTTTTTTAATTTAAAAAAAAATGAGATGCTATGGCTTTGATCTTTTAAAAAAATTACATTAAGAAAATAAGGACAAATTATGTTGAAGTTACTTAACCATTTAAGTATATAATTTGAATAAGGGGTATCGACAAAAAAATGAGTAACATATTGGGTCAATTAGTATTAAGGCATACCGCAAGGTAAGGATAAGGCGCTCCTCAGCTGAAATAGATTTGCGCATCCTGGTGTCCTTCTTCGTGATCCCTGGACGCAAAATCTCCAACAAAATGTCAAAGGTTTGAATCCTCATCCGACAATAGTTGAAGAACTTGTCCGGATTAGTCCTCAGAGCAGCATACAGACGGCTGAAAAGGCCTTTATTGATACGTTGTTTGATAAGTGGATGTACCCACATCCGTCTCCGCCTCCTCGGATCTACAATAACTGGGTATGGCTGCCCAAAACGTTGGGAAAGTACCCAGTTGAAAAGCACACGCTCTGTGGTGTTGAAAGTCAGTCGATCAGACATGTTGCTCATCAATCCGAAGTGCATCAACACAAGCAGGGACTCTACTGCATAGATTGGTGGGTGGCACCTGTGTTTTGGGCCATTAAATAATGTTCTTGGTGATGATTTAAATTTTTTCAGGTGGAAAAACCGTTATATGTCCATTTTGCAAGCCTGCGAGAAATTCTCGCCATACGGATGCCATACGGATGTCACACGGATGTCAAACGGCTCATTTGATGCGAGAAAATCGCATCCTCGCACTGCACTCGGATCACTGTTTTGTAAAAATTTGTGCGATTCTCGTCCGTCAAAAACGGACAGTTTTTTTATACGTTGTGTGTGTCCCCGGCCTTACTCAAATAATATTTTGGATATAAGTAAAATTTTTCTTTTCTTTTTTTTTTGTTGGGCAACAATGATTTATATTCTAATCTATATTTTTTTTGTTTTCCCACCATTCATGAGACTCTTTTCTGGATAGTGAAAGCCATTCATTTGTTTCTAAAAAAAAAAAAAAAGTGCACCACATTGTCAACAGCATATGAAAGAGATTTTACTGAGTCTAATTCACATGCACTGTATTGTAATTTTTTATGAATTTTAAAACAATCATCAAGGTAAGATTTGCAGGAAATTTGCCATATGTGAACTTGGCCTAGAATTTCCATACCTTTCTCTGATTTTTTTTTTCATGGTGTAGTAGAAGAGCTCGAAGATTTAAAACAATAAACAGCTCCTCCATTAGGCAGAGATATCCGCATCTTCATCTGAGCACAGAACCCAGCATTGGTTCTTTATCAGGTAATAAAAAACCTGTTTCCTATAAGTTTTCAGAAGGATTGTGAAATGATAAATATATTAAGTGCTGATTACTCATGAGGAAAACATGTCTTCACTTCAAAGAGGGCCGGGTATTTAGCTTTATTACTGTGTCTTTCAAGTTAAATGAGAAAAGTAAAACTTTTATTCTACATGGCCTCCGCTGTCTAGGAATGACAGAATAAGATGGAAAACCTTACTGTAGATTAGAGGGGGTCCATGCAACGATCGTGCTGCCAACTATACATTGTTATAGGGATTTATAAAGAGCAGAACTTGCATCAAAGTCATGCACCTCAGTTCTTGACTCTTGTGAATTTGGTGCATATTCACATACATGTCTAATGGATGCAGGTCCAACCTCTGGGACTTGTACAGTATCTATCTCTAGAATGGGGGGCCCTCTACCCCCCATTCCAGCTGGCGGCTAACCACCAGTAACAGGAGAGTTTTCTGCGTATGCAAAGTCTCACTCAATCCATTGCTTTGGACGTTACAAATACCACTGAGCAAATGCACTCAACTGCATTCAGACCTCCCATTGCAATGAATGGAGACATGTCACCTGGGCGGCCACCAGGCGACTCATGTCGCTGGTAGTTGGAAACAAGCTGAAAACCCCATACTAGAGAAAAATTCCAGGCCCACCACCTGTCTATGAGCCATTTATTTAACTCTGGTCCATGTGAAATAAATTGCATCATTCTCTAGTCCAATTTACAGATCAGACTAGTGCATGTAAATAGCTGGCGGCTCCTGCCTCTGTCCGCTGTACGGACATGCACACAGAGCAAGTCCATAATTTGGGGATGTCCCTGATTTTTTTAGTCGCCTTACACTTGGATTTCCCTCAGATTTTACCCTATGCATTGCAAAAGAGTGAATTCCATAGTGAAAGAATTGACACCCTAAGTATGTAAAAATCCCCACCACTGTTCAATTTATGTGTGTAAAATTTTGGCAATATGTAGCTAAAATTTGTAAAATCTCATTTACTTAGCAAGTAATATATTATGTTGTTCATTTAATCCAAGAAACCCGTATTATTACCCATACATTTGCATTCACCAATTTAGTTCCTCTTATCGATTCTAACTTATCGGGTATCTAGAATATGTAGGTAGTATATAGCACAGGCTACGTACTATATTGCACAGTGACGTAGTATATACCACAACCGACGTAGTATATAACATAGCTACGTAGTATATAAGAGAGCTACGTAGTATGTAACACAGCGTACATAGTATATAGCTGAGCTATGTAGTATATAACACAGCCACGTAGTATATTACATAGCCACATAGTGTATTGCACAGGTATGTACTATATTGGTCAGCCACGTAGTATATAGCAGAGCCACGTAGAATATTACATAGGCACGTAGTATATTGTAGAGGCACGTAGTATACTGTAGAGCCATGTAGTATATTGCACAGGTACATAGTATACTGCTCAGCCACGTAGTATATAACACAGTCACATAGATATTGCACAGCTACGTAGTGTATTGCACAGCTATGTAGTATAATGATCAGCGACGTAGAATATAGCAGAGCCACGTAGTATATAACACAGCCACGTAGTATATTACATAGCCACGTAGTGTATTGCACAGGTATGTAGTATATTGGTCAGCCACATAGTATATAGCAGAGCCACGTAGAATATAACATAGGCACGTAGTATATTGTAGAGCCACGTAGTATATTGCACAGGCACATAGTATATGCTCAGCCACGTAGTATATAACACAGTCACATAGATATTGCACAGCTACGTAGTGTATTGCACAGCTATGTAGTATAATGATCAGCGACGTAGAATATAGCAGAGCCACGTAGTATATAACAGCCACGTAGTATATTACATAGCCACGTAGTGTATTGCACAGGTATGTAGTATATTGGTCAGCCACATAGTATATAGCAGAGCCACGTAGAATATAACATAGGCACGTAGTATATTGTAGAGCCACGTTGTATATTGCACAGGCACATAGCATACTGCTCAGCCACATAGTATATAACATAGTCACATAGATATTGCACAGCTACGTAGTGTGTTGCACAGCTATGTAGTATATTGGTCAGCGACGTAGTATATAGCAGAGCCACATAGTATATATCATAGCCACGTAGTATATTGTAGAGGCACGTAATATATTGCATAGCTACGTAGTATATTGCACAGCCACGTAGTATATAACAGAGCCACGTAGTATATTGCACAGTCAACGTAGTATATAACACAGAGCACGTAGCATATTGCACAGCCACGTAGTATATTGGACAGTCACGTTGTATATTGCACAGTCACGTTGTGTATTGCCCAGCTACATAGTCTATAGCACAGAGATGTAGTATATAACATTGCCCACGCAGTATGTAAGACAGCCCACGTAGTATATAGCAATGTGGGCACTATATGCGTGGTTAAAAAGACTTAAAATAAAAAATAAACATATACTCACCTTCCGAAGGCCCCTTGTAGTCCTGGCGCTTGTGTGCGGTGCACGCGGCAGCTTCCGGTCCCAGGGTTGGTATGAGCGCAGGACCTGTGATGACGTCGCGGTCACATGACCGTGACGTAATGGCAGGTCCTTCTCGCATAGCATCCTTGGCACCGGAACCTGCTGCTTGCACTGCCGAGGACAGCGCGCCACGTCGGAGGGTGAGAATAACCTTTTTTTTATAATTATTATTTGTAACATTAGATCTTTTTACTATTGATGCTGCATATGCAGCATCAATAGTAAAAAGTTGGTCACACAGGGTTAATAGCTGCGGGAACGGAGTGCGAAAAACCTGGTCCGTTACCGCTGGCTTTAACCCTGTGTGAGCCCTCAGCGCTGACTGCAGGGCACTAAAGCAGCGGCCATTTCGCTGCCAGACTATGGCCATCGCTGATTGGTCGTGGCAATGGTCGTGGGCGTTTTGCCACGACCAATCAGCGACTTGGATTTCCATGACAGACAGAGGCCGCGACCAATGAATATCCATGACAGACAGAAAGACAGACAGACGGAAGTGACCCTTAGACAATTATATAGTAGATGAGGTTACTGCGCTTTACCATGCTTTCCCTGAGATATGCCAAAGTATACCAGTCGAACAGAGGCCAGAAGGACAATCCCAGCTTTGCTGGTGTACATACTAAGCTGATATTGCAAAAGTGATCTAAACACGAATCTAAGGTGGAATTTACCACTGACTTGACGCTAGAATACTGGTTTAAAAAGGTTGTACATTTTAATGCAGGTCTATCTTACATTAAAAAAATAGCACTTTTATTGTTTTTGGAACGCCCGCCAGGGCTGTGGGGAACTTGGTACCGGTTCCGGTACTTAATGGGATGTGTCACGGCAGCAACCTGGTCTGTGGCCCTGGGCGCCCATGTAAGAAGGGGATTGAATAAAGTTTGTGTTCGTGACGCCACCTGTGGTATTCATTCAATGGGAACCGACGCTGCTTAAAGGGATCCGCTGGGGTGATGTTATGGCAGCTAGATGGTATATCTTCCCACAGGTGAAGTAGGTCCCCAGGGCTCCCGTTGTATAGGTGAATGGTGCAGTAAGAACGAGGACGTAGGTTTGCAGTATCTTTACCTGGTTTACTGAAGCTTCAGGCAACCGCAGTCTAGGGCACCAGATCACAGGTACAGGTAGGGTCCAGCCGGCTTGGAAGCGAATCCAGAGTCCCCTTTATCAGGTGGAGCTGAAAGCCTTCCTCAAAGCGTGGTGCTGTTTTAGTCCCTTACTGCCTATGGCTTCTGATCAGGTCCTGACGGTTCCTCTCTGTCCCCCATATAGGTTAGGACACAAACCCGTATGACAGGTGACTCGAGCCTTTTTATAGGGTCTCTATCATGACCCGGGCTCTGTGTGACTGTGCCTCCTGGGTGTAAAGGCGGACAGGTGATTTATAATGACCTGGTCTTCCGGCTACCGATATCTGCACTCAGCCAGGGAGGTAGCCAAATCGCTGTTAAGCTCCCCTGGTATCACTCTCCTGTGCTTTGCTCTCCTGCATACTTTCCACAAACTGTCCTTTCCTTCTGTATCTCTTTCTCCAGGAGCTGCAGCAATTCTGGCTGCATGGCCCCTTCAGTCTTTCTGACATTCTCTGTCCGACTGCTCTCATCTCTGTCCGACTGCTCTCATCTCTGTCTTCTGACAGACTGCCCGAAAACTCACTTTCCCTCCAGACCAGAATGTATTTATAAGGGAGTTCACCCTTAATCCAGGTTCAGAGCTCCCCCTTCTGGCCTGGAATATGTGCGTGTTGTGCGTATGTGATTACCTGATAAAAGAGGTCTTTCATCGCTTTCAAGCGTAACATCACTCTCCCCGTGAGGAAAGCAATGCCACTGTGAGGACCAGGACCCTGGGGCGTCACATTTTTATTCCATACTTGGCGAAAATGCTTGGGTTGTGCAGGAAGGGTTGTCCATGGCCTGACAAAATTTTGTCGGAAATTGATTTTCTCTGCTGTAGTATAGACAAGCAAAGATGCTTCACTTTATTAAAAGGCATGTGTGTTTTATTAAATGTCTTGCATTTTACTCCCAACCAATTGTTGATTAAGGCTTGGGGTCACATTAGCGTATGGTATCCAATTTATTCTCTCATGTGAGAGCATCGGATGCGATATGCTAATGACCCTCGGTTCCTGCTACGCTGCGAGCGGGAGCTGAGTGTCAGTACTCTGTGCTCAGATCCTCTAGCATGACAGGATCAGAACACAGCTGCGGAGGAGACGAAAAAAGTCAGCAGGAATTGCACTGCACTCGGATGATATCAGATTGCAGTGCAAGGTCTTACACGCACCCATAGGCTTAAATGGGTGCGTGCGATCTGATTCTCGGGTGCAATTTATACCATATTTATACCTTGTGGGAATAAAAGGACTAGAAATAGGAAAAACCCAATGTGGCTAAACAAAGAAGTAAGACAGGCAATTAACAGTAAAAAGAAAGCATTTGCACTACTAAAGCAGGATGGCACCATTGAAGCTCTAAAAAACTATAGGGAGAAAAATACTTTATCTAAAAAACTAATTAAGGCTGCCAAAAAGGAAACAGAGAAGCACATTGCTAAGGAGAGTAAAACTAATCCCAAACTGTTCTTCAACTATATCAATAGTAAAAGAAAAAAAACTGAAAATGTAGGCCCCTTAAAAAATAGTGAGGAAAGAATGGTTGTAGATGACGAGGAAAAAGCTAACATATTAAACACCTTCTTCTCCACGGTATTCACGGTGGAAAATGAAATGCTAGGTGAAATCCCAAGAAACAATGAAAACCCTATATTAAGGGTCACCAATCTAACCCAAGAAGAGGTGCGAAACCGGCTAAATAAGATTAAAATAGATAAATCTCCGGGTCCGGATGGCATACACCCACGAGTACTAAGAGAACTAAGTAATGTAATAGATAAACCATTATTTCTTATTTTTAGGGACTCTATAGCGACAGGGTCTGTTCCGCAGGACTGGCGCATAGCAAATGTGGTGCCAATATTCAAAAAGGGCTCTAAAAGTGAACCTGGAAATTATAGGCCAGTAAGTCTAACCTCTATTGTTGGTAAAATATTTGAAGGGTTTCTGAGGGATGTTATTCTGGATTATCTCAATGAGAATAACTGTTTAACTCCATATCAGCATGGGTTTATGAGAAGTCGCTCCTGTCAAACCAATCTAATCAGTTTTTATGAAGAGGTAAGCTATAGACTGGACCACGGTGAGTCATTGGACGTGGTATATCTCGATTTTTCCAAAGCGTTTGATACCATAGTTTGTAAGCTTGCGAGCAGGGCCCTCACTCCTCCTGGTATCTGTTTTGAACTGTATTTCTGTTATGCTGTAATGTCTATTGTCTGTACAAGTCCCCTCTATAATTTGTAAAGCGCTGCGGAATATGTTGGCGCTATATAAATAAAATTATTATTATTATTATTACCGTGCCGCACAAGAGGTTGGTACACAAAATGAGAATGCTTGGTCTGGGGGAAAATGTGTGTAAATGGGTTAGTAACTGGCTTAGTGATAGAAAGCAGAGGGTGGTTATAAATGGTATAGTCTCTAACTGGGTCGCTGTGGCCAGTGGGGTACCGCAGGGGTCGGTATTGGGACCTGTTCTCTTCAACATATTCATTAATGATCTGGTAGAAGGTTTACACAGTAAAATATCGATATTTGCAGATGATACAAAACTATGTAAAGCAGTTAATACAAGAGAAGATAGTATTCTGCTACAGATGGATCTGGATAAGTTGGAAACTTGGGCTGAAAGGTGGCAGATGAGGTTTAACAATGATAAATGTAAGGTTATACACATGGGAAGAAGGAATCAATATCACCATTACACACTGAATGGGAAACCACTGGGTAAATCTGACAGGGAGAAGGACTTGGGGATCCTAGTTAATGATAAACTTACCTGGAGCAGCCAGTGCCAGGCAGCAGCTGCCAAGGCAAACAGGATCATGGGGTGCATTAAAAGAGGTCTGGATACACATGATGAGAGCATTATACTGCCTCTGTACAAATCCCTAGTTAGACCGCACATGGAGTACTGTGTCCAGTTTTGGGCACCGGTGCTCAGGAAGGATATAATGGAACTAGAGAGAGTACAAAGGAGGGCAACAAAATTAATAAAGGGGATGGGAGAACTACAATACCCAGATAGATTAGCGAAATTAGGATTATTTAGTCTAGAAAAAAGACGACTGAGGGGCGATCTAATAACCATGTATAAGTATATAAGGGGACAATACAAATATCTCGCTGAGGATCTGTTTATACCAAGGAAGGTGACGGGCACAAGGGGGCATTCTTTGCGTCTGGAGGAGAGAAGGTTTTTCCACCAACATAGAAGAGGATTCTTTACTGTTAGGGCAGTGAGAATCTGGAATTGCTTGCCTGAGGAGGTGGTGATGGCGAACTCAGTCGAGGGGTTCAAGAGAGGCCTGGATGTCTTCCTGGAGCAGAACAATATTGTATCATACAATTATTAGGTTCTGTAGAAGGACGTAGATCTGGGTATTTATTATGATGGAATATAGGCTGAACTGGATGGACAAATGTCTTTTTTCGGCCTTACTAACTATGTTACTATGTTACTATGTTACTATGTTAATTGCAGCATTCTGCAATTGTTTACGAATGTTGAATCAGCATGAGAAAATAATTGCAAATGTGAGCTTTACCATAAAGAAACATTGGGGTGACGGCAATCAGATTTTTTTTTTTTTTTTTTTTTTAATAGGATTGCACTCGTCCGATTACATCACAAGTGGGAATAAGCCCTAAAGGAGGGGTAGACGGGATTAGAAAAAACATGCCTGCTTTGTGTCAGCGATAGTTCCACGCCCAACTGTGGGTTGTTAGTGTTATTGTCGCTTACCCTTAGTTACGTCAATGTAGCTGACTTGCAATGCCAAATGCAGCGCCCCAGGGTCCTGGTCGTTGCAGTAATATCATTCTCCTCTAGGGGGGAGTGATGTTATGTTTGGAGGCAATAAAGGAGATCTCTTTGCCAGGTAACACCAACACACAACACATCACACTCCAGTCCACCAGGGGGAGCTATGCTCATATTAGGGCACGCTTCACAATTAGGTAAAACTGGTGGTCTGGATAGGAAGTCAGGCAGAAGCGATCTGAGCTTTGCTCAGGCAGCTGCATTCTGAGTTCCGCTCAGGTAGTTGGTCCCTGACAGGGGTGGGATCCTGTCAGAGGCCTAGACAGAAGGCCACGGAGCTGCGCCTGCCCCACGTGCGGCAGTTCCCAAGAAAGAGACAAGAACAGCGAACTGTATTGTAGAGAGTGAGAAGAAGTCATAGCAAAAGTAGAGAAAACCAGAAGGCGTTCTGCCCTGCACAGGCTGCCTCCTTCTGAGGTGCAGGATCCGGTAGCCGGAACACCAAGGGAGCAACAGTCCTTTATGCCTTGCTCCAGAGACCGGCAGGACAGCTAATTGCAAGTTACTGATCTGCCCCATACCCAGGAGACACGGTGGCACCCCTCGGAGCCCAGGGCATGCTAGAGTCCCTGTAAAAAGCCTCAAGCCACCAGTCATACGGTTTGTCCTATCCATCTGGGGGACAGAGAGAAACATAACATCTAGAACATCTACAACAGTTGTGAGGACCTTATGAGAGGCTCAGCAGTAAGGTACTACAACACCCAGGCACTAGAGGAAGGCTACTGATTTCCACCTGGATAAGGGGACTCTGGATTTGCCTCCAAACCGGCCGGACTCTGCCTGCCCTGTGATCTGGTGCTCTGGACTGTTGATGCTGAAGCCTTCAGTAAAGGTAAAGAGACTGCAACCTTGTGTCCTCGTTCTTCACTGCGCCTCACACCATCCACCATCTACACACTGGGAAGCCCTGGGGACACAAATCACCTGTGGGAAGGTATACCATCTAGCTGCCATAACATCACCCCAGTGGACCCCTAAGCAGTATGAACCCATTCCTCATACAGGGAAGAGGGGAGTAGTAGTATACCGTAATACACCAACCAGACTAACAACGTAATACGAACAGGGGTAAGAATAATACCAAACATACAAATATACTCACACATACAACATAGGAATGCATCGGGTAGTGGAGGATGAGGATAAACCAAAGTAGGAGAAGAAAGGGAATTATCACACACTCAAAACCTAGCAACAGTCACAGATAAATCCACCAACCGCCTTCTCCAATAACAACCAACAACCTCCAGCCATGCAGCATAAGCCATCCTCTGACAATGAGTGCTAGCCAGGACCCAGATTATATAGCAGATGGAAGTGGCTCAACTGACCCGATTAACCCCTGCACTGCTAAAAGAAATTTACTGCGTTTAATAAGAAGGTGAAGCTCTTCGAATCAGTGCAGGAGTAGGAGAAATCAGACGCTGCGGTCTTCTGGCTCCGCTGTCAAGGGTTTACTGCGACAGAGAGAACTTGACCCCATGTAAGGAAGAAACCAGTGCATGTTGTGATTTTATTCACATGCAGATTCAGTTGTTGGGGGAAAAAAAACGCTTTTCTGAATAACGTTTGTCCTAGTGCTGTCCATTTTTTTCACAGACATCACTCGGACCCAAAATAGTCTCTTGTGAACCTACCCTTACACTGAGTAAATGTCACTGACGCTCAGTGGTGTTTGCCTCCTGCATAAAAAATACTTCAGTCTTTTCCCATTTTAAGGGCACCTGAAGATCCCTCTACAAACATTGTTCCCATTGTGGGAGGCCGGCTCACTCAGCTGCTCCTTCAGGTAGACACAGGCACACGTGGTGTTAAAGTCTCCAGGTGGTTTATTGTATCATAAGCCAAAAACCCAAAATGGTAACAGAAAAACAGCCTGTGTGGCTCAAGAAAATCAACGGTTCATGCACAGCCCTGCCCCGTACTTCTGGGACAACGCATATGACAGCTCTCACAGGAGCTTCAGTATGTAGACTTCCTTTCCTCCACACAACACAGAGGGAAAAAAAAAACTGGCTGGATATTTATTTCCCCAGCCTCACCCTTGAGGTGGAGATATGGTGAGTAGGCGTCCCGCCCATCTCTTTACCTACTCACCTAAAAACCCAGCCATAACATGGCCGCTTAAGTCCTTCAGCACATAGCGTGCTGACAAGAAACTTATGGTTTTCTACATCTCTCCGTGACACACATCCCCCCTCACATAGAATGCCAGTGACCCTGTCATACCATCAACAGATAGATGGAGTGATTGGTAGTGACTTGGGAGAGTGTGAAAGTAGAACTCCTTCTGATGCATGTCCACAGCGTTAGACACCACAGACTGTGTCTTACTTGGTGAAGGAGATTGCCTCCACACTTTTGCTTATATTCAGAACTATATTACACTAAAACAAAGCATTGGAGTCTTTTTGTGAAATCACAACATTTTTATTCTGTTTTATAGCAAATGTGGCAATAAATTACTATTAAACCGCATTGTCACTGTACCCTCAGATTTTATAAGATCCACGTACCAAATGAAAAGCTTTTTCATTTTTGAGCATGAAAATGGGTCCCCATAAGACTAAATAAAACAACCCACGTAGTTCTGTCCTGACAGAAAGTTTCATGGCACAGATTTTTAAAAAAAATGCATGCACAATGCAATAAGGCTGTTGTACAAAGCAGTTAGGGCTGCAAACATTATCACTATATTTTACAGGATATGGCCATGGTCTTGCGATATTGGTGGATGTGAAGGATTCTCCACATGGTGAGTGCAGCGAGTAATGTGGATTGTCTGTGCTGGGTACCACAATGTCTGATGTACGCAGGATTCCAGTTTGTGATTCTCAGGTGGTTAACGCCTGGGGAAGTTCTCTGTCCCAGAAATTCTGTTTGCATCCCAACAAGCAGTGGATCATGTGGTGAGAGCCCTGCGCACATCTGTGTGATTAATGCTGAAAAAGCGCAAATAAATGTGGCAGATGAATGGCAGCTGAAGACACTGCAGGGATATATTAATACACCCCAGCCTGGGATACATTAACATATTTACTTTCAAGGTAGCCATGAAGGAAGAGCAAGTATGGCATCCTGTGTAGCCACAAGTAAGTGGATGTAAAGTTTGGACCTGTGTACTGATGGAAAACAGCAGCTGCTCAGCTCCAGCTTTATTTTGGTATGTTCCCCCATATTCTCGCAGGTCATTTACCCAGTCGCGATGCATAATGAGTTTGATCACACCTGTCCCTATGTCTGGACCTTGCAGGGTGCTTGCACATGCTCATATGCACATGAAGGGAGTCATACTAAGACCATTTTTGACAACTGTTTGCTTCCTTTTGCTACGTAAACAATGAGGACAGAGTGGTCGTTGATTGTGCAGTTGTGGATATAGAAAGTCGTTTGTGCAACATCTGCATTTCATCGATTAAAGCCCAATCCAGGTCTCAGATCATTCAGAGAACGATAAGTCTTATTGTTGTTTTAATGTATAGCTTCGTTGTCCAGAGTGGCAACCTTCATAGACCAGCAATTGCCTGAGTAAATCTAGTGCAAATACAGTGCAGATACAAATGCAAAAGCAGAGCCGGAAACTGATTACTGACGTATCTGGGTCCATGGTTGCAACAATGGTTACTATTCATTTATATCAGAAGTCAGAAATTTGTACAATTATCCCACTTGTACGTTCTTCTCATTGGTGCTGAAAATTTGCAAAAGTCAGGTCTCATCTCTTAGGGAGTTTTATGCCTGACAATCTACTTAATTGAAAACAAATGCACAGGAAACTAAAGGTGACTCATTCGGGATGGTCTGAATATGGTCCTGGCTCATGTTCTTAATGCAGAGCAGAGTTGCAGGTATGAGGTCATCCTATGTCCTTTAGCTTCACATTTTGGTTGAGTTCAGTGTTGCAGGCTGGACTTGCATGCCGTTTTGGACTTTGCAAAGTGCCTAGTGGGTAAATTAGTGTTTTAAGTCACATTTTTTTAGTTTAGTAAATAAGGCAGCACACTGCAGCGCTAGAACATACAAACTTGAAAAATTTGAATTTCGTTTTTCAAGTTTGTATGTTCTAGCGCTGCAGTGTGCTGCCTTATTTACTTAACTATATACGAGTTGGCGACTCTAGGTTCAGCACCTGTTCACACTGAGTCTATGTTTGGATGTGCCGGTCAGGTTTTTGAAACATTTTTTTAGTTTGTCTTGTGGTATTCATTGAGTTTTTGGTCCCAAATTCTTCAAAATGACACACATGGTCCATGTACTTTAAGCAAAATTTCAAATGCTCTATATTTTTGTCTTTTATCTTTTTTTCAGCCTTGTAAGAGCAATATAGTTGCTTGTTCCACTAAAGAGTTACAAAATGTGCGCAAAAATCTCAGGTGTGCATACAGTCACTCCAGGGGGACAACGCAGTACATTTGCACAAACATTTACTGACCTTTTAAAAAGTTGTTATTGATTAAACAAATCCACATATAACTGGAAAGCATAAAGTAAGTAAGCAAGCAGGGACGGTGTCAGCACCCAGGCAAGTGCCGGGGCCCTTAGCCCACTCACGGTCAGGGACATCGGCGTGCTATGGGAGCCCAGTGCCAGTGAGTGGGAACCCCCCTTGCTTGCTCAGGGCCCTTGGCCTTGCAGTACTTGCCTCTCCCCGTTTCTGCGGTGTGGCGTCTTCCGTGTCTTCTTACTCTGACGTTTCAGGTCAGAGGGCGCGATGATATCATGTCTGTGCGCCCTCTGCCTGAACAGTCACAGTGCAGAAAGCTGGAAGACGGCGACGCTGAGGAGTCACGTATTGTGAAAGCTACTTGTGGGACAGAGATGTGATACGGCCACGTTAGAAAAAATGTGACCTCTTCTGGAATATGAAGCTCTGTTCATAGGAAGGAGGCACTGGACCTAGAAAAGGTACGAAGCAGAGCCACAAAACTCATAAGGGGCATGGAGGAGCTTAGTTATGAGGAAAGACTAAAGGAATTACATTTCTTTAGTCTTGAGAAGAGACATCTCAAGGGAGACTTGATTAAATTTTGCAAGTACATAAATGGCTCATACAAAACGTACTATGATATAACAAAAGACAAGGAGCACTGTCTCTGCATGGAGAAAGAAAGGTTCAATCTCCAAAGACCAGGTTTCTTTATCATGACAACTATTAGGCCTGGGTCACACTTGCGTGTGCAATGCGAGAAACTCGTGCATCAATACCCAGAACTGCCACCGGCACTCTGGACTGGAACGTGCGGCTGCATAGAAATACATACAGCTGAACACTCCGATCCTGAGTGCCAGCGGCAGTTCCGGGTATTGATGCGAGTTTCTCGCATTGCACACGCAAGTGTGACCCCGGCCTGAATCTGAGGAATAGATGAATCATGGAATGTTAAGAGTTGGAAGGGACTTTCAGGGTCATGATGTCCAACCCTCTGCTCAATGCAGGATTCTCTAAACCATCTTAGACAGATGTCTGTCCAGCCTCTGTTTGAAGACTTTCATTGAAGGAGAACTCACCACCTCTTGTGGCAGCTTGTTGCATTCATTGTTCACCATCACTCATTGATCACCATGAATTCATTACCTGTTCTGAGTCTTGATCCAGTCGACGTTGGCCACGCTGACAGCTGGTGCAATGAATCACTGCCCGGCGCCCGCTGTCAGGAGACGAGCGGGAGCTCAGAGCAGTGCAGGAACCAAGAAGAGAGGTGAGTATTTATTTATTCTTTTAAGGGGTGCTACCTTATACTACAGAATCTGCCTATGGGGGGTCTGCCTAATACTGCAGGGTTTGCCTTTGGGGGGGTCTGCCTAATACTACAGGGTCTGCCTATGGGGGGGGTCTGCCTAATACTACAGGGTCTGCCTATGGGGGGTCTGACTAATGCTGCAGGGTCTGATTATGGGGGGTCTGCCTAATGCTACAGGGTCTGCCTATGGGGGGTCTGCCTAATGCTACAGGGTCTGCCTATGGGGGTCTGCATTATACTACAGGGTTTGCCTATGGGGATCTGCCTTATACTACAGGGTCTGCCTATGGGGGGATGCTGTCTTATACTACAGGATCTGCCTTTGGGGGTACTGTCTTACACTACAGGGTCTGCCTATAGGGGTGCTGCCTTATAGTACAGGGTCTGCCTATGGGGGTGCTGCCTTATAGTACAGGGTCTGCCTAAGGGGGTGCTGCCTTATACTACAGGGTCTGCCTATGGAGGTGCTGCCTTATAGTACAGGGTCTGCCTATAGGGGTGCTGCCTTATAGTACAGGTTCTGCCTATGGGGGTGCTGTCTTATACTACAGGATCTGCCTATAGGGGTGCTGCCTTATAGTGCAGGGTCTGGCTATGGGGTTGCTGCATTATAGTACAGGTTCTGCCTATGGGGGTGCTGCATTATAGTACAGGGTCTGCCTATGGGGGTGCTGCCTTATAGTACAGGGTCTGCCCATGGAGGTGCTGCCTTATAGTACAGGGTCTGCCTATGGGGGTGCTGCCTTATAGTATAGGGTCTGCTTATAGGGGTGCTACCTTATACTACAGGGTCTGCCTATAGGGGTGCTGCTTTATACTACAGAGTCTGCCTGCGGGATGCTGTCTTATACTACAGGATCTGCCTATAGGGGTGCTGCCTTATAGTGCAGGGTCTGGCTATGGGGGTGCTGCATTATAGTACAGGGTCTGCCTATGGGGGTGCTGCCTTATAGTACAGGGTCTGCATATGGAGGTGCTCCCTTATAGTACAGGGTCTGGCTATGGGGGTGCTGCATTATAGTACAGGGTCTGCCTATGGGGGTGCTGCCTTATACTACAGGGTCTGCCTATGAAGGTGCTGCCTTATAGTACAGGGTCTGCCTATGGGGGTGCTGCATTATAGTACAGGGTCTGCCTATGGGGGTGCTTGCTGCCTTATAGTACAGGGTCTGCCCATGGAGGTGCTGCCTTATAGTACAGGGTCTGCTTATAGGGGTGCTACCTTATACTACAGGGTCTGCCTATAGGGGTGCTGCTTTATACTACAGAGTCTGCCTGCGGGATGCTACCTTATACTACAGGGTCTGCCTATGGGGTGCTTTTATTACAAAGTCTGCCTATGGGTGCTGCCTTGTGCTATAGAGTCTGCCTATGAGGGTGCATTATACAATATAGAGTAGGCCTATGGGGAGTGCATTATACTATATTGAGGACTATCTGGTGCATTATACTATATTGAGGACTATGGTGCATTATACTATATGGATGCTATCTAGAGGGGCATCATACAGTGTGGGGATTACATTGTTGGAGCCATCAAACAGTTTGGAGGCTACTAAGGGGTCAGTATACTGTGTATAAGAGCATCATACTGTGTATAGGGGAGCTGTACAGGGGCAGATTCGGGACATTATTAAATGTAAAGTGGGCACTTATTGTTATAGGGGAACTCAGGTTACTGTGGCTATCAAAGGGGCACACAGGGCAATATTACTTTCTAGGGGGCAAAATATGGGCACTGTTTTCTAGGGCACTTGCACCTGGCATTTCTTTATTATAGAGGGGTGCCTTAGAATTTAGAGGACACACAGAACCACACAGCAGGTGCAGTAATAGGGATACATATGGCAGCAGCTGCTCAGTATTGGGGTGTCAGGTGCAGTAATAGGGACACATACGGCAACAGCAGCTCAGTATTTGAGTATCAGGTGTAGTAATAGGGACGCAAACGGCAGCAGTGGTTCAGTATTGGGGTATCAGGTGCAGTAATAAGGACACATGCAGCGGCTCAGTATAGGGGGTATCAGGTGCAGTAATAGGGTCACATACGGCAGCAGTGGCTCCGTATTGCGATATCAGCAGGATGATGCGTTTGTGCAGGTTGTGAATAGATGGTAATGGGACTGGAATATGAGAAATGAAACGTATCTTTGTTGTATTGTCTGCAGCCGAGTCGTTGCTGGAAGAAGTTGTCATGTCGGTCTGGGCCAGATGGAAAAGACGGGAAAAGTGATGACTCCATCATAAAGAACGTCAGCGGTAAGACATTATCTGTAACTGTGCTGTGATCTATGTTCTGTAGGACTGGTATCTACCACTGACCATATGGCAGTAATATCCATGTTGGTCGTTATATAGAGATTATCTTTAGTAACATCGCTGTCATCTGCTGAGGTTCTCCTCCACTATTAGGGCACATCACCGAGTTGTAATCAAGGTCACCTGGTTAGGGGCCCACTCAGAAGCTTCGCCCTCCCTGAACCAAAACCCTAGCTACGCCTCTGGGCAAGGCAAATGGAAGGTCCAAAGTCGGGCTACAAACATCAAATACAGGAACACAGAGAACAAAGCAAGCGCACACCATTTGCGCAAAGCTACAACTGGCATTATTTGGAATCAGAGAGCCAGCTAAATAGCCAGATATTCACTCGAATAGCAGACACATGGAGGAAGCCCGGCCCTGATTGGACGGCTGAACTGTGACTCAACACACTGACAGCTCAGCACGCAGCACCCTCTGAGTGGATGGCTGAGCTATCCATCACTATAATGACAGCTCAGCAATCCACTGTCCTAAATTGAACAGCTGAAGTGTCACAGAATCGTGACAGGCTGGACATATACCCCTTCCCTTTTTCATCTTCCATCCTGCTGTTGAACTTGATGAACGTGTCTTTTTTTTTTTTCTCCAATGCACCAAGTATGTAATCATGTAGTATTAGATGGTGGCCCGATTCTAACGCATCGGGTATTCTAGAATATGCATGTCCACGTAGTATATTGCCCAGCCACGTAGTATATTGCCCAGCCACGTAGTATATTGCCCAGCCACGTAGTATATTGCCCAGCCACGTAGTATATTGCCCAGTCACGTAGTATATTGCCCAGCCACGTAGTATATTGCACAGCGACGGAGTATACAGCACAAATACATGTAGTATACAGACTTAAAATAAAAAATAAACATATACTCACCCTCCATTGAAGTCCTGGCCCTGTGTGCGGTGCACGCGGCAGCTTCTGGTCCCAGGGTTGGTATGGGCGCAGGACCTGTGATGACGTCGCGGTCACATGACCGTGACGTCATGGCAGGTCTTTCTCGAAGGACCTGTGATGTCGCGGTCACATGACCGTGACATCATGGCAGGTCCTTGCATACCATCCTTGCCACCGGAACCTGCCGCTTGCATGGAACGGTTACCGGAGCGTCGCGAGGAGCGGGAAAGGCGCCGGAGTGTGAGTATATGATGTTTTTATTTTTTTAATTATTTTTAACATTAGATCTTTTTACTATTGATGCTGCATAGGCAGCATCAATAGTAAAAAAGTTGGTCACACAGAGTTAATAGCAGCGTTAATGGAGTGTGTTACACCATGGCATAACGCGGTCCATTAGCGCTGCCATTAACCCTGTGTGAGCGCTGACTGGAGGGGAGTACGGAGTGGGCACAGACTGCGGGGAGGAAGGAGCAGCCATGTTGCCGCCGGACTGCGCCCGTCGCTGATTGGTCGTGGCAATGGTCGTGGGTGTTTTGTCACGACCAATCAGCGACTTGGATTCCATGACAGACAGAGGCCGCGACCAATGAATATCCATGACAGAAGGACAGACAGACAGAAAGATGGAAGTGACCCTTAGACAATTATATAGTAGATGGCTAACTGGAGTTTGCGTGCACATAAAGCAGCCAAAAACATGACAGCCGGTGGACATACTACACTATTTACTTAACACAGTTCTCATTCTTATTGTTCGTATTTGCGAAACACAGTTCTCATTCGTGTTGTTTTAGGTTCTGTCATGGAGGCCAGAAGTCTACTTGTTGCCTTCTATCAGGTAAACGAATTCCTATAAGTTCATTTAACTTGTGCGTTGGTAACTACCTATATCTACAGTAATAGTTTAAGAAGACACTGCTAAATGTAGTTATAAGTAGCCCAATCAATGGATGCAACGCAGAAAACCCTGAAACAGAGAATGAGAGAGTAGACAAAGAAGTGCAAATAATCACATTGCATCTTCATCGTGCAGACAGCAAGAGCAAATATGTCCCAGAATACGCAAGAAGCAGTAAGCAGAAGTTGCCAACTCAACGAATACATGGTGAAATAGGCTTGTTTTCTACATCAGTGCCATAGCTGTAACAAGTGACATTTCTCTTATATGCATCATATTACAACATTTAAATGATCCATTATATTCAGCCCAACTGCGTTCTTTTTCTGGCTCCTTCAGTGCTGTTTAGGCTTGGATTAATAGCGTCTTGCTGAGTTATTTATTTCCTTAGCCCTGGCACATACTGATGTGCTGTATTCCAAACATTAGATACAGATGTGTCTACAAGGAACAATTGCATCGTAACCCAGGGCATCTTGTGGAAAAGTGAGAAACGAGATCAAAGCACAAAGGAGAGCCAGTAGGAGTCGTGCCCCGAGAACGGCAACATCCTACTGAGGCGCGTAGCCGGTGACCGGAACACCGAGGGAGTAACTGACTTCAAGCATTACTTTGAATACCGCAGGACAGTTGATTATAGGTCGGCTGTCTACCATACATCACCTAAGAAGACATAGGGGGCAAGCGTGGAGAGGGGCGTCTCTAGGGTCCCAGAATAGCTCCGAGCCTTCCCTTCAAACGGGTGCGTCTTATCCAGATAAACTTGGGGGACGGAGAGAGAGAAAGAACTGATACGAGAGTTGTGAGGACTTTCCCGAATGCTCAGCAGGGAAGGACTACAACACACAGGCGCTAGTGGTAGACACTGATTTCCACCTGCAAAGGGAACTCTGGATGTGCCTTCGGACCGGCCGGTCTCAGACAGCCCAGTTAGCAGTGCTCTGTATTGAGGATCCCGAAGTCTTCAGTAAAAGGTAAAGAGACTGCAACCCTGTGTCCTCGTTATTAACTGCGCCTCACATCACCACCTACACTACTGGGAAGCCCTGGGGATATACTTCACCTGTGGGAAGGTATACAAACTAGCTGCCATAACATCCTCCCCAGTGGACCCCAAGCAGCGTCAGTCACCCTGACCGGATACCACAGGTGGCGTCACGAAACCTTAGCCGACTTTCATCACCCTTTTTATTGGATGCCCCTTAGCAGGGTCACGGACCGGGTCCAGCCACCGTGACAACCCTAGAACTGAGCCAGAGAGGACCGGTACCAAGTAACCCGCGGCCCTGTGTTTCGGGGCGCTCCAATAGCAAAACTCAGCACTCAACGTAAGACAGGTGATTTAATGGTGTCCACAAAATAACAGAAACGTTTTGGTCCTACATGCGGACCTTCATCAGTCACAGTTGATAAATGTGAGGGAGCGAGTGGACCCACAGAATTGCTGATTGTGGAATGAAATCACACTTGTGTGTGAGCGCTGCGTGTATGTGGGCAGTATAGCCCCAAATGAAGCAATATACCTTAAAATATCAGGACATAAGTGCCGTGCCTGTGTGGGACGCGGAATCCACCGCTAAGTGTGATTTCATTCCACAATCAGCAATTTTGTGGGTCCACTCGCTCCCTCACATTTATCAAATGTGACTGATGAAGGTCCGGATGTAGGACCGAAACGTCTCTGTTATTTTGTGGACACCATTAAAAAACCTGTCTTACGTTAAGTTGAGTGCCAAGTTTCAGTCAGATAAGGACTGGAAGGGTGGCCGATCTCCAGATATAAGAACCTCTGACATAAGATAGCCACCTTCAATGACAATACAATATGCCAACGTTGGGTGACAGGTGCCCCATGATGTCATATTGTGACAGAAAGGCCATTAATCTGAAAGTGCCGCACAGCGTTCCAAAGTAGACCACACGAAGTCTCCAAGAATATCTTCTAAGGGTTTGAAATAGCATTCAGTGTGAAACGTAATAGCCACAGAAATAATCTAACCCCCACCACCATGAATATGGGGAAACCGTCCGCTCTATGGCGCTCAGATTATACAGACTGCACTCAGCTGATACTGTAAGGCTGCCATCACACTAGCAGTATTTGGTCAGTATTTTACATCAGTATTTGTAGCCAAAACCAGGAGTGGGTGATAAATGCAGAAGTGGTGCATATGTTTCTATTATACTTTTCCTCTAATTGTTCCACCCCTGGTTTTGGCTTACAGATACTGATGTAAAATACTGACCAAATACTGCTAGTGTGATGGCAGCCTAAATCTGGAGGCTGTGGCGATTTCTGCCAATCAGCACTGCACACATGGCCCCGGACTGGCCGTAAATCCTTTGGAAAATACTTTTTCTAGAGGAAATACCTCCATAATGTTGCATCTTGTGGAGAATACCACAGTTTTTCTCTCTCCCATTAAAGAATCCTCCATATTTACAGTATGAGCTCATAGCAGTCTATGCAATACAAATCCGCACTACATCAGTGTGCATGAGGCCTGACAATGGACCAGTGACACACTGTGCAGGTATCTCTCCCGGGCATCATGCATCAGAAATGCTAGATTCAACCAGAAACTCTGTGAATGTGGTGGAGGGACTTCATAAAACTAATGTAGTGTCATGTTTATTAATGCATACTGTACAATGAGTAGTTCCTATAGCGTCTTCACATTCCGAAGCAGCAAGACTTGGCTTTATTTAATATGCAGACTAGGAGGATCAGACTCACATTTAGGCCTCATTCATACGTCACTGATTTTTCTTGTAACCAAAATTGGCCTGGGTTTCGTCAGTTTTTTTATTGAATTCATCAGAATTTGGTCACTGTCAGTTTTTGCCATTAGAATTTGGTGAAGGTTTTATCAGTTTTCTTCCAATAAAAAAACAAACCTGATAGAGGTTTCTCCTATCAAACAATACGTGAAAAAGACACAGCACACAGAGGGCATCCAATTGCTGTCCGATTTAAAAAAAATAAATAAATTTTTACAGACCCATAGACTTCCATGGGTGAATTTCACTAGAGACTCGTATCAAAACTGGGCACGTCTCCATGATTCTTTGAAGACATCTTGATCTGCAAAATTACACGAACATGTGAACAGCTCCACAGTCTTTAATAGGTACGATTTCTATCCGTGTAACATGATCAACTACATGTCTCTTTTCATTGAAAAGCATCTTATAAATATTCAGATGGGTCTTTTAAGCTAGTAAATCAGGAAGAGTGCTCAGTGCAACCATATCAACTCTGAAATACCTTAGTCCATTTAATGACTGGTCAGAAAAGGTGTAAGTTCTATATATCTTTGGATATATTACCGTACTTCTATGAATATTTCAAAGGGCAGGTCAGATGTGCAATGTGGGATCGAAAAATGTCTGCTTTCCTAATACTTGTATAGTGCGTGGTTCCACCAGCAGATTTACATTCACAAGCATTAAGACCCCACTGAGATATACATTTGACAGACTGGGAGGATCATTCTCACATTTTGGAAGGTTTCTGGTGTTTGCTTTGTATAACCCTCCATTCTACTACGGGGCTCACTGATCAGTATGGTCCGGCTCACACGTTTTATGTTATTTTGCCGATTCACATCATTCTTGCACCTTTGTAAACCTTAAATATATAAATGTATAAAACCATTTACATGTTTCCGGACTATACTTTTTTTTTTTTTTCTTACACTTTTGCTGACCGCATGCCAGAACCACATAGTCAATAGAAGAGTCCCCTCAATGGCGTTTTTCATAAATGGAAGTTCATTCAGGAATCCCGCTCAAACACATTCCCTATTGAACAGGAATGTTCTGCTCTTTTTTTTCCCCTGTCCCTTTCATGCAGTTTCATTCCATCCCTAAATTTAATATTCCACATAGAAAAAAAAACGAATGGCACCAGGTGTCTGGCCAAATCAACTGATATAGAGTTAGATCCGTATTGACCTTCAAAAATGGTTGTTTTCCGCTGCTGGGAAACTGGTGCTCTGCATCATTTAACAATAAATGTGTCAAAGTAAATTAGAAACGAAGATGCGACACTCACCCAGTTGCAGTGAAGGAAATGTCCTTTTTATTCACCATCCAACGGTTACAGACATTTTACTTGAAGGCGGCAAGTGACCCGTAGAAGCGCTATACGCGCGAAATGGCCGTCGTCCACTTCTCTCTTCCCGCACCCTCACGCACACCTGCCGCCTTCAAGTAAAATATCTGTAACCGTTGGATGGTGAATAAAAAGGACATTTTCTTCAGTGCAACTGGGCGAGTGCCGCATCTTCTTTTGATACAGGAAAGAAATATATCTTGGTACCGTGTTAGCCAGTAGATAGAAAAATATTTAGAATTGAGAGTCCTTAGTGGGTGCTACCTGTTAATGGCCAGCTGATAAGATGGTAATAAATTGCAAGCTTTCGAGACTACATACGTCTCTTCATCAGGCAAAGACTAAAACAAATTCTGAAGAATCACATATTTATGGACAATATAGTATAGAAGAAAAAAAAAAAAAGGAAAAAAAACCATGGATAAGCCAGGTGACATGAAGCAGAATTTCCATGGGTGATAAACAGTTACGTCCATAAATATTGGGCCAATTCTTAGATAAGGATTGTTTTATTGTCCTGTGATTAGGGTCTCTGTTGTGGTGACCCTTCATGGTCTGAGGGGCAAGTTCCTTAGTTGATGTAAAAAGACATAAATCCGTGTGACACATTCATTCCTGCATTTAGAGTGTCAAAGGTCGTCATCAGTTTATATTCCCAGATTCTTCTGTCTTTCTGGGATTTGAAATTTCCCTTTAGCACAAGTAGTTTCATGTCCATAATGTTATGATTTGGGAGACAAAAATGTATTGCCACAGGTATATCCATTCTTTTTTCTCTTATTGTATGGCGATGGGAGTTCATCCTTGTTCTCAGTTTCTGCCCTGTCTCCCCCACATACAGACCCCCAGTTGGACATTTAGTACAAATAATTAGGTACACCACATTAGAAGTGACGCAGCTGAAAGTACCTGGGATCTTGTAGTCCTGATGTGAATTGGGGATCTTTATCTTGTCCGTGGTCATTATAAATGGACAGGTTTTACATTTTTTCTGGTTGCAAGGAAAGGTTCCTGCAGCTGTTGGAGAGGACAGGGAGCTCTTGACAATGATGCTTCTTAGATTTGGGGGCTGCCTAAAACACAGTAGTGGGGGGTCTGGAAAAATGGATTGTAAGCGGGCATCTTTTTGCAATAAAGGTTGTAATTTCCGTGCAGCTCCCCTTAGCACCTCCAGATTTGGATTGTAGGTGACTACTAGAGGCACCCGGTTGTTTTCTTCCTTAGCTTTGTAATGTAGCAGGTGATTCCTTGATATTCTGGTTGTAATTGTTCTTGGATGGTAGCCCTGATTCAAAAAGGTCTTTCTGAGGCGACCAAGGTGTTCATCCTTATCCATGGGGTTGGAACATATACGATTGTATCTGATGGCTTGGCTGTAGACAATAGAGTTTTTTATGTGTTTTGGATGGAAACTGTCCCATTTAAGGTATGTTGGACGGTCGATTGGC
The DNA here is from genome assembly GCF_032444005.1 of Ranitomeya imitator. NCBI lineage: Eukaryota > Metazoa > Chordata > Amphibia > Anura > Dendrobatidae > Ranitomeya > Ranitomeya imitator. The sequence continues at coordinate 152,928,589 of NC_091283.1, read as the reverse complement.
TTCTGATACAGGGATGTCTCTATTTTATTGTTCTGCAGTTTAATGATGGTGTCCAAAAAGTTAATTTCAGTGCAGGAGTAGTTGAGTGTCAAGTTGATGGTCGGATGAAATTGATTAAACTGTTCATGGAACGTCTTTAGCAGCAGCTCAGACTCCGTCCAGATGATTAAAATGTCATCAATGTAGCGGTAGTACGCCAGAGGCCTGATGGGACAGGAGGACAAAAAGTCGCTTTCAAGCTTGGCCATGAAAAGATTTGCATACTGTGGGGCCATTTTACTTCCCATTGCTGTGCCAGTCTCCTATAGATAGATCTTCTTGTCAAACTCAAAGTAATTGTGGGTGAGGATGAATTTTATAAGTTTCACCACAGAATTTGCATCAGTCCCTGCGTTTTCCAGGAAGAATTTGCAGGCATTAAATCCATCCTGGTGTATCTTCTTTTCTAATTTGCTATGACCTAAATTTAATATGTCCAAGGCCAGCAAGAGGCAAAGAGCCAGAAAAACAACTGATATATGTTGTGGTAGCATCAGAAGCGGTCGTACATGCAGCGCTGCTGGGCACTGGTTGTGCTGGTTGCCGGGGATTTTTAGGACTTTACCAGGACCCATTAAGATTGTCATTCAGCTTTCCCCAGGCCCAGAACGACTAAGGCTATGTGCACACGTTGCGGATTTCCTGCGGATGCGCAGCGTTTTTTACCGTGCAGAAACACTGCAGATCCGCGAGTGATTTACAGTACAATGTAAATCAATGGAAAAAAAAAATGCTGAACTCGGTAATTATAGGCCAGTAAGCTTAACCTCTACTGTGGGTAAAATCCTGGAGGGCATTCTAAGGGATGCTATACTGGAGTATCTGAAGAGGAATAATCTCATGACCCAGAATTAGCACGGGTTTACTAGGGACCGTTCATGTCAGACTAATTTGATCAGTTTCTATGAAGAGGTAAGTTCCGGACTGGACCAAGGGAACCCAGTGGACGTAGTGTATATGGACTTTTCAAAAGCTTTTGATACGGTGCCACACAAAAGGTTGATACATAGAATGAGAATAATGAGGATAGGGGAAAATATGTGTAAGTGGGTTGAGAGCTGGCTCAGGGATAGGAAACAAAGGGTGGTTATTAATGGAACACACTCGGACTGGGTCGCTGTTAGCAGTGGGGTGCCACAGGGGTCAGTATTGGGCCCTCTTCTTTTTAACATATTTATTAATGACCTTGTAGGGGGCATTCAGAGTAGAATTTCAATATTTGCAGATGACACTAAACTCTGCAGGGTAATCAATACAGAGGAGGACAATTTTATATTACAGGATGATTTATGTAAACTAGAAGCTTTGGCTGATAAATGGCAAATGAGCTTTAATGGGGATAAATGTAAGGTCATGCACTTGGGTAGAAGTAATAAGATGTATAATTATGTGCTTAATTCTAAAACTCTGGGCAAAACCGTCAATGAAAAAGACCTGGGTGTATGGGTGGATAGATGAAAAAAGGGGGTTTGTTCCAGCTCCAAAGTTTAAAATTAAGTCCTTTATTGTGCTGTGGAGAGTTATTCAGCTTACGCTTTTATCATGTATCAATAAAGGACTTAATTTTAAACTTTGGCGCTGGAACAAACCCCCCTTTTTTTCGTCTTCCTATCTATACTACGTGGATCAACGTGGAAGTTCCGTGCACCTGCTGTAGCTGCCTGGTGAGCTGGCTTTTTGCTTTTCTCTATGTGTATAGGTGGATGACAAACTCATATTCAGTTGCCAGTGTCAGGCAGCTGCTACTAAGGTAAATAAAATAATGGGATGCATTAAAAGAGGCATAGATGCTCATGAGGAGAACATAATTTTACCTCTATACAAGTCACTAGTTCGACCACACTTAGAATACTGTGCACAGTTCTGGTCTCCGCTGTATAAGAAAGACATAGCTGAACTAGAGCAGGTGCAGAGAAGAGCGACCAAGGTTATTAGAGGACTGGGGGGTCTGCAATACCAAGATAGGTTATTACACTTGGGGCTATTTAGTTTGGAAAAACGAAGGCTAAGGGGTGATCTTATTTTAATGTGTAAATATATGAGGGGACAGTACAAAGACCTTTCTGATGATCTTTTTAATCATAGACCTGAGACAGGGACAAGGGGGCATCCTCTACGTCTGGAGGAAAGAAGGTTTAAGCATAATAACAGACGTGGATTCTTTACTGTAAGAGCAGTGAGACTATGGAACTCTCTGCCGTATGATGTTGTAATGAGTGATTCATTACTTAAATTTAAGAGGGGACTGGATACCTTTTTGGAAAAGTATAATGTTACAGGGTATATATATTAGATTCCTTGATAGGGCGTTGATCCAGGGAACTAGTCTGATTGCCGTATGTGGAGTCGGGAAGGAATTTTTTTCCCCAATGTGGAGCTTACTCTTTGCCACATGGTTTTTTTTTGCCTTCCTCTAGATCAACAAGTTAGGGCATGTTAGGTTAGGCTATGGGTTGAACTAGATGGACTTAAAGTCTTCCTTCAACCTTAATAACTATGTAACTATGTAATGGTTCGGAAAATTCTGTGCGGAAACGCTGCGTATTAAAAGAACATGTCACTTCTTTTGTGCGGATCTGCAGCATTTTTGTACCCATTCCATTATTAAAAAAATCCCCAGGGGTAAAAACGCAAGAAATTTGCACAGAATCCGCAGTAAATCCGCACAAAATACGCATAAAAAACGCATCAAATCCGCACCTGCATTTTCTACCAAGAGATGCAGAATCCACACAAAAATTCCAGAGGTTAATCCGAAACGTGTGCACATAGCCTTAGGCCAGCGTCACACTAGCAAGTTTTACGGACGTATGAGCGCACAAATACATCCAGAAAATACGCATTGCACACGGCCCAATGATTCTCTGTGGGGCAGCTCCTATCTGCCATATATTACGCATCCATAATATACGGTATGTTACGGGCATAGAAAATTGCAGCATGCTGCGTTTGTCAGCGTATTGCGCAAAAAATACGCCAATGAAAGTCTATGGGGGCGAGATAATTACGGATTACACACGGACCATGCGTGTAACTTGCGAGAAATGTGCAGCGGTGTTCTATAGAAAAGCTGGTAATTCAGCGCGGTGTACAGTAAAATCACACTGACAGAATAGAATAGGTAGAATAAATGTATATATATATATTTATATTTAATTCAGCGCTAGATAGCAGAAAAGACGGTAATTCAATTGCCGGCTTTTCCTATCTCCTTCACAAACCCGAAAGGATATGAGACATGGTTTACATCTTTTACAGCGTGGGACAAGACTGTAATGACGGAAGGTATGGAATATTGTTGTTTGTTTTTTTTTACTTTGTTTCAGGTGACAAGGGTCTTCAGGTGGATTAAGAGTATAATAAAATATTAAAACACCATGTGTCTTTAGTTCATTAAAATACTTTGTAATAATGTGTGTTTTATTAACCATTTCGTACTATTGGATTAATAATGGATAGGTGTATTATTGACGCCTCTCCATTATTCACCTGGCTTAATGTCACCTTACAATAGCAAGGTGACATTAACCCTTCATTACCCCATATCCCACCACTACAGGGGAGTGGGAAGAGAGAGGCTAAGTGCCGGAATAGGCAGATCTTACAGATGTGCCTTTTCTGGGGTGGCTGGGGGCAGATGTTTTTAGCCGGGGGGGAGAGGGGGGCAATAACCATGGTCCCTCTCTAGGCTATTAATATCTGCCCTCAATCACTGGCTTTACTACTCTGGCAGAGAAAATTGCGTGGGAGCTCCCACGCCAATTTTTTCCGGGATTAAACCCTTTGATTTAATAGCTAGAGACCCCAAATTTGACACCAAGACACTTCTTACATTACTAAAGAGGAATATGTAATAAAAGAAGGGATATGAGATGGTTTAATGTATGTAAACCATGTCTCATATCCTGTCGGCTTTGTGAAGGAGATAGGAAAAATTGGACCGTATTTACTTACGCCTAGTGTGACGTCGGCCTTATAATTATTCTTATACTTCACTATAGCTTATGGCTATGGTAATTTCAGCAGTTCTGTGTTTCTTTTTTATTAGATTTTTTTAATGGTGGAGTTATAGGATAAAAGGTAACCTGTCTTTAGATTCATACTACCTGATCCATGGACAGCAAGAAGCAGAGCAGAGCTGTGCAATAGCGAGCGTTTCAGAGTAAAACATACTGGCGGCTGTGTCTTAGAGAAAACATAGTTTGTATTGCCGACCAAGGGCTATCGGGAGAGACCTGACCAGTCCGTTGATGTCCCTGGCTGGCTTCTCCTCGCCTTGCTCCACTTCACTGACTGATGGCAAAGGGTATGTGCACACGCTGCGGATTACTCTGCAGATTTTTCCGGACTGATTTTGGTAAATCCGCAGGTAAACCGCACTGCGGATTTCCTGCGGAATTACCTCGGATTTACCGCAATTTTTTTGTGGATTTTGTGCGGATTCCAGCTGCTGTTTTACACCTGCGGATTTCTATTATGGAGCAGGTGTAAACCGCTGCGAAATCCACACAAAGAATTGACATGCTGCTGAATAAACAACGCTACGTTTCCGCGCGTTTTTTTTTTCAATAGGTTTACATGGTACTGTAAACTCGGAGAAAACTGGTGCGAATCCGCAACATGTGCAGATACCCTAATACTTTCACTTAGAGACTTACTAAGTTACTAAGTTTTTACTCACACATGTACAACATTGTATGTGGAATTTGCAAAAATAAAAATAAATGGCATGTTCTATTGGAGGTCATGTTGCAGAGACATTCTCTCTTCGATGCTTTCCTTCTAGAGGAGAATGTGCTGCCATATGAAGGTACCATACAATAAGGCAAAATTGGGGTTTTGTGTTAGCCCCCAACCATCCAAAAGAGTTGCTAAGTGTAAACCAGGGAATTATTCTGTATCTTAAGATGGGAACAGTGTTTTGAAGAATACAATGAAGCAATGACTTTAGAGGAGTTTCTGGTCAAAGGCCCCTCACTCGCTAGAACAGTTGTCTGATATGTATGTCCGGCCGTGGTTTTAAAGGCATTACCACGTTCACTGATGACAGTAATTACTGACACGTCCGTATATAAGCTCCATATAATGCTTCACTCAGGATGTCTATTCAGCATTGCAGGTTTGTTTTTTTGTAAGTTTAACTAGAAACTTTATATCAGGCCCCTGTAATGACTAGAAAAGCCTAAAAAACAGTACATCGGTCCATGAAGATTGGAGACGTTCTACTACCATCCTCATGCAGATACATAACCGTCTACTGAGTACATGGCAGAATGGAAGATGGCTGCTCACTGTGCTCAGTGCTTATTGTATATCCATATGTGAGATCATCTTGTCTGCAGATTATACTAAACAAGCTTTAAGTATTAAAGGGGCAGCACTACAAAATATTTCTGGCTCATGTTTTGTGATACAGCTACTTCAGAGCCTCTTGATCACCACAACTGTCAATCCAAGATCGCCTGTGGTGACAGCTGTTTAACAAGATCTTTACACTGTAAGACTAGGGTGGTACTTTGTCGTTCCCTCTACCATTGTGCACACAGGGCCAGTACAAATAATCTGTTCACCAGTTTCACATTGTTTGTCTGGCTGAGAATGAGAAATATGGATTCAGGGTTTTGGAATGTGCAGGAGTTAACCCCATGTGCTGGTTGCAGCTTGTTCTATGAACATCTCCCAATCCCACAACTTTTTTTTTTTTTTTTTTTACTCTTCTCCAAACTTTTTTTTCTTCACAAACTTTCATGCCTCTTCCACTCCCCTCCCCACCCTCTCTCCCCCTCTTTTCCTGATCCCAGTGAAAGGAGGCTGAGCTTGCCGGATTTTGCCTTCTGATTTGCTGTCCCTGTTTGGGACTCACAGTCCTTGCATCTCCCTAAAAAGGTTTTTCACTCTGTAATCGTAGGACAAGGGGGCATCACTTCTCAAGACAACCCCAGTAGGACCAGACCAGAGAAGGGGACAGGACAGGAAGCAAGAGAAGGAGAGAGAGCTGGGGGTTTGCAGACACTTTAAAATTTGGACTGCCCAGAAATTTCAGCTGCACTAAGCACCCCCCCAAAATACCCCAAACTAATGGCTTTATAAAATACACCAGTCCTCCAGGGTTTCTGCCCTTTCTCTGTTACTTAATTGCATTCCAAAATTTGCATTAAGGACCTCTGAATCCCAAAGAATTGGCCCCTCACGGTGGAGGTGATGAACATGGATACACATACAAGGTGGAAAAGATGGAGTTGGAGTAGAGACTTATCCTTCCTTATTGCATTAAGCTTTATATGTTCACAGTGCCATGCAGGTAAGGAACCTTTTTTTTTTCTCTGACCTGGAACAGATTTCCAGCAAGTCTCTACTTGAAAAGCATCACTCTGCTCAGGCAATGGGACATGCAGAAGTCAAAGCTTCAATACTTTTTTTCCCCATTTGATGGTTTAACATAAGAGTTTATATCTGGAGCCTATGTGCCAGGCCAATGTAAGGGTAAAAGCATCTGAGATCAGGATTGTCTGTCCTCTCCATCCATCTCCATTACTTTCTGCTTACTTCTCCTTTCTTCTCCGATATTTCTTATTCTTCGTCCACTGCTCAGTGAAAACTTTCTGAAATGTAATTTTAGAAACTTCTGAAGACAACACACAAACTTGAAAACTGTTTTTTTTTTTACTCTGTGAAACTAGCAAAATTGCTCCACCTATAGTTTACTTGTGGAACTGCAGTGGATTCTTTTACATTTAGATTTGAGATTTATTGAGTTTGTGCAAGTTTTAGTCTTCTGTTCCAGTCTGAAATTGTAATATGTCTCTACATTTCATGCAATATTGTATTTTTCTTTAATGCTTTGTACTAAAAAAAAAAAAAACAAATTCGGGCATGTCTTAGAAAATGCATACACAGGGGCAAGTCGACTGAGGTGGTAATATCATAAGAATAAGGGATATACTAGATGAACTATAGATCACTGACGCTCAATTGGACTTTCGAATAAAGTGGACGGGTGTGTTGTGTGTGCTGTTCAGGATGCATAAATGCACGTACAAAACATGGGTGACCCTGGCTTCTCTGGGCATACTGTGATCAGAATAAAAGCTAATATCATAATAATAATAATAATTTTATATAGTGCCAACATATTCCGCAGCGCTTTACAAATTATAGTATTACTAATATACACTCACTTATCAGCTTCACAACCCAACGTATACCTATCAGTCCCATTGTCAGCCATGGTATAACAATGAAAGCATTTTGCAGTTTTTGTGCAATGTCTGTTCCTGTTTGTTTGCTGTGAATTGGTAACGGGAATAAAGGCTCTCCAGCTGTTACGAGCCGTGCGATGTGCTGTGCTTGCTCCTGTAGATTATTAAAAAATGTATTATTGGTTTTCTACTGAACGTTCCACACGTTCATCTGAAGACAGCAATCAATTGCTAAAATATTGGCAGAAACAAAATTATTCTCCCAGCGATGCAGAATGTTTCTGGCGTTACAGAGTGAGTTGTCTAATTTCTACAAAAATGGTTTACTGATCTAACATCTAAGAAGCCTGAAAGTGTGATATCAATTCCAAAAAAATAAAAATATCTTTCCCAATGTCCGAAACAGTCAGTGGCTCAGATCGAAGCTTCTAGGCCCAGATGTAAAAACTGGACCGTTGCTGATGTCACCGCTGCGTTTGGTGCCAAGTCTACATAGTGTGTTGGCTCCGGCTTTACACGCAATGATTAATCATGAAGGAATCGCCGGTTGCTTCATGGTGATCACTTTAAGTTATTGTGGTGAGAATTGCATAACATCTTGGATCTCCTGTGGCCAGCCATATGACGTAGCAGCCGCTCGGTGGCAGCACATGGTGCTGGACTGCAGCCATTACATCACACCTGGTGGTGTGTTTTGCCCAGGCCGTATCATTGTCATTAGGTGGCAGCACCATGCGGTTACTGAATTTCTTCTTGCTCTGTTAGCACACACATGCAGTGTTCACTACTGAACACTGAAGGGCATGCAATGAAAGATTATGTCCTGACACCAGGGCCAGAGTCAGGATGTACTTTGTGGGCGGAGGTTGTACGGCCCCCGAAGGATGGTATAAGTATCCAAATGGCTCTTGGCTGAAAAAAGATTTCCCACCCCTGATGTAGATCACTGAAAACAACTTCTTCCTACTTCTCTATGTGAGACCTCCAGAGCAAAGCAATGACTGCTGCCTGGGGCAGGGGAGACTGGACGAATGAGCCAGTCACATAGCACTAATATACGACCCAGGGACATGGTCAACACCATGGTGACTGTGGGCAGTGGTGTGAATGTCAGTGCAGTATCGGGGCCCAGCCACAAATAATTGCATTACAGGGGTACTGTGATGAGACTGCTCCCTGGGAGGTGGTTGCTGAATGTTGCTATGCAGACAACGATATCCTAAGGTTGTGTTACATTGTACCCCATGTATAAGTGTATCTGATGGCATGCTCCAGGGTCACGTGAACATCAGTATTAGCTCCCCCTGTGGGTGACATAAAGTAATAAGTAAACTGGACTTGGCTCAGGGCTTGTGTTCAGTCATATTCAGACATTATGTTCATGCCTCCTTTTTTTCCTGCAGTTTTGTAAAAACTGAAATATAACAGCGATGAAACAAGAAAAGAAAACAGTGCGGCACTCACCCTTATTTTTGAAGCTGTGAAATCGTGCTCTTTATTGGAGAAAAATGTATAAAACATCCATTAGGACATCAGGTCAGCGGGAGGGTGCGGAGCTGGAGTGTGGACAAACTCCACCGCACCCTCACGACCTGCTAAAACACCATGTGATTCCAATCCTGCATTTTCGGCAGAGTCCATATTTTCGTCCATTATATCTGATAAAGTCTTTAGTATAGAAACTTTTGTATACTTTATCTCCTTGTGCTATTGTATACTCTGTGCTCTGTCCCGAAATGTAGAAGAGTACAACCAACACACAAAATGAGCAATGGACGGCACTAGAGAAGCACAAATCAATATGGACATTCACTCCTTAAAGAACATCCGAAAAATACGCAGGTGGCACGTATGTTCTTCTCTTCTTTTCTTGTTTCATCGTATTTACTCTGGATTGCTTATCAGTGCTGAGCACCGTATACCCAGAACATACGTGCCACCTGCGTATTTTTCGGATGTTCTTTAAGGAGTGAATGTCCATATTGATTTGTGCTTCTCTAGTGCCGTCCATTGCTCATTTTGTGTGTTGAAATATAACAGCACCGTGTAAATAAACCCTCAGTGTTAAATCACTGATTTATCCTAAAATGTCTGGGAAATAACTAATTGATGCTCATAACTACTAAACACATGGTCCTAAATGCAGGAAAATGTTATGAGCTCTAAAAATCCTAGAACAATGCTGATGGGATTATAATCAGAACGATGCATACAGTATGTGCTGCCATAGTCCCCGAGGTTTAATTACACTCCAATTAGCAACTGTACCCCTACTTAAGCCCGATGATTATGCCATCAACCTAAACCACCTACTTTATGGCTTAAAGCTGTGTTCAGTAAAACCAGGTGTTGTATGAAGGAGCATAAAATCCACAGCAGCTCAGTGCTGCCCTATACACCTGCCTACTTTGCCTACATGTTATATCGTGTTTTCAGTCTGGCTTTTCTTTAAGATGCAGCTGTAAAATGGATTAATGTATAATAGTATTACAGCTGATAATGATGACACGCTGTGTATATTGTATGGAGTGTTAGCAATACTTTGTATCACTGCTGCCCCCATAGGCGGTTTTGGGAATGTTGTGCTTGAACTTTTAATTGTCTTCATGTGAATCTGTTTCTTATTAAGCAAAACATCAAGGGCAGAAAGAAAAAAAAACCCTTTTCAGGATATTTTAGTTGGTTGTAATGACCTGGCATAAAGATAATTGCATTTGTTCTCCAGACCAGGACCCAGTGTGCAGCCGTAAATGATTCGGTGCAGGATGACATCATCAGTATGAAGGATGTGGGGACATGCGCCCAACATGAGCAATGATCCTTGTTTAGGATCATGCAGCAACAATCTGATCCTTTCATTCATCACTCTGATGGATGGCTCATATCAATCTCAGTACAGACCAATAGCAACTGATTTCAGGCTGTTTCTAATTATTCCAACTTGATGGTTGAAGTCTGATTGGTTACTACAGATAGTGTCACTTTCTTTTTGTTCCATGATCTATTCAAGTTTTGTGTTGTTTTGTATTTATGGAGTATCTATAGGTCCAAGCTCATACAAGACCTCATCAGATCAGTTTTTGTGATTCCTCTAGTTTTCGTTATGGTTCATGCATTCTGCATTTATTTGACTTTTTTAAACCCGACCTTCTAGTAGGAAAGATGGCACTTGAGAACAGCATTTGTATCCAAGGGATAGTGTGACTTTGGTGGATGTTGTCTTTGTTCTTTTGTGTCGATGCTCCTAATTTAACATAGATATCACATTTAGGCTTTTGCAGTGCATGTGGCAGACCCCCTTAGTTACGGTACTTTTTGGTTAGAGACAAGGGATAAGTCAAATTAAATAACCCTTTTTAATCGTCATGTGTTTCTGACTTTGCCCCTGGAGTATTTAGCATTAATGGTGACTTTGTTCTTCTCGTGTCCCTGGTGTAAAGGATTATGAAGCTCACAACCTTCTGTTTAGAATCATCGCTGTTTGGTAAATATAACACCAAAGCAACCACTGAACCCCCCATATGTTTTAGGGGTTTGGCAAGCATATGGGCGCACTCTTTTGCATGGAAGGAACACATATGTGGCCAATTTGAAGTTCCCATTTTTACTATACATCAAACTTATGGAACATATGTTTCCGATCTCCCGAGTGTTGAGGATGTGTCTATTAAATGAAACTACTTAGAAGACTTCTTTCAAGAATGAAGAGCCCTGCCAGTTTGTTTTGTTTCTTTTCTCGTCCCTCGATTCCTCTTTTATCATGTGTCAAATTCCCATCACGTTTCCTGCCATTTCATGTTTAATTTTAGCATTTTGTGATGGGATCAATGGTACAATGACTGTGCTGAAACCATTGGGTGATGAGTTTCTAAAAATTGAAACTTAAAGTCGTAAAACACAAGTCTGTTCTATTTACAGCTGGAGTTTGGGTGGTCTGCCACTATGCCCCATTGTCATGGGATAATTGTAGCTGCTCCACTACCACCTGTCCTCTAATTCCTCCTTTGAATGACGTCACTACATTTTTTTTTACATATTTTGGAATAATAATGTCCGTCAGCTTCTTGTTTGCTACATAGATTTGTTCTTACATGAAATCTCGCTGAAAACGTACAGTTTTAGTGTCCTGGCATGTTAAGGGTGAGACTACTGACTTGATTTCAGCTTGTGGAGAAACATTTTGTAGTCCGTTTTGCTTATTTTTAGGGGGCAGTCTATTTTGTGACCTTACTTGAAGTACCTGCCACTCATGTAAGGAAGGAGAGGAAATTCAGGAAGATAGATGGAAGCTGGAAGGTCACAGGGAATTTTAAAGGGCACGACCCTCTTTAGGGTGATTAGCATTATTTGTTTTTTTGGTTTCAGAAGCTACTACAGGTGAAAAGTGTCTTTTCATGACTCTGCAAGTATCCTAAAAATGCACCTGCCCTCTGTTCTGGGTATGTGTGATCATTAGTAACCTGAATGGTCATAATCTGAAGACTGCACGCCCGTGGATGGGTTCTCCTGCCATAGCTAGGCTTGTAGAGATTGGCAGCACCCCGCTAGTGGATGAACACACACTTATGTTTGCGTTACGTCCTAGGCTGCTGTTCTATCATCTGCGCTTTTCTCATTTACCAAATATCGTCCATTTCTAGTGCTCACCGGTCTATTTCATCTGTTGCCTTTGTCAGTCATCTCAACAAGAGTTTAGAGATGAGAGAGAATTGGGGGTGTCTGATTAGTGTCGCACACGAAGATCCACAGCACCGGACCGTCAATGAGCAGTAACCCACTTATTTATTTAACCAGAAGCCTTTTTATGTGAATGGGGCAGAAAGTATTTTATTTATAGCAAATAGAGATGCATATAGAGAACGTGTACTCTCCGCATAAATGAAGCGACTGCTCTGAAGGCGACAGAAATTGTTTATGTTCTTTGAACCTTTCTCTGGAAATGTTACACTTACTTCTCACTTTCTTATGTCTCCTATATCCAATTCTGTGTGATGTAGTTCAAAGTCTCTGACTCTTCTAGATGTGGAGCGCTGCAGGTCTGTGCAGCCCCTGATATATGTTAAGTCTTCCGATGGAGTATGGAAATTCTGCGCTTCAAATGGATATTTCTATACAGGTGATATCTGCCGGAAATATTGCCTTCTTTTATTTTGTATTGTTCTATGTTTTGAACCTGCAAACAAGGATAAAGCGGTAACACCCATGTCAGGCATCCCTGCGTTCCCACAGGGGCGACCTTGGCCCTTCTGGCCTGGGATGGGGTGAACCATCGCTAGAGGATAGGGGCGGCGTGTCCTACTTTGACCTCTTCTTCCTTTTTTTTTTGCTCTTTTATTATAATTCCACCCTTGCATTATGCACGATTGTCCTTCCAGAAAACAATGTAAAACATTGCAATAATTTGGAATATATAGATCAATTCTGAAATCTTAAAAAAAGATGGAAAGATGAGCCTATGATAAACTTTTTTTATCACTTAGGTCTCCCTTTTTTCAATATCTGTCATTTACCATACATTTAATAGTGAAGGGAAAGTAATTTATAAGGAACAGGTATAAGAAAATAAAGAAAAAAGAGTCATAATGTTAGTCACATGAGTTGCATGTGTATTTCCCTTGTACAGTAATTGCAGCCATATGTATGTCCGGGCTTTAAACTCTTGGTTGAATTGTATAGCACCAATCATCCCCCTACCTGTGCAGGAATTTGGGGCGGATCGACCATGGGATGGACATTGGGTTAGAAAGAGCATGAAGACAGCGGGAACAACTTTACCATTACTTTCTGCCAGTGAATGGGAGGATGACTTGTGTGAAAGAAGATTCTTTTTCACAATCGTCCATTAACATAATGATTTTAGTGAGGCTTTTTGATATTTTGGAAATTGATTTTTGTGATCCATGTGAATTATCAGCACATCAGTTGATGTTTGTGTGTTTGTGTCCATGTATATTGCGCTGACTCTTGGCCATCATAGAAACGTTCCCAAGTTTGACTAGTAACCTTCTCTCAGAAAAGAAGCTGTCTTGTAAAATATTAAGAAGTGATGTCTCTGTGGATTTCTCATCGTAAAGCTTCCCTCCTCCTGCTCTGACACAGTGACACGGGGGGAATCCTGTCCATTCCCAACAAATATATCATTGTCTGCCTCTGCACTTGTTTGTTTGTACCACAGTGTAATTTAAGTGGACAGAAAATGCAGATAGAGACATGGCATTTGACAGCTGTGGGATATTTAGGCTTTAAAGCGTGCTATTTGCAGTGTCTGCAGACTTGCCAGTCTTCATTTAGACCCAGCGAAAACCTTGTACACAGTCTGTGGTCATCACTCTACGGAGTTTATTTCACCATTCCCGAGAGTAAGAAAAGCAAATATCTCATCCAGTGCTTAAGCAAAAAAAAAAGGTTTTGAGAGAAAATAACCTGTAATTCCTGAAAAGGTGAACTACATGTTCTTGGTTTATTATTAGTGATTCTTCTGGAGACATATATCTTGTCTGATAGTGACTTTTGCTTTAAGGGATCTAATGCGGGGATCAATGATACTGGGGTATCATTAAGTGTCACAGTAGTCACATTTCGTCAGTTATCAGTAAAACAATTTGGGATCCACAGATGTCTCAGTTTGGACGGTGCATGATGTTAGAAGCAGTAGCACAATGACCCTTAGGAGACAAGAAGCTAGGAAATGTCAATAAAGAAGATACCGTAAATGAGCTGGCATCTTCCATATCTAGCCAATGGACAAATTCAGATGACTACAGATCACTCTCTTCTGCCCATACTGACATTTTCCAGCTCTCTAGTCCTGTCATCCTGTGAGTTTATGGCTCCACCTGTTACTTATGTGGTCATATAAGTAGGTTTGAGACTAATCCCATGTTTACAATTATTATTATTATTATTACTTATTTAGCACCATTGATTCCATGGTGCTGTACATGAGAAGGGGTGACATACAAGTTACAGATATCACTTACAGTAAACAAACTAACAATGACGGACTGATACAGAGGGGCGAGGACCCTGCCCTTGCGGGTTTACACAACCATTTAAGTCACTTGACAAATTAAGATCTTTTTATGACAAATTTCTAATTGCACATTCATTCAATTAGCTGCAATTAACTCTGTGGTTAATGTGCTTCACAGCGAATCTCCTACAAGGATTTATTATTTTCTGATTAAAAGTATGTGATCGTCACTGGGTAACAAGGTCCGATAGAATTGTCTGCCTTTCAGAGATGTTGTAATCCAGGCTAGCAGCCAGCCCAGGTCTATAAGGGTACGTTTCCACGTTCAGGAAACGCTGCGTTTTTCCGCAGCGTCAAAAACGCAGCGTCCAGATGTTACAGCACAGTGGAAGGGATTTAATGAAATCCCGTCTCCACTATGCAGGAAAAAACGCATGCAGTGCGTTTTTTCAGAACGCAGCATGTTGCTACAATGAGCAAAACATGCAAGAATGCCGCAGGTGACCTGCCAGTGACCTCACGTGCAGTTTTGGTCTGGATTTTACCTGCATAAAATCCTGACCAAAGCCTGAAGCAATCCTGAACGTGGACACATACCCTAACGGTGCACTCAGCCATTCCAGATCAGTGTCATGTTGGTGGTTTCATACAGCAAGGAAATGTCATGGTATAAGACATGGATCATGTCCTGCTCTCTCAGGGTTAATATTGCTGGCCTCTCTTTGGATCTGGGAGGTGTATTTATACACACTCCAGACTAGGATTCCCTGTCAGCTATACTTTTGTTTAGTCTATTTGTCTGACCCCTTGAGTGTGTGCTCGATTTGCAGTTGCTTGTTTTGCGGTCCGTGCATTACTCTGCTTGTTTGTTCTGTTGGCTTTCTGACCTTCGGCTCCCTTTCTGACTATCTCTCCGCCTCTCCCCTCGGTTACCTCATTATCTCCTGATTTTGATCTTGGCATGGTTAACTACTCTCTAGTGTATATCGTCTGGTACCACCCACCACCTCCTACCCTGTCACGTGGTTCAGGTCCTGTTTACTACCCGGTGAGTTCCCCGTCGCTCTGCTCTCAGCTCCCATGCTGTGGCGCACAGCTCTCCCCGCAGCAGCAATACCCAGAAGTCATGACAGGAAATTGAGCGTTGCTGCATATTGAATGGAAGGGATTTGTGTAATGACGCACTCTATGTCAAGGGTTTTGATGTCCATACAGCGACTCTATACTATGTAGTTAACGCACTAATGCAATGACGATTGTTTGCAACAATCCTGGGGGGTAATTTTTTATTCTGACCAGCTGACCTTAAACTTGTACTCCCATGCATGTTATGGATTGAATTAATCTGGCCCTTTACCTGTTGCAAGCTGCTTTCCGTGCACTTTTTTTTGCCAATTGCAAATGGATATATCGGCAGAACCTGTGGCCATTTTCCAACTTTAGGTTGCATGCACTTGGAGTGAATCTACTCCTGAAATGCCTGAAGAAAATGTTAAAATACGCTTGGGAGACTCTTACTATTCATTTCTATTCATATTGCTGCTCGTATGTTCATTGTTTTGAGCATTTTTTCCCACTATGAGTTTTGAAAAACACCTGTTGGAAATAAAGGGCATGTCACCTCTTTTGAAGCAGCTCCTGATGGGATACATTGCAAACTAGGAGCTCAATCAACAGGCTGCAAAAAATCGCTTAAACTCTTCAAAACCACTTCAGAAAATGAAAAACTCTTTCAAAAACACCCTGAAGAAGAACATTTCTTAAAGCGGTTTTCACTTGAAAAAAACTGCTATATTCCTTGTTCTTCTGTGTTTCAGTAGCTGAATAAGCTTATTTCGTACCATACTTTCTCTTCCCGCTCTCTCTCTTCCTGAATGTTGTATATTTGTCTTTCAAGCTATTTTTTTGTCATCAGTGTCATTAGTATACAGCAGGTTTAGCCTGTAGTAATCTATTCTAAACTCTGCTGCCCGACTAATCCACCTGTCCCCCCGCTATTCCCCGGCCTCTCCCCTCTGTCAATCCCTTCACTGGCTCCCCATGCGTGATTTGCACACAGCACATTGCACTTTTTAGTGGTGTTGTTGATCTACTTGATTGTAGCACACATTGTGCCCTGGTGGTACTTTGATATTTCCTTTTGCACACTATTGTTATTTTTGTGGCAGTACTTTCTCAATTTTGGTATATATTTTTATGTATTTATCTTCAACATGAATTATAACTCAGGTGTTTTTTTGTAGTGCACTTTATAATAAATTATATTTTTCCATTTTTATTTAATGTTTTTTATATTATTTTTTTAGCTATCATCAAATGAAAAATATATATATATTATATCCATTAATTTTTACCAGGGTCACCCGTTTATATCCTAAAAATTGTTTTTATATATTTTTTATTGTCCTGTTATATTCGCGTACTATGTATTAAATTTTATTTTGTGCCTATTGCCAACATAAATAAAGGCTTATATTTAATAAATCCCTGTGTGGATACACTTTTCTGGCTATCCGGGTTTTAGGTTGTGGTTTAGTTTTCTACCCTTAGTGTTTAATCACTACTTCTTGCTCACAGACACCATCGGGTTTTATTAATATTTTTATATATATATATATATATATATATATATATATTATATGGTTTATATTGGATATCCGTTGGTACTTTGTGTTATATATCAATGTGGCTTGGCATGGAGGTGACCAGCCTGTGGCACTGCTGAGGTGTTATGGAAGCCCAGGTTGCTTTGATAGCAGCCTTCAGCTCGTCTGAATTGTTGGGTCTGGTATCTCTCATCTTCCTCTTGACAATAAGGTCAGGTGAGTTTGCTGGCCAATCAAGCACAGTGATACTGTTGTTTGTAAACCAGGTATTGGTACTTTTGGCAGTGTGGACAGGTGCCAAGTCCTGCTGGAGAATGAAATTTCCATCTTTAAAAAGCTTGTCGGCAGAGGGAAGCATGAAGTGCTCTAAAATTTCCTGGTAGACAGCTGCGCTGACTTTGGTCTTGATAAAACACAGTGGACCTACACCAGCAGATGACATGGCTCCCCAAACCATGACTGATTGTGGAAACTTCACACTAGACCTCAAGCAGCTTGGATTGTGGCCTCTCCACTCTTCCTCCAGACTCTGGGACATTGATTTCCAAATGAAATGCAAAATTTACTTTCATCTGAAAACAACACCTTGGACCACTGAGCAACAGTCCAGTTCTTTTTCTCCTTGTCCCAGGTAAGACGCTTCTGGCATTGTCTATTGGTCATGAGTGGCTTGACACAAGGAATGCGACACTTGTAGCCCATGTCCTGGATACGTCTGTGTGTGGTGGCTCTTGAAGCAATGACTCCAGCAGCAGTCCACTCCTTGTGAATTTCCCCCAAATGTTTGAATGGCCTTTTCTTAGCAATCCTTTCAAGTCTGTGGTTATCCTGGTTGCTTGTGCACCTTTTTCTACCACACTTTTTCTTTCCCCTCAACTTTCCATTAACCCCTCTGTGACCTTAGACGTACTATCCCGTCGAGGTGCCCTGGGCTTATCTGACCCTGGACGGGATAGTACGTCATAGCCGATCGGCTGCGCTCACGGGGGGAGCGCGGCCGATCGCGGCCGGGTGTCAGCTGCTTATCGCAGCTGACATCCGGCACTATGTGCCAGGAGCGGTCACGGACCGCCCCCGGCACATTAACCCCTGGCACACCGCGATCAAAGATGATCGCGGTGTGCCGGCGGTGCAGGGAAGCACCACGCAGGGAGGGGGCTCCCTGCGGGCTTCCCTGAGCCCCCCGCAGCAACGCGATGTGATCGCGTTGCTGCGAGGGTCTCCTCACCTCCCTCCCTGCTCGAGCCCCGGATCCAAGATGGCCGCGGATCCGGGTCCTGCAGGGAGGGAGGTGGCTTCACAGAGCCTGCTTAGAGCAGGCACTGTGAAGGCTGCAGCGCTGCATGTCAGATCAGTGATCTGACAGAGTGCTGTGCAAACTGTCAGATCACTGATCTGTGATGTCCCCCCCTGGGACAAAGTAAAAAAGTTAAAAAAAAATTTTCCAAATGTGTAAAAAAAATAAAAAAAAATATTCCAAAATAATGAAAAAAAATATATATATTATTCCCATAAATACATTTCTTCATCTAAATAAAAAAAAAACCAATAAAAGTACACATATTTAGTATCGCCGCGTCCGTAACGACCCGACCTATAAAACTGTCCCACTAGTTAACCCCTTCAGTAAACACCGTAAGAAAAAAAAAAAAAAAACGAGGCAAAAAACAACGCTTTATTATCATACCGCCGAACAAAAAGTAGAATAACACGCGATCAAAAGGACAGATATAAATAACCATGGTACCGCTGAAAGCGTCATATTGTCCCGCAAAAAAAGAGCCGCCATACAGCATCATCAGCAAAAAAATAAAAAAGTTATAGTCCTGAGAATAAAGCGATGCAAAAATAATTATTTTTTCTGTAAAATAGTTTTTATCGTATAAAAGCACCAAACCATAAAAAAATGATATAAATGAGGTATCGCTGTAATCGTACTGACCCGAAGAATAAAACTGATTTATCAATTTTACCAAACGCGGAACGGTATAAACGCCTCCCCCAATAGAAATTCATGAATAGCTGGCTTTTGGTCATTCTTCCTCACAAAAATCGGAATAAAAAGCGATAAAAAAATGTCACGTGCCCAAAAATGTTTTCAATAAAAACGTCAACTCGTCCCGCAAAAAACAAGACCTCACATGACTCTGTGGACCAAATGTGGTATTGCAAAAAATATTTTTTGCAATAAAAAGGGTCTTTCAGTGTGTGACGGCTGCCAATCATAAAAATCCGCTAAAAAACTCGCTATAAAAGTAAATCAAACCCCCCTTCATCATCCCCTTAGTTAGGGAAAAATAAAAAAAAATGTATTTATTTCCATTTTCCCATTAGGGCTAGGGTTAGGGCTAGGGTTAGGGCTAGGGCTAGGGTTAGGGCTAGGGCTAGGGTTAGGGCTAGGGTTAGGGCTAGAGTTAGGGCTAGGGTTAGGGTTAGGGTTAGGGCTAGGGTTAGGGCTAGGGCTAGGGTTAGGGCTAGGGTTAGGGCTAGGGTTGGGGCTACAGTTAGGGTTGGGGCTAAAGTTAGGGTTAGGGTTTAGATTACATTTACAGTTGGGAATAGGGTTGGGATTAGGGTTAGGGGTGTGTCAGGGTTAGAGGTGTGGTTAGGGTTACCGTTGGAATTAGGGTTAGGGGTGTGTTTAGATTAGGGTTTCAGTTATAATTGGGGGGTTTCCACTGTTTCGGCACATCAGGGGCTCTCCAAACACGACATGGCGTCCGATCTCAATTCCAGCCAATTCTGCGTTGAAAAAGTAAAACAGTGCTCCTTCCCTTCCGAGCTCTCCTGTGTGCCCAAACAGGGGTTTACCCCAACATATGGGGTATCAGCGTACTCAGGACAAATTGGACAACAACTTTTGTGGACCAATTTCTCCTGTTACCCTTGGGAAAATACAAAACTGGGGGCTAAAAAATAATTTTTGTGGGAAAACAAAAAGATTTTTTATTTTCACGGCTCTGCGTTATAAACTGTAGTGAAACACTTGGGGGTTCAAAGTTCTCACAACACATCTAGATAAGTTCATTGAGGGGTCTAGTTTCCAATATGGGGTCACTTGTGGGGGGTTTCTACTGTTTAGGTACATTAGGGGCTCTGCAAACGCAATGTGACGCCTGCAGACCAATCCATCTAAGTCTGCATTCCAAATGATGCTCCTTCCCTTCCGAGCCCTCCCATGCGCCCAAACGGTGGTTCCCCCCCACATATCGGGTATCAGCGTACTCAGGACAAATTGGACAACAACATTTAGGGTCCAATTTCTCCTGCTAACCTTGGAAAAATACAAAACTGGGGGCTAAAATATAATTTTTGTGGAAAAAAAATATTTTTTATTTGCATGGCTCTGCGTTATAAACTGTAGTGAAATACTTGGGGGTTCAAAGCTCTCACAACACATCAAGATGAGTTCCTTAGGGGATCTACTTTCCAAAATGGTGTCACTTGTGGGGGGTTTCTACTGTTTAGGTACATTAGGGGCTCTGCAAACGCAATGTGACGCCTGCAGACCATTCCATCTAAGTCTGCATTCCAAATGGCGCTCCTTCCCTTCCGAACCCTCCCATGCGCCCAAACGGTGGTTCCCCCCCACATATGGGGTATCAGCGTACTCAGGACAAATTGGACAACAACTTTTGGGGTCCAATTTCTCCTGTTACCCTAGGGAAAATACAAAACTGGGGGCTAAAAAATAATTTTTGTGGGAAAAAAATTTTGTTTTATTTTTATGGCTCTGCATTATAAACTTCTGTGAAGCCCTTGGTGGGTCAAAGTGCTCACCACACATCCAGATAAGTTCCTTAGGGGGTCTACTTTCCAAAATGGTGTCACTTGTGGGGGGTTTCAATGTTTAGGCACATCAGTGGCTCTCCAAACGCAACATGGCGTCCCATCTCAATTCCTGTCAATTTTGCATTGAAAAGTCAAACGGCGCTCCTTCCCTTCCGAGCTCTCCCATGCGCCCAAACAGTGGTTTACTGCCACATATGGGGTATCAGCGTACTCGGGACAAATTGGACAACAACTTTTGAGGTCCAATTTCTTCTCTTACCCTTGGAAAAATAAAAAATTGGGGGCAAAAATATAATTTTTGTGAAAAAATATGATTTTTTATTTTTACGGTTCTGCATTATAAACTTCTGTGAAGCACTTTGTGGGTCAAAGTGCTCACCACACCTCTAGATAAGTTCCTTAGGGGGTCTACTTTCCAAAATGGTGTCACTTGTGGGGGGTTTCAATGTTTAGGCACATCAGTGGCTCTCCAAACGCAACATGGCGTCCCATCCCCATTTCTGTCAATTTTGCATTGAAAAGTCAAACTGCGCTCCTTCCCTTCCGAGCTCTCCCATGCGCCCAAACAGTGGTTTACTGCCACATATGGGGTATCAGCGTACTCAGGACAAATTGGACAACAACTTTTGAGGTCCAATTTCTTCTCTTACCCTTGGAAAAATAAAAAATTGGGGGCAAAAATATAATTTTTGTGAAAAAATATGATTTTTTATTTTTACGGTTCTGCATTATAAACTTCTGTGAAGCACTTGGTGGGTCAAAGTGCTCACCACACCTCTAGATAAGTTCCTTAGGGGGTCTACTTTCCAAAATGGTGTCACTTGTGGGGGGTTTCAATGTTTAGGCACATCAGTGGCTCTCCAAACGCAACATGGCGTCCCATCTCAATTTCTGTCAATTTTGCATTGAAAAGTCAAACTGCGCTCCTTCCCTTCCGAGCTCTCCCATGCGCCCAAACAGTGGTTTACTGCCACATATGGGGTATCAGCGTACTCAGGACAAATTGGACAACAACTTTTGAGGTCCAATTTCTTCTCTTACCCTTGGAAAAATAAAAAATTGGGGGCAAAAATATAATTTTTGTGAAAAAATATGATTTTTTATTTTTACGGTTCTGCATTATAAACTTCTGTGAAGCACTTGGTGGGTCAAAGTGCTCACCACACATCCACATAAGTTCCTTAGGGGGTCTACTTTCCAAAATGGTGTCACTTGTGGGGGGTTTCAATGTTTAGGCACATCAGTGGCTCTCCAAACGCAACATGGCGTCCCATCTCAATTCCTGTCAATTTTGCATTGAAAAGTCAAATAGCGCTCCTTCCCTTTCGAGCTCTCCCATGCGCCCAAACAGTGGTTTACTGCCATATCATATCAGCGTACTCAGGACAAATTGGACAACAACTTTTTGGGTCCAATTTCTCCTGTTACCCTTGGTAAAATAAAACAAATTGGAGCTGAAGTAAGTTTTTTGTGTAAAAAAGTTAAATGTTCATTTTTATTTAAACATTCCAAAAATTCCTATTAAACACCTGAAGGGTTAATAAACTTCTTGAATGTGGTTTTGAGCACCTTGAGGGGTGCAGTTTTTAGAATGGTGTCACACTTGGGCATTTTCTATCATATAGACCCCTCAAAATGACTTCAAATGAGACGTGGTCCCTAAAAAAAAATGGTGTTGTAAAAATGAGAAATTGCTGGTCAACTTTTAACCCTTATAACTCCCTAACAAAAAAAAAATTGGTTCCAAAATTATGCTGATGTAAAGGAGACATGTGGGAAATGTTACTTATTAAGTATTTTGTGTGACATATCTCTGTGATTTAATTGCATAAAAATTCAAAGTTTGAAAATTGCGAAATTTTCAAAATTTTCGCCAAATTTCCGTTTTTTTCACAAATAAACGCAGGTACTATCAAAGAAATTTTACCACTATCATGAAGTACAATATGTCACGAGAAAACAATGTCAGAATCACCAGGATCCGTTGAAGCGTTTCGGAGTTATAACCTCATAAAGGGACAGTGGTCAGAATTGTAAAAATTGGCCTGGTCATTAACGTGCAAACCACCCTTGGGGGTAAAGGGGTTAATATGCTTGGATACAGCACTCTGTGAACAGCCAGCTTCTTTAGTAATGACCTTTTGTGGCTTACCCTCCTTGTGGCTGTAAGCCATCATCATCAACATTAACAGAAATAAACATCTTGAAATAGATCACTCTATTTGTAATGACTCTCTCTCTCTCTTTATATATATATACTAGATGGTGGCCCGATTCTAACGCATCGGGTATTCTAGAATATGTATGTATGTATATAGCAGCCATATAGTATATATAGTATATAGCACAGGCCATGTAGTATATAGGAGCCATGTAGTATATAGCAGACACGCAGTATATAACACAGCCCACGCAGTCTATAACACAGGCCACGCAGTATACAATAGTGGCCACGCAGTATATAACACAGCCCACGCAGTATATAACACTGCCCACGTAGTATATAACACCGCCCACGTAGTTTATAACACTGCCCACGTAGTATATAGCAGCTACTCAGTATATTACACAGCCCACGTAATATATAACACAGCCCACGCAGTATATAAAACAGCCCACATAGTATATAACACAGCCCACACAGTATATAACACAGCCCACGTAGTATATAGCAGTGTGGGCACCATATCCCTGTTAAAAAAAATAATTAAAATAAAAAATAGTTATATACTCACCCGCCGGCGTCCAGCGAAGCTGTCCCGATGCGCGCGCTGCTGCCACCAGCTTCCGTTCCCAGTGATGCATTGCAAAAGTACCCAGATGACTTAGCGCGAGACCGCTAAGTCATCTGGGTAATTTCGCAATGCATCGCTGGAAACGGAAGCTGGCAGCAGCCGCGCGCGCATCGGCGGGCGACGGAAGGTGAGAATAGCAGGTTTTGTTTTTTTTTGCTATTTTTAACATTAGATCTTTTTACTATTGATGCTGCATAAGCAGCATCAATAGTAAAAAGTTGGTCACACAGGGTTAATAGCAGCGTTAACGGAGTGCGTTACCCACGGCATAACGCGGTCCGTTAACGCTGCCATTAACCCTATGTCAGCGCTGACTGGAGGGGAGTATGGAGCGGGCACTGACTGGACGGAAGTAGGGAGGGACTAATTCTCGGGATTTCCGTTACAGACAGACAGACGGAAGTACCCCTTAAACTGATGGTCCCAACCCCATTTATATGCAAGAAATCCCACTTATTAAACCTGACAGGGCACACCTGTGAAGTGAAAACCATTCCCGGTGACTACCTCTAGAAGCTCATCAAGAGAATGCCAAAAATGTGCAAAGCAGTCATCAAAGCAAAAGGTGGCTACTTTGAAGACCCTAGAATATAAGACATAATTTCAGTTGTTTCACACTTTTTTGTTAAGTACATAATTCCACATGTGTTAATTCATAGTTTTGATGCCTTCAGTGTCAATCTACAATTTTCATAGTCATGAAAATACAGAAAAATCTTTAAATGAGGTGTGTCCAAACTTTTGGTCTGTACTGTATATATATATATATATATATATATATATATAAAAATATGAGTTTCACTTTTTGTATTGAAGAACAGAAATAAATTAACTTTTTGAATATTTTCTGTGAGAAGCACCTGTATGTGTGCCCCCCTCTCTATGCTGGTGCACTTTTCTAATTGCCATTGCTATTTACCCCACCGCGTTTCGTACAGATTTATTTTTACTTCCTCCATTGTAAAGATATGGTATTACTGACAAGAATGAATCTGAACTGGGGACAATAAGAGCACTATTCGGAATAAAGTATATTATTATTTTTTAATTGGATATCAACCAAATAATGTTTTTCTTTTTACCTTGGATAAATTCATTAAACGGAACTAATTATTTGTTGTATTTGTGCTGTTTTCCTACTATAGACCGGCCAAGGGTATCCCGGCTTGAACTTGACTACCTCATAGGCATATGTAAAGTTGTCGAGTTCAGGTCATGAAACCTGCAGCCAGTCTGTATTCAGACTGAAAAATGGATGTGTGAATCCAGTCCAGTGAAACGTATTATACGTAAGTGGGCTTTCCGTGTTTTCAGTTGAATGTCACATGAACCTTATGTTACTCAATAGTGCTGGTCAGATGAGGTGTGTGTGAAAGAAAATTGCAGCATGCACTAGTATCTTCCACTTTGCAGATGAAACTCGACCCATAGAAGTCTGTAGGTGTGCAAACAAGACAGTTCACGTAAAGATCAACCTTACTGCATCTTTTTTTATGGATAAATTGCATGTATTAACACTGAAAACTGCATTTGGTCCATGTGTTGTTATAGATGCATGCAAATCCATAGAATAGAATAGCCGCCCAACCGTCTGAACTTATGTGATCAATTCTGGCAAATTTTTAAAGGTAAGCTTTCATGTAAAATAATGCTATTGACCTGCAGATATGGGGTTAATGTGCATGCTAATAGTGTTCTCACACCGTGTGGCGCTGACACTAAGAGCCCATCGCTACTGGGAGGAAATTAACTTTATTCCTCCTGGCAGCGATTGACTTCCAGTCATAGGGGCGGTGCTGGCACGGTTTCAGATACCACTTTGTGCATATAGAGTGGTGGCCTACACCACTAACTTGCCACAAGTCAACATTAGGGCCTGCTGTCAGTCAATGGTGAATCTAGCCGAAAGGAATAAAGTTAATTTTGTCCTGAGACTCTCAGTACAGACTCAGTGTTGAGTCCTTGCAGTCATAGTTTTGTAATGTGTGGATCCAAAAAGCCACCCTTTGCCGGCTGTCCTTACAGTTGGGATCTGTTTTATCACTTGGTAACGTGATTGTGGCACTGAATAGTTTGCTATAGTAATGTGTATTGGCAATACGGACCTCTGGCATCCAATATTGGATTTGTGTTGAGAAATGCAATCGCAGATAAGTTGGGTGGTGTGGGATTGGGCTGGGTGTCGACAGCATGGGCACTTGATTAAATACCCAACTTTGCACAAAAAGTAAGTCTTTTTTCAACTGTTAATGTATAAAAATGGATGAACAAATGTCAATGCATCTGAAAATTGTGTTTTATTTTGTTTTTTTTCTGTATGAAAAACGGATGGTCTTTTATAGACTCATCTGAACAACCCAGCCTTAAGAGGTTAAGTATTTAGAGTAGAACCAGTGGTCCTAGTATTCATTGCCATCGACCTTGCAGACAGCCATTGTTAGCAATCTATATACAATTCACATTAGATATAATCTGTAACTTGTAGAATAATTGAAGACCACATACAAAGTATTAGCTGGTAATATCTCAGCACAAACTACATCAGTCTAATTTAGCTTTCTGGATCTGCCAAAAGAAAAAAAAAGGATATTGGTTATACACCAGTGGTTGTTATACTGGTTGGTCATTTTATGAATATTAGGCTGGGAAATTCTCCATCCCTGATCTGAACGGCCTCATTCACAAGTGTGACCGTGTGATCAGATTCTTATGAATAAGTTCAGCTTGATCTCTTCAAGTGTTCACCATGTGCGGACCAGGATAAATGGAGGCCGGCTGACATCGGGTCTCCCCGTGGGAGAGAAATCAAAGTGTTTTCTTACATCAAGAGTCTCTTTCTTTTATATTAAGGCATTTCAGCTGCGAGGCTAAAGATTGAGCACACAAGATTATCATTTTAATGTATTTCAGGGTGATATTGATAAAATATGTTTTTTACCAATTTTATTTTGTAACCAAGCCTGATGGCAATCTCGATTGTTCAGATCAGTAAGAACATAAGTATGAAATCACTAAGAGCATATGTAGAATCCAGTCAGAATTAACCTGGAAATGCAGTTATGTCACTGCGATCCTGAATCTTCAATAGCTGCTTCTGGTTGTCACACTTAGGCCGGGGTCAGACTAGCGTTATGGCATCCAATGCGAGAGCATGGGATGCGATATGCTAATGACCCTCGGCTCCTGCTCTGCCGCGAGCGGGAGCCACGTGTCATGCGTCTGTGCTCTGAGCCTCTCGCACAGCTGTGGAGGAGGCAGAAAAATGACTTTCTCCATTTCCTCCATTGCCGGGGTCAGCGTATATCGCACATCACTCAGATGATATCCGAGTGGTGTGCGCTGTCTCACTCGCGCCCATAGGCTTATATGGGTGTGAGTGAGCCGAGACTCGGCCGAGTGTTGGTGACATTCACAGCATGCTGCGATTTCATTTAATAAAAACGCTGATGTGAGCTGGTCCCGTTTTATCGCATAGCACTCATCCGTAGTCATCGCTAGTGTGAACCCGGCCTTACACTCATATCAGGACAGTCATAGAGAAAAAAAACCACACTGGCATTCAGTATAGTATAGGACTAACAAGTAGGTCACCTATTCTAGTGCAAGAACTGTTATGTAGTCACTGGATAATCACTGATATCCTGGAGGTTTGCACGGTCCCATGACAGAAAAACTTAGTCCAGTGAGATAATTTATGTTATGTCTGAGGTGTGGTTGTCAATCATTTATACCCAAACTAATCATGTAATTTATAGCACAACAGCAATATTTTTTTGTCACGGATTACATTTACTGGCTTGTGGTTGTATCTCACTGCTTTTAATGTACCGTAACCAGGACCAGTGGATTCCCATCTAGAGTGAGTTCCTAGAAAGCCTGGATCATCCTTTTTGGGATGTTTTTGGAGAAGTTTTTCCTACAGAGGTTTTGGGAGAGTTTTTACCTGAAGTTATGGTTTGAAAATGCCTACTGCACATTGGATCAGATGCCATAACGGTCTACTTCAAAGAAGTGACATGTCCTGTTTTTAAAAATCGCATATTAAAAATAATACTCGAATTCCTCACATGTATAATTAAGTAGATTACCTATAGAAATGAATAAAAGAGCTTTTGAAGCCATTTTAACTAGGATTTTCGAGCAGGTCTGCTCAAACAACGTCTGTAAACATAGTCTGAGATAACCCTGATCTTGTGCTGATGACATCTCCAAGGCAGCCCATGGTGATTGTCACCACAATTTGCTGAGCAGCCCAACCAGGCGAACAGCTGACCTCTGCATTACTGGGTGTAAGTAAAGTAGGGGTCCTGTCGGCATTTGGTCAGTTATGTCATGTGCTGAACCTAGTCCTTACCTTCACTAGAGGTCGGCCTCAGGTTTCCTGTCTTGATCTTGTTCTGGACTATCACCAGTCTAATATTTCCTGCTGCATTTTGTCATTTTCCTTTGATCGCTTTAAAGCCTAACCAACACCATATTCATTTAGCTTTTTGCCTGTCATTAACCTCATGGTTGCCTTCATGCATTAGTTTGGAGCCCAATAGTAACATTTCTAAGCTGTTCTGTCAGTCCAGGATTCCTATGTGCTGCAGTCGGAGCTCCCCCATGGACGACTGCCCGCTGGCAGCAGTTAACATTCCGAAATTGGCATATCGTCCCTACCCAGCACCATTTTATTGAGGTTTTTTATTCCAGTGGTCTGTTAAATGTCCAAGAGTGACTTGTTAATATGAAGTTATTTACCTAGAAACACATGGCCTGGCTGCCTCTGCGTCTTCCATGTACGAATCTAGATGGTTATTAAATACTGTAATAATAATATATCAAACCGAAAGAAGGAGGAAATCTAAAATAAAATCTGTATCACCAGTCTGAAAAAGAAGCATTGGTTTCATCCAATGCCAAGGTTAATGATTCTCAACCAACCACAGGCAGGAATTGTTAAGTTGTCTGGGAAGTGATGGTGGGGGCAGGGCAGTCTACCACCGCAGGATACATCTACTTTAAGAGCAATTTCATGTGATCTGACTCACTTGTTCCAGTTAGTCATGCAAGATGCCGATCAGAGCTGCCAGGTGGTCATCGTGAAAAAAAAACAGCTAAATGGTGGGATTTGTAATAAACACCTGATAGGATTGGATACAGTGGTCAGCAAATGGAATCACGCATGATGGGATTAGCTACAGCAGCTCAGCACACTTTATTATACATGATAAGATTAGATACATTGGTCATCAGACAGTGTACAGTAATTCATGATCGGACTAGAAACCGCATCTTAGCACACATGATGGGATTAGAAACCTTGATCATCAGAAAGTATCAAACATGATAGGATTAGGTACAGTGGTCAGCAGACTGTATCGCACATGATAGGATTAGATACACAGTTCAGCAGACAATATCACATATGATAGGATTATATAATGTGCTCATCAGGCCGCGTCATACATTATAGGATTAGATACATACAACCGTTTAGCAGACAGTATCACACATGATCGGATTAGATACAGCAGATCAGCACACGTTATTAAACATAGTATGATTAGATACAGTTATCAGACAGTATCACACATGATAGGATTAGATACAACAGTGCAGCAGGTCGTATCATACATTATAGGATCAGATGCCACAACTAAGCAGATAGTAACACACTTAATAGGATTGGACACAGCAACTCATCAGACATTATACACAGACTTAGATACACCACCTCAGTAACGCACTGTTCATAGAAATGATAAGTCTCCTTATATTTTGCGCCTGGAAAATACAGCTTTATTTCTGCATCTGAATGCAGCCGGTGTTTGGATTGATCTGTTCCAGACATTTCCCCTGAGACGTGTTAAGGACAGGACAGGTAACCCAATCCTTGCAGACAGTGACAGCGCATGTACATTGTCTGACACTTTGAAGATGGCGCCAGCATTGTCTGGTCAGTGACCATGTGGCTGTACGCCAGGCTGCCTCTGAGGCGTCCTCACAGAGCTCTCCATATACCTACAGTCTTTCTGATGTTCGATATTTCTGTGAGACAATAAATCAGTAGTTCTGCTTCCTGATAATATAACAGATTATTTGGTGTTAATGGATGGTGTCCGTCATGTGTTTTATTCAGGTCTTCATGTCTTGACTCAGTAGATCAGAGCTACTTAAAAAAAAAAAAACTTGTTGTGTGTATTTTATATTCTTTTCTTTTGTAAATCATGTATTATTCCACACCTGTTTTGTAATCTTTATTATTCCATACATGTAGTCACTTTACCATGTGTATGATAGTCTAGGCTTTTATACTGTGTCTTTCCAATGCAGTTCCACTTCTCCAGCCTGCTAAGTTGGGTTTCCTTTTCATTACTCTATGCTTACCGGATACTTTGGGTCACGTGTCGACTGCGCTAATCGGCTAGCCCATTTGAATGCTGACATTGTGTATATTACACTCTTGTAGTATTCAGCAAGCTGCACTGTTTGCCGAAAGTTTGCCATGGGGTTGTTACTTGAGCATTTAACATGCTGCATAAAGCCTAAAGAGTCTGAGTTGTAGCTCTTGTTTTTTTCTGCAATTTCTCTTGAGTATGGATAGTCTGACTTTGGGGTACATTTGCTGGGACGTCCACTCTTGGACAGATTGTTGGGTGTGCAACTCCACCCAATAATCCCGTGAATAGGACTGTTGTGATGTTCCCTCATGAAGACCTCTTCATGGTGATGCTCACATAGCCTTGACAGATTTGAAGAATAGCATCTAGTTATCCATTCTGTACTGCAAGTGAAATTAGATGTCACATACTGAGCTTAAGGCATCAAACAGTGTGTACACAAACTATCAGAAGGCGTCAGCATGACATACCCAGCTACAGGTGTCCACTTGCCTCACGTCATCGCTCTCTAAGGCGATCATGGTGCAAGGTAATACATACACTGTACAATACCACTTCTCCTGTCCTGTATACTCTGTGTAATTCTCAGTATCTGTATTATTCTGTATATACATACTGTACAATACCACATCTCCTGTCCTGGATATTGGGTGTAATTATCAGTATCTGTATTATTCTGTATATACAGTTGTGCTCAACAGTTTACATACCCCCTGCAGAATTTTTGCTTTCTTTGCCTTTTTTTTTAGATAATATGAATGATAACACCAACATTTGTTCTCCAGTCATGGCTAGAGGTTAGGTGAAGCCATTTATTGTCAAACTACTGTGTTTTCTCTTTTTTTTTCTATAATAATGAGAACCTAAAACCATCCAAATGGCCCTGATCAAAACTTCACATATCCTGGTGAATTTGGCCTGATAACATGCACAGAAGTTGACACAAATGGGGTTGAATGACTACTAAAGGTAATATCATCATCTCTGACCTGTTTGCTTGTAATCAGTGTGTGTGCATTAAAGCTGAGTGAGTTTCTGGGATCCAGACAGACTCTAGCATCTTTCATCCAGCCACTGACATTTCTGGATTGTGAGTCATGGGGAAAGCAAAGGAATTGTCAATGGACCTACGGGAAAAGGTAGTTGAACTGTATAAAACAGGAAAGGGATCCAAAAAGATTTCCATGGAATTGATAATGCCAGTCAGCAGCGTTCAAACTGTGATTAACAAATGGAAAATCAGGGTCTCTGTGGAAACAAAACTACGATCAGGTGGACCAACAAAGATTTTGTCCACAACTGCAAGGAAAATTGTTTAGGATGCAAAAAAAAAACCCACAAATAATATCAGCTGAAATTCAGGACTCTCTGAAGCTAGCTAGTGGTCTGGATGTTTCAAGATGCACAATAAGGAGGCACTTGAAAAAAATGGTCTGCATGATGGAGTCGCCAGAAGAAAGCCATTACTGCACAAATGCCACAAAGTATCTCCTCTACAATACACAAAACAGCACAGAGACAAACCTCAAAACTTTTGGACCAAGGTAATTTGGAGTGATGAGACCAAAATTGAACTTTTTGGCCACAACCAAAAACTTTACATTTGGAGAGAGGTCAACAAGGCCTATGATGATAGGAACACCATTCCTACTGTAAAGCATGGAGGTGGATTGCTGATGTTTTGGGGATGTATGAGCTACAAAGGCACAGGATACTTGGTTAAAGTTGAAGGAAAGATGAATGCAGCACATTATTAGCAAATACTGAAGGCAAATTTGCAATCATCAGCCCGGAAGCTTCACATTTGATGCACTGTATTTTTCAGACCATAAGATGCACTATTTTCCCAAATTCTTGGGGGGGGAAATGGGGGTGCATCTTATGGTCGGGAGGCACTTACCAGGAGACTGCGCATGCGCAGAATGAGATCTCGGAAGATGAGACTTCTGCACCGAAATCTCATCTCCTGAGATCTCATTCTGCGCATGCGCCGCCAACGGTGGACATTTTCATGAAGATCAACTCATCATTACAGTAATGAAAGTGTGGGGGCTCATGGATTTCCACCAATGCCAGTGGCACCCCCACACCACAGATCATCTGCCCAACTGCCGCGTATCAGCATGGGATGGATGTGTGGGGGCTTCACAAAATGGCAGAGCCCCCGCACCACAGAGCCTGCTGCACCAGCCTGGGATGAGCCAGACCACCGAACACCTCCTAAGACCCCACTCCACCAGCGCTCCCTATCACACTCTACCCCCCAGGTAAGCTGAATAATTCAGACTGTAAGACGGACCCTCATTTGACGCATTCATTTTTTTCCCTATTTTTATTCTGAAAATTTGGGGTGCGTCTTATGGTCCGGAGCGTCTTATAGCCTGAAAAATACGGTACTTGGACATTCCAACATGACAACGATCCAAAACACGAGGCCAAGTCTAGATGTCGTATGAAAAGCAGGGTGTGATTCTAGATTAAAAATTAACTTTTAATAAACTCGTTAAAAAATGGTAGACCCAAATAATCAAAACACATAAAGGACTCACAGTACGTCACATTTCAAAAGAAGAAATGCCAATATCACAAATAAATCGAACTGCCTCAGACCTCAATATCCCAAAATCCCTATGAATAAATCTATCATGGGAACATAAAGGTCCGATATCAGCTGGCAGTGCGGAAAAATATCAAATTTCACATCACCTGGTCATTTGGCAGATCAGACCACATATGCTCTTTATATATGCATCTATTATTAGCAATGACCGCTCAAAATGGTGTGTGAAAGGAAAAAAAAAAAAAAAAAAAAAGTGAACAGTTTCACCCTATAGCGAATTAATGACCGTTTTTATCTGGTGTAAAGACTGGGGAGATGGCACATCATTATCCATACAAATACCCCATCATAGAATATCACCAGTTTTTATATAGTGACCCCCAATGCAAAGTAACGAAAAGGTATACTTCCCTACGCGTTTCGTTTTTCTCTACTCATCAGGGGAAGATTCCTGTAATTCTCCATTGAGCTAGGAGGAGCAAGACGGGGTGCTGTGACGGTAGGGAAGTATACCTTTTCGTTACTTTGCATTGGGGGTCACTATATAAAAACTGGTGATATTCTATGATGGGGTATTTGTATGGATAATGATGTGCCATCTCCCCAGTCTTTACACCAGATAAAAACGGTCATTAATTCGCTATAGGGTGAAACTGTTCACTTTTTTTTTTTTTTCCTTTCACACACCATTTTGAGCGGTCATTGCTAATAATAGATGCATATATAAAGAGCATATGTGGTCTGATCTGCCAAATGACCAGGTGATGTGAAATTTGATATTTTTCCGCACTGCCAGCTGATATCGGACCTTTATGTTCCCATGATAGATTTATTCATAGGGATTTTGGGATATTGAGGTCTGAGGCAGTTCGATTTATTTGTGATATTGGCATTTCTTCTTTTGAAATGTGACGTACTGTGAGTCCTTTATGTGTTTTGATTATTTGGGTCTACCATTTTTTAACGAGTTTATTAAAAGTTAATTTTTAATCTAGAATCACACCCTGCTTTTTATACTATATTATTGATTGGTGGTCACAGCTTTTTCCAAGTCTAGATGTCATTGGCTACAGCAGAACAAAGTGAAGATTCTGGAGTGGCCATCTCAGTCTCCTGACCTCAATATCATTGAGCCACTCTGGGGAGATCTCAAGAGCGCAGTTCATGCTAGACAGCCCAGGAATTTACAGGAACTGGAGGCTTTTTGCCAAGAAGAGTGGGCAGCTTTACCATCTGAGAAAATAAAGAACCTCATCCACAACTACCACAAAAGACTTCAAGCTGTCATTGATGTTAGAGGGGCAATGCACGGTATTAAGAAATGGGGTATGTGAACTTTTGATCAGTGTCATTTGGATGTTTTGGGCTCTCCTTATAATTTAAACAGTAAAAACACAACAGTTTGACAATAAATGGCTTCACCCAACCACTAACCATGAGTGGAGAAAAAGTTTTGGTGTTATCATTCATATTCTCTGAAAACAAGGCCAAGAAAGCAAAAATTCTGCCGGGGTATGTAAACCTTTGAGCACAACTGTATACACTGCACAGTACCACTTTTTAAGTCCTGTATAGTGGGTATAATTCTCAGTATCTATTATTCTGTATATATACCCTGCACAGTACCAGTCATCCTGTCCTTTAAACTGGGTGTAATTCTCAGTACCTGTATTATTTTGTATATATACACTGTACAGTACCACATCTCCTGTCCTGTATACTGGGTGTATTTCTAAGGTGTAATATTTTTACAATGATGAAGAAAATGACCCACCATTGTGTAAGTGAATGGTTAGGGCAAGGCCCAGGTTAACTGCTGGGAATATTAAGAAGCAATCTACTATATAATTGTCTAAGGGTCACTTCCGTCTGTCTGTCTGTCTTTCTGTCTGTCTTTCTGTCTGTCTGTCATGGATATTTATTGGTCGCGGCCTCTGTCTGTCATGGAAATCCAAGTCGCTGATTGGTCGTGGCAAAACGCCCACGACCATTGCCACGACCAATCAGCGACGGCCATAGTCTGGTAGCGAAATGGCTGCTGCTTTACTGCCCTGCAGTCAGCGCTGAGTGCTCACACAGGGTTAATGCCAGAGTTAACGGACCGCGGTGTAATGCACTCGATTAACGCAGCTATTAACCCTGTGTGACCAACTTTTTCTATTGATGCTGCATATGCAGCATCAATAGTAAAACGATCTAATGTTACAAATAATAATAATAATAATAAAAAAAGGTTATTCTCACCCTCCGACGTCACCTGCTGTTCTCGGCAGTGCAAGCGTCAGGTTCCGGTGCCAAGGATGGTATGCGAGAAGGACCTGCCATGACGTCATGGTCATACCAACCCTGGGACCGGAAGCTGCCGCGTGCACCGCACACAGGCGCCAGGACTTCAAGGGGTCTTCGGAAGGTGAGTATATGTTTATTTTTTATTTTAAGTCTTTTTTAACCACGCATATAGTGCCCACATTGCTATATACTACGTGGGCTGTCTTACATACTGCGTGGGCAATGTTATATACTACATCTCTGTGCTATATACGATGTAGCTGGGCAATATACAACGTGACTGTGCAATATATAACGTGACTGTCCAATATACTACGTGGTTGTGCAATATACTACGTGCTCTGTGCTATATACTACGTAACTGTGCAATATACTTAGTGGCTGTGTCGGTTCTGTTATATACCACGTCGACTGTGCAATATACTACGTGGCTCTGTTATATACTACGTGGCAGTGCAATATACTACGATATACGACGTGGCTATGTTATATACTACGTGGCTCTGCTATATACTACGTGGCTCTGCTATATACTACGTGGCTGACCAATATACTACATGCCTGTGCAATACACTACGTAGCTGTACAATACACTACGTGGCTACGTTATATACTACGTGGCTGTGTTATATACTACGTAGCTCTGCTATATCTACGTCGGTTGTGTTATATACTACGTCACTATGCAATATAGTACGTAGCCTGTGCTATATACTACCTACATATTCTAGAATACCCGATACGTTAGAATCAGGCCACCATCTAGTCATTTAATATTTTGCAGCCTTTTCCCTTACAGAGCTGTCAGAGGTTGAGGGTGGGGTCCCCAAACCTGCATACCGCACATAGTAACACGTTTAAACCTGAGACTGTAGAATTGTCTCCAAATGAGAGGTGACAGATTCTTCATTATTACGTAACATGATTGAATCTCTTGCCAGGAGGCACATAACATGACTGGAGCACTTGCCACATCTGCTGCACAGCTATGTGTGTAGAGGAAAAGTAAATCGCTACCTGAAAACATGTAAAGTGGGAAAATTGTTTTACTTACACCAAGTGAAAAGAGGTTTCATCTTTTTTTTTCTGCCATGTGTCTGACCAATAACTTGCACCAATCTAATTCCCATAAGGCTATATATTTGCAGTGTTTTTTTCTGCATGACAAATGAAGTGTATTTGCAGGAAAAGTGCTGCGTACTGTATATTATGGTCCTTTTATGATACTTTTTTATGCGTTTCGATGCGTTTTTCATGCATTCAAATGGTCAAAACCAAAATCTCAATTTGCAGGCTCTGTGTTTCAGGGTACTGCCCCTCGTCGCTGCAAAGTGGTTTGGCTGGGTGAGAGGCATCTGACCGGGGTCCAAGGGGTAACGTTTCTCCTTGCGGAGAAAACGCCATTGTGGCTTTTATCCAAAGTCATGTGACAAGGCTTGTTGGAGTATTGACTTTTACGATTGCTAATCCAATAGGTGACACTACAGTTCTAGTCCTCTTCCTCTCTTAAGAGACAATTTGCAATATTCCCAGAGGAACATTGCGGATTAAAAGTCTCCTCACCTCGGCATGTCACTCTCTGCAAGGAGAAACATTAACCCTTGGATCTTCTGCATTCAGATGAATGAGAAAAAAGAAAAATGAAACAATTGACAAGCTGCAGTTTAAAAAAAAAAAGCTTAAAAATCCAGTGTGGATGTGATTTTAGTAATTTCCTTTAATTAGCTGCTTCTGTAACATGATCAGTTTGTACTAAGAAAAAAAAAAAAAAACCTCAGCAAAGCTATTATGTGTGGCGAACAAGCCCTAAGAGGATAGCACCCAGCTTTCCAGTGAATTGGCACTTTGATCCCCTACCCCGTTTCTTTTAATGTTTTTCCTGTGTCGCTATCATTTAAAGAACCAGCAAGATCAGGATGATCACTGCTGTACGTTTCTCTGTACTGGAAGGCATGGGGTCGGCTGCTGAATAGTTTTATGTAGTTTCCCAGCTGTGTGTTTTAGATATACACTAGTTTGTGGACAGAATTTAATCTCATTTATGACGCATACATGTAAATCTTCTTTGTGATTCATTGGCACATGTATCATGACAATGATTACTTCTATATTGCTTCCTGCCAGTCATTGCAATATTTTTTTCTTCCCATGCAATTTCTGGATTGCACCTGGAATTGAGCTTTCTTCTGCAAATCTAACTGTTTTGCCTTATGAATTGGACTTGTAGTACCGCTGTTCTCCATTTTCCCAGATGTTTTCTGTGTAGACACTAATGCAACAGCGCCTCCACCTAGAACTAGTTTAAAGTATAATTTGTCCAATGCTTTGTAAAATAAACTATAAAAATCTAGAAAGGTCGAGGTTTTATCCAAAAGTTAATAGATATGTTTCTAATTTAAAAAAATGTAATAAAAATTCTTGTGTGCGATGTCCTTGTGTCCGGGTGAGAGTATTAACATCAGCAGCTATTACATTTCACTGTAAACACTGGTGAAGTTCTCCTGAACCTGTCTGCACTTACCCCATGTGTCACAAAGCTCCTATTCGTGAGCAGATAAATGACCACAGTTGGACTAGATTCCTTATATTTTCATCCCCTGCTCTTTCTTCCCTCCTTGCTGTGATCCATGCTTTATCGCATCCTGTGTTGTTTTAATATAAGGCATTCTTTTGTTGGTGATGGGAATATTGCTTTTGTGATCCCCGAGGGGATAAATTGAATTATTACTAAGATATCCCACATAGTAATGCAGAGTTTAGAGCTTTCTGTTGGCTCCGGGTTATGGTGCCGCACACAGAGGCAGCTCATTTTATCACACTGATGGAGCCTGATACATGGAAACTAAATCCGAGCCGTCAAGCAGTCATTGTTCCACGAGTGTAAATCAAAAGACAAAAAATGGTAAAAAGGTGCAATAATGTTTTCTAATTTATTGGTGTTGTTGAGGGTATGGACATTCCTTTAATCCCTTAAGTAGTACTACAAATTTCCCAATACTTCACTATGTGCCAAAAAATGTCCACTTCCAAATAATGCAGCTGGAGAGGTCACTTATTCCATGCACAAAACTTTAGAAAAATACTAAAGCAAATCATTCACTACCTTCTCATATATAGAAACTATTTGGAGAAAGAGTTAACGGAATTGATTTGATGGCCTCTCCATGATTATGGAGTCGTCAGATCAATATCATCAGGCGAATAAACCTTGCAGTATAGGATATGTGTAGCATGGGATATAGAGGTGCATCATAGGATATAGAGGTGCATCATAGGATATAGAGGGGCAGCATAGGATATAGAGGTGCATCATAAGATATAGAGGGGCAGCATAAAATATAGAGGTGCATCATAGCATATAGAGGTGCATCATAGGATATAGAGGTGCATCATAGGATATAGAGGGGCATCATAGGATATAGAGGTGCATCATAGGATATAGAGGTGCATCATAGGATATAGAGGTGCATCATAGGATATAGAGGGGCATCATAGGATATAGAGGTGCATCATAGGATATAGAGGTGCATCATAGGATATAGAGGGGCAGCATAGGATATAGAGGTGCAGCATAGGATATAGAGGTGCAACATAGGATATAGGGGTGCAGCATAGGATATAGAGGTGCATCATAGGATATAAGGGGGCAGCATAGGATATAGAGGTGCATCATAGGATATAGAGGGGCAGCATAGGATATAGAGGTTTAGCATAGGATATAAAGGTGCATCATAGGATATAGAGGGGCAGCATAGGATATAGAGGTGCAGCATAGGATATAGAGGGGCAGCATAGGATATAGAGGGGCAGCACAGGATGCAGAAGGGCAGCACAGGATACAGAGGGACAGCACAGGATACAGAAGGGCAGTACAGGATACAGAGGGGCAGCATAGGATACAGAGGGGCAGCATAGGATATAGAGGTGCAGCATAGGATATAGAGGGGCAGCCTAGGATATAGAGGGGCAGCACAGGATGCAGAAGCGCAGCACAGGATACAGAGGGACAGCACAGGATACAGAAGGGCAGTACAGGATACAGAGGGGCAGCATAGGATATAGAGGGACAGCATAGGATATAGAGGGACAGCATAGGATACAGAGGGGCAGCATAGGATATAGAGGGACAGCACATGATATAGAGGGGCAGCACAGGATGCAGAAGGGCAGCACAGGATACAGAGGGACAGCACAGGATACAGAAGGGCAGCACAGGATACAGAGGGGCAGCATAGGATATAGAGGGACAGCATAGGATATAGAGGGACAGCATAGGGTACAGAGGGGCAGCATAGGATACAGAGGGGCAGCATAGGATACAGAGGGGCAGCACAGGATGCAGAAGGGCAGCACAGGATACAGAGGGACAGCATACGATACAGAAGGGCAGCATAGGATACAGAGGGGCAGCATAGGATACAGAGGGGCAGCACAGGATGCAGAAGGGCAGCACAGGATACAGAGGGACAGCATAGGATACAGAAGGGCAGTACAGGATACAGAGGGGCAGCATAGGATACAGAAGGGCAGGCTGCCTGATTCCGTGCTCATCTGCGGCACAATCTCTTCTACATGTGTATTGGCATTGGTGCAGAGTACAGAGTACACCCCATAAAGCCCCCATCCTACACATATGTTTCTTTGGAAATCTCCTTACCCTTTAATAGCAGGAAAGCTTTGTGTCGTTGTCAGTGAGTGATCTCATGTTTATACGACCTCATTTCTCCAAACCTTTTCCATATGGAAATGAATCATTCGCATCTCTGGACAAGTCTCTCAGCGGCACAAGCTTTGCCTGCTTCACCTCCGATGATTGAGATGGTTTAGAAATGGCTTGTCAGCTGTGGCATGTGAATGACAGGAATATTTATTAAAGAATTCTCTTAACATCACCACTCAGGGCTGTGATTATTGGTTGTTTGTAGAGGGTTGAGGTGCATTATAAAAACTTGCACCAGGGATGAGTGCAGTTTACAGATTCCGGGAATGAGGCATTCACAAGTCACATAGCAGAAATCACATTTGATTAGTAGAACTTTGTATGTCAGTCTATGTTCACAACTGTGTTGTTTCCATTATTTATCACTCTTGTGTTTACTGGTCCTCACATAGGCCTTAATGAACTATGGAGAAATACTTGTGGAACCAAAACAAGGAAATAATGCTTTCATAATGCAATGATCACAGTAATAAGCTGGTGACTTTTGCTTTTGTAAGGCATACAATGAGCCATGTAACATGTTTGCAGATGTTTTCCTGCTCCAAATTATGTCCTTCTGTCTGCATAAGTCAATCAAAACACATAACTTTTTCTCAGTGACCATGCTTTTGTTTCTTAAAACGGTTTTCTGGGGTATTTTTTCCTATGGAGCTAAGAACTTACAAGCAGGTAGTTGCCAACTACCTGTCTGTTATTCACTTCGACAATCTTTCCTGGCTCAAGTGGAAGTTTTGCTGCCTTTAACCACACGTCAGCAGGGCAGTTCGCTCTTTTCCGGGCAGCTCTGTTGGCGGGGCATCACTTCCGGCTTAATGCTGATTGACAGCTGCCTTCCCTCAGGTAGCCAGTGGGGACCCAGCTGTCAATCATCATGACATCAGCAGTGATGCCGTGTAGACAGCAGACCGGGAGAGTCTGCTGTCCAGGTTGTCTTTGTAGCTATGCAGTGCCGGTATTACATGCCAGCTGTGGTGGCTCCTGTGCAATGGTCCCAAGGCCACTAAACCTTGCTCATGCGCATTGGGTGCTATCGAAGTTGACGCGTATGATTATCACTTCCCCCTGGGAAGAGCTGGGCAAAATTTTTAGGCTGGAGGGGGACCAAAATCCATGGCCCCTTACCAGCCTGAGAATACCAGTTCCCAGCTGTCTGCTTTAGCTTGGCTGATGGGCAAAAGTGGGGGGGACCCCACGTCATTTTATTTAATTATTTATTAACTTAATTGAAAAACCGGCGTGGGGACCCCTCTATTCTTCATATATCTAGCCTTGTTAACGCTGAATGCTGAGGGTTGCAGACCCTGGCTGGTTATTTAAAAAAAAACAGGGAAACCCACGTCATTTTTTTAAATTTATGTAAAGTCTCACAGTGCAGCGGTGAACTCTCTGAGCTGAGCGCTGCACCATGAGACTTTCTCACTGTGCTAGCAGGGATCTTACCGAGGTCACAGCAGTTCAGCCCGGCTGGGAACACAGTCTCAGTGACCAGCAGTAATCTCGATGATGTCACCTCTAGTCACTGATGCTGCTTAGCACCATCCAGGTTAAAAACTGTTTATCCCCCAGACATGGATTACAGGTTGTGATAGAACGACGGGCAGGTGAGGGATTTTGTCGTTTTTTATTTTTGTTTTATTACAGAATACAAGTGTTTCTATAGAATGAGTGTTAGCTGAGTATAACTGTGTTGGTTATTTTTAAATAAAAATGGAAAAGTGCGTTTTGTTTTATTTCAAATAAAAGACTTTATACTTGCTGTGTCTTATCTAGAATACAATTATAGGATTAGTAATGGAGAGGCGTATTATAGACGCCTCTCCATTACTAATCCGTGGGCTTGATGTCACCTGACAATACAAAGGTGACATCAAACCCACAAATATGAACCCCAATTGCCACCGCTACAGTGTAAGTGTGAAGAGCCGTGCAAAGCGCCAGAATTGACGCATCTAATAGATATGCCTTTCCTGGGCAACTGCGGGTTACTATTTGTAGGCTGGGGGGGCAATATCCATGGCCCCTTACAAGCCTGAGAATACCAGCCCCCAGGTGTCTGCTTTAGCTTGGTTGGATTTCAAAAATTGGGGGCACCCCATGCCATTTTTTTAAAATAATTTATTTAATTAATTTTAAAAAATCGGACCTAGTAGGGACTGCTTTCTTGTGATAACCAGCCTTGCTGACAGCTGAGGGTTGCTACCCCCAGCTGTGAGTTTTGCCTGGATGGTTACCAAAAATACAGGGGAACCCACGCATTTTTTTTTTAATTATTATTTATTTACAGGGCAGATGCTGGCTGATGAATACTCCCATCAACCGCTGCCTGCTCTCACTTTTATTAATGGCAGCAGGCTTCAGCTGATGGGAGCAGTAGTCTCACCAGCTGACACTAGTGACCGAAGGTAAACTTTATACATCTGATAACAGCTGCACTCTCACACTGTCATTTGACAGTGTGGGAACCGCTTCTGTCTGACCAGCAGTGATTATTTTACCGTCGATAAGAAGCTGTGTTTGCTGCGCTGTCATGTATATGACAGCGTGACAAACACTGGATGTTCGGGTCCCCATTCAAGCGAATGGGGTTCGGGTCCGGGTACTGTTCTGGTACCTGAACCTGAACTTTTTGTAACTGTTTGGCCAAACCCACCGTATTCGAACATCAAGCTGTCCGCCCATCTCTACACAGGATTCATGGTAGTGTTCACCTCGTTCTTCTTTAGACAATCATTCTTCCAGATGTCCCAAACAGTCTGATGGGCCTTCATCAGAGAAAACAACTTTACTCCATTCCACTGCAGTCCAATCCCTGTACATCCAGCAAAATGTCAGTCTGTCTTTGATGTTTTTCTTTGGAGAGATGTGATTTTTGCTGCTCTTCTTGACATCAGGCCAGCTTCTAAAAAGCATTGTCTTACTGTGCATTCAGGTGCAGTGACACCTGCTTGCTGCCATTCATGAGCACGCTCTGCTCTATTGTTGAAACAGTTCCAAAGCTGAATCCTCTTTAGGAGCTCATACTGGCACTTGCTGGACTTTCTTAGGCTCGCTGTATTTTTCTCCACAGCAATTGAACGTGTATAATTGAAGTTCTTGATGATCCAATAAATAGTTTAGGGGCAATCTTACAAGCAGCAATGTCCTTGCCTGTAAAGCCCATTTGATGCAAAGCAAAGATGACTGCACGTGTTTCCTTGACAATGATTTCTAGCACCAGCCCTCTTTTAACGCAACCAGTCTGCTCTTAAAATTCATACACCATGACCTAGCGATATGAGTTGCCTTGTTCTTATTACCCCTTTTTTCTGAGCTAACGAGAAGGTCACTGGTATTATGCAAGTAGGTCATTTTGTGTCAGGGCTGAAATTTAATGAAAATGGAGTTCGTTGAGATTGAAATAATTTTCATAGCAAGGAATAACTGCAAGTTTTCGTACTTCATTTGATCATGCTTCATAATGATTTCAAACTAATGTAATTTTCTAGTGTATAAACTGAAGCAGTAAACTCTGAAAACCAAAATGTGTCTCAAATTTTTTGGCTATACCTGTTCATGCCAGATTAGTCCCAATGTAGTCCAAGATTAGTAACCATCATCCATATCTGTTTCTTATCATCCTATTTTCTCCATTTCTCCAAGTTGTCTATACAATGGAAATGGTGCCAAAAATGTTATGAAGCCCAATCAAAGTATTTGTAGTCCAAAATACATGTTAAGTTAACATAAAAGAAATATCCCTATTCACTGTAAAGGATATGGACACCTTCGGGGAGTGTTTTTGTAGTAGGGTTTTTATTCATGAGTTGACATTCACACACGAATTTTCATCTAAATGTTCATCTAAACCCCAGTCAGCAAATTCCTGTTCCACAGTGGTAAAACGTGAAGTCCAGTCACCGGTCAACTATCTGGATATTTGAATATTTGTGCAGAAATTTCACTAGAATATCAGTCTCAATAATAATTATGTTTGACTTGTATAAGGAAATTTGCAGCCTGACCTGTAGCCTCAGTCTTTAGTCATAATAGTAGCCTCCTTACTAAGAAGATGGCCTGTTTTTGAATTTTGTCTCTAGGGGATAGTTCAGGAATCTGTGTATTCTGTCATTTGTTCAGAGTATTGAAACATGCTATGTACTGTAGGCAAAGCAAATAGATGAAGCGCTGACATATACTTCACTGTAAATGCTGCCTGCTGAATCCGTGCCCCGGAGCAAGAGGGAAGGATGGAATCTAATGAGAGAAATCGGAGCCAGGTCATTGTAGCAACAGCTGCGTGTACGCACCATTCATCCACATGGACACTCTGCTGTACTTTTTTAGCCAAATACCTCAAACAAGAGTTAGTTTTGTCTTTGTGGAAACTAATATTGACAATTCCATTACAGATATCCCACTTGTACATATTGATCTGTTCCTCTCCTAATTTCTTTCCCTATGGGTACAATCTATATTATTACAGGCATCTAAAGAAATAGCTATTGCACTTCGGTAGCCTATTCCTTTCTCCATAGGTTTCTCTTCTCTGACTTTGTGGCAGATGAGCTTTCGGTAGTGAAGGTGCTTCATAAAATGCTTCAATTCACTTGGGAATTTGATTTAGTAAGTGTTCCAGACCTTGCTCGCTGTAATTAGAAACTAAGGAACTGACTGTCCTACAAGATCCTGCCAGTGTAGCCTTGGTGTGTCAAGCTTGATGAATATTGGAGGGTACGGGAGGCTACGATTGTTCTTTTTCTTTTTAATAATAAAAAAAAAATAATTGACTGTAATTTTTCCATAATTGAATCATAGAGCAATCAGATGCAGCAGATAATCTGATAAATATCTGCAAGGCCTCTGGACTTAATCCAGGATAGCATTCCAGGGAAGGAGAAAGGGCTGATGATACAGAGGTCTACAATATGACAGGGAGTAGGATTAGGTTGGCTGGCCTCTTTGGAGAAGTCTCAGTGTGTTGTGGGAAGTCCCCCAGATGTCTCCTGCAGGCGATATTTTGGACTGCTGCCTGGCTGCTGGATGCTCCATTAACAATACTGTGACAAGGGAGACGCTGAGTACATTCAGTTCTGAGGGATATTGCAAATCCAGATGAGACCAAAGATTTACTATGGAACTTTTTCTTCACCTCAC
Organism: Ranitomeya imitator; assembly: GCF_032444005.1. Classification (NCBI taxonomy): domain Eukaryota; kingdom Metazoa; phylum Chordata; class Amphibia; order Anura; family Dendrobatidae; genus Ranitomeya; species Ranitomeya imitator. The sequence goes on along the minus strand of NC_091283.1, from coordinate 152,884,097 downwards.
TCAGTAACACCTCAGATCTCTATGTCCTCATTGTAAAAATAAACTACTCATATACTAATCTCTAATAGATTATTTTTAAGAAAAGCATATATAAACTACTATCAGCAAGATCAACCACCCCCAATCATATATATGGCATATAGATCTTTGAAACGTAAATACATCCACGGCTTTATATCTTCTACTTGTGCCTGCATTTTTGAGTAATTAGCATTTTAATTCATTTGCAAATAAGGTGTTAAGTACTGTGGACATGACAGAGCACTTACCAAACTATTTATGGTTGTTTTCCAACCCAACGCCAGCCTCTTAAACTTGAGTGCTAAGTCCCTGTAATATCAAGTGCCAGACAAGGAAATCGGGTAGTGAGGTATATCCAGACTTCTTTTTTCAGTAAGCCAGGAGGCATAGATTTTTAGCTTTATGTTGACTCTTTTGTAGGTTGAATTGATATTTGTAAATTGATGAATGGTTGTTATATCAGCTCTTACAGTTTATTGTACTGTTATCTTTGCAAAACGGGGATGCAGGGTCACTGAACAATATTTGACGATATGTTGATTACACACTATATATAGCAGGCCATGCAGTTTGTTGACTTGAAAACATTGCATGATAAACTAAATAATCAAACAATACGAGAAACTCATCACCCCTCCCCTTTGACCTGTGAATAATGGCTTGAAGAACAGTTGTGAACTATGAAAAGGGGATATGCCTCTGTAACAAGATATATCCAAGAGATCCAGATATCCAAAGAACCAGAGACTCTTTAGAAAACCCCAGCCAGGAACACTCTGCAGGACAGCTCGCATCAATACCCGGCACTGCCACCGGCACTCGGGACCGAAGTTTGCGGCTGCATGTATTTCTGTGCAGCTGAACGCTCCGGTCCCGAATGCTGGCGGCAGTGCCGGGTGTTGATGCTGGAGACTCATGCAAGCTTTTCGCATTGTACTTGCAAGTGTGACCCAGGCCTAAGGGTGAGATTCTGTAATTTTGCACCATCTTGGGTATTTTGCTTGGACTGTTCTATGTGTTATTTGCCTGGTTTGTGGTTCAATAAAGTTTTGCCACACTATTTTACCCTCACCCTGTGTAGTTGCATGCCCACGGTAAAAGGTGAGTGGGCGTTAGTTAGGATGAGTTGTCTGAGTTGTTGTATGCCCACGGTAAAAGAAGAGAGGGCGTTCGGTAAGCACCCAATGACCATGCATCTCCACAGCATGTTACAGCCAAGATACTTATATATTTTGAAGAGATTTTCCATCAACTCTTCATACTTATCTGCCCTTGAGTTTCTCAAAAAATTAGTTACCACTAATGCGAATGCTACCCATGCCCTGCAACTAACAGAGAAACTCCTCATTTTGAAGAAGCTAACGAATCTGAGGTCCAATGAAGACTCCTTCCTTTATCTTTGCTTTATTCAGGCTTGGAAATTTATCAATGAGATGCTTGAAATGCTTTTGCATTTTTAGCCATTGCCTTTACAAAGTTGTTCATTAGGCTCAATGAAATGGAGGTAACAAAATCTTCTGTGGGTCAACAAGTGCTGGATGCCGGAAAATTTTACTTTCTGGCTGAAGTGAATGTTGGAGAGGCCAGTCTCTTTTATTGTAGTGATATTCTCTTGCACGACTATCCCACTCACACAGAAATCATCAGTTATTTGTGTATCCACCCTGGAGACCAAGAAGGAAACCAGCCACAAATGTTGGTCATAGTTGAGGCACAGCTATTTCATGTTGTCATAGGTTTCTTTCATGTGGACTGCATAACCAATGCGTTGCCATTGTGCAGCAAGACTGCTTTTAGGCTTGTTTTGGAGGAATCCAGGAAGAACCTCCATTCCTCTGGATTATATCTTATCTTCAGAGCTTCCATTATACTGTTGATGTTGTTGCATGCTACAAGATCGCCCACCATAAAGAAGTTTTGGACAAGATCTTTATTACGGTTAGGCAACTTTCACACTAGCCTCGCTCGGCCCGACGTACCGATGCATACTATGGAAGCGCCGCACAACGGGGGCAGCGGATGCATTTTTCCAGCGCATCCGCTGCCCCATTGTGAGTTGCGGGGAGGTGGGGGCGGAGTTCCGGCCGCGCATGTGCGGTCGGAAATGGCGGACACAACGCAGCAAAAAACGTTACATGTAACGTTTTTTGCTGCCGACGGTCCGCCACAACACGGCGCAACCGTCGCACAACGGTTGTGACGTGTGGCAAAGCGTCGCTAATGTTAGTCAATGGAGAAAAAACGCATCCTGCAAGCAATTTTGCAGGATGCGTTTTTTCTCCTAAACTACGCATTGCGACGTGCAGTGCACGACGCTAGTGTGAAAGTAGCCTTACAGACCAAAGAAATCCAAACATCACCTGCGAGGAGATTCCACTGCTGTAGCCGGGAACCTAAGAGCTCAGAATTACTCTTGGGCATATCCAAATCTCTAACAAGATCGTTCAATTAACTTTGTGTTATAAGGTGTGGTTCAGTTGAGGTTGCTGACAGAAGGTCTGGGTCGTGAGAGGAAAATGCTTCATGACCCCACGCGCCCTAATCTTCCTCACTTGACTAAACTGAAAATGCTTCTGGAGCTTTTGGAATCGGCAGTTCATCTGCATGTGGTACTCGGTGTAGTGCCAAGGGAATGTTACTGTAACGTCCACTTTTTCCTTGAAACTCCTTTCCAAATGGGGAGCACCAAGCAGAAATAGCAATTGGTAGTGTGATCGGTGTGCTCTCTCCAGATCATTGGGAGTGCAAAAGGCATAGATTGCCTCCTTCCATGCAACCACTGGGTAAGATGTGATGCAGAGCAGAGCAGCATATGTGTGGAGCCCAACTCTTGTCCTCCTATTCTGCAGCCAAAATACAGTTGTAGGCTTTCCTTATCATGGTATTCAAGTTTGCCTTTGTGACGCAAACATGACTTCTCTGCATAGGTAGCAAAAACTGTACACTTTGTTAATGCCAGAACAAGGCATATCTGAAAACACATATAGAAACATGTCACTAAGCTAAGAAATCCTAAAACTGTATACCTTACACAGAGAGCATTTATAAACGTAGGTGATGCAACTGTAATTGGGATTGCGTCATTGGAGCTGAGTTGCCATTTTTTTGTTGGTCACCTAAGATGATAGAATACTGAAGGCTCAGTAGACTAAATAGATGATGTAATAAACAATCTACTAACAATGCAATAATGCTAAAGATGCCATTTTTCTATAAGCCTTCATGAAAGGTGTCAAGTAATTACCACCTCCTCTGGATCTTGGAAAAAAAAAGAGACTCAATCAGCAAATTTAAGCATCATACTCATTTTCAGCACCACAAAATTAGTTGAGTTCAACTGTTTTGTTCATTGAACCAACTTAGCTGTAGAACATTGTATCCTGTCTATTTCCTCTATTCCTGGCATGCACCATGACTCCCAGGATAGAAGATCAAAGCTGTATTTTTAGGCTGTAGCAGTAGTAGTCACAGCTGTTAGGTTTATGAGCTGGAGATGTACAGTAGTTATCAGCGTAAAGAATTTACTTCTTTTGGGAAGTCACGTTTCTTTGGTCCCTGGGAGGAGACTGATCGGTAATATGTCCATACAGTTCTTAACAGATGGGAACCTGTTATGTCCGAGTATTGTGTTGTGTTTGGCTGTTATGATGGTGGGATGTGTAATGTCTGCAGATATGTAATGTCTGTGGGGCAGATTTATCTTTGCAGTCTGATTTTTAGCAAGTGCAGTCTTATTCTAAACAGTCTGAAAGTTGTCAGACATGGGTAGATCATGTCTCCTACAGATAACAAATATGGTGCAAGGCATGAGAGTCATTTTTTTTTGCACAAATTTTAACAGAATTCTGCCGCATTCATCTTGGTAAACCTTCCACAATGTACTTGTGATGTCTTTTAAAATAATAAAAGTAAAATCTAACGCTTTGTTTAAAATTCTATCTATCAAAAGTTGGATTATAACTTATGTATCCGCCATTTTCGCTGACCCTGTGGTTAGGCTTTTCTAGTCTCTTGTGGCATGCGTGCTAGTGTATACATTGTGACATCTCTATGCCAGTCAGGACTTCGTAATTGACAACCCATCTAGAAATTCTGAGGTCAAATTTATAGATTGTCACTTTTCAATAGCAATAGCAAAAAATCATTTTGTTTTTTTTTCTCTAACTTTACAGAAGAAGAAACATTATTACTGATGGGTTTATTTTTTGGTGATAATTCGTCATTGTGATCAGGGCTGTGGAGTCTTTAAGCCAAACCTCCGACTCCTCAATTTCCATGACACTGACTCCAATTCCACCAAAATTGAATCCACAACTCCGACTCCACGGCCCTGATTTTGATGTTTGGTAGACATTCTCATGTCTTCTTCTGCTTCTAGCACTGATGCATAACATGTTGGGTGTTAGCAATGCTATCCTAGTGATGTCTGTAACGCTATTGCCCGCGTCCCTGCATGGTGTCCACTTCTCCCTCCATGCAGGGATGTTGGTTTACTCTCTGCCCCGACCCCTCAACATGGTCCCTGGCGGGTTTCCTGGATGTGTGCGTGCTGCAGCTCCTAGTGGCGTGCCTAGTGCGCACACGCACTTCCCTGCTCTTAAAGGAGCAGTGCGTGCATTTTGCTACATGCACTCAGCCTGTTGCTGAAAGGCAATTAGCATAATGTGTACACCTGCAAGATGGCTCACAGACATTATCTCTGAGGTATCTTGTATAAAAGACTCCCTTAGGGAGTCGCTAAGCAATGAGTTTAAAGGGAACATGTCACCAGAAATAACACTATTAACCTGCAGATATGCGGTTAATCTGCAGGTTAATAGCGTTAATAGCGTTATTATGCTGTTCGGCATAAACCAGCGGCGCCCCTGCCTCCATGACTGAAACCGAATGCTGGAGGGAAGAATAAAAATAATTTTCTTCCTGCTGCTTTTGCTGCGCCAGGTGGCATAATAGCGCTATTATCCTTCAGATTAACCTCATATCTGCAGGGTAATCGCGTTATTTCTGGTGATAGGTTCCCTTTAATCATTAGGTAGTTGATGTCCTAACAGTGTAGATGTGAGGTCCCCTGGTGCCAGTGCAGTCAGTATCCTGAACCCGTATACCTGGTCCCGGTGTAGCTAGTGTCCTGGTCATGATGCGACAATTGCCTGAACGTTCTCCCCTGGTCCTGGAGTAGCCAGTTCTGAAGCTCCTTGGTCCAGCTTGAGCCGGTCCTTTTCCTGAAGTTGTCTAGTCCCAGTGCGGCCAGTTTCTGAACATTGTCCCCTGAACTGTATGCGGCCAGTCCCTGTTCCAGCATCCTGCCCAAACTAGTGTCAGCTAACCTGACCCCTGGGATCAACAGCTGTAGTATCGGGCTCTGTCCAGGAGTGGTACCTGGTGGCTACTTGCAGCCCAGTCTGTCTCCACCACCACTACCCCTGTAGACCAGTGGGTTCAAAAATCCACATGCGCCACCGTTGTGTGTAACAGTATCCCTATGCTCACAGCTAGGGTCTTGCTGTCATTTCTTGGATGTGACAGATGTTTCCTCCTGTCTTAGATGTTTTCTTTTACTGGGTTAGTGAGACTTTTTCTATTTTACTCTACATATTTGTATGTGTCCATGTATCAAGCAGCTCCACAAGTTAAAGCTCCCGTAATTTCCCACTTCTGTTCCTCCGTGGTCCCATCTGTGGTAGTCTTGTATAGCAGTATAAAATTTGGATGGCCTCTACCTGCAATTACATTGTATAAGAATTCACTGAAATGTCCGGTCCATAAATACTAAATTAGTACGGTAACCTAGTCCATATAGAGGGGTCAGGTCTAACGATTATAGGGCAAGTTTTGCAAATTGTTTAGTTGAATGGTACACCCAGCAAGGGCATAATGACTGATAGATGGAAAGACTTGTATCATTTGGGTTTTTAATGAATTTCTTTTATCACAGTGCAATAATAAATATTTTTCAAATTCCCCTTAGCTCAGTCATTACTAAGCTTCCTTAGATGTCCAGTCACTTGCCCTCTATTCGCTACCCACAACTCTTTTCCCCCGGTCTTATCATGTAGGCTTGATGACGGTTCTGCTGTGGACAAGCCCCACTCCCATTGATGATTATAAAGTTGGCACTTGTGGACTGTTTGATCTGACACTGTGCCCTGCACCATTACCTCGTGTGCCACATAACCATGACGTAGTGCCATCCACAGTGCAGCATTATAAGGGAAATTTTCTCAATGATTTTAGGTATAGATGATAAAAGCCCCTTTTTCAGGTACTAATGTCTGCATGGAGAAAACACTTATCTAAAGAAAATCAGAATAAACCACAGCGATATTGAATGTGACATTTTGTTATTTTTAGATAATTGAGAGAGATATGGCTTTCTTTAATATATTTTGCCTCCTGATTGATGTGGTAATCTGCTTCATTGTTCCGCACCATGGCGTGTAACAAATTGAGGATGTCACTGGAAGCTTTTTAGTGCCAGAGATGTATTAATTCTCCGTTCCCAAGCTGACATTTCTCCTTCGTTATGTATGTCTGCATTATCCTCTGCAGTCAGCCTCCAAGACATGGCAGCCGGGAGAGAACATCATTCAATAGGAACCTTCATCTTCTTATCAATTTATGTCCTTCAGACAAGTGCATGAGAAAGTCCTGAATTACTGTATGCGAAAGATGCTTGAAAAAAAGTCATTTAGTAGACTGGGCTAATTTTCTTTATTCTTCTTAAAAAATTTAATGTATTACTTCTGCTTGGTCTGAACATGTCCTTGCATTCTAGTGCCGCACAGCTTCTGCTCGATTTATCAACTCTACTAAAAATAAAAAAATTGAACTTCTGGGGAAGTAAGAATACATATAAAGTATGATCTATTATTTCTCCTAGTGGAAATGTAATGTTTGGGTACCAGTTCTATTGTGACTCACTGAAGCCTCCTTACCTTTTGTGGTAATTGCAGAGACATTTTAATGGCACCAAAGTTCTCTTTCCTCATTGGCATGATATTCTTAGCCTCCAAGAGTCATTTTACCCCATTTTCTAGAAAAGTTCTGTATTTCTTTACTGATCCGCTATGTGCATTGTTTTGGTTGTGCTTGGAGTCGTGATAACAAGATCACTGGATTAGGCTACTACATTATATAGATAGAGCCACGCTATCAGGTGCGTTGGCTGCTTGCAGCTGACAGTTCTGTCACTGCTGATGACTTTATGAAGCCAGCTGTGTAAGAAAGTACTAACACTATGACAAGGCCTTGGTCAGCTGCTTCTTTTATTGGGGCTTCAGTTAGAATGAGGTATGAGGTGGTAACGCAAGTTTAGATATTTGCCCCTTTTGGTGGCCTTCATACTGTAGATGATACAAGATTCACTAGAAAGAAGACCTTTGCATAACTTCTGCTTAGCCTGGAAATCCCTAGCGCCATCAGCAATTTCTCCACAAACCTCATAAAACCTTTTCATAGAGTGTTTCAGGATTGTATGTCTATAAATGGGACTAAAACGATTTCTGTGTGTCTCCTTCTCTGACAGGTGAACCTGCAGACATTTTGAAAGTTTTAGATTTTCACAATTTACCTGATGGAGTCAAAAAGACCACAGGCTTTTGTTCGACCAGAAAATCCTCAAAGGGACCAGATGTGGCATACAGAGTGTCCAAAAATGCACAGCTCAGTGCCCCTACCAAGCAGCTGTTTCCAGGTAAGGCCTGACTTATGGGATATGATGGGGCTTACTGTTCTCTATCACCAAGACATGGCTTAAAACTATGTCCAGATGACTTCAAGTCTATAATCCTAACTATATCATACATGGGGGTCCGTTGTATTAAAGTTTACATCAGTAACACGAAGTCATAAGTGCACTGATATTAATCCTGTGGCTGTTGCAAATTTTGTCTGGTATCAGGCGACCTCTTTTTGACAGCAGCTTGGCTGTAGAAGATGATTATTCAGCTTCATACCATTTAATTTTGCAATAAAACATTGACCTTGTACTAAAAAGCTGCTGAAATTTGCCCTCTTAATAGGTGACTATACCTTTGTTTAGCGTGTCTTCTCATCCCGCACATAATTTCCACTTTAAAAAAGTTCATTTAAACAATAAAGAAAACCTGATAATATAAGGTTTATAATAATATAATAAACCTTAAGGTTTTTAATATAATATAAGCTGGGGCTTTTTGTTCCGGGCGCTAAACATTAACCTGTGTGAACAAAATGATAGCAGGTTCCTTAATTTACAGTCTTAAAGTGAGTTCCTCGAGCCCAACTGAACTCTGAAAAGCGTTGAGAAATGTCCTGTGTTCCAGACTCGAGGTTATTACTAGATTTATGGTCTCTGATATCGTCCCTTAAGCTTCATTATTATCACACAATATGGTAATATGAACAAGTCGCCATTACTCGCCTTTTGCTTTATGAAAGAGAAAGTGTCATGCTGCCTTCTTCAAATTAGACCTCATACAAGTCCCTGACGGGAGACGCCTCATGCAGTTATCTGCAATCCTAAGTCACAAAGTAAATCTAAATTATAATACTAAATGCATATATTGTAAGATAGACAATGAGAGGAAGAAAAATAAAGGTGAAATTGTGGCAGCCATTACTAAAACAATATAAATATTATTTTTAGAGTAGTTGGAGCTTCCTTTGTCTGAAGCAGATCACGAAATGCTTTGCTGTAGTGTCTGCAGCCCCCTGTATATAAACTCACTGAGTACTGCCTAATTATCAGTACATAAATACATGAAGGACCCCCATAGTAGTGCACACAGCCAGTAGCATTTTTACCATTTGAAGGGAATCTGGAGATTTTTGCTATTTAATCTGAGAGCGTCTTATTTCTGGGAGGTGTCAATAGTTTCAATACAATCAGTGTTTTATCCATTATGCTTCATCGATGAATAGGAAGGTAGGTATAAAACTTCAAGTTTATTAAGAAGGTTAAAATGACTGAAAGCCACATAAACTTAGCTAAACCTTTGCGTTTCGGCGTACAGCCTTAATCATAATTATAAGCTAGTGGTTATTCGCTGAAAATAAATATTCTAAAGCTCAAGGCTCACAATGGCCTAACAGTCAGTATATATAATTAAGAACAGGTGTGTTAAAAACAAAACGGCATAGAAAGTGAAGCCAATGACGTAGAAACTGTCCAACATTAACATATGAAAGGATTCTTGTTTCCAAACTGAAGATCCAGTCAGTTGGATTCTCTATTTAATATTTTTCTTACAATATTTCCTCCTCTGATTGTTTTATATACCTTTTTCGATACCTGCAAATTTCAGGATTTTATTTTTGATATTCTATCTCTCAATGTTGAAATTAACCTACTCTTAACATTATAGACTGTTCATGTCTTTGTCAGTGGGCAAACTTACAAAATCAGCAAGGGATCAAATACTTATTTCCCCACTGTACATGACACGGGATGTATTACAGTTAATACAATTTTTAATAGGAAATATTTGACTAGTTTTATGTGTAGAAAAGTAGTACATTTCTGAGCGTGATCTCATGAAATTCATGTTAGTATTAGTTCAACGACAGGGATATTTTTGATAATATTAGAAGGGTGACAAGATTGGGCTTAGTCATATTATCAAAAATATTTCTGTCATAGAACTAATACGAACCAAACATAATTGTTCACATAATAAGATTTTATTATGGAATCTAAATTTTTTTTTCAAGACCTCTACTTGAAATAGAGGCTAATTGATTGGATTCCAATCAGAGCTGACACTATAGTTGCAGGAATTGGGAGAAAAACCTATTAACCAGAATGATTAAAGGGAACCTGTCACCCCCCTGGCCCCCCCCCCAGGTGTTTATAATTAATGAGCCACCTTGTGGCTCTAAAAGAGTCATCCCGCCCCGCAGTCTCTTCTGATTTATTCACACTGCGGGGCGGGATCTCGGGCCGCGCGTTCACGCAGGAGCAATAAGAAAGACATCAAGTGATGTCAGTGGATGGGCAGAGCTAACTGCACATGCCCAAGGCCTAAGATCACAGCGCAGGCGCCGGGACAATTCATTAACCCAGAGGAGGCGGCGCCAAGAATAAATGAGGAAGTAACTGATGGCTGTGGTGCGTCTGGATTAGGGGGGAAAGACCTGCCCCCCAGACGACTTCAAGGTATGAGGGACAAATTTCATAAACGATTATTTCAGCAGTGGCAGGAACAAGAACTAAAAGAGCCACCTTGTCAGAATGCAGCATTAGTGCTGCACAAGGTGGCTCTTCTAGTTACAAACGCCTGGGGGGTGACAGGTTCCCTTTAAGGCTAAACGCCCCAAATCGTAGGTTATACTAAATTTATGTGGCTTTGCGTCAAGTACTATTCATTTTAACCTTCCTAATAAACTTGAAGTTTTATAATTACTGAAAGATTCATAACTGGAGGGTTTTTTTTTCCAATTTTCAGCTTACTTCAGCCCTGACCTTGACAGCTATGTGCAATGATCCCTTATTGCGTCTAAAGGTATATCAAGTGCTGGTGAGCCAACTGTCCTAACTCAACTCCCCGACATTTTCATATTATCAGTACAGGCCTACATTTCACATGTAGACCAGCCAGGCTAATCTGTGTAATCCCACCCTCACCACTGATTAGCAGCTTGCTAACCATTCACAGTGTACACAGGAAGCTGCCAGTCAGGGGTGAGGGCGGGGTTATACACAGGAAGCTGCCAGACAAGGGTGAGGGCGGAGTTATAGACAGGAAGCTGCCAGTCAGGGGGAGGGCGGGGTTATACACAGGAAGCTGCCAGTCAGAGGTGTGGGCAGGGATATACACAGGAAGCTGCCAGTCAGGGATGTGGGCAGTGATATACATATGAAGCTGCCAGTCAGGGGTGTGGTCCGGGTTATACACAGGAAGCTGCCAGTCAGGGGTGAGGGCGGGGTTATACACAGGAAGCTGCCAGTCAGGGGTGAGGGTGGGGTTATAGACAGGAATCTGCCAGTCAGGGGTGAGGGTCGGGGTTATACACAGGAAGCTGCCAGTCAGGGGTGAGGGCGGGGTTATAGACAGGAAGCTGCCAGTCAGGGGTGTGGGCGGGGTTATACACAGGAAGCTGCCAGTCAGGGGGGAGGGCGAGGTTATACACAGGAAGCTGCCAGTCAGGGGGGAGGGCGGGGTTATACACAGGAAGCTGCCAGTCAGGGGGGAGGGCGGGGTTATACACAGGAAGCTGCCAGTCAGGGGGGAGGGCGGGGTTATAGACAGGAAGCTGCCAGTCAGGGGGAGGGCGGGGTTATACACAGGAAGCTGCCAGTCAGAGGTGTGGGCGGGGTTATACACAGGAAGCTGCCAGTCAGGGATGTGGGCAGTGATATACATATGAAGCTGCCAGTCAAGGGTGTGGTCCGGGTTATACACAGGAAGCTGCCAGTCAGGGGTGAGGGCGGGGTTATACACAGGAAGCTGCAAGTCAGGGGTGAGGGCGGGGTTATAGACAGGAAGCTGCCAGTCAGGGGTGAGGGCGGGGTTATACACAGGAAGCTGCCAGTCAGGGATGTGGGCAGTGATATACATATGAAGCTGCCAGTCAAGGGTGTGGTCCGGGTTATACACAGGAAGCTGCCAGTCAGGGGTGAGGGCGGGGTTATACACAGGAAGCTGCAAGTCAGGGGTGAGGGCGGGGTTATAGACAGGAAGCTGCCAGTCAGGGGTGAGGGCGGGGTTATACACAGGAAGCTGCCAGTCAGGGGTGAGGGCGGGGTTATAGACAGGAAGCTGCCAGTCAGGGGTGAGGGCGGGGTTATAGGCAGGAAGCTGCCAGTCAGGGGTGAGGGCGGGGTTATAGACAGGAAGCTGCCAGTCAGGGGTGAGGGCGGGGTTATACACAGGAAGCTGCCAGTCAGGGGTGAGGGCGGGGTTATAGACAGGAAGCTGCCAGTCAGGGGTGAGGGCGGGGTTATACACAGGAAGCTGCCAGTCAGGGGGGAGGGCGGGGTTATACACAGGAAGCTGCCAGTCAGGGGGGAGGGCGGGGTTATACACAGGAAGCTGCCAGTCAGGGGGGAGGGCGGGGTTATAGACAGGAAGCTGCCAGTCAGGGGGAGGGCGGGGTTATACACAGGAAGCTGCCAGTCAGAGGTGTGGGCGGGGTTATACACAGGAAGCTGCCAGTCAGGGATGTGGGCAGTGATATACATATGAAGCTGCCAGTCAAGGGTGTGGTCCGGGTTATACACAGGAAGCTGCCAGTCAGGGGTGAGGGCGGGGTTATACACAGGAAGCTGCCAGTCAGGGGGGAGGGCGGGGTTATAGACAGGAAGCTGCCAGTCAGGGGGAGGGCGGGGTTATACACAGGAAGCTGCCAGTCAGAGGTGTGGGCGGGGTTATACACAGGAAGCTGCCAGTCAGGGATGTGGGCAGTGATATACATATGAAGCTGCCAGTCAAGGGTGTGGTCCGGGTTATACACAGGAAGCTGCCAGTCAGGGGTGAGGGCGGGGTTATACACAGGAAGCTGCAAGTCAGGGGTGAGGGCGGGGTTATAGACAGGAAGCTGCCAGTCAGGGGTGAGGGCGGGGTTATACACAGGAAGCTGCCAGTCAGGGGTGAGGGCGGGGTTATAGACAGGAAGCTGCCAGTCAGGGGTGAGGGCGGGGTTATAGGCAGGAAGCTGCCAGTCAGGGGTGAGGGCGGGGTTATAGACAGGAAGCTGCCAGTCAGGGGTGAGGGCGGGGTTATACACAGGAAGCTGCCAGTCAGGGGTGAGGGCGGGGTTATAGACAGGAAGCTGCCAGTCAGGGGTGAGGGCGGGGTTATACACAGGAAGCTGCCAGTCAGGGGGGAGGGCGGGGTTATACACAGGAAGCTGCCAGTCAGGGGGGAGGGCAGGGTTATAGAAGGAAGCTGCCAGTCAGGGGGAGGGCGGGGTTATACACAGGAAGCTGCCAGTCAGAGGTGTGGGCGGGGTTATACACAGGAAGCTGCCAGTCAGGGATGTGGGCAGTGATATACATATGAAGCTGCCAGTCAGGGGTGTGGGCGGGGTTATACACAGGAGGCTGCCAGTCAGGGGTGAGGGCGGGGTTATACACAGGAAGCTGCCAGTCAGGGGTGAGGGCTGTGATATACATATGAAGCTGCCAGTTCGGAGTGAGGGTGAAGGTTATACACAGGAGGCTGCCAGTCAGGGGTGAGGGCGGGGTTATACACCGGAAGCTGCCAGTCAGGGGTGAGGGCGGGGTTATAGACAGGAAGCTGCCAGTCAGGGGTGAGGGCGGGGTTATACACAGGAAGCTGCCAGTCAGGGGTGAGGGCGGGGTTATAGACAGGAAGCTGCCAGTCAGGGGTGAGGGCGGGGTTATACACCGGAAGCTGCCAGTCAGGGGTGAGGGCGGGGTTATAGACAGGAAGCTGCCAGTCAGGGGTGAGGGCGGGGTTATACACAGGAAGCTGCCAGTCAGGGGTGAGGGCGGGGTTATAGACAGGAAGCTGCCAGTCAGGGGTGAGGGCGGGGTTATACACAGGAAGCTGCCAGTCAGGGGTGAGGGCGGGGTTATAGACAGGAAGCTGCCAGTCAGGGGTGAGGTCAGGGTTATACACAGGAAGCTGCCAGTCAGGGGGGAGGGTGGGGTTATACACAGGAAGCTGCCAGTCAGGGGTGAGGGCGGGGTTATACACAGGAAGCTGCCAGTAAGGGGTGAGGGTGGGGTTATACACAGGAAGCTGCCAGTCAGGGGTGAGGGTGGGGTTATACACAGAAAGCTGCCAGTCAGGGGTGAGGGCGGGGTTATACACAGGAAGCTGCCAGTCAGAGGTGTGGGCGGGGTTATACACAGGAAGCTGCCAGTCAGGGATGTGGGTAGTGATATACATATGAAGCTGCCAGTCAGGGGTGTGGGCGGGGTTATACACAGGAGGCTGCCAGTCAGGGGTGTGGTCGGAGTTATACACAGGAGGCTGCCAGTCAGGGATGTGGGCTGTGATATACATATGAAGCTGCCACTTCGGAGTGAGGGTGAAGGTTATACACAGGAGGCTGCCAGTCAGGGGTGTGGTCGGAGTTATACACAGGATGCTGCCAGTCAGGGGTGTTGGTATGGTTTTGCATAGGATGCTGCCAATCAGGGTATGGTCAGAGTTATACACAGGGAGCTGCTAGTCAAGGGTGTGGGTGGGGTTCTACACAGTAAGCTGTCCGTCAGGTGTGTGGGCGGGGTTATGCATAGGAAGCTGCCACTCACAGGAGTGGGAGGGGTTCTACATGGGAAGCTGCCAATCAGGGGCGTGGGAGGGGTTCTATACAGCTCAGCATTCTGACAACAATTTACTTTCTTGCCCTGTGATATGTGTCTGCCAGATTGTATAGCAAAAACCTGCTGACTGATTCACATTATCTAAACAAAGATATTAATCTGGGCAGGTGGTGTAGTACATAATATAGAGAAAGTATAAAATATAATCTGGAGATAGTGGCCATCCTCTCGTCAAGACATCCAGTGATTTCTTACTTATCCGATTCCTGAAAAGCTGGAGGAAAAGAAAAATGGCAACTTTAGGGAACATCGGCATGGATTTTTGTATGAACATTCCTGTGAATATTCAGTGCCAAAATTGTGCATCTTAAATTGCCGTTTGTTTGCAATGGTAAATCCATGTTGCTCTTAAGGATGTGGATTTTTCCTCCACCCGGGATTTTCTGCACAGCTCTTATTGAACATGCCTACGGTAATTTGTGTGTGGACTCGCTTACAGCTCCACAGCAGAAACCAGAGGTTCAGTCTCTGTTCTCTGCCACAGACTCTAGTGCAAATATACAACAGGTTTTTCCAACTTAAAAATGCTGTGTGTGAATTACCCTTAGGCTATGTTCACACGCTGCGGATTTTGCTGTGGATCTGCAGCGTTTCCGCAGCTGCGGGTCCGCAGCGGTTTCCCATGCGTTTACAGTACAATGTAAACCTATGGGAAACGCAATCCGCAGTGCACATGCTGCGGAAAAAAACGAGCGGAAACGCAGCGGTTTACATTCCGCAGCATGTCAATTCTTTGTGCGGAATCCGCAGCACTTTTACACCTGCTCCATAATAGAAAACCGCAGGTGTAAAACCGCAGTGGAATCCGCACAAAAAAACAGGCTAAATCTGCAATAAATCCACAGGAAAAACGCGCAGTTTTGCCATGCGGATTTATCAAATCCGCTGCGGAAAAATCCGCAGAGGATCATTCTACGTGTGCACATAGCCTTACAGTTCCTTTAGGAATTTTTAACCATCTCTTCCACAAAGCAGCAATAAGTCCCTGAATCTTATATGGCTTAGTTACCAATCAGGAGTCTAAGGCCTCATTCAGATATCAGTTGTATTCATTTAAGAGAAAAACAGACTGAGGTTCATCAGTGATTTTGATCAGTGTCATTCAAGTTTCATCATAGTTTGGTCTGATTTTCATCTGTTTTTCTGGTATGTGAAAAAAATTATCCTCCACTTTCTTCTAACAGTCCATGAAAAACGGTCAGTACTCGGATGGTATCCAAGTGCAGTCCAATTTTTTCCATGGACCCTTCGGCTTGGATTGCTGAGCTCGATCCATCACTCAAATCAATATCTGACATTTTGCATGGACCTCTTGGTCTGAGGAAAAAAATCACAGACACTAGAACAGCCCCATAGACTATCATAGGTACCAATGCTATCCGTGAAAAACACGAATTCACCTATACAAGAAAAACATCTGAATGAGCCCTAAACTACAGTAAATAACAGCCTAGTGGCAGATATAAGGTATCACATATTCACGGTTTTAGTTTTTTGGAGGGCATTTTTTTTTCACAGTTTTTTTGTAAATGTTTTTTAAACCTGGAATGTATAGAAGTATGAGGGCATCGGTGCAAACACAGACAAGTCTCAACCTCTGAAGGAATGATCAGCAATGCTTTATCCTGATGGACGTCCTAGCTGGAGCTCTGTGACAGGGCAGCTGCTCATCCTCCATGAGGTCACAGGCCTTACAACCCTCCTCCTGAGATCAGTACAGCACCATGGTGCAAGGCAGGAGCCCCGGGCACATGTAGTGATACAATCAGATACTCCTGAACCATTGCAGCCTGCATGTTATATACTGCAAATGACTAGTTACTTCCAAACATCTGCCGAGAGTTGGTGAATGCGAGTTATTGAGTAACATTACATTCCTCCGAGCTGAAAAACTTCTGCATAATCCTGGTAATTCTGTATATACGGAGATCAAGAGGAGCATGCACAGATTGCGTATAAAGAATATGTCACACATCTAACACTTCCATAATACTATTTATAACTTGTGTTACAATTCGTCCAAACAAATAAATATTTTTCCTATCTACTGTACATTTTTTGGAGTATTTACTTCACTATAACTAAAACATTTAATGAAAAGAGTTATTCCCATCTCTAGAAGTTTTCACCTACAGTATTAATAGGATAGGGGATAACTTGCTGATTGGTCTGGTCTGAACGCTAGCAATCCTGTGAATGCAGCTGTGCAAAGCCCCATCTGAATGGTATGGAGCGTGCCACCAGTCTATTTACTCCCTATGGGAGGTAGCTGAGTACAGCACTCTGGATTTCTCCATCAGTCCCGTAATGAATGGGGCGGTGGTGTGCATGTCTGGCCACCACGTCATTCAGACGGGCTCTGCACAGCCACGTTCTCTGGTCTGCTAGGGTTCTCATCAACAATAAATGGAGCAGAGGCCAAGCGGGTGCACCTCTGCTCTATTCAGGATGGTGCAACAGAGCCCCAACATTGGGGTTTGAAAGCCCTGATCTTGGGATCTCTGGGGTTCCCAACGGTTGGACTTCCACCACTCAGCGATTTATCCCTTATTCCATTAATAGGTGTAGACTTCTAAGGATGTGAATAACCCTTTAATCTGCAATAATCACTACAATAAGCAAAATGAAACTTTTTAGATGTGTTCATAAAAATGTAAATGTATTGTTGTACTGTATTAAGTTTTTACTTTGGGCCTTATTTATTGCATTCTGACACTTCTCCAGCGGGGCACTTTTCTCCACATACTCAACCAGTGAATATCCCTTGTGGTTACGCCTTGTCTGTAATCACGGAGCCTCTTTCTCTGCTCTACACATTCCATTTCCATGATGATCGGAAACATATGATTGGTGTCATTCTGCTTTTTATCAAACCAACGAGACTCAAAGCAAAAATGTGCAGTGTAAGCAATATTAAAAAAAATTCAACATTAGCGTGTGGTCTGGGCAGTGAGCAGTCCTCAGATATCTGCTATGCATTATAACGTAGCACCATGGCCTACGGAGCAGCACTGATGTCCTGCAGGACAGTGCAGCCGCCCACACATGCAGTTTGTACCTTTCCTCCTGGTTTCTATGAGATTCCTCCAGTCATTTTGATTTCCATCCACTTACTATAATAGATTAGGTTTAATAATAATGTAACATGGAGATTCATCTTTGCTGTTCAGTCTGGTTTAAAAGCTGCAATACTGTACGGCTTATAATACAAAATCTTTAGGACAGAACACATTCTAACAGATGGTCCAAGGCCTATGTAATCAGACCACCAAAAGGCAATAGCAATGGAAATTACTTCCACCAATTTGCATACATACAAGAATGGAGTAAAAAACAATTCACCAAAGTGAGTAAAAAAGAAATGTTTTTATTAAACTAAATATATGAAAGGCACCAAAAGACATTAAAAGAACCATATCAATGACAGAGCTATAGAAGACAAGGAGTAAGGCGCAACAAAAATCACGTGCAATTACACAGGTATAGCATAGCCTGGTAGTAAGACATGTAGAATAACTAAATTGACAGTGCTTCAAGTCTATCCAGGAAAAATAGTCAGTGAGACGTATGTGGCCGTGTCAGCATAAGTACAATAGGTAAAATATCCCAAATGCCATCATATCAGCTCCCTGACGATGTGAGCGCGAAACGCGCGTTGGAGCCGCACGTGCGATTTTCAGGACACTCAGGGTAAGAGGATTAACTTCATGTGATTCTTATGTTCTTATATTGGATATTTTACCTATTGTACTTATGCTGACACGGCCACATACGTCTCACTGACTATTTTTCCTGGATAGACTTGAAGCACTGTCACTTTACTTATTCTACATGTCTTACTATCAGGCTATGCTATACCTGTGTAATTGCACGTGATTTTTGTTGCACCTGATTCCTTGTCTTCTATAGCTCTGTCATTGATATGGTTCTTTTCATGTCTTTTGGTGCCTTTCATATATTTCGTTTTATAAAAACTTTTCTTTTTTACTCACTTTGGTGGATTGTTTTTACTCCATTCTTATATGTATACAAAATACTGTACGACTTCCCTGCAGAGTCCTTCAGGAAACTATACTCACAATTATATGCAGGACATTTTTACCACGAGACAGTCATCAGAAGATCAAGTCTTTTAGAATGGAATGTAAAAATATCTATAGCGGTGACCTACTAAAAAGAGTTGGAATTTCTGCAATTCCTAAGAGGCGACACACTCGACACAAGGCCTTTCATTGCAGAGTGTTATCTGCCGCATGACCTCCTCAAGAAGCTCAATCTGTAAGGAGAGGATCTCTTACAGAATATAGTCAGCAGACTTAAGGCCAGAGACCTATCTAGGATTCCAAGAAGATGAATAAGTCCTGACCAGTAAAGGCCATGTGGCAATTCGAAAAGGGCTCCAAGCTCATTGGGAGGTTTTGACCTTATCCTTAGTGAAGCTGAGATTAGACAAGTGGATCCTTGTAAGAGAGGACTGTATCTGTACAGTATTGGGTCCAGCAGACCTACTGCAGGATGCAGTCATTAATGACCTGGGACATGACAGGAGGAGGAATTTAGGAGAAAAGAAGAGCAAGTTTGTATAGACATGGGTGTCTTCTCTAAAGCATGAGAGATCTAGCTCCTGTTCGGCCTTCCCTATCCAACCACGTACAGAAACCGGACTCTTGTGTGAATACATAATATTGCATGGTGGAGTGAATTGATGCCGAAGCAGCGGTTAGCAGCCTGTGGAACTTCAACTGGTGTGCAACTACAACTCCCAACATGTCATGACAACCAGAGGTGGATACTTGTATAGGGAAATGTTCATCTTGAAGTTTGTCTGTTCATCAGCTGCAGAGCATCAATAACTTTTACTGACTAATGTGTTCATTCACCCCAACAGATACCCCATTTCCAGAAGATTTTTCCATTTTGATAACTGTGAAACCCAAAAAGGGAAGCCAGTCTTTTCTGATGTCCATTTACAATGAACAAGGCATCCAGCAGGTTGGAGTGGAGCTGGGGAGGTCACCTGTCTTCCTGTTCGAAGATCACTTGGGAAAACCAGGCCCCGAGGACTACCCTTTATTTAGTGGCATTAACCTTTCTGATGGCAAGTGAGTGACATCCAATGTTGGCTCTTCCTGGTGTTTAATGTTAGCAGCACATTTTCTGTAACGAGTAAACTTAATCTCTTTAATTTATGTGGAGATTTTCTGGTGTGACAACCGCTATTTTGTTGCTGGCACGGAAAATGTTCTTATCCTCAGGCATCCTCGTCCGGTAGTGTATTAGTCTCATTAGCGCTGACTGCACTTAATATGTGGCATCATTAGCAGGTAGGATTACATCTGACTGTGGCCGATGATGGGTCCTCGTCCTCCACCACAAATACCCCTGGCGTCCCTGCGTACTCATCTTCTAGTTTTTCATTTGTTTTCAGCAGAAGAGATATTCCTGAGATGTTTGCTGTATTTTATGGGATGTATGGCGGAGAAAGGGCAAAGAGATTTTCAATATTAGTCATCATTAAACTGACCAGGACATTGGCAAAATGACGGTGTGTTCTGCACAGTTCAGTTCTCCCCGATATTGTTTAGTGCCCTTACTTCTATTATAATATATATATTTTGGGTCTCATTTGCATGCATTTCCTAGCGCAAGTTTGATTGATTGTTTTATCATTCATATATATTATTTCCCTTTTTCTTCCCCCTATGTGGTAAGGGGGTAACTTGCTGCTGTTTATGCTGCACCACCAGCGCTGCTACACTATTATATTTACTTCTATTATAAGGAGCATTTATATCTTGAAGAAAGGGATTTACAGATGAGTTTTTTTTCCTATACCAAATGCAATTAGGTGTCCTATCCACCCCCCCTTTAATTGATTAACCCATGAGATCTATACAGTTGTGTAACAATCTCAGATAAGCTCTGAAAAGGTAATGTTTTCTCATTGTAGTTATTAAGAATTCCCTAATTAATCATTTGTTACCTGAACTAATTGCAGTGCAACAGAACATAGCGTGAGAGTGACAGCGCCAGACTTGTGCAGTCCTTGAGAATGTGGATGGAAAATATGTTAAGATATACAGTTAGCCTACATGCAAACACCTATCTTGTTACAGCCTATATTACGGTATTTTAGTGTTCAGTTTTGTATTTAGTGGAAACAGTCAGCAAGGTTGAAGACAGACACACCTTAACAGCTTAAAAGGTTTGTCCGACGTCGCTCTCTTCTGCCTTGCAGGGAGCAGTGCCATTATGACCTTTGCTTACCTATATATATATAATCCAGTATAAAGTAATGTGTTTACAAAGTGACCCTGCTGTTGTAGATGAAACAGAAGAATTCAAATAGATTTTTTTTTTTTTCAGTTTGGTTTTTCTGATTTTTGCTTTTTTTTTATTGACCCTGCTCCTTCTTCCCATAATGCAGGTGGCATCGGATAGCAATCAGCGTCCACAAGAAGCAGGTGACACTGGTTCTGGATTGTAAGAAGAGGATGCAAAGGCCGCTCGGCCGCAGTGAGCACTCCATCATTGATACCAATGGCATTGTTGTTTTTGGAACCAGAATTTTAGATGAAGAAGTCTTTGAGGTAAGCCACTTTGACACATCGTGTTTCCTTCTCTCTGAGTCTGATGGATTTTCCAGTATGTTGACGATGCGCTTTGAACAAGCTGACTTTGGCTGAGCGAACGACTTGAACATATCCGACTGGAGGGAAAATGTAAATTCCATACTTGTGTTGGAAAAATGTACCAGGTCTTCCAAGGAGTTGGAGACTGTTCAGAATTTACAATTTAAGCCAGAAAACCTGCGTACAACTATGAACTCAGATGTCGAGCAGAGAGGGGGCACAAACTTATATTTCTTTATACGTTTCCTGTTCTGTGTTCTTTTTTAGTGCACATTTTATATTCTCATATCTCACCTCTGTCTTATATTATAGCAAGTCCACATCACAAACTTCATAGCATAAACTGTAGGAGAACTCTGCAGCTACCCGAAAATATGTGCAGCAGCTCTGAGAAATAGCCCTTGACCCACCCCACCCACCACCACCATAATGAGGCCATAGCTTTTTGGATCATTGTGCACATAAGATGTGATATGATATTTAATGTAGAGGTAATGTGTACATATATATGAGACCTGAACACCAAGATCTGCAGAAAATGTAGCGATTGTGTATGGATTTCCGTATTAAGAGGCCTCTTAAGTATCTCCCCCAGTCGAGTCCTTTGTCTCCTTCCAAGTAGGAAAGTGTTTGCTGCTTGTGGATAAATAAATAAGTCATTGACAGGCAGAAACGGAAAGATTGAGCAAAAAAGAAAGATCACATGCAACCCTTTAAGGCACATTCCCAAGACATGCCTCCCCTTTATGTATGTCCCCCACCGATGGAACTGGACTGTAACCTCTTCGTTCTCTGGATCAGTGGGATCCCAGATAATGGATCATAAAGTGATGGCATATGACATGGATGCTGCACCCTGGTGTGTTGTATGTCTTCCTTTGAACACCCTTCTGCGGTTTGTATATGTGACTAGCAAGTCACAATGTGAATTCATATTTTGCGCTGATTTCGAATTTTCTAGTTTAGAGCTGCTTGTTCAGTATCTCCACAGAGCACTTGGTGTAGATTAGCTTTCTGCAGTGTGACCAGTCCTTGTACAATTATCTGATGTATGGTGGTGGGCGTATGTTCTACATTATCTGATGACAAGATAGGTGTCAGTCTCCAAGAAGTAGCAGAATTATGAATACGGCTCTGCACTATAATGCAAGTTGTACCTGAGATTTAGTACAGAACTGGGTATTATTCATGAAGGCTGCAAGTTATGCCACTGTACAGTCAAATAGTGGTGTCTGTTTCCAATTAACTCCATTTGTAAAATGCATGGGGCCCGGTGGATACTTTAAGTGTTTTTAGCTGACATTGTGCATTTATGGAATGAGTTCACTTAACAAGAGACTAAAGATATAAACCTAATCGGAGAACTAAGCAGGCTGGCAAACAGCCGACTGACAAGCAAAATCTTTGTTTTTTTGGGGTGCTGTGATTTTTAAGCAGGTTTAAAAATAATAATTCACAACCAGAAAGAAAATCTTCCCCAGCACTGCTGATCCGAATCTCCCGACAGCACTCAGCAGAAATGTGAAATGATCTAACTGCAATATTGTCTGATATCCTGGAAAAGTGACGGAGCTCAGCCCGATAGCAGTACGGAATGTCACAGTCCAAAAAGACATTCGGCATAAAATCCTATTTCATTTCTTCAGCATCAGCAGGTTATAAAATTAAGAGGATCGGTGACCCCCAGTAGCCAACGCCGTGTTTTGGGCACGCATGCTTTTCCTAGGCCTCCCAGGCAGGCTTTGTTCACCGATCCTCTCACTTTGAAACCTGCGTATGCTGAAGAAGTATAATCAGATTTTATGGCACGTGTCGCTGTTAACCATGTTTTTGGACTGTTAAAAATGACCATAATCTGCAGCACATTGTCCGGTGTAAACAGATGTGCTGATGAAGACATGATAGACATGTAATAGCCACGATCGTACAATACATTCACAAACTTAGTCACCTCTTCATGCAGAATATTATTTCTACACAAGAGGACCATTTTTTCCAAGGTGAACATATGCAATGAGACAGAAATAAAAATGCATTTAACTTCCTAGCTGTATATTTTTGGCATCTGGCATCTGCTCATTTTGCAGTTTTAGCGGCCTTCAGTTTTTTAATAGTAACATTCTGGACATTACTCTTTCTATGACACACGTGGGGGATTAGTCTGCTCTGTGAGTCCCTTGGACATTAACGAGACGCCTATTTCTGGTGCAGATCGCTGCAACCAACATGGCCTTTGTCGTTATTACCGAAGTTACAATTTATCCATTGTTTGGAAATTTGGCTTGATACTTGCCCGCAGGTCTTCTCTTTAAAGGGTCTTATGTATACGCCGAGGGTGTTGAGCCTCCAAGTAACATTTTAAGTGACTAAGAGCTTCAGGTAATGCTACAACTGTGTAACATGGCGTAGGATGATGGAAAATCTCCCTGCTTGCCAGCACCTTTCAGACACCAGTAAGATCTCCGTATTCCTGGTTTTCATCTAAGGGGAAAAAAATTGACACAGCCAAAAATGTTGTTGATTTTTGACTCCGCATCCAAGAAACAGAGCAAGCCTACAAGCGCTGGTTTCCTTCCATGTGCTATCGTGTTTAACCCTAGTCTGCTATTCTAGCTTCTGCGTTACAAAATGCATTAACCATAAAATCTTGCGAATATTGGTGGCAACATACGCAATGTGCAATGCTTTTTCTTTATTTCTCTTCATTGTTCAGCCAAATATACCTGGCTGCCATCGTGTGTCCGGGCTCTGACTTGGGCTCCTCGCGGCTTGGGCGGCATGAATTAGGTGACCGGTTCCCTTTAACCTTTCTAATGGTAGTAGCACTAAGAAGATATTGATCCAGATTATGAATGGCTGGTTATAGCAGTCAATGTTAGTTCTGGCTTTTCTGTGATATTTATTCCTTGTGTGAAAAGTAGAACGACTTCCCAATAATTTCTCTAGGGAGGAAAGAGAATGTAAATGACTCACACGGCAAATATGCCTGTGTCATCCAGTCCGTGTCCCTTTTAATATACAGGCAGACAGCGTCGTATCATGACAAAACCTCTGATAATTGCTGTGTGATTTGCTGACATAAGTGCAGTTTTCAGCAGAACTTCATACCATGAATGAAGAAAAACAAACAACCATGAGAGTGTTCGATGCATTACTCTAGGGTCTTTTGTAGCACATTCAGATAGTACAGATCACCACGGCTTGCACCCTAAATCTGAGGTATGAAATGTTTCTCTGCTCTTGCTTTATTTTTTTTCTTGATGGTCCGGGCGCTATGCCAAGACCCAGAGGAAAGTCCTGAGGCCGATGTAGACATCCCCAGAGCACAGGTGGAATTCTAACTCAATGATTCGCACATGATTACAAGCCGTAATATATTTTCCCTCATAGTAACTGTATCCCTCACCTGGGATTCTACTCAGTGCGATTCCTGATGGTGCCACTGGGATTGTTAATTGTTCTCTGTAATTTCCTTCTCTTTGGAAAGTCTGAATCTTACATGGTTGCTGTATTAGTTGACAACATCATAATATAGATCATCACGGAGAAAATCGAGTCTACATAGCCAATAAAATTAGATCAAAATTTATTTATACAAAGAATATAACGCCAATACATAACAAATTGACCAAACATATACAATGGTACAATACATGGTTTTATAGAATCAATAGGTGATTAAGTCCACAGGTGTGGCTGAAGAAAGGTCAGGACATATACATATGTGGGGTGCAGCTGCTAAGTGTATAATATGTCACCATGGACTGCAGCGTATCATATCCGTATAACTAAAAGTGCTCAAGCTGACCGCCATGACACGTGGTACAATGATCTCCACTACTGCCCACAACATCAATATTAAAGCATATTTAAGTAAAACAATAGTTACCCATAATGATAATTCGTCCTGCCTTAACCTCAGCAATGTAGGGGTACGTGGCCGAGATTAAGGCAGGACGAATCCTGCAGGTGGAATCCGCACAAAACCCGCGGTAAATCCGCAGCAAATCCGCGGGTAATCCGCAGTGCGGTTTACCTGCGGATTTTGCAAAAACAGTGCGGAAAAATCCTCACACTAATCCGCAACGATTTTTCAAACTTAAATTTATAATGCTAATTTCTGCTTTTTTTTTAACTAGCACTAAGGGGTTTTCCTGTGTTTGAAAGATGAGAAAAAGAGGTTAGATTATACTCACTCAGGGGCGGTCCCGGTCCGGTTCTGGTCCTATGGGTGTCGCGGTCCAGTCCGGGGCCTCCCATCTTCTTACGATGACATCTTGTAGTCACGCTGCGGCTCCGGCCCAGGCATACTTTGTCTGTCCTGTTGAGGGCAGAGCAAAGTACTGCAGTGCGCAGGCGCCGGGAAAGGTCAGAGAGGGCCTGCGCACTGCAGTACTTTGCGCCGGAGTCACAGCGTGAATGCAAGAAGAGGATGTCATCCTATGAAGATGGGAGGCCCCGGACCGGACCGCGACACCCATCGGACGCAGACCGCAGCGGGACCTCCCCTGGGTGAGTATAATCTAACCTCTTTTTCTCATCTTTCAGGATACATTGGGGGCTTATCTACAGCATTACAGAATGCTGTAGATAAGCCCCTGATGCTGGTGGGCTTAGCTCACCTTTGATTTTGGGGGTGACAGGTTCCCTTTAAGGGGTTAAATAACATTTACCTAATGACTTCTTTACATCAGCACAATTTTTAAAATAACATTTTTTCAGGGAAATTTACAAAGCTTACATTTTTAGGGACCTATTCAGTTTTGAAGTGACTTTGCAGGACTTACGGTATATGTTGTGAAATTCTCAAAAGTGAGACCATTTTAAAAATAACACTCCTCAATGTATTTTAAACTGCTGTCACTTTATTAACCATTCGGGTGCTTTTCAGGAATTAATGCAAAGTGACATGACACAAAGGAAAAATGTCGTAGACGCTACTGACATCAGCATGTAATAGGTTAAAAAGCCATGGTTGGTGCCAAAACCAATCAAGGCTGTTACCGCAAGATGTCAGCTATAGTGTACAGTTGACTGCTGCTGAATTTTCACCAAGAGGGGATGCTATTTTCTGATATGTGTGGTCAAGTAAAAAGATGTATTGGTGGTCACTAAGGGGTTAAAAAACTGTTTCAAAAAATTAATGACAAATTCAACTTATATGGACAATAATATGATAAGTGGACAATCTGAAAAGCTCTTTGGTTAATAATCCTGCCTTAACCCAAAAAAATAACTCAAAATTGCAGCCGAATAGGTGTCTCCATTCTGTTTCACTTGCTGTCCACTGCTTGATATAATAATAATAATAATAATAATAATAATTTTTTATTTATATAGCGCCAACAAATTCCGCAGCACTTTACAATTAAGCGGGGGCATGTACAGACAAATTCAGTACAAGTTAAGACAATTTAAACAGTGACATTAGGGGTGAGGTCCCTGCTCGCAAGCTTACAATCTACAAGGAAATGGGGGGAAACAATAGGTGAAAAGTGCTTGTTATTTCAGGTCTGGCAATTATAATAAATGGGGATTTTCATATAAAGCTGCATGATCCGGTCATCAGCCCGTGTGTTTAAGTGCAATAGTCAAGCATCAAGTGCAGTTATGTGCATGGAGGGTGTGGAGACAGATGAATAGTAGGGTGCAGATTCACATGCAGATAATATTTGGAAGGAGGGAACAGGACAAAGTTAGTTTACAGAGTAGTTGATTTGGTAGGCTTGTTTGAAGAGATGGGTTTTTAAAGCGCGCTTAAATAGGTCGGGGCTAGGTATCAGTCTGATCGTCTGGGGAAGTGCATTCGAGAAGTCTTGAAGACGGAGGTGCGAGGTTCGGATAATGGGGGATGTTAGTCTTAGGTCATTTGTAGAACGGAGGGCACGTGTAGGGCGATAGACTGAGATGAGAGAGGAGATATAAGGCGGTGCAGAACTATGGAGAGCTTTGTGGGTGAGAGAGATGAGTTTATACTGGACCCTGCAGCGAATGGGTAGCCAGTGTAATGACTGGCACAAGATGGAGGCATCAGTGAAGCGGCTGGACAGAAATATGACTGCAGGTGTAATCCACTATGGCGGATTAGAGGAAAGGTTAGATCTTTGTCTTTTCAGGAAGTGGGAGGTAAGCAAGCCATTGGAAATTCACAGGAGCAATGCATGCTGAGAAGGAAAGTAAGTTCCTGTACCAAAAGTGCTGGCAGAATTCTTGTTCGGTGGAGGATTACCAGACATTGATACTGTATTAGCTTTTATTGCAGTTTCCTGGTACTCGGCCAACAGACGTGCTGGCAGAATGCTGATGACCTGCATCCAAGATGGGCATTGCAGTGGCAAAAGGTGCAGGGGTAAGTCTGAACTGCACCCACACAGGAAAGGCACTGGAGGTATTTACCACTATGTTCCCCAAGTCACTGCAAGCTGCCATTTTGGATACAGGAGGATCTCAACACTGGTCTCAGCAGTGGAGGCAGCAGGAGGAAAAACTGTAGGATGACTATACATGACAAATGTATGGACATGTGTCAGGGTGGAGAATTGCTTTCTTCAATCATCAGTTGTAGGACAAGGCTGCCATTGCAGTGAAAGTCATTGACATGAAGCTTGAGGGCGATTCATTCATTGTCTTGTTGGAGTATGACCCTGAAGGTGGGCACACAGCAGTCTTGCCTTGTGGCTACTGCTCTAGTAAATTTTGCATTTGTCTTTTTAACAATATCTGTCAGGACCACTTTGTGTTTTTTATTGTCCTCTCTATTAGCAGCAATGTCCTCTCTGTCAGTAATGTGTGAGAATGTATTACCATACACGGTCACTGTCTTCTGTTGTTTCCAACACCGCACCAGCATCACTCGACCACATTTGTGACCTTCCGACTCACACAGTGACGTCTGTGTGGACTGGAGGTGACTTTCTCAATGCAAATCTTGGGAGATGTAGAATGAGGCTTTCATAGACTTACATGTAACTCAGGGTAGGTGCACACGAGAGTTTGATCAGAGTGGCATCAGTTTTTCTCAGAGGTAGAAAAAACAAAAAAGGTTTCTTCACTCCTTCCATTCTAGTAGCCTGTGAAAATAGGAACGCACTCTGATGATATCTGCGTTCGGTTCGATGTTTTTGACAGACCCAACGACTGCTAATTTTGCGCCAGCACTTGAAACAAAATCAGACACGTTGTCAGTCCCATAGAATATCATGGGTATAAGTGCTATCTGTGAAAACCACAGGTAACACTCGTACAAGAAAATGGGTCATGTGCATGAACCCTAAGTAAGGCTGGTTTCATACTTGCGTTTCGTTCCGCCCAGGCTCCGCCTACTGCCGGCTGCGTCCTGCGTTTCCCTGGGTTCCGTGTGGGCGCCGCACACCTCAAATCGCCGCATGTGGACACATCCGCATACAACGCATGTCCCTGCATATCCAATGTTAAACATAGGGAAACACAGGACGCAGCCGGCAGTAGGCAGAGCCTGGGCGGAGCTTCATGGAGAAAGCAAGGAGGATGTACACTGCCATCCGCAGCACAACGAAACGCAAGTGTGAAACCTGCCTTAAAGAGCTAACTTTTCAGAGTGAGCCAGAAACAAAGAGCTACGGTCACATGGTGCAGAAGAGGACGAGAGCAGCGCTGCAAATGGCAGCAGACAGCAACCGCTAAGTACGGTAATATACTCTCTGCACATATATTACTCATTACTAACAGAGCGGACGATTAAAAAAAAAAAGCTAGAGTAATATCAGTTATTTAGTCTAGCTGGGGTCGTTTACTTATGGCCAACATTGGGAAGATGTTATCACGTTCCAATGTAGGAAACTTTTGATTCCCTATTACTCCAGAAGCTACTGCTCATGTATATAACTAAGGCCGGTTTCACACGTCAGTGGCTCCGGTACGTGAGGTGACAGTTTTCTCACGTACCGGAGCCACTGACACACATAGACACAGTGAAATCAATGCACCTGTGCAGATGTCATTGATTTTTTGCGGACCGTGTCTCCGTGTGCCAAACACGGAGACATGTCAGTGTTCGTGGGAGCGCACAGATTACACGGACCCATTAAAGTCAATGGGTCCGTGTAAAACACGTACCGCACACGGACGTTGTCCGTGTGCAGTCCGTGTGCCGTGCAGGAGACAGCGCTACTGTAAGCGCTGTCCTCCCCACTGGTGCTGAAGCCGCAATTCATATCTTCCCTGCAGCAGCGTTTGCTGTAGAGAAGATATGAATAATCGTGTTTAAAATAAAGATCCATGGCCCCACCGCCCTCCCACCCCCTGTGCGCACAACCCCCCCCCCCCCCCCCGCCCTGCTGTTATCAAAATACTCACCCGCCTCCCTCGCTGGCTGGCGCTGCGTCCCGGCCGCACCTTCTACTGTATGAGCGGTCACGTGGGGCCGCCCATTACAATCATGAATATGCAGCTCCACCTCCCATAGGGGTGGAGCCGCATATTCATTACAGTAAATGAGAGGCCCAACGTGACCGCTCATACAGTAGAAGGTGCGGCCAGGACAGGAAGCAGCACCAGCCAGCGAGGGAGCCAGGTGAGTATTTTAATAACAGCGGGGAGGGGGGGGGGTGCACAGGGGGTGGGGTCATGGATCTTTATTTTAAACACGATTATTCATATCTTCTCTACAGCAAACGCTGCTGCAGGGAGGATATGAATCGCGGCTTCAGCACCAGATGCAGATTACAGCGCTAAACTTTAGCGCTGTCTCCTGCACGGTGTGTATGGTACCTAGTGGGCACACGTGTGCCGCACGTGTGCCACACTGATGTGCCACAGAAACGCACCGGCACACGGACACGGATAATTCCGGTACCGATTTTTCCGGTACCGGAATTATCTGGACGTGTGAGACTGCCCTAATATAAATTGGATCATTTAATTTTTTTATTATATCAGCGATGCCCAATGAGAAGCTCAGACCTCGTTTAAGTCATTAATTTAGAGGTTACTAGGGACCTGTCTGCTGAGCTCAGGTTATAACATCATTTCCTTGATTCACACTTATGTATTTTCTAGCCAAGTCTGGTTTTCCACAGTTATTTGTTTCCATACATGAGCCTTATAATATTGCTTTTTTTGTAAGCTATTCTGACGCAGCTTGGCTACAGGCAGACAATATAAATCGCTGACTTGTAGCAGTGTCTTTTGTCATTCCACATAATGTGTCATTTGTTTGTTGTCCTGCTTGGGACCTCGAGATATGTTCTTGACATTTTTCAGTGGAGGTTTTACAAGCGTGGATACTGAACAAGCTTTTATTGCCGATTCCTGGTAGTCAGCCAACAGATGTACTGGATTAAGGAATGCTGTATTTATTGTTTATAATGTATAGAGTGCAGCCCACCACATCTCATGCATCATGAGTATTTCTGGCATTGCACATGTTCCTTTGCATGTGGACCAAAAATCCCTCCAAAGAAATAAGTCCCCATATAAAGTAGCTTGCGAAAGTATTCGGCCCCCTGGAACTTTTCATCCTTTTCCCACATGTCATGCTTCAAACATAAATATACCAAATGTAAATTTTTGGTGAAGAATCAGCAACAAGTGGAACACAATTGTGAAGTTGAACGAAATTTATTGGTTATTTTAAATTTTTGTGGAAATTCAAAAACTGAAAAGTGGGGCATGCAATTTTATTCGGCCCCTTTAACTTAATACAGGTCCTTCTAAAAAAATTAGCATATAGTGTTAAATTTCATTATTTACCATAATGTAATGATTACAATTAAACTTTCATATATTATAGATTCATTATCCACCAACTGAAATTTGTCAGGTCTTTTATTGTTTTAATACTGATGATTTTGGCATACAACTCCTGATAACCCAAAAAACCTGTCTCAATAAATTAGCATATCAAGAAAAGGTTCTCTAAACGACCTATTACCCTAATCTTCTGAATCAACTAATTAACTCTAAACACATGCAAAAGATACCTGAGGCTTTTATAAACTCCCTGCCTGGTTCATTACTCAAAACCCCCATCATGGGTAAGACTAGCGACCTGACAGATGTCAAGAAGGCCATCATTGACACCCTCAAGCAAGAGGGTAAGACCCAGAAAGAAATTTCTCAACAAATAGGCTGTTCCCAGAGTGCTGTATCAAGGCACCTCAATGGTAAGTCTGTTGGAAGGAAACAATGTGGCAGAAAACGCTGTACAATGAGAAGAGGAGACCGGACCCTGAGGAAGATTGTGGAGAAGGACCGATTCCAGACCTTGGGGAACCTGAGGAAGCAGTGGACTGAGTCTGGTGTGGAAACATCCAGAGCCACCGTGCACAGGCGTGTGCAGGAAATGGGCTACAGGTGCCGCATTCCCCAGGTAAAGCCACTTTTGAACCATAAACAGCGGCAGAGGCGCCTGACCTGGGCTACAGAGAAGCAGCACTGGACTGTTGCTAAGTGGTCCCAAGTACTTTTTTCTGATGAAAGCAAATTTTGCATGTCATTCGGAAATCAAGGTGCCAGAGTCTGGAGGAAGACTGGGGAGAAGGAAATGCCAAAATGCCTGAAGTCCAGTGTCAAGTACCCACAGTCAGTGATGGTGTGGGGTGCCATGTCAGCTGCTGGTGTTGGTCCACTGTGTTTCATCAAGGGCAGGGTCAATGCAGCTAGCTATCAGGAGATTTTGGAGCACTTCATGCTTCCATCGGCTGAAATGCTTTATGGAGATGAAGATTTCATTTTTCAGCACGACCTGGCACCTGCTCACAGTGCCAAAACCACTGGTAAATGGTTTACTGACCATGGTATTACTGTGCTCAATTGGCCTGCCAACTCTCCTGACCTGAACCCCATAGAGAATCTGTGGGATATTGTGAAGAGAAAGTTGAGAGACGCAAGACCCAACACTCTGGATGAGCTTAAGGCCGCTATTGAAGCATCCTGGGCCTCCATAACATCTCAGCAGTGTCACAGGCTGATTGCCTCCATGCCACGCCGCATTGAAGCAGTCATTTCTGACAAAGGATTCCCGACCAAGTATTGAGTGCATAACTGAACATTATTATTTGTTGGTTTTTTTGTTTGTTATTAAAAAACACTTTTATTTGATTGGATGGGTGAAATATGCTAATTTATTGAGACAGGTTTTTTGGGTTATCAGGAGTTGTATGCCAAAATCATCAGTATTAAAACAATAAAAGACCTGACAAATTTCAGTTGGTGGATAATGAATCTATAATATATGAAAGTTTAATTGTAATCATTACATTATGGTAAATAATGAAATTTAACACTATATGCTAATTTTTTGAGAAGGACCTGTACTTTGTTGCGCCACCTTTTGCTGCTATTACAGCTGCAAGTCGCTTGCGGTATGTCTCTATCAGTTTTGTACATTGAGAGACTGAAATTCTTGCCCATTCTTCCTTGGCAAACAGCTCGAGCTCAGTGAGGTTTGATGGAGATCGTTTGTGAACAGCAGCTTTCAGCTCTTTCCACAGATTCTCAATTGGATTGAGGTCTGGACTTTGACTTGGCCATTCTAACACCTGGATACATTTATTTGTGAACCATTCCATTGTAGATTTTGCTTTATGTTTGGGATCTTTGTCTTGTTGGGACTCCGTCCCAGTCTCAGGTCTTTTGCAGACTCCAACAGGTTTTCTTCAAGAATGGTCCTGTATTTGGCTACATCCATCTTCCCATCAATTTTAACGATCTTCCCTGTCCCTGCTGAAGAAAAGCAGGCAGAAACCATGATGCTGCCACCACCATGCCTGAAAGTGGGGATGGTGTGTTCAGGGTGATGAGCTGTGTTACCTTTGTTGCCAAAAAGTTCGATTTTGGTTTTATCTGACCAGAGCACCTTCTTCCACATGTTTGGTGTGTCTCCCAGGTGGCTTGTTGCAAACTTTAAACAACATTTTTTATGGATATCTTTGCGAAATGGCTTTCTTCTTGCCACTCTTCCATAAAGGCCAGATTTGTGAAGTGTACGACTGATTGATGTCCTATGGACAGACTGTCCCACCTCAGCTGTAGATCTCTGCAGTTCATCCAGAGTGATCATGGGCCTCTTGGCTGCATCTCTGATCAGTCTTCTCCTTGGTTGAGATGAAAGTTTAGAGGGACGGCCGGGTCTTGGTAGATTTGCAGTGGTATGATACTCCTTCCATGTCAATATGATCGCTTGCACAGTGCTCCTTGGGATGTTTAAAATTTTGGAAATAATTTTGTATCCAAATACGGCTATAAACTTCTCCACAACAGTATCACGGATCTGCCTGTTGTGTTCCTTGGTCTTCATGCTGCTCTCTGTGCTTCAAACAGAACCCTGAGACAATCACAGAGCAGGTGCATTTATTCGGAGACTTGATTACACACAGGTGGATTATATTTATCATCATTAGGCATTTAGGACAACACTGGATCATTCAGAGATCCACAATGAACTTCTTGAGTGAGCTTGCTGCACTGAAAGTAAAGGGGCTGAATAATATTGCACGCCCCACTTTTCAGTTTTTGAATTTCCACAGAAATGTAAAATAACCAATAAATGTTGTTCAACTTTACAATTGTGTTCCACTTGTTGTTGATTCTTCACCAAAAATTTACATTTGGTATCTTTATGTTTGAAGCATGATATGTAGGAAAAGGTTGAAGAGTTACAGGGGCCCGAATACTTTTGCAAGGCACTGTATTACATTATGCAGCTGCTCAAAAGGCACATGTAATTGTAAAGACTAGACAATGTTGCCAAGTGACGCAGTAAAATATTTCAGAAAATGTTTTGCAAAATAAACTTGTAACTTCAGTTTAGCCTGAATTTTCTTTCCATCATGCCACAGGATGCTCTGCGTTTTATGAACCAACAAAGGGAGATGTGATCAATTCAGAACACATATCTTGCCTAGAGAAAGTTTATTTTTTTTAAGCCCATTTCTCCATTGTCATGCCATCTAACTTTAAATGTATCCGTCAGCAGTTTTAACCCCATTAAACTGCTGACAATGTTACAAAGGTGACCTGAAAAGCTGTTTAACCCCTTTCTGCCAGCTGACGGAATAGTATGTTGTCAGCTGGCAGAACCTCCGCTTTGAGGTGGGCTCCGGCGGTGAACCCACCTCAAAGCCGCGACATGTCAGCTGTTTTGTACAGCTGACATGTGCGCGCAATGAGCGCGAGCGGAATCGCGATCCACCCGCGCCCATTAACTAGTTAAATGCCGCTGTCAAATGCTGACAGCAGCATTTAACTAGCGCTCCCGGCTGCGCGGCCGGAAGTGCTCGCACCGCTGACCCCCGTCACATGATCGGGGGTCATCGGTGCATTGCCATAACAACCAGAGGTCTCCTTGAGACCTCTATGGTTGTTGATGGCCGATTGCTTTGAGCGCCACCCTGTGGTCGGCGTTCAAAGCAACCCTGCATTTCTGCTACATAGAGGTGATCTGTGCTTCACATCTGTAGCAGAGGCGATCGAGTTGTGCATGCTTCTAGCCTCCTATGGAAGCTATTGAAGCATGCCAAAATTAAAAAAAAACGTGTTTAAAAATATAAAAAGAATACAAAATATATAAAAGTTCAAATCACCCCCCTTTCGTCCCAATCAAAATAAAACAATAAAAAAAAAAAAACCTACACATATTTGGTATCGCCGCGTTCAGAATCGCCCGATCTATCAATATAAACAAAGGATTAACCTGATCGCTAAATGGCGTAGCGAGAAAAAAATCGAAACGCCAAAATTACGTTTTTTTGGTCACCGCAAAATTGCATTAAAATGCAATAACGGGCGATCAATAGAATGTATCTGCACCAAAATGGTATCATTAAAAACGTCAGCTCGGCACGCAAAAAATAAGCCCTCACCCGACTCCAGATCACAAAAAATGGAGACGCCACCTTTACCGGAAAATTGCGCAATTTTTTTTAATTTTTTTTTTGCAAATTTGGAAATTTTTTTCACCACTTATATAAAAGAGAACCTAAACATGTTTGGTATCTATAAACTCGTAATGACCTGGAGAATCATAATGGCAGGTTAGTTTTAGCATTTAGTGAACCTAGCAAAAAAGCCAAACAAAAAACAAGTGTGAGATTGCACTTTTTTTGCAATTTCACCGCACTTGGAATTTTTTTCCTGTTTTCTGTTACATGACATGGTAAAACCAATGGTATCGTTCAAAAGTACAACTCGTCCCGCAAAAAATAAGCCCTCACATGGCCATATTGATGGAAAAATAAAAAAGTTATGGCTCTGGAAATAAGGGAAGCTCCGGGGGTGAAGGGGTTAAACATTCAGTGATTCAGTGAAGAGGTATTTGGAAAACCTTTAACAAATACCTGTGTGAATTGGTGTGAGTTGCTGAATTGGGAGTAGCTATATTCACAAGGGGTTAACTTAGGGTGAGGGCTTATAATTAGGGGTTTATAAGGGGCAGCTGTTTGGGGCTTAAGTCCTTTTTGGAAGTGCATTGAGCAGCAAGGTGGATTGCAGCTTAGGGGAAAATAAATCTTTATTCTTCAGCTTAGCGAGTGTGAACGAGCTGAGTGTGACCTGAGTGTAAGTGGAAACGGCAGTAAGTGTGACTTGTGATTCAGTGACTTTGGATTCAAGGAGTTTCCAAGGGAGGAATTACTGAATTGCGGTCTGTATCTCATTAATACTTTGCATTTTTTTTTATTTAACGGTTCTGTCTGGTGCAATCCCCATTAGGAAATGTGCTCCACTATTTTAATGCCATCCAGTGCACATCTTGCCACATGTATGCAATCCTTGAGCAGCCAGTCGAGGGTGCATACTGCCGTGCGAGATGTGAGCACGTTGTGCATTTGGAAGCCCAGATTCTGGATCTAAATGTGCAGCTGGCAACACAGAGATCCATAGACAATATGGAGAGGAGTCTTCTGCTCACGGAGCAGACGCTCAATGGGATAGATGAGGGGGGGATGGTGGGATGGAGCTGCAGGACGAAGAAGTAGCCAGCTGGGTGACAGTTAGAAAGCAGGGTAGAGGGAAGAGTGCCAGGGAGGCTAGTCCTGATCTGTACACCCCAATAAGATTGCTAAGTTGGCAGATGAGGGGGGTGCCAGTACAGGAGTAGCACAGCTGCAGCCAGGCATGTCCACTGAAAGTCGGAGGAGTGACTGCTCCAGTAAGGAGGGAAATAGGAGCGCAGGGCAGGCCAGACAGGTGCTGGTAGTGGGCGACTCAATTATTAGGGGAACAGATAGGGCAATCTGTCACAAAGACAGGGATCGTCGAACGGTGTGCTGCCTACCTGGCGCTCGAGTCCGACACATCGCTGATCGAGTGGACAGATTATTGGCAGGGGCTGGTGAGGAACCAGCAGTCAAGGTGCACATTGGCACAAATGACAAAGTTAAAGGTAGGTGGAAGGTCCTTAAAGATGATTTCAGGGAATTAGGCTGCAAGCTGAAAGCAAGGACCTCCAACGTAGTATTTTCTGAAATACTGCCTGCACCACGTGCCACGCCAGAGAGGCAACGGGAGATTAGGGAGGTTAATAAGTGGCTCAAGAATTGGTGTAGGAAGGAGGGGTTTGGGTTCCTGCAGAACTGGGCCGACTTCTCAGTTGGCTACAAGCTCTAAGCTAGGGATGGGCTGCACCTCAATGGGGAGGGTGCAGCTGTGCTGGGGGAGAAAATGGCTAGAAGGTTGGAGGATTGTTTAAACTAGGGATTGGGGGGGAGGGTATTCATTTTATAGAAGGGGAAGATAGTGCAGATAGAGACCTGGGCACAAATAAAGAAGATGGGGGTGGTGGTGGCATGGGGGGTGGGGTTAGAACAGTTAATAATTTAAGAAAGAATAGAGGTACAGATAGGAACATCAAGTGCATGTATACTAATGCCAGAAGCCTCGCCAACAAAATGGATGAATTAGAACTAATGTTGTTGGAGCATAATTATGACATGGTGGGGATATCTGAGACATGGCTGGATGAGAGCCATGACTGGGCTGTTAACTTGCAGGGCTATAGCCTGTTCAAAAATGACCGAACAGATAAGTGAGGGGGAGGGGTGTGTCTATATGTAAAATCGTCCTTAAAACCCATCCGGCGTGATAATATAGGTGAATCTAATGAAAATGCAGAGTCCCTGTGGGTGGAGATAAGGGGAGGGGGAAAAATAATAAATTACTGATAGGGGTTTGTTATAAATCTCCAAAAATAATGGAAGCAATGGAAAATATCCTCGTAAAGCAAATGGATGAAGCTGCGACTCAAGGAGAAGTCATTATTATGGGGGACTTCAACTACCCTGAAATA
This sequence comes from Ranitomeya imitator, assembly GCF_032444005.1. Lineage (NCBI taxonomy): Eukaryota > Metazoa > Chordata > Amphibia > Anura > Dendrobatidae > Ranitomeya > Ranitomeya imitator. The sequence continues at coordinate 152,846,905 of NC_091283.1, read as the reverse complement.
GATTGGGGAACAGAAACCTGCAGTTCCAGCAAAGGTAATCGGTTTTTGACAACTATGAGAGACAATTACCTTTCACAACTGGTTCAGGACCCAACAAGAAGGGGGGCACTGCTAGACCTAATATTAACCAACAGGCCAGACTGCATATCAAATATAAGGGTTGGGGGTCACTTGTGGAATAGTGATCACAAAATAATAAGTTTTCATGTATCCTTTAATAAGATGTGTAGTAGAGGGGTTACAAGGACACTAAACTTTCAGAGGGCAAATTTCCAACGGATGAGGAGGATATTGGTGCAATTAACTGGGGCGATATCCTGAGACATAAAAATACACAAAGAAAATGGGAGACATTTATTAGCATCCTGGATAGGACCTGTGCACAGTATATACCGTATGGGAATAAACATACTAGAAATAGGAGGAAACCAATATGGCTAAATAGAGCTGTAAGGGGCGCAATAAGTGACAAAAAGAAAGCATTTAGAGAATTAAAGGAAGTAGGTAGTGATGAGGCATTAAATAAATACAAAAAATTTAATAAATTCTGTAAAAAGCAAATCAAGGCAGCAAAGATTGAGACAGAGAAACTCATTGCCAGAGAGAGTAAAAAAAATCCCAAAATATTCTTTAACTACGTAAATAGTAAGAAACTAAAAAATGATAGTGTTGGCCCCCTTAAAAATAGTCTGGGTGAAATGGTGGATGAGGATGAGGAAAAAGCCAATATGCTAAATGACTTTTTTTAATCAGTATTTACACAAGAAAATCCCATGGCAGACAAAATGGCTAGTGATAAAAATTCCCCATTAAATATCACCTGCTTAACCCAGCAGGAAGTGCGGCGGCATCTAAAAATCACTAAAATTGACAAATCTCCGGGCCCGGATGGGATACACCCTCGAGTACTGCAGGAATTAAGTACAGTCATTGATAGACCATTATTTTTAATCTTTAAAGACTCCATAATAACAGAGTCTGTGCCGCAGGACTGGCGTATAGCAAATGTCGTGCCAATATTCAAAAAGGGGCCAAAAACTGAACTCGGTAATTAAAGGCCAGTAAGCTTAACCTCTACTGTGGGTAAAATCCTGGAGGGCATTCTAAGGGACGCTATACTGGAGTATCTGAAGAGGAATAACCTCATGACCCAGTATCCGCACGGGTTTACTAGGGACCGTTCATGTCAGACTAATCTGATCAGCTTCTATGAAGAGGTAAGTTCCAGACTGGACCAAGGGAACCCAGTGGACGTAGTGTATATGGACTTTTCAAAAGCTTTTGATACGGTGCCACACATAAGGTTGATACATAAAATGAGAATAATGAGGATAGGGGAAAATATGTGTAAGTGGGTTAAGAGCTGGCTCCGGGATAAGAAACAAAGGGTGGTTATTAATGGAGCACACTCGGACTGGGTAGCGGTTAGCAGTGGGGTACCACAGGGGTCAGTATTGGGCCCTCTTCTTTTTAACATATTAATGACCTTGTAGGGGGCATTCAGAGTAGAATTTCAATATTTGCAGATGACACTAAACTCTGCAGGGTAATCAATACAGAGGAGGACAATTTTATATTACAGGATGATTTATGTAAACTAGAAGCTTGGGCTGATAAATGGCAAATGAGCTTTAATGGGGATAAATGTAAGGTCATGCACTTGGGTAAAAGTAATAATATGTATAACTATGCGCTTAATTCTAAAACTCTGGGCAAAACCATCAATGAAAAAGACCTGGGTGTATGGGTGGATGACAAACTCATATTCAGTGGCCTGTGTCAGGCAGCTGCTACAAAGGCAAATAAAATAATGAGATGCATTAAAAGAGGCATAGATGCTCATGAGGAGAACATAATTTTACCTCTATACAAGTCACTAGTTCGACCACACTTAGAATACTGTGCACAGTTCTGGTCTCCGGTGTATAAGAAAGACATAGCTGAACTGGAACGGGTGCAGAGAAGAGCAACCAAGGTTATTAGAGGACTGGGGGGTTTGCAATACCAAGATAGGTTATTATACTTGGGGCTATTTAGTTTGGAAAAATGAAGACTAAGGGGTGATCTTATGTTAATGTATAAATATATGAGGGGACAGTACAAAGACCTTTCTGATGATCTTTTTAATCATAGACCTAAGACAGGGACAAGGGGGCATCCTCTACGTCTGGAGGAAAGAAGGTTTAGGCATAATAACAGACGCGGGTTCTTTACTGTAAGAGCAGTGAGACTATGGAACTCTCTGCCGTATGATGTTGTAATGAGTGATTCATTACATAAATTTAAGAAGGGACTGGATGCCTTTCTTGAAAAGTTTAATGTTACAGGGTATATACACTAGATCTCTTGATAGGGCGTTGATCCAGGGAACTAGTCTGATTGCCGTATGTGGAGTCGGGAAGGAATTTTTTTTCCCCAAAGTGGAGCTTACTATTTGCCACATGGTTTTTTTTTGCCTTCCTCTGGATCAACATGTTAGGGCATGTTAGGTTAGGCTATGGGTTGAACTAGATGGACTTAAAGTCTTCCTTCAACCTTAATAACTATGTTACTATGTAAACATACCTTTTACAGATGTTCTTAGTATCAGCAGGAAAGAGCATCACAATGCACATACAATAAAAACTTTCCTAAGTGTCCATTGGGCGTTTCCTAGCAATAAAGTGTCCAAGGTTCTCAACCACAACCGCTCACAAGAAAAATTACTATAATTCTGCCTTTATGTACAATAATATAGTTACTTTAACACTGCTCCTATATACAAGAATACAACTACTATAATACTGCCCCTTTGTACAAGATTATAACTAATAATCATAATAATAATCTTTATTTATATAGCGCCAACATATTCCGCAGCGCTTTACAGTTTAACAATTTCAAACACAAGAGTCATAAGTAACAATGTTAACAATACAATAATTAAAGCAAAATAAGACGACCCTGCTCGTGAGAGCTTACAATCTACAGTGAGGTAGGGGAGATACAAAGTACAGGAGCTTATTTACAATGATGTATTTACAATGATGGTCCAGCCATATTCAGGGGGTGGGGGATAGATTGAAGTAGTGAATGGGCTACACACACAAACATAAAATGACTGATTAGGGAACGTGATAGGCCGCTCTGAACAAATATGTTTTGAGGGAGCGCCTAAAACTATGCAAATTGTGGATGGTCCTAATATTTGGGGGTAGAGCATTCCAGAGGATTGGCGCAGCATGGGAGAAGTCTTGGAGTCGGGAGTGGGAGTTGTGGATTAGTGCAGAGGTTAGTTGAAAGTCGTTTGCAGAGCGCAGTGGTCTGTTAGGCTGATAGACAGAAATGAGGGAGGAGATGTATGGGGGTGCCGCACTGTGGAGAGCTTTGTGAGTGAGAACAAGTACTTTGAATTGTATCCTGTAATGAATGGGCAGCCAGTGTAATGACTGGCAAAGAGCGGACACGTCTGACTACTGATTAGCTAGATGGACAACCCTGCATTAAGGATGGACTGGAGAGGGGAAAGTCGAGTGAGGGGGAGGCCAATTAATAGAGTGTTACAGTAGTCCAGGCGGAAGTGGATCAGGGTGACAGTGAGGGTTTTTGTTGTTTCCATGGTGAGAAAAGGGCGGATTCTAGAGATGTTCTTTAGGTGTAAGTGGGCAAGAGATTGTATATGGGATGTGAAGGAGAGATCGGAGTCAAATATAACACCCAGACAGCACGCCTGCTGCCGGGGTGTTATTATGGTGCCACCCACGGAGAGGGAAATGTCAGATTTAGGGAGGTTGGTAGATGGTGGGAGGAGAAGAAGTTCAGTTTTGGAGAGGTTGAGTTTCAGAGAGAGAGCGGACATGATGTTGGAGACTGCGGACAGACAGTCACTGGCATTCTGTAGTACAGCGTGGGTAAGGTCAGGGGATGACTTGTATAGTTGTTGTCATCGGCATAAAGATTGGTACTGAAAGCCAAATCTGCTGATGGTCTGTCCAATTGGGGCCATGTAGAGAGAGAAGAGAAGGGGACCAAGGACTGAGCCCTGAGGTACCCCGACAGCGGGAGGAAGAGGAGATGAAGTGTAGACAGCAAGCAAAACACTGAAGGAGCGGTCAGAAAGGTAGGAGGAGAACCAGGAGAGAGCAGTGTCCTTAATACCTAGTGACTGGAGCCTAGAGACTAAGTGAGGTAAGAGAACTGTACATAGGAGCAGTATTATAGTAGTTATATTCTTCTATATAGGGGGTGGAATTATAGTAGTTATATTCCTCTATATAGGGGGCAGTATTATTTTTTCTACTATAATTCCACCCCTATATAGAAGAATATAACTACTATAATACTGCTCCTATGTACAGGAATATAACTACTATAATACTGCGCTTATTTACAAGAATATAACTACTATAATACTGCTCCCTATGTACAAGAATATAACTACTATAATACTGCTCCTATGTACAAGAATATACCTACTATAATACTGTGCTTATTTACAAGAATATAACTACTATAATACTGCGCTTATTTACAAGAATATAACTACTATAATACTGCTCCCTATGTACAAGAATATAACTACTATAATACTGCTCCTATGTACAAGAATATAACTACTATAATACTGTGCTTATTTACAAGAATATAACTACTATAATACTGCGCTTATTTACAAGAATATAACTACTATAATACTGCTCCTATGTACAAGAATATAACTACTATAATACTGCCCCCTATGTACAAGAATATAACTACTATAATACTGCCCTCTATGTACAAGAATATAACTACTATAATACTGCGCTTATTTACAAGAATATAACTACTATAATACTGCTCCTATGTACAAGAATATAACTACTATAATACTGCTCCCTATGTACAAGAATATAACTACTATAATACTGCGCTTATTTACAAGATTATAACTACTATAATATTGCTCCTTTGCACAAGAATATAACTACTAAAATACAGCCCCCTATATAGAAGAATATATCTACTATAATACTGCCCCTATATAGAAGAATATAGCGGTTTGTAGACGGGAGCAGATGTCACAGTTTCCATAGTGTACACATTCCTCATACTCTCAGCTTTATGATAATGGGCATAACCCCCATAGTTGCTCATGAGAAGTCCCTTCCTTTCCTGGTTTGTTGAAAGGAAAAAGTAGCTTAGGCTTCTGGCTTGCTGCCATTATGGGGGCTCAGAAGAACAGCAGCTCAAGAAGGCTCCGCTCATGAAATTAATGTCTGCGTGGGAAGTTGGGAAGAATAGTAGAAACATTGTCATCTGATTCTCTATTACACAAATAATCAGTCAATTACAAATCAAAATACATTTTAAAATTTCTGATCAGAATTCTGCTGATTGACAATTGCCCTGGTGGGTTTAACTTTTTTTTTTTCCAACATGACTCAGTACAGAAAAATGTCAAAACAAGTGCAAGTATTTTAATTTGATTTGTTTTGGCCGATGGGAACCTGGGAAGAAGGCTGGAGGTTTTTTTCGCTCTGGTGATGGAATCCAGACACAAAACAGACTAAGTTTTGAAGAGTTAGATTACATTAATAACTTATAGTTTATCTCTATGGGGAGCTCAGTTCTCCCTGGAGGAATGTTTCACCCTCTCGTTTCGTACTCCACATTAGTCACTGTGTATATAATACTGGGACAGTGCCAGCATAGGTTCATAGAAAGTCGATATGAACATAGATATTTTCATCATTTGGGTGTCACTTTCAGCCAGTATTAGCATAGTCTTGATTTAAACACTAGAAGGTTTTCATTAACTATTATTAATCATATTATCACACAGAAAAATACAGTCACTTCTCCCCTCCTGAGGTGGTCTAGCTAACATTTGTTCATTGCCGCCAGCAGTCCTTTTCCCTGCAATGTTGGATCCTTATAAAAGAGAAGAGAATTCTGCCCATTGGCCCTCGTCCTTTGTATACCAGCTTGCAATGCCCTGTTAAAAAGGTTAATGGTAGAGCTGGTGCCTCCATTTCTCTGAGGCCATAATACGGTGCAGAACCTTCTTCTACAGTAGATACTTCTTGCACTCTGCATAAAGTAAGTTATAGTGCGGTGGTTTCCAAAATTTTTACAATTTTAGGTGAACTCTAAAAAATTTCCTCCTTGATACGCTGTATTTCTGGCCAGGCATGGACTGGGGCTGAAATTCACACAGACCCATGTTGTCCCCGTCCCTATGAACCAGGTGGGATATATTACTAATATTACCCTGGATGGAGCAAAGCAAGATTTACTACAAGACCAATATTTCTAATGATACCGGTGGCCTGCTGGGGTAAGTGACGGAGTCAGCAACTTTGTGCGCCATCGCAACTCTTAATAGTATGGGTATCTTGAGAACACCGATTCTGTTAACAACGTAGCAGATAAGGCAGCCCACGACCAGACAGGCCCTTCTGGCATTTGCCATCATTGCCAGATGGCCAGTCCGGCCCTGTTTCTGGCCTCTGTTATGTCCTGTGTGAGATGCATTGACCGTTTTGCCTTCTAGTGTGTAAGTGACAGCTATTGCTTTCTGGAGGGTGTTGTTAACAGCATTCTGATTACTTGCCTATATGTAACCTGTCTATTAAGTTTTTATTGTCTGGTGTAGTCCGCACAGGACTATGTAGAAAGCAGCTGCCTGTCATGGTGAGTACCTTTGTGGCCTTTGTAGTGAATGCATTTTGCTATATGGAATGTGATAAAAAAAAATAATCTATTTGCGCTAATCTTGAATGTTCTCCATTTTCCACTTGATGTGTCCAGTGGTCTCGCTGTGTCACTTGCATTTGCTAGATTTTTTGCTCTACATATAAATAGTTTATAGCTATGTTATGTCATTTAGAGGCATACTGTACTTTAATCCCCTAAACCTCATTATGGCCATTGGGACGATACTGTTTTCTATGAACAGTAGCAGTACTACAGACCACACTCGTCTAACTCCTGAAATACAGTGGCGGTACTCACGGACGTGGCTCAGATAATACAAAACCTGAAAACAACTTGTAGAATAAGCAGCCTCCTATCGGGGGTTTCGAGTGGGCTCACTTTTTTTAAATTAAAATTATGTATATTTTTCAACTTTTTTAACATTGATCTGAAAGTCCAATCTCTGACAAGTGAACTTTCCGATTGCACGCATGTCTAACCGTGCTTAACCTACATCGGTCATGGAGGATTAAACGTGATTCCCAATGAAAACACAGTGAGCTCATGTATTCACTGTGCAGAATATACTACAACCCCGTGTTTTCTGCCTCTTGATCTCTGAATTTGGTGAGGTGCCAAGACAAATTGTTTATCCTCTCATTAGCAGGTTCATTCTTGCCTTTGTATGTGATGTAGGTTATGTTCTGCAATGGGAATAGCAGATTCCTGCACGTGAATCGCATTTTACCAGACATACTTTCATACATAAGTCATAATTAGTGATATGCCAACATACATTATTGCAAGACCTGATGATGCAGATTATTTCTAAACGGACTTTAAGCCAAAAGCCATTATTAATTTGTTTTTCATTGGTTTATAGGTGAAGAGTATCTGAAACTCTCTGTCACCAGCACTTTTAGCCTGGTGGATGATCCTACTATTGTCTTTTTTAGTGGGGTGAATGACAAGAAGTATAGAAATCTCCCTGCCCCATGATCACTACAGAATCTCTTGCTTATGCACTGCATAATGCAAAATATATGAGGTCACTGGTGTGGTAGTTACACTTGCCAGACATTGTGCCTGCAGCCCTCCATGGCATCTGTCCCCTCCACTCTTTCCATGATTGTTTTTTTCCATGTGGTTGTACAAGAGAGATAGGGAACGGCATGGAAGGACTGTCAGATGTTCCGCGTCTCTCAGTTCTTCCAGGGCCTGACAGGTCACATAGAACAAAGGGCCCTATTCATGGTGCTTAGCAAACCACTGAAAGGACCTTAGTTCTGCTACATGGCGAGGGTCTCCCAGAGAATGAGCCCCTGTACAGTCAGTGCCACTCATACATGGTACAGAGAAAGTTGCCCTTGGTGCGTCTGGTGTGCTCCATTAATTCACCTTGGTAGCACTTTTGCTGAGCTTTGGTATTTGTGGAATTTTCCTTAAGACTGTTTTTTTTATACAAAAAGATAAAATTACTTTTGGTTAAAGGGCTGTGAAATGCTCACTATTTTTGATCAAGGTTGCATGTCACGAGTATTGATGCCCCCCATGTGGGTGATCCTCCAACTTGCAGAGATTTCACTTTCTTCCTTTCTCTTCAGTGTTTATATACAGTGGGTACGGAAAGCATTCAGACGCCTTTAAATTATTCACTCTTTGTTTTTTTGGCTGCCATTTGGTAAATTCAAAAAAGTTCATTTTTTTCTCATTAATGTACACTCTGCACCCCATCTTGACTGAAAAGAAAAAAACAGAAATGTAGAAATTTTTGCAAATTTATTAAAAAAGAAAAACTGAAATATCACATGGTCATAAGTATTCAGACCCTTTGCTCAGGCACTCATATTTAAGTCACATGCTGTCCATTATCTTGTGATCCTCCTTGAGATAATTCTACTCCTTTATTAGGGTACCGTCACACTATACGATTTACCAACGATCACGACCAGCGATACGACCTGGCCGTGATCGTTGGTAAGTCGTTGTGTGGTCGCTGGAGAGCTGTCACACAGACCGCTCTCCAGCGACCAACGATGCCGGTAACCAGGGTAAACATCGGGTTACTAAGCGCAGGGCCGCGCTTAGTAACCCGATGTTTACCCTGGTTACCATCCTAAAAGTAAAAAAAACAAACGCTTCATACTTACCTTCGGCTGTCTGTCCCCGGCGCTCTGCTTCTCTGCTCTGGCTGTGAGCACAGCGGCCGGAAAGCAGAGCGGTGACGTCACCGCTCTGCTTTCCGGCCGCTGTGCTCACAGTGAGTGCAGGAAAGCACAGCGCCGGGGACAGACAGCCGAAGGTAAGTATGAAGCGTTTGTTTTTTTTACTTTTAGGATGGTAACCAGGGTAAACATCGGGTTACTAAGCGCGGCCCTGCGCTTAGTAACCCGATGTTTAACCTGGTTACAAGCGAACGCATCGCTGGATCGGTGTCACACACACCGATCCAGCGATGACAGCGGGAGATCCAGCGACGAAAGAATGTTCCAAACGATCTGCTACGACGTACGATTCTCAGCAGGGTCCCTGATCGCTGCTGCGTGTCAGACACAGCGATATCGTATGGATATCGCTGGAACGTCACGAATCGTACCGTCGTAGCGATCAAAATGGCACTGTGTGACGGTACCCTTAGAGTCCAGCTGTGTTTAATTAAACTGATAGGACTTGATTAGGAAAGGCGCACACCTGTCTACATAAGACCTCACAGCTCACAGTGCATGTCAGACCAAATGAGAATCATGAGGTCAAAGGAACTGGCCAAGGAGCTCAGAGAGAGAATTGTGGCAAGGCACAGATCTGGCCAAGGTTACAACAGAATTCCTGCAGTACTCAAGGTTCCTAAGAGCACAGTGGTTCCTTAAAGGAAATCTGTCACCCCAAAATTCGCCTATAAGCTAAGGTCACCGGCATCCCAGTGCATTCCGGTCCGATGGGCATCGCGGTCCGGGTCCGGCGCCTCCCATCTTCATATGATGACGTCTTCTTTTCTTCCTGACGCGGCTTCTGTACAGGCCTACTTTGTCTGCTTGTTGAGGGCAGAGCAAAGTACTGCAGTGCGCAGGCATCGGGAAAGGTCAGAGAAGCCTGGCGCCTGCGCACTGCAGTACTTTGCACTGTGGGCAGACAAAGTACGCCTGCGCAGGAGCCGCGGCAGGAAGAAAAGAAGAGGACGTCATCGTACGAAGATGGGAGGCGCCGGACCCGGACCGCGACGCCCATCGGACTGGACCACTTCGGGACTCCCTGGGTGAGTATAATATAACCTGTTTTTCTTCTATTGCAGGTCACATCCGGGGCTTATCTACAGCATTACAGAATGCTGTAGATAAGCCCCTGATGCCGGTGGCCTTAGCTTTTAGGTGAATTTTGGGGTGACAGATTCCCTTAAAATGGAAGAGGTTTGGGACCACCAGAAGTCTTCCTAGACCTGGCCGTCCAGCCAAACTGAGCAATGGTGGGAGAAGAGCCTTGGTGAGAGAGGTAAAGAAGAACCACAAGATCACTGTGGCTAAGCTCCAGAGATGTAGTAGGGAGATGGGAGAAAATTCCACAATGTCAGCTATCACTGCAGCCCTCCACCAGTTCAGTTGGGCCTTTATGGCAGAGTGGCCCGACGGAAGCCTCTCCTCAGTGCAAGATATATGAAAGCCCGCATAGAGTTTGCTAAAAAAACACATGAAGGACTCCCAGACTATGAGAAATAAGATTCTCTGGTCTGATGAGACGAAGATAGACCTTTTTGGTGATAATTCTAAGCGGTATGTGCACTGCTCATCACCTGCCAAATACAATCCCAATAGTGAAACATGGTGGTGGCAGCATCATGCTATCGGGGTGTTTTTCAGCTGCAGGGACAGGACGACTGGTTGTCATTGAAGGAAACTTGAATGCGGCCAAGTACAGAGATATCCTGGATGAAAACCTCTTCCAGGGTGCTCTAAACCTCAGACTTGGCTGAAGGTTCACCTTCCAACAAGACAATGGCCCTAAGCACACAGCTAAAATAACAAAGAAGCGGCTTGAAGAACAACTCTGTGACCATTCTTGACTGGCCCAGCCAGAGCCTTGACATAAAACGAATTGAGCATCTCTGGAGAGACCTGAAAATGGCTGTCCACCTACGTTCACCATCCAACCTGACAGAACTGGAGAGGATCTGCAAGGAAGAATGGCAGAGGATCCCCAAATCCAGGTGTGAAAAACTGGTTACATCATTCCCATCATGGCTGTACTAGCTCAAAAGGGTGCTTCTACTCAATACTGAGCAAAGGGTCTAAATACTTATGACCATGTGATATTTCAGTTTTTCTTTTTTAATAAATTTGCAACATTGTACATTAATGAGAAAAAAAATGAACTTTTTTGAATTTACCAAATGGCTGCAATGAAACAAAGAGTGAAAAATTTCCACAGCGGTATAATCTGTACCTGGTGGTCTAGTGGTGCTATGGCTAATCCTGGCTACATTTGTAGACTACAGTTTTTTTCAGTTTTGTATTAATTAAGAGCACGCCGTTAATTGTATGCAATCAGTGACAACACATACATCCTGCACTATTGATAATGAATTGACAGTGTGAATAAGGGTACTTTCACACTGGCGTTTTTTTTAATACGTCGCAATGCGTCATTTAGGGAAAAAAACGCATCCTGCAAAGTTGTTTGCAGGATGCGTTTTTGCCCCATAGCGTAACATTACCGACGCATTGCGATGTATTGACACACGTCGCAACCGTCGTGCGACGTTTGCGCCGTGTTGTGGCGGACCGCCGGGAGCAAAAAACATTAAATGTAACGTTTTTTGCTCCAGACGGACCGCTTATTCCCACTGCACATGCGTGGCCGGAACTCCGCCCCCACCTCCCCGCACCTCACAATGGGGCAGCGGATGCGCCAGAGAATGCATCCGCTGCACCCGTTGTGCAGCGCTAACAACGCTAGCGTTGGAATCTCGGCCCGACGCAATGCGACAGGCCGAATTCCGACGCTAGTGTGAAAGTAGCCTAAGAGAAGCTCATGTGTGATGTTGTGGCCTGTTGATGGTGTTCATACATCCTTCAGAAAAGACATCTCTGCCCAAATCTTTCATTCTAGGTATTGAACCCATTCTATGCCCGGGTGGCGAGCATTTATTTATTATTATTATTATACATTTTTATAGCGCCATTTATTCCATGGCGCTTTACATGTGAATACGGGGCAAATATAGACAAATACATTAAACATGAGCAGATAACAAGGCACACGAGTACATAAGGAGGGAGGACCCTGCCCGCGAGGGCTCACAGTCTGCAGGGGGTGGGTGAGGATACACTAGGAGAGGGAAGAGCTGGCTGTGCGGCTGTTCAGTAGGTTGAGGATCACTGCAGGCTGTAGGCTTGTCGGAAGAGATGAGTCTTCAGGTTCTTTTTGAATTTATATTGGTATATGGTCTCCATCCTGGTATGTGCTGCTCCCATCTTGCTCCCCCATCCTGTCATGTGCTGCTCCATCCTGCGTCCCCATCCTGTCATGTGCTGCTCCATCCTGCGCCCCCATCCTGTCATGTGCTGCTCCATCCTGCGCCCCCATCCTGTCATGTGCTGCTCCATCCTGCGTCCCCATCCTGTCATGTGCTGCTCCACCCTGCGCCCCCATCCTGTCATGTGCTGTTCCAACCTGCATCCCCATCCTGTCATGTGCTGCTCCATCTTGCGTCCCCATGCTGTCATGTGCTCCCATCCTGCACCCGTCTTGTCATGTGCTGCTCCCATCCTGCCCCCATCCTGTCATGTGGTGCTCCCATCGTGCGCAACCATTCTGTCATGTGCTGTTCCCATCCTGCGTCCCCATTTTGTCATGTGGTGCTCCCATCCTGCGCAACCATTCTGTCATGTTCTGCTCTCATCCTGTGCCCCCATTCTGTTGTAATGTGCTGCACCCATTCTGCCTGTTCCTGTTTCCATTCTGCCATATGTTGCTCCCATCTTTCTCTCTCTGGCTGTGCTGCCTGAGTGCGGCTGTGCTGCCTGAGTGCGGCTGTGCTGCCTGAGTGCGGCTGTGCTGCCTGAATGCGGCTGTACTGTCTGAGTGCAGCTGTACTGAGCGCGGCTGTACTGTCTGAGTGCAGCTATACTGAGGGCGGCTGTACTGTCTGAGTGCAGCTATACTGAGCGCGGCTGTACTGTCTGAGTGCAGCTATACTGAGGGCGGCTGTACTGCGTGAGTGTGACTGTACTGCGTGAATGTGGCTGTACTGTGTGAGTGTGGCTGAGTGAGGCTGTACTGTGTGAGTGTGGCTGTACTGTGTGAGTGTGGGTGAGTGTGAGTGAGTGTGGCTGTACTGTGTGAGTGTAGCTGAGTGTGGCTGTACTGTGTGAGTGTGGCTGTACTGTGTGAGTGTGGCTGTACTGTGTGAGTGTGGCTGTACTGTGTGAGTGTGGCTGTACTGCGTGAGTGTGGCTGTACTTACTGCCTGAGTGCGGCACTGGCTATAATGGATACAGCACCCCTGCAGCCAGCACAGCGAGGGCTGACTCCGCCCACTCGCGTCACTGGTCACATGCTGGTGACATCATCGAAGGTCCTGGAGCTCCGCTGGGCTCTACATCTACCCTGACCGGAGCTGCAGATCACGGAGCCCCCATGGCCGCTATATTATGGGGGATACACGGGTGTGTGGAGCCCCCATGGCCGGTATATTGGGGGGGGATAAGTAAGTTCAGCTGCGTCACTCTTGTCCAGACTGCGCAGGTGCGGTGCGTCGCGCTTGCGCAGTCTATAAAGGCTTCGGACAGAGTGACGCTCCCACCGTTGTATTATAGATTAGGTCCTTCTCAGTGATCAGCCAGGGCACCGAGTAATCTCCCCTTTAAGGAGAATGTAATAATGGTGAGGTACAAGCTGTTTGAGGTGGAGGAGAAGCCATCTTTGTGGGAGTCAGAAGGACTTGACTTTGTAATTTGCAGCTTGTTGTCTGGTGAAGCTGTGGATTCCTTGTTTAACTATGTAATGTCACAGGTCTGTTAGCGGATGTGTACAGAGTATGTCTTGGAGCAGGTCTTCTGAAAAATCCAAAAACCTCTTGGAAGACTCTTCCTATTTTTTTTGTTTTGTAAAACCACCTCGCAGTTCATGTGGTCATTTTTTTTTTAAAGTTGTGTTTTAGTTCCAGGTTTTCAAAACTGCCTGGTTTGAAAAGAAAAAGTGCACTAGAATCTCGCCAAAGTAGGTACTGTCCACATCTAGAATATGAAATCCACTTTTGGGGGCTCCACATTATAAAAAGGATATTAAGAAGATAGTCAGTTCACAGGCATCAACTATATTATTACAAGCGATGGACGGCCGCTCATGTGATGATAGGTTGGAAAAGTTCAGCTTGTTTAGAAGAAAGGCGCCTCGGGAAATCTCATTTATATGTATAAATATATGTGTGGACAATACAAAGGACTGGAGCACAACTTATTCCTTCCAAAGACCATACTAAGGACCACATTGCAATGGACTTCTGGGAGAAGTCCCTGTTTGATGTTTAGCACCGCACACTGTACGAATGCCGAACTTAACTTCGGGTTTGCTCATCTCTAGTTACACTGTATCAGTTACTGTATCCTTACAGGTGTATAAACCATTGGCACCTCACGCCGGCTTCTTATTCTCCACTTAATGTCCTAATCTGAGTGTTGCTGGCCAGCAGCTGTTCACGGAGTAGGGCTCGGCCTCTTGCTATCATAGTCTTGGTGTCTTCTCATTACCAGGTCCCCTGCAGGGTGACATATGTTTGTTGGGATAAAAGTCACAGTCTGGAAGGTCATTATTGCGCCATAATTTACTGCTGGCTTATTTGTGAAATGATTGTAGTGATTGACAGAAAGGCATTGTCATTGCGCCCAGTAGAGTGTAAATCTTTGTGCCTGGCTGTAGTGCTCACAAGTAGCCACAAATCACTGTTCCTTTCCCTTTCTCACAAGATTATAGTCTGCTTTCTCAAGGTACCTGCATATTGACCCCTGAAGTTCTGGTGATTGGGCTTTTTGGTCTCTGGTAACCTTCCCTTCTTCATTACGGGGAGCTAATCATAAATTATATTACCATTCGTTCTGGGTTTTATTTTCCATGTTTTAGAATAGATTATATAAACCTTAATGGCTTGTTCTTTTTGTGGAGCTTTTTCTGGTTGTCCATACACAATAAATGAAGTGAAGGTTGAGTAGATGCACTTCTCTCCACTCAAGATTTGCAGAGCCCGGCTTCTGTGACCCAGAGAATTGTTCTTAGGGCTCGTTCACAAGACTGTATTTTCAGTCTCCAGTGCCATCTGTGAATAACATGGACAGCACTTGGACCAATGTTATTCAATGGGACAGTGCAGATGAATGAATTCGGTGTGAAATCAGTGTGTGAACAAAAAAAATCGCAGTTTCTTCCATAAACCAAATGAGACTCACCCACTCAAGTCTATGGGTGCATAAGAAAATCAGATGTCATACAAAATCGCACTACGGCATCCCATCTTTATGGATACATTGCAGTTCTGCAAACTAGGAAACTGTACATGGCCTTGTAAATGAATAATAGCTGCCGAGTAAAAAATCGGATTATATACAGTACAGACAGCAAATGGCTGGCAAGTAAGAAAAAATTGTCAGACTTTTCTGGATGAAACTTTAAATGATTTTTTTATACTGTCGTGCAAATCTACTCTTAGGATCGCTGGGTGTTTTCCTTGGTTGGGCCTCCAGCGATCAGTAAGTTATCTCTTATCCTACGGTTAGGGGCTACCTTAACATTTCAGAAATGCCCCTTTAAACACCACTTTTTGTCTGTGTAGATAAAACTTTGGGTATAACTGAAGGCATGATATAATCCCAAATCAGTATCAGATTAAAGCTGTGTTCGTATTTTCATTAGAGGCTCCGCTATCTCCAGACTACATTACATTGGATGGAAAGAAATTGCGCTGTGCGCACCATGGTGGGGTGTGTCAGCGGCCATTGTATTCTTCATTTGGTGGATCCGATACTGTGATGTGTTGACCATCATCAACTGGCTCAATGACACAGATATCAACATTGCCCAATTTATGCGAAAATTGCAACTTTTCCAAGTTTTTATTATCTAGTTTTAACCTTTTTTTACTCTGAGAGCCTTTTTTCCCCATGCTCCTCCCCAACCGGACGCTCCTTGCTAATTCACTACCTTCCTATCAGGTCTCTTGAGATACAATGTAGGATTTACATTTTCTTTAATATGCATATACAGTCTTTTTAGTTTGTTTTTCCATGTTCCCCCAACCTCTGACTCTGACATGTGTATATGTATCCCCTTCCATAAAGTCCACACATTGGCCGCCTTTAATGACCTCCGCGGACTGTACTTGGAGGAAATATGAGCGTTTCTGCAGACTTCTGTCTGTTCTCAGCGCTCAAAACATAATATTAACCGAGAACAAAATAAGTATCCGTTCCCCTTACATCAGCAGAAAACGTGCGGATTGGAAAATGGTGATATTGTCTTAGCAGCAGTGAAATTTAAACTATCATTCATCTCCTTCAGAAACATTCTGTGGTTACCTAGTTAATGTGCCGCCTGCATCTGTTTTCTATTTAACCTTGGTTACTCACATATTCCCAAACCCTGGGTCATTCCACTTCCGAGGTCTTTGTGACTTATGACAATCTAAATGAATACCATTACTTATACATGCAGGTTTAGGTGATCAGAGACATTTTCTGGGCAGGACTTCAGCTTATACATGGAAATCTGAAACTTTCCCATAACATTTTGTGGGCTGCAGGTTCTATCTGAAAATCAACAGATTCTGATCTTTCTGTACTAAAGAAGTATTTTCCACAGGGCTGTTGTCCTCATAGTAGGTCAAAGAGCAGCTCATCACATAGGATAGGATCAGATACACACATCAGCAGATAGTATCACACAGGATAAGATTAGATACAACAGCTGGTATCACACAGAATAGGATTAGATACAGCAGACAGTATCACACAGAATAGGATTAGATACAGCAGACGGTAACACAGAATAGTATTAGATACATATCTCGTAAGGCGGTATCACACAGGAAAGGAATAAATATAGCAGCTTATGAGACAGTATCACACATGATAGGATTAGATACACACATCAGCAGATAGCATCACACAGGGTAGAATTAGATGCAACAGCTCAGCAGACAGTATCACACAGGATAGGATTAGATAGACAGCTCAGGGGAAAGTATCAAATAGGATAGGATAAAGGTACCGTCACACATAACGATATCGTTGCTTTTTGTGATGTAGCAACGATATCGTTAACGAAATCGTTGTGTTTGACAGCGACCAACGATCAGGCCCCTGCTGTGAGATCGTTGGTCGCTGGGGAAAGTCCAGCACTTTATTTTGTCGCTGGACTTCCCGCTGACGTGTGTGACGCCGATCCAGCGATGTCTTCACTGGTAACCAGGGTAAATATCGGGTTACTAAGCGCAGGGCCACGCTTAGTAACCCGATGTTTACCCTGGTTACCGTTGTAAATGTAAAAAAACAAACACTACATACTTACATTCCCGGTGTCTGGTCATGTCCCTCGCCGTCAGCTTCCCGCACTGACTGGTGAGCACCGGCCAGCCGTAAAGCACAGCACAGCGGTGACGTCACCGCTGTACTTTACGGTCGGCGCTCAGTCAGTGCGGGAAGCTGAAGGCGAGGGACATGACCAGACACCGGGAATGTAAGTATGTAGTGTTTGTTTTTTTACATTTACAACGGTAACCAGGGTAAACATCGGGTTACTAAGCGCGGCCCCGATGTTTACCCTGGTTACCCGGGGACTTCGGGATCGTTGGTTGCTGGAGAGCTGTCTGTGTGACAGCTCTCCAGCGACCAAACAGCAACGCTGCAGCGATCGACATCGTTGTCGGTATCGCTGCAGCGTCGCTTAGTGTGGCGGTACCTTTAGATGTATAGCTCAGCAGCTAGTATCAAGTAATATGATTAGCTTTAGCAGTCAGTATTACACAGGATAGATTTAGATATAGAAGCCCTGCAGACAGTATTACACATGATAGGATTAGATATAGAAGCTCAGCAGACAGTATCACACAGGATAGGATTAGACATAGAAGCTCAGTAGACTGTATCACACATGATAGGATTAGATATAGAAGCTCAGCAGACAGTATCACACATGATACTAATGAGGCCATGAGGGCGTACTGCAGACACAGGTGTGGCTGTAATTAGAATGGTGAAGCAGAAACTGATTAAAATCCCTGTAGTAGTGGGGGAGGTGTGTCAGTGTTGGTTTGGAGGCAGATAGAGCAGTTGTCTGCAGAGCTCTGTCTATGTGGAGCAACACAGGGGCAAGAGGAACCAAGGAGACTGACACCCTGGGTCCCACACTGTCTTGTGTTTGCCAGGCTGCAATCTGGAGGATAGCGTGTGGGGCAGACCTGGTAACGGCGTGTGGTTGCCCCAGGGAAACTGGACAAAGGGAAGTCTGGCCCGTGTAGGGACTGCATACAGAAGCCGTGTACTGTGTATTTTCCATTGGTCTGGATGAAGAAGCCGTTTACTGTGGATTGCTAATAGACTGTGTGAAGTAACAGAATAAAGGAACATTTTGCTTGAACTTGCTTGGGTCACTGTCGTTTCACTGCGTATGGTCCTACCGCTGCATCACAACTGATATATAGTTAGAAGCTCATTTCAGCCTTTGCTAGTAAAAAAATGAATGTTTCCATTCATGACAGCAATCAGTGCAGCAATCAGTGATCTTGAAAATATGGATAGACTGAAACAAATACAAATCTGCAGATCTGTCCATTATCTAGTGGCTTTTAACAAGAATGAGTCACATTTGACTTATCTAAACTGTTGACCAAGTTGTCCATTACTTTTACGTTTATGACCTATCCTTAGGATAGGTCATCAATGTCTGATCGGCCGGGGTCTGACACCCGGCACCCCCACCAAGAAGTAATCAATTGCCAAACTGCTCCACTTACTTGTAGTGGCTGCCATATGGTACGCACATCTGCCTCCTATTGATTTGGAAAGGAGGAGGATGTGCAGTACCAAACAGCAGCCACTACAAGCACATGGAGCAGTTGGTAAGTGAATACTTCCTGCCGGCGGCAGCCATTGCTGACACAAATAACAGCTGATCAGTGAGAGCGTCGGAATCCAGCCGATCACACAAAGATGACCGATCCTAAGGGTAGGTCATCAATATATGACTTGTATTGTTTAAGATTATTGTACTTGTTGTTATTAAGTATACCCCTCCTCACATGTAAAGCGCCATGGAATAAATGGCGCTATAGTAATAAATAATAATAATAATAGATATAGACGCTCAGCAGACAGTATCACACATAATAGGATTAGACATAGAAGCTCAGCAGACAGTATCACACATGATAGGATTAGATATAGAAGCTCAGCAGACTGTATCACACATGATAGGATTAGATATAGAAGCTCAGCAGACAGTATCACACATGATAGGATTAGATATAGAAGCCCTGCAGAAAGTATTACACATGATAGGATTAGATATAGAAGCTCAGCAGAAAGTATTACACATGATAGGATTAGACATAGAAGCCCTGCAGAAAGTATTACACATGATAGGATTAGACATAGAAGCTCAGCAGACAGTATTACACATGATAGGATTAGACATAGAAGCTCAGCAGACAGTATTACACATAATAGGATTAGACATAGAAGCTCAGCAGACAGTATCACACATAATAGGATTAGATATAGAAGCTCAGCAGAAAGTATTACACAGGATAGGATTAGACATAGAAGCTCGGCAGACAGTATCACACATGATAGGATTAGACATAGAAGCTCGGCAGACAGTATCACACATGATAGGATTAGATGTAGAAGCTCGGCAGACAGTATCACACAGGATAGGATTAGACATAGAAGCTCAGCAGACAGTATCACACAGGATAGGATTAGATATAGAAGCTCAGCAGACAGTATCACACATAATAGGATTAGACATAGAAGCTCGGCAGACAGTATCACACATGATAGGATTAGACATAGAAGCTCAGCAGACAGTATCACACATAATAGGATTAGACATAGAAGCTCGGCAGACAGTATTACACATAATAGGATTAGACATAGAAGCTCGGCAGACAGTATCACACATGATAGGATTAGACATAGAAGCTCAGCAGACAGTATCACACATGATAGGATTAGATACAGCAGACGGTAACACACATGAGAAGATTAGACAGTATCGCACATAAATGGCTTAGGCTATGTTCACACTTCGTCCAATCCGTTAATTAGCGATCTATTGTTCTTCTATTTGAATAGGATCTGTTTTTTTGCTTATTGGAGGTGGAAAAATAAATATTTGTTATATACTACTGGAAATATGAACTGTCAAGTAATCATATACTTGAAAATGATCCAGTAAGCAAAAACCGAATCCTTTTCAAATTGGAGAAAAACAGATGGCTGTTTAATGGATCTGTTTTTCATAGACTTCAATGTAAAAAAAAAAAAAGGATCCAATTAAAATCTATTTCTTTAAGGCGGACAAAAAAAGTAGTGTCTGCACAACTTTTTTGTCAACGGATTGCTGCCCGACCCGTTCTAACTGATAATTACTGCACGTGTGAACATAGCTTTAGATACAGCGCACATTATCACACATTGCTCATCATGGAGTTTGTTTTATAATGAAATTACTTAGCCGTACATAATGGGGGTTGTGTATTTGAGAAATGTCCCTCAAAATGACCTATTAATAATAAGCCTTTTGAGACCCTGTCTGCGTGATATGTCCGATATTACAGTACGTTGTGGGTTTGGAGTAAGTGACTTCACCCAGGAGAGTGATGGCAGTGTGTTATTGGCTACATGCCGATGATCACAGGCCTGACTGCATTACAAGCCACCAGTAACCACAAAGGCAAGAGATGTCCTGTCAGTCACCGGATTTCTCACCGCTCTGACTGACGTCAGTGCCTGGACCTGGATTGGACATTTGTCCTGACACTTCTGTCTAGAATAAGCAAATAGTGACAAAACTGTAGGGGACAACTGTTAAATTAAGTTTTATTTTAGTATTTTACTTATTTTCAAACCTTTTGTATGAGAAAGTATTGGGTAGTATAAGGCCGTTATTAAATAGCAGTGTTGACTGTTATGAAACTACATCTCCCAGCAAGAAAGGCCGTACTGGGGGCCCACGGCACGTAAAGGGAGGCCGCCATGACGGGGTTACGTGGGACCTGGGGAGCTGGAGCAGTTAGAAGGGATACGGTGGTAAGGGGTTAACTGGGAACTTGAGGGGTGGCTTCAGGGGCATTTTTTGAAAATAAGGGGTGGAACTAGGGGACTGTGGGGAGGGGGCACATAAAAAGGGGCACGCTCCTCACGCAGGCATCCATTTTAGGTGCCTGCGTGACAAGTGAGGAATCTCTGTCACACTTACCAGAATGGACGTTGAAGCGATCCTCCAGCGTCTCCGGACGGCAGCCAGCTCCCAGGGGACAGATTGGCTGAATGCATCCGTTAACAGCCTTCTCCAGGGGACATCGGGAGCACCATCGCAGGCACCGCAGGACGGGCGCCGGCCGCGGAGGACTAGGCCTCCGGCGCGCCTAAGCCCGGACATCATCCCCAGGGCCCGGCGCCGAAATAGGAGCCCCTCTGCGGACCCTCCGGTAAGCAGCGCTGTTCCCTCCACCTCAGCGCGGCGCCGGGAGGAATCCTCCAGTGCGGCGGGGCCTACAACGGGGGGTGGATCCTTCCTCCCCTCCTTCAGTGTCCGGGCGACGTGGGGCGGCAGGAGCAGGAGCCGGTACGGCGGCCGCCAGCATGCCCGCTGGCGCCGCTCAGCGTGGGAGGCAGCGACAGCCGAGGAGATGGGGGTCAGGTGCGGTGGCCCCTCAGCGCCGAGGATTATGCGGGCGGCAGTCGGCTGGCCCTGGCATCAGCGTGCGGCCTTCTGCAGTGCACAGCTCTGGAGTCTTCAACGCAGCAGCGCCCTCTGCTGGTGGTGGCCTGGATATTGCAAGTTCTGCGCCCTCTGCTGGTGTTGGCCGGGATTTTCCTGCAGCTGCGCCCTCTGCTGGTGATGGCCGGGATTTTCCTGGATCTGCGCCCTCTGCTGGTGATGGCCGGAACTTTCCTGGATCTGCGTCCTCTGCTGGTGGTGGCGGAAATTTTCCGGATTCCGGCAGGCGACATTCCGTCGCTTCGGTACGCAGTGCCGGGGACGTATCCGTGGCAAGGAGCCGCACATCTTCCATCGGGCGGCAGGATGCTGGCTCGGCCTTTTCCCTTTCCGCAGCACCAGGGCAGTCGACGGCATCACCGAGTCGCCAGGACACGGATACGGCCGCCAGGAGTTCGGCGGGCAACATCGCGGATCAAGCCGGTCGGGATGCAGGACACCTTCGGCTGGGAGCTGGATCTTCGGCTGCTGGGCTCACAGCACCCAGGCAGCTAGGTGAGAACATTTTCCCTATCTTTAATTTGCCAGGCATAGTTTCCCCTGAAGCTAGGAATAGTGACATTACTTCGGGAGTTGCTAGCGGGGGTATGGGTTTAATCCTTAGAGGTTTAGGGGAGCTAGCGGGCTTGTGGGGGTCCGGTCTTAGCAGGGGGTCTTTGCCGTCAGCTGCTTGGTTGGGAAATACGGGGTCGTTTGAGGGGTCTAGACAGTTGTCTGAAGTTACGGGTACATCCAGCAGTGCGGGTCCTGCGGCAGACACGGGGAGCTCATCAAGGGAGAAGGACGGAACAGCACCAGGGCCTGGGTCAGGAATTGATGCACCAGGTGAGGGAGCTTTGCAGGATAAGGAAAAGGAGGATGTACCGCAACTAGACGATGCGGCTAGGGGGGAAGTCTATGTCTGCTTCGAGGGCCCGTTAGGGGCACATTTAAAACAAGAGGTTAGGGAAAAAATCTGGAAAGGGGAGTACATAGAAATATTTTCTCTTTTACCCCTAGAGAGATTTAATTTGGATAGACCTAGAAGGGAGGACTCTAAAAAAGAAGATGAGGAGAAACGGAGATATAGGCTGATTCCCAGATCATTTTCAAATTGGCTGCAAGCTTTCGCTATTATGGCTAGCGTAATCGGGGAGAAGGCCCCGGAAAATTGCTCGGCATTATTTTGTTACTTAGATGCCATAGGGGAGGCTTACAGGACCTATGGGGGACAGGGTTGGTTACGCTATGACGAACAGTTTCGTCAGCGTAAGGCTTTTAGGCCAAGTATCAGGTGGGATCACAAGGACATAGCGTTGTGGATGAGAGTTATGGTCCCGTCCCGTTTAGGTCAGACTAGCCAGCCTTTTCACGGGGGCGCCGGGAGTTCAGGGCAGTCAGGACACTCGGCGGCTTTGCAGAAGGGACTGTGTTTCGCCTTCAATGATGGCATATGCAGATTCGGGAGCAAGTGTAAATATAGGCACGAGTGTTCAACCTGCGGGGGGGTGCATAGCGCTTCAAAATGTTTCAGGGGTAACAGGCAAAAAGTTGGAGATTCAGCTGACAAAAGGGGTGACTCCGGTGCAGTGGGTCGTGATGGAGGCCTTTCTAAGTAGATACCCTGATAGGTCAGCTGCAGTTTTATTGCGCGACGGTTTTAAGGAGGGTTTCAAAATCCCTTATGTTGAGCAGGATGTTAGTTTAAAAAGAAAAAATTTGAAATCGGCGTTACAATTCCCGGAGGTCGTGTCGGAGAAGTTGAATAAGGAAGTTGCTCTGGGAAGAATGGCAGGCCCGTTTGTCGCCCCTCTGATTGCAAATCTGAGGGTGTCACCTCTTGGCGTGGTCCCTAAGAAAGAACCTAATAAATTTAGGTTAATCCATCACCTGTCATTTCCGAAGGGATCTTCGGTTAATGATGGTATTGATCCCGAGTTGAGTTCGGTGTCGTACTTATCATTCGATTCAGCGATGGAGTGGGTTAGAGCATGTGGAAAGGGGGCTAAGCTGGCTAAGACCGACATCGAAGCGGCCTTTCGTTTGTTGCCAGTTCATCCTGACAGTTTGCATTTATTGGGTTGTTTTTGGGATGGCGGCTTCTTTGTTGATCGTTGTCTTCCCATGGGTTGCTCGATTTCATGTGCTTACTTTGAGGCCTTCAGCACGTTCCTAGAATGGGTGGTGAAAGATGTGTCTGGGATACGCTCATGTTCGCACTATCTGGATGACTTTCTGTTTATAGGGCCAGCGGAATCAGCAGATTGTTCGATTTTGTTGCATACAATGGAGAGTGTGACAAAAAACTTCGGGGTGCCTTTGGCGGAGGACAAAACAGTTGGTCCGGTGACAGTGTTGAGCTTCCTAGGCATTGAAATCGACACGGTAGCAATGGAATGTAGGCTACCTGCAGACAAGATTACCGCGTTGCGCCAAGATGTGGTTAATACGATTGGTTTGAAGAAGATAAATTTGCGCAGTTTGCAATCGTTGTTAGGGAAACTGAACTTTGCATGTAGGATCATGCCGATGGGTCGAGCGTTCTGCCGCCGCCTATCCTTGGCAACAGTAGGGGTAAAGTCCCCTTTGCATTTCATCAGGATAAAGAAAGAGTTTCGGGACGATTTGAAGATGTGGGCGGATTTTCTGGACGAGTACAATGGCAGATCTCTGTGGATTCAGCCGGTGGCAGATGCTACCTCCTTGGGCATTTTGGTGCATGTCGTTGAAATGAGTGGCTTTGGTCTTTTCTTTCATGGTAGCTGGTCAGCAGCGGCTTGGCCGGAAGAATGGAAGGAGGAGGGGTTAACAAACAACCGGCTACTGTTGCATTTGTTCCCCAGGGTAGTTGCGTTGGCCCTGTGGGGTGACAAATTGAGGAATTTGAAGATTTCTTTTCATTGTGAGCATGTTGGAACGGTGACGGCGGTAAACTCGTTGTCAGCGGCTACGCCTGCAGTAGTGAAGGTCTTGCAGCACTTGGTTTTCCTGGGTCTTAAGTTTAACTTATGGATTGTATCTGAAGTTAGCTTGTCAGCGCCTGATCCAATAGTTGTTGCTCTTTCTCAATTTCAGTGGCAGCTTTTCCGGGATTTGGCACCACAGGCGGAGAGCGCGGGCCGGGATTGTCCAGTGGAGTTGTGGAACCTGCCGCGAGGGCCGTAACAGAGTTATTTACCAAATCGCTCGCGGATTCATCTTGGTCTCATTATAATCAGGCTTGGAGCTTGTGGGAATCCTGGATGTCAAGTATGGACCAGGATATGGAGGAGGAGTATGGTTTGTTGTTGTTCTTAGGTCATCATTGGGAGGCAGGTTGGTCTGTGACACGTTTGAATAAGTTTCTGGCGGGGCTAGCCTTCAACCTTAAATGGAGGGGGGGTAAGGATATAACGAAATCCTTCTTGGTTCGGCAAGTTGTTCGGGGTTGGAAGAAAGGCTGGAAGGCTTCGGACGGTCGCCGACCCGTATCTTATGAGGTGCTCTCAGCCATTGAGCGGAAGTTGCAAGAGGTGTGTTTTTCCGAATGGGAAGTGGTTCTGTTCCGTGCAGCCTTTTCTTTGGCCTTCTTTGGGGCATTTCGGTTAGGTGAGTTGGTTAGCCCGTCCGTTAGTAAAAAAGGTATTTTGTTAAGAGAAAACGTGGATGTCGAAGGGAATAAGGTGGTAGTGTTTATTAAGGCTTCCAAAACGGACGTGTATGGGAAAGGGTGCAAAGTGGTGTTGTTCAATGTTGAAGGATCCCCGGTGTGCCCGGTGGCATCCGTGAAGAAGTACATGGCAAAGGGCGGGGTGTTAGACGAGCCATTCTTGGTGCACGAAAATGGGTCTTTCTTGTCCCGTTTTCAGTTTATTTCTGTTTTTAGGAAATGTTTGGCGGCAGCGGGCTTACCTGCAACACAATATAGTGGTCACTCCTTCAGGATCGGGGCAGCGACTGAGGCCGCTAGGTGGGGCCTTGGTGAGGATGTGGTTCGGAGAATTGGGAGGTGGGAATCTTCAAGATTCCAGTCGTATGTTCACCCAAACCTATTGTGAGTTAGAAGCTGTGTTAAGTTAATTGTTTGTTGCCTTTCTTTCTGTGTTGCAGGGCCTGATCCGATGCTCGTCTAGATCATGGGGCATTCGTATGTTATATGGGCTGCGTTGCGTGCTGCGGTTCGTCCGGACGGTCGTCAGTTGGGTCTTTCTCGAGAGACAGTGACTTTACGATGGATCGGTAAAAGGGGGATGGTGTGGAAGGAATGGTTACCTGAATTTCATCGTTTTGTTAAACTGGATAGAGTGCCGGAGATCGTGGTGATACATTTAGGGGGGAATGATTTGGCTAAACGGTCTTGTAGGGAGCTGATTAAGGATATCAAATTCGATATCCTGAGGTTCTGGGTCATGTTTCCAAAAGTGTTGTTGGTGTGGTCCGACATCATTCCCCGTAAAAGATGGAGAGGTGCTAGATCACACGAGGGGGTGAACAGGGCCCGGATTAAAATAAACAGGGCCATATCTCGGTTTATGGTGAGGAATGGCGCGTTGGCCGTGAGACATGTGGACTTGGAATCGGGTCAAGGAGCTTACTGGAGAGCTGATGGCGTGCACCTGAACGCGGTGGGTAATGATATGTGGTGTTTGGCTATCCGTAGTGGCATTGAATTAAGCTTGAAGGTGTGGAGGGACATGAATGGCTAAGGTGTCAGGCCATTCGTGTTCGTGGCGGGGGTGGAGGTCCTCGAAGTCGGTGGAAATGGTAAATCGTGGTTCAATGGGGTGGGGATCTTGAGAGGTCCTGGACACCCCATGAGAGAATTTAACAAGGCGCGGTACGGTTATTCCGCGTGAGGTGGATTTATGGACCCCTGGCATGGGGGTGGGTTCGGTGGACCAGGATTGGTTGTTATCTATCCCTGAGCTGGTGCTTTACGGCTGGGGGTAAGACTCATCCTGGGCTGAACATTGTGGAGTTTTTGGGATACTGAGTTTTTTATAACTTTGGGGCTTCGAGGACCGCCCCTCCTATTCTGGGTTGTCATAAAAGTTCTGTTATCTTTTATTTAATAAAATGGCTGCTGTGGCCAATTAAATCCAACATATGTCTCCGTCTGCTGTTTTGAGTACGTTAGACGTTTATTCTTTAGATTGTTAAGAGATCTGTTTAAGGGGGTTGGGGTAATTTTTTCCAGGTCACAGAACTCACGTATACCCTATGTCAAGAAAGGCCGTACTGGGGGCCCACGGCACGTAAAGGGAGGCCGCCATGACGGGGTTACGTGGGACCTGGGGAGCTGGAGCAGTTAGAAGGGATACGGTGGTAAGGGGTTAACTGGGAACTTGAGGGGTGGCTTTAGGGGCATTTTTTTGAAAATAAGGGGTGGAACTAGGGGACTGTGGGGAGGGAGCACATAAAAAGGGGCACGCTCCTCACGCAGGCATCCATTTTAGGTGCCTGCGTGACAAGTGAGGAATCTCCCGCCCACCCTCCCTTTTTTGGTTAGGGTAATGGGGGGGGGTGAAGTCGGCATATGTGGGCTTTTGGAGTATTGTTTTAAGAGGCGTCTAAATGTATTTATTTTGTTATGTGAATGCTGTCAGGGTATTGTCACGGCAGTTGGCGGGGGTGGAGGTCCTCGAAGTCGGTGGAAATGGTAAATCGTGGTTCAATGGGGTGGGGATCTTGAGAGGTCCTGGACACCCCATGAGAGAATTTAACAAGGCGCGGTACGGTTATTCCGCGTGAGGTGGATTTATGGACCCCTGGCATGGGGGTGGGTTCGGTGGACCAGGATTGGTTGTTATCTATCCCTGAGCTGGTGCTTTACGGCTGGGGGTAAGACTCATCCTGGGCTGAACATTGTGGAGTTTTTGGGATACTGAGTTTTTTATAACTTTGGGGCTTCGAGGACCGCCCCTCCTATTCTGGGTTGTCATAAAAGTTCTGTTATCTTTTATTTAATAAAATGGCTGCTGTGGCCAATTAAATCCAACATATGTCTCCGTCTGCTGTTTTGAGTACGTTAGAAGTTTATTCTTTAGATTGTTAAGAGATCTGTTTAAGGGGGTTGGGGTAATTTTTTCCAGGTCACGGAACTCACGTATACCCTATGTCATGTGTTGCATGTTAAATTCTATGTATTAAGTGATACAGCGACTGAGAAGGTTCAGATATTTGCTTCCTCTCATTAGGACGTCAAGGGAATCTGTCAACAAATTTGATCTGTCTAAACTATTATATAAAAAGTCCTACCTGTATGCCTAATATGAGATGTGTTGTTGCTGAGAAATCATCTTTTATCACTTTATATAAGTGACCTCTTCCAGACTCTGGTGAGGATCCTGCATGGAAGATAACTCTGCCTCCAGGGATTATTATACATGAAGGAGAGATACCAGTGTGAGACAAGTCACTAACACAGAACATGAGAAATTACATTTGTCTTCTTGCAAACACATCTTTTGCAGCTCTCACAGCTCTGCTGTATTGTAACAATATTGTAGCCCTGTCTGCCTGTGAGTTGGAAGTGAAGCTAAGAGGAACCTGCAGATGTTTAAGTCACTCTATTATAATCACACACAGCTCTGCTGTGAGATCAGGAGAGCAGAGAGCAACCTTCACACTGGTATCTCTCCTTCATGTAAGATAAGCTCTGGATGCAGAGTTAACTTCCAGGCAGCATCCTCCCCAGAGTCTGGAAGAGCTTACGGTATTTATAAAAAGTGATAAAAGATTTCTCAACAAGGCATCAGATATGAGGCACATACGTAAGTAGGACTTTTTTCAGCATTCTATAACCTGTATTCCCATATTAAAGAGCTTATCGACTACTTTTATATTGATGACCTACCCTTAGGATCGGTCATCTTTGTGTGATCGGCTGGATTCCGACACTCTCACTGATCAGCTGTTATTTGTGTCAGCAATGGCTGCCGCCGGCAGGAAGTATTCACTTACCAACTGCTCCATGTGCTTGTAGTAGCTGCTGTTTGGTACTGCACATCCTCCTCCTTTCCAAATCAATAGGAGGCAGATGTGCGTACCATATGGCAGCCACTACAAGTAAGTGGAGCAGTTTGGCAATTGATTACTTCTTGGTGGGGGTGCTGGGTGTCAGACCCCGGCCGATCAGACATTGATGACCTATCCTAAGGATAGGTCATAAACGTAAAAGTAATGGACAACTTGGTCAACAGTTTAGATAAGTCAAATGTGACTCATTCTTGTTAAAAGCCACTAGATAATGGACAGATCTGCAGATTTGTATTTGTTTCAGTCTATCCATATTTTCAAGATCACTGATTGCTGCACTGATTGCTGTCATGAATGGAAACATTCATTTTTTTACTAGCAAAGGCTGAAATGAGCTTCTAACTATATATCAGTTGTGATGCAGCGGTAGGACCATACGCAGTGAAACGGCAGTGACCCAAGCAAGTTCAAGCAAAATGTTCCTTTATTCTGTTACTTCACACAGTCTATTAGCAATACACAGTAAACGGCTTCTTCATCCAGACCAATGGAAAATACACAGTACACGGCTTCTGTATGCAGTCCCTACACGGGCCAGACTTCCCTTTGTCCAGTTTCCCTGGGGCAACCACACGCCGTTACCAGGTCTGCCCCACACGCTATCCTCCAGATTGCAGCCTGGCAAACACAAGACAGTGTGGGACCCAGGGTGTCAGTCTCCTTGGTTCCTCTTGCCCCTGTGTTGCTCCACATAGACAGAGCTCTGCAGACAACTGCTCTATCTGCCTCCAAACCAACACTGACACACCTCCCCCACTACTACAGGGATTTTAATCAGTTTCTGCTTCACCATTCTAATTACAGCCACACCTGTGTCTGCAGTACGCCCTCATGGCCTCATTAATCCTCTGTGCGCGTTCTGGAGAGCACAAACAGCGCCCCCTAGCTGTAACAGGGGTCACTGCCTCACACAGTCTAGAGAAAGATTTGGAGAAGGATATGGACTGTAATACTGTGCTTCGTCTACAATTTGCCTGTCTTTATACAGCTTGATTTTTTTTTTGCACTAAAAACCAGAGTGGTTGCAGGAAAAGCGCTGAATACAATACAATACAATTGTGTTTTTACGTGCATTTTTGTGCAGAATTTTTCATTTGAAATGGTGAAAAGTGCTGTTTAAACACTAAAAGAATTGAAATACTGCGTCTTGGCAAAAATTCAGCAGTGTTCAAGATACACGTGGAAAAAAGAGTGTGTGCATGAGACTTCAGAAATGTAAAACCCTGCGTATATTACACACCAAATACTCTGCAAAAAAAGCCACATATACCCTT
Organism: Ranitomeya imitator; assembly: GCF_032444005.1. Classification (NCBI taxonomy): domain Eukaryota; kingdom Metazoa; phylum Chordata; class Amphibia; order Anura; family Dendrobatidae; genus Ranitomeya; species Ranitomeya imitator. The sequence continues at coordinate 152,816,990 of NC_091283.1, read as the reverse complement.
AGCTGGACTCTGTAATTCTTTTGTTCATTGACTGGAAGCGTAGATTTATACACTGTAAATATATATGTTTATACCGTGTTAGCCAGTAGATAGAACAATATTAAGATTTGAGAGTCCTCAGTGATATATACCTTTTAATGGCTAACTGAAAAGATGAAGATTGCCATTAAAAGCTCACAACTGAGGACTCTCAAATCTACTATATAATTGTCTAAGGTCCACTTCCGTCTTTCTGTCTGTCCTTCTGTCTGTCTGACTTTCTTTCTGTCACGGAAATCCCAAGTCGCTGATTGGTCGTAGCCTTTTTGCCGCGACCAATCAGCGACTTGGGATTTATCACTGAGGACTCTCAAATCTTAATATTGTTCTATCTAACACAATATAAAGATATATATTTACAGTGTATGTAAACCGCTATGTCATCATCTCGCGAGACCGCAATGCACTCTTGGGACCGGAGCATCGGTAAACGCCTCGGCTGGATCCGGGGGCTCTGTGAGGTGAGTATATGACTATTTTTCATTTTAATTCTTTTTTTTTTACAGGGATATGGTGCCCACATTGCTATATACTACGTGAGCTGTTACATACTGCATGGGCTGTGTTATATACTACATCTCTGTGCTATATACTATATGGGCTGTGCTATATACTACGTGGCTGTGGTATATATTACGTGGCTGGGCAATATACTACATCGCTGTGCTCTATACTATGTGGCCTGGGTTATATACTGTATGGGCAGTGTTATATACTACGTCTCTGTGCTATATACTACGTACTACGTAGCTGTGCTATATACGTGGCTGTGCAATATACTACGTGTCTGTGCTATATACTACGTGGCTGGGCAATATACTACGTGGCTGTGCTATATACTACGTGGCTGTGTTATATACTGCGTGGCTGTAAACTACATACATATTCTAGAATACACAATGCGTTCGAATCGGGCCACCATCTAGTCTTTAATATTTTTCACACTATGTAAGAAACTTTGGTTTTGATGGTGATTATGATTTAAGCCCTTTTAATCTAGACAACCCCTTTTTTCCTTAGGGTACCGTCACACAGTGGCATTTTGATCGCTACGACGGCACGATTTGTGACGTTTCAGTGATCTCGCTGGGTCTGACACGCTGCTGCGATCAGGGACCCCGCTGAGAATCGTACGTCGTAGCAGATCGTTTGAAACTTTCTTTCGTCGTCTAGTGTCCTGCTGTGGCGGCATGATCGCATGGTGTAACAAAGGTGTGCACGATATTGTATACGATGTGCGCATAGTAACCAACGGCTTCTACATCGCACATACGTCATGAAATTATCGCTCCAGCGTCGTACATTGCAAAGTGTGACAGCAGTCTACGACGCTGGAGCGATATTGTTACGATGCTGGAACGTCACGGATCGTGCCGTCGTAGCGATCAAAATGCCACTGTGTGACGGTACCCTTACACTACCATTTTATTGGCCATGGTAAATTATTTATTTTTACAGAGGTCAGTGTCTTTCCGGTTCAGTAACTTTCTCCCTACTGTGTTTCTGATATGGATCCGGCCATCTCCCAGATGGCGGCATTTCTGGGACAGTTGTAACAACTCTGACATTATTCTGGAAAGCTGAGGTCCTATAGAAAATAATTTCTTTCCTTCCATGTGGCTGCTCTGTGTTACATCGGGATCAGACTGTGATTCATTCCCGGGCATTCTGCCTAATTGTCGTCTCATTCTGGCTTTAGTTTGTTTAATCAACAATTGGAAGAGACCTTGAGGGCGCGCGCCCCTGCCTTTCCCCTGTATTTTCCCTTGGTTCTGGCTTAAAACTTTTTACGATACTTTTTTTCTTGTGGAGTAAAGAATTATCTCTGGCTGAACATTATTTATTTATTTTACTCACTGATATAGCACCATTAATTCCACAGCGCTTTACAGACATTGTGAGCACAGTCTAAATTCCCTTTCAGTATGTCTTTGGAGTGTGGGAGGAAACCGTGGAACCCTAAGGAAAACCTACATAAACATGAGGAGAACATACAAACTCCTAGCCGATGTTGTCCTTGGTTGGATTTGTACCAAGGATCCCAGTGCTGCAAGGCTGCAGTGCTAACCACTGAGCCACCGTGCTGCCCATTATAATATACAGCTCTGGCAAAAATTAGAGACCACTGCACAGTTTTATAAAACTCAGCTTCTCTACATGTCTCACAGCCATTCCATTCCAGTGTCAGTTGAATTCCAACCAGAGTACAGCTCATTCTACTTAATGTGCTTCTGATTAGGTGATCACCTGAACCAAATCTTATTTAACTAAGGAAAATATAAAAAACATTGCTGTGGTGTCCACAATCCTCTTGCAATAGGACAAGCTGGATAGCAAAACAAGTGCTAGTAATATCACAAAAGAAATAGGAATGAAAAAATAACTTTTAACAATGCCAAAGGAGTTGAAAAGAAAAGTCCTGAGTGAGGAAAAGAAGGGCTCAATTCTGGCTTTACTAGCAGAGGGACACAGTGAGCGTCATGTTGCCCCCATCCTTAAAATTTCTAAGACGCCAGTCCATTACAACAAGGTCAAGCAGTAGACATTGGCGACAACAAAGCTACAGACCGGCAGAGGGCGAAAACGACTCTCCACTGACCGGGATGACCGTCATCTTATTTGAATGTCACTCAGCAACCGCAGGATGACATCAAGTGACCTACAAAAGAAATGACCAATGACAGCTGGGGTGAAGTGCACGGCAAGAACAGTTTGTAACAGGCTCCTAGAGACAGGGCTCAAGTCATGTAAAGCGCCGGGCAGCCGGAAAGCAGAGCGGTGACGTCACCGCTCTGCTTTCCGGCCGCTGTGCTCACAGCCAGAGCAGAGAAGCACAGCGCCGGGGACAGACAGCGGAAGGTAAGTATGTAGTGGTTGTTTTTTTTACTTTAAAGATGGTAACCAGGGTAAACATCGGGTTACTAAGCGTGGCCCTGCGCTTAGTAACCCGATGTTTACCCTGGTTACCGGCATCGTTGGTCGCTGGAGAGCTGTCTGTGTGACAGCTCTCCAGCGACCAAACAGCGACGCTGCAGCGATCCGGATCGTTGTCGGTATCGCTGCAGCGTCGCTTAGTGTGACGGTACCTTTAGCTGCTCCTTGAGGTAGCACAGGGCCTCCCTTGGTTAAAGACTCTGGGTGGGTGGTTTATTGCATCATAAACCAGGAACCCAAACTGGTAACAAAAAACAGCCTGTCTGGCTGAAAAGAAAGTAACAAGTTCATACACAGTCTTGCCCAGTACTTCTGGGACAACACCTATGGCAGCTCTAACCAACTTTCAGTATGGAGATTTCCTTTCTCCACACAATACAGCCTGAGAAAAAAACTGTCTGGACATTTACCTCCCTCCAGCCACACCCTGGAGGTGGAGATATGGTGGGTAGGCCTTCCGCCCATCTCTGACCTAACCCACCATGAAAGCCAGGCCCATATAGTGACTGGATTGCTCTCCGCACATATCATGCTGCAGAAAACACTTATGGCTTTTTCACATCACCCCTCATGTATGACACCAGTGACCCTGTCACAATATATATATATATATGTGAGCTGTGGCAAATTTTACTGTGTCAGCGTAGTGTCCAGAGGCTGGAGGCGCTACCAGGAGACAGGCCAGTACACCAGGAGACATAGAGGGGGCCGTAGAAGGGCAACAACCCAGCAGCAAGAACGCTACCTCAGCCTTTGTGCAAGCAGGAACAGGAGGAGCACTGCCAAAGCCTTGCAAAATGACCTCCAGCAGGCCACAAATGTGCATATGTCTGCACAAATGGTTAGAAACCACTCCATGAGGATGGTCTGAGTGCCCGACGTCCACAGATGGGGGTTGTGCTCATAGCCCAACACCATGCAGGACTCTTGGCATTTGCCACAGAACACCAGGATTGGCAAATTTGCCACTGGCGCCCTGTCCTTTTCACAGATGAAAGCAGGTTCACACTGAGCACATGTGACAGATGTGACAGAGTCTGGAGACGCCATGGAGAGCGATCTGCCTGCAACATCTTTCAGCATGACCGGTTTGGCAGTGGGTCAGAAATGGTGTGGGGTGGCAGTTTTTTGGAGGGCCGCACAGCCCTCCATATGCTCGCCAGAAGTAGCCTGACTGCCATTAGGTACCGAGATGAGATCGTCAGACCCCTTGTGAGACCATATGCTGGTGCGGTTGGCCCTTGGTTCCTCCTAATGCAGGACAATGCCAGACCTCGTGTGGCTGGAGTGTGTCAGCAGTTCCTGCAAGATGAAGGCATTGAAGCTATGGACTGGCCCTCCCATTCCCCAGACCTGAATCCCATTGAGCACATTTGGGACATCATGTCTCGCACCATCTACCAACGTCACATTGCACCACAGACTGTCCAGGAGTTGGAGGATGCTTTAGTCCAGGTCTGGGAGGAGATCCCTCAGGAGACCATCCGCCGCCTCATCAGGAGCATGCCCAGGCATTGTAGGGAGCTCATACAGGCACGTGGAGGCCACACACACTATTGAGCATCATTTCCTTGTCGTGAGGCATTTCCACTGAAGTTGGATCAGCCTGTTACTTCATTTTCCACTTTAATTTTGAGCATCATTCCAACTCCAGACCACCGTGGGATATTAGTTGTGATTTACATTGATCATTTTTAGGTTTTATTGTTCTCAGCACATTCCACTATGTAATGATTAAAGATTTACAACTGGAATATTTCATTCAGTGATATCTAGGATGTGGGAATTTAGTGTTCCCTTTATTTTGTTTAAGCATTATGTGTGTGTGTGTATATATATATATATATATATATATATCTATATAATCGTCTAAGGGGTACTTCAGTCTGTCTGTCTGTAACAGAAATCCTGCGTCGCTGATTGGTCACGGCCGGTCACAGTCTGGCCGCAAATTCGCCCCTTCCTACTCTGTCAGTGCCCCCTCCATACTCCCCTCCAGTCAGCGCTCACACAGGGTTAATGGCTGCGTTACACCGTGTTATGCCGTGGTGTAACGCAGTCCGTTAACGCTGCTATTAACCCCGTGTGACGAACTTTTTTACTATTGATGCTGCCTATGCAGCATCAATAGTAAAAAGATCTAATGTTAAAAATAATAATAAAAAAAAATCATTATATTCTCACCTTTCCCGCTCCTTGCAACGCTCCGGTCCATGCATTGCGGTCTCCCGAGATGATGACGTATCTACGTCATCATCTCGCGAGACCGCAATGCATTCTTGGGAACGAAGCGTCACGAGGAGCATCGCTAAACGTCTGGCCTGGATTCGGGGGCCGCCGGAAGGTGAGTATATAACTATTTTTTCTTTTTTTTTAACAGGGATATGGTGCCCACATTGCTATATACTACGTGGGCTGTGTTAGATATGTGGGCTGTGTTATATACTGCATGGGCTGTGTTATATACTACATCTCTGTTCTATATACTACGTGGCTGTGCAATATATTACGTGGGCTGTGCTATATACTACGTACCTGTGCAATATACTGCGTGGCCTGTTATATACTGTGTGAGCAGTGCTATGTACTACATGGGCTGTGCTATATACTACGTGGCTGTGCAATATACTACTTGGGCTGTGCTATATACTACATAGCTGTGCAATATACTACATGGCCTGTGTTATGTACTGCGTGGGCTGTGCTATATACTACGTGGCTGTGTTATATACTACGTGGGCTGTGCTATATACTACGTAGCTGTGCAATATACGTGGCTGGGCAATATACTACGTGGCTGGGCAATATACTACGTGGCTGTGTTATATACTACGTGGCCTGTGTTATATACTACGTGGGCTGTGTTATATACTACGTGGGCTGTGCTATATACTACGTGGGCTGTGTTATACACTGTGTGGGCTGTGCTATATACTACGTGGCTGTGCTATATACTACGTGGCTGTGCTATATACTACGTGGGCCCTCAAAAACCTGGAGCAGGCCCTGGCATCACTGATTGGTCACGCCCGGCCGGCCACGAACAATCAGCAACAGGCGCAGAATTGGCGCGGAATTTGAACCACGCTTCGCTAATTGGTCGCACCCGGGCGGCCACGAACAATCAGCAACAGGCACTGAATTAGCGCGGAATTTGGACCACGCTTCGCTAATTGGTCGCACCCGGCCAGCCGAATCTTGTGTATAAATTGCATTATTCTGAAAACTTAATAAAAAAAGTATTGGACACATGAAGAAATAGACAGGTGCAAAAAAATATGGAAAGTCATGACACCAACTGAAATCTATCAGTAATTGGAAAGCAATCCTGCCACTTAGTGAAAAATAATATCAGTTGTTTCATCTGATGATCTAAAAAAGGTGTCTCATTACCAAGTTGCGACACAGGAAACATATCATGATGGGTAAAACTAGTGAGCTGTCTCAAGACTTTCACAACTTTATTGTTGCAAAACATACTGATGACATTGGTTACATAAAAATTTCTAAACCTCTGAAGGTCCCAGTGAGCACTATTGGCTTCATAATCCAGAAGTAGAAAGAACATCATTTTACCATGATTTCAGACAGATGAGTGAAAAGCATTACCAGAGGAGTTGTCCAAGAGCTACCTGTGGAGAGCTACAGAAAGACCTGGACATCAGCAAGTACAATTGTTTAAAAGAAAACTATAAGTAATGTACTCAGCTACCATGGCCTGTATGCATGCTCACCACGCAAGACTCCATTTCTGAACAAAAAGCATATTCAAGTGCTTTTAAAGTTTGTTCAACAACATTTAGACAAGCCTGTGAAATACTGGGAGAATATAGTCTGGTCAGATGAGACCAAAATTGATCTCTTTTGATGCCATAATAGACACCATGTTTGGAGGCATATCACCCCAAGGACAGCATACCAACGGTGAAGTTAGGTGGCGGGAACATCATATTCCATACTGGCACTGGCAAACTTCATTTAATTGAAGGAAGGATGAATGAACAAATGTATCAAGATATTCTTGATAAAAATCTTCTGCCATCTACCAGGATGATGAAGATGAAACGAGGGTGAACAATTCAGAAAGACAATTATCCCAAATTCTCAGCAAAGGAAACTCTATCCATTTCAGAGAAAGAAAATAAAGCTCATAGAATGGCTTTGTCAATCACTGGACCTGAATTCAATAAAAAGTGTATGGAAGGACCTAAAGCTCAGAGTCCATAGACGGAGCCCACGGGACCTTCAGGAGGTGAAGAGAGTTTGTATGGAAGAAAGGGCCAAAATCACACCTGAGCAATGTATGACACTAGTTTCTCCATACAGGAGGCATCTTGAAGCTGTCTCCACCAACAAAGGCATTGGTATTGTAGTATTAAATACATTTCAGTAAGCGTGTTCAATACTTTTTCCCTGTTTCATTTCTCATTATTACACATAACTTAATTCATGGACATTTATGGTTTGATTTATTTGCATGTGTAGATTGGATGGGTTGTTACTGACATCTGGTGAAAATTTCATGTCAATAGCACCTTTAGAAATATATTTATTCAGAAATTTGTTGATGTATTCAATACTTATTTCACCCGCTGTACTATACGGAGTCGCCTCAAGAAACAGAGGAGACTGGGGAGGGTGTGCGGGACATACTAGATAAGGGGCAGGCTCTCCTCCTCTTAGATCTTAGCCACCTTCTTATCCTCTTCTTCTTTCCTTATCCTCATTTCTTTTTATATAGCTCGTCTTCTTTGTCTAAATTCATTTTTTCACTGCTCCCTTTATTCTCTTTTTATGCGTCCCTGTTTTCATATCTACTTTCCTTCTTTGTCTATTCCCTGATTTTCTTCCTGTCTTCCTTTCGTCCTCAATTGTCTCCTGATTCTTCCTCTTTCCATCTTCCATTATTTCCTTTTTTTCTCTGTACTTCCTCTTATCTTCCCTTCATCTGTTTCTCCCTTCCTCTTTGTTTTTTTCTTTTTCTTCTTTTCCCTTTCCTCTTCCTCTCGTTTCCCTGCATGTGTAACAACTGTCAAACAGCGACAAGACATGCAGCAGTAGGGACTCAAACATGCTTTTCGAACACACAAAAGACACTCGGTTAGCACACAAGCATGCTCTGATAACACCTTATCTGAGCATGTTCGCTCATCACTAATGATAACCAACCATCTCCCGGCAAGGGGTAATTTTGATTTTTGTCTTTTCCCTTGTTAGAAGCTTAGAAACAAGGCTCTGAGAATACTCCTCATTATTCTACTTACTAAATATCTTCACTAATATATACAGTGGGGAAAAAAGTATTTAGTCAGCCACCAATTGTGCAAGTTCTCCCACTTAAAAAGATGAGAGAGGCCTGTAATTGACATCATAGGTAGACCACAACTATGAGAGTCAAAATGAGAAAACAAATCCAGAAAATCACCTTGTCTTGATTTGGCAAGATTTATTTTGCAAGTTATGGAGGAAAATAAATATTTGGTCATTAACAAAAGTTCATCTCAATATATTGTTATATATCCTTTGTTGGCAATGACAGAGGTCAAACATTTTTTGTAAGTCTTCTCAAGGTTGGCACACACTGTTGGTGGTATGTTGGCCCATTCCTCCATGCAGATGTCCTCTAGAGCAGTGATGTTTTGGGCCTGTCACTGGGCAACACGGACTTTCAAATTCCTTCAAAGCTTTTCTATGGGATTGAGATCTGGAGACTGACTAGGCCACTCCAGGACCTTTATATGCTTCTTACGAAGCCACTCCTTCGTTGTCCTGGTGGTTGCTTGGGATCATTATCATGCTGAAAGATCCATCCACGTTTCATCTTTAATGCCCCTGCTGATGGAATGAGGTATGCACTCAAAAAACATGGCCATTCTTTCATTTACACGGATCAGTCGTTCTGGTCCCTTTGCCATCCCCATGCTTCACAGTAGGTATGGTGTTCTTTGGATGCAACTCAGCATTCTCTCTCCTCCAAACACGACGAGATTTGTTTCTACCAAACAGTTCTACTTTGGTTTCATCAGATCGTATGACATTTTCCCAATACTCTTCTGGATAATCCAAATCCAGACGGGCCCAGACATGTACTGGCTTAAGCAGAGGGACACGTCTGGCACTGTAGGATTTGAGTCCTTGGCGGTGTAGTGTGTTACTGATCATAGTTATTAAGGTTGAAGGAAGACTATAAGTCCATCTAGTTCAACCCATAGCTTAACCTAACATGCCCTAACATGTTGATCCAGAGGAAGGCAAAAAAAAACCATGTGGCAAAGAGTAAGCTCCACATTGGGGAAAAATTCCTTCCCTACTCCACATACGGCAATCAGACTAGTTCCCTGGATCAACACCCTATCAAGGAATCTAGTGTATATACCCTGTAACATTATACTTTTCCAGAAAGGTATCCAGTCCCCTCTTAAAGTTAAGTAATGAATCACTCATTACAACATCATACGGCAGAGAGTTCCATAGTCTCACTGCTCTTACAGTAAAGAATCCGCGTCTGTTATTATGCTTAAACCTTTTTTCCTCCAAACGCAGAGGATGCCCCCTTGTCCCTGTTTCAGGTCTATGATTAGCCTTTGTTACAGTGGTCCCAGCTCTATGCATGTCATTCACTAGGCCCCCTCCCCGTGTGGTTCTGGGATTTCTGCTCACTGTTCTTGTGATCATTTTGACCCCATGGGGTGAGATCTTGCGTGGAGCCCCAGATTGAGGGAGATTATCAGTGGTCTTGTATGTCTTCCAATTTCTTATTATTGATTCCACAGTTGATTTCGTCATACCAAGCTGCTTGCTTATCGCAGATTCAGTCTTCCCAGTCTGGTGCAGGGCTACAATTTTGTTTCTGGTGTCATTTGACAGCTCTTTGGTCTTCACCATAGTGGAGTTTGTACAGTAGTGTGACTGAGGATGTGGACAGGTGTCTTTTATACTGATAACAAGTTCAAACAGGAGCCATTACTACAGATAATGAGTGGAGGACAGAGGAGCCTCTTAAAGAAGAAGTTACAGGTCTGTGAGAGCCAGAAATCTTGCATGTTTTAGGTGACCAAATACTTATTTTCCACCATAATTTGAAAAATAAAACTTGCCAAATCAGACAAAGTCATTTTCTGGATTGTTTTCTCATTTTGACGCTCATAGTTGTGGTCTACCTATGATGTCAATTACAGGCCTCTCTCATCTTTTTAAGTGGGAGAACTTGCATTTGAACTTGGTGGCTGACTAAATACTTTCTTTTCTTGCTGTAGCCATATTATAAGGTACAGTGAGGAAAAGAAAGTTCCAATAGGAAAGACAGTGACGTAGATCAGTGATATTCAGTGTATATTTGTAAATATACACCAGGATATTTTCTTGTTGTTCTTCTTCCTCATCTTCTTTTACCTCATCATCTTATTCTTCGCCCTCTTCTACCTCATCCTCTTCTTACTTGTCCTGTTTCTCATCCTCTTTTTCCTCATCCTCTTCTTCCGTCGCTTATTCTTATTCTTCCTCTTCTGATTATTTATTTTCATCCACTTTTTTTTTCCATTTTCTACTACCTCTTCTTCCTCTTATTTCATTTCTGCTGTTTGTGAATTTCTCTATCATGAGATCTGGGATGACTCTGGGTATCGGTATTAAAATACAATTGTTTCCAGATATTTTCCCGTATGTTCAGTGTCAAACAATAACCTGTATCTGACAGAACATATAATGTTACAATGGTTGTGGCTAGCATATTGCTCAATATGTGTTAACCTGAGGTCTTTTCATTGACTTTGTGAATCCTATATGTTTAATTTCTTTTTGTTTTCTTGTCTGTCAGGGTGATATTCAACAGCTGTTAATTGTCTCGGATCATCGCGCAGCATTCGATTATTGTGAACACTACAGCCCTGACTGTGACACGGCCGCTCCCGACACCCCCCAATCTCAGGACCCCAACCAAGATGAATATGTAAGTCCCCACTAATGTGATGGCGAGTTTCTTTTATGTACAAGACCCCAATCTCCCCATAGTGTTGGTGAGAAGGGACATCATGTTAGAATTAATGCTTCTCTGTAACCTCTGTTTAGCGTTTGACGCCTCAACTGGGAACTTGCGGTTACTTTTCTGTTAATTTTCATTAGTATCCAGAAGCTGCAGAAGGGGATGAAGGCTACTATTATGAATACCCATATTATGAAGACGAGACAACCGCTACTGTCAAGCCCACCAAAGCAACAGGCGAGGAAGTCGTACGACCGCAACCAGACTTTGAAGAGGTAAAATTATTTCCTTTTTTTTGGTGCTCATTTCTGCCTTAGATAATAATAATAATAATCTAAGTCATTTACTGCTTCACTGCAATTCATGGCAACACTGTCATTTATCGTACACCCTTCCTTTTTTATTCTCAATTTTTAATTTTCTTGTTTTTCAATGCAATAGTGAGCGTGTGCTTTGGCTATTGTATAAATTAACAAGTAAATATAGATTTGGCACTCAAATTTGCAGTAAATGAAACAAATTATTTAATGGCAATGCAATTAGTTGTTAACATTTCGGTCCTAACATTAGACCTTCATTAGAACTGATTGCCATGTGGAATTTTTTTTAATTCTCTGTCAGATAGCAGTGCTCCGGTAATTGCACTCTGCGTCATTGAGGAATGGCTCATGCTATAAATTAGGTCATTCCTTGGCTTATAGTTGGAATGGTGGATGGAAGAAAAATTGTCTTGAGAGGATGGAACAACCTGGGTCATAGTGACTGTGGTTCATTGTGTCAGAATCTGCACCCATCCAGGGATCCTCTTGGACTTATTTGGCTTCCGATCTACTGTAATAGCAGTTATTAATCCTGATCACTGATTGGAGGCTTGCCGAATTTTGTGGATCTTATATTCTATGTTGATTATGACTTTTCAGGAAGAAACTCCCGCAACCACTGAAGCCCCTGCTATTGTAATTACCGAAGCTGCAATTGTAGAAACCATCGTGGACAGGAAAGTGGTGGACCCAACAACATATGAGTATAACTATGGTAATAATGAATACTACTACACCCCACAACCAGATGAAGAAACCATCTATTCCGAAGGAGAGGGGACGGAGGAAAAAGAAACCATAGATGAAACTTTCATTGATAGAAAAGTGGAAGTTGTTACCAGCATTGTGACCGTCATCAGCAACTCGAGTGTAAGTTGTGTGAGCGTTTGCTACTGGCCCTGGGATTTGTGGCGTTTTATATTATCGTTCATTAGATTAATGTTGGTCGAACCTTCAGATTTCAGTGCGACCAGCGACCATCTAAGGTGAGTGATGTTTTCCATTTTCCAGGCATCTTTTATCGGCTGACTTTCCTCTCCTCATTGAGTATACTTACAAATGGGGCCAAAACAAATTGTTGGCCTGCTGTTATCTTTAATCTTGTGCAACTATTTATATTAGTATTCATTTAGCCAATTTATGCAACAAATAATATATCTCTTGTTAGTTTGTGTATGCAGCGCCATAGTAGCTCAGGGGCTCAGTGGTAACAGACTGCAAACCTAAGCCATGTAGTCTGATTGTATAGTGGAGATGAAGCAGCCACCAACATCATGGCCGCCCCTCTATAGTCGCCATATTGGCGACTGCTACATCTGTTTCACCATTTTCTATTCTCTTCGATCTACCTCTTCTGTAGGGGCAGAGGGGATATAGCAACCTGACTCTGGAATCAGATTACTTAGGGTTACGGGTTACATTTTTAATTGCACCAATCTTCAGTCCTTATTCCTATGAAGCTATAGTACAAATCTCATATGGGGTCTTTCTTCTGACTGGTATACTTTGTCCTTACATTTCAGGGTAACTCAGAAAGTGGTGCAGGATCCAGGCGCCAAGAAAACATTGATGAAGGATTCACGGAGGAGACCGTGGACAGCTATGATACCATGTATGAGTACCCAGATATCATTTCATCTGAGTCTGATATAAAGGGCTCTCCTGCCATTACAATCGATGACTACGAGGTAATGCTGCACTCCAACTTATGTTATTTATTAGTTCTGTAAGAAATGTCAAGCTCGTTTTTGTAGATAAACTTCTGAAGCCATTTGCATCTTTTACACTTTAAATAGCAGAAAAAATGTGTGAAATCGTGACTTAGCATGATAGATCTTTAGGGTTACATACTATTGAGACATAACATAGCAATGCGTAATGTATGGAGATGAGCGAATCGATTTGCAGGATCCTAGTCCAGTGGCCACCTAATGGGAGCCTTTCGAACCTCCTCCTGTCTGTTGGCATCCCCAGCACCTCTTCTGAATCGTAGACCTGGTATATTGACATGCGTGCGTCATGCGTGCGTCATTGGGGCAGCACGGTGGCGCAGTGGTTAGCACAGCAGCCTTGCAGCGCTGGAGTCCTGGGTTCAAACCCCACTAAGGACAACATCTGTTTGCGTGGGTTTCCTCCGGGTTCTCCGGTTTCCTCCCACATTCCAAAGACATACTGATAGGGAATTTAGATTGTGAGCCCCAACAGGGACAGTGATGATAATGTGTGCAAAAAACTGTAAAGCGCTGCGGAATATGTTAGCGCTATATAAAAATAAAGATTAATATTATTATGCTGCAAACATGTCGTCATGCCAGGTCTACAAATCTGGAGAGGCGCCGTGGAAATTCCAGCAGGCGAGAGTAGGATCGCAGTTTCCGGTCCAGAGACCATGGACTATCATTGTGGCCATGGGATATGGTTCCTGAGAATTGATTCGCTCTTTTCTGGTTCTATGGAGGATGCGATTCTGGAAGACCTGCTCATTTTTTTGCAGTCGCCTCTCCTACTGGGGTTTATAGCAATCTACATTGATGGCATCCATGCTTAGCTACTGTAATAGTGCCCTCTGCAGGTCAGAAGACAGTTCTGCACTTTCCTGAAGTTCATTATTTCTGAAGAATTGGAGATTGTGTTTATTGCCATGAATGCAATGTGGTTATATTCTTGTTACCAGTAGCTGCTGACCAGAACGGCGGCGTTATAGAAGTCCTCCAAAAATGTTTCTTATCTAAAAGGGAAAGAATAGAGCAGAATTATTTTGTGGACTTCATTTAACTGTTCCTGCTTTTTTCAGGTAGGAGGAGGTGCAAGAGGCGAGAAGGGACAAAAGGGAGAACCAGCCATTATCGAGCCGGTATGTTCCTGCTCCATTCATGTGATTTTCTGCTGTACTTTTCACATCTAGCATGAATTGTCTCATAAAGCGAGAGTCATGGTTCCCGGATTAGAAAATGATACTAGGTGAAACAGGAGAACATTGACTATTCCTGCCAAACAAAGATACATTTTTTTGCCAAAAGATTGTTTTTCTGGACACAATAGTGCCCCCTAATGGCAGGTGTAGACTTTTCAAATAAAAAAAAAAAAAGCAATAACAAATAAAACAAAACTGCCCCTGCCATCCTCATCTTCAGTCGCTTCAATCTACACCCAAGACATTTACAAATACGATCTTATGTGTTCATCAGCCACAATAGATCAGCCACAACCCCTTTGCTCGGCCACCAGCCATCTCGCCTGTCTCTCCCATTTATAGGAGCGCTCTTGTGCTCTCCTAGAAAGCTGCAGACTCTCATCTCTTAGATAACAAAGGGATCTGCAGTCCAAAATCGGACACACCAAATCCTGATGTCCCTCTACATCATTTATCAGCGGAGGGTCGAGAGGCCCCCATGCACATGAGTATGAGTGGCTGGTATCGGTCGGTTAAGTCTAACTAGTATTGGAACCTTTGTGTGTATAGGGCTCAGGTCACCCCTGTAGTCTGGCTGTTGTGTATATCAGATGCTTTTACAGGGCCACATTTACCTGACGGGGACTAAAATAGTGTCTTCCTGGCCTCCATTGGACTGTTATTCATTGGTATATCACTTATATAATGTAGCACAGACTCCAGCATTCTTACATATAGGGTCTTCCAGCGTCAAGTATGCAACTCACACCCATTGTAGGTATACTCTGGAGAACAATGCCTCCGACAGAGCCTAAGGGTTGGTTTACGTGCATAGAAAAGCAGCACAATACGACCATTGATCAATCAGTAAGTTTTTACTGATTGGCGGTCGTTTAATAGCCTATTTACAGGCAGACCAAAGTAAACGATGCACACTGATCCCTCTATACTGGATCGCTCAGTGCACAGGCGGCCATAGTTCTCGGCAGCGCGAGTCCTGATTACACAGAATGATGATTTTTTTTGTGCTGCACAGAAAATCATCTCACCCTGTGAACAACCCCTTTGCTCATTTGTTGGGTAATTGGCAGCTTATTTACATGGCAAGATAATTGTGAAACGGGCATTTTTTACAACTCTCGGTCATTATTATCTTGTAGCTGTGAGGTAATAATGGAGTCACTCATCCTTCACCTTTACATTAGGTAATGTAAACTTTTGGCTCCCGTCTTGTTGGCAAGAGGTTTTCCTGATGCAGTTAAGGCCAAGCAAGAAAACAACAGAATAAATACGGTATTGTCCAGGATCCTAGATGTTTCCTGGGAGAAGCAGCGATTGTCCTACAGAGAGGGGTCTCTAGGTCTCCAGCAGTCTGCATAGAGTACATTGCATCCATATAGTCATAGGTGCACGTGGTTTGTCTGTTTTAGTTATATAGTAAATTGGAAGAGTTGAAGGAAAATTGCGATTAAGCCACATACATACTATAATGAATCACTGAATAAGCCCCTGTTCTCCGCATTCCTCAGCGCTGTCCCCAGACTCCTCACTCTGGGATCATCACTCTCTGAATGGCTTTACAGCTGCCTGGAATTTGTTGGGAGGTTGTGTGTTTTCCCAGTGATGGATCTCTCACCAGTAAACAGTCAAACAGATGACCGTGATGGTGCTGGTAGTTGGGGGTGGAGTGACTTTTGTGTTAAACACTAAGCACATGTTTATTCTGCCACCCACGGAGAATACGGAGGCCTGAACACAACCTTATTGAGAGCCAATTCTTGGGTTTTAATGATTTATGCTCAATAAATAGTCTACATCAAACATGGGATTGCTGCTCAATACAAAGACAAAGATAATGACTACAGACAGGGACACGTTTGAGATGGACGGGGACAAAATGGAAGTTCACGCAAGATGCAGCGACAACACCGGAAGTCAATAGGAGGATAGCTATGGGCAAAGCAACAATGAAGTCACTGGACAAGGTCTTGATATTGAGGAACATTGCACTGGCGACGAAGACCCGGCTCGTACATAGTCTGGTCTTTTCTGTAGTAACATATGGATGCAAAACCTGGATGATAAAGATACAATACAGAAGAAGAATTAACGCCTTCAAAATGTGGTGATGGAGAAGGATGTTATCAATATCATGGATGGCAAAAAGGACAAACAAATCAGTCTTGGTACAAATCAAACCTGACATGTCAGTCAAAGCAAGGTTCACCAAGCTACAACTTGTCTATTTTGGACTCATCATACGAAGAGAGCAATCACTGGAGAAGGACATCATGGTCGGAAGAATAGAAGGAACCAGGATACGAGGAAGACCAGCAACCAGATGGCTTGATGCTATCAAGATAACTTTGAAGAAGACCCTGGTGGATCTATCTAGGCTTGCACAAGATCACTCTTCCTACAGATCATTCATCCATCAAGTCATCATGGCTTGGGTTCAAACCGAAGGCTGCTAAATAGTGTAAAATAGACCCTTTCAGCTGTTGTAGGGGGTCTTTACTCAACCAACAGGGAATCATTGTCCTGAAATGCAGCTTAATTATTGTACCATGATAGGTTAGATTTTGTATTATAATTCCCTACTTTTTGAGGCCTCTGCTTGATGCTAGTGAATGTCTTTATGTAGAGACTGCTAATGTATCCTTACCAAATACTTATCACAGCTGAGCTGCAACTTTTCACTTTTTTTTTACTTTTTCAGCGATACACTCTGGACTCTTGGCTGGTATACTTTACCTGCACTGATGCTGGGTGATGATACATGTAATGTCATCCATATTTGTAGTCACAAAGCTTTAGGCCAGGTTCAGACAGGTGTACAAACAATTGTGACAGTCATGCCCACAACTTACAGATGGGTGCTCATGTGCATCTCTGGTGGGTGCCTTCTGTCATACATGTGTACAAGATATGATTTTACTTTTCTGGTTGTACCATCACCCAGTTTCTTAGAACAATGGCTATAATTGGTTTGTGTGCTGATGGACTCCAAAGCTAGGTTTACACAGAGTGTTTTCTACATAAAATTTTCTAGCTGTCAAAGAAACAATTTTTTTTGTGCGGTTTTGATGCTTTTTTATTTTAGTGTGTCTTTCGGTATGCATTTTGTTGTAGGTGTTGACCAGTACTTTTTCTTGATACCCTATCCGTGAAATGGGTCATCAATATCAGATTGTGGTGGTGTGACACCCGACACATTCTCCGGCCAGCTGTTCCTGGCGCAGGTTACTGCACATCCGCCTGTATTTCAGTGATAGCTCATCAATATAAGTACTGGACAACCCTTTAATTAGAATATGGATGTATCAATATAGTGTTTTTGATCGTTTCTGCTGCAAAAACAGCACGAAAGACACATATTGGTAGTGATTTACTAGCAAAAAAGTTCCAAATAATCAACATGATGCATTTAACACATTACAAACCGCGTAGAGAAAACACGGCGTGGGCTCTATAGGCGGATTGTGTCAAATGAATGTGAATTATGTTATAAGCAGATTTGAAATGAGTTTTTTTTTTCATTGAATTGGCACCAAAATCTGCATCAAAGGACGCCAAGTGGACACCGCCCTATAGATGTCACTGAATGTGAGATCGAGCTGATTGTTTTGGGCTTTTCTGGTATCTTATGTCTATAAGGATTATGTCCAAGCTCTCCACTCTAAATACTTAGCGTCCTTTTCAGCTTTCTTATGGTCCTAATATCTTTTTCTTGTTACGTCTGCCTTTTTACTTGTTAATAATTGCAGATTATGTCTATAAGCCACAGAATTTAGCCTGTGCGATGTCGGGAACGCACAATACTAAGTTAATCTTTAAGTGCTGTGCTCAGGTGATGAGTCCATTACTGCAGCAAGGAAAATATGTATTTCCCTCTCTTCTGCCTGTGAATATGTATACTGATAACTGCTTGGAAATAACAGCATAACCCAAAGCACAACATTCATACTATAACCCCCATCCTCTTCTGGAATTGCACAACACAGCCTCTATAATTGGACATCTTGTATTAGTAATTGTGAGGTCTTTTCCAGCCTGTTCATCGCATAAGCTTTAGTTTTGTGTATTTTTTTTTGCATTCATGAACACCATGAAAATATACTTTGGATATCACTGAGAACGGGCTGAGTGCAGATAGCAAGGATACGTTTCTCATGTCTCTGTTTCTCCTTGCAGGGAATGCTGATTGAAGGTCCCCCTGGTCCAGAAGGCCCTGCTGTGAGTTACTCCATCTTTGTATAGGTTTAATGCCAAAATAAAAGCTCAGTTACACGGAAACAACAACTTGTCATGGAAATGGTAAATGACTCCTAGTATTAGAGTACAGCAGGACTATAAATAATCCATTGCTGTGGGGCCCTACACTTAAAGAGAGCCGACCCAATAATATCCCTCCCAACCCCCCAATACAAAGGGAGAGTGGCAATAAGCCGCTGGGCGACATCTCTGAGGACAAAAGGATTGGACTTGTTGATTGACATCTGCCTTATCCTTCTCTCCCCTGATATCTGTCGGGGGGGACTCTATTTACATTAAATGGTCGGTCGGGGGACTCTATTTACATTAAATGGTCGGCTGTTTTCAAATTGGGAGGTTCTTCCAGCATTGATCTTATGTGCTTGGCTAGATTAAAGCTCATTTGAAATGTTTTTCGGAGCTTCTGTTCATGAGATACAATAAAGAACATCACAGTGATTGCAGCTCTGACATCTATAGGTCAATTTCCTCCAGAAATCACCAGGAAATCTGCAATGTGAGCAGACACTGGTAGAAATATGTTCTCTAATATACAGTACAGACCAAAAGTTTGGACACACCTCATTTAAAGATTTTTCTGTATTGTCATGACTATGAAAATTGTACATTCACTCTGAAGGCATCAAAACTATGAATTAACACATTTGGAATTATATACTTAGCAAAAAAGTGTGAAACAACTGAAATTATGTCTTATATTGTAGGTTCTTCAAAGTAGTCACCTTTTGCTTTGATGACTGCTTTGCACTCTCTTGGCATTCTCTTGATGAGCTTCAAGAAGTAGTCACCGGGAATGGTTTTCACTTCACAGGTGTGCCCTGTCAGGTTTAATAAGTGGGATTTCTTGCCTTATAAATGGGGTTGGGACCATCAGTTGTGTTGTGCAGAAGTCTGGTGGATACACAGCTGATAGTCCTACTGAATAGACTGTTAGAATTTGTATTATGGCAAGAAAAAAGCAGCTAAGTAAAGAAAAACGAGTGGCCATCATTACTTTAAGAAATGAAGGTCAGTCAGTCTGAAAAATTGGGAAAACTTTGAAAGTGTCCCCAAGTGCAGTGGCAAAAACCATCAAGCATTACAAAGAAACTGGCTCACATGAGGACCGCCCCAGGAAAGGAAGACCAAGAGTCACCTCTGCTTCTGAGGATAAGTTTATCCGAGTCACCAGCCTCAGAAATCGCAGGTTAACAGCAGCTCAGATTAGAGACCAGGTCAATGCCACACAGAGTTCTAGCAGCAGACACATCTCTACAACAACTGTTAAGAGGAGACTTTGTGCAGCAGGCCTTCATGGTAAATTAGCTGCTAGGAAACCACTGCTAAGGACAGGCAACAAGCAGAAGAGACTTGTTTGGACTAAAGAACACAAGGAATGGACATTAGACCAGTGGAAATCTGTGCTTTGGTCTGATAAGTCCAAATTTGAGATCTTTGGTTCCAACCACCGTGTCTTTGTGCGACGCAGAAAAGGTGAACGGATGGTCTCTACATGCCTGGTTCCCACCGTGAAGCATGGATGAGGAGGTGTGATGGTGTGGGGGTGCTTTGCTGGTGACACTGTTGGGGATTTATTTAAAATTGAAGGCATATTGAACCAGCATGGCTACCACAGCATCCTGCAGCGGCATGCTATTCCATCTTGTTTGCGTTTAGTTGGACCATCATTTATTTTTCAACAAGACAATGACCCCAAACACACCTCCAGGCTGTGTAAGGGCTATTTGACCAAGAAGGAGAGTGATGGGGTGCTACGCCAGATGACCTGGCCTCCACAGTCACCAGACCTGAACCCAATCGAGATGGTTTGGGGTGAGCTGGACCGCAGAGTGAAGGCAAAAGGGCCAACATGGCTAAGTATCTCTGGGAACTCCTTCAAGATTGTTGGAAGACCATTCCCAGTGACTACCTCTTGAAGCTCATCAAGAGAATGCCAAGAGTGTGCAAAGCAGTCATCAAAGCAAAAGGTGGCTACTTTGAAGAACCTAGAATATAATACATAATTTAAGTTGTTTCACACTTTTTTGTTAAGTATATAATTCCACATGTGTTAATTCATAGTTTTGATGCCTTCAGTGTGAATGTACAATTTTCATAGTCATGACAATACAGCAAAATCTTTAAATGAGAAGGTGTGTCCAAACTTTAGGTCTGTAGCACATTATATTATATCTCTGTGCTCTCTAACCTTCGATTCTGTGGCTGATGCAAAACCACAATTCCCAGCATGCCTGGAGATGTCATTTTACAATACCAAGTTTCCCATAAATAAGATTTACTCCAAAAAAAGTCCTAGCATGGATTTTACAGGATTTTTGGAGTATGCTTGAAATATAATGCTTCCTCCAAAATAAGCCCTAGTTTCACTCAAAACTGGCATTTGGCGGGAGGAGAACACTGGTTAATTGCCAAGGGCTCCCCAATCAGAGGCCCCCCAGCATTTTTATTCCGAGGTATAAACTGACAATGATGTAACCAGAGGTCAAATTTAAGTACAGAAGTCAATAGGAACTAAAGACAAGAGGAACTGGTATGCGGGGCCAGCATTAGGGGGAAGGAGAAAAAACTGGGCAATTTCTCGGGTCCCCCATTCTTTGAGTCTCCCAGTATTTCTGTTCTGATATTAGGCTGGTATATGCAGTGTGTGTGTATATTTACGTGTGTGTGCAGTGTGTGTGTGTGCAGTGTGTGTATGTATATTTACATGTGTATGCGCAGTGTGTATGTATACATGTGTATGCACAGTGTGTATGTATACATGTGTGTGGACAGTGTGTGTATGTATACATGTGTGCGGGCAGTGTGTCTATGTATACATGTTTTCATGAATAAAAGCAGAAAAGGATCCTCCGCACAGCTGCTATATAGTTAGATTCTGTACGTAACACAACCCAAATCACTACGAGAGCCGGCATGAAAAAATATACCTTTTACAATAGAAACGGGGTGCAGCCTCCAAAGTAATGCATTGCAGTGCATGAAGAGGTGCACTTACCCGTATATAGTAGTCACAATTTTTATTCGGACATGTGGGCAGTGTGTATGTATACATGTGTGTGGTCAGTGTGCATGTATACATGTGTGTGGGCAGTGTGTATGTTTATATGTGTATGGGCAGTGTGTATACATGTGTATGGACAGTGTGTGTAATGTTTACATGTGTGTGGGCAGTGTGTGTAGTTATACATGTGTGTGGGCAGTGTGTATGTATACATGTGTGTGGACAGTATGTATGTATACATGTGTATGGGCAGTGTGTAATGTATACATGTGTATGGGCAGTGTGTATGTATACATGTGTGTGGGCAGTGTGTAATGTATACATGTGTATGTGCAGTGTGTGTATGTATACATGTGTATGGGCAGTGTGTATGTATACATGTGTATGTGCAGTGTGTGTATGTATACATGTGTATGGGCAGTGTGTATGTATACATGTGTGTGGGCAGTGTGTATGTATACATGTGTGTGGGCAGTGTGTATGTATACATGTGTATGGGCAGTGTGTGTATGTATGCATGTGTGTGGGCAGTGTGTGTGTATACATGTGTATGGGCAGTGTGTATGTATACATGTGTATGTGCAGTGTGTCTATGTATTACATATGTGTGGGCAGTGTGTATGTATACATGTGTGTTAGCAGTGTGTATGTATACATGTGTGTGGGCAGTGTGTATGTATACATGTGTGTGGGCAGTGTGTATGTATACATGTGTATGTGCAGTGTGTGTATGTATACATGTGTGGGCAGCGTGTATGTATACATGTGTGTGGGCAGTGTGTATGTATACATGTGTGTGGGCAGTGTGTATTTATACATGTGTGTGGGCAGTGTGTGTATGTATACATCTGTGTGGGTAGTGTGTATGTATACATGTGTATGTGCAGTGTGTGTATGTATACATGTGTATGGGCAGTGTGTATGTATACATGTGTATGTGCAGTGTGTGTGTATACATGTGTGTGGGCAGTGTGTATGTATACATGTGTGTGGGCAGTGTGTATGTATGCATGTGTGTGGGCAGTGTGTATGTATACATGTGTGTGGGCAGTGTGTATGTATGCATGTGTGTGGGCAGTGTGCATGTATACATGTGTGTGGGCAGTGTGTATGTATGCATGTGTGTGGGCAGTGTGTATGTATACATGTGTGTGGGCAGTGTGTGTGTATACATGTGTGTGGGCAGTGTGTATGTATGCATGTGTGTGGGCAGTGTGTATGTATACATGTGTGTGGGCAGTGTGTGTGTATACATGTGTGTGGGCAGTGTGTATGTATACATGTGTATGTGCAGTGTGTCTAAAATGATTATATTTGAATAAATGTTGATTTTTTTTTTGTTCAAGAATAAATGTGGATTGTTGTTCAAGGAAAAAATAAGACATCCACTGAAAATAAGCCCTTGGCTGTCTTTCTGGGTAAAAAATAATATAAGGCACTTTCTTATTTTCGGAAACACACGGTAGTTGGAGAGTCGCGATCACATAAATGTAGTTTAGTGCGATTAATATTGCTTGTCTCACTTTATCTGTCACTAACATTTCACAGTTGACCCTGATCCATTTTCTCCATCTTACGTAGGGTTATCCTGGGCCTCCTGGTACTTCTGGTTCCCCTGGTCCTGCTGGTGACCCTGGTGAAAGGGTAAGAACCAAATTCTCTTGATTTACCTGCATCCTGTGTTCCTTGGTGCAGGTCGGAGCACATGTACAGTGTATAACATTTGGCATCCCAGAAGCCTTTTTATGTGATGGGCCTGCGATGCTTCATGTTACATGTATATGGCAGAGCCTGTTGTGTGGCCCATGCAGTCCCTGCGGCTCTGTAACATGGAGCGGTGGGCACTGTTTTGCCCCCTGCGCCCACATACTCCAGGATTGTCTCCTCTTGAAGCATTGATTCTAATGCACACAGGTAAAATGTGACCTCTCAGACTTTAAGGCTGGATCCACAGAATGGCTTATTGCTGCTGTCATGTCTGCACTTGCTCTGCCCATAGGGTGCACTTTTCAGCAGATCCTCCCTGTGTCACGTCACGGTCTGTTACATGAAATCTAATGCTCTGTGAGTAGGGCAGGGAAGTTTATCAGGCTTACAGGCCCAGGCCAGGCATTCATTCCACCAAATGGTGGCCAAGCGAAAAGTCTTCATTCCTTATTGCTCCCAGCCGTATACGGCAGAACACATGACATCATCCGTTGCGACTCCTGCATATGGCTCTCATTAGGAACAGGAATTGTTTGCAGGGTGTGCCGTGAGCGATGTAAGCCAACATCGCTCAGACAAGGCGGGAGGTATTGTGAACGATGGGGCAGAAATCCAGTAAATTAACCTTTTCCTGCCTCACAGGGTGACGTGTGTGTCATTTATGGCTGGGTGGCTACAAATCTTCCAAAAATATTCTCTGTGTCCTTAATAAGTGTAAAATAAGAAACTTTGGCAGTAAAGAGATGATACCACGTGCAAACGTAAAGCTGGCTGAAACTGAAAATAATTGATAGGGCCACCCTGTGGCCAAGCCTCGGTACTGCACTGCCATTTATTGCATAGCTTTATTTTCTGCTGTGTACTCTTAACCATTAGACTATTAAAGTATTCATGTTGCATAAATCCCCTCTTCAGAGCTGGATATTGTAGACCAGGAGCCATTAGAGGGTTTAGGAGATGTTGTCACGATCGCCGTACCAACGCAGAACATGTAGGGACCCGTATATGGAAAGCAGATGCATCGAATGTGAATATGAGTGTTTTATTACACCCAAAAGTCATGTATTGTCTTTCTTCCCAGTCTATGATCAGCGTAAAAGTCTCTGTAATTGATCATTGTTTTTTGTTTGAGTCTTGTGTGCAACAGTCGGATAATGTAGTAAACTGATCTCTCCTGACTGATTAATGCTCAGTCATGCATTAAACATCAGGCACAATTGTGAAAGCATCTGGCCCTGACATCCGATTTATACAGGGTTTATACTACAGTCTCTTAGTGCAGAGACAATGGCTGCCACAGTCATCTCTCCGCTGCTTATGAGCAGATGCATATAACATTAGATACGATTACCACCATTCATTCTGATTCTTCATCATATGGTGCAGTCAGGTCTTATGCAAAAAGTAATAATATCAATTTATTTCAGATTGTCCTGCTACATAATCGCCTCACTAGCTAATACAAATTTTTTAAACCTTGGAAAACATTACAATGTATGGGAATTGTGGGCATTCGTTGAGGCGCGGGTGCCCCGTGAGATAAGTTCAGATGCTGCGGATTCCACTCTTGAGACCATTGCCTCCCAGTATCAGCAAGGCCTAGTACTGTAGATCAGGGCTGTCAAACTGCATTCCTCAAGGGCTGCAAACAGGTCATGTTTTCAGGATTTCCTTGTACTGCACAGGTGATAATTTAATCACCTACACAAATAATGAGTTGGTGATTAAATTATCACCTGTGCAGTACAAGGAAATCCTGAAAACATGACCTGTTTGCAGCCCTCGAGGAATGCAGTTTGACACCCCTGCTGTAGATCACTCTTGTTTCAGAATGGTAGCTGCCCCTTTGTCCATTATTTGGTGCTTCCTTGTGTCAGATAGAAACCCTGCACAGGTTAATGCTTTCCAAGAACTTAGATGAATGGGACCTGAGAATAATTTTCCCCATCCACGTCCCATAAGAGCTGCACAAGAGACCAGAACATGATCAAAGGTCTCATCTGACACCAGTGGAGACAGAGTCCACGTATGATGTCTGTGCATTTACAGAACCTGCGTCTCTTGGAACGGGAATGTACAGTGGTTTAGGTTCTGTTCCTAGAGAAGTTCAACCTTTGAAATGTTGAGTTTTATCTGGATACTGAGTAGAATTATTCATGTTGTATTAATGCATTATGTTATATCTGTCTTATCGCCCATAAGGGACCCCCAGGAAGACCAGGACTTTCAGGTGCTGATGGTTTACCCGGACCTCCAGGCACAATGATCATGTTACCCGTAAGTACCCACGGATGTCAGTAAAGGTGCTGTATTAATACATCAGTTTCATCTAGGACATATTCCCATAACTGTTTTTTTCTGCTGCATTTTTTTCTGAAGGTAACTGCACCAAAATACGCAATGGCAATGTGATCGGATTACTGTGATTTTATTGTGGTGTTGCTGCAGCTTCACCTTTACACTGACCTGAGATATAACAGACTAGCATCCCTCAACTGGTGAAAAGGCAGCAGCTGTCAGCTGTACACTATAGCTGACACCCTGCTGCATCAGTCGCAATCAATGTAGGTACCGACCATGGCCATTAAACGCCTTAGGGTATGTTTCCGCGTTCAGGAAACGCTGCGTGTTTGACGCTGCATAGAGACGCAGCGTCAAACACGCAGCATCCAGATGTTACAGCATAGTGGAGGGGATTTCATGAAATCCTGTCTCCACTATGCGTGGTAACACGCATCCGGCGGCCCTGCGATTCCGGACATGCGGCGCGTCTTTTTAGAACGCAGCATGTCCATTTACCTTGCGGCGACGCTGCGCCGCCGCAAGGTATAACACAGGGCCCTATGTGTGGGGTGCGATGATTCCGGATGTGTGCAATGAACACATCCAGCATTATCGTGTCTCCAGAGGGGGGCGGAGCTTTGGGCAGAGCGAGTTTGCAGCTCCGTCAAAACCTCCGGCCATCCTGAACGTGGACACGTACCCTTAGATGCTGCTGTTAGTAGTGACTACGCATCTAGATGGTTCACAGAGTGTGGGGGCTTCCTCTTTAATGCCGTCGGCACCCTGCAGTCATGATTGTGTGGTCCTGATGATTGACATGGCTATTTATGGCCAAATAATGACCATAGAGTGTGCCGGCTATAGCGGCCTGTGCAGATGTTTAACAGCATTTAGGTGGTAAAAATACCAGTTTTCTTTCTTATCATGCCACTTTGATTCATTTCTGAAAAACACCTGAAGGGTTAATAAACTACCTGATGGCAATTTAGAATATGATGAGGGGTTCCGTTATTAGGGTATGTGCACACGTTGCGGATTTGGCTGCGGATCTGCAGCAGATTGGCCGCTGTGGATTCGCAGCTGTTTTCCATGCGGTTTACAGTACCATGTAAATCTATGGAAAACCAAACCCACAGTGCACATGCTGCGGAAAATACTGCGCGGAAATGTAACCTTGTATTTTCCGCAGCATGTCAATTCTTTGTGCAGATTCCGCAGCGGTTTACACCTGCTCCATAATAGGAGGTGGAATCCGCACAAATAACGCACAAGTGAGAAGGAGCCCTTAAAGGGATAAATCATTCAAAGTTTGAAAATTGTTAATTTTTAGAAGTTTTTACTAAATTTATGATATGTTTACTCATAAATACAAATCATATCAACCTAAATTAACCATAAAGATAAAATACAATGTGTCCTGAATAAACATTCTCAAAATCACTGGGATAAGTTGAAACAATCCAGAGTTGTTGCCACATAAAGTGACTCTGGTAAGATTTGAAAAATTTGGCCTGGTCACAAAGATGTGTTTTGGTGCAGCATTTTTTTTTATTATTATTCATTTGTTAGTGTAGAAATATTGGGTTTCTACACCTAACAACTTAATTGCCTTTGTTAAATGCATTTTTCAGGCTCATTATAGAAGTCTATAGGGAGAAAGCACCCCAGAAAATGCACAGTTCAACAGTGTATTATAGCACACCGTGTGCAGGAATTTTCATGAAATCGCATCCACTTTACTTGAATAATTAAACACAGCAGATTTTCTGATTAAAAAATGCAGTGGAAATAAAAGCCCCATCGTGTTTATGCTATATGTGACCATGGCCTCAGGCCAGGGAGTAGAGATGTGTCCATTCTCCTAATGGTAGGGATCGTATAATACATCTTATGGAGATCTGCATTAATTAGAGGAATGGGTTACACGGACCAATAAGACAAGAAATGGCTTAAAATTCACAAAGTATCTGAATAATTCTACTCTCGCTCGCCATTGTGATTGTATCAATCAGCAACAAGCAGCGCACAGGCGCCGGTCTGATCCCCTTGGTGCTACATTAGGGAACAATTCTTATTTTGTGGCATAGTTTCTGTGAATGCAGCTGTCAGAAATGTTTTCTGACTATTGTCGCCGAGCTGCTGGAAGATTCCTATTAGTAAGAACTGCTGTTTGCATCAAAAGAACAATCATTTGATTCAAGCTGTTTCATAAAATGTCACGCTCCTGCCAAACCCACGTGGAAATTACATGTATCGCTTGGTTTAAAAGACCTGAGAAGCCGTAAAGCCTCTAAGGCTGGAGTCACACACAACGTATAAAAAATCGGTCAGTATTACACAGACGAGAATCGCATAAATATTCCCTGGGCTCAAGTATTCGTGAAAACATATATACAGGCTATATATATGATAGCAGAATAGCCAATAATTAAATTGTCGGGATCTGCAAAATCATTACAGAACCCGACAGGATATAAGACATGGTTTAC
This sequence comes from Ranitomeya imitator, assembly GCF_032444005.1. Taxonomy (NCBI): domain Eukaryota; kingdom Metazoa; phylum Chordata; class Amphibia; order Anura; family Dendrobatidae; genus Ranitomeya; species Ranitomeya imitator. Next base: position 152,789,068 of record NC_091283.1, on the reverse strand, counting down.
ATGCAGTAAACCATTGCATATCCATTAGATTTATATATGTCCCTCACTAATAATGTTAGAATTGTCTGTGCGTAAAATTTTGGAGCTGTAGGTGCTAAATTAAAGGATTAATTCACGGAAAAAACTGGCGTGGGCCCCCGCGCAATTTTCCCCGCCAGAGAGGGAAAGCCAGTGACTGAGGGCAGATATTAATATCCTTGAGAGGGGCCATGGTAATTGCCGCCCCCCCCCCCGGCAAAAAAAATCTGCCCCCAGCCACCCCCGAAAAGGCGCATTTTGGCACTTAGCCTCTCTCTTTCCATTGCCCTGTGGCGGTGGCATATGGGGTAATAAGGGGTTAATGTCACCTTGCTATTGTAAGGTGACATTAAGGCTGGTTAATAATGGAGAGGTGTCATTAAGTCACATATCCATTATTAATCTAGTATGAAAGGGTTAAAAATACACACACATTAAGAATAAAGTCTTTTAATTAAATAATGAAACACACAGGTTTAACATCTTTATTACACTCTAAATCCAGGCGAAGCCCTCGTTGTTCTGTAAAAAAAAAATCCAAAGTAAAAAAGCAACAATATTCCATACCTGTCCACTGTGCAGTCAAGTCCCACGCTGCAATCCATCTCAAGGGGTTAAATAGTTTACAACCAGGAGCAGTGCTAATGCTACTGCCCCGACTGTAAACCACTGTGTAATGAATGAGAAGCTGCCTGCGCAACCTCCCTGCCTGACCGGACATGAACTCATTAGCGTGGGAAAGTTTCTGAACATTTTCCCACGCTGTCAAGTTCACCGCGTCAGGCAGGGAGCCTGCACAGCCTCATTGACTACTGCTGACTTCACTTAGGCTGCCGCAGATGAGTACGGTTTTGAGCACACCATCTAGCCATATCCTTAGTAAACAGAAAAGTAAAGTGTGAGCTAGAGATGGCGATGAATTTGAAAATTGTTATTATATTTAATATTAATATTTTGCTACCCATGATTATCTCCATTTTCATTCTGTGTAGTTTTTGCCTGTGCCACTAGAGGGAGTAGTGTGCAGGATTATAATGGTACCTAACCTAAAAGCCTCCAGTACCTCACAGGTTAAACTTGCACTCGTTAAGCCTTACGTCTGTGGCTCATTGCCCTCTCTTTGCTGCAGTAAAATCCTTGAGAAATAAATGTGATTTATCTATAATTCAATACACAGCAATTTCATGGAGTCTTGATAGGGCCTTTTAAGCAGGAATAAATCTAAGATCTGTTTTCATAAAGGGAGCAGTTTTCATCCTGCATAAAAGCAGCACGGGCAGAGGCGGAGGTGGGGATAAAAACGTCACTTGGTTTGTTTGTAGGCAACAAAATGCTGTTTTTACTGCCTACGCCTAGAATAAAATGCCGATCCAGCTTCACTGTAGGGGACGACCAGGTGGGCCCTGAGCCAGGGCTCGACTTTCTCTATGGCCTGGTGCTCTCACCACAGCATGTATAAATGTAACTGGGCAATCATATATTCATCCCTTACATTACGTATGTATGCTATAGACCCCTATATCTGATTGTGTCTTATGCCTATCAGCTTTTCATGTTCTGTTCTATTTTTTTTTTCTTCATTGTTTTTTTTTAGTTCCGATTCTCAGGGGGAGGAGATGGTTCCTCCAAAGGACCCCAACTTTCTCAACAAGAAGCCCAGGCTCAAGCCATGCTACAACAAGCTAGAGTAAGCACGCAGCTTTGTTAGTGCTGACATGCGTGTGTAATGTGTAACCTGTCTAGTGGTTAATTATGGTCATATATGACGAGCCGTGCTGCCTTGTAACCACTATTGGTTTTCCTTCACATTGGATGAAATTCTAGTTTATTCTTCATGTGAATTCTCACAGGTAAAGACCTCAGAGGGTTTTATACTTCTTAGGGGGCCGTTCCGGTTGCAAATTTTCCCAGTGGCTTTTACCTATTTTAGTGTAGCAGGGGTGAAATCCATGGTGCATTCACATTGAAATCTGCAGCAAAATCCCCCATACTTTACAATGCAGCTATGCTTGTATAGATGGGTTATTGTGCTCCCCCATACAGTGCAGCTCTGCTTGTGTACAGGGTGGGCCATTTATATGGATAGACCTGGGTGGGAATGGTTGGTGATATCAACTTCCTGTTTGTGGCACATTAGTATATAGGAGGGGGAAAACTTTTCAAGATGGGTGGTAACCATGGCGGCCTTTTTGAAGTCGGACGTTTTGGGTCCAACTTTATAAATGGCCCACCAGGTGTATCCATATAAATGTCCCACCCTGTAGATGGGTTGTTGTGATCCTCCATACATTACAATGCAGCTCTGCTTATGTAGATAGGTTGTTGTGCTCCCCATACTTTACAATCAGCTCTGCTTATGTAGATAGGTTGTTGTGCCCCCCATACTTTACAATCAGCTCTGCTTATGTAGATAGGTTGTTGTGCCCCCCCATAGTTTACAATCAGCTCTGCTTGTGTAGATAGGTTGTTGTGCCCCCCCATAGTTTACAATCAGCTCTGCTTGTGTAGATAGGTTGTTGTGCCTCCCCATACTTTACAATCAGCTCTGCTTATGTAGATAGGTTGTTGTGCCCCCCCATACTTTACAATCAGCTCTGCTTATGTAGATAGGTTGTTGTGCCCCCCATACTTTACAATCAGCTCTGCTTATGTAGATAGGTTGTTGTGCCCCCCCATTGTTTACAATAAGCTCTGCTTGTGTAGATAGGTTGTTGTGCTCCTTCATACTTTACAATGCAGCTCTACTTGTGTAGATAGGTTGTTGTGCTCCTCCATACTTTACAATGCAGCTCTGCTTGTGTAGATAGGTTGTTGTGCTCCTCCATACTTTACAATGCAGCTCTGCTTGTGTAGATAGGTTGTTGTGCTCCTCCATACTTTACAATGCAGCTCTGATTGTGTAGATAGGTTGTTGTGCTCCTCCATACTTTACAATGCAGATCTGCTTGTGTAGATAGGTTGTTGTGCCCCCCATACTTTACAATGCAGATCTGCTTGTGCAGATAGGTTGTTGCCCCCCCCATACTTTACAATGCAGCTCTGCTTGTGTAGATAGGTTGTTGTGCCCCCCCCCCATACTTTACAATGCAGCTCTGCTTGTGTAGATAGGTTGTTGTGCTCCTCTATACTTTACAATCAGCGCTGCTTGTGTAGATAAATTGTTGGGCCCCCCATACTTTACAATCAGCTCTGCTTGTGTAGATAAGTTGTTGTGCCCCCATATGTTACAATGCAGCTCTGCTTGTGTAGATAGGTTGTTGTGCCCCTCCATACTTTACAACCAGCTCTGCTTGTGTAGATAGGTTGTTGTGCTCCTCCTTACTTTACAATCAGCTCTGCTTGTGTAGATAGGTTGTTGTGCCCCCATATGTTACAATGCAGCTCTGCTTGTGTAGATAGGTTGTTGTGCCCCCCATACTTTACAATGCAGCTCTGCTTGTGTAGATAGGTTGTTCTGCCCCCCCATACTTTAAAATGCAGCCCTGCTTGTGTTAAGTTGTTGTGCCCCCCATACTTTACAATTCGCTCTGCTTGTGTAGATAGGTCAGCTCTGCTTGTGTAGATAGGTTGTTCTGCCCCCCCATACTTTAAAATGCAGCTCTGCTTGTGTTGATAAGTTGTTGTGCCCCCCATACTTTACAATTAGCTCTGCTTGTGTAGATAGGTCAGCTCTGCTTGTGTAGATAGGTTGTTGTGCTCCTCCATACTTTACAATTAGCTCTACTTGTGTAGATAGGTTGTTGTGCTCCTTTATACTTTACAATGCAGCTCTGCTTGTGTAGATAGGTTGTTGTGCTCCTCCATACGTTACAATGCAGCTCTGCTTGTGTAGATAGGTTGTTGTGCTCCTCCATACTTTACAATTCAGCTCTACTTGTGTAGATAGGTTGTTGTGCTCCTCCATACGTTACAATGCAGCTCTGCTTGTGTAGATAGGTTGTTGTGCTCCTCCATACGTTACAATGCAGCTCTGCTTGTGTAGATAGGTTGTTGTGCTCCTCCATACTTTACAATCAGCTCTACTTGTGTAGATAGGTTGTTGTGCTCCTTTATACTTTACAATGCAGCTCTGCTTGTGTAGATAGGTTGTTATGCTCCTCCATACTTTACAATGCAGCTCTGCTTGTGTAGATAGGTTGTTGTGCTCCTCCATACTTTACAATCAGCTCTGCTTGTGTAGATAGGTTGTTGTGCCCCCCATACGTTACAATGCAGCTCTGCTTGTGTAGATAGGTTGATGTGCTCCTCCATACTTTACAATGCAGCTCTGCTTGTGTAGATAGGTTGTTGTGCCCCCCATACTTTACAATGCAGCTCTGCTTGTGTAGATAAGTTGTTGTGCCCCCCATACTTTACAATGCAGCTCTGCTTGTGTAGATAAGTTGTTGTGCCCCCCATACTTTACAATCAGCTCTGCTTGTGTAGATAGGTTGTTGTGCCCCCCATACTTTACAATGCAGCTCTGCTTGTGTAGATAAGTTGTTGTGCCCCCCATACTTTACAATGCAGCTCTGCTTGTGTAGATAAGTTGTTGTGCCCCCCATACGTTACAATGCAGCTCTGCTTGTGTAGATAGGTTGTTGTTTTATCTTAGTCCATGAAGAGCAGATCACATTTATAAAGGGGTGATTTCATCCTATTAATTGAGTAAATTGGAAAAGTCCTTGTAAAATAAGCAACTTTACAATTTACTTCTTGTTAAAAATCCCCTCCTTTCTCAATTCTATAGTTTGCTGCGCATTGCTGAGGTTGGCCAGTACCTTGGGCAAGGATTGCATGTTTGCAAGTGCTGCTCTGAGACTGGCTTCTTCCAGCAGAATCAGAGAGCGGGTAGTTTGGACCAGTGGCTCAGCCATGCCACGTGACTCGGCTATGCCACACAGCAGATCACCATCCACCCAGCAAGCAGGAAGCCCCGAGGTGTGCTGCTGAAGATAGGAAGTTAAAACAACCCCCTTGGTCACATTTCTGCCCAGTTGTCAGGTGCACACAGTCAAGCAATAGCAAAGCTCCTCCTAAAATACAGGATTTTAAAAGCAGCAGCTCAAAGGGAGAAGATACAGATTAAATATTAGAAAATACTTTTTGACGTTGAGGGTGATCAATGAGTGGAACAGGCTGCCACAAGAGGGGGTGAGTTCTCCTTCAATGGAAGTCTTTAAACAGAGGCTGGAAAGACATGTGTCTGAGACGAAGAAGTGGGGAACACATTTTTTGCTCAACTGTATGTAAGGTAGGTGTGCTCATAAGTAAGACTTAAGTATCCAAATTGTTCAAAAATTACTTATGCACTCAAAAATGCATGAAGAGTTATAATTTTATTCAAAGAACCATAGCAGACAGATACTCGTAGAAAGCGAATGTTTAGGCCTATTATGGCCTTTGTCAAGGTATATGTGAGTGTAAAAGGGTCTGGGGTCCCGCGGGGGAAAGTTTCTGTAGTGTACAGCAGATATACATTGAAAAAGGCAATAATAGGCTGAAACGTTGGCTTTCTGTGAGTATCTGTCTGCTATGGGTCTTTGAAGAAAAATTATAATTTTCATGTATTTTTGAGTGCCCAAGTAATTTTTGAACAATCTGTATGAGATGGTGTAGTGAATCCTGCATTGAGCAGGGGGTTGGACATGATGACCCTGGAGGACCCATCTAACTCTAACATTCTATGATTATTATTATTATTATTATTATATATTTTTATAGCACCATTTATTCCATGGCGCTTTACATGTGAATACGGGGTAAATATAGACAAATTCATTAAACATGAGCAAAAAACAAGGCACATGGGTACATAAGGAGGGAGGACCATGCCTGCGAGGGCTCACAGTCTGCTGGAATATGAAATGGAACATCACCAAACGTCACCGGTCACTACTGGGAGGTTATCATATAAGTGGAGACATAAGTCAGATGTAGATTCTGCAACTCACAGCGTTTCTTGGTGTATTACGAAACAGAGACTTATAAGGCTATGTGCACACGATGCGGATTTGCTGCGGATCCGCAGCGGATTTTTCCGTGCAGAAACGCTGCAGATCCGCATTGTGATTTACAGTACAATGTTATTCAATGGGGGGAAAAAAAGCTGTGCACATAGTGCGGAAAAATCAGTGCGGAATTGCTGCAGATTTCAAGGAAGTGCATGTCACTTCTTTTGTGCGGATCTGCAGCGGTTCTGCACCCCTCCATGTTAAAAATCTGCAGTGGCAAAATCTGCATCAATTCCGCATAAATAACGCACAAAATCAGCATAAAAACCGCGGCAAATCCGCGGCTGTGGATTCTGCCAGGAGATGCGGATTTTATACAGAAAATTCTGCACCTCTTTTCCTACGTGTGCACATAGCCTAACAAGGAGACATATTGCTATTTTGTATCATTTCCTTAACCCTGCTGTTCTGTTGGTCAAAAATGACCGACTTTGAACTTCAATATTCTTTAAAATATTCAAGATGCGGCTCTGAAACCCGTGGCCGACCGACCCATCCTCATTTAAGTCAATCAACCACAAGTTTCAGAACCGCATCTTGAACACCCCAAAAAATACCAAAGTTCAAAATAGGTCTCCCCAGACCGAACAGAACAGCAGGGTTAAAGAGCATATTTAGTAAATAGTAAATCACACTCCAAACCTCATTCTTTGTTCAAAGTTTAATCGAGACTTTTTGTGTTTCTGATTTCAGCTGGCCTTAAGGGGCCCGTCTGGTCCAATGGGACTTACTGGAAGACCCGGTCCATTGGTGAGTAATGAAGGCTTCATGTCATGGAAGTTAGATGACCCTGAACATTCGGTACAGTTGTGTGACTAGTGTGATATTAAGACTGTACTTTACTGCTGTTTTCTTCTAGGGGTCTCCAGGTCCTTCAGGATTGAAGGGAGAATCAGGTGATCTAGGGCCACAGGTAAAATATCTACATAAGACACTGCTCTGAGCGCAGGAATCTCATTCATGTTATTAATCTGTCGTATACTGTGCAGACCGTAATGACTATTCCATCTGTTTATGGTGACAACCAGCCCCTGTATCGTAGCAAAAGTTGTCACGAACCCTTGTTACTGATATAATGACGTGGTCAGACCGCACACCTTGTAATAAAGTATCAGCTAAAGATTTATTTTCTTTAAAAAATTAGTAACAATATAAAGTCCTTGCCTTTTATGTGCCGTTTCTAGTCTGCCCTCACTCACTGTTGCCCAATGAAGTCTGCAGCCTAACGGCACCCAGTCCACAGGCCATCATAGTAATCGTGCCGCACATCATGGCTCCTGTTAACAATGGACACAGCAAATGAGGGCAGAATAAAGTGTTAAAAATATAGTTTACTTCATGGAAAACCGCTTTGGGCCTATAGGAAGAATGAAACCTGCCTGATATGTTTGTCATATTTCCCGTGGATCTCCACTTCTCAGCTGGAAATGGGTCTCCGATTCCTGGAAGGGCTCAGATAGGGTCTGTTATGCCATAAAAGTCATGTAATGGGAGCAGCTATCCTCTAACATCTTGTCTTGTGGCTGAGAAGTAAAGCAGGGTTGCCAGCCACATATTGAATTTTCCTCTTTTATTCTCATGAGACTGTCCTTGTTGTATATAGTGCAGTTTATTTTGCCGCTATTTCATGCATTCCTGGGGTCTCTCCATGTTTATCTTGCAGGGTCCTCGTGGTTCTCAAGGAACTTCTGGACCAGCAGGAAAGCCTGGACGAAGGGTAGGTGCACAGATCTTCCATCGCAGGCATTACTGTAATGCAATCGCCTACAACCGGGGGACAATCTCTGACAATGTGCAGTAAGTTACAAGATAACTTCTGCTACTTCTCCTATATTCCAGGGACGGGCAGGAAGTGATGGTGCTCGAGGTATGCCTGGACAGACTGGACCTAAGGTATGGAGTATTGCGTGTGTTTCTTAAGCCTTGTAAGAAGTACCCATAATAACTGATCGTTTTTATTTGTTTTTAGGGTGACCGAGGATTTGATGGTTTGGCTGGTTTGCCTGGTGAAAAGGGTCATCGTGTAGGTTCAGTTCTACTCATCTGACAATTTTCAGCTGTTATAGGCAATTATTTTGAGGGGGTTAATATATTTTATTGGTAATTGTTAGGGTGAATCTGGTCCCCACGGGCCTCCCGGACCGCCAGGAGAGGATGGTGAGAGGGTAAGCAAATCATCCCATAAATATAATATCGTGTCCATCGTGCGATACCTGCTGCAGGTGTAGGGGCGAGCATCGGGGCCTTGTCAATGGGGTTGTTGAAATGATGTACTCAAAAGTCTTGTTGGGTTTTTTTAGGGCGATTATGGAGAGGTCGGACCTCGAGGATTGCCAGGTGAACCTGTAAGTATTTTGCCCATGAGAGTTTTTTTTAAGCTGGGTAGGATATTATTAGTATTCACATTGCAGAGTCCTGCGTTGTTGGAGATGCTGGCAGTACTTTTTCTTTCATAGTTGTATATCGCTTTTTACGCTGCAAAGAAAAACAACTGTGTGTAACACTAAAGGGGCCCAAACACTTTCAATGCAAGTCAGAAAACAGGTCATCAGTCCAATGTATAACAGGCTATCCCCACTTTACCCTAAATGCAGATATGAGGGAAAAGGATTGGACTGCTGGGTCACAACAGGTCTGATCCTTTGTTCATGCAGGTGAGAAGCCGCTGCCAAAGAATCCTAGCAGCAGCTCATACATGAACGCTCAGCTGAGCCCAGCAGACAATGAGAGCGGAAATCGCATGTTTTATTTCCAGGTCACCTCAGAAACAGAATCTGGTCCTGCAGAGTCAGGATAGTATCACATTACATTTCTGCCTCCTCCAGGGACCCTGAAAAATGAGATTCAGGCGAAACTCCACCAAGGTCATTGAGGCAATTCTTTTTACCTTGGACCAGATGACCTTTTTTTTTGGCAATGGTTTTTTTTTTAATGCTGGATTTCATTTTGTGTCCGGCCTGTAAGATGTTCACCACTGGAAAAAATTCAGATTTGCAGAATTTGCAGTCATGGACCATTATACTCAGAGACGCTGGCAATTGCCCTACTACTCCGTCCACACCTAGTTACTTTTCTAAAACTCTCCATAGCTGAAATGTTTGTATATAGCCTGGCATTCAGGATTATATGCATGGAGGATTCAACCATTACATAGCAAGGCCACCATTATGTCAGATTTATGCATTGTAGATTATTATATTATCTACTTTATCATATTAATTCATATGTTTGTATTTATAGGGACCACGTGGTTTACTTGGACCAAAGGGACCTCCTGGGCCCCCTGGACCACACGTAAGTCTTTCTTCCTCTTCATTATCCTGCAGGTGGTAACATCGGGAAGGTTGGTGTCAGGCTATGTGGGAGGCAGTGGTTGCTGTATCTGCAGTAATCCTTCTCTCACGTCATCCCACAGACCCACACAAACTATCTTAATGGGTAATGAGCCTGAAGTGGGCAAATTACTGCACATTTTATCCTCTTATTAAAATATTGCTGGTAAGTTGCATTGTGCAGAAGCACAGAGCAGCGAAGATGCAGAAAACCGGATCTGTCGTTACAGCTCTGGTGATAAATTATCATTGGTTCTAATGCTGTGACACATGCGATACTTATGTCTTCCCACCATCATATCGAGGCTGATGCTTTTACCCTGCCCTTATTTTGCTGACCGTTCATTCTACAATTCTAGTTGTTCACTGCAAATGTGATAATTGATTATATGTTTCCACTGATGTGTGAGTAATACAAATTTTCCCATGTTTGTCATGTTTTCTTCCGGTCCCCAAAACAGGGCGTTTCTGGCATGGACGGACCAGTTGGACCCAAAGGCAGTGTGGTGAGTATTAATATATGAGATTAGTAAGGCAGCCATTTATATAATCACATCTTGGTGAATACTCTTTGTTTCTATGCTGACTTTGCTTTACTTATTTTTAGGGACCACAAGGTGAGCCAGGACCCCCTGGTCAGCAAGGAAACCCAGGTGCACAGGTGAGGCTGAAGTACTAGGATGTAGCTATGTAGTCAATAATGTATACGGAATAAGTAGGGACTGGAGCATAAAAGTGGGGTTCATTGGTCACTTAGGCTAACACAACACCCACAGGTCTCAATTTGGGTCAATGAATATGATGAAGGCCAAAAAAGGCTCTGAAGCTGCACTTGTCCTAAAAAATATAAAAATAAGAAAAGGAATGCATGGAAGAGGAGAATGCACGAGAACTGTGGTGATGGACCAAGAGGATGCGGATGGTTGGGATAGACGGGAAAGAAAAGGGCTAGATGGTTTTAGAAGTATAAATGAGACCTGATTATGGGCTTTACTTCCAGGCCCACCCTCTTATCCCCATCACTGTATTCCTAAGATCCACCACATAATAGTCAATGAGACTTGTCCTTAACTTTTCAACAGTGGTGGAGATAAATATTCGTTAAAGCCTCCCTCACCTGCGATAAAAAATAGTATGTTCCCACATGATTAAAACCTGCCATTTTTTTCTGCTTTTGTCTACATCAGAATGCACAATTGCCATCTACTCTGATTATTGTCATTTTTGCTGATTTTGGTGCAGATTTGCTTCAGAGTTTTTTTTAAATCTGATTCTTAGTGCATCAATGCTGAGATCCTGCACTTGAAAAAACTGCACCACAAAAATATAGAGCTCAGCAACATCTTTGGACTCACACTGGTTCGGACTCGGCATTATATCACATCCACTTTGTTTGAACTGTTAAATGCAGGAGATTTCCTGCTTAAAAAACCTGCAACACCTATGCTACGTGGGAACATGGCTCAAGGTCCACTGTAAATCCTGTAATTCTGGGATTCGTGCTGCAGTAGATATAACGTGACATATTGTAGTTCCTGCAGATTTCCTTTCCCAGTAACTTCATCTCTGAACAGTCAATGTCCTTGGTTCCAGACTTTCTCGCATTCCCAGAATAACCTTGTGAGTGCCAACTAGATTTCCCTTCTGTAACCTCTGGTTTTATTTATGAAGTGTCCAGATGGTGAAGTACAAGTGTGAGATTCCCACTGGGCCGCCATCTTGAAGGTTGATCTTCTGGTGACCTTTTTGTAGATTCTGAATTTTAATAGGGGCAAACAAATTTACTTGAGTGACTTGATGGAAAGTCGGACAGATTGATGGCACTGTAGTCATGTCAGGAGCTGCCGCAAATGTCCCTCAACACTCGTAGAATAAAATGTTATAGATAAGTGTGCAGATACGAGATAAATATGAAATACATGGATAGATATGAAATAGATGGATAAGATATAGATGCAAGAGGTAGATGGATAATAGATATGAGAAAGATGGATAATAGATACAAGGATAGATATGAGATAGATACAAGAGATAGATATGAGATAGATACTTATACTTTGGCTTATATAATAAAAGTACCACTCCTGTATGATTAATGATTTTCTGATTCATTTCTTTAGATATTCTCATCCTTTTTTTCCTGTGATGATAATAAATAATAAACCTTGAAGTTTCTTTCCTGATTATATGATGTCTCTATTTTACTCTGCAGGGTCTTCCGGGTCCTCAGGGGGCTATTGGGCCACCAGGAGAAAAGGTAATGTGTAAAATGTCCCAGCTGCTGTGTCCTCCCCACAATAACATCTGTTGCAGAGCGAGGCTCCCATACAGCAGCGTCTGTCCATATGTCTTGCCTTTCATGTCAGTACTGGAGACCGGGAGATGTGTAGGGATAAAATGTTGACCTCGCCCATTAATAACGCTGTTTACATAAATCCTATACAGCCATAGCTACAGAGAGCGATCAGCTTTCATGTTTCCATTATACACGAAATAAATCACATAACATGTAATATAAACCACACGTTCCTCGCCTGTAACCATCCAAACATGAGCAAAATACATGTGCAACACCATGGACCTCGCTGTCTCCCTGGATGGTGGGAGCCACCAGGAATGGTAGATAGATGGGGTGTCATCAAGAACTTTCCATGACTCTTTATTTTATATTAAAAACACAATAGGACGGTCAGTGAGGCTTCGGTGTGGCAAAATATAACATTGCCTAGTAATACTGATGATACATTAAATCCTCATTTTAGGGCCATGTACAGAATCATCAGCAACAACATCACCCAAATGCAAAAAGAGAGTGAGGAAAATGTAGAGAGGGGGAGGACGATTGTTCCATAAACATCATATATTACCAATCTGTAGGTGGTGGACGTCCATTGGGGTCATCACTGATTACAAATGTACTACACCGTGTGGCATTTGTCTATGCTCACTACCACCATTCACACAGGAGACCATAGACTCCTTATTCTTGTAATTCCCAATGATCGGTTCCCCAGTGATCATACCCTTATCACCTTCTCTGTATAGTAGAGTTGACCAATAAGTTTCTCAGGACTCTGGTCTGACATCCTTGTCGGTACTCTGTGGTATCCTGACCAGGGTCCTGTGAACTTCCTTGGCCATGTTGTTCAGCCATCATTTACCTCTAACAGCTGCAGTAGGACCTCACCTCCGCCCGCACTTGTTAAATTGTGAAATGCCGCTGTCAATCTGTGATCGCAGCATTTACCGTGTGTCCCGGGGGCGCTGCTCTAACTGGCCATGGGCACACTCACAACATAATTGCGGGGGGCCAATGGGTTGCCGTGGCATTTGGAGGTCTGCAGAATGGGCTGTCATGACAGATGTGGGTCTGCTGAATGGAGTGCCAGGACAGCTGGGGGTTATGTTTTAAAAAATCTGGAAAAAAATACAAATAAGTCCTTTTCCCCCCATTAAAAATTAAGAAAGAAAAAAAACTTTAAAATACACGTGATATCTCCATGTTCATAAAAGTCTGATTTATCAAAATATAAAATGAATTAGCCTGATCGGTAAACGGTGTAAATAACAAATAAAATCAAATCCCAGCATTGCGTTTTTTTGGCTGGCACAATAACTAAAAAAAATGCAATAAAGGGCGATCAAAACATTATATCTACCCCAATATAGTATTGATTAAAACATTGTTTCATGGCACAAAATACAAGCCCAGACAAAAATTGAAAACGTCACAGCTTTTAAAATGTAACAACTAGAAAAATGTTTTATTTTACAAATTTCCAAAATGCATTTTTGGTATCTCCATAATTGTACTAACCTCGAGAATTATATTTCCAGATCATTTTCACTACGTACTGAACACTGTATAATTGCATTGCACCATTGCATAATTGTGCTTTTTTTCTGCTATTTCTCAGCACTTGGATTTTTTTCACACTTTTCAGTACATTACATGGTCAAATAAATGTTTGTGGGACAAGTTATCAAAATACAACTCGTCCACAAAAAACAAGCCCTCACTCGGGTATGTCAAATGGAAAATAGGTTATGGCTTTTGGAAGTGGGAGGTGAGCGCAAAAAAATGGAACTCCTCTGGTCAGGAAGAAGTTAAGAGATTTTTGGTACAGAGTAGCGTATTCTACCCTAAATGTACGTCATGTCCAGATGTGTCAGGTCATGATAGGTGGGACGCAGTACATGGATCCGCACTTGTCTGCTGGATGCTGCTCCAGCCGCTTTGGATGCTGCACAAGACAAGGAGCATTTTCTGATAAATATGATAATTACATTCATCCCTTGTACCATGAATAGACACATTTCATATTCCTTGCAGCCTGAGAATATTTATATCATTTCCCTAAGATGGAAAATACATTGAAATTATTATTGTTCACAAGATAAAAAATAAAATCTGCGATTACTCTGCATTTGATGTTTTCAAGCGCCTTACACTCCGACTCCTCTGACCGCCGCTCAGCATCTATATGGGCTGCTAATAATTATTTTCAGGAATTCAAAGCTGCAATGATGAGCGCACAAATTTACATAACTTTCCATATTCATAAGGACTGAATGTTGATGTTATTTTGATGCAAAACGTTCGAAAATATTGTTTGCTGAGGCATAAGCTGCAAGTCTGAATTTATCTTTTTGTGATTTTCAGGGACCATTGGGAAAACCTGGTTTACCTGGAATGCCGGGAGCAGATGGTCCACCTGTAAGTGTCACGTCCCGGTCCTCTCCATATGAAGGGTATGACTGGGGACGTTCATCTCTATTTCTGCCTGCCACGTCCCACAGAGGACTACGATTAACATAATGCAAAGGAAGATACCTGTCTGTGGAAAATGATTATTAAAAAGGGTCAAGTTCCCAAGAGTGAGACCCTGCAGCTGTTCTATGGTGGAGGCCTCTTATGCATCCTACAAACACAGGAATGAGGAACTGACAGGAAGAAGAGCGTGCCAATACACTGTCCGATACCTGACAGCCAACAGCCATGTCTCTTGATTTTCCCCATACACATGAAAGAAAGCCACTGTCAGACTCTGTCCTTCTCTTCCTCCAGATTTCCCTGTCCTCCTAGTCCTCTAGATTTTTCTGTCCTTCTCTTCCTCCAGACTCCTCCAGACTCCTCTTCCTCCAGACTCCTCTTCCTCCAGACTCCTCTTCCTCCAGACTCCTCTGTCCTCTTCCTCCAGACATCTCTGTCCTCCTCTTCCTCTAGACATCTGTCCTCCTCTTCCTCCAGACAAACGTCGTCCTCTTCCTTCAGACATCCGTCCTCCTCTTCCTCTAGATATATCTGTCTTCCTCTTTCCAGACTCCTCTGTCTTCCTCTTTCCAGGCTCCTCTGTCTTCCTCTTTCCAGACTCCTCTGTCTTCTTCTTTCCAGACTCCTCTGTCTTCCTCTTTTAGACGTCTTCCTCCTTCAGACTCCTGTCTTCCTCTTTCCAGACTCCTCTGTCATCCTCCTTCAGACTCCTCTGTCATCCTCCTTCAGACTCCTCTGTCTTCCTCCTTCCTGACTCCTCTGTCTTCCTCCTTCAGACTCCTGACTTCCTCTTTCCAGACTCCTCTGTCTTCCTCCTTCCAGACTCCTCTGTCTTCCTCCTTCCTGACTCCTCTGTCTCCCTCCTTCAGACTCCTCTGTCTTCCTCCTTCCATACTCCTCTGTCTTCCTCCTTCCAATCTCCTCTGTCTTCCTCCTTCAGACTCCTCTGTCTTCCTCCTTCTGACTCCTCTGTCTTCCTCCTTCCAGACTCCTCTGTCTTCCTCCTTCCAGACTCCTCTGTCTTCCTCCTTCAGACTCCTCTGTCTTCCTTCTTCAGACTCCTCTGTCTTCCTCCTCTGTAGCCCTTCAGACCCTGCTGAAGTGGCTTATCACCCAGGAATAATTTTTGATTCCTCAGGAAAACCCCATAGACATTAGATGGTCGCCTAATCTTGCCAAAATTGTTAGTTTATTCTGACTTTAATAGGGTTTTCTGTTTTTTTTTTTTTTAATAGAAGTCTGCGGTCACCCTACGTAACAGCAGACTTTAGAATCCTGACAGAGTACAGAGCACATGCTGTCATCAGTATTGTTGGCGAGAGTGGGTGGTGATTTGTATATTTCCGGCCACATTGCAGCTAGATATACCTGGCTTCATCGTCACAAGTGAGTTGAGAGAAGCTAGTCACGTCTAGTCGACATGTGTCCCCATCTTTGCAAAGTGCATCATTGTGGGCACGTGATCACCCACTCTCACCGGTGAATTCTGACAGCATGTACTCTGCACTATGTCAGGAGTCTGCACTTACTTAGAGTGTCTACCTATAAACACAAGGAAGCCAAATACATTAAAATTATTTATTCTTTATTACATAACCATTGTACACATTAAAAAGGGTTATGGAGGAGACACAAATACAAAATTAACTGCTCAACATGAAGGTTAGGTATATCTTAAGAAATCTTGAAAAAAGCTGCTTAGTTATAGCAATACTGTAAATAAGTTCTTTTGAAATTGTGAATATTCCAAATCAAATATCTGTCTAATGGAAACTCATACATAAATAATGGTCATCAACTACTGAAAGCTTGAAAAAAGTACCGTATGTCCCACATCAGAGTCACCTGACTATAAAAAGATGATAATATGCCTTTCACTAAATTATTGCCAAATATGGCTACCATAAAGTGCTATGCACTCATAGTAAACAAAAAAGGTATACTCAATTCAGGAGGCTGTTCGGACTGACAATTATATAGAAGTTGTATCAAAAGAACTGGCTAAATTAGCCCAAGGAAACATTGCATTCGCGGAGCAGTTAGTACTTGTAAGGATCTATGTGCAAAATTATTCGGCTTATATAGTACCTGTTTGCCTGAAAAGATGTACATGTATAGATGGTTTGTATAGGAGTTTGTGCATATGGAAAATATCCTTTATAAAATAGGTATTAAGTCAAGTGATTGGTTAAATACTTCATTTGTTGTATTTCAAGTACGGTATATTTACAAAGAAATATAAATAAATATAGGAGAAGTTCTCAAGTGAGATCATATAGCAAAACCATATCTTACAGAGGATCCCATTGAACCAATTGTAAACATAATATTAAATATGGCAATTCAGAATTAGTGTATGTTATATAGCAGGCAAACTGGAAAAGATATAGGTAAGATATACATGACCTGGTTGTGCAGTATGGCGCCCCGACGCGCGTTTGCTTTAGCTTTGTCCTAGGGGTTCGATAGATTTTAGAGTGACTTCTGACTTCTATCGGAAGAATGGAAAACCCCATTAAATTTGTATATCTGGGTCTTTACAGCACATTTTTCCCTTTTTAAGAAACCGGGAACAATAAAATAAAGCTGATTCTCCCCAACACTGATTAGAAGGATATGGAGGATGGTCCCCATCTTGCTTTTTGTTATGGAAAATGATCTTATCTACTGTTTATAGACAGAAATTAATGTAGGTTTTACATTGATGTCCAGTGTCGTAGTTCTCTCTAACCATGTAGGACAGCTGCGGCTTGTAGCATCCGCCCCCTCATTGCTTATAAAAATATGACGCCCATATTTCATAATAAAAAAGATTAGACCCCAGCAGTTAGCAGTGGCCACCACATGTGGAGCTGCTGATCACACATTTCAGCATTATGGTGGGAATTACATGCACTGAGCACCAAGAATCGGAATGCCAGATAAGGTTTCCAGAACAGAATTTTTTTAACAAGGCGAGAAATAGGTAAATGTCAGCCGTGGACGGTAATGTGGATCCATTCCTTCCATGACTGTGGATTATTCTGAGCTTCGAACCAAAAATACCCTTTGTGATATCCAGAGTGGGCTGCGGCCGATGGTATGCAACCTTCATGTTTTTATAATCCATGTACACGGCTGCTGCTGGTGAGATGTGAGGCGGCTGCATGTAGTTAATCTCACTAGTGATAAGAAATCTCACAATTTCTTCTTCATATTACAGGGTCATCCAGGTAAAGAAGGCCCCTCAGGAGAAAAAGGAACCCAGGTACGGAGGTTGTGTCTGCAACACACTGATGTATCAGATACATAGTCATAACACAGTACTTTACAGACATCAGAGTAGCTGCTGTACATGAAGGTAGTGGCCCACAGGTCTCAAGAGAATCTAGTGTGGAAGACTCTCTTCTTGTATATAGTGATATAGAGCATGCGAGAATATCCTGGGTGTCTCCTATGTACAGCTGGTATAACCTGGGCATCTCCTGTATAGAATTACAGCAGGGATAACCTGGGTATCTTCTGTATATAATTATATAATTACAGCTGGTATAACCTGGGCATCTTCTGTATATAATTACAGCAGGGATAACCTGGGCATCTTCTGTATATAATTACAGCAGGGATAACCTGGGCATCTCCTGTATCTAATTACCTACCTACATCTGGTATAACCTGGGCATCTCCTGTATATAATTACAGCATGAATAACCTGGACATCTTCTTTATATAATTATATATGTACAGCTGGTATAACCTGGGCATCTCCTGTATATAATTACAGCAGGGATAACCTGGGCATCTTCTGTATATAATTACAGCAGGGATAACCTGGGCATCTCCTGTATCTAATTACCTACCTACATCTGGTATAACCTGGGCATCTCCTGTATATAATTACAGCATGAATAACCTGGACATCTTCTTTATATAATTATATATGTACAGCTGGTATAACCTGGGCATCTCCTGTATATAATTATATATCTACAGCTGGTATAACCTGAGCATCTCCTGTATAAAATTATATATGTACAGCTAGTATAACCTGGGCATTTTCTGTATATAATTATATATCTACAGCTGGTATAACCTGGGTATCTCCTGTATATAATTATATATGTACAGCTGGTATAACCTGGGCATCTTCTGTATATAATTATATATCTACAGCCGGTATAACCTGGGTACCTCCTGTATATAATTATATATGTACAGCTAGCGTAATCTAGGCATCTCCTATATATAATTATATATCTACAGCTGGTATAACCTGGGCATCTTCTGTATATAATTATATATCTACAGCTGGTATAACCTGGGTATCTCCTGTATATAATTATATATGTACAGCTGGTATAACCTGGGCATCTCCTGTATATAATTATATATCTACAGCTGGTATAACCTGAGCATCTCCTGTATAAAATTATATATGTACAGCTAGTATAACCTGGGCATTTTCTGTATATAATTATATATCTACAGCTGGTATAACCTGGGTATCTCCTGTATATAATTATATATGTACAGCTGGTATAACCTGGGCATCTTCTGTATATAATTATATATCTACAGCCGGTATAACCTGGGTACCTCCTGTATATAATTATATATGTACAGCTAGCGTAATCTAGGCATCTCCTATATATAATTATATATCTACAGCTGGTATAACCTGGGCATCTCCTGTATATATATATGTACAGTTGGTATAACCTGGGCATCTTCTGTATATAATTATATTTCTACAGCTGGTATAACCTAGGCATCTCCTATATATAATTATATATCTACAGCTGGTATAACCTGGGCATCTCCTGTATATAATTATATATCTACAGCTGGTATAACCTGAGCATCTCCTGTATAAAATTATATATGTACAGCTAGTATAACCTGGGCATTTTCTGTATATAATTATATATCTACAGCTGGTATAACCTGGGTATCTCCTGTATATAATTATATATGTACAGCTGGTATAACCTGGGCATCTTCTGTATATAATTATATATCTACAGCCGGTATAACCTGGGTACCTCCTGTATATAATTATATATGTACAGCTAGCGTAACCTAGGCATCTCCTATATATATAATTATATATGTACAGCTGGTATAACCTGGGCATCTCCTGTATATAATTATATATGTACAGTTGGTATAACCTGGGCATCTTCTGTATATAATTATATTTCTACAGCTGGTATAACCTAGGCATCTCCTATATATAATTATATATCTACAGCTGGTATAACCTGGGCATCTCCTGTATATAATTATATATGTACAGTTGGTATAACCTGGGCATCTTCTGTATATAAGTATATATCTACAGCTGGTATAACCTGGGCATCTCCTTTATATAATTATATATGTACAGCTGGTATAACCTGGGCATCTTCTGTATATAATTATATATGTACAGCTAGCGTAACCTAGGCATCTCCTATATATAATTATATATCTACAGCTGGTATAACCTGGGCATCTTCTGTATATAATTATATATCTACAGCTGGTATAACCTGGGCATCTCCTTTATATAATTATATATGTAGAGCTGGTGTAACCTGGGCATCTTCTGTATATAATTATATATGTAGAGCTGGTGTAACCTGGGCATCTTCTGTATATAATTATATATCTACAGCTGGTATAACCTGGGCATCTTCTGTATATAATTATATATCTACAGCTGGTATAACCTGGGCATCTCCTTTATATAATTATATATGTAGAGCTGGTGTAACCTGGGCATCTTCTGTATATAATTATATATGTAGAGCTGGTGTAACCTGGGCATCTTCTGTATATAATTATATATGTAGAGCTGGTGTAACCTGGGCATCTTCTGTATATAATTATATATGTTTGTCTGGTTTAAATCAATTTATTGGACCATCAAGAGCTTCAAAGTGAAAAGTTCAATTGGTGGACTTCAGGGTGCTCAAGAAAGTCCAGCCAGTGCCAGGAGTGTCCCCTGAAGAGGATTCAGCTCCAGGATCGTTTCCACACCAGTGCAGAGCTTGTTCAGAAATGGCAGCCGACTGGTGTCACTACATCCGCACTCACAGCAAGGCAAAGGCTTTTGGAGGTTGATTGGTGTCGAGAAAGGCAACAAATATGCCACTTCTTTCCAAGATGAACGTCAAGGACAGACTGACGTTTTGCAGGAAGTACAGGGATTGAACTGCAGAGGACATGAAGTTATTTTTAATGAAGCCTCTTCACATTGTTTGAGACTTTTGGAAGGATGATTGTCCTGAGAAAAAGAAGGTGTATATAATTACAGAGTATTTTTCGGAGTAGAAGACACATTTTTTAACCAGAAGAGCTCTTGTTAAAAAGTGTGTGCATCTTATAGTCCGAAGGCAGCTTCCTGTGATGGAGGAGAACGGTGACGCTGTGTCCTTCCCGATCACGGAAAGAGGTCCGTCTCCCCTCTGCACGAATCTATGTGATCAGAGCAGAAGGGGAAGCTTACCGAGCAGAACGCAGGAGCTGAGCAGCCGAAGAACCTTCTGCATCAGTCATTCTAGGGCCCTCCCGGTCATGTGACTGATCACATGACCTCAAAGTGCTTGAATTAAAGGGAACCTGTCACCCCGTTTTTTGAGATTGAGCTATAAATACTGTTAAATAGGGCCTGCGCTGTGTGTTCCTATAGTGTATGTAGTGTACCCCGATTCCCTATGTATGCTGAGAAATAACTTACCAAAGTCGCCGTTTTCGCCTGTCAATCAGGCTGGTCAGGTCGGGAGGGCGTGGTGACATCGGTGGTTCTTCCTCAGCTTTACGTTGGTGGCGTAGTGGTGTAGTGGTGAAGACACAGCGCGCGATCTGCGCTGTAATCCCTTGCATCGGTGGGGGCGGCCATCTTCCTGGGGCCGCGCGTGCGCAGATCGAGTGCTCTGCTGCACGGGGCTTCAGGAAAATGGCCGCGGGATGCCGCGCGTGCGCATTAGAGATCGCGGCGGCCATTTTCCCAAAGCCGAGATGCAAACTCGGCTTTGGGAAAATGGCCGCCGCGATCTCTAATGCGCACGCGCGGCATCCCGCGGCCATTTTCCTGAAGCCCCGTGCAGCAGAGCACTCGATCTGCGCACGCGCGGCCCCAGGAAGATGGCCGCCCCCACCGATGCAAGGGATTACAGCGCAGATCGCGCGCTGTGTCTTCACCACTACACCACTACGCCACCAACGTAAAGCTGAGGAAGAACCACCGATGTCACCACGCCCTCCCGACCTGACCAGCCTGATTGACAGGCGAAAACGGCGACTTTGGCAAGTTATTTCTCAGCATACATAGGGAATCGGGGTACACTACATACACTATAGGAACACACAGCGCAGGCCCTATTTAACAGTATTTATAGCTCAATCTCAAAAAACGGGGTGACAGGTTCCCTTTAATCTAGTGAAAAGTCCAGCAACTGGTTAACTCCTGCAGCTTCCGTGGAGGTCCTGATCAGGAACTGCAAGCTGTGGTAATATAGTGTGTGTGTGTGTGTGTGTGTGTGTAAATGTGCCTGTAGCAGAGCTGTGCATATTTATGTGCACTAATATGCAAATATCCAAGAATGAAACAATATTAAGTACTAGCTCAAACAATATAAATTATATTGATGAAAAAAAACAAAGCCTAAGTACCAAGTATATTATATTTACAAAAATCTTTTATGAATCATAATTTTTTACAAAAAAACTAAAAAAAAATGTCAAAAAACATTTAAAAAAAAGCCACATTAGAGGCTGCAAGAAAACCAAAAAGCAGTCTAGGGAGTCCTGTAAGATTCATCCTAAACTCACATGTAAGTTCTAAATTAACATATATAAAGTGCAAAAAAGGTGCTTAATGCTGTCAAATAAGTAATACCTATTGATCCAATAGAGTGCTAAATAAATCTTCTATATAATTGTCTAATGGTCACTTCCGTCTTTCTGTCTGTCACGGATATTCATTGGTCGTGGCCTCTGTCTTTCATGGAATCCAAGTCGCTGATTGGTCTCGCCAGCTGCCTGTCATGGCTGCTGCGACCAATCAGCGACGGCCACAGTCCGATTAGTCCCTTTCTACTCCCCTGCAGTCAGTGCCCGGCGCCGACTCCATACTCCCCGCAGTCACCACTCACACAGGGTTTATGCCAGCGGTAACAGACCGCGTTATGCCGCGGGTAACTCACTCCGTTACCGCCGCTATTAACCCTGTGTGTCCCCAACTTTTTTCTATTGATGCTGCCTATGCAGCGTCAATAGTAAAAGGATCTAATGTTAAAAATAATTAAAAAAAATAAAAAATCATTATATACTCACCTTCCGCCACCTTTCCCGCTCCTCGCGACGCTCCGGTAACCGCTCCATGCAAGCGGCAGGTTCCGGTGGCAAGGATGGTATGCGACAAGGACCTGCCATGACGTCACGGTCATGTGACCGCGACCTCATCACAGGTCCTGCGCGCAAAGGACCTGCCATGACGTCACGGTCAAGTGACCGCGACGTCATCACGGGTCCTGCGCTACCAAACCTGGGACCGGAAGCTGCCGAGTGCACCGCACACAGGCGACATGACTACAAGGGTTCCCTCGGAAGGTGAGTATATGTTAATTTTTAAGTTTTTAACCTGTGACATACGTGGCTGGGCAATATACTACGTGGCTCTGTGCTGTATACTACGTCGCTGTGCAATATACTACGTGGCTCTGTGCTGTATACTACGTCACTGGGCAATATACTACGTGGCTGGGCAATATACTACGTCAATGGGCAATATACTACGTGGCTGGGCAATATACTACGTGGCTGGGCAATGTACTACGTGACTGGGCAATATACTACGTGACTGGGCAATATACTACGTGCCTGGGCAATATACTACATGGCTTGGCAATATACTACGTGGCTCTATGCTGTATACTACGTCGCTGGGCAATATACTACGTAACTGGGCAATATACTACGTGGCTGGGCAATATACTACGTCAATGGGCAATATACTACGTGGTTGGGCAATATACTACGTGACTGGGCAATATACTACATGGCTTGGCAATATACTACGTGGCTCTATGCTGTATACTACGTCACTGGGCAATATACTACGTAACTGGGCAATATACTACGTGGCTGGGCAATATACTACGTGACTGGGCAATATACTACGTGGTTGGGCAATATACTACGTGACTGGGCAATATACTACATGGCTTGGCAATATACTTCGTGGCTCTATGCTGTATACTACGTCACTGGGCAATATACTACGTAACTGGGCAATATACTACGTGGCTGGGCAATATACTACGTGACTGGGCAATATACTACGTGGTTGGGCAATATACTACGTGACTGGGCAATATACTACGTGGCTGGGCAATATACTACGTGGTTGGGCAATATACTACGTGGCTGGGCAATATACTACGTGGGCTGTGCAATATACTACGTGGACATGCATATTCTAGAATACCCGATGCGTTAGAATCGGGCCACCATCTAGTATGTATATAAAGTGCTTCAGATCGAACCATATATGATGCAAGCATAAATTTCAATGCAAAGCAGCCAGTGTTGCAATCATAAAGTGCTCATGCATACATAATCATAACACAGGAGAAACTTATATGTGAGTAGCGTCTGATGTAGGTGCTCCCGCCGCCCCAACGCACGTTTCGTGAAAGTCACTTCCTCAGGCATTCAAACTTATTTGTGTCAAGTTCTGTGCATGTTATCATGCCAAAATCACCAGGGTATGTAAACTTTTGATCAGGATCATTTGGATGTTTTGGGCTGTCATTATGATTTAAAAAGAGAAAACACAGTAGTTTGACAATAAATGGCTTCACCCAACCACTAACCATGAGTGCAGCAATAGTTTTGGTATTATCATTCATATTCTCTGAAAAAAAGCAGAGAAAGAAAAAACTCTGCCGGGGTATGTAAACTTTTGAGCACAACTGTATATCTATGGGCATGTAGCAGAGCTGTGTGTGTATAATACACACTGCAGAGATATGAACAATAGATTTATTACCTCCCTATTCTACCATAGTACATTAAAATGAATGATAACGACCTCTCCAATTTACACCACCATAGAAGTTTTAATTACAGTAATAGGAAAAATGTTTGTCCGATTTTCTGCTGTCTAAACCTGGGGTGCGTCTTATAGTCCGAAACATATTGTATATGTACTGCTGGTATAACCTGGGTTTTCTCTGTATATAATTGTATGTGTACAGATGCTATAATCCGGGCATCTGCTGTATATAATTATAGTCATGGCCGAAAGTAATGGCACCCTTGAAATTGTTCCAGACAATTAAGTATTTCTCTCAGAAAATTATTGCAATTACACATGTTTTGTTATACAAGTTTATTTCCTTTGTGTGTATTGGAACAACACAAAAAAAACAGAAAAAGGTCAAATTGAACATAATTTCACACAAAACTCAAAAATGGTCCTGACAAAATTATAGGCACCCTCAACTTAATATTTGGTTGCACATCCTTTGTAATAAATAACTGCAATCAATCGCTTCCTATAACCATCAACAAGCTTCTTACACCTCTCAACTGGAATTTCAGACCACTTTTCTTTTGTAAACTGCTCCAGGTCTCATATTTGAAGGGTGCCTTCTCCCAACAGCAATTTTAAGATCTCTCCGCATGTTTAATGGGATTTAAATCTGGACTGGTCACTTTAAAACTCTCTAGCACTTTGTTTCCATCTATTTCTGGTGGCTCCTTGAAGTATGTTTGGGGTCATTGTCCTGCTGGAAGACTTATGACCTAGGATGCAAACGCAGCTTTCTAACACTGGGCACTACATTGTGACCCAAGCTCCTTTTGGTAATCTTCAGATTTCATGATGCCTTGCGCACAGTAAAGGCATCCAGTGCCAGAGGCAGGAAAAAAAACATCTTTGAACCTCCACCATATTTGATTGTAGGTACGGTGTTCTTTGTAGGACTCATTCCATTTTCTGAAAACAGTAGAATGATGTGCTTTACCTAAAAGCTCTATCTTGGCCTCATCTGTCTACAAGACGCATTTCAAGGAGCATTTTGGCTTACTCATGTATGTTTTGTCAAGCTGCAATCTAGTTATTTTGTCACTGCGTCACCAGTGGGGTCCTCCTGGGTCTCCTGCCATATCTTTTCATTTCATCCAAATGCTGACGGATTGTTTGCGCTGACAGTGATGCACCCTGAACCAACAGGACAGCTTGAATTTCTTTGGAACTTGATTGGGACTGCTTATCCACCATCCGGACTATCCTGCGTTGAAACCTTTCATCAATTTTTCTCTGCCGTCCACATTCAGGGAGATTAGATACAGTGGACAAAGGAACATCAACATCTCTGGAGATGGACTTGTAAGCTTGAAATTGTTGATATTTTTCAACAATTTTGGTTCTCAAGTCCTCAGACAGTTCTCTTCTCCTCTTTCTGTTCTCCATACTTAGTGTGTCACATACAAACACACAATGCAAAGATTGAGAAAACTTCTCCCCTTTTTATCTCCTTTCAGGTGTGATTTTCATATTGCCCACACCTGTTACTTGCCACAGGTGAGTTTGAACGAGCATTACATGCTTGAAACAAAGTTGTTTATCCATAATTTTGGAAAGGTGCCAACAATATTATCTGGCCCATTTTGGGGGTTTTATGTGAAATTATTTCCAATTTGCCTTTTTTTCTCTGTTTTTTTTGTGTTGTTCCAATACACACAAAGGAAATATACTTGTGTATAACTAAATGCGTAATTGCAATAATTTCTGAGAGAAATACTTCTTCAATTTCTGAAACAATTTCAAGGGTGACAACACTTTCAGCCATGACTGTATACAGTGGGGGGAAATAAGTATTTGATCCCTTGCTGTTTTTGTAAGTTTGCCCACTGACAAAGACATGAGCAGTCTATAATTTTAAGGGTAGGTTAATTTTAACATTGAGAGATAGAATATCAGAGTATCAAAAATAAGATCCAGAAAATCACATTGTATCTACTATATAATTGTCTAAGGGTCACTTCTGTCTTTCTGTCTGCCCTTCTGTCTGTCACGGATATTCATTGGTCGCGGCCTCTGTCTGTCATGGAAATCCAAGTCGCTGATTGGTCGTGGCAAAACGCCCACGACCATTGCCACGACCAATCAGCGACTGGCACAGTCCGGCGGCAACATGGCTGCTCCTTCCTCCCCGCAGTCACTGCCCGCTCCATACTCCCCTCCAGTCAGCGCTCACACAGGGTTAATGGCAGCGTTGACTGCGGTGTAACGCACTCGGTTAACGCTGCTATTAACCCTATGTGACCAACTTTTTACTATTCATGCTGCCTATGCAGCATCAATAGTAAAAAGATCTAATGTTAAAAATAATTTAAAAAAATAAAAAATCGTTATGTACTCACCGTCCGTCGGCCCCCCGGATCAGGAACCGGCCTTTCCCGCTCCTCGCGACGCCACGGTGACTGCTCCATGCATTGCGGTCTCGCGAGATGATGACGTAGCGGTCTCGCGAGACCGCTACGTCATCATCTCGCGAGACGGCAATGCACTCTTCAGACCAGAGCGCGCGAGGAGCGTCGGTAACAGCTTCGATCCGGGGGCCAACGGAGGGTGAGTATATCGCTATTTTTAATTTTAATTCTTTTTTTTAACAGGGATATGATGCCCACATTGCTGCATGGGCTGTGCAATATACTACGTGGGCTGTGCAATATACTACGTGGGCTGTGCAATATACTACGTGGGCTGGGCAATATACTACGTGGGCTGTGCTATATACTGCGTGGGCTGTGCTATATACTACATGGGCTGTGCAATATACGCTGTGCAATGTACTGCGCGGGCTGTGCGATGTACTTCGTGGTCTGTGCAATATAGCGCGCGGGCTGTGCAATATAGTACGCGGGCTGTGCAATATAGTACGCGGGCTGTGCAATATAGTACGCGGGCTGTGCAATATACTGCGTGGGCTGTGTTATACACTATGTGGCCTGTGTTATACACTACGTGGCCTGTGTTATACAGTATGTGGCCTGTTACAGTTGTGGCCAAAAGTATTGACACCCCTGCAATTCTGTCAGATACTACTCAGTTTCTTCCTGAAAATGATTGCAATCACAAATTCTTTGGTATTATTATCATTATCATTTAATTTGTCTTAAATGAAAAAACACAAAAAAGAATGAAGCAAAAAGCAAAACATTGATCATTTCACACAAAACTCTAAAAATGGGCCAGACAAAAGTATTGGCACCCTCAGCCTAATACTTGGTTGCACAACCTTTAGCCAAAATAACTGCGACCAACCGCTTCCGGTAACCAACAATGAGTTTCTTACAATGCTCTGCTGGAATTTTAGACCATTCTTCTTTTTCAAACTGCTCCAGGTCCCTGATATTTGAAGGGTGCCTTCTCCAAACTGCCATTTTTAGATCTCTCCACAGGTGTTCTATGGGATTCAGGTCTGGACTCATTGCTGGCCACCTTAGAAGTCTCCAGTGCTTTCTCTCAAACCATTTTCTAGTGCTTTTTGAAGTGTGTTTTGGGTCATTGTCCTGCTGGAAGACCCATGACCTCTGAGGGAGACCCAGCTTTCTCACACTGGGCCCTACATTATGCTGCAAAATTTGTTGGTAGTCTTCAGACTTCATAATGCCATGCACACAGTCAAGCAGTCCAGTGCCAGAGGCAGCAAAGCAACCCCAAAACATCAGGAAACCTCCACCATGTTTGACTGTTGGGACCGTGTTCTTTTCTATGAATGCCTCTTTTTTTCTCCTGTAAACTCTATGTTGATGCCTTTGCCCAAATAGCTCTACTTTTGTCTCATCTGACCAGAGAACATTCTTCCAAAACGTTTTAGGCTTTTTCAGGTAAGTTTTGGCAAACTCCAGCCTGGCTTTTTTATGTCTCGGGGTAAGAAGTGGGGTCTTCCTGGGTCTCCTACCATACAGTCCCTTTTCATTCAGACGCCGACGGATAGTATGGATTGACACTGTTGTACCCTCGGACTGCAGGGCAGCTTGAACTTGTTTGGATGTTAGTCGAGGTTCTTTATCCAACATCCGCACAATCTTGCTTTCAAATCTCTTGTCAATTTTTCTTTTCCGTCCACATCTAGGGAAGTTATCCACAGTGCCATGGGCTTTAAACTTCTTGATGACACTGCGCACAGTAGACACAGGAACATTCAGGTCTTTGGAGATGGACTTGTAGCCTTGAGATTGCTCATGCTTCCTCACAATTTGGTTTCTCAAGTCCTCAGACAGTTCTTTGGTCTTCTTTCTTTTCTCCATGCTCAATGTGGTACACACAAGGACACAGGACAGAGGTTGAGTCAACTTTAATCCATGTCAACTGGCTGCAAGTGTGATTTAGTTATTGCCAGCACCTGTTAGGTGCCACAGGTAAGTTACAGGTGCTGTTAATTACACAAATTAGAGAAGCATCACATGATTTTTCGAACAGTGCCAATACTTTTGTCCACCCCCTTTTTTATGTTTGATGTGGAATTATATCCAATTTGGCCTTAGGACAATTCTATTTGTGTTTTTTCATTTAATACAAATTAAATGAAGATAATAACAAATAATTTGTGTTTGCAATCATTTTCAGGAAGAGACTGAGTATTATCCGACAGAATTGCAGAGGTGCCAATACTTTTGGCAACAACTGTATACACTACGTGGCCTATGTTATACACTACGTGGCCTGTGTTATATACAGCGTGCGTGGTACTGCGCGGGCTGTGCAATATACTACGCGGGCTGTGCAATATACTAAGGGGGGTGTGCAATATACTACGCGGGCTGTGCTATATACTCTGTGGGCTGTGCTATATACTCCGTGGGCTGTGCTATATACTACGTGGCTGTGCTATATACTATGTGGCCGGCCGCGAACAATCAGCGACAGGCGCAGTCCGGGGGATTTGAACCAAGCTTCGCTAATTGGTCGCGGCTGGCCGAATCCTGTGTATCCAATGTATTATTCTAAAATCTTCATAAATAAACTACATACATATTCTAGAATACCCGATGCGTTCGAATCGGGCTACCATCTAGTGAATTATATAAATGTATTTTCATTTTGCAGTGAGAAATAAGTATTTGATCCGTCTGGCAAACAAGACTTAATACTTGGTGGCAAAACCATTGTTGGAAGCACAGCAGTCAGACATTTTTTGTAGTTGATGATGAGGTTTGCGCACTTGTCAGGAGGAATTTTGGTCCACTACTCTTTGCAGATCCTCTCTAAATCATTACGATTTTGAGGCTGTCGCTCGGCAACTCGGAGATTTAACTCCCTCCGTAAGTTTTCTATGGGATTAAGGTCTGGAGACTGGCTAGGCCACTCTATGACCTTAATGTACTTCTTTTTGAGCCACTCCTTTGTTGCCTTGGCTGTATGTTTTGGATCATTGTCTTGCTGGAATACCCAGCCACGACCCATTTTTAATGTCCTGGCGGAGGGAAGGAGGTTGTCACTGAGTATTTTACGGTACTGCTATGTGTCCAGGTAAAGACTGCAACTCTGTGTCCTCCGTTATTTACCGGCAACCCACCATCCTTGCCATACACCTTGGGAGCCCTGGGGACCCCGCTTCACCTGTGGGAAGCATCACCATCTTGCTGCAACAACATCACACCAGAGGACCCCTTTAAGCAGTGTCGGTCCCTCTGACCGAGAACCACAGGTGGTGTCACGAACAGACTTTATTCCAAAATTCCCCTTAAAGACCTTTCCCCCTTTAACTGGGCGTCCAGGGCCACGGGCCGGGTCGCAGCCACCGTGACATCCCCTTTAGGTGCGACCGCACCCAGTGCCGAGTGCTCCAGGCCCTGGCGGGCATTCCATATAGAGGGTATAACCTGGGTATATAACCCAGGTATCTTCTGTATATCATTATATATGAACAGATGCAATACGTTATACATTTGCTTCTCAAAAAATTAGAATTTACATAGTTACATAGTTATTAAGGTTGAAGGAAGACAATATGTCCATCTAGTTCAACCCATAGCCTAACCTAACATGTTGATCCAGAGGAAGGCAAAAAAACCCCATGTGCAAAGAGTAAGCTCCACATTGGGGAAAAAAATTCCTTCCCGACTCCACATATGGCAATCAGACTAGTTCCCTGGATCAACGCCCTATCAAGGAATCAAGTGTATATACCCTGTAACATTATACTTTTCCAGAAAGGTATCCAGTCCCCTCTTAAATTTAAGTAATGAATCACTCATTACAACATCATACGGCAGAGAGTTCCATAGTCTCACTGCTCTTACAGTAAAGAATCCGCGTCTGTTATTATGCTTAAACCTTTTTTCCTCCAACCGCAGAGGATGCCCCCTTGTCCCTGTTTCAGGTCTATGATTAAAAAGATCATCAGAAAGGTCTTTGTACTGTCCCCTCATATATTTATACATTAAAATAAGATCACCCCTTAGTCTTCGTTTTTCCAAACTAAATAGCCCCAAGTGTAATAACCTATCTTGGTATTGCAGACCCCCCAGTCCTCTAATAACCTTGGTTGCTCTTCTCTGCACCCGCTCCAGTTCAGCTATGTCTTTCTTAAACACCGGAGACCAGAACTGTGCACAGTATTCTAAGTGTGGTCGAACTAGTGACTTGTATAGAGGTAAAATTATGTTCTCCTCATGAGCATCTATGCCTCTTTTAATGCATCCCATTATTTAATTTGCCTTTGTAGCAGCTGCCTGACACTGGCCACTGAATTTAAGTTTGTCATCCACCCATACACCCAGGTCTTTTTCATTGACGGTTTTGCCCAGAGTTTTAGAATTAAGCACATAATTATACATCTTATTACTTCTACCCAAGTGCATGACCTTACATTTATCCCCATTAAAGCTCATTTGCCATTTATCAGCCCAAGCTTCTAGTTTACATAAATCATCCTGTAATATAAAATTGTCCTCCTCTGTATTGATTACCCTGCAGAGTTTAGTGTCATCTGCAAATATTGAAATTCTACTCTGAATGCCCCCTACAAGGTCATTAATAAATATGTTAAAAAGAAGAGGGCCCAATACTGACCCCTGTGGTACCCCACTGCTAACCGCTACCCAGTCCGAGTGTGCTCCATTAATAACCACCCTTTGTTTCCTATCCCTGAGCCAGCTCTCAACCCACTTGCACATATTTTCCCCTATCCCCATTATTCTCATTTTATGTATCAACCTTTTGTGTGGCACCGTATCAAAAGCTTTTGAAAAGTCCATATACACTACATCCACTGGGTTCCCTTGGTCCAATCTGGAACTTACCTCTTCATAGAAACTGATCAAATTAGTCTGACATGAACGGTCCCTAGTAAACCCGTGCTGATACTGGGTCATGAGGTTATTCCTCTTCAGATACTCCAGTATAGCATCCCTTAGAATGCCCTCCAGTATTTTACCCACAGTAGAGGTTAAGCTTACTGGCCTATAATTTCCGAGTTCAGTTTTTGTCCCCTTTTTGAATATTGGCACCACATTTGCTATACGCCAGTCCTGTGGCACAGACCCTGTTATTATGGAGTCTTTAAAGATTAAAAATAATGGTCTATCAATGACTGTACTTAATTCCTGCAGTACTCGAGGGTGTATCCCATCCGGGCCCGGAGATTTGTCAATTTTAGTGATTTTTAGACGCCGCCGCACTTCCTGCTGGGTTAAGCAGGTGACATTTAATTGGGAATTTTTATCACTAGACATTTTGTCTGCCATGGGATTTTCTTGTGTAAATACTGATGAAAAAAAGTCATTTAGCATATTGGCTTTTTCCTCATCCTCATCCACCATCTCACCCAGACTATTTTTAAGGGGGCCAACACTATCATTTTTTAGTTTCTTACTATTTATGTAGTTAAAGAATATTTTAGGATTATTTTTACTCTCTCTGGCAATGAGTCTCTCTGTCTCAATCTTTGCTGCCTTGATTTGCTTTTTACAGAATTTATTTAATTTTCTGTATTTATTTAATGCCTCCTCACTACCTACTTCCTTTAATTCTCTAAATGCTTTCTTTTTGTCACTTATTGCGCCCCTTACAGCTCTGTTTAGCCATATTGGTTTCCTCCTATTTCTAGTATGTTTATTCCCATACGGTACATACTGTGCACAGGTCCTATCCAGGATGCTAATAAACGTCTCCCATTTTCTTTGTGTATTTTTGTGTCTCAGGATATCGTCCCAGTTAATTGCACCAAGATCCTCTCTCATCCGTTGGAAATTTGCCCTCCTGAAGTTTAGTGTCCTTGTAACCCCTCTACTACACATCTTTTTAAAGGATACTTGAAAACTTATTATTTTGTGATCGCTATTTCCCAAGTGACCCCCAACCCTTATATTTGATATGCGGTCTGGCCTGTTGGTTAATATTAGGTCTAGCAGTGCCCCCCTTCTTGTTGGGTCCTGAACCAGTTGTGAAAGGTAATTGTCTCTCATAATTGTCAAAAACTGATTACCTTTGCTGGAACTGCAGGTTTCTATTCCCCAATCTATTTCAGGGTAGTTGAAGTCTCCCAAATCATCAAAAAGTTAATTTATTTCAGTTCTTCAATACAAAAGTGAAACTCATATATTATATAGAGTCATTACACACAGAGTGATCTATTTCATGTGTTTATTTCTGTTAACCCCTTCCCGACCTTTGACGCATACGCTGCGTCATGAAAGTCGGTGCCATTCCGACCCATGACGCAGCATATGCGTCATGGAAAGATCGCGTCCCTGCAGGCCGGGTGAAAGGGTTAACTCCCATTTCACCCGATCTGCAGGGACAGGGGGAGTGGTAGTTTAGCCCAGGGGGGGTGGCTTCACCCCCTCGTGGCTACGATCGCTCTGATTGGCTGTTGAAAGTGAAACTGCCAATCAGAGCGATTTGTAATATTTCACCTAAAAAACTGGTGAAATATTACAATCCAGCCATGGCCGATGCTGCAATATCATCGGCCATGGCTGGAAACACTTATGTGCACCCACCCCACCCCTCCGATCGCCCCCCCAGCCCCCCGATCTGTGGTCCGCTCCCCTCCGTCCTGTGCTCCGCTCCCCCGTCCTCCTGTCCGCTTCCCCGTGCACCAATCACACCCCCTGTGCTGCAATCAAACCCCCCCGCACTCCGATCCCCCCCCCCCCGCACACAGCGACCCCCCCCGTGCTCCGATCCACCCCCCCCGCACAGCGATCCCTCACCCCGTGCTCCAATCCTTCCCCGTGCTCCAATCCTCCCTCCCGTGTTCCGATCCACCCCCCCCCCATGATCCGATCCACCCCCCCGTGCTCCGACGCCCCCCCCGTGCCCTGATCTCCCCCCCCTTATACTTACCTGGCCGCCCGAGGTCCGTCCGTCTTCTTTCCTGGGCGCCGCCATCTTCCAAAATGGCGGGCGCATGTGCAGTGCGCCCGCCGAATTTGCCGGCCGGCAGATTCGTTCCAGAGTGAATTTTGATCACTGAGATATATCCTATCTCAGTGATCAAAATAAAAAAAATAGTAAATGACCCCCCCCTTTGTCACCCCCATAGATAGGGACAATAAAAAAAATAAAGAATTTTTTTTTTTTTCACTAAGGTTGGGGTAAGAACTAGGGTTAGGGTTAGGGGTAGGGGTAGGGCTAGGGGTAGGGTTAGGGTTAGGGGTAGGGTTAGGGCTAGGGTTAGGGTTTCGGTATGTGCACACGTATTCTGGTCCTATGCGGATTTTTTCCGCAGCGGATTTGAAAAATCCACAGTGCTAAACCGCTGCCGATTTATCGTGGATTTACCGCGGTTTTTCTGCGCATTTCACTGCGGTTTTACAACTGCGATTTTCTATTGGAGCAGTTCTAAAACCGCTGCGGAATCCGCAGAAAGAAGTGACATGCTGCGGAATGTAAACCGCTGCGTTTCCGTGCAGTTTTTCCGCAGCATGTGTACAGCGATTTTTGGTTCCCATAGGTTCACATTGAACTGTAAACTCATGGGAAACTGCTGCGGATCCGCAGCGTTTTCCGCAGCGTGTGCACATACCTTTAGAATTAGGCTATGTGCACACGGTGCGGATTGGCCGCTGCGGATCCGCAGCAGTGTTCCATCGGGTTTACAGTACCATGTAAACATATGGAAAACCAAATCCGCTGTGCCCATGGTGCAGAAAATACCGCGCGGGAACGCTGCGTTGTATTTTCCGCAGCATGCCAATTCTTTGTGCGGATTCCGCAGCGTTTTACACCTGTTCCTCAATAGGAATCCACAGGTGAAATCCGCACAAAAAACACTGGAAATCCACAGGTAAAACGCAGTGCCTTTTACCCACGGATTTTTCAAAAATGATGCTGAAAAATCTCATACGAATCCGCAACGTTGGCACATAGCCTTAGAGTTGGGTTGGAATTAGGGTTGTGGTTAGGGTTAGGGGTGTGTTGGGGTTAGGGTTGTGGTTAGGGGTGTGTTGGGGTTAGGGTTGTGATTAGGGTTACGGCTACAGTTGGGATAAGGGTTAGGGGTGTGTTGGAGGTAGAATTGAGGGGTTTCCACTGTTTAGGCACTTCAGGGGGTCTCCAAACGCAACATGGCGCCACCATTGATTCCAGCCAATCTTGTATTCAAAAATTCAAATGGTGCTCCCTCACTTCCGAACCCCGACGTGTGCCCAAACAGTGGTTTACCCCCACTTATGGGGTACCAGCATACTCAGGACAAACTGCGCAACAATTACTGGGGTCCAATTTCTCCTGTTACCCTTGAGAAAATAAAAAATTGCTTGCTAAAACATCATTTTTGAGGAAAGAAAAATGATTTTTTATTTTCACGGCTCTGCGTTGTAAACGTCTGTGAAGCACTTGGGGGTTCAAAGTGCTCACCACATATCTAGATAAGTTCCTTGGGGGGTCTAGTTTCCAAAATGGGGTCACTTGTGGGGGGTTTCTACTGTTTAGGCACACCAGGGGCTCTGCAAACGCAACGTGACGCCCGCAGACCATTCCATCAAAGTCTGCATTTCAAAAGTCACTACTTCCCTTCTGAGCCCCCACGTGTGCCCAAACAGTGGTTTACCCCCACACATGGGGCATCAGCGTACTCAGGAGAAACTGGACAACAACTTTTGTGGTCCAATTTCTCCTGTAACCCTTGGGAAAATAAAAAATTCTGGGCTAAAAAATTATTTTTGAGGAAAGAAAACGTATTTATTATTTTCACGGCTCTGCGTTATAAACTTCTGTAAAGCACTTGGGGGTTGAAAGTGCTCACCACACATCTAGATAAGTTCCTTTGGGGGTCTAGTTTCCAAAATGGGGTCACTTGTGGGGGGTTTCTACTGTTTAGGCACACCAGGGGCTCTGCAAACGCAATGTGACGCCCGCAGACCATTCCATCAAAGTCTGCATTTCAAAAGTCACTACTTCCCTTCTGAGCCCCCACG
This sequence comes from Ranitomeya imitator, assembly GCF_032444005.1. Taxonomy (NCBI): domain Eukaryota; kingdom Metazoa; phylum Chordata; class Amphibia; order Anura; family Dendrobatidae; genus Ranitomeya; species Ranitomeya imitator. The sequence goes on along the minus strand of NC_091283.1, from coordinate 152,753,543 downwards.
TGTGCCCAAACAGTGGTTTACCCCCACACATGGGGTATCACCGTACTCAGGAGAAACTGGACAACAACTTTTGTGGTCCAATTTCTCCTGTAACCCTTGGGAAAATAAAAAATTCTGGGCTAAAAAATTATTTTTGAGGAAAGAAAACGTATTTATTATTTTCACGGCTCTGCGTTATAAACTTCTGTAAAGCACTTGGGGGTTGAAAGTGCTCACCACACATCTAGATAAGTTCCTTTGGGGGTCTAGTTTCCAAAATGGGGTCACTTGTGGGGGGTTTCTACTGTTTAGGCACACCAGGGGCTCTGCAAACGCAATGTGACGCCCGCAGACCATTCCATCAAAGTCTGCATTTCAAAAGTCACTACTTCCCTTCTGAGCCCCCACGTGTGCCCAAACAGTGGTTTACCCCCACACATGGGGTATCAGCGTACTCAGGAGAAACTGGACAACAACTTTTGTGGTCCAATTTCTCCTGTAACCCTTGGGAAAATAAAAAATTGCGGGCTAAAATTCATTTTTGAGAAAATAATTTTTTTTTTTTATTTTCATGGCTCTGCGTTATAAACTTCTGTGAAGCACTTGAGGGTTCAAAGTGCTCACTACACATCTAGATTAGTTCCTTTGGGGGTCTAGTTTCCAAAATGGGGTAATTTGTGGGGGATCTCCAATGTTTAGGCACACAGGGGCTCTCCAAACGCGACATGGTGTCCGCTAATGATTGGAGATAATTTTCCATTTAAAAAGCCAAATGGCGTGCCTTCCCTTCTGAGCCCTGCCGTGCGCCCAAACAGTGGTTTACCCCCACATATGGGGTATCTGCATACTCAGGACAAACTGGACAACAACATTTGTGGTCCAATTTCTCCTATTACCATTGGCAAAATAGGAAATTCCAGGCTAAAAAATCATTTTTGAGAAAAGAAAAATTATTTTTTATTTTCATGGCTCTGCATTATAAACTTCTGTGAAGCACCTGGGGGTTTAAAGTGCTCAATATGCATCTAGATAAGTTCCTTGGGGGGTCTAGTTTCCAAAATGGGGTCACTTGTGGGGGAGCTCCATTGCATAGGCACACAGGGGCTCTCCAAATGCGACATGGTGTCCGCTAACAATTGGAGCTAATTTTCCATTCAAAAAGTTAAAAGGCGCGCCTTCCCTTCCGAGCCCTGCCGTGTGCCCAAACAGTGGTTTACCCCCACATATGAGGTATCGGCGTACTCGGGAGAAATTGCTCAACAAATTTTAGGATCCATTTTATCCTATTGCCTATGTGAAAATGAAAAAATTGAGGCGAAAATAAATTTTTTGTGAAAAAAAAGTACTTTTTCATTTTTACGGATCAATTTGTGAAGCACCTGAGGGTTTAAAGTGCTCACTAGGCATCTAGATAAGTTCCTTGGGGGGTCCAGTTTCCAAAATGGGGTCACTTGTGGGGGAGCTCCAATGTTTAAGCACACAGGGTCTCTCCAAACGCGACATGGTGTCCGCTATCGATGGAGATAATTTTTCATTCAAAAAGTCAAATGGCGCTCCTTCCCTTCCGAGCCTTACCATGTGCCCAAACAGTGGTTTACCCCCACATGTGAAGTATCGGTGTACTCAGGAGAAATTGCCAAACAAATTTTAGGATCCATTTTATCCTGTTGTCCATGTGAAAATGAAAAAATTGAGGCTAAAAGAATTTTTTTGTGAAAAAAAAGTACTTTTTCATTTTTACGGATCAATTTGTGAAGCACCTGGGGGTTTAAAGGGCTCACTATGCATCTAGATAAGTTCCTTGGGGCGTCTAGTTTCCAAAATGGGGTCACTTGTGGGGGAGCTCCAATTTTTAGGCACACGGGGGCTCTCCAAATGTGACATGGTGTCCGCTAAAGAGTGCAGCCAATTTTTCATTCAAAAAGTCAAATGGCGCTCCTTCCCTTCCAAGCCCTGCCGTGCGCCCAAACAGTGGTTTACCCCCACATATGAGGTATCAGCGTACTCAGGACAAATTGGACAACAACGTACGTGGTTCAGTTTCTCCTTTTACCATTGGGAAAATAAAAAAATTGTTGCTGAAAAATCATTTTTGTGACTAAAAAGTTAAATGTTCATTTTTTCCTTCCATGTTGCTTCTGCTGCTGTGAAGCACCTGAAGGGTTAATAAACTTCTTGAATGTGGTTTTGTGCACCTTGAGGGGTGCAGTTTTTAGAATGGTGTCACTTTTGGGTATTTTCAGCCATATAGACCCCTCAAACTGACTTCAAATGTGAGGTGGTCCCTAAAAAAAATGGTTTTGTAAATTTCGTTGTAAAAATGAGAAATCGCTGGTCAAATTTTAACCCTTATAACTTCCTAGCAAAAAAAAATTTTGTTTCCAAAATTGTGCTGATGTAAAGTAGACGTGTGGGAAATGTTATTTATTAACTATTTTGTGTCACATAACTCTCTGGTTTAACAGAATAAAAATTCAAAATGTGAAAATTGCGAAATTTTCAAAATTTTCGCCAAATTTCCGTTTTTATCACAAATAAACACAGAATTTATTGACCTAAATTTACCACTAACATGAAGCCCAATATGTCACGAAAAAACAATCTCAGAACCGCTAGGATCCATTGAAGCGTTCCTGAGTTATTACCTCATGAAGGGACACTGGTCAGAATTGCAAAAAACGGCAAGGTCTTTAAGGTCAAAATAGGCTGGGTCATGAAGGGGTTAATGTTAATGATTATGGCTTACAGCCAATGAAAACCCAAAAGTCATTATCTCAGTAAATTAGAATAACAAAAAACACCAGCAAAGGCTTCCTAAATGTTTAAAAAGGTCCCTTAGTCTGTTTCAGTAGCTCCACAATCATGGGGAAGATTGCTGACTTGACAGATGTCCAGAAGGCAGTCATTGACACACACTCTACAAGGAGGGTAAGCCACAAAAGGTCATTGCTAAAGAAGTTGGCTGTTCAGAGTGCTGTATCCAAGCATATTAATGGAAAGTTGGGTGGAAGGAAAAAGTGTGGTAGAAAAAGGTGCACAAGGAACTGGGATATCCGCAGCCTTGAAAGAAAAGGCCATTCAAAAATTTGGGGGAGATTCACAAGGACTTTTGGGTTTTCATTGGTTGTTGTAAGCTAAATTATTAACAGAAATAAACACATGGAATAGATCACTCTGTTTGTAATGACTCTATATATGAGTTTCACATTTTGTATTGAAGAACTGAAATAAATTAACTTTTTGATGATGTTCTAATTTTGTGAGACACACCTGTACATCTCCTTGTAGAAAAATATTAAAATTTGAGAGTTCTCAGTGGTTGATACCTGAGGACTCTCAAATTTTAATATTTTTTTATTAACTTTAACTGGCTAAAACAGTACAAAGATGTATATTTTTTTTCCCTATTAGTTTTTGTCTGTTTTCTCTCTCTTTGTCCTTGCATACTGTAGGTTCTGGTGCACGCACTTTTGAGGTGCTGTTCAACAATGTGGCCACCAGGTGGTAGCGCTGTTCCTCTTTCTCAGCTGCACATTTCCTTCTGCTGGTTTCCCTATAATATACTGTTTAATAAAGCAGAACTTTGCCTCCGGTGTGAGGGAAGAAGAGTTAATCAGCTTTCCATTACATTATCATGTTTTATACCACGAATTATCAATCACACGCATAGGTGTCACACGCATTTTTTTTATTTTGGTTTGATCATTATCTTGTTTAATGGATGATGATTTTGTCCTGTGTGAGAGAGGATAAAAAAGGAGTACATTATAATAATGAAAAGTCCATTAGTTATTATATGTGCTGAGCCTTCTGACCCCGAGTCAGGTGTGTGTTGTCTTCTTTATGAACTTGCTTGGTTTGCACTTTGATGGCCCCATAGCTCCAGCAGTCTCTCCTTGCACAGATCTTATTGGCCATTGCCCTATTAATTTCAGGTCTTCCTCACCTATGTATAGCAAAGCTGTCGTGTGCCCTACCAGCACCAGGTTTATCAGCAGCAACCTTTTACCTGCCCTGGGATATAAGGAATAAAATGCTTTGAATTTACATAAATCTTCTATTTCCTGCAGACTCTTTCATGTTCTTCCTACCTATGACAGGCCCACCAACCATAAAATATTACAAATTAATGTGAGGCAGGAAATATATTTTTTTTCTTCCCTGTGGGCACTAAAGTAAAGAGATTCATTTTAAAAATAGGAATCGCACCCCAGGCCAGATCTGACAGCTTGTATTTCATTAGACACTGCGCAGGAATGAGTGACAGGTTAACTGTCTGCAGAGGAAAGCGATCACCAGGCTGACCTACAAATCACAGTTTCTGCAAGAAGCCCTGTATGGTGGATAATACCTTCCTGCGATGAGGCCGCAATTTATTGCTTCCGATTGCTCAATTCTTTCAGTTACAAATTCAAATTACATTCCCTGATACCCAGCATTAATATATTGGATTGTTATCCTGGTCTTCCCTGTCCATCGACATGCTGCTAAAGCTAAGACGTAGGGCTGTCAGTGTCTGTAATGCTGGTCTGCCCATCAATACAGTGGGGCAAAAAAGTATTTAGTCAGTCAGCAATAGTGCAAGTTCCACCACTTAAAAAGATGAGAGGCGTCTGTAATTTACATCATAGGTAGACCTCAACTATGGGAGACAAACTGAGAAAAAAAAATCCAGAAAATCACATTGTCTGTTTTTTTAACATTTTATTTGCATATTATAGTGGAAAATAAGTATTTGGTCAGAAACAAAATTTCATCTCAATACTTTGTAATATATCCTTTGTTGGCAATGACAGAGGTCAAATGTTTTCTGTAAGTCTTCACAAGGTAGCCACACACTGTTGTTGGTATGTTGGCCCATTCCTCCATGCAGATCTCCTCTAGAGCAGTGATGTTTTTGGCTTTTCGCTTGGCAACACGGACTTTCAACTCCCTCCAAAGGTTTTCTATTGGGTTGAGATCTGGAGACTGGCAAGGCCACTCCAGGACCTTGAAATGCTTCTTACGAAGCCACTCCTTCGTTGCCCTGGCGGTGTGCTTTGGATCATTGTCATGTTGAAAGACCCAGCCACGTTTCATCTTCAATGCCCTTGCTGATGGAAGGAGGTTTGCACTCAAAATCTCACGATACATGGCCCCATTCATTCTTTCATGTACCCGGATCAGTCGTCCTGGACCCTTTGCAGAGAAACAGCCCCAAAGCATGATGTTTCCACCACCATGCTTTACAGTAAGTATGGTGTTTGATGGATGCAACTCAGTATTCTTTTTCCTCCAAACACGACAAGTTGTGTTTCTACCAAACAGCTCCAGTTTGGTTTCATCAGACCATAGGACATTCTCCCAAAACTCCTCTGGATCATCCAAATGCTCTCTAGCAAACTTCAGACGGGCCCGGACATGTACTGGCTTAAGCAGTGGGACACGTCTGGCACTGCAGGATCTGAGTCCATGGTGGCGTAGTGTGTTACTTATGGTAGGCCTTGTTACAGTGGTCCCAGCTCTCTGCAGTTCATTCACTAGGTCCCCCCGCGTGGTTCTGGGATTTTTGCTCACCGTTCTTGTGATCATTCTGACCCCACGGGGTGGGATTTTGCGTGGAGCCCCAGATCGAGGGAGATTATCAGTGGTCTTGTATGTCTTCCATTTTCTAATTATTGCTCCCACTGTTGATTTCTTCACTCCAAGCTGGTTGGCTATTGCAGATTCAGTCTTCCCAGCCTGGTGCAGGGCTACAATTTTGTTTCTGGTGTCCTTTGACAGCTCTTTGGTCTTCACCATAGTGGAGTTTGGAGTCAGACTGTTTGAGGGTGTGCACAGGTGTCTTTTTATACTGATAACAAGTTTAAACAGGTGCCATTACTACAGGTAATGAGTGGAGGAAAGAGGAGACTCTTAAAGAAGAAGTTACAGGTCTGTGAGAGCCAGAAATCTTGATTGTTTGTTTCTGACCAAATACTTATTTTCCACCATAATATGCAAATAAAATGTTAAAAAAACAGACAATGTGATTTTCTGGATTTTTTTTTCTCAGTTTGTCTCCCATAGTTGAGGTCTACCTATGATGTAAATTACAGACACCTCTCATCTTTTTAAGTGGTGGAACTTGCACTATTGCTGACTGACTAAATACTTTTTTGCCCCACTGTATGTGTGAAACGTCCCAGTCCCTAGAGAGATTATCCTGGTGCCCAGACCTTGTAAGGTCCCTATTGAGGAACATACAAGGCCATAGCACCTTTTGACATGTAAGAATATGATTTTTACAGTTGCTAGTAAAATAGGTTGCATTAAGTTTTACGGCGCACGTCTCATAATATTCAGACCTCTTGTCGTGATGACATAATAGACTTTTCTGTCGTGGCGTGTCCCTCCTAGCAATCCATGCTGGATATGGGATCATGTATATGCAGGACGGGGCTGTCTCCAGTTTCATGTCCTGTCCTCTTCTAGGGCCCATGCTGACAGAGACACTGAACTGTTGGAGCTCTGTTCTGTCAATGCTCGGGCTGTAATGTGTCACACCCTCCTCATACTCTCTCCTCCCTATGTGCATACATGCTGTCTGTTAGATCTGCTGTGCCGGAGGACTTGGATGACTTTCTCCCTGCTAGAATGCAGCAGGACAGCTAGCTATGCACAGGAGTTATACAGACTCTGCAGCCGCAAACTAAAGACTTTGCTTTTTTTTTAATCAGGTCATTTTTATTGAAAACTGCAAATACAATGTTTTCATTTTCAATTATCATGTATGACATAATAATTCCATATTATAAGACAGACAAAGCATCACAACTTCAATTCCCCATCCCTCCTAACATTCCAGAGAGGACCATTTTCAGTATAAAATTCATTTTTGAAGGTGGCTCTCTAGGGGTCTTACACTAAGGAAATGGTGATGAGCGAACGTGCTTGGATAAGGTGTTATCTGAGCATGCTTGTGTGCTGAATGTCTTTGGTGTATTCGAAAACTATGTTCGAGTCTACACAGCTGCATGTCTTGTGGCTGTTACACAGTCGCAATACATGCAAGGATCGCCTAACAGAAAGCCACAATGCAAGCAGGAATTGCCTAACAGTCACGAGACAAGCAGCCGCAGGGACTCGCACATATTTTTCGAGCATGTCTAAGACACTCGGTTTGTGTAACAACATGCTTTGATAACACCTTATCTGAGCACGGTCGCTCATCACTAGTAGGAAATAACATAGAATATATGCAATCTCTAAGGCCACGATCCCTTTGTCAGTATTTTACATCAGTATTTGTAAGCCAAAACTAGGAGTGAGTGAAAAATGCAGAAGTGGTGCATATGTTTCTATTATACTTTCTTGATTCTTCCACTCCTGGTTTTGGCTTACAAATACTGAGGTAAAATACTGACTAAATACTCAACATGTGCCTCAAAATGTGCCTTAATAGAAGATTTGTGGGCTGCTCTGGAGTATCAAGAGTATCATAGCTTTTCAAATTTGCGAATTGAGTTGTGATTATGATAGACTCCTCTTTCTATCCAGATATTATTTATCCTTCGTTGTAGTTCTTCATAGATGGAGGTTCTGTGTCTAACCAATGAAATGCAAAAAGATTATATGCTTGACATAGAACATGAGACATACCTATGAATAAGGATAAATCAGGATCCATCTTCAAATAATTCCAGTATACATCTACAAGGATCTTTTAATCCGTACATCATTTCTATAAAGGAGATGACTCCGTTCCAAAGTGGTCCTATCAGTCTACATTCCCACATCACATGCATCAGATGAGCCTCATCCATCCCACACCTAGGGCTGAATGATGGCGATATCCCATCTTGTGTAGAAAGTTTGGAGTTCTGTACACTCTGAATTACATATAGTGGAGTCTTTGTTTCTAGAATCTCTCTCCATTGCTCCACCGATATAGGGCCAACATCCGCCTCCCATTTAGCTTAAGATGTCAGGGGGTGATTATCCAGTTGTCATGATAATAGACACTTGTATATGATAGTTATTAAACCCTTTAACCTTTGTATGGCCTGTAAAGTCTTAATATTAGGGGATGATGTTGTGTGCTAAGGTTTATCAGAGCTGATTGAGTAGAGACAGCATGTTGGATTTGTAGACATTGGTAAAAAGTGTTATGTGAAAAATTAAATTCCTATTGGAGCTGTAAGAACAGAGTTTGTACATAGCTGTTCTATGGACCAGATCCCCTTTTTCTCCCAATCAGGATAACCCTTTAGCTTTGACACTTTGCCATTAATACCTAGAAGTTTCTTTCCCCTGTCACGCACTTGACATACAAACGCTAATGTTGGAGTAAGAGGATCCCTCAGGAGAAATCCCAGTCTCCGGAATACACAAAGGTGGGGCCCATGTCACATTCTGGAAAAGTTGAGCACTTGTCCACAACTGAGGTTGTTTCACCATTGGAGAATGTGGCAGAGGATCTACTGGCATCAGGACTGATTTATTCCAGCTAATTGATAAACTTGACCAACTGCTGAAGTTGGCTATGGTTGACCTTATTGGACTGAGACTGATTGGAGATGTTACGTTATCTATAAAAAGCAGCATATCATGTGTATAGAGGCTCACATGCTGCTCTATTTCTCCACAAAGACTTTGCTTCATTTTAAATGTAAGAAGCACTTTCGAAAAGTCCAGAACATGTCCATGTCTGTAACATGTTGCCCAGACGTCGTTCCATCTCTTGGCTGCCCTCTCGGCTACACTCATGGACTGTGTCCAGACAGAGTAATAGAATTAAATAGAAACAGGCAGAATGGCTCAGTAACTAAAATCAAAAACAAGGGTGAGGCATAAGTCAGAGAGGCAAGGGGCAGCTGGGCCCATACTGGAGCCGTCAATCATCTCTGTGCATTACAATGTGTCCCGGGCTATAACTAACCATCTGTGATCCAAGGTAAGACGTATCCTCCACAGTGAATGGAGACCTGATGATTGTACATGTGGGAGGATGTGCCATAATGGATGTGGGGTCAGGCTTCTGGTCGTGATCAGTGTTGCAGATGCCGGTTATTTTCTGTATTCCTTAGATTTCACGTGTATACATATTCAGCAGGATTGGCCTGCTCTGCCGTAATCAGTAGTAGAAGCGACGCTTCCTCCGCAGCTTCCATCTCCAGGTTGCCAGGCAACAGCACAGAAACTTAATTCAAAGTTTAACCACTGATCAGAGCGGTAGAAAAACAAAGTCGAGTGAACACGCTGAGGAGTAAATACGGCTCCTCCATCAACAGGCACAGTCCTGACTGATATCCGCGAGCAGGAACCGCCATTTGGGAAGTTAGTTCTCTCATGATGGAGGAGGTAGTTCACACCGCAGCATGCAAGTATCTGGTGTGTTATAACAAGCATCATGATGATAATTGGTGCAATTATATTCCTATCACCCAGCATCTAATAATCCAGAAATTTTACAATAAATGAAAATAATAATAAAGTGGCACATTACTAGAAATTGCCATCACTTGCTGACCACTGGGGGGGTCTGACCTCTGGGACCCCCACTGATTCTGAGAATGAAGGAGCCATAGCTTTATATCCACTAATCTGCAGCTGCGCAATCCTCTTGGATAGCCAGAGCAGCCCCAGTACAGAGGAGACTTTGTGAAGGGGGTGCACATGAAGCACCACCCTTATCAGGATTGACGGGGGTCCAAAGGACTCCCAGTGATGGTATAATTATCCTGGGCATGCTGGAGTCAGAGTATCACTACATCAGGCGACTGGCCTATAGAGTCCACACGCCTGGATGGACAACGGATGCACATAATTCTTTCCATATAGTGTTGTATATGTGAGCGGCAGTGAAAGCTGTACATTTGTGTTGATGCGATTCTAAGGCATTTTATCTACTTTTATTTACAGGGACCTGCGGGACCTCAGGGGCCGATCGGGTATCCAGGATCACGTGGTGTCAAGGTGCGTAGCATGCAATCGATCTGTGACCAGTGCATGCTGCAGTTTTGTGGATATAGTATCCCTCCTCTATTATATGGGCGTATCCCATATTACTAACGTCACTGTACCGCCAGGGAGTTCACATGCACCAGATGTAAATGCTCAGACCCTGCAGTAGCCATGATATGTAAAGGGGCTCTCCATCGTAGAGGCAGGCTAGTTTTCCAGAAGTTCCTCTGCAGTACTCAGTCTACATATTTTTTCTTTCAGCAGTTAAAGGAATGGATAGATTGGAACCTCGACTGATACAGATCTGTGTAATAGTAATGGTGGAAATGTTGGTTGTTCTAGAAACATCTTGATAGAATTTCCATCACCTTGACATAAGAGGATGACTCAAGGACTTGTATTTACTGGAATTTTATGATATTAGATGGTCAGTGATGGTAACATTAATGGTCACTTCTGTTCGTCTCGCCATTATGTGTTAAACATGGAGTTGATTCAGTTGGTCCAATTCATGCAGAGTCACAGGAAGCGCCTGCTGGTTCCACTGGCTGAAGGCAGCTTTCCTCCATTAGAGGAAGCATTAAGAGTGTGAAGTGCACAATATCTGGCATTAAAGCCGTCATTAAACTAATTGAATTATTCTGCATTGCTACAGAGAAGGGGCTGCAGAATGGCAGAAATTCTCTTCCAAAGTGTCATAATTAGATTTGCTAAAGTGGAGATGGATGGGTGTTCTGCTGCGCGTAATGACTGCGATTTAGCTCCTTGTATATTTATTTTTCCAGAGTGTAGGAGAAGCCACTTTGTCATTTTATGCTATAAGCTCATTCACCACCACAATCAAAACCACTGTATGGAGTACAGCAAATAAAGCGCCTCCTGGAAATGGATCACAATCAGGCCAGATGTAATGTTTGCTGCTCTAATCATACGCCAAGTAGGGAGGGCTGGACAGTGAGCATTGTTCTTACACACACAGAGGCGTGGTACTGTGCACTGTCCTTACACACAGAGATAGAGGTGTGGTACTGTGCACTGTCCTTACACACAGAGATAGAGGTGTGGTACTGTGGACTGTCCTTACACACAGAGATAGAGGTGTGGTACTGTGCACTGTCCTTACACACAGAGATAGAGGTGTGGTACTGTGGACTGTCCTCACACACAGAGTTAGAGGTGTGGTACTGTGCACTGTCCTTACACACAGAGTTAGAGGTGTGGTACTGTGCACTGTCCTTACACACAGAGATAGAGGTGTGGTACTGTGCACTGTCCTTACACACAGAGATAGAGGTGTGGTACTGTGCACTGTCCTTACACACAGAGTTAGAGGTGTGGTACTGTGCACTGTCCTTACACACAGACAGAGGCGTGGTACTGTGCACTGTCCTTACACACAGAGTTAGAGGTGTGGTACTGTGCACTGTCCTTACACACAGACAGAGGCGTGGTACTGTGCACTGTCCTTACACACAGAGTTAGAGGTGTGGTACTGTGCACTGTCCTTACACACAGACAGAGGCGTGGTACTGTGCACTGTCCTTACACACAGAGTTAGAGGTGTGGTACTGTGCACTGTCCTTACACACAGAGATAGAGGTGTGGTACTGTGCACTGTCCTTACACACAGAGATAGAGGTGTGGTACTGTGGACTGTCCTTATACACAGAGTTAGAGGTGTGGTACTGTGCACTGTCCTTATACACAGAGATAGAGGCGTGGTACTGTGCACTGTCCTTACACACAGAGTTAGAGGTGTGGTACTGTGCACTGTCCTTATACACAGAGATAGAGGTGTGGTACTGTGCACTGTCCTTACACACAGAGATAGAGGTGTGGTACTGTGGACTGTCCTTACACACAGAGTTAGAGGTGTGGTACTGTGCACTGTCCTTACACACAGACAGAGGCGTGGTACTGTGCACTGTCCTTACACACAGAGATAGAGGTGTGGTACTGTGCACTGTCCTTATACACAGAGATAGAGGCGTGGTACTGTGCACTGTCCTTAAACACAGAGATAGAGGCGTGGTACTGTGGACTGTCCTTACACACAGATAGAGGCGTGGTACTGTGCACTGTCCTTAAACACAGAGATAGAGGCGTGGTACTGTGGACTGTCCTTACACACAGATAGAGGCGTGGTACTGTGCACTGTCCTTATACACAGATAGAGGCGTGGTACTGTGCACTGTCCTTAAACACAGAGATAGAGGCGTGGTACTGTGCACTGTCCTTATACAAAGATGGAGGCGTGGTACTGTGCACTGTCCTTAAACACAGAGATAGAGGCGTGGTACTGTGCACTGTCCTTATACAAAGATGGAGGCGTGGTACTGTGCACTGTCCTTATACAAAGATGGAGGCGTGGTACTGTGCACTGTCCTTATACACAGATAGAGGCGTGGTACTGTGCACTGTCCTTAAACACAGAGATAGAGGCGTGGTACTGTGCACTGTCCTTATACAAAGATGGAGGCGTGGTACTGTGCACTGTCCTTAAACACAGAGATAGAGGCGTGGTACTGTGCACTGTCCTTATACAAAGATGGAGGCGTGGTACTGTGCACTGTCCTTATACAAAGATGGAGGCGTGGTACTGTGCACTGTCCTTATACACAGATAGAGGCGTGGTACTGTGCACTGTCCTTATACACATAGAGGCGTGGTACTGTGCACTGTCCTTATACACAGATAGAGGCGTGGTACTGTGCACTGTCCTTATACACAGATAGAGGTGTGGTACTGTGCACTGTCCTTACACACAGATAGAGGCGTGGTACTGTGCACTGTCCTTATACACAGATAGAGGCGTGGTACTGTGCACTGTCCTTAAACACAGAGATAGAGGCGTGGTACTGTGCACTGTCCTTATACAAAGATGGAGGCGTGGTACTGTGCACTGTCCTTAAACACAGAGATAGAGGCGTGGTACTGTGCACTGTCCTTATACAAAGATGGAGGCGTGGTACTGTGCACTGTCCTTATACAAAGATGGAGGCGTGGTACTGTGCACTGTCCTTATACACAGATAGAGGCGTGGTATTGTGAACTGTCCTTATACACAGAGATAGAGGCGTGATACCGCGCACTGTCCTTATACACAGAGATAGAGGCGTGGTACTGTGCACTGTCCTTATACACAGATAGAGGCGTGGTACTGTGAACTGTCCTTATACACAGAGATAGAGGCGTGGTACTGTGCACTGTCCTTATACAAAGATGGAGGCGTGGTACTGTGCACTGTCCTTATACAAAGATGGAGGCGTGGTACTGTGCACTGTCCTTATACACAGATAGAGGCGTGGTACTGTGCACTGTCCTTAAACACAGAGATAGAGGCGTGGTACTGTGCACTGTCCTTATACAAAGATGGAGGCGTGGTACTGTGCACTGTCCTTAAACACAGAGATAGAGGCGTGGTACTGTGCACTGTCCTTATACAAAGATGGAGGCGTGGTACTGTGCACTGTCCTTATACAAAGATGGAGGCGTGGTACTGTGCACTGTCCTTATACACAGATAGAGGCGTGGTACTGTGCACTGTCCTTATACACATAGAGGCGTGGTACTGTGCACTGTCCTTATACACAGATAGAGGCGTGGTACTGTGCACTGTCCTTATACACAGATAGAGGCGTGGTATTGTGAACTGTCCTTATACACAGAGATAGAGGCGTGATACCGCGCACTGTCCTTATACACAGAGATAGAGGCGTGGTACTGTGCACTGTCCTTATACACAGATAGAGGCGTGGTACTGTGAACTGTCCTTATACACAGAGATAGAGGCGTGGTACTGTGCACTGTCCTTATACAAAGATGGAGGCGTGGTACTGTGCACTGTCCTTATACAAAGATGGAGGCGTGGTACTGTGCACTGTCCTTATACACAGATAGAGGCGTGGTACTGTGCACTGTCCTTATACACAGATAGAGGTGTGGTACTGTGCACTGTCCTTATACACAGATAGAGGTGTGGTACTGTGCACTGTCCTTATACACAGATAGAGGCGTGGTACTGTGAACTGTCCTTATACACAGAGATAGAGGCGTGGTATTGTGAACTGTCCTTATACACAGAGATAGAGGCGTGATACCGCGCACTGTCCTTATACACAGAGATAGAGGCGTGGTACTGTGGACTGTCCTTACACACAGATAGAGGCGTGGTACTGTGCACTGTCCTTAAACACAGAGATAGAGGCGTGGTACTGTGGACTGTCCTTACACACAGATAGAGGCGTGGTACTGTGCACTGTCCTTATACACAGATAGAGGCGTGGTACTGTGCACTGTCCTTAAACACAGAGATAGAGGCGTGGTACTGTGCACTGTCCTTATACAAAGATGGAGGCGTGGTACTGTGCACTGTCCTTAAACACAGAGATAGAGGCGTGGTACTGTGCACTGTCCTTATACAAAGATGGAGGCGTGGTACTGTGCACTGTCCTTATACAAAGATGGAGGCGTGGTACTGTGCACTGTCCTTATACACAGATAGAGGCGTGGTACTGTGCACTGTCCTTAAACACAGAGATAGAGGCGTGGTACTGTGCACTGTCCTTATACAAAGATGGAGGCGTGGTACTGTGCACTGTCCTTAAACACAGAGATAGAGGCGTGGTACTGTGCACTGTCCTTATACAAAGATGGAGGCGTGGTACTGTGCACTGTCCTTATACAAAGATGGAGGCGTGGTACTGTGCACTGTCCTTATACACAGATAGAGGCGTGGTACTGTGCACTGTCCTTATACACATAGAGGCGTGGTACTGTGCACTGTCCTTATACACAGATAGAGGCGTGGTACTGTGCACTGTCCTTATACACAGATAGAGGTGTGGTACTGTGCACTGTCCTTACACACAGATAGAGGCGTGGTACTGTGCACTGTCCTTATACACAGATAGAGGCGTGGTACTGTGCACTGTCCTTAAACACAGAGATAGAGGCGTGGTACTGTGCACTGTCCTTATACAAAGATGGAGGCGTGGTACTGTGCACTGTCCTTAAACACAGAGATAGAGGCGTGGTACTGTGCACTGTCCTTATACAAAGATGGAGGCGTGGTACTGTGCACTGTCCTTATACAAAGATGGAGGCGTGGTACTGTGCACTGTCCTTATACACAGATAGAGGCGTGGTATTGTGAACTGTCCTTATACACAGAGATAGAGGCGTGATACCGCGCACTGTCCTTATACACAGAGATAGAGGCGTGGTACTGTGCACTGTCCTTATACACAGATAGAGGCGTGGTACTGTGAACTGTCCTTATACACAGAGATAGAGGCGTGGTACTGTGCACTGTCCTTATACAAAGATGGAGGCGTGGTACTGTGCACTGTCCTTATACAAAGATGGAGGCGTGGTACTGTGCACTGTCCTTATACACAGATAGAGGCGTGGTACTGTGCACTGTCCTTAAACACAGAGATAGAGGCGTGGTACTGTGCACTGTCCTTATACAAAGATGGAGGCGTGGTACTGTGCACTGTCCTTAAACACAGAGATAGAGGCGTGGTACTGTGCACTGTCCTTATACAAAGATGGAGGCGTGGTACTGTGCACTGTCCTTATACAAAGATGGAGGCGTGGTACTGTGCACTGTCCTTATACACAGATAGAGGCGTGGTACTGTGCACTGTCCTTATACACATAGAGGCGTGGTACTGTGCACTGTCCTTATACACAGATAGAGGCGTGGTACTGTGCACTGTCCTTATACACAGATAGAGGCGTGGTATTGTGAACTGTCCTTATACACAGAGATAGAGGCGTGATACCGCGCACTGTCCTTATACACAGAGATAGAGGCGTGGTACTGTGCACTGTCCTTATACACAGATAGAGGCGTGGTACTGTGAACTGTCCTTATACACAGAGATAGAGGCGTGGTACTGTGCACTGTCCTTATACAAAGATGGAGGCGTGGTACTGTGCACTGTCCTTATACAAAGATGGAGGCGTGGTACTGTGCACTGTCCTTATACACAGATAGAGGCGTGGTACTGTGCACTGTCCTTATACACAGATAGAGGTGTGGTACTGTGCACTGTCCTTATACACAGATAGAGGTGTGGTACTGTGCACTGTCCTTATACACAGATAGAGGCGTGGTACTGTGAACTGTCCTTATACACAGAGATAGAGGCGTGGTATTGTGAACTGTCCTTATACACAGAGATAGAGGCGTGATACCGCGCACTGTCCTTATACACAGAGATAGAGGCGTGGTACTGTGCACTGTCCTTATACACAGATAGAGGCGTGGTACTGTGAACTGTCCTTATACACAGAGATAGAGGCGTGGTATTGTGAACTGTCCTTATACACAGAGATAGAGGCGTGATACTGCGCACTGTCCTCATACACAGAGCTAGAGGTGTGGTACTGTGCACTGTCCTTATACACAGATAGAGGCGTGGTATTGTGCACTGTCCTTATACACAGAGATAGAGGCGTGGTATTGTGCACTGTCCTTACAGAGATAGAGGTGTGGTACTGTGCACTGTCCTTATACACAGAGATAGAGGCATGGTACTGTGCACTGTCCTTATACACAGAGATAGAGGCGTGGTATTGTGAACTGTCCTTATACACAGAGATAGAGGCGTGATACTGCGCACTGTCCTCATACACAGAGATAGAGGCGTGGTACTGTGCACTGTCCTTATACACAGATAGAGGCGTGGTATTGTGCACTGTCCTTATACACAGAGATAGAGGCGTGGTATTGTGCACTGTCCTTATACACAGAGATAGAGGCGTGGTACTGTGCACTGTCCTTATACACAGATAGAGGCGTGGTATTGTGCACTGTCCTTATACACAGAGATAGAGGCGTGGTACTGTGCACTGTCCTTATACACAGATAGAGGCGTGGTATTGTGCACTGTCCTTATACACAGAGATAGAGGCGTGGTACTGTGCACTGTCCTTACAGAGATAGAGGTGTGGTACTGTGCACTGTCCTTATACACAGAGATAGAGGTGTGGTACTGTGCACTGTCCTTATACACAGATAGAGGAGCTGTACTATTCACTGTCTGTACACTGCACAGAATTCCGGTGACCCTTTGTAATAGACATATGTTTTGGGGGTCTCCTGACGCTCCATCCATAGCAAGTATAAGAGGAAGAATCTGTCGGCCATGTTGGAATTACCTGTGGAGCTGTAATAGCTATATTAACAATTGTTGCCATAGACGCAGCACAGAGTGGATATTTGTGTATTGTTTGTCCCATTCACTTCCATTTTTTGAGACGTTGAGGAATGTGAACACTAGAAGGCGGAGTGATCTATATGCAGGACAGGGAGGTATATATGTCCATATTTATCCATCTCCAGTGGAAGCCGCCATCTTGTAGGAGCTGCCAGGATTTCTGACACAACATTACTATGACTAAGCATTGTAGGAATGTGAGACGTAACCATGATTTGTTGTGTGTCTCATTTCAGGGAGCTGATGGCATTCGGGGTCTGAAGGGAACAAAAGGAGAGAAGGTAAGTTACCAGTGTGAGGCGGCATCAGCCTGCAGGGCATCCAGATTTTGAGGTCTCATCAGACTGTATGATAACCACTGATGAGAGTTGTGCGGCACTTTACACCCCGCTCAGTGTGTCTGGTACTGTGGTATTGTGCGGCACTTTACACCCCGCTCAGTGTGTCCGGTACTGTGGTATTGTGAGGCACTTTACACACCGCTCAGTGTGTCCGGCGCTGTGGTAATGTGCGGCACATTACACCCCTCTCAGCGTGTCTGGCACTGTGATATTGTGTGGCACATTACACCCCGTTCAGCATGTCCGGCACTGCGGTATCATGCGGCACATTACACCCCGTTCAGCGTGTCTGGCACTGCGGTATCGTGCGGCATATTACACCCCGTTCAGCATGTCTGGCACTGCGGTATCATGCGGCACATTACACCCCGTTCAGCATGTCTGGCACTGCGGTATCGTGCGGCATATTACACCCCGTTCAGCGTGTCTGGCACTGCGGTATCGTGCGGCACATTACACCCCATTCAGCGTGTCTGGCACAGCGGTATCGTGCGGCACATTACACCCCGTTCAGCGTGTCAGGCACTGCGGAAGTGTGTGTGGCAAATTACACCCCGTTCAGCGTGTCTGGCACTGCGGTATCGTGCGGCACATTACACCCCATTCAGCGTGTCTGGCACAGGGGTATCGTGCGGCACATTACACCCCGTTCAGCATGTCTGGCACTGCGGTATCATGCGGAACATTACACCCCGTTCAGCGTGTCAGGCACTGCAGTATCATGCGGAACATTACACCCCGTTCAGCGTGTCTGGCACAGCGGTATCTTGCGGCACATTACACCCCGTTCAGCATGTCTGGCACTGCGGTATCGTGCGGAACATTACACCCCGATCAGCGTGTCTGGCACAGCGGTATCTTGCGGCACATTACACCCCGTTCAGCATGTCAGGCACTGCAGTATCATGCGGAACATTACACCCCGTTCAGAATGTCTGGCACTGCGGTATCATGCGGCACATTACACCCCGTTCAGCATGTCTAGCACTGCGGTATCGTGCGGCATATTACACCCCGTTCAGCATGTCTGGCACTGCGGTATCATGCGGCACATTACACCCCGTTCAGCATGTCTGGCACTGCGGTATCGTGCAGCATATTACACCCCATTCAGCGTGTCTGGCACAGCGGTATCGTGCGGCACATTACACCCCGTTCAGCGTGTCAGGCACTGCGGAAGTGTGTGTGGCAAATTACACCCCGTTCAGCGTGTCTGGCACTGCGGTATCGTGCGGCACATTACACCCCATTCAGCGTGTCTGGCACAGCGGTATCGTGCGGCACATTACACCCCGTTCAGCATGTCTGGCACTGCGGTATCATGTGGAACATTACACCCCGTTCAGCGTGTCAGGCACTGCAGTATCATGCGGAACATTACACCCCGTTCAGAATGTCTGGCACTGCGGTATCATGCGGCACATTACACCCCGTTCAGCATGTCTAGCACTGCGGTATCGTGCGGCATATTACACCCCGTTCAGCATGTCTGGCACTGCGGTATCATGCGGCACATTACACCCCGTTCAGCATGTCTGGCACTGCGGTATCGTGCGGCATATTACACCCCGTTCAGCGTGTCTGGCACTGCGGTATCGTGTGGCACATTACACCCCATTCAGCGTGTCTGGCACAGCGGTATCGTGCGGCACATTACACCCCGTTCAGCGTGTCAGGCACTGCGGAAGTGTGTGTGGCAAATTACACCCCGTTCAGCGTGTCTGGCACTGCGGTATCGTGCGGCACATTACACCCCATTCAGCGTGTCTGGCACAGCGGTATCGTGCGGCACATTACACCCCGTTCAGCATGTCTGGCACTGCGGTATCATGTGGAACATTACACCCCGTTCAGCGTGTCAGGCACTGCAGTATCATGCGGAACATTACACCCCGTTCAGCGTGTCTGGCACAGCGG
The DNA here is from genome assembly GCF_032444005.1 of Ranitomeya imitator. NCBI lineage: Eukaryota > Metazoa > Chordata > Amphibia > Anura > Dendrobatidae > Ranitomeya > Ranitomeya imitator. The sequence goes on along the minus strand of NC_091283.1, from coordinate 152,734,153 downwards.
TATCTTGCGGCACATTACACCCCGTTCAGCATGTCTGGCACTGCGGTATCATGCGGCACATTACACCCCGTTCAGCATGTCTGGCACTGCGGTATCGTGCGGCACATTACACCCCATTCAGCGTGTCTGGCACAGCGGTATCATGTGGAACATTACACCCCGTTCAGCGTGTCAGGCACTGCAGTATCATGCGGAACATTACACCCCGTTCAGAATGTCTGGCACTGCGGTATCATGCGGCACATTACACCCCGTTCAGCATGTCTAGCACTGCGGTATCGTGCGGCATATTACACCCCGTTCAGCATGTCTGGCACTGCGGTATCATGCGGCACATTACACCCCGTTCAGCATGTCTGGCACTGCGGTATCGTGCGGCATATTACACCCCGTTCAGCGTGTCTGGCACTGCGGTATCGTGTGGCACATTACACCCCATTCAGCGTGTCTGGCACAGCGGTATCGTGCGGCACATTACACCCCGTTCAGCGTGTCAGGCACTGCGGAAGTGTGTGTGGCAAATTACACCCCGTTCAGCGTGTCTGGCACTGCGGTATCGTGCGGCACATTACACCCCATTCAGCGTGTCTGGCACAGCGGTATCGTGCGGCACATTACACCCCGTTCAGCATGTCTGGCACTGCGGTATCATGTGGAACATTACACCCCGTTCAGCGTGTCAGGCACTGCAGTATCATGCGGAACATTACACCCCGTTCAGCGTGTCTGGCACAGCGGTATCTTGCGGCACATTACACCCCGTTCAGCATGTCTGGCACTGCGGTATCATGCGGCACATTACACCCCGTTCAGCATGTCTGGCACTGCGGTATCGTGCGGCACATTACACCCCATTCAGCGTGTCTGGCACAGCGGTGTCGTGCGGCACATTACATACTGTTCAGCGTGTCTGGCACTGCGGTATCGTGCGGCACATTACACCCCATTCAGCTTGTCTGGCACAGCGGTATCGTGCGGCACATTACACCCCGTTCAGCATGTCTGGCACTGCAGTATCGTGCGGCACATTACACCCCGTTCAGCGTGTCAGGCACTGCAGTATCATGCGGAACATTACACCCCGTTCAGCGTGTCTGGCACAGCGGTATCTTGCGGCACATTACACCCCGTTCAGCATGTCTGGCACTGCGGTATCATGCGGCACATTACACCCCGTTCAGCATGTCTGGCACTGCGGTATCGTGCGGCACATTACACCCCATTCAGCGTGTCTGGCACAGCGGTGTCGTGCGGCACATTACATACCGTTCAGCGTGTCTGGCACTGCTGTATTGTGTGGCACATTACACCCCATTCAGCTTGTCTGGCACAGCGGTATCGTGCGGCACATTACACCCCGTTCAGCATGTCTGGCACTGCGGTATCTTGCGGCACATTACATCCCGTTCAGCGTGTCTGGCACTGCGGTGTCGTGCGGCACATTACATACCGTTCAGCGTGTCTGGCACTGCAGTATCGTGCGGCACATTACACCCCATTCAGCTTGTCTGGCACAGCGGTATCGTGCGGCACATTACACCCCGTTCAGCGTGTCTGGCACTGCGGTATTGTGCGGCACATTACACCCCGTTCAGCGTGTCTGGCACTGCGGTATCGTGTGGCACATTACACCCCGTTCAGCGTGTCTGGCACTGCGGTATCGTGCGGCACATTACACCCCGTTCAGCGTGTCTGGCACTGCGGTATCGTGCGGCACATTACACCCCGTTCAGCGTGTCTGGCACTGCGGTATCGTGCGGCACATTACGTCTGTTCAGCGTGTCTGGCACAGCGGTATCTTGCGGCACATTACACCCCGTTCAGCGTGTCTGGCACTGCGGTATCGTGCGGCACATTACACCCCGTTCAGCGTGTCTGGCACTGCGGTATCGTGCGGCACATTACACCCCGTTCAGCGTGTCTGGCACTACGGTATCGTGCGGCACATTACGTCTGTTCAGCGTGTCAGGCACTGTGGAAGTGTGTGTGGCAAATTACACCCCATTCAGCGTGTCAGGCACTGCGGAAGTGTGTGTGGCAAATTACACCCTGCTCAGCACGTCCAGCACTGTGGTATTTTGCGGCACATTACACTCCAATGCTGTACCGTCGCCCCTCCGGACTTCATTCTGCGCTTTCTCTCCTTTCTTAGATTTTCAGTTTTGTGAAGAAAAAAAATTCCCACTATTCATCATCGTTAAGATTTCTCTTTGCTGTCCATGAATAGAAATGAGCCGGTACAGGGCCATCACTCTGCCTCGGATGGATTTGCATCCTCTGGCTATAAATTCAGAGTTTCTGATTTTCTGCCAGCCAGTAGGTGGGCACAGATAGCACTGACATGATCTCACCGCAGCTCTGATCATTGTGAGACACTGGGGAAGGTACTACCTACCCAGGAGTAGTGGTGGAAACATGAGATGTCCCCTGACGTATGGGCACAGCTCCTCACATCTTGTCATCTGCCTGCCAGGCCACTGAGATTGCCTGCTTACATATCTCTTGGAGTAACCTGGTCTCTTGTGGCAACAGCCAGATAGCCCATGGATTTCTAGGCTGGTTGCTGTTCTCTGTCAGTGCCCAGGGACTGGCGGGCACATCCGTAACCAGTGCTGGAGAAGTCTGCAGCACATTGTGCCGGGGTCACTGCTCTGCATTTATTAATACTGCCTCCTGTTTATCTCCGTCTCTAGGGTGAAGATGGCTTCCCAGGATTTAAGGGGGACATGGGAACCAAAGGAGATAGAGTAAGAACCTTTGTTTTGTTATTCGGTATTTCCTGGAATAAAATGGTCATGATGGAATATATGGACATATCCACTACAGGAGGTGCCTGGTGGTGGTTGTAGTCTGATTCCTTCCTGAGGTTATTCCCGTGACCATTTAGGTTGTTATTATGTGGTGTTCCCCTACGAGCAGCCATTTACAGGTATTTATTGACCTCTCACAGAAGATCACCAGATATTAATATATAACTCACGGCAGGGCCGGCGCGCGGAGACACTGGCAGCGTAGCGTCGGTATGTTACGGCTAGAGGGGATTGCTCTACCAAGCAGACATGCCAGTGTTGCCACGCTGCGTCACAGAGCTGCTGTAACTTATCTACTTGGAGCAGAAGGTTGCAGAGCCCAAGCTGCTGCAGAACCTCCATATTTAGTGCCCTGTCACACGGCCACTTATAAGAACAATTGTGCATGGTAATTTTCTGTGTAGACTTACCACTGCCATTATATCGTTCACACAGGACCTAATGTCACAGATGTGGGCAGCATGTCTTTCCGAGGATGTGCTGCTGACATTAAGAAACTGCATGGGGACCTGAGGGACCGTAGGAATGAAGGATGGGTCCCCATTTGGCATCAGGACTTAGATGAGTGCAGGACTGAGGGGTGCACGTTATGGGCAGAAATCATGGGGACATAATGATGGGGTATGAGGCTGGGGCTCAGTGCACTGCCCTAATTATTGGTGAAACCGAAACAATAACCCTAATGCACCCATCCTGCTTCCACCACCGGGCACTGAACTAGGGGCGTCCTAGACGGGAAGGTACAGGAGAGACTTTCCTGGATGGTACAGACCATTATTAACATCCAAGATGAGGCCACAAACCCTAATTGGCTTGAGGAAATGGGCATCCATCCTCATAATGGCATATAGGCTTCATTGTAAAGAAACCATTGCTGAACGTGGATGGGACGTAATCTGTAAAAATTGCCTCTGTTCTCTAGTGAGCAGCTGGGGGTCCAACCTTTAATAAAGACACATAATGGATCATCCACTTTCCACCTCCAGAGATAATTACAAGCAATATAAGGTGTCTTTTCTGATGAAGGCGCGCTCACTCACACTCGTTACTAATGATCACCTTTAGTTTCTGCCAGGGTTTGGCTCAGCGTTTAAAGGTACAATCAATATATTCATTAACTGATAACCTGCCGTAACCTGCGCACTGCATGAAGATGTTAATTGACTTGGGAGAATCGATGGTAATATCTGGTGCCTCACTGCTGCAATTAGTTATTTGGTATTTCATTTGTGCTTTAAGAGGCTGGAAAAATCCCAACAATTAAAAAGGTGGAAGTATAGATTTAATTAACGTCCTATTTAAAGACCTGGTGATGTAGATCTGTCACTTGGACGTATGGGACAGTTATGTTGTGCTCCCTGTAAGGTCGTATTGTGGGATGTTAAAGTCTAATCCATCGCTGTGACTGGAGATATACGGAGTGTGGTTAAATAGGTCTCATGTACAATACCACACCCATCCATCTGGTGCCACACTCCACACCGCCATTCTCTCCTACTTGTGAGAGAATACACCGCAGATACTACATCAAATTCTGTGGCTGATCGTATGGATGGGGAAGTAAGGTTTGCATGTGCTCCACCCAAAAATACCCCATTCAGATGATTGCAACTGAAGTTCTGTCCTGACAAAATCTGCTGTGTGAGTTTCCATATTAGACAGTGCACCGTATATCGGCACAGGTTTACCTTCCTACAGGCTCACAAGGCCAACTATGCACAACACCAGTCTGCCCGCAAAACTGTGTAATGCGAAGCAATGTAGAATATAACCCGGAATGGATTTCTGTGCTTATAGATATTCATGGTTACAGGTGTAAGAGCAGTAGTAATGATAAAGGACTGGAAGTCCAACAGTCTAGCATGGGATGTACTAATCTATTTGATCAGGTTCTCTATCAGTACTACCTTATTACTATGTCTAGATTACCAGATGCCACAGAGTACTGTATGAAAGCCAGGTAGGCTAGGGTTAAATCTTAGCGCTACAGGTTCTGATTAGCTGCCCATGGATTGCTATGACTAGAAGGCCAAGTGTTCACTGGTCAGTCAGCTGGGGGTAGCAGAGCAGAGTGGGTTGTGTTGGAGCTGGAATGAGATGCCAGAAACCCTCTCCAAGAAGAGACTGCACAGGCCCTGGGCACCGAACTGCAAGTATCATTGGTTGCTATGGATGTTTGACTGAACTGGGGCTAACTCGGCCATGTATGAGTAGCCAAGGTCTCTATTTAGTTACCACCTGGACAAGGTTGGGATTTTATGTTTATGATTTTGGTACTGTTTCTTAGATAAAAACCATGTGGCTTTGTGTTCCAAGCGGCTACCCCATAGAGTGAACCCTACAGTATGTATTAGGGTTCCTTTTTCTGATTAATCTTTATGTACCACCAGGGAGAACTTGGACCCTCTGGTCCCAGAGGTGAAGATGGCCCTGAAGGTCCAAAGGGAAGAGGTGGTCCTAATGGAGAGAACGGTCCTCTTGGTCCTGCTGGGGAGAAAGTAGGTTTTCCACAATAAAAATTTGTTCTCATTGGAATATGATTACATAAAGTAAAGAATGGACATCTTGCCTTAATCCTAATGGCGAGCGGCATCCAGAGAGGTCACTGCATATGCTGGCGGGAGTCACATTTTCGGGATTAATTTTGCCACTTGTCCTGCTCATATTTCATTTCCCTGAGACGCTCCAGCACATGAACAATGCCAGGGAATATAATATATAATCTATTGTCTGTGTACATGTAATTATTATATATCTCATGTACAACATAATGGCGAGGAGCTCGCCCCATAACACAAAAAAACATCTCTCCCTCCCATGTAATGTCCTGAACTGATCTCAGACCCGAGAAGAAACGCTGACACAGTAATTGGCTCCAACGCTGATCCCTTCCAGCACTTGACTGTATGTGAAGGTGCAGATATTCCTTGGAGTTACAAAATATTGAGAACTTTTCAGACTCCACAGCACGTTTTATCCATTGCCGTCTGTGACAGGTAGACAATTAGCTTCACGATGGCAACCTGCACTTCAGTATTTACCACGTGACATAGAAAAGAGCTGGGTATTTATCCCTTTTATCTGTATGTAAAATATCTGTCAGGGACAGAGCAGAATCTGTCATCTAATTATGGCTTATTACTGTTTTCCTTTCCTCTATTGTTCTGTCATGTTGATGTGAATCTGTCATATATTGTGCAGGAATTGTAATGGTTTCATTGTTGGGTCCTTTAAAGGTCATTTACACAGACGGATGATTGACCCAAAGAAGGGTTTGTACCCAATCATTGCCTTGTGTAGTCCATCGTCTAAACGGGTGAATGCTCATTTCTCATAATATGCAAATTGCCTCTTCTGAGAAAAAGAGGACTTAAACTCTATAGCGCCACCTGTTGGAATGCTCATTTCTCATAAAAGTGTTGAGATAACGACGATGACGCTCTGGTTACATGATAATGACACTGACACTCGGGGTAAGGGATAACGACAATGACACTTGAATTACAGGATATTGACGCTGACGCTCAGCTTATGGATAATGACACTGACACTCAGGGTAATGATACTGACATTGTGGTTTTGGAATAATGACACTGACACTCTGGGTAGAGAATAATGACATTGACACTCTGGGTACGGGATAAGGATGCTGACACTCGGGGTACGGGATAATGACGCTGACACTCGGGGTACGGGATAAGGATGCTGACACTCGAACAGGATAAGGATGCTGAAACTCAGGGTACGGGATAAGGATGCTGACACTCGGGGTACGGGATAAGGATGCTGACACTCGGGGTACGGGATAAGGATGCTGACACTCGGGGTACGGGATAAGGATGCTGACACTCGGGGTACGGGATAAGGATGCTGACACTCGGGGTACGGGATAAGGATGCTGACACTCGGGGTACGGGATAAGGATGCTGACACTCGGGGTACGGGATAAGGATGCTGACACTCGGGGTACGGGATAAGGATGCTGACACTCGGGGTATGGGATAATGGCGCTGATGCTATGGTATTCCCTTGTTAAAATTTCTGATTGGTCCCTCTAAAATGGGTTTGTATCTGAAGAATTTTTGAGTTTTTAGGATGACGGTGAATTCTGCACCATGTACCCAGCCTGTATAACACTAAACACCAATAACCACAATTCTCGTCTCCTTAGGGAAAACTCGGGGTTCCAGGATTGCCAGGTTACCCGGGAAGACAGGGTCCAAAGGTAACGTCAGCATTAATCTGTCGCCTCCTTGCACTGCGGATGCAATCATCCTATATAAACCTGATTGAATACCAAGTCTTATTGATCCTTTGGTTCATCGAATCCAGATCACATTTTCTGCAACATTTCCTAAACACTAAGTACATCACAGGTAAACTGGAGCAGATGGAAAGTGACCACCACTCAAGACAAACAGCTCTGCAGCATTCTGCCTGGGCATGCTGGAAGTTGTGGTTATCCACCTGTTACTGAGCAATAGATTGTCACTGTTATAAAGCATTTTCTTATCTCCAGTTGTGTTTTGTCCAGATTGGGTTTTAATATTTCCTATTCACATCAGTCCTGGCCCCAGTCAGGCTCACAATCTACTCTCCCTCCCTGGTACAGACACTAGCAGGATTCTCTCAGTATATGTTTTGGAGCATGGGGAAAAAAAACACAAAAACATGGGGAGAACATACAACTAGGCTTCATGTTGTTCTTGGTCAGACATGATCCCTGCGCTGCACCACACCTAACCACTAAGCCAGTCTGTAAATGCACAGAGGATAAACAGGTCCCAATCTTTCCCTGTTTGTTGCATTTTGGTTTTTCCTTCATGTTTTAAGCTCCTAAATAACATCTTGTTCTCTTGTTACTTCAAGGGATCACTCGGAAATTCCGGTTTTCCAGGTGCAAATGGAGAGAAAGGCTCAAGAGTAAGTGTGTAATATTATTCCTGTTATCACTGTGTTGTATGTGCCTGACAGGTGACACGACGCTGAACTCGGCTGAGGCACAATCATTGCTTTCTGTTCTAGCTCTACCAGATATCATTATTACATCCTGATACCCTGATTATATCTGGGTGTGAGTACAGGGGAGCCCCATGTTTCTTCATCCTCCTGTTGGGGACTTTACATACAGTTTATGATGTCAGACCTCAGGCTTCCAAAATAATACAAGGCGATATCCAATGTAATAATGTGCACTGGTAGCAAAAAGCTATAACAAATTCGTATTGAATGTCACCACTTTATTATTATTCCTTGGTTGGTACCGACGGAGCTGGGAAAGATTTACTTGCACGTCTACCACAGAGAGCTTGTTATTCTGTAATAAGGTGTTTTTTTTTTTTTTCTTATTCTTGAGTTGAAGTCTGAACAGACCTAGAGCCATAGGCTGTGAGGAGAGGACAAGCCCCTGTGGGCATATCTAGTATATTAATATATTTATTTCTTGCCTTCATTTAGGGAACCCCTGGCAAACCAGGTCCAAGGGGGCAACGAGGTCCAACGGTAAGATATCAACACTCTCTGTTTGTACACAGAATTTTACACCTAATAAACACTATTGGGCTTTACTGACCTACATGTTTTATTGTCTCCTGAAGGGTCCACGTGGTGAAAGAGGTCCAAGGGGAACAACAGGAAAGCCAGGCCCCAAGGTGAGAACCCACCTATCGTATGGGCAGCAATAGACTGAGACAAGAGTAATAGTAACGCAGGCCCCAAACAACAAATTCATCTCCTGCTTATCCACTCTGATCCAAAAGATCTAATTCTTTCCTTACCTCCTGTATCTACTGCCCCACTCTCTAAGTATAGGATAGTAATGGTCTCCCGCCTAGATCGCAGGATTTAGTTTTTCTTAGTTTTGTCGAAGTATTGATTCTAATCTCTGTTCTCTCTTCTGCAGGGTAATTCTGGAGGGGATGGCCCCGCTGGTCCCCCTGGTGAAAGGGTAAGATGTGGTTAATACTGAGTACAATAAAGTGCACTGAACCTAGGATACCCAGTTATCTCAGATCCCATATGAATCAGGGCTTAGAAAACAAATAGTAATGAAGTGTAAAGTGTCAGAACCTTGGCTGTAAAAATCATTTTTCATGTGATAACCATCAAATGTCAATGTATGACCATATGGCACAAATGTCTGGAGAATCAGGAAGTGTGGGACAGAAAGAAGCTGCCTCTAACGAGGTCCAGTAATTGCACGTCTGCCATAGTCACAGGTTGACGTGGACCTTCCTCCTTTAAATTTGCAAATCGTGTAAAAACCATATGTGTTAGGGTTATTGAAAAGCACCAAAAGGACAATTCTGAGATGATTGAGTCCAGTCTGATAGATAGTAACATTAGAGGTTATCTGCCTTCAATTCATTACTTTTCCAGGTATTGGTAAAAGAGTCCTCAAGCCAACGGCCCTCTCCTGCATCACTCTATAGAAAGGCTCAGCCGCCTCCATCCAAGTATTATTAGCAATATCCCCTCTTTTCTGTAGTCTTGAGATTTAGGATGACATCGTAGCTTATGTAGGATGGAAATTTAAGGGGTTTTCCTATTACGCAGCTATGATGCAAGTGTATGGGAAACATATTGACACTTTCTTCTTATTCCCAAGACCACGTGATATGAAGCACTGGTGTAGATGTTGCCATGTAATAGTCACATTGCCCCTGTATCTTCCATAGATAGATCTATCAGAATGAGGGTCATCAGAGGACGATGCTTTTGTTCATTGTGGGGCTTGTGTAGGTTCACTAGACTCTGGGAGCTGAAGAGATCTCTGTGTACCTGTTACTAACGAGAGTGTTTAATCTAGCCTGGAATTTAATAATCACATTCAACAAAGAGAAATGTTGTGGGGTCTGAGGTAGAGGTTGGTCTGCATGACGCGATCCTGTACCAGCATGGTGCCCGGTAAATCTTTGCCGCTGGGTGTTGTCAGACGTTCTAGCTCTATTAGAATGGGCAGTTTGAGTTCCGGTCCAGGATATGGACACTATGCTGGAGACGCTGATTGCACATGGTTCATCTCCGCAGGCCGCATTAACACGACATACAATCCCGTGTTCCCCTCCCCCTCTCATGCTTGCAGCCAGCTGCATCATTGCGCAGAACAAGCCGCTGCTTTACATTAGACTAGATCCATCGCTTTATGGTCTAGAGAAGGGAACTCAGAACTGCAAGCCAATCTGACAACACGGGGTATAAGAGCAGCATGTCTTACCCAGAATGCCTCATTCATCAGCCCCTCTGATCCGGTCACACAGTGGCCAGCTCTGGCTTTTAGTTCAAGCTTTGAGAATTGGTATGGCAAGTGCATGTGACCGCCTACACAAATACATGGTGGCCATTGTAATCTAATGCAATGTCATCTTATCACAGGGACCACCTGGACCTCAAGGACCCACTGGATTTCCAGGACCGAAGGGCCCCCCTGTAAGTGGAACAACCTATTGTGTAGTGGATCTAGAGCTGCACAACATATATCATATTCACCACAAAAAACACTGTCTAACTTTAGTCCCTGTGCAATGCATGCAGAAAAAGCAAATATAAAGTGCGTAACATTGTGATATACTTGGCCCGAGCCGCTGTATAATTCTTCACCCCTTCAATGTGTTGTAGAACCTTCTGCAAAGTGTAACCGGTTCTGACTGTCGTTTTCCTACCATTTTAGGGTCCACCAGGGAAAGATGGACTTCCTGGACACCCCGGCCAAAGAGGTGAAACTGTGAGTACATGATACTAGTTTGTGTCATCCTTACATCTGACTTGTACTGGAAGTGTGATTGCTCTAGACCGTTCTCTGTAGATGAGGAGATGTCGCCCATCTTTCTGCTGCACGGCGTGTGTCTCTTCATCTACATGGAGGGATCTAAAGAAATCCCCCGACTTATTCCAGGGAAGTCAGGGTAACGATGATTTACAAGGGGCCCCACAATACCCACAATTGTCCAACATATCTGTCACCTCCATGGCGCCCCCATAAGGTGACTTATGGTATTGCGGGTGAATCATTTTTCTTGGTGACTTGATCTGATGGGTGAATTTTTGTGTGTGGAGTTTTCTCATTGATTTACTGCAGTGAATCCCAGACTCTGTAATTCAGTTTGCCCGGTCTATAATAATGTTGGCAGATTACAACTCATGATTTGCCCACCATTACATTACATTGGGGAACCGATTTGCTGAGTTTGATATTCACTTTGGTGAATTGAAGTAAAAACTTTGTGAATAGATTTGCAAATCTTGAATCCAAAACAGCGATTCAGTCATCTCAGATTATCAGATGCTTCTGTCACTGCTTAACGCATCACTACAGTCTGAACACAGCCGGATCCCGGGGCCAGATAATCTGCGTACTACTACCTGCACAGCATGGACCCTTGTATGTGGCCTCTCCATGAAATAACTCGCTGCTTGGGGCTGATGTGCTGATCGCATCCATTGTGCGCATAAATTTGTGGCAGCTGTGATGGCACAATCCTGTGTGGTGACTGTGCGATAGAGGTATGATGTTCTTGTGGCTAAGCTTCTCCATTCTAACATAGTATCATGCTAAAAACATGTACTGGATGTGAATGATATATATTCAATACTCTGCAGTATAATACAGGATAAGTAATGTATGTAAAGTTATGTATGCACCAGCAGAATAGTGAGTGCAGCTCTGGGGTATAATACAGGAAGTAACTCAGGATCAGTAATGTAATGTATGTACACAGTGACTGCACCAGCAGAATAGTGAGTGCAGCTCTGGGGTATAATACAGGATGTAACTCAGGATCAGTACAGGATCAGTAATGTAATGTATGTACACAGTGAGTGCACCAGCAGAATAGTGAGTGCAGCTCTTGGGTATAATACATGAAGTAACTCAGGATCAGTAATGTAATGTATGTACACAGTGACTGCACCAGCAGAATAGGGAGTGCAGCTCTGGGGTATAAAACAAGAAGTAACTCAGGATCAGTACAGGATCAGTAATGTAATGTATGTACACAGTGACTGCACCAGCAGAATAGTGAGTGCAGCTCTTGGGTATAATACGTGAAGTAACTCAGGATCAGTACAGGATCAGTAATGTAATGTATGTACCAGTGACAGCACCAGCAGAATAGGGAGTGCAGCTCTGAGGTATAATACAGGATGTAACTCAGGATCAGAATAGGATAAGAACAGTAGGGGAAATATTTGATCCCTTGCTGATTTTGTAAGTTTGCCCACTGACAAAGAAACGAACAGTCTATAATTTTAAGGGTAGGTTAAATTTTAACATTGAGAGATAGAATATCAAAAATAAAATCCAGAAAATCACATTGTATAAATTATGTAAATTTATTTGCATTTTGCAGTGAGAAATAAGTATTTGATCCCTCTGTTAAACAAGACTTAATACTTCGTCGCATAACCCTTGTTGGCAAGCACAATAGTCAGACGTTTTTTGTAGTTGATGAGGTTTGGGCACATGTCAGGATGAATTTTTGTCTACTCCTCTTTGCAGATCATCCCTAAATCATTAAAATTTTGAGGCTGTTGCTTGGCAACTCGGAGCTTCAACTCCCTCCATAAGATTTCTGTGGGATTAAGGTCTGGAGACTGGCTAGGCCACTCCATGACCTTAATGTGCTTCTTTTTGAGCCACTCCTTTGTTGCCTTAGTTGTATGTTTTGGGTCATTGTCTTGCTGGAAGACCCAGCCACGACCCATTTTTAATGTCCTGGCCGTGGGAAGATGGTTGTCACTCAGGATTTTACGGTACAGGGCTCCATCCATTCTCTCATTGATGCGGTGAAGTAGTCTTGTGCCCTTAGCAGAGAAACACCCCGAAAACATGTTTGCACCTCCATGTTTGACAGTGGGAATGGTGTTCTTTTGAGTCATAGGCAGCATTTCTCTTCCTCCAAACATGGCGAGTTGAGTTAATGCCAAAGACCTCAATTTTTGTCTCATCTGACCACAGCACCTTCTCCCAATCACTTACAGAATCATCCAAGCGTTCATTGGCAAACTTCAGATGTGTCTGCAGATGTGCCTTCTTGAGCAGGGGAACCTTGCGGGCACTGCAGGATTTTAAACCTTTACAGCTTACCAATGGTTTTCTTGTTGACTGTGGTCCCAGCTGTCTTGAGATCATTAACAAGTTGCCCCATGTAATTTTAGACTGATCTCTCACCTTCCTCATGATCAAGGATACCCCACGAGGTGAGATTTTGCATGGTGCCCCAGATCGATGTAGATTGACAGTCATTTTTTATTTCTTCTATTTTCTTACTCTTGCACTAACAGTTGTTTCCTTCTCACCCAGCGTCTTGCTTATGGTTTTGTAGCCCATTCCAGCTTTGTGCAGGTCTATGATCTTGTCCCTGACATCTTTATAAAGCTCTTTGGTCTTGCCCATGTTGTAGAGGTTAGAGGAGTGTGACTGATTGAGTCTGTGGACAGGAGTCTTTTATAAAGGTGACTATGTAAGACAGCTGTCTTTAATGCAGGTAACGAGTTGATTAGGAGCGTCTAACTGGTCTGTAGGAGCCAGAACTCCTAATGGTTGGTAGGGGATCAAATACATATTTCTCACTGCAAAATGCAAATAAATTTATAGAATTTATACAATGTGATTTTCTGGATTTTATTTTTGATATTCTATCTCTCAATGTTAAAATTAACCTACCCTTATAGACTGTTCATGTCTTTGTCAGTGGGCAAACTTACTAAATCATCAAGGGATCAAATACTTATTTCCCCCACTGTAATGTATGTACACAGTGACTGCACCAGCAGAATAGTGAGTGCAGCTCTGGGGTATAATACAGGAGGTAATTCAGGATCAGTACAGGATCAGTAATGTAATGTATGTAGAAGAGTTCACAAATAGGATACTACTCAAATTATATAGAAAAACAGAATTCGGCACTCCTAATTGAGATGCAAAAAAAACAAAATAATTTTTATTAAAGTAGGTATATCTAAATTGACGTTTTGGCCAATAGTAGGCCTTCATCAGAACTACAATTATTATCAGTTCTCAGTTCCTGAGGACGAAAAAGTCAGGCACACCTTGACCAAATGTACCTGAAGAAACCAGAACGAGAGCTGGGGATATGCACTAATGTGCCAGGAGTATGCATATATTGTTTTTTTGCATCTCAACTGGGAGTGCCGAATTCTGTTTCTCTATATAATGTAATGTACGTACAAAGAGACTGCAGCAGCAGAATAGTGAGTGCAGCTCTGGAGTATAATACAGGATGTAACTCAGGATCAGTAATGTACTGTATGCACACAGTGACTGCACCAGCAGAATAGTGAGTGCAGCTCTGGGGTATAATACAGAAGGTAACGTAGGATCAGTAATGTAATGTATGCACGCATTGACTCCACCAGCAGAACAGTGAGTGCAGCCCTTGAGTACCGTATATAATAAATGATGTTAATCTCCTTGAAACCGAGGTGCTGTCTAAATTAAGTCTGTGTAATGTTTGGAGCTGTATATGTTCTTTAATATTTCCTCAGTATGGTTTCTTCTCAGAAATGGGACAATATGTAACCGTCTAGTTCTGAGCTGTATATAGCAGAGTGATAGTATACACTTAGGATGTAGTGCATGAATCCATACTGACTACAAATAAATTATTCAGTATCCCGCAGGTAAGATAGATTTATGGATTTATTAGTCTGCCTGCTGCATGTCAAATGATAATTTTCATCCATCTGCGAATTATATTTCGGAGGCTGCGGTAAGTGTCCCGCTCATCTCTCCCAGTATAACCAGTCTCCAAGATGCTTCTGTTATTGGGTTTCTGTAGTTTGCGTCGCCACTGTTCCTTCCACTGACCTTGTTCCCACTCCTAGTGTACATGTTGGTGCTGCCTTATCTATAGTACTACAATGTCATTGACACATCTTCCGTTAATCTTCAAGTTTTTCTTTCTTCCCCATATGTGTTGTCATCTCGAAATCTAGCTGCCTGGTGACTCAGGGAGAGGATGGCCACCTACATCTCTCTTCTACCTCATCTCACCTTCTTTATTCCCATTAACAGGGTTTCCAAGGAAAGACGGGTCCCCCTGGTCCACCCGGCGTCGTTGGTCCTCAGGTAAGTTGCTGGGTATCTATTGTCAGTCAGGACAGGCAGGCAGCTCTTTGATAAAATCTACTTAATACGCCGATGTAATTTCACAGATCTTTCTGTAGCGGTGACATTCTGTGATCCACAGCCAATTCCTTCATCTCTGTACATTATCTGCTATCCGATGTAATTCTGCAGAACAGGGGATTCGTTGTGCTCAGGGTCGCTCTTAAATATTAATGGACGAGAAATAAGATAGAGTTGTTACCTGGCATATAAGACCTAAAGTGTTAACACAAGTTCTAGATTCGCTGTCCCAGACCTGGTATTAGTGAGAACTGACAATAAAATGTCTGATCTCCCTTCTCCTTCTTCTCATTTATTGTTTGTCTGTCGTATTCAAAACCTTTTCCAGGGTCCAACTGGAGAGACTGGTCCAATGGGTGAAAGAGGCCATCCAGGACCTCCCGGTCCACCTGGTGAACAGGGATTACCCGGACTGGCTGGAAAAGAAGGATCAAAGGTGACTTATTAGTTTCTGCAGAGGAGAATAGGAAATAAGGATAAAAAAATGCTATGGGGGAAAATCACCGGAGCCAACCCCAATCTGTGAGCTCTGTAGGGTATACTGGATATCCTGCAATAAACCGAATACTACTTGCTTCATTCCTCATATTAGATCAGCTTTCTTGGTGGTGGGGGAGGAAAAGTCACTTAGTTCATATTCCCCCTCATTTTGTCATCACTTAGGCCAAGTTCAGACGTTTGTGAGATTCAGTCTGAGTTTGAACTATGATATCTGGGGTATATAAGGCTGCTGAGATCGAGTCAGAAAATCTGCAGCTGGACTGGAAATCACTGTGTTTCATGGATGTCTACATTCTACCACCGACCCACAAACAGCAGTGTAAACTCATAGAAATAGGCGGTTACAGAGTAGAAACTGTTGTGTAACAGGGCTATTTTCTTCCTTAAATGTCGCCACACCTGCCCTTGTTTTGTGTTAGGGAGGTAAATTAGCACACATGGCCCGTGGCCTATTGATGCGCTGGTGCTGGACTTTCCTTTGAAGATATATAAATATATACGGTACTAATATTTGTCTTTCCTAGGGAGACCCGGGCCCAGCAGGTCTGCCTGGTAAAGATGGACCCCCAGGTCTAAGAGGATTCAGCGGTGAACGAGGGCTGCCCGGTCCGATTGTGAGTAGATAAGTCTGCGGATTCTGCCGATATTAGAGATCTAATGATACGTATAATTTAACGGTTATGGCAATGTCTTTTCTCTTCAGGGGGCTCTAGGATTGAAAGGCAATGAGGGGCCACCAGGACCACCAGGCCCAGCAGTAAGTGCTCATTAATTGTATACTTCTATATCACCAGAGTATATTGTCACAAAGGCAACCACACTTCTTCCTACATCCCGGAGATTAACACAAAGTGTGCTCCACATTAATGAAGCCACAGGTTTATCAAAGTGTAATTTGAGTGGAGGAGGCAGTTCTGTCCGCGCTGAATGCGAGTGTGTCGGGAATCATCCGCCTGGTTTGCCTTTTTTCAATCTCTTCGTTAGACCTAAAATTGGTAATTTTACTTGAGTTTCCAGAAAAATTTATATTTTAATTGGAATGATATTATTTGTAAAAAGTGGAGTGGCTGCAATTGTTTAATTAGATGATATTATTCTCCTACCTGGTGACTGGTTCTCATTTCAGGTAAATCCTGATATCTAATTATATAAAAAAAATCAGATATCTACATTGCAATAAAGTCCATTAACCCAATGCCCAATTGGCCGAACGCCGGCTAATCTGACTACACAATATCTGTGTGGGGCGATAGGTAAATAACGTTCACTCTCCCGTTAGTCTGGAGTCTCAATAAATCACGTAAAGCTCCTGTACAAGTCATCTGACATTTTTGTGCTGTGTTTGGGGGGCCTCCCCACCGTATCCTGAATGAGAGGTCCTGGTGCTGAGGGTAGAAATACCCCTCTTACAAACACTGGGCATATCAGCAGTCTATGACCTTGGCGATGCATCACCTTGACTTTCTTCCCTCTGTAGGGGTCTCCAGGTGAGAGAGGTGCCGCAGGTCCAGCTGGGCCAATAGGATTGCCAGGAAGACCAGGTCCTCAAGGACCTCCAGGGCCTGCCGGGGAGAAGGGCGCTCCAGTAAGTACACCACCTTATAGAGGGCACCATTGTTACAAGAACATCACTTCTTACTTAAGAATTTTGACAATGAAAACAATATAATCAAAATGTGTCCCATTGTTTTCAATAGAAAAACTGTGTTGATATTCATAGGACTGCATTTTGTCTCTGGTTGAATAAGTGAAGTGTCAATTTCTAAATCTGTTTCCAGTTGGATTTTGCATAGAAACCTCAGCAGGAAGCTCTGTACAAATCACCCCCAATGAATGGGACAAACTCAGCAGACATCAGGGATTCAGATCCACTGGATCTCCAGTGCAAATGCACACAAGTTTTATTTTTTGCGGTACCAGAATCAGCCAGATCACGCTGTTTATACATTGTTCATGCAGCATCTCATAGATCAGCGGCCTCCAGTCCAATCCAGAATAAATGATGGAAGGTAAATGGGGCGTCTGCGGTCATGAATCCGTCCAGGGCGCGCTCCTAAGTCTCTGCCCTCACTTGGGTATATATCAGACCCTCTCCAGACTTTGTATATAGCCACTGTGATTTGTAGTTAGTCTGGAAGTCTCATGATGCCCACAACAATCCCTGGTTAATGTTGTGCAGAATCAAACGCTAGCGACACAAATATATCAAACATGGTACAATGTGTACCGCACTCCTCTGGGAGCCGACTAAGGGCACGATGGAATATCAATAGCACAGAGACATTAATGTTGATTGATTCTGGTTATTAAAAGGGCTTTTTAGTTTTTTTTATCTGTGAATTTTTTGCTTACGTTGCACATTAAAAAGATGGCAGATAAAGGGCCAGGAAAACAACTTCATAAGGGGCTCTGGCTGAAGGGAGCGAGCGGCTTCACGTTAGATGAAAAGACCCATCTATTTTATTTATAGTCCATTGCTGCCAACACAGAGGATTCATGATGTAGCAGAGTTACTCATGGCTTAAACAATAGCACAGACCCGACCACTAAAAGCCTCTCTATTCCATTTCAGCTAATGACTGCTAGGAAATAAGAGTCTGGGAAACAGTATTTTAATTTTGCCCATCCAATTCTATTGTAATTTACAGATGACATGGAAAGCCAGTACAAAATCAAAAGGATCTCGCTGGGGACGCTGACAATATCTGAACCATATACAGCAGTTCTGGATGGATATATTATTTATATATATATATATATATATATATTTTATTATTTTTTTTTTTTTTTAGGAAATCTAGGCGTCATTTTCTATGGTCTCTTAACATCTGCTTTTTTTATCTACAGGGTGAAAAGGGTCCTCAGGGGCCTGCAGGACGTGATGGCATCCAAGGTCCTGTTGGTCTCCCAGGCCCTGCCGGACCAGTCGGTCCACCTGGTGAAGATGGTGATAAGGTAAGCAGTTCATCTTCATCTTACAAGCAAAACAAACTTAATTTAAGTACTTAACAAAGTTTTACAGAAATTGAATAAATAAAAATGTATGAAGACATTTCATACAGCCCACTCTCAATAAGTGGTTGCCATCTGCTATAATATGAAATTGCTGGTGTATTTTTCTGACATTGATGACGTCAGTTTTGTATCATACATTGTGTTACATGTGTGAGCTGGTGTTGGCCACACAAGGTCACACGCTGCTTATGCAGGTATGACACAGAAGGAATACATTCCCGCAGATGAGCCACCTGCTTAACCTCAAATCTTACTAAGGCTACTTTCACACATCAGGTTTTTTTGTTTCAGGCCAAATCCAGCGAATGTTGGAAAAACTGGATCCGGCGCAGATTGTGAAAAACTGATGCGACGGATCTGTTTTTTTGACGGATCCGGCTAGCCTATCTAGATTATTGGATTTAAAAAAAATTGGAGCATGCTCAGTTTAAAAAACCGGATCAGGCCGCCGGATCTGCCTTTTTCTGGCACCTCCCATAGGCTTCCATTCTAGCAAACAGCCGGCGCTTCAGGCTTTTTCGCCGGAGACAAAGAACGTTACAGTAGACTCTTTTTCCAGACGCCGGAATCGAATGTTTGCCGGATCTGGAAAAAAAAAACGAAGAAACGCTGGGCCATCCGGCGCTAATGCAAGTCAATGGGGGAAAAAAACTGTTCCTTTTTTTTTTTTTTTTTTGGTTCCGGTTTTTCTCCAAAGAGCCGGATTTAGCCTGAAACAAAAAACCTGATGTGTGAAAGTAGCCTTAATCTTACATACTAAGATCCACAGCATTGTCTGCAGTAAACTGTGAGGGGATTGATACAAAGCCGCGGTCTTAGTTCTTCATTTGCTTTAGGGTTTATTCACAGGTTGCCATCATGTCTCTTCATTTTTGCTGTGTTTTTATTCTAATACACAGGGAAAAAACGCAGCAGTTTTGCTGCAATTTGGAAGATTGTGACTAAATAGCAGCATAATAATGAGTACTCTCCTGTTCTGGAAAATTACTTGTGGACAACGTTGACTATAATTCTCACTCTGTTATTGGCTTTCTCTTGGCCATTCAATATCTTTATTAATAGAATAATAATAATTGATTACATGCAATCCAAGGCTTGCTAGGAGTTGTAGTTCAAGAATAGCCAGAGTGCCGTGTTTTTTGTTCTAGAAGTTAGAATAAATAGACCGACACCTGAGATTCTCAGTAGTGTCATGTCACACCATGTAGACTAGTGTGGAGCGATGTCCATCCTGTGCAGCCCAGCACGGTATAATACAGGTCCTTTCACCGTCTACATCTTCACCTATAGCTATATTATTTTACTCTTACAGGGTGAAATTGGTGAGCCAGGTCAGAAGGGGAACAGAGGAGACAAGGGAGAACAGGTAAAGTGCACCGTTCAGTCCATGTCTATATAGATACCTTTTATAAAGCTGGATATTAAGATTTTTTTTTGTCTCCACAGGGTCCCCCTGGACCATCAGGGCCTCTGGGCCCCATTGGTCAGCCTGGTCCATCTGTAAGTAAATTGTCAATTCTTTAGCCTCTGACATTGACATTCCTGGTTCACTCCTGAGCTTATGTCCTCTATTCAATTATAGGGAGCGGATGGTGAGCCCGGACCTAGGGGGCAACAAGGTCTCTTTGGACAGAAAGGTGATGAAGGTCCCAGAGGATTCCCTGGCCCACCCGGTCCTGTAGGATTACAGGTGCTTACTTTACTGGATTATAATGCATCAGAACCAGGAGGATAACAGAGGAAACCTGTGAAACGGACGTGCAGTGACAGGCAGTGTAACTCAGAGCAGAATCCACATCATCCAGAATCCTCCTTCTTTGTCATATGTCTAGTAACTGTGTATTCATTCAACGATGTTGCCATCAGTCCTGCTGAGACTAGTAGTTCCAGAACTGTAAGAGATTTTATTTTTTACCTTTCTCTTCTCCTTAGGGTTTGCCCGGACCTCCTGGTGAGAAAGGTGAAACAGGAGACGTTGGTCAGATGGTAAGTGTAGCTCTGCATATATTACACCCCTTATCTTGGAGAAGTATAAGGGTCTCCTCCTCCTCCTTTTGGATGATGTGTGCATTGTGCTATGATAGCCAGACTGTACATTGATATTTCTATTATACATCTATTAACCGCAGTATTTTCATGAGCACCCACCCGAGCTGTGACATACAAGTGTCATTCTGCTCCTGTACAGCACGCCAGGATCGGGCAGTCATCTGTTAATCAGATGCTGCAGTTCAGGATTCTCACCTCCCTGATTATACAACAAAATGGAAGATTAATTTGTGTATTTCTTCACCGGAGGCAAAATTCTTCCCTGGTGCAGCAACGAATCTATAGAGATGGCCTGGAGCAGAGAAATAAATTGTGCAGTATAGTAGGATAATTGCTCACCCTGTTTTCATACGTAAGAAGTATAGCACCAGCGCGACATTTAATAGAAAGCCACTCACCACTGTAATATATCTGTATTACCTCTAATGCGCCCACATTTCGTTGTATAATGTCTTATACTGGAAGCTAATTAACAAAAGCAAAAAATCCAGAAAACAATACACAGCGCATTATGTACAGCCAGAGACATTTCCGTAATACGGCGGCGAGCGCATGATATACAGCCAGAGACTAGAGATGGGCAGACACCTGGATGTTCGGGTCCAGCAGTTCGGACAAATAATTACAGGGTTCGGGTTTGGGTACCAGAACAGTACCCGAACCCAGACCCCACTCACTTATAGACACCTCTCCATTACTAAACCGTGGGCTTGATGTCACCTGACAATACACAAATGACATCAACCACACAAATATGAACCCCACTTACCACTGCTACAGGGCAAGTGGGAAGAGCCAGGCAATGCGCCAGAATTGGTGAATCTAATAGATGTGCCTTTTCTGGGAGGCTGTGGACTGCTATTTTTAGGTTGAGGGGGTCAATATCTATGGCCCCTTACCAGTCTGAGGATACCAACCCCCAGCTGTCAGCTTTAGCAAGGCTGATTATCAAAAATGGGGGAGACCCCATGTCATTTTTTAAAAATTATTTATGTAAATAATTAAAAAACATCGGAGTGGGGGCTCCTCTATTCTTGATAACCAGCCTATTGCAGACAGTTGAGGGTTGCAGCTCCCAGCTGTCAGTTTTGCCTGGCTGGTTATGAAAAATACAAGGGAACACATACCATTTTTTTTTATTTATTTACAGCGCAGGTGCTTGCTGATGAATATTCCCATCAGCTGCTCCTGCTCCCACTGTTATTAGTGGCAGCAGGTGTTGGCTGATGGAAGCAGTAGTCCCATCAGCTGACACCAATGACTGGAGGTAAACTTTTTACCTCCGATCATAGTTGTGGGATCACACTATCATTTGACAGTGTGGGAACCGCAGCTGTTTCACCGGCGGTGATGATTTTACCGCCGATCAGAAGCGGTGTTTGCCGCGCTTCAATGCACATGACAGAGCAATAAACACCCGGTGTTCAGGGGGCCGAAATCGAACAGTAACATGGACTTTCTGATCCGTGTTCAGTGTCCGCTCCTGAACAGCAGATATTCGTTACGGACACTGAACGTTACTGTTCGAGTTCGCCCATCTCTACCAGAGCAACCTCCATAATATGTCAGGAAGCGCACGCTGTACAGCACAGAGACATCTCTGTAATACGGTGGTGAAGCGGACGATATACAGGGCAGACACATCTCCGTAATACTGCAGGAAGCGGACAATATGCAGCACAGAGATGTCTCTGAAGTATGGTGGTGAAGCAGACGATGTACAGTGCAGACATATCTCCGTAATACTGCAGGAAGCGTACAATATGCAGCACAGAGATGTCTCTGAAGTATGGTGGTGAAGCGGACAATGTACAGGGCAGACACATCTCCGTAATACTGCAGGAAGCGTACAATATGCAGCACAGAGATGTCTCTGAAGTATGGTGGTGAAGCGGACAATGTACAGAGCAGACACATCTCTGTAATACTGCAGGAAGCGTACAATATACAGCACAGAGATGTCTCTGAAGTATGGTGGTGAAGCGGACAATTTACAGGGCAGACACATCTCTGTAATACTGCAGGAAGCGTACAATATGCAGCACAGAGATGTCTCTGAAGTATGGTGGTGAAGCAGACGATGTACAGTGCAGACATATCTCCGTAATACTGCAGGAAGCGTACAATATACAGCACAGAGATGTCTCTGAAGTATGGTGGTGAAGCAGACGATGTACAGTGCAGACATATCTCCGTAATACTGCAGGAAGCGTACAATATGCAGCACAGAGATGTCTCTGAAGTATGGTGGTGAAGCAGACGATGTACAGTGCAGACATATCTCCGTAATACTGCAGGAAGCGTACAATATGCAGCACAGAGATGTCTCTGAAGTATGGTGGTGAAGCGGACAATGTACAGGGCAGACACATCTCCGTAATACTGCAGGAAGCGTACAATATGCAGCACAGAGATGTCTCTGAAGTATGGTGGTGAAGCGGACAATGTACAGGGCAGACACATCTCCGTAATACTGCAGGAAGCGTACAATATGCAGCACAGAGATGTCTCTGAAGTATGGTGGTGAAGCGGACAATGTACAGAGCAGACACATCTCCGTAATACTGCAGGAAGCGTACAATATGCAGCACAGAGATGTCTCTGAAGTATGGTGGTGAAGCGGACAATGTACAGAGCAGACACATCTCCGTAATACTGCAGGAAGCGTACAATATGCAGCACAGAGATGTCTCTGAAGTATGGTGGTGAAGCGGACAATGTACAGGGCAGACATATCTCCGTAATACTGCAGGAAGCGTACAATATACAGCACAGAGATGTCTCTGAAGTATGGTGGTGAAGCAGACGATGTACAGTGCAGACATATCTCCGTAATACTGCAGGAAGCGGACAATATGCAGCACAGAGATGTCTCTGAAGTATGGTGGTGAAGCAGACGATGTACAGTGCAGACATATCTCCGTAATACTGCAGGAAGCGGACAATATGCAGCACAGAGATGTCTCTGAAGTATGGTGGTGAAGCAGACGATGTACAGTGCAGACATATCTCCGTAATACTGCAGGAAGCGGACAATATGCAGCACAGAGATGTCTCTGAAGTATGGTGGTGAAGCAGACGATGTACAGTGCAGACATATCTCCGTAATACTGCAGGAAGCGTACAATATGCAGCACAGAGATGTCTCTGAAGTATGGTGGTGAAGCGGACAATGTACAGGGCAGACACATCTCCGTAATACTGCAGGAAGCGTACAATATGCAGCACAGAGATGTCTCTGAAGTATGGTGGTGAAGCGGACAATGTACAGGGCAGACACATCTCCGTAATACTGCAGGAAGCGTACAATATGCAGCACAGAGATGTCTCTGAAGTATGGTGGTGAAGCGGACAATGTACAGAGCAGACACATCTCTGTAATACTGCAGGAAGCGTACAATATGCAGCACAGAGATGTCTCTGAAGTATGGTGGTGAAGCGGACAATGTACAGGGCAGACACATCTCTGTAATACTGCAGGAAGCGTACAATATACAGCACAGAGATGTCTCTGAAGTATGGTGGTGAAGCGGACAATTTACAGGGCAGACACATCTCTGTAATACTGCAGGAAGCGTACAATATACAGCACAGAGAAGTAACTTTAATACAGCGGTGAAGCGCATGATATACAGGGCAGACACAACTCCGTAATACGGCAGGAAGCGTACAATATACAGCACAGAGATGTCTCTGAAGTATGGTGGTGAAGCGGACAATTTACAGGGCAGACACATCTCTGTAATACTGCAGGAAGCGTACAATATACAGCACAGAGAAGTAACTTTAATACAGCGGTGAAGCGCATGATATACAGGGCAGACACAACTCCGTAATACGGCAGGAAGCGGACAATATGCAGCACAGAGATGTCTCTGAAGTATGGTGGTGAAGCAGACGATGTACAGTGCAGACATATCTCCGTAATACTGCAGGAAGCGTACAATATGCAGCACAGAGATGTCTCTGAAGTATGGTGGTGAAGCGGACAATGTACAGGGCAGACACATCTCTGTAATACTGCAGGAAGCGTACAATATACAGCACAGAGATGTCTCTGAAGTATGGTGGTGAAGCGGACAATTTACAGGGCAGACACATCTCTGTAATACTGCAGGAAGCGTACAATATACAGCACAGAGAAGTAACTTTAATACAGCGGTGAAGCGCATGATATACAGGGCAGACACAACTCCGTAATACGGCAGGAAGCGTACAATATACAGCACAGAGACGTCTCCTTTTTACGGTGGTGAAGCGCATGATATACAGGGCAGACACATCTCCGTAATATGGCAGGAAGCGTACAATATACAGTGCAAAGACATTTCTGTAATACGGTGGGAAGCGCACGATATACAGACAGAGACGTCTCCGTAATACCAGGGGAATCGCAAAATATATGCAGCCAGATATTTCTCCATAATACGGCGGAAAAGAGTACAATATACAGCTAGAGATGTCTCCGTAATACAGAGAGAAGCGCAAAATATGCAGCGCAGATACATCTCCGGAATGCGGCGGAGAAGCGTATGATATACAGCTCAAAGATGCCTCTGTAATATGAAAGGAAGTGTGCGATATATAGAAAGAGATGTCTCCATAATACGGCGGGATGTGCACGATACAGCTCCGAGACATCTCCAAAATATGGTGGGTAAGCGCACTATATAAAGCCAGAGATGTCTCCGTAATACAGCGAGGATCGTACAATATACAGCGCAAAGACACCTCCGTAATATGGAAGAAAGCATGTGATATATAGCCAGATAATACGGTGGAAAGTGCACGATATTCAGCACAGCAACGTCTCCATAATGCACTGTGAAACATACGATCTACAGCAAGAGACTTTACATAATATGGCAGGAAGTGACCAATACTTAGCACAGAGACGTCTCCATAATACAGCGGGAAGCGCACGATATACAGCACAGAGACGTTTCTAAAATACAGCGGGAAGCAAACGATATACAGCCAGAGATGTCTCCATAATACAGCGGGAAGCGTACAATATAGAGCTTAGATAGATAGCCGTAATATGGCAGGGAAGCACATGATATACAGCAGAAAGATGCCTCTGCAATATGGCAGGAATGCGCAATGTACAGCCAGAGATGTCTCCATAATACGGTGGGAAGTGCACGATATATAATGCAGAGATGTCTCCATAATATGGTGGGAAGTGCATGATATAATGCAGAGATGTCTCCATAATACGGTGGGAAGTGCACGATATATAATGCAGAGATGTCTCCATAATATGGTGGGAAGTGCATGATATAATGCAGAGATGTCTCCATAATACGGTGGGAAATGCACGATATATAATGCAGAGATGTCTCCATAATATGGTGGGAAGTGCATGATATATAGTGCAGAGATGTCTCCATAATACGGTGGGAAGTGCATGATATATAGTGCAGAGATGTCTCCATAATACGGTGGGAAGTGCATGATATACAGCAGAAAGATGCCTCTGCAATATGGCAGGAATGCGCAATATACAGCCAGAGATGTCTCCATAATACGGTGGGAAGTGCACGATATATAATGCAGAGATGTCTCCATAATACGGTGGGAAGTGCACGATATATAGTGCAGATATGTCTCCATAATACGGCAGGGAAGCGCACAATGTACAGCCAGAGATGTATCTGCGTTGTATATTGTGCGCTTCCCGCTGTATTATGGAGACCTCTCTGGAAGTGCACGATATACAGCCAGAGATATCTCCATAATATGGCAGAGAAGTGCACGATATACAGCCAGAGATATCTCCATAATATGGCAGAGAAGTGCACGATATACAGCCAGAGATATCTCCATAATATGGCAGAGAAGTGCACGATATACAGCCAGAGATATCTCCATAATATGGCAGAGAAGTGCACGATATACAGCCAGAGATATCTCCATAATATGGCAGAGAAGTGCACGATATACAGCCAGAGATATCTCCATAATATGGCAGAGAAGTGCACGATATACAGCCAGAGATATCTCCATAATATGGCAGAGAAGTGCACGATATACAGCCAGAGATATCTCCATAATATGGCAGAGAAGTGCACGATATACAGCCAGAGATATCTCCATAATATGGCAGAGAAGTGCACGATATACAGCCAGAGACTTCTCTGTAATACTGTGGGAAACTCACAATATACAGTGCAGAGACATCTCTGTAATACGTCAAGAAGCGTACCATATATAGTGTGGAGACGTCTGAATAATATGTCGGGAAGCGCACAATATACAGCGCAGAGATGTCTCGGTAAGGCTGGTTTCAGACTTGCGTTCCTGTGTGCTGCGGATGACAGGTACTTCCTCCTTGCTTCCTGCGGTAGGCTCCACCTACTGCCGGCTGCATCCAGCATATCCCTGCGTACCTATCTTTAACATTGGGTACGCAGGGACATGTGTTGTATGCGGATGTGTCCGCATGCGGCGATTTCATGTGTACGGCACAACATACACAGTCAGATGTGAAATATTAAATAAGCAGCAGATTAATCCAGAGCGCAAAAATATGATGAAGAATGTAGAAGTGAAGTGTAGGGATCGTTTAGATCACAGTCCCCATCATCAGAATAATCTACTGTAAGACCCCATCAGTCGTCCGATGTGCTGTTGTCATGAGCCCACTCTTTGCTGTTGGTACTGGTGCGGTTCTGATCTTTACTCACAAAGTGAGAGTCAGACAAAAGACAATCACTAAACCTGGAATAAAACCATGAGAATACCCTGCAGTACAGGGTAATGGACAGAACTGTCCCTGGTGTTTTCCTATCTTGCATTTGCCTAAGATATATATAGGTACCCAGAAATATATATTGTGTCGGAATGCAATCTGCAAAACATTCCATGACGTTTCATCCTCTTTTAGGGCCCACCTGGTCCACCTGGTCCTAGAGGTCCCAATGGATCTCCTGGCGCTGACGGTCCTCAAGGTCCTCCTGGAGGAATCGGTAATCCTGGTCCTGTTGGAGAGAAGGTAAGTGAGCCTCAGCGTAAATGACAAGACTGGACACTGGGAATGGAATTTCATCTACTGTGGTTTATTTTTTTGACAGGGTGATCCTGGAGAAGCCGGAGAACCCGGACTTCCTGGAGAACTTGGACCTCCAGTAAGTACAGGAACTTTTATATGATCAGTGGGCCCTGCTTTTGGGAACATGCTAAATTACTGCAGTTACACAAGAATATTTTACATTTTTGTTCTAGGGCCCGAAAGGTGAAAGAGGAGAGAAGGGAGAAGCAGGCCTGCAAGGGGCTGCTGGACCTCCTGGCCCAAAAGGTCCTCCTGGTGATGATGGTCCAAAGGGTAGCCCTGTAAGTATATTCTCACTCCCATCCTATATTATGTGACGGTTTTACTGAGATTCTCGTGAGTCTGCGAATCAGTCTGAATAACCTTGTCTCTGCCTTTTAGGGTCCAGTGGGATTTCCTGGGGATCCTGGTCCTCCTGGAGAACACGGACCCGCTGTAAGTAATTGCAATATGTATTTATATTTTTGAGCTCATCGGAGATCAAAACTGATGAAAAAGATTTATCATGTACATTTCATTGTGTACAATTCAGGGTCAAGATGGGCCTCCTGGTGATAAGGGAGACGATGGTGAATCTGGACAACCTGTGAGTACCATCTGTGCAAATAAACGGATGCTGTTATCGCATATAACCAACCATTTAACATGTCTTATCTTGTCCCCCTGTAGGGGTCACCTGGTCCTACTGGAGAGCCTGGTCCATCTGGTCCACCAGGGAAAAGGGTGAGGATCTAACAGAGATTTTTGTACTGCCACCAGTGTAAAGATCTGGAAAGAACTTGTGGACTCAGTGTTTTTTTTTTTCTCGTCCTGTGACAGGGTCCTCCTGGTCCAGCAGGTCCAGAAGGCCGTCAAGGAGAAAAAGGTGCTAAAGTAAGTAAGGTTCACTAAGTGACTTAGCGCATCCTCTGTATGTGGAGCCGCTAACAGCTCATTTCTATTTGATCAGGGTGAACCCGGCCTGGAGGGTCCGTCTGGAAAGACAGGTCCTGTTGGTCCTCAAGGTGCTCCTGGAAAACCCGGACCTGAAGGTTTAAGAGGAATTCCCGGACCTGTGGTGAGTACCTTTTGTGATCTGAAAGATGAAGAAGCACCTGCTGAAAATGCCAATTACTGAAAAGATAACTTTATTTTACTATATAGGGAGAACAAGGACTGCCAGGTTCAACTGGTCCCGATGGTCCCCCTGGTCCAATGGCAAGTACAATAGTTATTATCCTGCTCAGTTAATAAGCTAGCCCCTATCTTATTGCTGGGGGTCCAGCACTCTGAAGAGCACCGTCCGGATTACCACTACCTTAAATCATTGTATATGTAATTACTGAAAATATTGGAGCTCTCTACTTATCTCCAGGCGTCTCATAGAGAATGAATGGAGCGAAGGTGCGCATGCTCAGCCTTCAGTCCATTCATACTGGACTCTTTAGAGACCCTTTGTCAGGGTTGCTGTGAGGGTGCAAAACTTTTAGTTAGTCTGACAGTCTTGTCATTGTCTAAATTCTCTGACTACAACTCAATAATTCATAGAATCATAGAAACGTAGTGTGGGATGGGACCTCCAGGGTCATCTGGTCCAACCCTCTGCTCAATGTAGGGTTCACTAAACCATCACAAACAGATGTCTGTCCAGCCTTTGTTTGAAGACTTCCATTAAAGGAAAACTACTCTCATGGCTGCCTGTTCCACTCGCTAATCACCCTCACTGTCAAAAAGTTTTTTTTATAATATTTACTCTGTATCTTCTCCCATTCAGTTTCATCCCATTGCTTCTATAGTCTTTCTTTGTAAAAATGAGAATAAATCTGATCCCTCTACAATGTGACAGCCCTTGAGATATTTGTAGACAGCTATTAAGTCTCCTCTCAGTCTTTTGCAAGCTAAACATTCTCAAATCCTTTAATCATTCCTCATAGGACATGGTTTGCAGACCGGTCACTATCCTGGTCGCTCTTCTCTGAACTTGCTCCAGTTTGTTAATTTCTTTTTTTAAATGTGATGCCCAGAACTGGACACAGTATTCCAGATGAGGTCTGACCAAAGAGGAGTAGAGGGCAATAATGACTTCACGTGATCTAGACAGTATGCTTCTGTTAATAGTAACCAGACCTTAATCCTAACAGGGTCCTCCTGGTCTTCCAGGATTAAAAGGAGACTCGGGTCCAAAAGGAGAAAAGGTGAGTTGCATTTTCCTGTAAATGGATTTTATTCTACCATTGTTGTTATCAAAAGTGATTAGACCTTAATCCTGTGCTACGGTGGGACACATGCAACACCTCTGCAGCCCTGCAACGAGGAGAGATCCCAGCGATAAATACAGTAATCCTATAGTGATGGTCCATTGTAAGACCACCCCCTCAAGTACCATCCATGTCACTGCAAGACTGTGAATGTAATATGCCCATCCCCTCTCACCTAGAATCTTGCCCTCGGTTATTTCCTTGGACATGATAACTTTACATTGTTTCTTCCTTCCCAATATAGGGTCATCCTGGATTGATTGGTCTTATTGGGCCTCCAGGAGAACAAGGTGAAAAGGGAGATCGTGGTCTTCCAGGTCCTCAAGGTGCTCATGGACCTAAAGGAGAACAGGTAAACAGATAGGATACACAAATCACAAGGTCAGTCCACAGAGCGAATGGCGCTGTCCCTGGATGATAACCACCCAGCAAAATCCAATTCACACAATCAACAATTATAGGAGAGACACAAAGAAATCCCATCCGTCCTGATACTAAATCACTACTGAGAGGAAGGAGATCCTTATATATGGGCGCACACATTGGCGGGGACTGAAAGATCAAATAGATATAGATATGACCAGCCAGCAAAGATCAGAGTCTGATCCCATGTACAGAGGCTTTACACTCCGTGTCTTCTCTTGCAGGGTATCTTTGGTCCATCAGGTCCTGTTGGCCCCCCTGGACCTCCTGGCTTACCGGTATGTTGATCTACATTTGCATAAATTCGGGGCTAGTATTTCCCCACTGGCAGGTAACAAGCAGCCTCCAGCCGAATGTCCTTGTATCACATCTTGTATCACGTGCATAAATGTAATGTGATTTCTCTTTCAGGGAGGAGCAGGACCTAAAGGTGCTAAAGGATCATCAGTAAGTGGAAATCTTCGAGGCGTGAATGTTTCTTGTCCTGTTCCACCTTTTCTTTGATGATATTAGTGTCTTTTTTGTCATCTCCATGTTTTCATTCTCTCTAAACCTTTCCTGCTTTTTTTCAGGGTCCAACTGGTCCAAAGGGTGAAACTGGTACTCCTGGTCCACCAGGACCTCCAGTAAGTGAAGCTTTTCCAGAGCCCTGGACTCCACTGGTTATGTAGAGAGTTAATATTAATAATTCTGGTTTCCTCTCCAGGGTCCCCCAGGTGAAGTGATACAACCACTGCCAGTTCAGTCCTCAAAGAGAACCAAGCGTAATATTGATGCCAGCCAGGTGGTTGATGAAGGAAACGCAGATAATAACTACATGGACTATGCCGACGGCATGGAGGAAATATTTGGTTCTCTGAACTCTTTAAAACTGGAAATTGAACAGATGAAACACCCACTAGGCACAAAGGGTAACCCAGCAAGAACCTGCAAAGACTTACAGCTATGTCACCCCGACTTTCCTGATGGTAAGTACAATGGGCACTGATTGCAACCATTACCCAAAATGCAGGGAAATCTGTGGAAAGAGCAGCCCTTGACCACACAATGCCACTGCGGCATGGAGGCACACAGGGGCCGGTACGGTGTTGTCATACAATGCTTCGTCTATTTCTATGTGTGAAGCAAAGCCCCGAACATGCGGCATGTCAATAAGTTTGTGCACAATAATGTAGAATGAAAAAAAAATGAAATAATTGTTATTCCCAAGATAGTGAGTTATCGCTAGGTTGTCTGCTCAACTATTCTCAAACTGCTCAAATTAAACACCATAAATCCCAAAGATCCACACACCAAGCCTCTGCCAGCAAAGATGAAGCATAGAGACAAAACTGAGAATTCGTAGCAACGAAGGATATGGCCAGCAATTGCTCCGTGCACACATGAGCCGCTCACATACTTATCATGCTTCTTCTTGTTCTAGGTGAATATTGGATTGACCCGAACCAAGGCTGCTCTCGAGACTCTTTCAAGGTGTACTGCAATTTCACGGCGGGAGGGGAGTCCTGTATATTTCCTGACAAGAAGTCTGAAGGAGTAAGTGGTGAAGGATGGCTTAGAATTTGGCATCATAATCACTTGAATTGTCTGGCACGGGAAAGCTTGGCATATCAGACAATACTGTGCCGCCATTATTTTAAGATCACTTATGGTAATTAATTGCAGGCTGTCTGCAGACGCTGTCTGCCTGCGGTATTGACTGCCTGTGCCTGATCAAAGCAGTGATCTCCAGGATTGACAGATGATGGGTTAATAGCACTCATTCCCTCCATCGAGGATAAGACTCTGGAGCCGTATTACACGTATTGGTTATATGCCCAGTCCTGGTGACCTCATATATTCATATACCAGGGATACTGAACATGCCTGTGTTGTCAGAGCATGCTGGGAGTTGTAGTTTCAGGACTCGTGCTCAAGCTATTGTGGCTGTGTTACCCCAGCACCGTCTGACTAGTGAGAAGTTTGGCTGAACTCTGTGAACTGTTGGAGGAGACTCTTAGTGACCCTGTGCCGCTGGGGGCGATATATTGACAGGCGAGTGTAGTGCGGGGTCATTAGATGGAAGAATTACTGTAAAATTAGGCTTTTCTTTTAAGTCTCCTCCAGACTATTGATATGGATTGCAATAGCTGAGAACAGAAGTTTAACGCCTCCGGGAGAAATAGATCTGTGTGTGAGTGCTTGTCAGCATTCGCCTCTTCTTTATTTAATACCTTTGTCCATTATGTCTTTTTTTTAGCTGAGGGTCTGTTCACTTCTGTGTTGGAGAGGCTTCGCTTGGTTCCATTCTGAAATAAATTTGCCAGTGCCTAAATGGAAGCCACAACGCAGATGTGAATAGAGCCGTAATGTAATCTTACAGAGCCACCGTATGAATGGGGTCAGTTTTATGTGCAATAAGTAAACCCCATTTACTCTACTGTAACATTAACCTGTCACTGGCCAGGCTGCACATGACCGTAGTCTATCTTATGTGTGACTTTCACTACAGCCAATAAATAAGGAAAGCGTTGTCTCCCTTACCACATACAGACGCTGGGTAATGTGACTAGTTTCCCCTGAAGGCCTGTACGGCACGATTAGGGGCATCTGTTGTGATCCGTCCATATAACTTTCTGTTTCTTCCTATCCTTCCATTCTGTATCAGGCTAGAATTACGTCCTGGCCCAAAGAGAATCCAGGCTCGTGGTTCAGTGAATTCAAGCGGGGTAAACTGGTAAGATTCAGCTGTAACTCATGTCGTATTTTACAGAATAGAATGGCTCGTTGGCCCAAAGAGCTGCCTGGTACATGGTATAGTCATTACAAGCGGGGCTCTATGGTAAGTGGCTAACCCGGCCTCCAGTGTTAACCAGAGCAGCCTGCTTCGGTTATGGCCAAACACTCTGCATGTGGAACTAACACTGGTCATGCGGATGACAAAGAAAACCAATTTAAGGTGGAACCAAGAAAACAAGGTTGGTTGTAATCTAAACCTAAGTAAAGACGCGGCTGTCGGTCCTTTACCCCATGAGAGCCGAGCAATGACAGTGAAGGGACAGAGACCGATGAGAATAGAACACCACGAGCCGCAATTCACGACAATAGAGGATATCACCCAATATTAATTACCTGCACGTAGCCCATAAACCACATAGACATTCAACTCAAACACCAGCAAGTGAAATTCAGGAGGTAGGATCAGACACTACCTGAGGTCATGTCCACCTTAAAAGACTGTTTCCTCCTGGAAAGCACGGTCTTTGGTGCGGCTACTGTGCTAATCCTGCAATGTCTTTCTATAGAGGATGTCAGTGTGTTGGATGCATAAGGACATCAACTCTGCCCCCTGTTTTGGGTACCTATGATTTCTTCATGACGACAAAATTAGGAAATGGCCCCATAGTAAATGTGAGGAGGTGCATATGCTTCAGTCACCGCTAGAACTGTACCTTGCATACTGTCAGCCTACTTTCTGCTGCCTCACTGCCTACAAGTTTCCTCCGGAGGTCATGTTTCGGGATTTTCTCAGTGGCGTGATCCTATGCACCCACGGTCTGTGTCCCAGGCTTCTGTACACATCTACTCTTTGGTTATCCAGTGCATTAGAGAATCCCTGCTTAGCTCATTAGCTGTTCTTGCAAGAGTAACGGAGACAGCAGAACTTTGATTGCAGCTCTATCCGCTACTATCAAAGCCACTGAGCGCCATGCAAGATATAATGTGACACCACTGACATCACATTACATCTTACATGATTTAGATTACATAACAAATGCAGCACCGTCCTTAGTTAACAGGTACATCCTGCTTATTCCCTTTAATAAGCATGGGCAGCATTTAAGTGACTGGTTCCTTTCCAGGTCCGGGTGCAAAAAACATGTGAATAAGTCTTGATACTTGTATTAAAGAAACATTTCTACTTTATAATTAAAAATAGTCCTCTCTGAAGCCAGCAGTATCCTTAGATCTGATCCCCTCCATATTGCACCAGTGCGGTCAGCAGGGCAGCTGCCTTATTTTCCAAAGTGGGCACATGGCAATACAGCAGCGGGCCCTGCAGTGTAAGAGGAGGCGGTCTTCCTAGTTTGATAGTCATGGAGAAGCGACAAGCACCTCTGCTCCCTCCTCTGCTTTTAATATCATAGGTACTCAGCACAGCTCAGGGTGGCTGCTTTGAAGTAGAAAACTTTGCAGCTCTTGCTGGCATCATTGCCGCTCCGTGTCTTAACTTCACAGCCTCTGTCAAGTCTTCTCTCTCTATATATTTGTTTTTTGTACATATCAATTTCTTTGCTATAGAGCGATTTTACATAATCCCCCACTTCATTCTCAGCCCCTAAGAGCTTTCTGCTTGGATACAGAAGTTGAATGAACTGCAGGTACTGGGGATCATGGTTTAAAGAAACAGCTACCAACAAGTATGGAAGTGAGACCAGAGAGGAGCCTGTGACTCGCATTCGTCTCCTCGACATGAGGCTTTATGCTAATAATCATATCATAAAGGCCCCTTCACCCTCCAAATGACTATAGATAAGATATGGCTCTTTTTATATAACAGAAGTATATACCGGGACCAGACCTTCCGCAAATGGAAACTGTTTTTTTTTTTTTTTTTTAGTGAGCCTCTGGGTCTGACTGAGGTGTGTGGCTGTAGTCGTGCACACTATGCGCGCTGCAAACTCCAGGGATGTTGCTTCTCATGTGTTGTTAGCTGAGTCTAAGCTTGCATGCTGCTCTTTTCTGTTCAGTCCTCTTCTTTCTCAGGCAGCAGAACGGTCCCAGAGTGGTTTGTATAGATTTTCCTATTAATGGATTGTTATGTGATGCTCTGTATAGTGCATATGCTATGTTCTATATTATCTACTGTCAGAATCCATGTTGACCCAACTAAAGAGTATTATAACCTCTACTAATCACTAGAACGAAGTGGCAGCGGCACTGAGCTTTTTTCAGAGACCGCATTTTGGTCACTGACGGTGGTGAGATCATCATTGCTCTGTCAGCTTTCGATGGGGGAGAGTTTCTACACCTCCAATATACGGTCATGTTGAAACATACAGTTTTGTGCAAAAGTCTTAGGTGTGGATGAAATGCTACAAAGTAACAAGCTTCCAAAAGTAGAAATGTTAATAGATAAAACAAATTAATAAAATACAAAGTGACTGAAAAAAAGAAAAATTTAAATCTCATCAGTATCTGCTGCCCGCCCGTCACCTCCATCATCAGAATCTGGTGACTACCTATTGCTTCCATCACTTCTTCTCATCACTTGTACACAGATAATGGAGGAACTCAAAAGAAGGTTGTTGGAGCTCGTTGTTTAACTACAGAATACACCACTCACCTCCTGATCTGGAATTGTTCGGTGCCAAACAACCCCATGTGTGAGAGGTGTGAGCGATGTCTTACACCGTCAGTTTTTACCCTGTAGATGTTTCTGATTTGTTTCAGCTGTCCTACGTGGATGCGGATGGCAATCCAGTTGGCGTTGTACAGATGACATTCCTGAGGCTTCTCAGCGCCTCCGCCAAGCAGAACATCACCTACAACTGCTTCCAGTCTGTAGCCTGGCATGACGCCACCACCAACAGCCATGACAAGGCGATCCGCTTCCTGGGCTCTAACGATGAAGAAATGTCCCATGACAACAACCCGTACATTCAGGCCATCATGGATGGATGCGCAGTAAGTGACTCAGCTCCATCTGTCTCATCTGATAGGAATCTGGTGCACCATTTACCGCTGTGACAGGTGATCAGATTATTACAATGGCTGCCGGCGTCATGAGAGACATTGTTCTAGTGACATGAAAGTCTCTGAATGTGAATGCAGC
Source organism: Ranitomeya imitator (assembly GCF_032444005.1). Taxonomy (NCBI): domain Eukaryota; kingdom Metazoa; phylum Chordata; class Amphibia; order Anura; family Dendrobatidae; genus Ranitomeya; species Ranitomeya imitator. The sequence goes on along the minus strand of NC_091283.1, from coordinate 152,698,101 downwards.
AGGGATACAGCAGTCTATTGATCTGCAGCACAATGTCAGGCTGCGGTACACAATACCAGACGAGTATTATTAGTTCTGACACAAAAAACAAAACCATTTATCAATAGGAAACGAATCCAGAGCCGTGGAGACTCCGGGACACATTATATCATTAATATGGATTCTTCTTTTGAGACGGAGGAGACACGAGCAGTCACCTCAGTGGTCACTGGACACGGCTGAGGAATAACAGGAATCGTAGCTGTCTACTGCAGAAGGCATAGGAGCATGAGGAAAGAGGAGCTAGCATCAGTTTTCCTCTTATTCTATTTTTTATAAATCCGCCATACGGTTGAAGAGATATGGGGCTTTTTATGGCTTTTAGGGTATGTGCACACATCTTTTAGGCGGCACAGCTCAGGAACCCGCCAGCAAAAATGCTAAAAGAATGAGGAAATGCCTTGTGTTCTAAAATCCATTTCTGTGGACTTGTTCAGCGTTTTTTAGCCTCTTACAACCACTTCACTTTTAGCAAATTCACAACTTTCAAAATCTGAACAGTCCACTCTTCCGGCGGGCCGCTCACATCCCAACAGTCCCCTTTCTACCCATGGTTTTTGTTTAGTTCTATCGGATATGCTGAATGTTAAGGTTGAAGCTAAAATAGAGCACTGGTAGGGCATGGATGAAGGGGCTGGTAAATTGTTTGCTTAGTTTTCTTGTATCGCTGTCTGTGTTTTGTATTTTTATTTAAGAGTTTTCCCAAGAAGAAAGTACATTTTAATTAACATGTTAAAAAAATGTTCCTGTGCTGAGATAATCTTATAAATGTGCCCCTGCTGAGTATTGTGTAAGGGCTCATACTCGTTTGCGAGAAAAACGGACGAGTGCAATCCGAGAAAAAAATCGGATTGCTCTCTGACCAATGTTATTCAGTGAGTTACATCTCATCTGCGATTTTAATCTCAGCTGAAATCGGACTGAGAAAAAAATCGCAGCATGCTGAGATTTGCTGCATACCTTGGACGAGACTCACCAATGCAAGTCAATGGATGCAAGAAAAAAAACGCACAGCACTCGCACCGATGTCCTTTGAAAAGCCGGTAATTCATGTGAGGTGTACAGTAAAATCACACTGACAGGTTAGAATAGAATAGAAATATATATATATATAGAATACACATTACGCAGTAACACACACACATATATATATGTGTATATATAGTGCACAGAAAGCTAGAAGTAAAGCTGGTAATTCTTCTGCCGGCTTCTGTAAAATCACTGCAGGAGCCGACAGGATAGAAGAGATGGATTACATACAGTAAATACATATAGAATAGGTAGATATATAGATGTCAGTGACAAATACAATTAGCACAGTGTGTGTGCTAAATACTGGACATGTATTTAATTAATAAAAGATTATTTTAAGTTAAAAAATGGCGTGGGCTCTGGCGCAATTTTCGCAACCAGCAGAGGGAAAGCCGATGACTGGGGGCAGATGTTTTTAGCCTGGAAAGGGGGTAATACCCATGGAGCTTCCCAGGCTATTAATATAAGCTCACAGCTATATACTTAGCAATTACTGGCTATTAAAATGGGGGACTCCCAAAAAAATGACGTGGGGTCCCCTCATAATTAACCCCTTTCTGCCATCAGACGGAATAGTATGTCCGATGGCAGAACCCCCGCTTTGATGAGGGCTCCGGTGGTGAGCCCGCATCAAAGCCGGGACATGTCAGCTGTTTTGAACAGCTGATATGTGCCCGCAATAGGTGCGGGCGGAATCGCGATCCACACACGCCTGTTGACTAGTTAAATGCAGCTGTCAAACTCTGACAGCGGCATTTAACAAGCGCATCCAGCCTGAAATACGCGCACCGCTGACCTCTTTTTACCACTTAGATAAAAAATAACCTAGACATGTTTGGTGTCTATGTACTCGTAATGACCTGGAAAATCATATTAGCAGGTCAGTTTTAGCATTTAGTGAACTTAGCAAAAAAGTCAAACAAAAAACAATTTTTGCAATTTCACCGCACTTTGAATTTTTTGCCCGTTTTCAAGTACAAGACATGGTAAAACCAATGGTGTCGTTCAAAAGTACAACTCGTTCCACAAAAAATAAGCCCTCACATGGCCATATTGACAGAAAAATAAAAAAACTTACGGCTCTGGGAAGGAGGGGAGCGAAAAACGAAAACGCAAAATCGTGGTTAAGGGGCTAATAACCAGCAAAGGCTATGCAGAAAGCTGTGGGCTGATATTAATAGCCTAGGAAGGGGCCATGGTTATTTGCACCCCCCGGCTGAAAACATCAGCACTCAGCTGCCCCAGAAAAGGTGCATTTCTAAGATGCGCCAATTCCGACACTTAGCCTCGCTCTTCCCACTTGCCTGTAGCGGTGGCAAGTGGGGTAGTAGTTGTGGGGTTGATGTCACCTTTGTATTGTAAGGTGACATCAAGCCCACGGCTTAGTAATGGAGAGATATCAATAAGACACCTATCCATTACTAATCCTATAATTGTTACATGTTAAATAAAGACACAGCCAGAATAAAGTATATATGTACACAGTGAAGATCAAAAGATTGGAAGTTTGGACACACCTTCTCATTTAAAGATTTTTCTGTATTTTCATGTCTATGAAATTGTACATTTACACTAAAGGCATCAAAGCTATGAATTAACACATGTGGAATTATATACTGAACAAAAAAGTGTGAAACAACTGAAATTATGTCTTATATTCTAGGTTCTTCAAAGTAGCCACCTTTTGCTTTGATGACTGCTTTGCACACTCTTGGCATTCTCTTGATGAGCTTCAAGAGGTAGTCACCGGGAATGGTCTTCCTACATTCTTGAAGGCCCTTTTGCCTTCACTCTGCGGTCCAGCTCACCCCAAACCATCTCAATTGGGTTCAGGTCTGGTGACTGTGGAGGCCAGGTCATCTGGCGTAGCACACCATCACTCTCTTTCTTGGTCAAATAACCCTTACACAGCTTGGAGGTGTGTTTGGGGTCATTGTCCTGTTGAGAAATAAATGATGGTCCAACTAAACGCAAACCGAATGGAATAGCATGCCGCTGCAAGATGCTGTGGTAGCCATGCTGGTTCAGTATGCCTTCAATTTTCAATAAATCCCCAACAGTGTCACCAGCAAAGCACCCCCACACCATTACACCTCCTCGTCCATGCTTCACAGTGGGAACCAGGCATGTAGAGTCCATCTGTTCACCTTTTCTGCGTCGCACAAAGACATGGTGGTTGGAACCAAAGATCTCAAATTTGGACTCATCAGACCAAAGTGCAGATTTCCACTGGTCTAATGTCCATTCCTTGTGTTCTTTAGCCCAGAGGTCCCCAACTCCAGTCCTCAAGGCCCACCAACATGTCATGTTTTCAGGATTTCCTTAGTCTTGCCCAGGTAATAATTGCATCACCTGTGCAATGCAAAGGAAATCCTGAAAACATGACCTGTTGGTGGGCCTTGAGGACTGGAGTTGGGGACCTCTGCTTTAGCCCATACAAGTCTCTTCTGCTTGTTGCCTGTCCTTAGCAATGGATTCCTAGCAGCTATTTTACCATGAAGGCCTGCTGCACAAAGTCTCCTCTTAACAGTTGTAGAGATGTGTCTGCTGCTAGAACTCTGTGTGGCATTGACCTGGTCTCTAATCTGAGCTGCTGTTAACGTGCGATTTCTGAGGCTGGTGACTCGGATAAACTTATCCTCAGAAGCAGAGGTGACTCTTGGTCTTCCTTTCCTGGGTCCGTCCTCATGTGAGCCAGTTTCTTTGTAGTGCTTGATGGTTTTTGCCACTGCACTTGGCGACACTTTCAAAGTTTTCCCAATTTTTCGGACTGACTGACCTTCATTTCTTAAAGTAATGATGGCCACTCTGTTTTCTTTACTTAGCTGCTTTTATCTTGCCATAATACAAATTCTAACAGTCTATTCAGTATGACTATCAGCTGTGTATCCACCAGACTTCTGCACAAAACAACTGATGGTTCTAACCCCATTTATAAGGCAAGAAATCCCACTTATTAAACCTGACAGGGCACACCTGTGAAGTGAAAACCATTCCCGGTGACTACCTCTTGAAGCTCATCAAGAGAATGCCAAGAGTATGCAAAGCAGTCATCAAAGGAAAAGGTGGCTACTTTGAAGAGCCTAGAATATAAGACATATTTTCACTTGTTAACAAAAAATTTTTTGTTAAGTATATAATTCCACATGGCTAAATAGAGCTGTAAGGGGTGCAATAAGTGACAAAAAGAAAGCATTTAGAGAATTAATGGAAGTAGGTAGTGATGAGGCATTAAATAAATAAAAAAAAAATTAAATAAATTATGTAAAAAGCAAATCAAAGCAGCAAAGATTGAGACAGAGAGACTCGTTGCCAGGGAGAGTAAAAATAATCCCAAAATATTCTTTAACTAGGTAAATAGTAAGAAACTAAAAAATGATAGTGTTGGCCCCCTTAAAAATAGTCTGAGTGAAATGGTGGATGAGGATGAGGAAAAAGCCAATATGCTAAATGACTTTTTTTTTCAGCAGTATTTACACAAGAAAATCCCATGGCAGACAGAATGACTAGTGATAAAAATTCCCCATTAAATGTCACCTGCTTAACCCAGCAGGAAGTACGTCGGCGTCTAAAAATCACTAAAATTGACAAATCTCCGGGCCCAGATGGGATACACCCCCCGAGTACTGCAGGAACTAAGTACAGTCATTGATAGACCATTATTTTTAATCTTTAAAGACTCCATAATAACAGGGTCTGTACCACAGGAGTGGTGTATAGCAAATGTGGTGCCAATATTCAAAAAGGGGACAAAAACTGAACTCGGTAATTATAGGCCAGTAAGCTTAACCTCTACTGTGGGTAAAATCCTGGAGGGTATTCTAAGGGATGCTATACTTGAGTATCTGAAGAGGAATAACCTCATGACCCAGTATCAGCACGGGTTTACTAGGGACCGTTCCTTTCAGACTAATCTGATCAGCTTCTATGAAGAGGTAAGTTCCGGACTGGACCAAGGGAACCCAGTGGACGTAGTGTATATGGACTTTTCAAAAGCTTTTGATACGGTGCCACACAAAAGGTTGATACATAAAATGAGAATAATGGGGATAGGGGAAAATATGTGTAAGTGGGTTAAGAGCTGGCTCAGGGATAGCAAACAAAGGGTGGTTATTAATGGAGCATACTCGGACTGGGTTGCAGTTAGCAGTGGGGTACCACAGGGGTCAGTATTGGGCCCTCTTCTTTTTAACATATTTATTAATGACCTTGTAGGGGGCATTCAGAGCAGAATTTCAATATTTGCAGATGACACTAAACTCTGTAGGGTATTCAATACAGAGGAGGACAATTTTATATTACAGGATGATTTATGTAAACTAGAAGCTTGGGCTGATAAATGGCAAATGAGCTTTAATGGGGATAAATGTAAGGTCGTGCACTTGCGTAGAAGTAATAAGATGTATAACTATGTGCTTAATTCTAAAACTCTGGGCAAAACCGTCAATGAAAAAGACCTGGGTGTATGGGTGGATGACAAACTCATGTTCAGTGGCCAGTGTCAGGCAGCTGCTACTAAGGCAAATAAAATAATGGGATGTATTAACCCCTTAGCGACCGCCGATATGCCTTTTAACGGCGGCCGCTAAGGGTACTTAAACCACAGCGCCGTTAATTAACGGCGCTGTGGAAAAAGTCAATAGCGCCCCCCAGAGGCCGATTTTCTCCGGGGTCTCGGCTGCCGGGGGTAGCCGAGACCCCAGAGAACATGATTCGGGGGGGTTTTAACCCTCCCCGCATTTGCGATCGCCGGTAATTAACCGTTTACCGGCGATCACAAAAAAAAAACGCGATCTCTTTTTAATTTCTCTGTCCTCCGATGTGATCGAACATCGGAGGACAGAGAAAAGGGGTCCCAGGTGGCCCCCCAATACTCACCTAGCTCCCCCGATGCTCATCGTGTCTCCCGGTGGGCGCCGCCATCTTCAAAATGGCGGGCGCATGCGCAGTGCGCCCGCCGGCCGGCACCGGGAGAATCTTTGGGGTCTCGGCTGCCGGGGGTAGCCGAGACCCCAAAGAGCATAATCGGGGTCGGTTTTACCGACCCCTGTTTTGCGATCGCCGGTAATTAACTGTTTACCGGCGACCGCAAAAAAAAAAAAAAGTAAAGTGTAATTCTCTGTCCTCTGATGTGATCGCACATCAGAGGACAGAGAAATAGGGGGATTCGGGGACCCTAGCATACTCACCTAGGTCCCTGGATCCTCTTGCTGCTCCTCCTGGCCGCCGGCAGAAGAAAATGGCGGGCGCATGCCCAGTGCGCCCGCCATCTGTCTCCATCTGCCGGCCGGCAGGAGAACAGCAGTTGGGGCTAAAATTAGGGGTAGGGCTAGGGTTGGGGCTAAATTTAGGGTTAGGGTTGGGGCTAAATTTAGGGTTAAGCTTCTTTCACACTTACGTCGGTACGGGGCCGTCGCAATGCGTCGGCCCGACATACCGACACACGTTGTGAAAATTGTGCACAATGTGGGCAGCAGCTGTAGTTTTTCAAAGCATCCGCTGCCCAATCTATGTCCTGGGGAGGAGGGGGCGGAGTTACGGCCACGCATGCGCGATCAGAAATGGCGGATGCGACGTACAAAAAAACATTTCATTGAACTTTTTTTGTGCCGACGCTCCGCCAAAACACAACTGATCCAGTGCACGACGGACGCGACGTGTGGCCATCCGTCACGATCCGTCGGCAATACAAGTCTATGGGCAAAAAACGCATCCTGCGGGCACATTTGCAGGATCCGTTTCTTGTCCAAAACGACGGATTGCGATGGAATGCCAAACGACGCAAGTGTGAAAGTAGCCTTAGGGCTAGGGTTAGGGTTGGGGCTAAAGTTAGGGCTAGGGTTGGGGCTAAAGTTAGGGTTAGAGCTGGGATTAGGGTTAGGGTTTGGATTAGGGTTGGTATTAGGGTTAGGGTTGGCATTAGGGTTACGCTTGGGATTAGGGTTAGGTTTGGGATTAGGGTTAAGGTTAGGGTTGTGATTAGGGGTGTATTGGGATTAGGGTTAGGTTTGAGGTTAGGGTTGAGATTAGGATTAGGGGTGTGTTGGATTTAGGGTTTTGATTAGGGTTATGGTTAGGGTTGACATTAGGGTTGTTTTGGGGTAAGGGTTGTGATTATGGTTAGGGTTAGTGATTAGGATTATGGATCAGGTTGGGATTAGGGTTAGGGGTGTGTTGGGGTTAGGGTTGGAGCTAGAATTGGGGGGTTTGCACTGTTTAGTTACATCAGGGGGTCTCCAAACACGACAGCCAATTTTGCGCTCAAAAAGTCAAATGGTGCTCCCTCCCTTCTGAGCTCTGCCGTGCGCCCAAACAGTGGGTTACCCCCACATATGGGGCATCAGCGTACTCGGGATAAATTGGACAACAACTTCTGGGGTCCAATTTCTCTTGTTACCCTTGTGAAAATAAAAACTTGGGGGCTACAATATCTTTATTGTGAAAAAAAAAATATTTTTTATTTTCACGACTCTGCATTCTAAACTTCTGTGAAGCACTTGGGCATTCAAAGTTCTCACCACACATCTAGATAAGTTCCTTGGGGGGTCTAGTTTCCAAAATGGGGTCACTTGTGGGGGGTTACTACAGTTTAGGTACATCAGGGGCTCTGCAATCGCAACATAATGCCCACAGACCATTCTATCAAAGTCTGCATTCCAAAAAGGCGCTCCTTCCCTTCCGAACTCTGCCGTGTGCCCAAACAGTGGTTTACCCCCACATATGGCGCATCAGCGTACTCGGGATAAATTGGACAACAACTATTGCAGTCCAATTTCTCCTGTTACCCTTGTGAAAATAAAAACTTGGGGGCTACAATATCTTTTTTGTGGAAAAAAAAAATATTTTTTATTTTCACGACTCTGCATTCTAAACTTCTGTGAAGCACTTGGGCATTCAAAGTTCTCACCACACATCTAGATAAGTTCCTTGGGGGGTCTAGTTTCCAAAATGGGGTCACTTGTGGGGGGTTACTACAGTTTAGGTACATCAGGGGCTCTGCAATCGCAACATAATGCCCACAGACCATTCTATCAAAGTCTGCATTCCAAAAAGGCGCTCCTTCCCTTCCGAGCTCTGCCGTGTGCCCAAACAGTAGTTTACCCCCACATATGGCGCATCAGCGTACTCGGGATAAATTGGACAACAACTATTGCAGTCCAATTTCTCCTGTTACCCTTGTGAAAATAAAAACTTGGGGGCTACAATATCTTTTTTGTGGAAAAAAAAATATTTTTTATTTTCACGACTCTGCATTCTAAACTTCTGTGAAGCACTTGGGCATTCAAAGTTCTCACCACACATCTAGATAAGTTCCTTGGGGGGTCTAGTTTCCAAACTGGGGTCACTTGTGGAGGGTTTCTACTGGTTAGGTACATCAGGGGCTCTGCAAACGCAACATAATACCCGCAGACCATTCTATTAAAGTCTGCATTCCAAAACGGCGCTCCTTCCTTCCGAGCTCTGCCGTGCGCCCAAACAGTGGTTTACCCCCACATATGGGGTACCAGCATACTCAGGACAAATTGGACAACAACTTTTGGGGTCCAATTTCTCTTGTTACCCTTGTGAAAATAAAAACTTGGGGGCTAAAAAATCTTTTTTGTTGAAAAAAAAAATATTTTTTATTTTCACGGCTCTGCATTCTAAACTTCTGTGAAGCACTTGGGCATTCAAGGTTCTCACCACATGTCTAGATAAGTTCCATAGGGGGTCTAGTTTCCAAAATGGGGTCACTTGTGGGGGATTTCTACTGTTAAGGCACATCAGGGGCTCTCCAAACGCGACATGGCGTCCGATCTCAATTCCAGCCAATTCTGCAGTGAAAAAGTAAAACGGCACTCCTTCACTTCCAAGCTCTGCGGTGTGCCCAAACAGTGGTTTACCCCCACATATGGGGTATTGGCGTATTCAGGAGAAATTGCATAACAAAATTTATGGTTACATTTCTGTTTTTACACTTGTGAAAATAAAAAAAATGGTTCTGAATTAAGATGTTTGCAAAAAAAAGTTAAATGTTCATTTTTTCCTTCCACATTGTTTCAGTTCCTGTGAAGCACGTAAAGGGTTAATAAACTTCTTGAATGTGGTTTTGAGAACCTTGAGGGGTGCAGCTTTTAGAATGGTGTCACACTTCATTATTTTCTATCATATAGACCCCTCAAAATGACTTCAAATGTGATGTGGTCCCTAAAAAAAAATGGTGTTGTAAAAATGAGAAATTGCTGGTCAACTTTTAGCCCTTATAACTCCCTAACAAAAAAAAATTTTGTTTCCAAAATTGTGCTGATGTAAAGTAGACATGTGGGAAATGTTATTTATTACCTATTTTTCGTGACATATCTCTCTGATTTAAGGGCATAAAAATACAAAGTTTGAAAATTGCAAAATTTTAAAAATTTTCGCCATATTTCCGTTTTTTTCATAAATAATCGCAAGTAATATCGAAGAAATGCTACCACTAACATGAAGTACAATATGTCACGAAAAAACAATCTCAGAATCAGCGGGATCCGTTGAAGCGTTCCAGAGTTATAACCTCATAAAGTGACAGTGGTCAGAATTGCAAAAATTGGCCTGGTCATTAAGTACCAAATTGGCTCTGTCACTAAGGGGTTAAAAGAGGCATAGATGTTCATGAGGAGAACATAATTTTACCTCTATACAGGTCACTAGTTCGACCACACTTAGAATACTGTGCACAGTTCTGGTCTCCGGTGTATAAGAAAGACATAGCTGAACTGGTGTTGTAATGAGTGATTCATTACTTACATTTAAGAGGGGATTGGATGCCTTTCTTGAAAAGTATAATGTTGCAGGGTATATATACTAGATTCCTTGATAGGGCGTTTATCCAGGGAACTAGTCTGATTGCCGTATGTGGAGTCGGGAAGGAATTTTTTTCTCCAATGTGGAGCTTACTATTTGCCACATGGGTTTTTTTTGCCTTCCTCTAGATCAACATGTTAGGACATGTTAGGTTAGGCTATGGATTGAACTAGATGGACTTAAAGTCTTCCTTCAACCTTAATAACTATGTTACTATGTTACATGTGTTAATTCATAGTTTTGATGCCTTCAATGTGAATGTACAATTTTCATAGTCATGAAACTACAGAAAAATCTTTAAATGAGAAGGTGTGTCCAAACTTTTGCTCTGTACTGTATATACATGTATGTGTGTGTGTGTGTGTGTGTGTGTTTTGACGAATATTTCCTTTGAAAACGATGCGTAAATGACATAGAGAACTGCTGTATGTAAAAGCTCATGTTAAAACCGCATTGCAATCGGATAGCATTTGCAATTAACTCAGATGTAAATCGGATGCTAGGTGTGAAAATCACATTGTACTCGCATGGCACTCATACATTTTTTCGGTCTAGATTATGGAACTTTTTTTTCTCACATATTGGTATGAGCCCTAATGGTGTAATGACTGTGTGTGACCATACAAAACATGGTCTGATAATACCACATCTCCTAGGCAGGGGGGAAGCAAAAGACTATACAGACAGGACAGCACAGGATCACAGCTGATTCTTTTTGTGAGGCAAAACATTTCACTGCCTGTTTTTAAACAATGTTTTACCTCTAGAGAATCAGCTGTGATCCCATGCTGCAATGACTGTATACTCTTTTGCGTCCTTCCCTGTCCAGGAGCGGTGGTATGATCAGACACATTCATTACAAAGCACATAGCAGGGGCACATTTAGGATTATCTCAGCACAGGAACAGTCTTTAAAACACATCCAATTGTGGAACTTATGACTATTCAAAGATCTGTTGATTAAAGATAACTTTGTGGGAAACCACCTTTAACTCAAACTCCTTTAATAAGAGGATTAGTGGTTTACTATGGAGCAAATTTAACTTGCAGAACCTGCAGAAGTGAATGGGGGTGATATAAATGGCTTCATTCACACAATCTGGAAATCTGAGTAACATTAGTCCCTCTGCACCCCCCCCCCCCCCCCTTCACAGGGGTTATCAGCCAGAGACCCCATTACCCAAATCTCTATGAAACCCAACTTTCTTAAAGCTGCCACATTGCTGGGGAGCCTGCTTGGTGACCAATGTAAAGTAAAATGTTGAAGCAAATTTACAGATTTTTGCATTCATTGATAGAGCGGACCCCACATACTGTAGATTCATACGTATTTCTTATGTGTGATGGAAGTTCTGACTTTTTTTTTCTTTCTCTACCTCCCTTAGTCTAAGAAGGGCTCCCAGAAGACCATACTGGAGCTGAACACTCCCAAGGTGGAGCAAGCCCCTATAGTGGATCTAATGTTCAATGACTTTGGAGACCCAACACAAAAATTTGGCTTTGAAGTGGGACCAGTGTGTTTCCTAGGCTAAAAAATAAACTCTTAAAAAAAGAAAACTAAAAAATTTTTTTAAAAGAAATATACGTAAGTACACTTTTTGTTGAGAAAAGAGGCCAATAGCATAAGAGAACGCCACGTTTCCAAATCAGCAACCTTGAAACCTCATCACAGCCTATTTCTTGTCTCACATGCACGTTCTTCGGCTGGGGCAAAAATGGCCTGAACCCGCCCAATCTGCCTGGCATCCCGGGTGCGGACCACCAACCTATTAAACAAAGAGAAAACCACTGGGTACCAGCGGCCTTGGGATCACATGACCTAAACAGCATCACGTGACAATCATTAGAAGCACATGACGGATCTGCTCCCAGATACACAAACCTCCTCAGCACAGACGGGAAGCAAACGGCCACATGTGACGGAGATGCCTGAACATCATATTCCACTTTCAGGCCACTTTGAACCAGAAAAGGCAATCCTCCTCCTCGTTTCTCAGTTTCCTAATGAAAGCAATCATCCCTGGGCATATGGTGCCCGCTTGTCCCTTTTATTAAAGGTGCTTATATTTTTGTATGTAATTATTTCTATTGTATATTATTGTTATTGTTTTTGTTTTAATGATAAAAGAAGTTGCCTTTCTCTAAGCTTTATCGCCTGCCTGTGACCTGGGGCAAAGTCATGGCAGATATTTTATAGATTTCTATAAACACAGATTTCAGTTTACAACGTGGGCTGCGCTCCTGTGTTATCTCCATCTTTATGTAACTGCAGTTTAGGGACAATTTTTGGTTGAGAAAGTTGCTAGAAACTAAAGTGCCAGGAAATTACAGTCTATGCAAAGTAAGCGATTACCCCAAAACACCGCAAACCCGTACAGCATAAGAAAGCGGCTGTGGACTGTGACTAAGCCACTGCTAGCGACTCACAGACGCTGATTACACATTGTATAGAATGGAGAGATTAGCAGAAAATATTTTTGTAATTGATGAAACACGTACGCCTTTAATAACCCGGCTGACTGACCAGAAAGCAAATCTGAAAACATTTGGGGTATTGTGACGGGAGCGCCGGCTGATGAGACGCTTGTACAGTATTATCACCTCCTTACTTTTACCTCCATGTTGCCTCGTCACAGGGTGGGAGATTGCCTGTATTATCTTGTCAGAAATCGGTGCTATGTTCAGTTTTTCCTGTGGTGCTACTTTTTGTTTTCCTCTGGGGGCGCTCCGCCACTCTTTCCTGTCAGACATATCCCACACTAATGCTAGCTGCCAGATATAATGCATGTTTCTTTTTGTATTCATTCAAAATGTAGATATGGCGTAATAATAAAAAAAAAAAAACAGAAAACTGAACGGTATTGTGGTAGCTTCCCATGTAGCCTTCTCCCTGTATGTAATAATCACTTGCTGATTGTGGTGCTAACTTATGTTGTTTGTTTTAAGTGTTGAAGATAAAAAAAAAATTTTGTACTTTCTCATGTACTGCCCCCGAGCCCGAACGTGAGGCAGAGGCCAGAAAATGTGCCTACCAAACTGGTTTCTATGGTTCCAAGTCCAGAGAACATTTCCATGACCAGCACTGTACTAGGCTGGAACAACCGCACCAATTCAATAAAGTCAAAGGGACAACAAGCTTGAATTTGCCTCTTTTATGAAATCTGAAATAATAAATCTGGTCTATGATCTTTCACCTCGTCATGTAGGTCGGTTGCACCCGGCTGTAACACAACTCATTTTAGAGTCCTTATCACATCCCAGACACCTCCCCCCCTCCTTATAGTAAAAACAGTCACCATAGAACTAAAAGGTTCTACCGTTATATTATCCCTGCGAGAAACCGGTTTTGGTAAATTCGCCTTGAATTTCTTCTCGAGACTGCTATTAAGTAGCAGGATGGTTAGCAAAGCCATTATTAATAGGATTTCTTTTCATATTTTATTCAAATTTATTCTAACTACCGTACATTGTTACCTGTGTATTCCAGTGAAAACGGCTTTTAGCTTCTCACACATTACTACAATATTTCCTTTGCTGTAGAAGCTCAACTAGTTTCCAAATTTTTGATCTACGGTAATTTGATAAAACAAAGACAACAATCACCCCCCAACATCTATAACACATGTTCCTTTAGTTCACCCAAATTACTGAGTGACCAGACCTGTGAAGCCGGCAAGTGGAGTGTGGGTCTGCAGCTTATTAATGTGGCTCCGGGTAAGGCCTCTTTCACAATTCCGTCTTTTCAGATCCGTTGCAATGCGTCGTTTTGGGAAAAAAACGGATCCTGCAAATGTGCCCGCAGTATCCGTTTTTTGCCCATAGACTTGTATTAGCGACGGATTGCCACACGTCGCGTCAGTCGTGCGACAAATCCGTCGTGTTTTGGCGGACCGTCATCTGGAAAAAACATTCAACGTAACGTTTTTTGTCTGCGTCGGGAAACTTGTCGCGACGGATCCTGCGGAATACGTCGTTGACTAGAATGGAAGCCTATGGACGCAGGATCCGTCATGACACGTCTTAGACGGAATCCAGCGCTGGAATCCGTTTTTTTACACTGAGCATGCTCAGAATCAGGAATTTGTAGCCAATTGGCCAGACAGGACCCAAATCTATATAAACCTGGCCTGGGGCATCACCCCAACATGTGCCAGCAAGACTCCTGCCAGCCTGAAGACAGACAGCCAGTCAGTCAATATATTGGTTTCCCTATTTTCCAGTAGCCAATCACATTTGGGAGACTCCCATTTTTAGGCATGGAAAAAGGATCCATCAAAAAATGGATGGTAAAAAATGGACAAAACGGATGCAACGGATCCAGTTTTTTGACGGAACCGTCTAGCAGATCCGTCGAAATACTGGATGCGTTGCATCCGTTTTTCACTATTTTTGATGCATCCGTCGATAGGTCGCGCCGACGCATTGTGACGGATTAAAAAAAACGGAAGTGTGAAAGTAGCCTAAGCGTGGTTTGTGATTTTATAGATTGGTGCTTCACACAATGTAATATGCAGATATAATCATAACTGAATGCGGTAGATGTTCCAGAAAGGAAGAAAAATGTTGGTGACATTACATTTCTATGGATGGACCTGGGGTATGTCTGGGGGGGGGGGGGGGGAGGGCTAAAAAAAAAAGGATTTTCATTGTTAACTGTAATGTAATATTCCTTATGTATGCCAAATTTTCAAAAATACAAACTTTTTTAAGTTATGTAAATTGGGTAAATTTTGTATTTCAGTGAATCTCATGCATCAAAATATGTAGATCTGATCCGACGATGTATAAGAAGAATTTCCTGAAGATTAGATTACAATCTCATAGTTTACTAATTAGGTAACGCACGTACAGAGAGCGATACACCATGGAATATTGAATTCACATTCGTAATATAACCATTGACTATTCAGACATATTCCCGTCACGGGGGCGACTATTTAAAATAAATAAATTGTGGATGCTTTTTAGCAATGGAACGGGCTTGGACATTCATGATATCAACAACCTAAAGTCCGTCTCTATTGCAGTCACCAGTGGGATTCTGTTTCGGTCATGTGATTGTAATGATTTATTAATGATCTTTCCCTTCCACTCACATTCAGTATCTGTATGAAAATACATTTCATTTCCTTTCTGCTCCTGAAGAATATGATATTTTATGCTGTGTAATTTCTTTCTTGAAGTTGTACTAATTATGACTTGAAAAATTATCAAATCAAGCAAGAAATATATCAGAATGAAATGTCTCTTGCCCAAAACCTGTACTGCCCCCATAAGACTCATGCACATTTTTAATGCAAGACGCCCAAGGGGATTTTTATATTTTAAACCAGTGTAAAAAAAAAAAAAAAGTGTATTAGATATTTTTTGTTTTTAATAAATCAAGTTTACTGTTCGTACCTGGTTACTTGATGTGAATGTTTTTTTTCCTTTTAGTATAATAAAGATATAATTTCTTTTTGTTCTCTGCTCCATGAGAATAAAACTCTGCAATGACTAAAAGAGTCTAAAGTCTAAATTATAGAAGAGCGGCCCCAAAAGGAGAATTAAAAAATGTATATTTTACTATTCAGCTTTTTATGGTCAAATTCGACATTCAATGATTGAGCCGACTGATTAACATCTGCATTATACTGAGGACGCGTAACAGACCATTTTTCTATTTTCCGACTATTGCCATTAACTTACATTGTATGTGGAGCAAACACTCGACATCTTGAAGGGCACAAACCCTTTTAGGACTCGAGCATAATCCATTATCTTTAACAAACCTTTTAAAGGTCCTCCAGAATCTGCATCCCCCCCCACCAGATTGTGTGTGGTATGGCAATTGGGCCTTATTCAGTTTTAACAGAGGGGGAATACAATACCATTCATATCTCATGAATGAGGTGTGGTGCAGTGTTTGCAATAAAGCAGCCATGTATGTACAATCCCTTTAATTCACTATGAAGCAACAATATTGTGTATTGGCTGTGCTGGGATCTCATCCCACACACTTACCATATTCCAATGTTGTGGGGTTGGGTTTGCTGACATTGAAGATTCCCTTCTCACATGCAGCAGCTTTTTTCTTTTGCACACTGGATAATCCAGGAGTCAGACTATAGGAGGCTGAAATGCTGCCTCCTGGAGCCCAGTTATTGGCACTGCAGAGCAGCACTTGATGTCTGAAGTTTTTGGTTCATAGTCTCTATCTACTCATTCCATTATTGTATCATGTTGCATCAGACAAGGGGCAGAGTCTCTGTCTGTTTACGCCCCCTGTGTCCAGAGCAGCAGTTGCAGACAAATAAATGTTCCTGTAGTGGAGGAGGTAAATGCAGGATGCCCCATCCTAGCAATCATATCTGTGTTTTGGCGGTGTTATTCCAGGGCCATATTTGCTACTAGGCACTTGAGGGCACGTGCCTAGAGCGGCAGGATGCGGGAGGCGCCCTTGAGAAAGGTTTTTTTTTTTTATAAAGTCCAGGGTCAAGCGCCGACCCCCCCCCCCCTCCCTCCCAAACTCCCTCCCTCCCTACCTGAAGACTTCATACTCACCCTCCTCCAGCGGTGCCTGCTGCAACTCCGTCTCAGCGCCGGCAGCTCGTCCTGTCCTCATTAAGGTGATGAATATGGACGCATATTCATCACCTTAATGAGCGGCACCACGTGACCGCTCATACAGGAAGGAAGACGCTGCAGAGATGCCGGGAGATTCTGCGCTGCGCGGTGAGAGAAAGGTGAGTATGACAGGAGGAGGATGGGGGAGCCGTGCACACAGGGTGGGAGGAAGGGGGAGCCGTGCACACAGGGTGGGAGGATGGGGGAGCCGTGCACACAGGGTGGGAGGATGGGGGAGCCGTGCACACAGGGTGGGAGGATGGAGGAGCCGTGCACACAGGGTGGGAGGATGGGGGAGCCATGCATACAGGGTGGGGGAGCCATGCATACAGGATGGGGGAGCCATGCACACAGGGTGGGAGGATGGGGGAGCCGAGCCATGCATACAGGATGGGGGAGCCATGCATACAGAGTGGGAGGATGGGGGAGCCGAGCCATGCCTACAGGGTGGGAGGATGGGGGAGCTGAGCCATGCCTACAGGGTGGGAGGATGGGGGAGCTGAGCCATGCATACAGGATGGGGGGAGCCATGCATACAGAATGGGAGGATGGAGAAGCCATGCAAACAGGGTGGAAGGATGGGAGATCCATTCATACAGGATGGGAGAATGGGGGAGCCAGGCATACAGGGTGGGAGGATGGGGGACCGAGCCATGCATACAGGATGGGAGGATGGGGGAGCCATGCATACAGGATAGGAAGATGGAGGAGTCGAAGCCATGCATACAAGATGGTAGGATGGGGGAGCTGTGCATACAGGGTTGGAGGATAGGGGAGCCATGCATTCAGGGTGGGAGGATGGGGGAACCATGCATACAGGGTGGTAGGATGGAGAGCCGAGCCATGCATACAGGATGGGGGAGCCGAGCCATGCATACAAGATGGGAGGATGGGGGAGCCGAGCCATGCATACAAGATGGGAGGATGGGGGAGCCTAGCCATGCATACAAGATGGGGAGCCGAGCCATGCATACAGGATGGGAGGATGGGGGACATGTATGAGGAAACAGTACTGGGGAATGGGGGGCATGTATGAGGAAACAGTATGGGGGGCATATATGAGGAAACAATATGGGGGGATGGGTGCAGAGAGTATGGGGAGCGAACGAGGGAATGTGTGTGGACACAGTATGAGTAGTGATGTGAAAAATGGGTGTAGATAGAGTAGGGAGTGAGGGCGATGGGATGTGTGCAGAGAAAGTATGGGGAGTCAGGTGAGCAGGCAGTATAGAAAGTGAGGGGGTAAATATGAGGAGACAGGATGGTGAACAGGGGGATGTGAGAGGAGACAGTATGAGGAGGGAGGGGAATAATGTGAGACAGTATGGGCGCAGAAAAGTGAGTGGGCACAGAATAGAAACTGAGTGGGGGCGTAGCATGGATGGACAGTGTAAGAGCACAGCCAGGAGGGGACAGAATACCAAGGAGGGGGAGTGTGATGTGAGAGTACAGTATAAATACTGAGCCCTATAGGGGGACACAGTGTGAGAGGACAATGTGAAGAGGGGGGCCGGTATGGAAAGGAGAGGTCAGTGTGAAGAGCATGTACCATAGGAGGGACAGTGTGGGGGTCATATTTTGTGCAGACAATATAGTGAGGACCAATTTTTTTTATTCAGGAGCATTATAATTACACTTGTATCTTTAAGGGCGTCGTGTGGAGATTTTTTGCATAAGAGCGGAGAAGATGTAAGTCTGCAGAGACGGCTGTGGATGAGAAAACTCATCATGGGATCTGGACAAGATGAAGAAAAAAAGAACGGCTCCAGACACGACGTCATCTATAAGGTACCTGGATGTAAATGTTATTTGTGATACTGACTAACACTCATGTTTTTATTTATGTTAGGAGCATTAAAGGGGATGTCCAGGTTTGGGATGAGTCTGCAGTCATTCTTTGTGACTGCAGACTTCTGAATTCTCACATGGCGCACTGCACGCTGTCAGGATTCTCTCGTGCTGGGGATTTACATTAGTGCAGTCACATGCTGACTAGACATATGTGGTCTCCGTCAATAAACATGAACTGAGCGAGGTCGGGCACGTCTAGTCAGAATGTTGTCAGAAGTAAACAAATCACATATTTGTGATGACATGACTGTCCA
The DNA here is from genome assembly GCF_032444005.1 of Ranitomeya imitator. Lineage (NCBI taxonomy): Eukaryota > Metazoa > Chordata > Amphibia > Anura > Dendrobatidae > Ranitomeya > Ranitomeya imitator. The sequence continues at coordinate 152,679,493 of NC_091283.1, read as the reverse complement.
CTGGCAAGGGAGAATTCTAAGTGTGCAGTGCATGCGTTGTGAGAATTCAGAAGCCTGCGATGTCAGGATTCAGCTCTGCAGGTTCCAGTAGTCATCACATGGACAGTTCACTCATATGTGACTTTCATACTTATGGTCCTGTGACAACGAGCTTCTCTTCTGCTTCTCTCAGTTTTTCACTGAACATTGAGAGCATTAGGGAGAGGAGCTCGTCGGTACATGACTAAGTGTGCACATCACATATGTCCTGAAGGGGGGGGGGGCACCAAAATGAATTCTTGCCCCTGGTACCAGAAACCCTAGATACACCTCTGCTGGTATGCTACTGCGAGCGGTGATTACCGGGTCCAGTGGAGGGATGTCTGTGCACAGGCATTGAGGCAGGGACTGAGGGTGTGCACAGAGAGAATGGAGACCCGGAGACTGCCCGTCCCAGTCTACGCCGTAGCCTGGAGCCTCATTATCATAGAAATATGTCAGTTAATAAATTGTTCTCCTAAAGCTTTATAGTGTAGTTTTAGGTCAGAGATGGATGGTTAGGGATGAGCTAGGAAGGTGCAGGGACAGGTAGTGATGGCTATTTGCGGACATGTGCGGCACTTGCGGTTTTGCACTTGCGGTGATACAAAAAACACTGCTAGCAGTGTTTTTTTCCATTGCTGCAAGTACCGCATTTGCCGGATCGTGGCAAAACCGCAAGTGCCGCACATGTCCTAAAGTCCCATAGGGAATGAATGAGGCTGAACGCAGTGTTGCCGTAAGTGATCAGTTACACGGCAGATGCGGAAAAACTGCCGGATCTGCTGCAAAAGGCGACTTTCACATCATCGATTAATGGCACAGTCACTGCCGATAGTGTCATACTCACCAAAGGGGGAGGCAGCACTAAAAGTGCCTAGGGCAGCAGAAACTCTAAATACGGCCCTGCCTGATCCATAAAGATTTCACTTATGAGGATGCAAAATTGGGCTGCAGTCAAAGGAACTTAGAATTGCAAAGTTTCATTTCTTTTGGGCTGTATAATAGGTGCAGGTTGGGACCCACATATTTACAGGGCAGAATTGCTGGCTGCTGTACCGAGCCTGTGCAGTCTAACCTGCGGCATTAGGCTCTGTTCAAGCCCTAACACCATACAACTGGAGTAAGCGCAGTTGTAGGACTCCAATAGAAGACAGTAGTGCAATCCATCAGGCATATGCATTTCTGCTCTGTACAGGAAAGTGCAGCAGCCTTCACTCCCATATGGTGAAACAACACAAAAAAAACGTCCTCCCCACCCCGATAGCAGAAGCTGGGCTCCATCCCACTGCTCATGGGTTCCAATACCAGAAAATGTGACATAACAGCATTCGGGAATCTTTATGCAGTGAAATGTATTTATCAAGCATTGTACGTCACACGACAGGAGATTCTTTTGCAGCTGGGGCAGGTAATGAAGCCCAATATAAATTCTCACTCCAGACATCACCACTGATAAAACACCACATTCTGTTCTGTGATCGCATTAGACACTGCCAACATCAGAGATGATAGAGTAACCTCAAAATTACTCTCCCCACAATGGGTCTTTTGTAGCAGAGCTGACAGTTTACATTTATCTGGTTGCAGGGGTTTTGTTCAGTGACCATTCAGGGAATACTAATGACATTGATCATACTTTAGGTCTGCCATTACATAGGACTGCACCTTCCAACTGTGAGTTAGCCTAAAATACAAATTTCACTGTGTGACCCTCAATGACGCTGTGTGAGGGGTGTAGAGGCAACTTACTATGTGTAGGGGTTGAAGACCTCATGCGTTTTGAAGCCCTCACAGCCCACTACACAATATAATGAGATTTTTCCCTCACACAAAGCCCACTCAACAAAAAAAAATGCCACAACACAGTACAATGACCTCCCTTCCCAACACCACATAATATTGTGTTCTGGGCCTGTGAGGGTATGATGCATATGAGTCCACTCTCATCATAGTATTATGCTTCCACTGTCCCCACCATACAGAATGATACCCCACAGTACCCCATGTGTCCTCATTGTACATTAGCTCCTAGCACAGTATGATGCCCACACAACCCACAGTATCATGTCCTAATAGTATATCCCCCACCTCATAGTATTATGCCCCCAGAATCCCCAACACTGCATGATGCTCCATAGTCCGCTATTCCCCCACAAAGTATGGTGTCCCCAATACAGTTTGTTGACTTCCATAGCCACCAACACAGTTTTATGCTTCCAAAGTCCCCAGCCACAAACAGTAGGATGCCTCCATAGGCGAGCTCCCCACATAATCTCCATCACAAGACATTCTCACGCACAGTATTATGACTTAAAGACACCCCACACAGTATGTTACCCCTTCCCAATACAGTGCAAAACCGCACTGCCCCCAAGACAAAGTCTAAGACCTCCATACTCCCCCAACAAAACAATGCCCCCAACACAAGGCATCCCCTTGAAAAAGTGGTGTCTTAAACACGCAAAATACACATTGGGGTCTTGTCATCCGGCTCAGGGTCACCCATCACATCCCTTGGTAAGCTTTGTCCCTTTTGCATGTATACTATACATATATGTATATGTGTACTATATAATTTTACACATTGGGACATGCCTGACCAGGGTGTATATATTTATACTACCATGCATTATTGTCTTGCCCATTATGGATGTTTTCAGTGATTAAGTGTGACCCTGCTTCTGTGTTTGTGTACAGTATGCATCTTGTCAATTTACCTCATTACATTTTTATACTAAATACCTTAATAAAACTTATATATTTTTATACTTTAATGTATGTAGATAAGTAACTCCTCAAGAACGCAGGAACATAGAACCCCGACTTCTAAGGCTACAGTCACACTACCTGTATTTGGTCAGTATTTCCCATCAGTATTTGTTATCCAAAACCTGGAGTGATTCAAAAATACAGACTCGGTAACGTGTTTCTATTATAGTTTTCTCCTCTGTTTGTTCCACTCCTGGTTTTGGCTTACAATTACTGATGTAAAATACTGACCACATACTGATAGTGTGACCGTAGCCTAAGGCAACAAGTACAGAAAAACACAACATTTATAATTAAAGATGAGCGAACCTTTCGAGGTTCGGTTCAGCAAACGTCCCGATGTTCGCCGAACGATTTGTCGAACATACCCGAAACCCCGTAAATTAAATGGGAGGCAAAATCAAACGCACAGACAACACCTTAAGGGTGTCCAAATATCTTGCCAAAAAGCTCAAATTAGGGACAGGCACCAGGAAAAGTGTCATCAATTGATCCAGACTACAAATATTATAATTGAGTGGCATGGATGTATGGGACAGGGCATGGACCAGCATTTCTAGCTGAAACATTGATCAGTAACAGGTGGATGAGTGACAAATGTAGGTCTTGTGCTCTGAGAGGTCTAACAAATTCAGGCAACACACATGAAGGAGACCAAACGTTAAAAAAAAATTAGGGGCAGACTCGAGGAAAAGTGGCATCAATTGACCCACAGTAGAAATTTTAGAATGGCACAGCAGAAGTCAGCCATGGTCCATGCATGAGGTATAAGGCTCTGGGCCAGTATTTAGATCTTTGAATTGAAGTTTTAATTAAGACAAGGTGGTGAGGGAGTGGTGTAAGCTTGCTTTGCTGGGAGCCCTGATACAGTATGCAACAGCTCAAACTGCTTTTTTGCTGAGCCACATCCAGGTGGCACAAATATCAGATTGGTAGACAGATGTTATAAAAAATTTAAGAACAGTAACACAGGTAGTTGAATGATCAATTCACCCACAGCAGAAATTTGATAATGGCACAACAGCAGTCAACCATAGGAAATGCATGAGGTTTCAGGCTCTGAGCCAGCATTTAGAGCTTAGAATTGAAGTGTAAGCATGTTTTGCTGGGAGCCCTGATACCTCATGCAACAGCTCAAACTGGATTTTTGCTCAGTCACATTCAGGTGGCACAAATATCAGCTTGAAAGACCACAAATATAAAAATTAAAGGATAGTAACACAGATAATTGTCTGAAAGTAAGTGAAGGCCTGCGGCTGTCGGAGCCCTACTGCTACAGGCAACACACATGAAGTACACTCAACTTGGACTGCAAACATTTCAGAAAATTATTGACTCACATCAGTTTCCCCAGATTTGAAATAGTATAATGGTGTTCTGATACCCCTTCCACTACAGACAACCCAACAGATGGAGACCCAACTCGGAGTCTCCACATTACAAAAAATTGTTTGTAACATCACCAGCAGTAACAACAGGCACAGAAGCCACAACAAAGGTGTCACAGACTGCAATAGCACAAGATCAATGCAGCACACTAAAAACTACACAATCGCTACACTAGTCTGACTGGGGTGCAAAAGTTTTTGGAGATCCATGACCTGTTGATCCTGATGAAAGTTAGGCGGCCTACACTTTCAGGGGACAGCTGGGTGCACTTATCTGTCAGGATACCACCTGCAGCGCTGAAAACACGCTCTGAGAGAAAGCTGGCTGCTGGGCATGAGAAAACCTCCAAGGCGTGACAGGCGTGACAGGCGAGCTCAGGCCACTCTTCCACTTTTGAAGACCGAAATGCAAAAGGGTCCAAACACCCCCCCCCCCCCCCCCCCGATGGCATTGATATTGAGTTTGAGATACTCCTGCACCATCCTCTAAAGTAGTTCACAACATGTCGGACTCGTACTCTGTTCTGCTGATGCACAGGCTGGTCTAAATAAAGTGTGAAGCGATTCACAGAAATTGCTAATGCCAGTTACACTGCTAATGCTTTTGCATGATGATTCGATGTTTGAAGGCTTGGCAATCTATAACTGCGATGCACACCTTCTTTATGGAAAACCACTCTTAAGATTGTCTACAAGCGTGTTTCGATGCTCCAGTATGCAAGTGTCCCTTTTTGGGGGCGTGGGAGGGTCATGTGGCAAAATGTACCCTTGTACCGTGGATCTAGCATAGTGGCAACCCAATAGTCAGTCCTGTTTCTATCCCTAAGAATATGGGCATCATGTTGCAGATAGTGCAGCAAGAAGGCGCTCATGTGTCAGGAGCTTCCATGAAGTCCAAGTCCATGGCATGTTGCTGGCGGGGTAATACTAAAGCTTGCTTCCTCCGTCCGCTCCAACCAACTATGGACAACAGAGAAGGGATCATTATCCTTTCCAGCTCCTGACTGTTGTGCGTACATCACCTCTTGCTCCTCTATTTGAGCTCACCTTGGTCGCTGTAATCCACCCTCCCATGACACCCGCCTGTGCGAATACAGTCTGTAACTTAGACATATTGTTATGCCTTCCGCATTCTCATCTGCTTCCACCTTTTCCTCTGTGACCACCACCTCCTCCCGCAGACTATTCAAAGTCTGCTCCAGCATGTAGATGACCGGAATAGTGAAGCTGATGATGGCATTGTCAACGCTAACCATCTTAGTAGATATTTCGAAACTGTGCAGAAGGGTGCAGAGGTCCTTCATCTGTGTCCACTCCAGAAGTGTGATTGGCACCACGTCCATACTGTGTTGGCCCAGGCTATGCAAAAGGACAAACTGCACCAGGGCTTGTCTCTGCTGCCACAGTCACTGCAACACGTGCAGAGTGGAATTCCACAGTGTTAGCACATTACTTATCAAATGGTTAGCACACCATGACGTGCTTTCTGCAGCAGCGCATCCAGGTCAAGATAGTGGCAGAGAAATTTCTGTAGCACCAGGTTGAGAATGTGAGCCATGCAAGGCACATGTGTGAGGTTGCCACAGCGTAGGGCCACCACCATGTTTGTAGCGTTATCGCCCTTGGCCTTTCCTGGCTCCAGGTTCAGTGGAAACAGCCATTGCTCAAACTTTACCTGGATAGCTGTCCACAATTCATGAGCTGTGTGACTGCAATCTCCAAGGCATATTAATCTAAACACAGCCTGATTGCGGTGAGCCCTGGCTGCACAGTATGAAGGTGCGATGGAATTCTCTCTGCACTGCTGGAATGTGTGTCTCAAGGGAGAGGTTGAGGGAGCAGGTGGAGGCCCTAGAGGAGGTGAAGGAAGGAGGCAGAAGCAGTGGAGAAAGTATTAGATACAGAGGTTTGTCCTGCAAGCCTTGGGAATTACAAGACTTGTGGAGCAGCTCTTTGCCCACCTGCCCACACAGCCACCAGAGTCACGTAGTGCCCAGTCATCGAGACGTAACACCCCTGCCCATGTTTGCTCATCCAGGTGTCAGTGCTGAAATGCACCCTGGCAGACATAGATTTTTTTCAAGGAACGGGTGATGTCTATGACATGCTGGTGTAGTGCAGGCACAGCATTCTTAAAGAAGTAATGTCGAGTGGGCAATTGCTACTGGGCGACTGCGACGGCAATAAGCTTTCGGAAACCGTCAGTATCTACCAGGCGGAAAGGCAGCATTTCTGTGGACAACAGATTGGAGATAGTGGAATTCCAGCTCTTAGCTGTGCCATGTGTAGGAGGAAACATTCTTTTATGTGACCACAACTGTGAGACCAATGGCTGGCTGCTGTGCTGAGCTGAGAGAGAGTAGAGTAGGATGAACACTACAATCTGCTGGACTGTGAGTGGGGTGTAGGCAGAGATGTTATGGTGGATTGAGAAAGATGTGGTGTGCTCAGTGAAACAAAAACAGCAGGCATCTCCAATTCTGTAACAGTTGATGGGCTATCTGTTGCGAATTCTGTTGCTAAGCTCCCTCCTGTGGTCATGAATGGTACTTCGGCTGGTTCTGTCCATGGGCTTCCTCTGGTGGTTGTGAGTGGGGCTGCGGCTTCTGAGGTTCCTTCCACAGGTGACGAGGTTAATTCGTTAGCTGGCTGCTCTATTTAACTCCACCTAGATCTTTGCTCCATGCCACCTGTCAATGTTCCAGTATTGGTCTAGTTCGCTCCTGGATCGTTCTTGTGACCTGTCTTCCCAGCAGAAGCTAAGTTCCTGCTTGTTTTTCTCTGTTTGCTATTTTTTCTGTCCAGCTTGCTATTTTGATTTTTGTCTTGCTTGCTGGAAGCTCTGGGACGCAGAGGAAGCGCCTCCGCACCGTGAGTCGGTGCAGAGGGTCTTTTTGCGCCCTCTGCGTGGTCTTTTTGTAGTTTTTTGTGCTGACCGCAAAGTTACCTTTCCTATACTCTGTCTGTTCAGTAAGTCAGGCCTCACTTTGCTAAATCTATTTCATCTCTGTGTTTGTAATTTTCATCTTTACTCACAGTCATTATATGTGGGGGGCTGCCTGTTCCTTTGGGGAATTTCTCTGAGGCAAGGTAGGCTTTATTTTTCTATCTTTAGGGCTAGCTAGTTCCTTAGGCTGTGACGAGGCGCCTAGGGAGCGTCAGGAGCGCTCCACGGCTATTTCTAGTGTGTGTGATAGGATTAGGGATTGCGGTCAGCAGAGTTCCCACGTCTCAGAGCTTGTCCTGTATTATTGGTAACTATCAGGTCATTCCGTGTGCTCTTAACCACCAGGTCCATTGTTGTCCTCACCACCAGGTCATAACAGTACAGGTGGCGCAAAGTACTAATGCATCTCAATAGAGGGATAAGAGAAGTTCTGAGACCATTTTTTTTTTCTTTGCAGTGTGTTTTGTCTCTCTTTTCCCCTTTACCTCTGGGTGGTTCAGGATACAGGTGTAGATATGGACATTCAAGGTCTGTCCTCTTGTATGGATAATCTCACTGCAAGGGTACAAAACATTCAAGATTTTTTGGTTCAGAATCCGATGTTAGAGCCTAGGATTCTGAATTTCAAAAATAATTGTAAATTGTTTCTTGCTTTGAAACCTCGCTCCTCAGGTGACCCTGTTCAACAAGTGAAAATCATTATTTCTTTGTTACGTGGCGACCCTCAAGACTGGGCATTTTCCCTTGCGCCAGGAGATCTGGCATTGCGTGATGTTGATGCGTTTTTTCTGGCGCTTGGATTGCTTTATGATGAACCAAATTCAGTGGATCAGGCAGAGAAAATCTTGCTGGCTCTGTGTCAGGGTCAGGATGAGTTAGAGATATATTGTCAGAAGTTTAGGAAGTGGTCTGTACTCACTCAGTGGAATGAATGTGCGCTGGCAGCAATTTTCAGAAAAGGTCTCTCTGAAGCCCTTAAGGATGTCATGGTGGGATTTCCCATGCCTGCTGGTCTGAATGAGTCTATGTCTTTGGCCATTCAGATCGATCGACGCTTGCGTGAGCGTAAAGTTGTGCACCATTTGGCGGTATTATCTGAGCATAGACCTGAGCCTATGCAATGTGATAGGACTTTGACTAGAGCTGAACGGCAAGAACACAGACGTCGGAATGGGCTGTGTTTTTACTGTGGTGATTCCACTCATGCTATCTCCGATTGTCCTAAGCGCACTAGGCGTTTCGCTAGGTCTGCCACCATTGGTACGGTACAGTCGAAATTTCTTTTGTCCGTTACTCTGATTTGCTCTTTGTCATCCTATTCTGTTATGGCATTTGTGGATTCAGGCGCTGCCCTGAATTTGATGGACTTGGAGTTTGCTAGGCGCTGTGGTTTTTTCTTGGAGCCCTTGCAGTATCCTATTCCATTGAGAGGAATTGATGCTACGCCTTTGGCCAAGAATAAGCCCCAGTACTGGACCCAATTGACCATGTGCATGGCTCCTGCACATCAGGAGGATATTCGCTTTTTGGTGTTGCATAATCTGCATGATGTGGTCGTTTTGGGGTTGCCATGGCTACAGGTCCATAATCCAGTATTGGATTGGAAATCTATGTCTATGTCCAGCTGGGGTTGTCAGGGGGTACATGGTGATGTTCCATTTTTGTCTATTTCGTCATCCACCCCTTCTGAAGTCCCAGAGTTTTTGTCGGATTACCGGGATGTATTTGATGAGCCCAAATCCAGTGCCCTACCTCCTCATTGGGATTGCGATTGTGCTATCAATTTGATTCCTGGTAGTAAGTTTCCTAAGGGCCGACTGTTCAATTTATCTGTGCCAGAACACGCCGCTATGCGGAGTTATATAAAGGAATCCTTGGAGAAGGGTCATATTCGCCCGTCGTCGTCACCATTGGGAGCAGGGTTCTTTTTTGTGGCCAAGAAGGATGGTTCTTTGAGACCTTGTATTGATTACCGCCTTCTTAATAAGATCACAGTCAAATTTCAGTACCTTTTGCCGCTGCTGTCTGATTTATTTGCTCGGATTAAGGGGGCTAGTTGGTTCACCAAGATAGATCTTCGTGGTGCGTATAATCTTGTGCGTATTAAACAGGGCAATGAATGGAAAACAGCATTTAATACGCCCGAGGGCCATTTTGAGTACCTGGTTATGCCATTCGGGCTTTCCAATGCTCCATCAGTATTTCAGTCCTTTATGCATGACATCTTCCGAGAGTACCTGGATAAATTCCTGATTGTATATTTGGATGATATTTTGGTCTTCTCGGATGATTGGGAGTCTCACGTGAAGCAGGTCAGAATGGTGTTCCAGGTCCTTCATGCTAATTCTTTGTTTGTGAAGGGGTCTAAGTGTCTCTTTGGAGTTCAGAAGGTTTCATTTTTGGGTTTCATTTTTTCCCCTTCTACTATCGAGATGGACCCTGTTAAAGTCCAGGCCATATATGATTGGACTCAGCCAACATCTGTGAAGAGTCTGCAAAAGTTCCTGGGCTTTGCTAATTTTTATCGTCGCTTCATCAGTAATTTTTCTAGTGTTGCTAAACCGTTGACTCATTTGACCAAGAAGGGTGCTGATGTGGTCAATTGGTCTTCTGCGGCTATGGAAGCTTTTCAGGAGTTAAAGCGTCGTTTTTCTTCTGCCCCTGTGTTGTGCCAGCCAGATGTTTCGCTCCCGTTTCAGGTCGAGGTTGATGCTTCTGAGATTGGAGCAGGAGCTGTTTTGTCGCAAAGAAGTTCTGATGGCTCGGTGATGAAACCATGTGCCTTCTTTTCTAGAAAGTTTTCGCCTGCTGAGCGCAATTATGATGTTGGCAATCGAGAGTTGTTGGCCATGAAGTGGGCATTCGAGGAGTGGCGTCATTGGCTTGAAGGAGCCAAGCATCGCGTGGTGGTCTTGACGGATCACAAGAATTTGACTTATCTCGAGTCTGCCAAACGGTTGAATCCTAGACAGGCTCGTTGGTCGCTATTTTTCTCCCGTATTGATTTTGTGGTTTCGTACCTTCCGGGCTCCAAGAATGTAAAGGCTGATGCCCTGTCAAGGAGTTTTGTGCCCGACTCTCCGGGTGTTCCTGAGCCGGCGGGTATTCTCAAAGAGGGGGTAATTTTGTCTGCCATCTTCCCTGATTTGCGGCGGGTGCTGCAAAAATTTCAGGCTGATAGACCTGACCGTTGCCCAGCGGAGAAACTGTTTGTCCCTGATAAATGGACTAGTAGAGTTATCTCTGAGGTTCATTGTTCGGTGTTGGCTGGTCATCCTGGAATCTTTGGTACCAGAGATTTGGTGGCTAGATCCTTTTGGTGGCCGTCTTTGTCGCGGGATGTGCGTTCTTTTGTGCAGTCCTGTGGGACTTGTGCTCGGGCTAAGCCCTGCTGTTCTCGTGCCAGTGGGTTGCTTTTGCCCTTGCCGGTCCCGAAGAGGCCCTGGACGCATATTTCTATGGATTACAGGATCTCCCTGTCTCTCAAAAGATGTCGGTCATTTGGGTGGTTTGTGATCGCTTCTCTAAGATGGTCCATTTGGTACCCTTGTCTAAATTGCCTTCCTCCTCTGATTTGGTGCCGTTGTTTTTCCAGCATGTGGTTCGTTTACATGGCATTCCGGAGAACATCGTTTCGGACAGAGGTTCCCAGTTTGTTTCGAGGTTTTGGCGATCCTTTTGTGCTAGGATGGGCATTGATTTGTCTTTTTTCTCGGCTTTCCATCCTCAGACAAATGGCCAAACCAAACGTACTAATCAGACTTTGGAAACATATCTGAGATGTTTTGTTTCTGCTGATCAGGATGATTGGGTGTCCTTTTTGCCTTTGGCTGAGTTCGCCCTTAATAATCGGGCCAGCTCGGCTACTTTGGTTTCGCCATTTTTCTGCAATTTTGGTTTCCATCCTTGTTTCTCTTCAGGGCAGGTTGAGTCTTCGGACTGTCCTGGTGTAGATAATGTGGTGGATAGGTTGCAGCAGATTTGGACTCATGTGGTGGACAATTTGACATTGTCCCAGGAGAAGGCTCAACGTTTCGCTAACCGCCGGCGCTGTGTGGGTCCCCGACTTCGTGTTGGGGATTTGGTTTGGTTGTCGTCTCGTTATGTTCCTATGAAGGTTTCCTCTCCTAAGTTTAAGCCTCGTTTCATTGGTCCGTATAAGATTTCTGAGGTTCTCAATCCTGTGTCATTTCGTTTGACCCTTCCAGCTTCTTTTGCCATCCATAATGTATTCCATAGGTCGTTGTTGCGGAGATACGTGGCGCCTGTGGTTCCATCCGTTGATCCTCCTGCCCCGGTGTTGGTTGAGGGGGAGTTGGAGTATGTGGTGGAGAAGATTTTGGATTCTCGTATTTCGAGACGGAAACTCCAGTACCTGGTCAAGTGGAAGGGTTATGGTCAGGAAGATAATTCCTGGGTCTTTGCCTCTGATGTTCATGCTGCCGATCTGGTTCGTGCCTTTCATTTGGCTCGTCCTGGTCGGCCTGGGGGCTCTGGTGAGGGTTCGGTGACCCCTCCTCAAGGGGGGGGTACTGTTGTGAATTCTGTTGTTGAGCTCCCTCCTGTGGTCATGAATGGTACTTCGGCTGGTTCTGTCCATGGGCTTCCTCTGGTGGTCGTGAGTGGGGCTGCGGCTTCTGAGGTTCCTTCCACAGGTGACGAGGTTAATTCGTTAGCTGGTTGCTCTATTTAACTCCACCTAGATCTTTGCTCCATGCCACCTGTCAATGTTTCAGTATTGGTCTAGTTTGCTCCTGGATCGTTCTTGTGACCTGTTTTCCCAGCAGAAGCTAAGTTCCTGCTTGTTTTTCTCTGTTTGCTATTTTTTCTGTCCAGCTTGCTATTTTGATTTTTGTCTTGCTTGCTGGAAGCTCTGGGACGCAGAGGAAGCACCTCCGCACCGTGAGTCGGTGCGGATGGTCTTTTTGCGCCCTCTGCGTGGTCTTTTTGTAGTTTTTTGTGCTGACCGCAAAGTTACCTTTCCTATACTCTGTCTGTTCAGTAAGTCGGGCCTCACTTTGCTAAATCTATTTCATCTCTGTGTTTGTAATTTTCATCTTTACTCACAGTCATTATATGTGGGGGGCTGCCTGTTCCTTTGGGGAATTTCTCTAAGGCAAGGTAGGCTTTATTTTTCTATCTTTAGGGCTAGCTAGTTCCTTAGGCTGTGACGAGGCGCCTAGGGAGCGTCAGGAGCGCTCCACGGCTATTTCTAGTGTGTGTGATAGGATTAGGGATTGCGGTCAGCAGAGTTCCCACGTCTCAGAGCTTGTCCTGTATTATTGGTAACTATCAGGTCATTCCGTGTGCTCTTAACCACCAGGTCCATTGTTGTCCTCACCACCAGGTCATAACAGCTATCACTCACCCCAACTGTAGGGGGTAATACACAAGTGGAGGTTCTGTGGCTTAAGACCTGTGTGAGAACACTTGCCACGGTGACGGAGGAGGAAGATGCAGCAGATGGGGTTGATGAGATGGCCGGTGGTTGGCCAGGCTTGCTAGTCCACATTTTAGCACAGTAAGATTCCCAGATGAAGGCATGTTGATCGCACATGTGCTTGTTTCATGTATGTAGTGGTCACATTAATGTAATTTTTGTGTCTACTGAGTCTTTTTTTTTTACAAAGTTGGCAAATAACGTGAGTTGGGTCATACTTTGCAGTCTCAAAAAAGGCCCAGTGTAGGCAACCCTTGCCACCCATGCGAACTGCAGACTTGCGACCACTGGTGGCCATAGTTATGGCTTAGGATGCAGTGCTTGTGGTTGCATCACTCCGTGTTTGTATGAGAAGACGCAACATAACCTTCCTGTTTTCCTCCTCCACCTCATCTACTCAGCTGCGTGCCTCTGGGTTCACACGAAGTGGGATCTACAACCTTATTGTTATCCTCTCTTTTCTCCTAGTCCTCACCCTGAGAGTCACCCTACTCCTCTTTCTGCCCTGACAACACAGTATAATCCACGTGCACCTCAGGTATAAGTGTCATCAGGATCACCTCCCCGGGTTAATGTCTGGTGACGAGTGTCTGGATTCTGCTCAGACCCTTCTTCACCTTGCCCCAACAGGAAAACATTATGGCCATCTGTTTATGTAAATTATGGCCAGATGCTTTCCTCCTCTGGATTCTGTGAATCTTTGGAGCACACCTCTGATGCCCATGAAGTAGAATGTGTGAACAGCTCTGCAGACTCGCCCATCTGTGGTTAACCACAGTCAGTTGGAAAGTTGTGACACAGGGGGAAATGAGGGTAATTGGGATGCCACCTCTGTGGACTGTACTGTGTGTGATGTTAAGGTGGAGGAAGAGGAGGAGAGGCCACTTGATGCAGTGCTTGTCATTCACTGGAGCACATGCTCTTTCTGATCCTCACCTACAAGGCGTACCGCAGTGCGGCTGCCAAATATAGGGAGTCAAGTAGCCCATCCAGTAACAAATGTTGTCAGTTGTCTTTGGATAGGACGAGATGATGTTTGTTTAGCAGAGCTTTCAGTGACATTACGACTATGTGCACACGTCAGGATTTCTGGCAGAAATTTAACCTGACATTTCTGCCAGAAATCCGCATGCGTTTTTTTCGCGTTTTTTGCGCAGTTTTGATGCATTTTTTTCTTGCGTTTTTTCCAAATGCATAGAATAGCGGGAAAAATGCGAAAAAACGCAAAATTAATGAACATGCTGCTTTTTTTTACCGCGATGCGTTTTTTTGTGTGGAAAAAACGCATCATGTGCACAAAAATTGCAGAATGCATTCTAAATGATGGGATGCCTATGTCTGCAGTTTCTAATGTGGTTTTATCGCGTTTTTATCGTGAAAATGCGAAAAAACGCGAAAAAACCTGAACGTGTGCACATACCCTACCACCTAACTTATGTACACTTCGAACACCAAGCATATTCCCAAGTCCAGCACGACCTTGCTTTTTCCCACTCATGCTGTATGTACCCTTCCTCTCTTTTAACCAGTTATTTCACAACCCTAGCCTCAGACCTGTCAGTAACCTGTCACTAAATGAACAATGAGTGTTTATTTTCTGAGATAGTGTGCCTGCACAACAGTATTAGCCCAAACAATTTTGATTAGTAAATCTGACCTCCTGAGTCCTGACTGCAACACAGTATTAGCCCAATTTTGAGTAAATAATGTGAACTTCTGCCTGTACAACAATATTAGCATAAACTAGTTAGATGCTGAAAGGTCGATTTCACAAAGGACAGGATTCAAATTAACAATATGACAATTTGTAACAGGTGCAGCTTCTCTGCGCTGTTACACTGAAAAAATGGCGCCAGCAAAACAACATGTCCGCTTTTTATATGGAGAGGGACATGTCACCTCCGCAGTCAATGATAGAAGCCCTTGTGTCTGGACGTTGTGAATGGTTTCTGTGCCCTGATTGGCTACCAGAATGTAGACACATTAAGTTACTTAAAAAAATAAAGTACACTCCACTGCTCCTCTGATCGATACACGCCCTCCCCTCATAAAACATGTCACACCCGCTCATCATACAGAACCACTATCCTAGACACAGTCCTAACAAAAGCATTAGTGGAAACGTTATCATTTACTGAACTGTGACCGAATTTTAACGCCTTTGAAGAAAAATACGTTCATGCCGAATTTGAGATTGGCAAACGTTTTCTGAACAAGTTCGCTCAGGTCTATTCATAATTATATTTTTGTCATAAATAAATATAGAACGATGGAGTGAAAAGAAACCCTGTCTCAACCGTGCCCTACCACCTCACTCAGGATAATGTCCTCACAGCCCCCAAAAATAATATGATGCCTTCACAGCCCCCCAAATAGTGTGATGCTTTCACAGCCCCCCACATACAGTGTGATCCTTTCACAGCCACCGCTGTAAAATATTAATATTCTATTTATAAATAATATACATATGACTTAACATGCTTAAGGTCTAACAAACAAGCACTTTGGTTAGTGAGAGACAGTTATTCTGAGGATTTTGGCAGATACATCTGTTCTATGTCAGAACTACAGGACTTTTGTCAGAACTGTCTATATTTGGAGATGGCAAATGGTACTTAAAGGTCATAAGCTATAGATTTTAAGTATTCAAGCAACCAAAATACATATTCTACAAGTTACTAGTGTTCTTCTAATATGGTAAAAGCTACTAATATAACAGCTAAGTTACGATACTAGGCAACTTAACAGTAAAACGTTGCATCCAATGTAAATCAATGAGGCAAGATGGTATATAAGCTGACCTAGGAATGACTGACTCAGATCTCATTCCTTGAGAATCTCCAAGCCGGACCACATCATGCCTCAGGACCATATGTAGGAACCAATGAATGCTTGTTTTCTCTTTTATAATCGAATACTTATTTTTGTGTGCTATTAACTTATTTTTCTTCATTTTGTAACCACTTTTTTAAGGAACATTAAACAAAATTCAATATTGCTTTCCTTTTTGTCCTCTCCATGCTCTTACTTAAACAAGAAA
This sequence comes from Ranitomeya imitator, assembly GCF_032444005.1. Classification (NCBI taxonomy): domain Eukaryota; kingdom Metazoa; phylum Chordata; class Amphibia; order Anura; family Dendrobatidae; genus Ranitomeya; species Ranitomeya imitator. The sequence continues at coordinate 152,663,888 of NC_091283.1, read as the reverse complement.
GAAAACGTTATTTTTTTCTAACACCCCTCCCCCCAACATACAGTGTGATGCTTCCACTGCCCCCCAACTTATCATGTCTCCACAGTGACCCTCACACAAGCAGCTCACCTGCCAGCATAACTGCTCAGCGAGTGAGAGCCTCTCCTTTTCTCCATCATGTGAAAGAGAGTTCCTACACGGACAGCATTGTGTAGCCGGGAGCTGACGACTCCCTGCTCCACCATCGTGTTCACCTGGATCTGTATCCTAAGGATACAGATACTGTGGGAGTTGGGACATTCTCCCAATCTGCCAGGACATTTGGACAACTCCCCAAATTTGGGACTGTCCTGCTATATACGGGTTGGTTGGGAGGTATGTGTAACAGATTGGGTTGATAGGTAGCATGTCCTTAGTACAAGGCAAAGCGAGAAACCAGTTCACCTGATGCGGCTTGTGGTGTGGGAAAGCACGGAGCTCATGTAGTTGCACGCTGATAAGATCAAAGTTAAAAAGAAGGATTGTTCCAGCTTCCAAATAGTAGAAAAAGAGTAATTTATTGGCTTGGATATCAAAACCAGTCTTGTAAAGGCAAGTTCACATGACCAAATAGCAGCTACGCATTTCAAACACAGTGGGTGTTCTTTGTCAAATCCATGTCAAAGTCAAGGCTTTGACAAAAAGCACCCACTGTGTTTGAAACGCGTAGCTGCTATACGCTGCTATTTGGTCATGTGAACTTGCCTTTACAAGTCTGGTTTTTATATGCAAGCTAATAAATTACTCTTTTTGGACTATATGGAAGCTGGAACAATCCTTTTTTACTTTGAGCATGTCCCTAGTAGCAGTATTTACAGGTGGATGAGGAGTCTTGGGCTTTATCAAGGTTTTCCTAATTTCTTGCAGTTTGTATGGAGTTGTATCGCTTTAGGGGATCTCCACACAAATGATGTAGCCGGCTGCCCTAAGGCTGTGGTCTATAGCTCTTCTGTGGGTCTTCTAACATGAAGATATTGTAATATTGGGGTCACTGCATCGTGTCCCATCCACATGAGAAGCTATATTAGTGGAGACAGATGGATGTGAACTTGCTGGTGTGGATGTGGCTGGTGCAGAGTTTAACAAGTTCTGCTTTGGATTTGCAGGTAGATGTGAACACAGAAAGGAGGATTTCACACTGGACAGGAGATGTGAATCCCTCATCCCAGGACACGTCCAATTACCAAATTATCAGCAGGTGAGGACAGGAAAGAGAATCAGCGCTGGCTGCAAATACCCTCACCTGGTGTCACGCCGTTCTGTCTGTATCTGGTTTTCAGTGTGACACCTGGGCACTGCAAACCCTTACATGCCCGATTACCTGTGCATACAGAAACTTTGCTGCCTCTGGGGGGGGATAACGAGCATCCAGGGGAAGATATCATTATGTGGCTACAATACAGACGATTCTACATATTGTTACACCTGATCAATGAGCAAAATATGACAGGCACAGGGCAGTAGATGGGGACATTCAGGGCTTTGGGAAAGCTGGAAGACCTGAATAATGCCTGTCACCATCAGATCCCCCCACACTGTCAGGTCCTTTATCTGCTTTGCACTTTCATGTACTGTACACCACTTCTGGAGACACATCTGTATTCTGAGGACCTCACTCCCCTAAATTAGTTTTCATCCTGGGTGATCACAGTAATTGAGGACAATTTTAGGATCCCAGCGTGCATCTACAACTCTCCGACCCTGGGGAAACCTTCTGGGTTCATATAACTGGAGGAATGAAAGGAGTCACTGAGCAATTAGCAAGATTTTTGTGAACAAGGGCTGCACCCCAAAATAAGAAGAATATGATTTTAGCTGCTACTGATTGTGGGGGCACTCCGGACTAGTACTCCTAGGATCTGATCCACACACTGCAGTAATTCTCAAATTTCCACAAATTTGCTCTAAAAGACCAGGAGGCATGTGGAAAAACATAAGCGCCCATATAAAACAATTACTGACATATCACCACTCTGTACAACCTGGTGGTTATATGATGCCATAATATGGGCGTGTGCATCAGCTACATGTGCTCCTCTGCCAGATCCCCCGATCTATAAGATCCATAAAGTGACGCCCCATGGTCTCACACAACCACCACAATGTGACATTTACAGTAGTGCTGTTCTGATTAGGCCCTGAAGCTTCTGCACCCCCTGAAGACCTTTTCCCCGGATCCCTCACACGTATATATCTGTGACTGCAAAGTCCCATCTGAACCCTTGTCCCTGCCCAACTAGAGCCCTATGTAGTGAGATGAAGTGCTCATTGTACAGGACATGAACATTATATCAACGATGGGTTGGACTTGGTTTGGATTCTCTGTCCTCGTGTAAAATAACAGGACAATTACAGATCTGAGCATGCAATCAAATGTGACAGCACCAGCGGAGAAAGGCAGGATGGGAACAAGAAGCGGGTAAGAAGCCACCTCCAATTGAAAACATCCGGCTGGAGAAGTAGATTCTGGATGTCAAGAATGAGACATCGCTGCCTGCTGGGCTGCAGCCAATAACTCACGTAGAGGAGACTGAGCCGGGAAACAGAGACATAAGAGGAGGAGAAATGGGGGTCGTATGCTCGTTCTACAGCTACAGAGCAAGTGCCCTAATCAGAGCCCCTGCTTCACAACCAGTGGCATAATGCCAATGACGGCAGGTCACGCAGCTGCTACATGGTCCGTGAGCCAAGGGTACCCAGTGGCAGCGCATCCTGGATGCCGATACAGTTAAAAGTAATGATGAAAGAGGGAGCATCAATTGATGCTTCCTCCTCCATCATTCTTCCTCAGCGTCTGACATCTGAGTACAGCGGGCGTGATGATGTCACTATATGGCACCCGCAGCACTGAGATATGCGTCGCTTCCGATCGCGCACTGCAGAGACCGGAGCAGCAAGGGTAATGAGGAGGAGACGCAAGTATTGTTTTTTTTTCAATTGTAGTGGCCATAATACTGTATGGAGGACTATGAGGAGTGCATAATACCTTGTGGAGAACTATGGGGAGTGCAGTGTACTATAGAGAGGACTATGGTGAGTGCAATAAACTACAGTTGTGGTAAAAATTGTTTGCCACCTTCCTGATTTCCTATTCTTTTGCACGTTTGTCACATTCAAATACTTCAGATCACCAAACAAATTTAAATATCAGACAAAGATAACACAAGTAACCACAAAATGCAGTTTTTAAATGAAGGTATTTATTAATAAGGGAAAAAGAAATCCAAACCTACAGGGCCCTGAGTGAAAAAGAGATTGCCCCTAAACCTAATAACTGGTTGGGTCACCCTTAGCAGGAATAATTGCAATCAAGCATTTGCCATAACTGGCAATGAGTCTTTTACAACGCTCTGGAGGAATTTTAGCCCACTCATTTTTGCAGAATTCTTGTAATTCAGCCACATTAGAGTACTGTACTGTTCCGAGTGGGAGAACAGAGAGGATGACAATGAGGTTCCAGATCTCACTTGGTGTGAACCCAGAGGGACGCAAGCTGAGTAGTTCAGCAGAGGGGGTGGAGGAGGAAGACAAAGAGGTTTCCTTACGGCTTCCCGCACTGACACGGAGTAATGCAACCACGACGAGCACTGCATCCTCAGCCACAACCCTGGCTATAGCCAGCAGAAGACATGGGTCTGCAGTTCGCATGGGCGGCAAGGGTTGCCTAGCCCGGGCCTTGTTTGAGACTTTATCTGCCAACTTTATAAAAGAAAAACTCAACAGAGGTAAAATCTCCAATAACTTGACTACTACATGAATTAATTGGCACATGCACTATCAACAGTCGTTAGTCTGGAAACCTCACTGCTCAAAAATGCGGTGTAGCAAGCGTCGCCAACTAAGGGCCCCCCATCAACCGCATCTGCTTATTCTCCTCTTCCATCACCGTGGCAAGTGTTCTCACATAGGTCTCCAACTGCAGAACCTCCGCTTGTTTACTCGCTACAGTCGGACTGAGTGTCAGCTGTTACGGATGTGGACATGCCTGCTGTGTTTGACCGATCTCAGGCACCGAGCACATTACATCTTTCTCTGTCAACCATAACATTGCCGCCTGCACCTCATTCACATTCCAGCAGTTTGGCATGTTCACCAAACTCCACCCTCTGTCAGCACAGCAGCCAGCCCTCGGTTCTGCAGTTGTGGTAATGTAAAATAATGTTTCCACCTACATATACGAAAGCCAATAATTTGAACTTCACCTTCTCCAATCGGTAAGCTGATGGCCGTTGCAGTCCCCAAGTACCAGCTGCCCAGTTGCCATTGCTTGCAGGACGCTTGGGGATAGAGAACTAAACCACTACACACCAGAGGAGGGAGAACTAAACCACAAGACACCAAGGGATGGTGACCTAAATCACTACACACAAAAAGATGGAGAACTAAATACTAGACAGCAGGAGTTGGAGCAGGGCCGCCATCAGGGCATTACAGCAGTGACTGGCGTATGGGGCCCGGTGAGCAGAGGGGACCCGCATCGGGCCCCCTCTTATCTGCTCACCGGGCCCCTACCGGCAGCCGCAGGCTGAACCGGGCCCTTAGCGGCGGCCGGCGCTGCAGCTGTTTAACTCTATTGACATGGAGGCAAGATTGCCTTGTGCAGGCATGTACTACGGAGGACAGAGAATGAACTTCAATCCAATATTGCAGCCAGCATGCAGCCAGTTGGTAAGGAAAGGGTGAATCAAACACCCGAAAACCCCGCCCCTATGGCTGAAAATTGTTCCCTCCAAATTCAGGTGACAGAGTCCCTTTAATAAGACTTGCGTTCCAACAGTGCAGAGAAATTCCCGCCACCTCCATACTGCACAGCCAGGGCTCAGCGCAATCAGACAGTGTTTACATTAATATGCCTTGGAGATTGCAGTCACACATCTTAAGAGTTGTGGACAGCTATCTAGACCGAGCTTGAGCAATGCCTGTCTCCACTGGAGGCAGGGAAGGCCGTGTGCGATAACGGTGTGAACCTGGTGATGGCTCTACGCCAGGGCAACCTCATACATGTGCATTGCATGGCTCACGTTCTCAACCTGGTGGTACAGCAATTTCTCCACCACCATCCCAGCCTGGATGTGCTGCTCCAGAAAGCACAAGCGCTGTGTGTTTATTTCCACTGTTTGTACCCTGCAGGTCATAAACGTGCATCGCTACAGAGATCTTTTGGGCAACTGGTTAACCGGTTGATATGTGATGTGCTGACACAGTGGAATTCCACTCTGTAAATGTTGGAGAGACTGTGGCAGCAGCAGCGAGTCCTGGTGCAGCATGCAATTCTGCATAGCCTGGACAGTGGTGCAAATCACACTTGCGGAGTGGGCGCAGATGAAGGACCTGTGCATCTGATGCCACATCAGCATCACTATTCCGTTCATTTACATGCTGGAGCACACTTTGAATAGTCTGCAGGAGGAGGAAGCAGAGGAGAATGCGGAAGGGATAATAATATCTCTAAGTTCCAGACTGTCGTTGCACAGGCAGATGCCATGGGAGGATGGATTAGAGGGTATCAAGGGGGGATCATGGAACCAGAAAAACTGTTACTGAAGGTGCAGGAGCCGAGGAACAAATGGAGGAGGATGAGGAGGAAGAGGTGATGGGCACACAACAGTCCATGGTTGTCGGGAAGGAGAAAGCAAGCTTGAGTGTTACCCCGCCACCAACACACCATGGAATTGGGCCTCATGTAAGTGCCCGACACCTTCTTGCTGCACGATCTGCAACATGATGCTGCATTGTTAGGATTAGAAATAATGATGACTACTGGGTTGCCACTCTGTTAGATTCACGGTAGAAGAGTAAATTTTGCCAGGTGCTTTCCCCCGGAAAGGGACAAGCCGATGCTGGAGTATCGAAACACACTTGTAGACTATCTTAAAAGTGGTTTTCCCCCAAAACAGCAGTGAGGTACACAGTGTGCATTTAATTATAGACTTCCAACCCCAGAATGTCGAGTCCACAATGTGAAAACATTAGCAGCAGCAGTTGCAGAAGTAATTTCTGTGAGTTGTTTCACACATTTTTCAGACCAGCACCGTGCACCAGAAGAACAGAGAACAAGTTTGACATATAGTGAATGACTGGAGAGGATCGTGCACGAGTATCTCGAGCTCTATATCAATGCCATCAGTGGGGGTTTGGACCCTTTTGCATTTTGGTCTTCAAAAAAGGAAGAGTGGAAACAAACTCGCCTGTTACGCCTTGGAGATTTTGTCATGCCTGGCAGCCAGCGTTCTCACAGAGCGTGTCCTCAGCGCTGCTGGTGTTATCCTGAAGGATAAGCACATCTGGCTGTACTTTGAAAGTATGCAGTATTCATCTCGCGTTATTGCAGTCTCTGACACCTTTGTCTTGGCTTTGGCTTCTGTGCCTGCTGTTGCTACTGCTGCTACAAAAAAAAATTGAAATGTGGAGACTCCAAGTTGTGTCTCTATTTGGTGGATTGCCTGTAGTGGAAGGGGTGTTAGAGCCCCATTATATTATATCTACTCTGGGGAAATTGATGCCACTTTAGTTGCGGTGATGCGCCCTCTGCTGGATGTCCCTCGAGCGTGGGAACTTTCCTGGAAAGCTCCCAGGCTCGAGTTCAAATGAGGACATCCAGCAGAGGGTGCATCACCGCGAATGAAGGTAACTAAAGGTCATTTACCTACATTACCTTCATTCCCCTGAGTTTTGCAGGCAGGAGCACAGCTGCATTATAGCAGAGCTCCTGCCTGTAAAATATTTTAACCCCTTCAGATGGATTTACATCGTGGGACGTTGCAGATTAAAGGAAGGTATGTATATTGTTGGTTTATTATTTTTAATTTGTTACAGAGCGAGGGTCTTCAGGTGGATTGAGAGAACAATAAAATATTAAAACAACCTGCGTGTTTATTTCATTAAAATAATTTTTAATAATGTGTGTTTTTTTAACCATTTCATACAATTGGATTAATAATGGATAGGTGTCATAATTGACGCCTCTCCATTATTAATCTGGCTTAATGTCACCTTACAATAGCAAGGTGACATTAACCCTTCATTACCCCATATCCCACCGCTACATGGGAATGGGAAGAGAATGGCCAAGTGCCAGAATAGGCGCATCTTCCAGATGTGCCTTTTCTGGGGTGGCTGGGGGCAGATGTTTTTAGCCGGGGGGGGGGGGGGGGGGCAGATGTTTTTAGCCGGGGGGGGGGGGGGGGGGCAATAACCATGGACCCTCTCCAGGCTATTAATATCTGCCCTCAGTCACTGGCTTTACTACTCTGGTGGAGAAAATTGCGCGGGAGCCCACGCCAATTTTTTCCGCCATTTAACCCTTTAATAGCTAGAGCGCCCAAATTTTGCACATACACACTACTAACATTAGTAGTGTGGAATATGCAAAAAAAAAAATGGGGATATGAGATGGTTTACTGTATGTAAACCATGTCTCATATCATTTCGGGCTTAGGAAGATCGCAAAAGCCAGCAATTGAATTACCGGCTTTAAAGCTATCTCGTGCTGGATGAAATAATATATATACATATATGTGTCTACTGACATATATATATATATATATATATATATATATATATGACAGTATACAGTGGGGCAAAAAAGTATTTAGTCAGTCAGCAATAGTGCAAGTTCCACCACTTAAAAAGATGAGAGGCGTCTGTAATTTACATCATAGGTAGACCTCAACTATGGGAGACAAACTGAGAAAAAAAAATCCAGAAAATCACATTGTCTGTTTTTTTATCATTTTTTTGCATATTATGGTGGAAAATAAGTATTTGGTCAGAAACAAACAATCAAGATTTCTGGCTCTCACAGACCTGTAACTTCTTCTTTAAGAATCTCCTCTTTCCTCCACTCATTACCTGTAGTAATGGCACCTGTTTAAACTTGTTATCAGTATAAAAAGACACCTGTGCACACCCTCAAACAGTCTGACTCCAAACTCCACTATGGTGAAGACCAAAGAGCTGTCAAAGGACACCAGAAACAAAATTGTAGCCCTGCACCAGGCTGGGAAGACTGAATCTGCAATAGCCAACCAGCTTGGAGTGAAGAAATCAACAGTGGGAGCAATAATTAGAAAATGGAAGACATACAAGACCACTGGTAATCTCCCTCGATCTGGGGCTCCACGCAAACTCCCACCCCGTGGGGTCAGAATGATCACAAGAACGGTGAGCAAAAATCCCAGAACCACACGGGGGGACCTAGTGAATGAACTGCAGAGAGCTGGGACCAATGTAACAAGGCCTACCATAAGTAACACACTACGCCACCATGGACTCAGATCCTGCAGTGCCAGACGTGTCCCACTGCTTAAGCCAGTACATGTCCGGGCCCGTCTGAAGTTTGCTAGAGAGCATTTGGATGATCCAGAGGAGTTTTGGGAGAATTTCCTATGGTCTGATGAAACCAAACTGGAACTGTTTGGTAGAAACACAACTTGTCGTGTTTGGAGGAAAAAGAATACTAAGTTGCATGCATCAAACACCATACCTACTGTAAAGCATGTTGGTGGAAACATCATGCTTTGGGGCTGTTTCTCTGCAAAGGGGCCAGGACGACTGATCCGGGTACATGAAAGAATGAATGGGGCCATGTATCGTGAGATTTTGAGTGCAAACCTCCTTCCATCAGCAAGGGCATTGAAGATGAAACGTGGCTGGGTCTTTCAACATGACAATGATCCAAAGCACACCGCCAGAGCAACGAAGGAGTGGCTTTGTAAGAAGCATTTCGAAATGCCTGGAGTGGCCTAGCCAGTCTCCAGATCTCAACCCTATAGAAAACCTTTGGAGGGAGTTGAAAGTCCGTGTTGCCAAGCGAAAAGCCAAAAACATCACTGCTCTAGAGGAGATCTGCATGGAGGAATGGGCCAACATACCAACAACAGTGTGTGGCAACCATGTGAAGACTTACAGAAAACGTTTGATCTCTGTCATTGCCAACAAAGGATATATTACAAAGTATTGAGATGAAATTTTGTTTCTGACCAAATACTAATTTTCCACCATAATATGCAAATAAAATGTTAAAAAAACAGACAATGTGATTTTCTGGATTTTTTTTTTTTCAGTTTGTCTCCCATAGTTGAGGTCTACCTATGATGTAAATTACAGACACCTCTCATCTTTTTAAGTGGTGGAACTTGCACTATTGCTGACTGACTAAATACTTTTTTGCCCCACTGTATATGTTTTTATGATTTTTTGAGCCCATGGATCCATTGTATATCCGTATGTCGGTTTTGCAAGCCTGGGAGAAAAACACGCAGTACAGATGCCATGCGGATTACATACGGAGGATGCCATGCGCAAAATACGCTGACACACCCTGCCTACGGAGGAGATACAGACCACTATTTTGGGGACTTTTCTGCGTATTATGGCCGTAATTTACGGACCGTATTTTTATACGCTGAGTGTGAGGCCGGCCTTACTGGGTCTCAGGTGTGTGTAGCAGACAGGTAACTTGCAGTTCAGCTGTCCTGCCGGTTTCTGATGTAAGCCCTAGAGTTCCTTACAACCTTGGGGTGCTGGCTACTGGTTATCTGCGATTAGCCAGGGAGACAGTCTGCTCGCTGCTGTCCTCCCCCTGGTGTCCATCTCCCGTGCTTCGCTCTCATGCACGCTCACTGAACAATGTCCCTTCCTTCTGGATGTCCCTTTCTTCAGGAGCTGTACTTCAGACTACATGGCCCTTTCAGCCCTTCTGACATTCTATGTCGGTCTACTCTCTCCTGTCTCTCTGACAATCTGAGACCTCTTTCCCTCCAAACCACAATATATATATGGGAGTCACCTAGGAATAGGATCAAAAGCTCCCCCTTGTGGCATGGAGTGTGAACATGTTGTGTGCATGGTTGTTACCTGATAAGAGTTATCCTTCATCGCTTCCAAACGTAACATCACTCTCCCCGTGAGGAAAGCAACGCTACTGTGACAACCAGGACCCTGGGGCGCCACATATGTGCGGTGGATTTATTCAGTGTGTGAGGTTTATTTATTTAGTGTGTTTTGTGGATTTATTCAGTGTGTGTGTGTGTGGGGGGGTGGATTTATTCAGTTTGTGTGTGGGGGGGAATTATTCAGTGTGTATGTGGGAGATTTATTCAGTGTGTGTGTTGGGGGGTTATTTTGTGTGTATAGTGGGGGGGGCTTATTCAGTGTGTTTGGGGGATTTATTCAGTGTGTGTGTGTGTATGTGCGCTGGATTTATTCAGTGTGTGTGGGGTTAATTTATTCAGTGTGCGTGTGGGGTTAATTTATTCAGTGTGCGTGTGTGGTGGATTAATTCAGTGTGTGTGTGGGGGGATTTGTTCTGTGTGTGTTTTTATTCAGTGTGTGGGGGGGGGGGTTATTCAGTGTATGTTGGAGGGATTTATTCAGTGTGTGTGGGAGGATTTATTCAGTGTGTATGTGGTGTGGGGATTTATTCAGTGTGTGTACGGGGGATTTATTCAGTGTGTGTGTGTGTGGGGGGATTTGTTCTGTGTTTCTATGGTGTGTGGGGGGATTTATTCAGTGTGTGTATATGGAGGGATTTATTCAGTGCGTGTTTTTATTTATTCAGTGTGTGTGGGGGGTGGATTTATTCAGTGTGTGTGTGGGAGGATTTATTCAAACAGTGTGTGTGTGTGTGGTGTGGGGATTTATTCAGTGTGTGTGTGTGTGTGTTTGTGTGTGGGGATTTATCCAGGGTGTGTGTGTGTGTGGGGGGGGGGGATTTATTCAGTGTGTGTACTGTATGTGGGGGAATTTACTCAGTGTGTGTGTTTTTATTCAGTGTGTGGGGGGATTTTTTCAATGTGTATTCGGTGTGGGGATTTATTAAGTGTGTGTGTTGGGGGTGGATTTATTCAGTGTGTGTGGGGGTTATTCTTGGTGTGTAGTGGGGGATTTATTCAGTATGTGGGGGGGCTTTATTCAGTGTGTGTGTGGGGGATTTATTCAGTGTGTGTGCGTGTGTGTGTGCGTGAGTGAGTGTGTGTGTGTGTGTGTATATATATATATATATAAGTGTGGTGGATTTATTCAGTGTGTGTGGTGGATTTATTCAATGTGCGAGTGTGTTCGTGTGTGTGCGTATGTGTAAGTGTGGTGGATTTATACAGTGTGTGTGGAGTGATTTATTCAGTGTGAGTGGGGGGATTTATTCTGTGTTTTTATTCAGTGTGTGTGTGAGGATTTGTTCAGTGTGTATGTGGTGTGGGGATAAATTCAGTGTGTGTTTGTGTGAGGGGAATTATTCAGTGTTTGTGTGGGGGTTTATTCAGCATGTATGTATGTATGTGTGTCTGTGTGTGTGTGTGTGTATGTGTAAGTGTGGTGGATTTATTCAGTGTGTGTGATGGATTTATTCGGTGTGTGTGTGTGTGTTGTGGATTTATTCAGTGTGTGTTCATTGATTCAGTGTGTGTGGAGTGATTTATTCAGTGTGAGTGGGGGGGATTTATTCTGTGTGTGTGTGTTTATTCAGTGTGTGGGGGGATTTATTCAGTGTGTGTGTGAGGATTTATTCAGTGTGTGTGTGGGGATTTATTCCGTGTGTGTGTGTTTGTGTGTGGGGATTTATCCAGGGTGTGTGTGGGGGGAATTTATTCAGTGTGTGTGTGTGTGTGTGTTTTATTCAGTGTGTGTGTGTGGGGGGGATTTATTCAGTGTATGTGTGTGTGGTGGATTTATTCGGTGTGTGTGTTTTTATTCAGTGTGTGGGGGGGATTTATTCAGTGTGTATGTGGTGTGGGGATTTATTAAGTGTGTGTGTTGGAGGATGGATTTATTCAGTGTCTGGGGGGTTATTCTGTGTGTGTAGTGGGGGGATTTATTCAGTATGTGGGGGGATTTATTCTGTGTGTGTATTGTGGGGGGTGGATTTATTCAGTGTGTGGGAGGGTTTATTCTGTGTGTGTATTGTGGGGGGGGGGGTGGATTTATTCAGTGTGTGGGAGGGTTATCCTGTGTGTATGGTGGGAGGTTATTCTGTGTGTGTACTGGGGGGATTTATTCAGTGTGTTTGGGGGGGGATTTATTCAGTGTGTGTGTGTGTGTGTGGGGGGGGGGATTTGCTTAGTGTGTGTGTGACTTATTCAGTGTGTGTGGGGGTGGATTTATTCAGTGTGTGTGTGGGGGGAATGCGTGTGTGTGAGGGATTTATTCAGTTTGTGGGGTGGGGGGGTGTTCTGTGTGTGTGTAATGGGGGGTGTTGAGTGTGTGTGCTGGGGGGTGGATTTATTCAGTGTGGGGGAGTTATTCTGTGTGTGTGCAGTGGGAGGGATTTATTCAGTGTGTGGGGGGATTTATTCAATGTGTGTGGGGGGTTCATTTATTCAGTGTGTGGTGGATTTAATCAGTGTGTATGTGGGGATTTATTTTGTGTGTTTTTATTCAGTGTGTGGGGAGATTTATTCAGTGTGTTTGTGTGTGTGGTAGGTGGATTTATTCAATGAGTGTGGGGGGTTATTTATTCGGTTTGTGTGTGGTTAATTTATTCAGTTTGTGTAGGGTGGATTTATGCAGTGTGGGGGGGTATTCTGTGTGTGTCATGGGAATTTATTCAGTGTGTGTGGGGATTTAATCAGTGTGTGTGGGGGATGGATTTATTCTGTGTGGGAGGATTTATTCAGTGGGTGTGTGGTGTGGGGATAAATTCAGTGTGTGTGTGTGGGGGGGAATTTATTTAGTGTGCGTATGTGGGGGATTTATTCAGTGTTTGTATTGGGGGGGATTTATTCAGTGTGTGGGGGAGGATTTATTCAGTGTGTGTGGTGGATTTATTTAGTGTGTGCGGTGGATTTATTTAGTGTGTGCGTGGAGTGATTAATTCAGTGGGGGGGATTTATTCTGTGTGTTTGCTTTATTCAGAGTGTGGGGATTTATTCAGTGTGTATGTGGTGTGGGGATTTATTCAGTGTGTGTGTTGGGGTGGATTTATTCAGTGTGGGGGGTTATTCTGTGTGTGTGGTGGGGGTTATCCTTGGTGTGTAGTGGGGGGAATTTATTCAGTGTGTGCGTGTAAGTGTGGTGGATTTATTAAGTGTATGTGTGGCTCATTGATTCAGTGTGTGTAGTGGATTTATTCAGTGTGTGTGTCTGTGGGGGGTATTTATTCAGTGTGTGTATGTGGGGGAGTTTATTCAGTGTGTGTGGGGGGATTTATTCAGTGTGTGTATGTGGGGGGGATATATTCAGTGTGTGGGGGTATTTATTCAGTGTGTTGGGGGGTATTTATTCAGTATTTGGTGGGGGTTTTCTGTGTGTGCAGTGGGGGATTTATTCAGTGTGTGGGGGTATTTATTCAGTGTGTTGGGGGGTATTTATTCAGTATTTGGTGGGGGTTTTCTGTGTGTGCAGTGGGGGATTTATTCAGTGTGTGGTGGATTTATTCACCATGCGTGTAGGGGGGAATTTATTCAGTGTGTGTGTGGTGTGGAATTTATTGAGTGTGTGTATGTGCTTATTTAGTGTGTGTGGGGGATTTATTCAGTGTGTGGAGGGGATATATGCAGTGTGTGTGTGCGTGTGTGTGTGTGTGTGTGTGTGGGATTTATTCACTGTGTGTGTGTTTCTATTCAGTGTGTGGGGGGATTTATTTAGTGTGTGTAAGTGAGGGGATTTGTTCAGTGGGTGGGGATTTTTTCAGTATGTGTATGTGTGGGGAGAGCATTTATTCAGTTTGTGTGTTCTTATTCAGTGTGTGTGGGGTTCATATATTCAGTGTGTGTGTGTGTGTGTGTGTGTGTGTATTTATTCAGTGTGTATGTGCGGGGATTTATTCACTGTACATGTGTAAGGGGGTTACCTTCTCTGCTCCGTGCCTGGAACCACTTAGCAGACTTAGAGACCGAGAGAGGAAGGAAGCCGGGCTCAGGGAGAAAAAGGGCATGCGTTCCAGGGCTAGAGCAGCGTGTACTGGAGAGAGAGCAGCGTATGCAGCAGAGAGAGCAGCAGGCGCAGCGGGGAAAGCAGCGGCCAGAACAGCGCGCAGCTACGCTCCGGGGAAGAGAGAGTGCTCCCGGTCGGAGGACTGATACAGGGAGATTGTCCAGAAAGACTGCATCTTGTGAGTACGTGAAAATGGACTCTGCTGTGACTGGGGAGGTGCACCCTGACGCCCGTGCAGAGACATTGACCCATGCAGAGACAGTGACCCGTGCAGAGACAGTGGCCCGTGCAGAGACAGTGGCCCCTAGCACCCACGGTATTAGTGCCGAGCCCTTGATTCCTGCTGAGAGACCCAATAATAGACTGAGCATCGTTCTCCTGGGATAGGCTGCACTGTTGAAGCAAAAGACTCAGAGCACAGGGGACCCCGTTTGCCTAGAATCCCCTCTGCCCACCACAGTAACTCCTTAGACCCCAGGTTGCAGGTTCCTAGAGACTACACAGCCCACGGATAACAGAAGGATGACAAGTGCCACTGTTTCTCGGCGCCTACGTTGGAGAAGATGACCCTACAAGCAAGTCCTCATCAGTCTGTTAAGTGTTTTCCCAAGAAATTCCGTTTACTACCGTTTGACTGTCTGGGAACTTATACTGCTTCCCATATTTTTGCACAGTTATTTTATCACTTTATATTCTACTGTTTTCTCCCTGCGAGGAGAATATTGCTCCTGTTAATAAACTCCCCCTCAACAGTTGGTCTGTCTGTTCCGTGGTGACATACTCTACCCTGCTCACTATTACACATGTGGTTGATTTATTCAGTGTGTGTAGTGGGGGGATTTATTCAGTGTGTGTGTGTGTGTGTGTGTGTGTGTGTGTGTGTGTGTGTGTGTGTGTGTGTGGGTGGGTGGGTTTGGGGATTTATTCAGTGTGTGGGGAGATTTATTCATGGTGTGTGTGGTTGATTTAATCAGTCTGTATGGGAAGGATTTATTCAGTGTGTGTGGGGGGTTATTCTGTGTGTGCGTGTGGGGGTTTATTCAGTACGTTTGAGGGTGGATTTATTCAGTGTCTGTGTAGTGGGGGGATTTAATCCGTGTTCGTGTAGTGGATGGATTTATTCAGTGTGTTTCTGTGTGTGTTTGTGTGTGTAGTTGATTTATTCAGTGTGTGTGTGGATCTATCCAGTGTGTGTGTGTGTGTGTGTGTGTGTGTGTGTGTGTGTGTGGTTGATTTATTCAGTGTGTGTGGGATGGATTTATTCAGTGTGGAGGGGGATATTCTGTGTATATGGTGGGGTGGGTTATTCTGTGTGTGTGTGTGGGTTCATTTATTCAGTATATGTGGTGGATTTATTAAGTGTGTGTATGTGAGGGGATTTATTCAGTGCGTGTGTGGTTGATTTATTCAGTGTGGGTGTGTGGGGTTCATTTATTCAGTGTATGGTGTATGGTGTATTTATTCAGTGTTTGTGTGTCAGGGGGGATTTATTCAGTATGTGTGTGGGGTGGATTTCTCAATGTGTGTAGTGGGGGGATTTATTCAGTGTGTGTGGGGGGGATTTATTCGGTGTGTGTGTGGGGGGAATTTATTCAGTGTGTGTGTGTGAGGGGGAATTTATTCAGGGTGTGTGTGTGTGTGTGTGTGTGGGGATTTATTCAGTGTGTGTGGGGGGGGGGATTTAGGCCGGGATCACACATACGCGAGATACGGCTGAGTCTCGCAGGTGAAAACCCAGCTCTGGGTGGAGGGTGCAGCTCCATGTATTGCTGTGTGGCTGCACACTCTGCTCCGGATTGCCGGCGCCAGAGCTGGGTTTTCACCTGCGAGACTCGGCCGTATCTCGCGTATGTGTGATCCCGGCCTTATTCAGTGTGTATGGGGAGTACTTATTCAGTGCATTTATACAAGACCGGAGAAGATGGAAGTCTACAGAGAAAAGCTGCACAAGATAAAGAAAAAAAGAAAGCGAACTACTCCAGAGATGTCATCTATCAGGTACCTGGATGTAAATGTTTTTTTTTTTTTGTGATGCTGACTAGTGATGGGCGAATATACTCGTTAGTCGAGATTTCTCGTGCACGCTTGGGGGTCCGAGTATTTTTTAGTGCACGGAGATTTAGCTTTTCTTGCCGCAAAACGAAATCTCGAGTAACGAGTATATTCGCTCATCGCTAATGCTGACGAATTCTCATATTTTTATTTTTGTTCAGAGCATCAAAGGGGTTGTCCAAGTTTGTGATGAGTGTGCAGTCATTCTATGTGTCTGCAGACTTCTAACTCTTACAGTACACTGTCAGGATTCTCTCCTGCTGGCGATTTGCATACATGTGGTCACATGCTAACTAGACATGTGTGGCCTCACTCAATGAAAATGAATAGAGCAAGACAGGGCAAGTCTAGTCAAAATGTGTCCGAAAGTAAACAAATCACATACTTGTGCTGACATTAGCGTCCACTCTTGCCACCGGCAAGAGAGAATCCTAAAAGTGTGCAGTGCATGCGCTGTGAGAATTCAGAAGTTTGCAGTCACATAGAATGACTGCAGACTTTGATCTCAAACCTGGATGCACCCTTTAATTATAAAGTGAAGCCCTGTAGTCAATCCTAGCAGGGTGTAATATCCTCACTGCCAGGATTCAGCTCTGCAGGTTCCATTAGTCATCACATGGCCCTTTGACTCATATGCGATTTTCATACTTGCAGTCACATAAGAGCTAGTTTTTTTTCCTGCTTCTCTCAGATTAAGAAGAGCAGCTCATCGACAAATGACCAAGTGTGTAAATCACATATGTGCTTGGGGTTGGGGGAACCAATCTGAATTCTTGGCCCAGTTGCCAGAAAACCTAGATACACCTCTGCATCCAGTAACAGAAGTTGTCAGTTGTCTTTGGATAGGACGAGCTGGTGTTTGTTCAGTAAAGCTTTCAGTAATATTACCACCTACACCGTGTACACCTCAAACACCAAGTCTATTACCCATTCCACCATGACCTTGCTTTTTTCTCACTCATGTTGAATGTACCTTTTCTCTCTTTTAACCAGCTGTTTCACAATCCTAGGCCCACACCTGTCAGTCACTTGTCAGTAAATAACCAATCAGTATTTATTTGCTGAGATAGTGTGGCTAGACCACATAATTAGCACAAAATATTTAGATGCTAATATGTGGATTGATGTCTGGACCACACAATTAGCACAAAGGATTTAGATGCTGAAATATGGACTCCTGGATGAGCAACACAATTAGCACAAAGGATGTAGATGCTGAAATGTGGACTCCTGGATGGATAACACAATAAGCACAAAAGATTAAGATGCTGAAATGTATACTGCTGGCTGGACCACACTATTAGCACAAACTATTTAGAGTCTGAAATGTGGACTCCTGGCTGGACCACATTAACAAAAAGGCGCAAAAAAACCTTGTCTGCTTTTTATATGGAGAAGGACATGTGACTTTAGCAGACAATGACAGAAGCCCTTGTGTCTGGAAGTTGTGGATGGTTTCTGTGCCCCAATTGCCTGTCGGCATCTCTACAACATTAAGTTAGTGAAAACAATACAGTCCGCTGCTACTCTGACATCTCCCCACCATCCTCCCCTCATCAAACACATCCCCCCAGCTCATCATACAGCACCACTATCATAGCCAAAGTCCTAACAACAGCATTAGTGGAAACTCGATCATTTACCGAACTTTGGTCGAATTATGCCGATGTTGAGGAAAATGCTCGGGAATCTGAACACGAATCCGCATGTGCAACCTTCATGCCGAAGTTGAGATTGGCGAACATTTTCCAAACAAGCTCACTCATCTCTACTGTCCTTACGGTGATATGTGTGAATGAGTTATGTTTGAAGTCTTGAAGGAGAACTCATGACCTCTCTTGGCAGCCTATTCCACTCATTGATCACATTCTCAAAAAGTTTTTCTAATATCTAATCTGTGTCTTCTTTCTTTCTTTTTTGCAAGCTAAACATTCCCAGATCCTTTAGCCATTCCTCATAGGACATACTTTGCAGTCTGCTCACCCTCCTGGTAACTCTTCTCTGAACTTGCTCCAGTTTTTCAATGTCTTTTTTGAAATGTGGTGCCAGAACTGGACACCATATTCCAGATGATTTCTGACCAAGGAGGAGTAGAGGCGGATAATTACTTCACATGATCTAAACTTTATGCCTCTCTTAATACATCACCAAAACTGTGTTTGCCTTTTTTTGCTCCTGCGTCATATTAATGCATGTGCGGTCTGTGATATATTAGTATACCCATCTTTTTCACATGTGCTATTGCTTAGTTCTATTCCTCCCATTCTATAGATATAATTTTAATTTTTCTTATCCAGATGTAGAATCATGCATTTCTCCTTGTTAAATACCATTCTACAGTATTAAGGTACCGTCACACATAACGATATCGTTAACAATATCGTTGCTTTTTGTGACGTAGCAACGATATCGTTAAGGAAATAGTTATGTGTGACAGCGACCAACGATCAGGCCCCTGCTGGGAGATCGTTGGTCGCTGAGGAAAGTCCAGCACTTTATTTCGTCGCTGGATCTCCCGCTGACATCGCTGGATTGGCGTGTGTGACGCCAATCCAGCGATGTCTTCACTGGTAACCAGGGTAAACATCGGGTTACTAAGTGCAGGGCCGCGCTTAGTAACCCAATGTTTACCCTGGTTACCAGCGTAAACGTTAAAAAAACAAACACTACATACTTACCTTCAGCTGTCTGTCCTCTCCGGCGCTCTGCTTCTCTGCACTCCTCCTGCATCCTGTGTCAGCGCCGGCCAGCCGGAAAGTACAGTGGTGACGTCGCTGACAGTGCAGAGGAAAGCAGAGCGCCGGAGGACAGACAGCTGAAGGTAAGTATGTAGTGTTTGTTTTTTTAACGTTTACGCTGTAACCATCTGGTTACTAAGCGCGGCCCTGCGCTTAGTAACCCGATGTTTACCCTGGTTACCGGGGACCTCAGGATCGTTGGTCGCTGGAGAGCTGTCTGTGTGACAGCTCTCCAGCGACCAAACAGCGACACTGCAGCGATCGACATCGTTGTCGGTATTGCTGCAGTGTCGCTTAGTGTGACGGTACCCTTAGTCGCTGGTGCTGCCCATTGTTCAAGCTTATCTAGACCCTTCTGAATCCTTTGTCTGTCTTCTCTAGTGCTAGTTATCCTTTCTAGGTTTGCATAGTATGTAAATTGACTTGTTTACCTTCAGTTCCTTATCTAAATAATTTATAAAAATGTTAACCAACCCTGGGGCCAAAAAGAAGAAGAAGAATGCTGGACACGAGGGGCAGACTGTGAGACACGGGGCAGAATGCTGGACACTGGGGCAGAATGCTGGACACGGGGGCAGAATGCTGGACACGGGGGCAGAATGCTGGACACGGGGGCAGAATGCTGGACACGGGGCAGAATGCTAGACACAAGGGTCAGAATGCTGGACACGGGGGGCAGACTGTGAGACACGGGGCAGAATGCTGGACACGGGGCAGAATGCTGGACACGTGGGCAAAATGCTGGACACAGGGGCAGACTGTGAGACACGGGGGAAGAATGCTGGACACGGGGGGCAGACTGTGAGACACAGGGGCAGAATGCTGGATATGGGGGGCAGAATGCTGAACAGGGGGGGGCAGACTGTGAGACACGGGGGAAGAATACTGTACACGGGGCAGACTGTGAGACACGGGGGCAGAATGCGGGACACAGGGGCAGAATGCGGGACACGGGGGCAGAATGCGGGACACGGGGGCAGAATGGAGATACAGGCTATGATTGGAGACACGGGGCAGGATGAAAGACATGGGGGCATGACTGGAGACACTGGGGGCATGACTGGAGACAATGGGGGCATGGTTGGAGACACGGGATAGAATTGCAGACATGGGGGCATGATTGGAACCATAAGGGGCAGAATGGAGACACGGGCATGATTGGAGACACGGGGCAGAATGGAGATACACGGCATGATTGAAGACACGGTGCAGGATGAAAAACATGGGGCATGATTGGAAACAGATGGGGCAGGGTTGGAGACAGATCGTGCAGGATCAAGGGGCAGGATGGATATGATGGAGACAGATGGGGCAGGATAGAGACAAAGCGGGCATGATTGGAGACATGGGGGCATGATTGGAGACATAGGGGGCAGAATAGAGATAGGGGCATGATTGGAGACACTGGAGGCAGGATTGGAGATAGATGGGGCAGGGTTGGAGACAGATCGTGCAGGATCATGGGGCAGGATGGATATGATGGAGACAGATGGGGAGATCATATAGGGCAGAATGGATACTCATGAGGGCAGGATGGGAGAACATATGGCTGAAGCCAGGAATGAGATACACGGGGGCCATGGTGGGGAATATTATTAACATAGGGGCTAATTAAGGGATATGATTACTGCAGTGATGTATTTCTTTCATTTTTTGAGTACCGTATATACTCGATTATAAGCCGACCCGAGTATAAGCCGACCCCCCTAATTTTGCCACAAAAAACTGGGAAAACTTATTGACTCGAGTATAAGCCTAGGGTGGAAAATGCAGCAGCTACCGGTGAATTTCAAAAATAAAAATAGATGCTCCATACCGTTCATTATGGCCCCACAGCTGTGCCATATAGTGCTCTGCACCATTCATTATTGCCCCATAGATGTACCATAGAAAGCTGTGCCATATAGTGCTCTGCACCGTTCATTATTGCCCCATAGTTGTGCCATATAGTGCTCTGCACCGTTCATTATTGCCCCATAGCTGTGACATATAGTGCTCTGCACCGTTCATTATTGCCCCATAGCTGTGCCATATAGTGCTCTGCACCATTCATTATTGCCCCATAGCTGTGCCATTTAGTGCTCTGCACCATTCATTATTGCCCCATAGCTGTGCCATATAGTGCTCTGCACCGTTCATTATTGCCCCATAGCTGTGCCATATAGTGCTCTGCACCGTTCATTATTGCCCGATAGATGCTCCTTATAAAGCTGTGCCATTGCTGCTGCTGCTGTTGCAATAATAAAAAAAAATGCCATACTCACCTCTCTTGCTTGCAGCTCCTCAGTGTCCCGTCTCGGCATCTCTCCGCACTGACTGATCAGGCAGAGGGCGGCGCGCACACTATATGCGTCATCGCGCCCTCTGACCTGCACAGTCAGTGCGGAGAGATGCCGGGAAGATAGAGCGGCGCCCGGCGTGTGGAACGCGGACAGGTGAATATGTAATACTTACCTGCTCCCGGCGTCCCGCTCCTTCCCCCGGACAGCTGGTCTTCGGTGCCGCAGCCTCTTCCTCTATCAGCGGTCACCGTTACCGCTCATTAGAGGAATAAATATGCGGCTCCACCCCTATGGGAGTGGAGTCCATATTCATTTCTCTAATGAGTGGTCCCACGTGACCACTGAACAGGGGAAGAGCTGTGGCACCCGGAGACCGTGGGACTGCAGGGACAGCGCCAGGAGCCCCAGAAGCAGGTAAGTATGCCTCAGCACCCTCTCCCCCTCACCCGCCGCCCCTGCCGCCCCCCGTGACTCGAGTATAAGCCGAGAGGGGCGCTTTCAGCCCAAAAATTTGGGCTGAAAATCTCGGCTTATACTCGAGTATAAACGGTATACTGTTTTAAATGAGGGGGGCGGTCCTGTTACTGTGTAGAGTCATACTATGTCGCCTTTTTTTCTTCATGTGGTGTAATGTAGAAGTTGGGAAAAATTAAGTAATGTGTTCTGCAAGCGGAGCTCAAGATAACTGTGTTATTTCCGGCAGAGACGAGCCCTTGCTGGAAGAAGTGACAGCGGTCTGTGCTGGATGAAAGATTATGAAAGATTTAAAAACAAAGATGAAGGACTTCACCTAGAGATGTCACTGGTGAGTCAGTGTGTTACGTGTACACTGACACTATACACTGTATACTATATACAGATGTCCTGTGTACTATATACAGTTGTCTTGTGTATAATGTCACCAGTGATCACTGTCTTACCCATACATTATATACAGAGCTCCTGTGTATAAAATCACCAGTGATCACTGTATTACCTGTACACAGACACTACATACTAAGTACAGATCTCCTGTGTATAATGGCACTTATGATGAAAATTTTGCCAGTATGGGGCCCTGAAATTTCTAGTGGCAGCCCTGTGTGCGTCCCTGTTTACAAGCTTTTCCTACCTCCATCAACCACAGGCATACACATCACAAATGCTGAAGAGCGGCCCCCTCCTTGCTATCAATGCACCCTGCCTCCAACATCACACCCTGACACCAGAGGTGCTAGCAGTGAGCACAGTTATTCTCACTTCTAGGGTTGCCTATTTATGGCTTCTCCATATGCAGAGCTGATCCAGCACTCAATTATCACCTCTGTATGGAGGAGGAGGGATGGTGCTTTTCGCCTGCAATCATTTCCACTGGACATGTCCTCATACTAGTATATACAGGGCTTATCCTACCTGTATATAGTGGCTGCCTCCAGTGCTTGTGTGTCTTACTATCCTTATTCTGTAAAGCAGGCATCTCAGGATGAATGGAGCTACAGACTGGGGACTGACAGAAGAGAACTGCATGGCCCATGGTGCCAGTAATGGGGTCCGGCTGCTGTAGGTAACAAAACTATCATGATTTCAGGAATGGAGCTGGAACGTTATCTCAGGCATAAACCTGGGTCCTGGGATGAAATTATGAATTCAGACTTCTTGTCTCTGCTCATAAATCACAAGTACAAAAAAAATTATCAAAACATGAGGGCAGCAGTCCAGGGTCACCATCAGCAGCCAGAAAGATAGGATATTACAACTAACACTATTAGGGAGGCACTAATGACACGTGTGCTATAGAGCCCCCACACGTTCAACAGCTCAAAGATCCAGAATCGGAGGCCACAGCGCAATCTTATTGTCAGGCAAGACACAAGTCAAAAATCACCCCAGATATTAGCACATTGGTCAGTGGAGTCCTGACACCAGGTTGGTCCAGAAAACACTACTGCATATACAACCAAAAACTCCAGATCACCAGGGACAAGGGTCACCTCTGATTGAGCCCAGTGTATAACAGCTGGTTGTCAGGGTCTCAGCATAGTATATTATACTATGTGTATATGAATGTATTTTATAATACACTGCTCAAAAAAATAAAGGGGATACTAAAATCCCACATCCTAGATATCACTGAATGAAATATTACAGTTGTAAACCCTTATTCATTACATAGTGAAAAATGAAGTTACAGGCTGATCCAACTTCAGTGGAAATGCCTCAAGACAAGGAAATGATGCTCAGTAGTGTGTGTGGCCTCCACGTGCCTGTAAAACCTCCCTACAAAGCCTGGGCCTGCTCCTGATGAGGTGGTGGATGGTCTCCTGAGGGATCTCCTCCCAGACCTGGACTAAAGCATCCGCCAACTCCTTGACAGTCTGTAGTGCAACATGACGTTGGTGGATGGTGCGAGACATGATGTCCCAGATGTGTTCAATCGGATTCAGGTCTGGGGAAAGGGCGGGCCATTCCATAGCTTCAATGCCCTTATCTTGCAGGAACTGCTGACACATTCCAGCCACATGAGGTCTGGCATTGTCCTGCATTAGGAGGAACCCAGGGCCAATTGTGCCAGCATATGGTCTCACAAGGGGTCTGAGGATCTCATCTCGGTACCTAATGGCAGTCAGGCTACCTCTGGGGAGCACATGGAGGGCTGTGTGGCCCTCCAAAGAAATGCCACCACATACCATTACTGACCCACTACCAAACTGGTCATGCTGAAGGATGTTGCAGGCAGCAGATTGCTCTCCACGACGTCTCCAGACTCTGTCACGTCTGTCCAGGGCTGCCACTAGAAATTTTGGGGCCCCATACTGCCAAAATTTTTGGGGCCCCCTTGAAACTCCGCCCAGGCTCCACTCCAGCCCCGCCTCCACCCCTCGAACTGTCCACAGTCCCACCGCTCTCTCTTGGAAAAACTCCACTTCTCACGTATCATACATTAACAGTTCCCATCACCAGATCATACATATAGCCAGCAGCTTTTGTTTTGTCCAAAAGATTTTTGAAGCCGCCACCATAACACGGTAGACTCTTTTGGCCGGGCCCTACGCTACTGTAACCTATTAAATATTTGTTAAAATATGCAATACAATTTAGGTATATTTTTATATTTTTAAAATGACCAATAATATCACATACAAGGAACAAATACCGCTACACCATGTCCAGACCACATATTACCACCAGTGACCGAATAATATCACATACAAGGAACAAATACCACCGCACCATGCCCAGACCACATACAGGTCCTTCTCAAAAAATTAGCATATAGTGTTAAATTTCATTATTTACCATAATGTAATGATTACAATTAAACTTTCATATATTATAGATTCATTATCCACCAACTGAAATTTGTCAGGTCTTTTATTGTTTTAATACTGATGATTTTGGCATACAACTCCTGATAACCCAAAAAACCTGTCTCAATAAATTAGCATATCAAGAAAAGGTTCTCTAAACGACCTATTACCCTAATCTTCTGAATCAACTAATTAACTCTAAACACATGCAAAAGATACCTGAGGCTTTTATAAACTCCCTGCCTGGTTCATTACTCAAAACCCCCATCATGGGTAAGACTAGCGACCTGACAGATGTCAAGAAGGCCATCATTGACACCCTCAAGCAAGAGGGTAAGACCCAGAAAGAAATTTCTCAACAAATAGGCTGTTCCCAGAGTGCTGTATCAAGGCACCTCAATGGTAAGTCTGTTGGAAGGAAACAATGTGGCAGAAAACGCTGTACAACGAGAAGAGGAGACCGGACCCTGAGGAAGATTGTGGAGAAGGACCGATTCCAGACCTTGGGGAACCTGAGGAAGCAGTGGACTGAGTCTGGTGTGGAAACATCCAGAGCCACCGTGCACAGGCGTGTGCAGGAAATGGGCTACAGGTGCCGCATTCCCCAGGTAAAGCCACTTTTGAACCATAAACAGCGGCAGAGGCGCCTGACCTGGGCTACAGAGAAGCAGCACTGGACTGTTGCTAAGTGGTCCCAAGTACTTTTTTCTGATGAAAGCAAATTTTGCATGTCATTCGGAAATCAAGGTGCCAGAGTCTGGAGGAAGACTGGGGAGAAGGAAATGCCAAAATGCCTGAAGTCCAGTGTCAAGTACCCACAGTCAGTGATGGTGTGGGGTGCCATGTCAGCTGCTGGTGTTGGTCCATTGTGTTTCATCAAGGGCAGGGTCAATGCAGCTAGCTATCATGAGATTTTGGAGCACTTCATGCTTCCATCGGCTGAAATGCTTTATGGAGATGAAGATTTCATTTTTCAGCACGACCTGGCACCTGCTCACAGTGCCAAAACCACTGGTAAATGGTTTACTGACCATGGTATTACTGTGCTCAATTGGCCTGCCAACTCTCCTGACCTGAACCCCATAGAGAATCTGTGGGATATTGTGAAGAGAAAGTTGAGAGACGCAAGACCCAACACTCTGGATGAGCTTAAGGCCGCTATTGAAGCATCCTGGGCCTCCATAACATCTCAGCAGTGTCACAGGCTGATTGCCTCCATGCCACGCCGCATTGAAGCAGTCATTTCTGCCAAAGGATTCCCGACCAAGTATTGAGTGCATAACTGAACATTAGTATTTGAAGGTTTTTTGGTTTGCTATTAAAAAACACTTTTATTTGATTGGATGGGTGAAATATGCTAATTTATTGAGACAGGTTTTTTGGGTTATCAGGAGTTGTATGCCAAAATCATCAGTATTAAAACAATAAAAGACCTGACAAATTTCAGTTGGTGGATAATGAATCTATAATATATGAAAGTTTAATTGTAATCATTACGTTATGGTAAATAATGAAATTTAACACTATATGCTAATTTTTTGAGAAGGACCTGTATTACCACCACAAAGTGACCAAATAGCACATATAAGGGACAAATAACGCAACACCATGTCCAGACCACATATTACCACCACATAGTGACTGAATACTACAATACTGATCAGTAATAAAAAAAAACCACAATGCTATCACCATGAGTGCAATCATACACAGGAGATCTGTACTTAGTATGCAGTGTCTGGGTACAGGTAATACAGTAATCACTGGTGATATCATACACTGGAGCTCTGTATATAATGTATGGGTAAGACCATGATCACTGGTGACATTATACACAGGACCTCTGTATATAGTACACAAGACCTCTGTACATAGTATACAGTATAATAATATTGAAGCAAGCATGTTAAATATATGGAAAAAGGGTATATATGGGATTTACCACAATATGAAAAAATAGCGGACATGCATGAAGGACGTATAGGGACCAGCTGCCAACAACTATAATGAGAAACAAAAGAAAGAATATGCAGCCATAAAGTTCCATAAAATGTAACCTTTATTGAGTAACATTTAAAATACCAAAAAGAACCTCAATGGTGCAAATAGGGGAATACATATGTGTAAATGAGCATGGAAAATGGGCCAGAACACAAACAAAAACCCTGCTATATCATACTAGTAAGCCATATTGAAATGGATATCCATAGCTTAAAAAACGGGGTCGGTTCTGGTCACTTACCTATCCTGCATATACTTGGTAATGTATTTATGCCTGATGGCTGATGTTATCTCTATTAAAGCTGTGGCACTGGTCCAATATTTGTTTTTGCAGCTATGGATATCCATCTTAATATGGCTTACTAGTATGATATAGCAGGGTTTGTGTTCGTGTTCCGGCCCGTTTTCCATGGTCATTTACACATATGTATTCCCCTATTTGCATCATTGAGGTTCTTTTTGGTATTTTAACGTTACTCAATAAAGGTTATATAGTATACAGTATATAGTGTCAGTGTATAGGTAACACACTGATTCACCAGTGATGTCTCTAGGTGAAGTCTTTCATCTTTGTTTTTTCATCTTTCATCCAGCACAGACCGCCATCACTTCTTCCAGCGAGGGATAACACAGTTATCTCGAGCTCTGCTTGCAGAATAGATTACTTAATTTTTCCCAACTTCTACTTTACACTACAAGAAGAAAAAAAGGCGACATAGTATGACTCTACACAGTAACAGGACCGCCCCCCCCCCCATTTAAAACAGTATACTCAAAAAATGAAATAAATACATCACTGCAGTAATCATATCCCTTAATTAGCCCCTATGGTAATAATATTCCCCATCCTGGCCCCCGTGTATCTCATTCCTGGCTTCAGCCATATGTTCTCCCATCCTGCCCTCATGAGTATCCATTCTGCCCCATATGATCTCCCCATCCTGCCCCATCTGTCTCCATCATATCCATCCTGCCCCATGATCCTGCACGATCTGTCTCCAACTCTGCCCCATCTGTTTCCAATCATGCCCCCATGTCTTTCATCCGGCACCGTGTCTCCAATCATGCCGTGTACCTCCATTCTGCTCCGTGTCTCCAATCATGCCCGTATATCCATTCTGCCCCCCATGGCTCCAATTATGCCCCCATGTCTGCAATTCTACCCCGTGTCTCCGATCACGCACCCTGTGTCTCCATTCTACCCCATATGTCTCCAATCCTGCCCTGTTATGGACCTGGTGGTTAGGAGCACCCGGAACGACCTGATGGTTAAACTCACACAGGACAAGCTCTGGGAAGTGGGAGCTCTGCTGACCGCAACCCCTAATCCTATCACACAACTAGAAATAGCCGCGGAGCGTACATAACACGACCTAGACGCCTCTTCACAGCCTAAGAGCTAACTAGCCCTAAAGATAGAAAATAAAGCCTACCTTGCCTCAGAGAAATTCCCCAAAGGAAAAGGCAGCCTCCCACATATATAGACTGTGAGTTAAGATGAAAGTCACAAACACAGAAATGAAACAGGTTTCAGCAAAGGGAGGCCAGACTTACTAAACAGACTGAGGATAGGAATGGTATTTTTGCGGTCAGCACAAAACACTACAAAAAGACCACGCAGAGTGTGCAAAAAGACCTCCGCACCGACTCACGGTGCGGAGGTGCCACTCTGCATCCCAGAGCTTCCAACTAGCAAGGCAAGATCATGATAGCCAGCTGGACAAGGAAACAATGAACAAATAAATAACTAGCAGGGACTTAGCTTCTGCTGGAGTAGACAGGTCACCAGAAAGATCCAAGAGCGAACTGAACCAGTACAAGAACATTGACAGCTGGCATGGAGTAACAATCTGAGTGGAGTTAAATAGAACAGCCAGCCAAAGAATAAACTACGTCACCTGTGGAAGGAACCTCAGAAGCAGCAGCTCCACTCACAGCCACCAGAGGGAGTCCATGGACAGAACTCGCCGAAGTACCATTCATGACCACAGGAGGGAGTTCGATAACAGAATTCACAACAGTACCCCCCCCCTTGAGGAGGGGTCACTGAACCCTCACCAGAGCCCCCAGGCCGATCAGGACGAGCCAAATGAAAGGCACGAACTAGATTGGCAGCATGAACATCAGAGGCAAAAACCCAGGAATTATCTTCCTGACCATAACCCTTCCACTTGACCAGGTACTGGAGTTTCCGTCTCGAAATACGAGAATGCAAAATCTTCTCCACCACATACTCCAACTCCCCCTCGACCAACACCGGGGCAGGAGGATCAACGGAGGGAACCATAGGCGCCACGTATCTCCGCAATAACGACCTATGGAACACATTATGGATGGCAAAAGAAGCTGGAAGGGCCAAACGAAATGACACAGGATTGAGAACTTCAGAAATCTTATACGGACCAATGAAACGAGGCTTAAACTTAGGAGAGGAAACCTTCATAGGAACATGACGAGATGACAACCAAACCAAATCCCCAACACGAAGTCGGGGACCAACACAGCGCCGGCGGTTAGCGAAACGTTGAGCCTTCTCCTGGGACAATGTCAAATTGTCCACCACATGAGTCCAAATCTGCTGCAACCTGTCCACCACCGTATCCACACCAGGACAGTCCGAAGGCTCAACCTGCCCTGAAGAGAAACGAGGATGGAAACCAGAATTACAGAAAAAAGGCGAAACCAAAGTAGCCGAGCTGGCCCGATTATTAAGGGCGAACTCAGCCAAAGGCAAGAAGGACACCCAATCATCCTGATCAGCAGAAACAAAGCATCTCAGATATGTTTCCAAAGTCTGATTAGTTCGTTCGGTTTGGCCATTTGTCTGAGGATGGAAAGCCGAAGAAAAAGACAAATCAATGCCCATCTTAGCACAAAAGGACCGCCACAACCTCGAAAACAAACTGGTAACCTCTGTCCGAGACGATGTTCTCCGGAATGCCATGCAAACGAACCACATGCTGGAAAAACAATGGCACCAAATCAGAGGAGGAAGGCAATTTAGACAAGGGTACCAAATGGACCATCTTAGAGAAGCGATCACAAACCACCCAAATGACCGACATCCTTTGAGAGACAGGGAGATCTGAAATAAAATCCATGGAAATATGCGTCCAGGGCCTCTTTGGGACCGGCAAGGGCAAAAGCAACCCACTGGAACGAGAACAGCAGGGCTTAGCCCGAGCACAAGTCCCACAGGACTGCACAAAAGAACGCACATCCCGTGACAAAGAAGGCCACCAAAAGGATCTAGCCACCAAATCTCTGGTACCAAAGATTCCAGGATGACCCGCCAACACCGAACAATGAACCTCAGAGATAACTCTACTAGTCCATCTATCAGGGACAAACAGTTTCTCCGCTGGACAACGGTCAGGTCTATCAGCCTGAAACTTCTGCAGCACGCGCCGCAAATCAGGGGAGATGGCAGACAAAATTACCCCCTCTTTGAGAATACCCGCCGGCTCAGGAACACCCGGAGAGTCAGGCACAAAACTCCTTGACAGGGCATCAGACTTCACATTCTTAGAGCCCGGAAGGTACGAAACCACAAAATCAAAACGGGAGAAAAACAGCGACCATCGAGCCTGTCTAGGATTCAACCGTTTGGCAGACTCGAGATAAGTCAAATTCTTGTGATCCGTCAAGACCACCACGCGATGCTTGGCTCCTTCAAGCCAATGTCGCCACTCCTCAAATGCCCACTTCATGGCCAACAACTCTCGATTGCCAACATCATAATTGCGCTCAGCAGGCGAGAATTTTCTAGAAAAGAAGGCACATGGTTTCATCACCGAGCCATCAGAACTTCTTTGCGACAAAACAGCCCCTGCTCCAATCTCAGAAGCATCAACCTCGACCTGAAACGGGAGTGAAATATCTGGCTGGCACAACACAGGGGCAGAAGAAAAACGACGCTTCAACTCCTGAAAAGCCTCTACAGCCGCAGAGGACCAATTGACCACATCAGCACCTTTCTTGGTCAAATCAGTCAACGGTTTAGCAACACTAGAAAAATTAGCGCTGAAGCGACGGTAAAAATTAGCAAAGCCCAGGAACTTCTGCAGGCTCTTCACAGATGTCGGCTGAGTCCAATCATAAATGGCCTGAACTTTAACAGGGTCCATCTCGATAGTAGAAGGGGAAAAAATGAAACCCAAAAATGAAACCTTCTGAACCCCAAAGAGACATTTCGATCCCTTCACAAACAAGGAATTCGCACGAAGGACCTGGAACACCATTCTGACCTGCTTCACATGAGACTCCCAATCATCCGAAAAGACCAAAATATCATCCAAATACAGAATCATGAATCTATCCAGGTACTTTCGGAAGATGTCATACATAAAGGACTGAAACACAGATGGAGCATTAGAAAGCCCGAATGGCATAACCAGGTACTCAAAATGGCCCTCGGGCGTATTAAATGCTGTTTTCCATTCATCGCCCTGTTTAATTCGCACAAGATTATACGCCCCTCGAAGATCTATCTTGGTGAACCAACTAGCCCCCTTAATCCGAGCAAACAAATCAGACAGCAGCGGCAAAGGGTACTGAAATTTGACTGTGATCTTATTAACATAGTAACATAGTAACATAGTTAGTAAGGCCGAAAAAAAGACATTTGTCCATCCAGTTCAGCCTATATTCCATCATAATAAATCCCCAGATCTATGTCCTTCTACAGAACCTAATTGTATGATACAATATTGTTCTGCTCCAGGAAGACATCCAGGCCTCTCTTGAACCCTTCGACTGAGTTCGCCATCACCACCTCCTCAGGCAAGCAATTCCAGATTCTCACTGCCCTAACAGTAAAGAATCCTCTTCTATGTTGGTGGAAAAACCTTCTCTCCTCCAGACGCAAAGAATGCCCCCTTGTGCCCGTCACCTTCCTTGGTATAAACAGAACCTCAGCGAGATATTTGTATTGTCCCCTTATATACTTATACATGGTTATTAGATCGCCCCTCAGTCGTCTTTTTTCTAGACTAAATAATCCTAATTTCGCTAATCTATCTGGGTATTGTAGTTCTCCCATCCCCTTTATTAATTTTGTTGCCCTCCTTTGTACTCTCTCTAGTTCCATTATATCCTTCCTGAGCACCGGTGCCCAAAACTGGACACAGTACTCCATGTGCGGTCTAACTAGGGATTTGTACAGAGGCAGTATAATGCTCTCATCATGTGTATCCAGACCTCTTTTAATGCACCCCATGATCCTGTTTGCCTTGGCAGCTGCTGCCTGGCACTGGCTGCTCCAGGTAAGTTTATCATTAACTAGGATCCCCAAGTCCTTCTCCCTGTCAGATTTACCCAGTGGTTTCCCGTTCAGTGTGTAATGGTGATATTGATTCCTTCTTCCCATGTGTATAACCTTACATTTATCATTGTTAAACCTCATCTGCCACTTTTCAGCCCAAGTTTCCAACTTATCCAGATCCATCTGCAGCAGAATACTATCTTCTCTTGTATTAGCTGCTTTACATAGTTTTGTATCATCTGCAAATATCGATATTTTACTGTGTAAACCTTCTACCAGATCATTAATGAATATGTTGAAGAGAACAGGTCCCAATACTGACCCCTGCGGTACCCCACTGGTCACAGCGACCCAGTTAGAGACTATACCATTTATAACCACCCTCTGCTTTCTATCACTAAGCCAATTACTAACCCATTTACACACAATTTCCCCCAAACCAAGCATTCTCATTTTGTGTACCAACCTCTTGTGCGGCACGGTATCAAATGCTTTGGAAAAATCGAGATATACCACGTCCAATGACTCACCGTGGTCCAGCCTATAGCTTACCTCTTCATAAAAACTGATTAGATTGGTTTGACAGGAGCGATTTCTCATAAACCCATGCTGATATGGAGTTAAACAGTTATTCTCATTGAGATAATCCAGAATAACATCCCTCAGAAACCCTTCAAATATTTTACCAACAATAGAGGTTAGACTTACTGGCCTATAATTTCCAGGTTCACTTTTAGAGCCCTTTTTGAATATTGGCACCACATTTGCTATGCGCCAATCCTGCGGAACAGACCCTGTCGCTATAGAGTCCCTAAAAATAAGAAATAATGGTTTATCTATTACATTACTTAGTTCTCTTAGTACTCGTGGGTGTATGCCATCCGGACCCGGAGATTTATCTATTTTAATCTTATTTAGCCGGTTTCGCACCTCTTCTTGGGTTAGATTGGTGACCCTTAATATAGGGTTTTCATTGTTTCTTGGGATTTCACCTAGCATTTCATTTTCCACCGTGAATACCGTGGAGAAGAAGGTGTTTAATATGTTAGCTTTTTCCTCGTCATCTACAACCATTCTTTCCTCACTATTTTTTAAGGGGCCTACATTTTCAGTTTTTATTCTTTTACTATTGATATAGTTGAAGAACAGTTTGGGATTAGTTTTACTCTCCTTAGCAATGTGCTTCTCTGTTTCCTTTTTGGCAGCTTTAATTAGTTTTTTAGATAAAGTATTTTTCTCCCTATAGTTTTTTAGAGCTTCAATGGTGCCATCCTGCTTTAGTAGTGCAAATGCTTTCTTTTTACTGTTAATTGCCTGTCTTACTTCTTTGTTTAGCCACATTGGGTTTTTCCTATTTCTAGTCCTTTTATTCCCACAAGGTATAAACCGCTTACACTGCCTATTTAGGATGTTCTTAAACATTTCCCATTTATTATCTGTATTCTTATTTCTGAGGATATTGTCCCAGTCTACCAGATTAAGGGCATCTCTAAGCTGGTCAAACTTTGCCTTCCTAAAGTTCAGTGTTTTTGTGACTCCCTGACAAGTCCCCCTAGTGAAAGACAGGTGAAACTGTACAATATTGTGGTCGCTATTTCCTAGATGCCCAACCACCTGCAGATTTGTTATTCTGTCAGGTCTATTAGATAGTATTAGGTCTAAAAGTGCTGCTCTTCTGGTTGGATTCTGCACCAATTGTGAAAGATAATTTTTCTTGGTTATTAGCAGAAACCTGTTGCCTTTATGGGTTTCACAGGTTTCTGTTTCCCAGTTAATATCCGGGTAGTTAAAGTCCCCCATAACCAGGACCTCATTATGGGTTGCAGCTTCATCTATCTGCTTTAGAAGTAGACTTTCCATGGTTTCTGTTATATTTGGGGGTTTGTAACAGACCCCAATGAGAATTTTGTTACCATTTTTCCCTCCATGAATTTCGACCCATATGGACTCGACATCCTCATTTCCTTCGCTAATATCCTCCCTTAAAGTGGACTTTAGACAAGACTTTACATAGAGACAAACCCCTCCTCCTCTCCGATTTTTACGATCCTTTCTAAACAGACTGTAACCCTGTAAGTTAACTGCCCAGTCATAGCTTTCATCTAACCATGTCTCGGTTATTCCCACTATGTCAAAGTTACCTGTAGATATTTCTGCTTCTAGTTCTTCCATCTTGTTTGTCAGGCTTCTGGCGTTTGCGAGCATGCAGTTTAGAGGATTTTGTTTTGTTCCAATCTCCTCGCTGTGGATTGTTTTAGAAATGTTCTTACCTCCCTTCTGAGTATGTTTTCCTGGATCTTCTTTGTTCAAGTCTAATGTTTTTCTTCCCGTCCCCTCTTCTTCTAGTTTAACGCCCTCCTGATGAGTGTAGCGAGTCTTCTGGCGAATGTGTGTTTCCCAGGTTTGTTGAGGTGTAGTCCGTCTCTGGCGAGGAGTCCATCGTACAAGTAATTCACACCGTGGTCCAGGAATCCGAATCCTTGTTGTCTGCACCATCGTCTTAGCCAGTTGTTTGCATCAAGGATCCTGTTCCATCTCCTGGTGCCATGCCCGTCTACTGGAAGGATAGAAGAAAAAACTACCTGTGCATCCAGTTCCTTTACTTTCTTCCCCAACTCTTCAAAGTCTTTGCAGATTGTCGGTAGGTCCTTCCTTGCCGTGTCATTGGTGCCAACATGTATCAGAAGAAATGGGTGGACATCCTTGGAGCTGAAGAGCTTTGGTATCCTATCGGTCACATCCTTGATCATCGCACCTGGAAGGCAGCATACTTCTCTTGCAGTTATGTCCGGTCTGCAGATGGCTGCTTCTGTGCCTCTCAGTAGTGAGTCTCCCACCACCACCACTCTTCGTTGCTTCTTGGCTGTACTTTTTGCTGTCACTTGTTGCTGTATACTGCTGGCTGGACCACACTATTAGCACAAACTATTTAGAGTCTGAAATGTGGACTCCTGGCTGGACCACATTAACAAAAAGGCGCAAAAAAACCTTGTCTGCTTTTTATATGGAGAAGGACATGTGACTTTAGCAGACAATGACAGAAGCCCTTGTGTCTGGAAGTTGTGGATGGTTTCTGTGCCCCAATTGGCTGTCGGCATCTCTACAACATTAAGTTAGTGAAAACAATACAGTCCGCTGCTACTCTGACATCTCCCCACCATCCTCCCCTCATCAAACACATCCCCCCTTGGGGATGATGGGGGTTTTGAGTAATGAACCAGGCAGGGAGTTTATAAAAGCCTCAGGTATCTTTTGCATGTGTTTAGAGTTAATTAGTTGATTCAGAAGATTAGGGTAATAGGTCGTTTAGAGAACCTTTTCTTGATATGCTAATTTATTGAGACAGGTTTTTTGGGTTATCAGGAGTTGTATGCCAAAATCATCAGTATTAAAACAATAAAAGACCTGACAAATTTCAGTTGGTGGATAATGAATCTATAATATATGAAAGTTTAATTGTAATCATTACATTATGGTAAATAATGAAATTTAACACTATATGCTAATTTTTTGAGAAGGACCTGTATTACCACCACAAAGTGACCAAATAGCACATATAAGGGACAAATAACGCAACACCATGTCCAGACCACATATTACCACCACATAGTGACTGAATACTACAATACTGATCAGTAATAAAAAAAAAACCACAATGCTATCACCATGAGTGCAATCATACACAGGAGATCTGTACTTAGTATGCAGTGTCTGGGTACAGGTAATACAGTAATCACTGGTGATATCATACACTGGAGCTCTGTATATAATGTATGGGTAAGACCATGATCACTGGTGACATTATACACAGGACCTCTGTATATAGTACACAAGACCTCTGTACATAGTATACAGTATAATAATATTGAAGCAAGCATGTTAAATATATGGAAAAAGGGTATATATGGGATTTACCACAATATGAAAAAATAGCGGACATGCATGAAGGACGTATAGGGACCAGCTGCCAACAACTATAATGAGAAACAAAAGAAAGAATATGCAGCCATAAAGTTCCATAAAATGTAACCTTTATTGAGTAACATTTAAAATACCAAAAAGAACCTCAATGGTGCAAATAGGGGAATACATATGTGTAAATGAGCATGGAAAATGGGCCAGAACACAAACACAAACCCTGCTATATCATACTAGTAAGCCATATTGAAATGGATATCCATAGCTTAAAAAACGGGGTCGGTTCTGGTCACTTACCTATCCTGCATATACTTGGTAATGTATTTATGCCTGATGGCTGACGTTATCTCTATTAAAGCTGTGGCACTGGTCCAATATTTGTTTTTGCAGCTATGGATATCCATCTCAATATGGCTTACTAGTATGATATAGCAGGGTTTGTGTTCGTGTTCCGGCCCGTTTTCCATGGTCATTTACACATATGTATTCCCCTATTTGCATCATTGAGGTTCTTTTTGGTATTTTAATGTTACTCAATAAAGGTTATATAGTATACAGTATATAGTGTCAGTGTATAGGTAACACACTGATTCACCAGTGATGTCTCTAGGTGAAGTCTTTCATCTTTGTTTTTTCATCTTTCATCCAGCACAGACCGCCATCACTTCTTCCAGCGAGGGATAACACAGTTATCTCGAGCTCTGCTTGCAGAATAGATTACTTAATTTTTCCCAACTTCTACTTTACACTACAAGAAGAAAAAAAGGCGACATAGTATGACTCTACACAGTAACAGGACCGCCCCCCCCCCCCCCCCCATTTAAAACAGTATACTCAAAAAATGAAATAAATACATCACTGCAGTAATCATATCCCTTAATTAGCCCCTATGGTAATAATATTCCCCATCCTGGCCCCCGTGTATCTCATTCCTGGCTTCAGCCATATGTTCTCCCATCCTGCCCTCATGAGTATCCATTCTGCCCCATATGATCTCCCCATCCTGCCCCATCTGTCTCCATCATATCCATCCTGCCCCATGAACCTGCACGATCTGTCTCCAACTCTGCCCCATCTGTTTCCAATCATGCCCCCATGTCTTTCATCCTGCACCGTGTCTCCAATCATGCCGTGTACCTCCATTCTGCTCCGTGTCTCCAATCATGCCCGTATATCCATTCTGCCCCCCATGGCTCCAATTATGCCCCCATGTCTGCAATTCTACCCCGTGTCTCCGATCACGCACCCTGTGTCTCCATTCTACCCCATATGTCTCCAATCCTGCCCTGTTATGGACCTGGTGGTTAGGAGCACCCGGAACGACCTGATGGTTAAACTCACACAGGACAAGCTCTGGGAAGTGGGAGCTCTGCTGACTGCAACCCCTAATCCTATCACACAACTAGAAATAGCCGCGGAGCGTACATAACACGACCTAGACGCCTCTTCACAGCCTAAGAGCTAACTAGCCCTAAAGATAGAAAATAAAGCTTACCTTGCCTCAGAGAAATTCCCCAAAGGAAAAGGCAGCCTCCCACATATATAGACTGTGAGTTAAGATGAAAGTCACAAACACAGAAATGAAACAGGTTTCAGCAAAGGGAGGCCAGACTTACTAAACAGACTGAGGATAGGAATGGTATTTTTGCGGTCAGCACAAAACACTACAAAAAGACCACGCAGAGTGTGCAAAAAGACCTCCGCACCGACTCACGGTGCGGAGGTGCCACTCTGCATCCCAGAGCTTCCAACTAGCAAGGCAAGATCATGATAGCCAGCTGGACAAGGAAACAATGAACAAATAAATAACTAGCAGGGACTTAGCTTCTGCTGGAGTAGACAGGTCACCAGAAAGATCCAAGAGCGAACTGAACCAGTACAAGAACATTGACAGCTGGCATGGAGTAACGATCTGAGTGGAGTTAAATAGAACAGCCAGCCAAAGAATAAACTACGTCACCTGTGGAAGGAACCTCAGAAGCAGCAGCTCCACTCACAGCCACCAGAGGGAGTCCATGGACAGAACTCGCCGAAGTACCATTCATGACCACAGGAGGGAGTTCGATAACAGGGGTCACTGAACCCTCACCAGAGCCCCCAGGCCGATCAGGACGAGCCAAATGAAAGGCACGAACTAGATTGGCAGCATGAACATCAGAGGCAAAAACCCAGGAATTATCTTCCTGACCATAACCCTTCCACTTGACCAGGTACTGGAGTTTCCGTCTCGAAATACGAGAATGCAAAATCTTTTCCACCACATACTCCAACTCCCCCTCGACCAACACCGGGGCAGGAGGATCAACGGAGGGAACCATAGGCGCCACGTATCTCCGCAATAACGACCTATGGAACACATTATGGATGGCAAAAGAAGCTGGAAGGGCCAAACGAAATGACACAGGATTGAGAACTTCAGAAATCTTATACGGACCAATGAAACGAGGCTTAAACTTAGGAGAGGAAACCTTCATAGGAACATGACGAGATGACAACCAAACCAAATCCCCAACACGAAGTCGGGGACCAACACAGCGCCGGCGGTTAGCGAAACGTTGAGCCTTCTCCTGGGACAATGTCAAATTGTCCACCACATGAGTCCAAATCTGCTGCAACCTGTCCACCACCGTATCCACACCAGGACAGTCCGAAGGCTCAACCTGCCCTGAAGAGAAACGAGGATGGAA
The DNA here is from genome assembly GCF_032444005.1 of Ranitomeya imitator. Lineage (NCBI taxonomy): Eukaryota > Metazoa > Chordata > Amphibia > Anura > Dendrobatidae > Ranitomeya > Ranitomeya imitator. The sequence continues at coordinate 152,625,770 of NC_091283.1, read as the reverse complement.
ACCAGAATTACAGAAAAAAGGCGAAACCAAAGTAGCCGAGCTGGCCCGATTATTAAGGGCGAACTCAGCCAAAGGCAAGAAGGACACCCAATCATCCTGATCAGCAGAAACAAAGCATCTCAGATATGTTTCCAAAGTCTGATTAGTTCGTTCGGTTTGGCCATTTGTCTGAGGATGGAAAGCCGAAGAAAAAGACAAATCAATGCCCATCTTAGCACAAAAGGACCGCCACAACCTCGAAAACAAACTGGTAACCTCTGTCCGAGACGATGTTCTCCGGAATGCCATGCAAACGAACCACATGCTGGAAAAACAATGGCACCAAATCAGAGGAGGAAGGCAATTTAGACAAGGGTACCAAATGGACCATCTTAGAGAAGCGATCACAAACCACCCAAATGACCGACATCCTTTGAGAGACAGGGAGATCTGAAATAAAATCCATGGAAATATGCGTCCAGGGCCTCTTTGGGACCGGCAAGGGCAAAAGCAACCCACTGGAACGAGAACAGCAGGGCTTAGCCCGAGCACAAGTCCCACAGGACTGCACAAAAGAACGCACATCCCGTGACAAAGAAGGCCACCAAAAGGATCTAGCCACCAAATCTCTGGTACCAAAGATTCCAGGATGACCCGCCAACACCAAACAATGAACCTCAGAGATAACTCTACTAGTCCATCTATCAGGGACAAACAGTTTCTCCGCTGGACAACGGTCAGGTCTATCAGCCTGAAACTTCTGCAGCACGCGCCGCAAATCAGGGGAGATGGCAGACAAAATTACCCCCTCTTTGAGAATACCCGCCGGCTCAGGAACACCCGGAGAGTCAGGCACAAAACTCCTTGACAGGGCATCAGCCTTCACATTCTTAGAGCCCGGAAGGTACGAAACCACAAAATCAAAACGGGAGAAAAACAGCGACCATCGAGCCTGTCTAGGATTCAACCGTTTGGCAGACTCGAGATAAGTCAAATTCTTGTGATCCGTCAAGACCACCACGCGATGCTTGGCTCCTTCAAGCCAATGTCGCCACTCCTCAAATGCCCACTTCATGGCCAACAACTCTCGATTGCCAACATCATAATTGCGCTCAGCAGGCGAGAATTTTCTAGAAAAGAAGGCACATGGTTTCATCACCGAGCCATCAGAACTTCTTTGCGACAAAACAGCCCCTGCTCCAATCTCAGAAGCATCAACCTCGACCTGAAACGGGAGTGAAATATCTGGCTGGCACAACACAGGGGCAGAAGAAAAACGACGCTTCAACTCCTGAAAAGCCTCTACAGCCGCAGAGGACCAATTGACCACATCAGCACCTTTCTTGGTCAAATTAGTCAACGGTTTAGCAACACTAGAAAAATTAGCGCTGAAGCGACGGTAAAAATTAGCAAAGCCCAGGAACTTCTGCAGGCTCTTCACAGATGTCGGCTGAGTCCAATCATAAATGGCCTGAACTTTAACAGGGTCCATCTCGATAGTAGAAGGGGAAAAAATGAAACCCAAAAATGAAACCTTCTGAACCCCAAAGAGACATTTCGACCCCTTCACAAACAAGGAATTCGCACGAAGGACCTGGAACACCATTCTGACCTGCTTCACATGAGACTCCCAATCATCCGAAAAGACCAAAATATCATCCAAATACAGAATCATGAATCTATCCAGGTACTTTCGGAAGATGTCATACATAAAGGACTGAAACACAGATGGAGCATTAGAAAGCCCGAATGGCATAACCAGGTACTCAAAATGGCCCTCGGGCGTATTAAATGCTGTTTTCCATTCATCGCCCTGTTTAATTCGCACAAGATTATACGCCCCTCGAAGATCTATCTTGGTGAACCAACTAGCCCCCTTAATCCGAGCAAACAAATCAGACAGCAGCGGCAAAGGGTACTGAAATTTGACTGTGATCTTATTAAGAAGGCGGTAATCAATACAAGGTCCCAAAGAGCCATCCTTTTTGGCCACAAAAAAGAACCCTGCTCCCAACGGTGATGACGACGGGCAAATATGACCTTTCTCCAAGGATTCCTTTACATAACTCCGCATAGCTGCGTGCTCTGGCACAGATAAATTAAACAGTCGGCCCTTAGGAAACTTACTACCAGGAATCAAATTAATAGCACAATCGCAATCCCTATGAGGAGGTAAGGCACCGGATTTGGGCTCTTCAAATACATCCCGGTAATCTGACAAAAACTCAGGGACTTCAGAAGGAGTGGAAGGCGAAATTGACAGCAATGGAACATCACCATGTACCCCCTGACAACCCCAACCGGACACAGACATAGATTTCCAATCCAATACTGGATTATGGACCTGTAGCCATGGCAACCCCAAAACGACCACATCATGCAGATTATGCAACACCAAAAAGCGAATATCCTCCTGATGTGCAGGAGCCATGCACATGGTCAATTGAGTCCAGTACTGAGGCTTATTCTTGGCCAAAGGCGTAGCATCAATTCCTCTCAATGGAATAGGATACTGCAAGGGCTCCAAGAAAAAACCACAGCGCCTGGCAAACTCCAAGTCCATCAAATTCAGGGCAGCGCCTGAATCCACAAATGCCATAACAGAATAGGACGACAGAGAGCAAATCAGAGTAACGGACAAAAGAAATTTAGACTGTACCGTACCAATGGTGGCAGACCTAGCGAACCGCTTAGTGCGCTTAGGACAATCGGAGATAGCATGAGTGGAATCACCACAGTAAAAACACAGCCCATTCCGACGTCTGTGTTCTTGCCGTTCAGCTCTGGTCAAAGTCCTATCACACTGCATAGGCTCAGGCCTATGCTCAGAGAATACCGCCAAATGGTGCACAGCTTTGCGCTCACGCAAGCGCCGATCGATCTGCATGGCCAAGGACATAGACTCATTCAGACCAGCAGGCGTGGGAAATCCCACCATGACATCCTTAAGGGCTTCAGAAAGACCCTTTCTGAAAATTGCCGCCAGGGCACACTCATTCCACTGAGTAAGCACAGACCACTTTCTAAACTTCTGACAGTACACCTCCGCTTCATCCTGACCCTGACACAAAGCCAGCAAGATTTTCTCTGCCTGATCCACTGAATTTGGTTAATCATAAAGCAATCCAAGCGCCAGAAAAAAACGCATCTACATCACGCAATGCAGGATCTCCTGGCGCAAGGGAAAATGCCCAGTCTTGAGGGCCACCACGCAACAAAGAAATAATGATTTTTACTTGTTGAACGGGGTGACCAGAGGAGCGGGGTTTCAAAGCTAGAAACAGTTTACAATTATTTTTGAAATTCAGGAACTTAGATCTATCCCCAGAAAACAAATCAGGAATGGGAATTCTAGGCTCTAACATCGGATTCTGAACCACAAAATCTTGAATGTTTTGTACCCTTGCAGTGAGATGGTCCACACAAGAGGACAGACCTTGAATGTCCATATCTACACCTGTGTCCTGAACCACCCAGAGGTCAAGGGGAAAAGAAAGACAAAAAACACTGCATAGAAAAAAAAAATGGTCTCAGAACTTCTCTTATCCCTCTATTGAGATGCATTAATACTTTGGGCCAGCTGTACTGTTATGGACCTGGTGGTTAGGAGCACCCGGAACGACCTGATGGTTAAACTCACACAGGACAAGCTCTGGGAAGTGGGAGCTCTGCTGACCGCAACCCCTAATCCTATCACACAACTAGAAATAGCCGCGGAGCGTACCTAACACGACCTAGACGCCTCTTCACAGCCTAAGAGCTAACTAGCCCTAAAGATAGAAAATAAATCCTACCTTGCCTCAGAGAAATTCCCCAAAGGAAAAGGCAGCCCCCCACATATATTGACTGTGAGTTAAGATGAAAGTCACAAACACAGAAATGAAACAGGTTTCAGCAAAGGGAGGCCAGACTTACTAAACAGACTGAGGATAGGAAAGGTATCTTTGCGGTCAGCACAAAACACTACAAAAAGACCACGCAGAGTGTGCAAAAAGACCTCCGCACCGACTCACGGTGCGGAGGTGCCACTCTGCATCCCAGAGCTTCCAACTAGCAAGGCAAGATCATGATAGCCAGCTGGACAAGGAAACAATGAACAAATAAATAACTAGCAGGGACTTAGCTTCTGCTGGAGTAGACAGGTCACCAGAAAGATCCAAGAGCGAACTGAACCAGTACAAGAACATTGACAGCTGGCATGGAGTAACGATCTGAGTGGAGTTAAATAGAACAGCCAGCCAAAGAATAAACTACGTCACCTGTGGAAGGAACCTCAGAAGCAGCAGCTCCACTCACAGCCACCAGAGGGAGTCCATGGACAGAACTCGGCGAAGTACCATTCATGACCACAGGAGGGAATTCGATAACAGAATTCACAACACTGCCCCCAGTGTCTCCAGTCATGCCCCCAGTGTCTTCAGTCATGCCCCCATGTCTTTCATCTTGCCCTGTGTCTCCAATCATGTCCTGTATCTCCATTCTGCCCCCTGTATCCCGCATTCTCCCCGTGTCCAGCATTCTTCCCCCATGTCCAGCATCGTACCCCCGTGTCCAGCTTTCTGCACCCGTGTCGAGCATTTTGACCCCGTGTCTCACAGTCTGCCCATCGTGTCCAGCATTCTGCCCCCGTATCCAGCATTCTGCCCCGTGCCCAGCATTCTGCCCCCGTGTCCAGCATACTGCCCCTGTGTCCAGCATTCTGCCCCCTTGTCTCACAGTCTGCCCCTCGCGTCCAGCATTCTGCTACCTGTGTCCAGCATTCTGACCCCTGTGTCCAGCATTCTGCCCCTCCCCCATGTCCAGCATTCTGCCCCCCCCGTGTCCAGCATTCTGCCCCCCCCCATATTCAGCATTCTGCCCCCCCCATGTCCAGCATTCTGCCCTCCCGTGTCCAGCATTCTGCCCCGTGTACAGCATTCTGCCCCGTGTCTCACAGTCTGCCCATCGTGACCAGCATTCTGCCCCGTGTCCAGAATTCTGCCCCCGTGTCCAGCATTCTGCCCCCGTGTCCAGCATTCTGCCCCCATGTCTCACAGTCTGCCCCTCATGTCAAGCATTCTGCTCCCCATGTCCAGCATTCTGCCCCAGTGTCTCACAGCCTGCCCCTCGTGTCCAGCATTCTGCTCGCATGTCCAGCATTCTGCCCCTCGTTTCAAGCAACCTGCCCGTGTCCAACATTCTGCCCCGTTTCCAGCATTCTCCCCGTGTCCTGCATTCTGCCCCCGTGTCCAGCATTCTGCCCCCGTGTCCAGCACTCTGCCCCTGTGTCTAGCATTCTGCCCCCGTGTACAGCATTCTGCCCCATGTCTCAGTCTGCCCATCGTGTCCAGCATTCTGCCCTGTGTCCAGCATTCTGCCCCCGTGTCCAGCATTCTGCCCCCGTGTACAGCATTCTGCCCCGTGCCTCACAGCCTGCCCCTCGTGTCCAGCATTCTTATCCTGTGTCCAGCATTCTGCCCCTCGTTTCAAGCAACCTGCCCGTGTCCAACATTCTGCCCCGTTTCCAGCATTCTCCCCGTGTCCAGAATTCTGCCCCCGTGTCCAGCATTCTGCCCCTGTGTACAGCATTCTGCCCCGTGTACAGCATTCTGCCCCGTGTCTCACAGTCTGCCCATCGTGTCCAGCATTCTGCCCCGTGTCTCACAGTTTGCCCCTCATGTCCAGCATTCTGCCCCCCGTGTCCAGCATTCCGCCCCCCGTGTGCAGCATTCTGCCCCCCGTGTCCAGCACTCTGCCCCCATGTCTCACAGTCTTCCCATCGTGTCCAGCATTCTGCCCCCAAGTCCAGCATTCTGCCCCCATGTCTCACAGTCTGCCCCTCGTGTCCAGCATTCTGCCCCCGTGTCCAGCATTCTGCCCCCGTGTCCAGCATTCTGCCCCCGTGTCCAGCATTCTGCCCCCATGTCCAGCATTCTGCCCCCAGTGTCCAACATTCTGCCCCCATGTCTCACAGTCTGCCTATCGTGTCCAGCATCCTGCCCCGTGTCCAGCATTCTGCCCCCCCCGTGTCCAGCATTCTGCCCCCCCCATGTCCAGCATTCTGCCCCCCATGTCCAGCATTCTGCCCCCCCGTGTCCAGTATTATGCCCCGTGTACAGCATTCTGCCCCGTGTCTCACAGTCTGCCCATCGTGACCAGCATTCTGCCCCGTGTCCAGCATTCTGCCCCCGTGTCCAGCATTCTGCCCCGTGTCCAGCATTCTGCCCCCGTGTCCAGCATTCTGCCCCGTGTCCAGCATTCTGCCCCCGTGTCCAGCATTCTGCCCCCGTGTCTAGCATTCTGCCCCCGTGTACAGCATTCTGCCCCATGTCTAAGTCTGCCCATCGTGTCCAGCATTCTGCCCCGTGTCCAGCATTCTGCCCCCGTGTACAGCATTCTGCCCCCGTGTACAGCATTCTGCCCCGTGCCTCACAGCCTGCCCCTCGTGTCCAGCATTCTGATCCCGTGTCCAGCATTCTGCCCCTCGTTTCAAGCAACCTGCCCGTGTCCAACATTCTGCCCCGTTTCCAGCATTCTCCCCGTGTCCAGCATTCTGCCCCCGTGTCCAGCATTCTGCCCCTGTGTCCAGCATTCTGCCCCGTGTACAGCATTCTGCCCCGTGTCTCACAGTCTGCCCCCCGTGTCCAGCATTCCGCCCCCCTGTGTGCAGCATTCTGCCCCCCGTGTCCAGCATTCTGCCCCCCCGTGTCCAGCATTCTGCCCCCCTGTGTCCAGCATTCTGCCCCCATGTCTAACAGTCTTCCCATCGTGTCCAGCATTCTGCCCCCAAGTCCAGCATTCTGCCCCCATGTCTCAGTCTGCCCATCGTGTCCAGTATTCTGCCCTGTGTCCAGCATTCTGCCCCCGTGTCTCAGTCTGCCCCAGTGTCCAGCATTCTGCCCGTGTCTCACAGTCTGCCCCTCGTGTCCAGCATTCTGCCCCCGTGTCCAGCATTCTGCCCCGTGTCCAGCATTCTGCCCCCATGTCCAGCATTCTGCCCCCAGTGTCCAGCATTCTGCCCCCATGTCTCACAGTCTGCCCATCGTGTCCAGCATCCTGCCCCGTGTCCAGCATTCTGCCCCCCCGTGTCCAGCATTCTGCCCCCCCCATGTCCAGCATTCTGCCCCCCATGTCCAGCATTCTGCCCCCCGTGTCCAGCATTATGCCCCGTGTACAGCATTCTGCCCCGTGTCTCACAGTCTGCCCATCGTGACCAGCATTCTGCCCCGTGTCCAGCATTCTGCCCCGTGTCCAGCATTCTGCCGCCGTGTCCAGCATTCTGCCCCCGTGTCCAGCATTCTGCCCCCGTGTCCAGCATTCTGCCACCGTGTCTCACAGTCTGCCCCTCGTGTCCAGCATTCTGCCCCCGTGTCCAGCATTCTGCCCGCGTGTCCAGCATTCTGCCCCCGTGTCCAGCATTCTGCCCCATGTCCAGCATTCTGCCCCCATGTCCAGCATTCTGCCCCCATGTCCAGCATTCTGCCCCGTGTCCAGCATTCTGCCCCCGTGTCCAGCATTCTGCCCCCGTGTCCAGCATTCTGCCCCCATGTCCAACATTCTGCCCCCGTGTCCAGCATTCTGCCCCCGTGTTTCACAGTCTGCCCCTCATGTCAAGCATTCTGCTCCCCATGTCCAGCATTCTGCCCCAATGTCTCACAGCCTGCCCCTCGTGTCCAGCATTCTGCTCCCGTGTCCAGCATTCTGCCCCTCGTTTCAAGCAACCTGCCCGTATCCAACATTCTGCCCTGTTTCCAGCATTCTCCCCGTGTCCAGCATTCTGCCCCCTTTCCAGCATTCTCCCCGTGTCCAGCATTCTGCCCCCGTGTCCAGCATTCTGCCCCCGTGTCCAGCATTCTGCCCCGTGTCCAGCATTCTGCCCGTGTCCAGCATTCTGCCCCCGTGTCCAGCATTCTGCCCCCGTGTCCAGCATTCTACCCCGTGTCTCACAGCCTGCCCCTCGTGTCCAGCATTCTGCTCCCATGTCCAGCATTCTGCCCCTCGTTTCAAGCAACCTTCCCGTGTCCAACGTTCTGCCCAGTTTCCAGCATTCTCCCCGTGTCCAGCATTCTGCCCCGTGTCCAGCATTCTGCCCCCGTGTCCAGCATTCTGCCCCGTGTACAGCATTCTGCAACGTGTCTCACAGTCTGCCCATCGTGTCCAGCATTCTGCCCCGTGTCCAGCATTCTGCCCCCGTGTCCAGCATTCTACAGCGTGTCTCACAGCCTGCCCCTCGTGTCCAGCATTCTGCCCCTCGTTTCAAGCAACCTGCCCCCGTTTCCAGCATTCTCCCCGTGTCCAGCATTCTGCCCCCGTGTCCAGCATTCTGCCCCCGTGTCCAGCATTCTGCCCTCGTGTCCAGCATTCTGCCCCCGTGTCTCACAGTCTGCCCCTCATGTCCAGCATTCTGCCCCCGTGTCCAGCATTCCGCCCCCACGTGTCCAGCATTCTGCCCCCCGTGTCCAGCATTCTGCTCCCATGTCTCACAGTCTGCCCATCGTGTCCAGCATTCTGCCCCCATGTCTCACAGTCTGCCCATCGTGTCCAGTATTCTGCCCCGTGTCCAGCATTCTGCCCCGTGTTCAGCATTCTCCCCTGTGTCCAGCATTCTGCCCCCGTGTCCAGCATTCTGCCCCCGTGTCCAGCATTCTGCCCCCCGTGTCTCACAGTCTGCCCCTCGTGTCCATCATTCTACCCCTCGTGTCCAGCATTCTGCCCCCGTGTCCAGCATTCTGCCCCGTCTCTCACAGTCTGCCCCCGTGTCCAGCATTCTGCCCCCGTGTCCAGCATTCTGCCCCCGTGTCCAGCATTCTGCCCCCCGTGTCTCACAGTCTGCCCCTCGTGTCCATCATTCTGCCCCTCGTGTCCAGCATTCTGCTCCCATGTCTCACAGTCTGCCCATCGTGTCCAGCATTCTGCCCCCATGTCTCACAGTCTGCCCATCGTGTCCAGTATTCTGCCCCGTGTCCAGCATTCTGCCCCGTGTTCAGCATTCTTCCCTGTGTCCAGCATTCTGCCCCCGTGTCCAGCATTCTGCCCCCGTGTCCAGCATTCTGCCCCCCGTGTCTCACAGTCTGCCCCTCGTGTCCATCATTCTACCCCTCGTGTCCAGCATTCTGCCCCCGTGTCCAGCATTCTGCCCCGTCTCTCACAGTCTGCCCCCGTGTCCAGCATTCTGCCCCCGTGTCCAGCATTCTGCCCCCGTGTCCAGCATTCTGCCCCCCGTGTCTCACAGTCTGCCCCTCGTGTCCATCATTCTGCCCCTCGTGTCCAGCATTCTGCCCCCGTGTCCAGCATTCTGCCCCGTCTCTCACAGTCTGCCCCCGTGTCCATCATTCTGCCCCTCGTGTCCAGCATTCTGCCCCCGTGTCCAGCATTCTGCCCCCGTCTCTCACAGTCTGCCCCCGTGTCCAGCATTCTGCCCCGTGTCTCACAGTCTGCCCCCCGTGTCTAGCATTCTGCCCCCGTGTCTCACAGCCTGCCCCTTGTGTCCAGCATTCTGCCCCCGTGTCTCACAGCGTGCCCCTTGTGTCCAGCATTCTGCCCCTCATTTCAAACAACCTGCCCCTGTGTCCAACATTCTGCCCCGTGTCCAGCATTCTCCCTCGTGTCCAGCATTCTGCCCCCGTGTCCAGCATTCTGCCCCCGTGTCCAGCATTCTGCCCCCGTGTCCAGCATTCTGCCCCCCGTGTCTCACAGTCTGCCCCTCGTATCCATCATTCTACCCCTCGTGTCCAGCATTCTGCCCCCATGTCCAGCATTCTGCCCCGTCTCTCACAGTCTGCCCCCCGTGTCCAGCATTCTGCCCCCGTGTCCAGCATTCTGCCCCCCGTGTCTCACAGTCTGCCCCTCGTGTCCATCATTCTGCCCCTCGTGTCCAGCATTCTGCCCCTCGTGTCCAGCATTCTGCCCCTGTGTCCAGCATTCTGCCCCCGTCTCTCACAGTCTGCCCCCGTGTCCAGCATTCTGCCCCGTGTCCAGCATTCTGCCCCTCATTTCAAACAACCTGCCCCTGTGTGCAACATTCTGCCTCGTGTCCAGCATTTTCCCCCGTGTCCAGCATTCTGCCCGTGTCCAGCATTCTGCCCCCGTGTCCAGTATTCTGCCCCCGTGTCCAGCATTCTGCCCCCTGTGTCTCACAGTCTGCCCCTTGTGTTCATCATTCTACCCCTCGTGTCCAGCATTCTGCCCCCGTGTCCAGCATTCTGCCCCCGTGTCCAGCATTCTGCCCCAGTGTCCAGCATTCTGCCCCCCGAGTCCAGCATTCTGCCCCCGTGTCCAGCATTCTGCCCCGTGTCCAGCATTCTGCCCCCGTGTCCAGCATTCTGCCCCCGTGTCCAGCATTCTGCCCCTCATTTCAAACAACCTGCCCCTGTGTGCAACATTCTGCCTCGTGTCCAGCATTTTCCCCCGTGTCCAGCATTCTGCCCGTGTCCAGCATTCTGCCCCCGTGTCCAGTATTCTGCCCCCGTGTCCAGCATTCTGCCCCCTGTGTCTCACAGTCTGCCCCTTGTGTTCATCATTCTACCCCTCGTGTCCAGCATTCTGCCCCCGTGTCCAGCATTCTGCCCCCGTGTCCAGCATTCTGCCCCAGTGTCCAGCATTCTGCCCCCCGAGTCCAGCATTCTGCCCCCGTGTCCAGCATTCTGCCCCGTGTCCAGCATTCTGCCCCCGTGTCCAGCATTCTGCCCCCGTGTCCAGCATTCTGCCCCGTGTCCAGCATTCTGCCCCGTGTCCAGCATTCTGCCCACAGTGTCCAGCATTCTGCCCCAGTGTCCAGCATTCTGCCCCAGTGTCCAGCACTCTGCCCCCCATGTCTCACAGTCTGCCCCTCGTATCCATCATTCTACCCCTCTTGTCCAGCATTCTGCCCCCGTGTCCAGCATTCTGCCCCCGTGTCCAGCATTCTGCCCCAGTGTCCAGCATTCTGCCCCCCGAGTCCAGCATTCTGCCCCCGTGTCCAGCATTCTGCCCCGTGTCCAGCATTCTGCCCCCGTGTCCAGCATTCTGCCCCGTGTCCAGCATTCTGCCCCGTGTCCACCATTCTGCCCCCAGTGTCCAGCATTCTGCCCCAGTGTCCAGCATTCTGCCCCAGTGTCCAGCACTCTGCCCCCCGTGTCTCACAGACTGCCCCTCGTGTCCATCATTCTGCCCCTCGTGTCCAGCATTCTGCCCCCGTGTCCAGCATTCTGCCCCCGTCTCTCACAGTCTGCCCCGTGTCCAGCATTCTGCCCCGTGTCTCACAGTCTGCCCCCCGTGTCTAGCATTCTGCCCCTGTGTCTCACAGCCTGCCCCTTGTGTCCAGCATTCTGCCCCCATGTCTCACAGCGTGCCCCTTGTGTCCAGCATTCTGCCCCCGTGTCCAGCATTCTGCCCCTCATTTCAAACAACCTGCCCCTGTGTCCAACATTCTGCCCCATGTCCAGCATTCTCCCTCGTGTCCAGCATTCTGCCCCCGTGTCTCACAGTCTGCCCCTCATGTTCATCATTCTACCCCTCGTGTCCAGCATTTTGCCCCCGTGTCCAGCATTCTGCCCCCGTGTCCAGCATTCTGCCCCCCGTGTCTCACAGTCTGCCCCTCATGTTCATCATTCTACCCCTCGTGTCCAGCATTTTGCCCCCGTGTCCAGCATTCTGCCCCAGTGTCCAGCACTCTGCCCCCCGTGTCTCACAGACTGCCCCTCGTGTCCATCATTCTGCCCCTCGTGTCCAGCATTCTGCCCCCGTGTCCAGCATTCTGCCCCCGTCTCTCACAGTCTGCCCCGTGTCCAGCATTCTGCCCCGTGTCTCACAGTCTGCCCCCCGTGTCTAGCATTCTGCCCCTGTGTCTCACAGCCTGCCCCTTGTGTCCAGCATTCTGCCCCCATGTCTCACAGCGTGCCCCTTGTGTCCAGCATTCTGCCCCCGTGTCCAGCATTCTGCCCCTCATTTCAAACAACCTGCCCCTGTGTCCAACATTCTGCCCCATGTCCAGCATTCTCCCTCGTGTCCAGCATTCTGCCCCCCGTGTCTCACAGTCTGCCCCTCGTGTTCATCATTCTACCCCTCGTGTCCAGCATTTTGCCCCCGTGTCCAGCATTCTGCCCCCGTGTCCAGCATTCTGCCCCCCGTGTCCAGCATTCTGCCCCCCGTGTCCAGCATTCTGCCCCCGTGTCCAGCATTCTGCCCCCGTGTCCAGCATTCTGCCCCCCGTGTCCAGCATTCTGCCCCCGTGTCCAGCATTCTGCCCCCGTGTCCAGCATTCTGCCCCAGTGTCCAGCATTCTGCCCCCGTCTCTCAGTCTGCCCCTCGTGTCCATCATTCTGCCCCTCGTGTCCAGCATTCTGCCCCCGTGTCCAGCATTCTGCCCCCGTCTCTCAGTCTGCCCCTCGTGTCCATCATTCTGCCCCTCATGTCAAGCATTCTGCCCCCGTGTCCAGCATTCTGCCCCCGTCTCTCACAGTCTGCCCCCGTGTCCAGCATTCTGCCCCGTGTCTCACAGTCTGCCCCCCGTGTCTAGCATTCTGCCCCCGTGTCTCACAGCCTGCCCCTTGTGTCCAGCATTCTGCCCCCGTTTCTCACAGCGTGCCCCTTGTGTCCAGCATTTTGCCCCCGTGTCCAGCATTCTGCCCCTCATTTCAAACAACCTGCCCCTGTGTCCAACATTCTGCCCCATGTCCAGCATTCTCCATCGTGTCCAGCATTCTGCCTGTGTCCAGCATTCTGCCCCCGTGTCCAGCATTCTGCCCCCCGTGTCTCACAGTCTGCCCCTCGTGTCCATCATTCTGCCCCTCGTGTCCAGCATTCTGCCCCTGTGTCCAGCATTCTGCCCCCGTCTCTCACCGTCTGCCCCCGTGTCCAGCATTCTGCCCTGTGTCCAGCATTCTGCCCCTCATTTCAAACAACCTGCCCCTGTGTGCAACATTCTGCCCCGTGTCCAGCATTTTCCCCCGTGTCCAGCATTCTGCCCGTGTCCAGCATTCTGCCCCCGTGTCCAGTATTCTGCCCCGTGTCCAGCATTCTGCCCCCCGTGTCTCACAGTCTGCCCCTCGTGTTCATCATTCTACCCCTCGTGTCCAGCATTTTGCCCCCGTGTCCAGCATTCTGCCCCCGTGTCCAGCATTCTGCCCCAGTGTCCAGCATTCTGCCCCCCGTGTCCAGCATTCTGCCCCCGTGTCCAGCATTCTGCCCCCGTGTCCAGCATTCTGCCCCCGTGTCCAGCATTCTGCTCCCCGTGTCCAGCATTCTGCCCCCGTGTCCAGCATTCTGCCCCCGTGTCCAGCATTCTGCCCCAGTGTCCAGCATTCTTCCCCCGTCTCTCACAGTCTGCCCCCGTGTCCAGCATTCTGCCCCGTGTCCAGCATTCTGCCCCTCATTTCAAACAACCTGCCCCTGTGTCCAACATTCTGCCCCGTGTCCAGCATTCTCCCCCGTGTCCAGCATTCTGCCCGTGTCCAGCATTCTGCCCCCGTGTCCAGCATTCTGCCCCCCGTGTCTCACAGTCTGCCCCTCGTGTTCATGATTCTACCCCTCGTGTCCAGCATTCTGCCCCCGTGTCCAGCATTCTGCCCCGTCTCTCACAGTCTGTCCCCGTCTCTCAGTCTGCCCCCGTGTCCAGCATTCTGCCCCCGTGTCCAGCATTCTGCCCCCCGTGTCTCACAGTCTGCCCCTCGTGTCCATCATTCTGCCCCTCGTGTCCAGCATTCTGCCCCTCGTGTCCAGCATTCTGCCCCCAACTCTCAGAGTCTGCCCCAGTGTCCAGCATTCTGCCCCGTGTCTCACAGCCTGCCCCTCGTGTCTAGCATTCTGCCCTCGTGTCTCACAGCGTGCCCCTTGTGTCCAGCATTCTGCCCCCGTGTCCAGCATTCTGCCCCTCATTTCAAACAACCTGCCCCTGTGTCCAACATTCTGCCCCGTGTCCAGCATTCTCGTCCGTGTCCAGCATTCTGCCCCCGTGTCCAGCATTCTGCCCCCGTGTCCAGCATTCTGCCCCCAGTATCTCACAGTCTGCCCCTCGTGTCCATCATTCTACCCCTCGTGTCCAGCATTCTGACCCCGTGTCCAGCATTCTGCCCCGTCTCTCACAGTCTGCCCCCGTGTCCAGCATTCTGCCCCCGTGTCCAGCATTCTGCCCCCGTGTCCAGCATTCTGCCCCCCGTGTCTCACAGTCTGCCCCTCGTGTCCATCATTCTGCCCCCGTGTCCAGCATTCTGCCCCTGTGTCCAGCATACTGCCCCGTCTCTCACAGTCTGCCCCCGTGTCCAGCATTCTGCCCCGTGTCTCACAGTCTGCCCCCCGTGTCTAGCATTCTGCCCCCGTGTCCAGCATTCTGCCCCCGTGTCCAGCATTCTGCCCCCGTGTCCAGCATTCTGCCCCCGTGTCTCACAGTCTGCCCCCCGTGTCTCAGTCTGCCCCCGTGTCTAAAATTCTGCCCCCGTGTCCAGCATTCTGCCCCCGTGTCCAGCATTCTGCCTCCGTGTCCAGCATTCTGCCCTCGTGTCCAGCATTCTGCCCCTCATGTCCAGCATTCTGGCCCCCGTGTCTCACAGCGTGCCCCTTGTGTCCAGCATTCTGCCCCCGTGTCCAGCATTCTGCCCCTCATTTCAAACAACCTGCCCCTGTGTCCAACATTCTGCCCCGTGTCCAGCATTCTCCCCCGTGTCCAGCATTCTGCCCGTGTCCAGCATTCTGCCCCCGTGTCCAGCATTCTGCCCCCGTGTCCAGCATTCTGCCCCCCGTGTCTCACAGTCTGCCCCTCGTGTCCATCATTCTACCCCTCGTGTCCAGCATTCTGCCCCCGTGTCCAGCATTCTGCCCCGTCTCTCACAGTCTGCCCCCGTGTCCAGCATTCTGCCCCCGTGTCCAGAATTCTGCCCCCCGTGTCTCACAGTCTGCCCCTCGTGTCCATCATTCTGCCCCCGTGTCCAGCATTCTGCCCCGTCTCTCACAGTCTGCCCCCGTGTCCAGCATTCTGCCCCATGTCTCACAGTCTGCCCCCCGTGTCTAGCATTCTGCCCCCGTGTCCAGCATTCTGCCCCCGTGTCCAGCATTCTGACCCCGTGTCCAGCATTCTGCCCCCGTGTCTCACAGTCTGCCCCCCGTGTCTAGCATTCTGCCCCCGTGTCCAGCATTCTGCCCCCGTGTCCAGCATTCTGCCCCCGTGTCCAGCATTCTGCCCCCGTGTCCAACATTCTGCCCCGTGTCCAGCATTCTGCCCCCAGTGTCCAGCATTCTGCCCTCGTGTCCAGCATTCTGCCCCAGTGTCCAGCACTCTGCCCCCCGTGTCTCACAGTCTGCCCCTCGTATCCATCATTCTACCCCTCGTGTCCAGCATTCTGCCCCCGTGTCCAGCATTCTGCCCCGTCTCTCACAGTCTGCCCCCCGTGTCCAGAATTCTGCCCCCGTGTCCAGCATTCTTCCCCCGTGTCTCACAGTCTGCCCCTCGTGTCCATCATTCTGCCCCTCGTGTCCAGCATTCTGCCCCCGTCTCTCACAGTCTGCCCCCGTGTCCAGCATTCTGCCCCGTGTCCAGCATTCTGCCCCCGTGTCCAGCATTCTGCCCCCGTGTCCAGCATTCTGCCCCCGTGTCCAGCATTCTGCCCCCCATGTCTCACAGTCTGCCCCTCGTGTCTCACAGTCTGCCCCTCGTGTCCAGCATTCTGCCCCCGTGTCCAGCATTCTGCCCCATCTCTCACAGTCTGCCCCCGTGTCCAGCATTCTGCCCCCATGTCCAGCATTCTGCCCCCGTGTCCAGCATTCTGCCCCCCGTGTCTCACAGACTGCCCCTCGTGTCCATCATTCTGCCCCTCGTGTCCAGCATTCTGCCCCCGTGTCCAGCATTCTGCCCCCGTCTCTCACAGTCTGCCCCGTGTCCAGCATTCTGCCCCGTGTCTCTCAGTCTGCCCCCCGTGTCTAGCATTCTGCCCCCGTGTCTCACAGCCTGCCCCTTGTGTCCAGCATTCTGCCCCCATGTCTCACAGCGTGCCCCTTGTGTCCAGCATTCTGCCCCCGTGTCCAGCATTCTGCCCCTCATTTCAAACAACCTGCCCCTGTGTCCAACATTCTGCCCCATGTCCAGCATTCTGCCCCCGTGTCTCACAGTCTGCCCCTCATGTCCAGCATTCTGCCCCCGTGTCCAGCATTCCGCCCCCACGTGTCCAGCATTCTGCCCCCCGTGTCCAGCATTCTGCTCCCATGTCTCACAGTCTGCCCATCGTGTCCAGCATTCTGCCCCCATGTCTCACAGTCTGCCCATCGTGTCCAGTATTCTGCCCCGTGTCCAGCATTCTGCCCCGTGTTCAGCATTCTCCCCTGTGTCCAGCATTCTGCCCCCGTGTCCAGCATTCTGCCCCCGTGTCCAGCATTCTGCCCCCGTGTCTCACAGTCTGCCCCTCGTATCCATCATTCTACCCCTCGTGTCCAGCATTCTGCCCCCGTGTCCAGCATTCTGCCCCGTCTCTCACAGTCTGCCCCCCGTGTCCAGCATTCTGCCCCCGTGTCCAGCATTCTGCCCCCGTGTCCAGCATTCTGCCCCCCGTGTCTCACAGTCTGCCCCTCGTGTCCATCATTCTGCCCCTCGTGTCCAGCATTCTGCCCCTGTGTCCAGCATTCTGCCCCCGTCTCTCACAGTCTGCCCCCGTGTCCAGCATTCTGCCCCGTGTCCAGCATTCTGCCCCTCATTTCAAACAACCTGCCCCTGTGTGCAACATTCTGCCCCATGTCCAGCATTTTCCTCCGTGTCCAGCATTCTGCCCGTGTCCAGTATTCTGCCCCCGTGTCCAGCATTCTGCCCCCGTGTCTCACAGTCTGCCCCTCGTGTTCATCATTCTACCCCTCGTGTCCAGCATTCTGCCCCCGTGTCCAGCATTCTGCCCCCGTGTCCAGCATTCTGCCCCCCGTGTCCAGCATTCTGCCCCCGTGTCCAGCATTCTGCCCCCGTGTCCAGCATTCTGCCCCCGTGTCCAGCATTCTGCCCCCCGTGTCCAGCATTCTGCCCCCGTGTCCAGCATTCTGCCCCCGTGTCCAGCATTCTGCCCCAGTGTCCAGCATTCTGCCCCCGTCTCTCACAGTCTGCCTCTCGTGTCCATCATTCTGCCCCTCGTGTCCAGCATTCTGCCCCCGTGTCCAGCATTCTGCCCCCGTCTCTCACAGTCTGCCCCCGTGTCCAGCATTCTGCCCCGTGTCTCACAGTCTGCCCCCCGTGTCTAGCATTCTGCCCCCGTGTCTCACAGCCTGCCCCTTGTGTCCAGCATTCTGCCCCCGTGTCTCACAGCGTGCCCCTTGTGTCCAGCATTCTGCCCCCGTGTCCAGCATTCTGCCCCTCATTTCAAACAACCTGCCCCTGTGTCCAACATTCTGCCCCTTGTCCAGCATTCTCCCTCGTGTCCAGCATTCTGCCCCCGTGTCCAGCATTCTGCCCCCCGTGTCTCACAGTCTGCCCCTCGTGTCCATCATTCTGCCCCTCGTGTCCAGCATTCTGCCCCTCGTGTCCAGCATTCTGCCCCTGTGTCCAGCATTCTGCCCCCGTCTCTCACAGTCTGCCCCCGTGTCCAGCATTCTGCCCCGTGTCCAGCATTCTGCCCCTCATTTCAAACAACCTGCCCCTGTGTGCAACATTCTGCCTCGTGTCCAGCATTTTCCCCCGTGTCCAGCATTCTGCCCGTGTCCAGCATTCTGCCCCCGTGTCCAGTATTCTGCCCCCGTGTCCAGCATTCTGCCCCCCGTGTCTCACAGTCTGCCCCTTGTGTTCATCATTCTACCCCTCGTGTCCAGCATTCTGCCCCCGTGTCCAGCATTCTGCCCCCGTGTCCAGCATTCTGCCCCAGTGTCCAGCATTCTGCCCCCCGAGTCCAGCATTCTGCCCCCGTGTCCAGCATTCTGCCCCGTGTCCAGCATTCTGCCCCCGTGTCCAGCATTCTGCCCCCGTGTCCAGCATTCTGCCCCGTGTCCAGCATTCTGCCCCCGTGTCCAGCATTCTGCCCCGTCTCTCACAGTCTGCCCCCCCGTGTCCAGAATTCTGCCCCCGTGTCCAGCATTCTGCTCCCGTGTCTCACAGTCTGCCCCTCGTGTCCATCATTCTGCCCCTCGTGTCCAGCATTCTGCCCCTGTGTCCAGCATTCTGCCCCCGTCTCTCACAGTCTGCCCCCGTGTCCAGCATTCTGCCCCGTGTCCAGCATTCTGCCCCCGTGTCCAGCATTCTGCCCCCGTGTCCAGCATTCTGCCCCCCGTGTCTCACAGTCTGCCCCTCGTGTCTCACAGTCTGCCCCTCGTGTCCAGCATTCTGCCCCCGTGTCCAGCATTCTGCCCCGTCTCTCACAGTCTGCCCCCGTGTCCAGCATTCTGCCCCCATGTCCAGCATTCTGCCCCCGTGTCCAGCATTCTGCCCCCCGTGTCTCACAGACTGCCCCTCGTGTCCATCATTCTGCCCCTCGTGTCCAGCATTCTGCCCCCGTGTCCAGCATTCTGCCCCCGTCTCTCACAGTCTGCCCTCGTGTCCAGCATTCTGCCCCGTGTCTCACAGTCTGCCCCCCGTGTCTAGCATTCTGCCCCCGTGTCTCACAGCCTGCCCCTTGTGTCCAGCATTCTGCCCCCATGTCTCACAGCGTGCCCCTTGTGTCCAGCATTCTGCCCTCGTGTCCAGCATTCTGCCCCTCATTTCAAACAACCTGCCCCTGTGTCCAACATTCTGCCCCATGTCCAGCATTCTCCCTCGTGTCCAGCATTCTGCCCCCGTGTCTCACAGTCTGCCCCTCATGTCCAGCATTCTGCCCCCGTGTCCAGCATTCCGCCCCCACGTGTCCAGCGTTCTGCCCCCCGTGTCCAGCATTCTGCTCCCATGTCTCACAGTTTGCCCATCGTGTCCAGCATTCTGCCCCCATGTCTCACAGTCTGCCCATCGTGTCCAGTATTCTGCCCCGTGTCCAGCATTCTGCCCCGTGTTCAGCATTCTCCCCTGTGTCCAGCATTCTACCCCCGTGTCCACAATTCTGCCCCCGTGTCCAGCATTCTGCCCCCCGTGTCTCACAGTCTGCCCCTCGTATCCATCATTCTACCCCTCGTGTCCAGCATTCTGCCCCCGTGTCCAGCATTCTGCCCCGTCTCTCACAGTCTGCCCCCCGTGTCCAGCATTCTGCCCCCGTGTCCAGCATTCTGTCCCCGTGTCCAGCATTCTGCCCCCCGTGTCTCACAGTCTGCCCCTCGTGTCCATCATTCTGCCCCTCGTGTCCAGAATTCTGCCCCTGTGTCCAGCATTCTGCCCCCGTCTCTCACAGTCTGCCCCCGTGTCCAGCATTCTGCCCCGTGTCCAGCATTCTGCCCCTCATTTCAAACAACCTGCCCCTGTGTGCAACATTCTGCCCCGTGTCCAGCATTTTCCCCCGTGTCCAGCATTCTGCCCGTGTCCAGTATTCTGCCCCCGTATCCAGCATTCTGCCCCCCGTGTCTCACAGTCTGCCCCTCGTGTTCATCATTCTACCCCTCGTGTCCAGCATTCTGCCCCCGTGTCCAGCATTCTGCCCCCCGTGTCCAGCATTCTGCCCCGTGTCCAGCATTCTGCCCCCGTGTCCAGCATTCTGCCCCCGTGTCCAGCATTCTGCCCCCGTGTCCAGCATTCTGCCCCAGTGTCCAGCATTCTGCCCCCATCTCTCAGTCTGCCCCTCGTGTCCATCATTCTGCCCCTCGTGTCCAGCATTCTGCCCCCGTGTCCAGCATTCTGCCCCCGTCTCTCACAGTCTGCCCCCGTGTCCAGCATTCTGCCCCGTGTCTCACAGTCTGCCCCCCGTGTCTAGCATTCTGCCCCCGTGTCTCACAGCCTGCCCCTTGTGTCCAGCATTCTGCCCCCGTGTCTAACAGCGTGCCCCTTGTGTCCAGCATTTTGCCCCCGTGTCCAGCATTCTGCCCCTCATTTCAAACAACCTGCCCCTGTGTCCAACATTCTGCCCCATGTCCAGCATTCTCCATCGTGTCCAGCATTCTGCCTGTGTCCAGCATTCTGACCCCGTGTCCAGCATTCTGCCCCCGTGTCCAGCATTCTGCCCCCGTGTCCAGCATTCTGCCCCCCGTGTCTCACAGTCTGCCCCTCGTATCCGTCATTCTACCCCTCGTGTCCAGCATTCTGCCCCCGTGTCCAGCATTCTGCCCCGTCTCTCACAGTCTGACCCCCGTGTCCAGCATTCTGCCCCCGTGTCCAGTATTCTGCCCCCGTGTCCAGCATTCTGCCCCCCGTGTCTCACAGTCTGCCCCTCGTGTCCATCATTCTGCCCCTCGTGTCCAGCATTCTGCCCCTGTGTCCAGCATTCTGCCCCCGTCTCTCACCGTCTGCCCCCGTGTCCAGCATTCTGCCCTGTGTCCAGCATTCTGCCCCTCATTTCAAACAACCTGCCCCTGTGTGCAACATTCTGCCCCGTGTCCAGCATTTTCCCCCGTGTCCAGCATTCTGCCCGTGTCCAGCATTCTGCCCCCGTGTCCAGTATTCTGCCCCGTGTCCAGCATTCTGCCCCCCGTGTCTCACAGTCTGCCCCTCGTGTTCATCATTCTACCCCTCGTGTCCAGCATTTTGCCCCCGTGTCCAGCATTCTGCCCCCGTGTACAGCATTCTGCCCCCGAGTCCAGCATTCAGCCCCAGTGTCCGGCATTCTGCCCCCCGTGTCCAGCATTCTGCCCCCGTGTCCAGCATTCTGCCCCCGTGTCCAGCATTCTGCTCCCCGTGTCCAGCATTCTGCCCCCGTGTCCAGCATTCTGCCCCCGTGTCCAGCATTCTGCCCCAGTGTCCAGCATTCTTCCCCCGTCTCTCACAGTCTGCCCCCGTGTCCAGCATTCTGCCCCGTGTCCAGCATTCTGCCCCTCATTTCAAACAACCTGCCCCTGTGTCCAACATTCTGCCCCGTGTCCAGCATTCTCCCCCGTGTCCAGCATTCTGCCCGTGTCCAGCATTCTGCCCCCGTGTCCAGCATTCTGCCCCCGTGTCCAGCATTCTGCCCCCCGTGTCTCACAGTCTGCCCCTCGTGTTCATCATTCTACCCCTCGTGTCCAGCATTCTGCCCCCGTGTCCAGCATTCTGCCCCGTCTCTCACAGTCTGTCCCCGTCTCTCACAGTTTGCCCCCGTGTCCAGCATTCTGCCCCCGTGTCCAGCATTCTGCCCCCCGTGTCCCACAGTCTGCCCCTCGTGTCCATCATTCTGCCCCTCGTGTCCAGCATTCTGCCCCTCGTGTCCAGCATTCTGCCCCCGTCTCTCAGAGTCTGCCCCCGTGTCCAGCATTCTGCCCCGTGTCTCACAGCCTGCCCCCCGTGTCTAGCATTCTGCCCTCGTGTCTCACAGCGTGCCCCTTGTGTCCAGCATTCTGCCCCCGTGTCCAGCATTCTGCCCCTCATTTCAAACAACCTGCCCCTGTGTCCAACATTCTGCCCCGTGTCCAGCATTCTCGTCCGTGTCCAGCATTCTGCCCCCGTGTCCAGCATTCTGTCCCCGTGTCCAGCATTCTGCCCCCCGTGTCTCACAGTCTGCCCCTCGTGTCCATCATTCTACCCCTCGTGTCCAGCATTCTGAACCCGTGTCCAGCATTCTGCCCCGTCTCTCACAGTCTGCCCCCGTGTCCAGCATTCTGCCCCCGTGTCCAGCATTCTGCCCCCGTGTCCAGCATTCTGCCCCTGTGTCCAGCATACTGCCCCGTCTCTCACAGTCTGCCCCCGTGTCCAGCATTCTGCCCCGTGTCTCACAGTCTGCCCCCGTGTCTAGCATTCTGCCCCCGTGTCCAGCATTCTGCCCCCGTGTCCAGCATTCTGCCCCCGTGTCTCACAGTCTGCCCCCCGTGTCTCAGTCTGCCCCCCGTGTCTAAAATTCTGCCCCGTGTCCAGCATTCTGCCCCCGTGTCCAGCATTCTGCCTCCGTGTCTAGCATTCTGCCCCCGTGTCTCACAGCCTGCCCCTTGTGTCCAGCATTCTGCCCCCGTGTCCAGCATTCTGCCCCGTGTCTCACAGTCTGCCCCCCGTGTCTAGCATTCTGCCCCCGTGTCCAGCATTCTGCCCCCGTGTCCAGCATTCTGCCCCCGTGTCTCACAGTCTGCCCCCCGTGTCTCATTCTGCCCCCCGTGTCTAAAATTCTGCCCCGTGTCCAGCATTCTGCCCCCGTGTCCAGCATTCTGCCTCCGTGTCTAGCATTCTGCCCCCGTGTCTCACAGCCTGCCCCTTGTGTCCAGCATTCTGCCCCCGTGTCTAACAGCGTGCCCCTTGTGTCCAGCATTTTGCCCCCGTGTCCAGCATTCTGCCCCTCATTTCAAACAACCTGCCCCTGTGTCCAACATTCTGCCCCATGTCCAGCATTCTCCATCGTGTCCAGCATTCTGCCTGTGTCCAGCATTCTGACCCCGTGTCCAGCATTCTGCCCCCGTGTCCAGCATTCTGCCCCCGTGTCCAGCATTCTGCCCCCCGTGTCTCACAGTCTGCCCCTCGTATCCGTCATTCTACCCCTCGTGTCCAGCATTCTGCCCCCGTGTCCAGCATTCTGCCCCCTCTCTCACAGTCTGACCCCCGTGTCCAGCATTCTGCCCCCGTGTCCAGCATTCTGCCCCCGTGTCCAGCATTCTGCCCCCCGTGTCTCACAGTCTGCCCCTCGTGTCCATCATTCTGCCCCTCGTGTCCAGCATTCTGCCCCTGTGTCCAGCATTCTGCCCCCGTCTCTCACCGTCTGCCCCCGTGTCCAGCATTCTGCCCTGTGTCCAGCATTCTGCCCCTCATTTCAAACAACCTGCCCCTGTGTGCAACATTCTGCCCCGTGTCCAGCATTTTCCCCCGTGTCCAGCATTCTGCCCGTGTCCAGCATTCTGCCCCCGTGTCCAGTATTCTGCCCCGTGTCCAGCATTCTGCCCCCCGTGTCTCACAGTCTGCCCCTCGTGTTCATCATTCTACCCCTCGTGTCCAGCATTTTGCCCCCGTGTCCAGCATTCTGCCCCCGTGTCCAGCATTCTGCCCCCGAGTCCAGCATTCAGCCCCAGTGTCCGGCATTCTGCCCCCCGTGTCCAGCATTCTGCCCCCGTGTCCAGCATTCTGCCCCCGTGTCCAGCATTCTGCCCCCGTGTCCAGCATTCTGCTCCCCGTGTCCAGCATTCTGCCCCCGTGTCCAGCATTCTGCCCCCGTGTCCAGCATTCTGCCCCAGTGTCCAGCATTCTTCCCCCGTCTCTCACAGTCTGCCCCCGTGTCCAGCATTCTGCCCCGTGTCCAGCATTCTGCCCCTCATTTCAAACAACCTGCCCCTGTGTCCAACATTCTGCCCCGTGTCCAGCATTCTCCCCCGTGTCCAGCATTCTGCCCGTGTCCAGCATTCTGCCCCCGTGTCCAGCATTCTGCCCCCGTGTCCAGCATTCTGCCCCCCGTGTCTCAAAGTCTGCCCCTCGTGTTCATCATTCTACCCCTCGTGTCCAGCATTCTGCCCCCGTGTCCAGCATTCTGCCCCGTCTCTCACAGTCTGTCCCCGTCTCTCACAGTTTGCCCCCGTGTCCAGCATTCTGCCCCCGTGTCCAGCATTCTGCCCCCCGTGTCCCACAGTCTGCCCCTCGTGTCCATCATTCTGCCCCTCGTGTCCAGCATTCTGCCCCTCGTGTCCAGCATTCTGCCCCCGTCTCTCAGAGTCTGCCCCCGTGTCCAGCATTCTGCCCCGTGTCTCACAGCCTGCCCCCCGTGTCTAGCATTCTGCCCTCGTGTCTCACAGCGTGCCCCTTTTGTCCAGCATTCTGCCCCCGTGTCCAGCATTCTGCCCCTCATTTCAAACAACCTGCCCCTGTGTCCAACATTCTGCCCCGTGTCCAGCATTCTCGTCCGTGTCCAGCATTCTGCCCCCGTGTCCAGCATTCTGTCCCCGTGTCCAGCATTCTGCCCCCCGTGTCTCACAGTCTGCCCCTCGTGTCCATCATTCTACCCCTCGTGTCCAGCATTCTGAACCCGTGTCCAGCATTCTGCCCCGTCTCTCACAGTCTGCCCCCGTGTCCAGCATTCTGCCCCCGTGTCCAGCATTCTGCCCCCGTGTCCAGCATTCTGCCCCTGTGTCCAGCATACTGCCCCGTCTCTCACAGTCTGCCCCCGTGTCCAGCATTCTGCCCCGTGTCTCACAGTCTGCCCCCCGTGTCTAGCATTCTGCCCCCGTGTCCAGCATTCTGCCCCCGTGTCCAGCATTCTGCCCCCGTGTCTCACAGTCTGCCCCCCGTGTCTCAGTCTGCCCCCCGTGTCTAAAATTCTGCCCCATGTCCAGCATTCTGCCCCGTGTCCAGCATTCTGCCTCCGTGTCCAGCATTCTGCCCTCGTGTCCAGCATTCTGCCCCTCATGTCCAGCATTCTGGCCCCCGTGTCTCACAGCGTGCCCCTTGTGTCCAGCATTCTGCCCCCGTGTCCAGCATTCTGCCCCTCATTTCAAACAACCTGCCCCTGTGTCCAACATTCTGCCCCGTGTCCAGCATTCTCCCCCGTGTCCAGCATTCTGCCCGTGTCCAGTATTCTGCCCCCGTGTCCAGCATTCTGCCCCCGTGTCCAGCATTCTGCCCCCCGTGTCTCACAGTCTGCCCCTCGTGTTCATCATTCTACCCCTCGTGTCCAGCATTCTGCCCCCGTGTCCAGCATTCTGCCCCGTCTCTCACAGTCTGCCCCCGTGTCCAGCATTCTGCCCCCGTGTCCAGCATTCTGCCCCCCGTGTCTCACAGTCTGCCCCTCGTGTCCATCATTCTGCCCCCGTGTCCAGCATTCTGCCCCGTCTCTCACAGTCTGCCCCCGTGTCCAGCATTCTTCCCCATGTCTCACTGTCTGCCCCCCGTGTCTAGCATTCTGCCCCCGTGTCCAGCATTCTGCCCCCGTGTCCAGCATTCTGACCCCGTGTCCAGCATTCTGCCCCCGTGTCTCACAGTCTGCCCCCCGTGTCTAGCATTCTGCCCCCGTGTCCAGCATTCTGCCCCCGTGTCCAGCATTCTGCCCCCGTGTCCAGCATTCTGCCCCGTGTCCAGCATTCTGCCCCCAGTGTCCAGCATTCTGCCCTCGTGTCCAGCATTCTGCCCCAGTGTCCAGCACTCTGCCCCCCGTGTCTCACAGTCTGCCCCTCGTATCCATCATTCTACCCCTCGTGTCCAGCATTCTGCCCCCGTGTCCAGCATTCTGCCCCGTCTCTCACAGTCTGCCCCCCGTGTCCAGAATTCTGCCCCCGTGTCCAGCATTCTGCCCCCGTGTCTCACAGTCTGCCCCTCGTGTCCATCATTCTGCCCCTCGTGTCCAGCATTCTGCCCCCGTCTCTCACAGTCTGCCCCCGTGTCCAGCATTCTGCCCCGTGTCCAGCATTCTGCCCCCGTGTCCAGCATTCTGCCCCCGTGTCCAGCATTCTGCCCCCATGTCCAGCATTCTGCCCCCGTGTCCAGCATTCTGCCCCCCGTGTCTCACAGTCTGCCCCTCGTGTCTCACAGTCTGCCCCTCGTGTCCAGCATTCTGCCCCCGTGTCCAGCATTCTGCCCCATCTCTCAGTCTGCCCCCGTGTCCAGCATTCTGCCCCCATGTCCAGCATTCTGCCCCCGTGTCCAGCATTCTGCCCCCCGTGTCTCACAGACTGCCCCTCGTGTCCATCATTCTGCCCCTCGTGTCCAGCATTCTGCCACCGTGTCCAGCAATCTGCCCCCGTCTCTCACAGTCTGCCCCCGTGTCCAGCATTCTGCCCCGTGTCTCACAGTCTGCCCCCCGTGTCTAGCATTCTGCCCCCGTGTCTCACAGCCTGCCCCTTGTGTCCAGCATTCTGCCCCCATGTCTCACAGCGTGCCCCTTGTGTCCAGCATTCTGCCCCCGTGTCCAGCATTCTGCCCCTCATTTCAAACAACCTACCCCTGTGTCCAACATTCTGCCCCATGTCCAGCATTCTGCCCCCGTGTCTCACAGTCTGCCCCTCATGTCCAGCATTCTGCCCCCGTGTCCAGCATTCCGCCCCCACGTGTCCAGCATTCTGCCCCCCGTGTCCAGCATTCTGCTCCCATGTCTCACAGTCTGCCCATCGTGTCCAGCATTCTGCCCCCATGTCTCACAGTCTGCCCATCGTGTCCAGTATTCTACCCCTCGTGTCCAGCATTCTGCCCCCGTGTCCAGCATTCTACCCCCGTGTCCAGCATTCTGCCCCCCGTGTCCAGCATTCTGCCCCCGTGTCCAGCATTCTGCCCCCGTGTCCAGCATTCTGCCCCCGTGTCCAGCATTCTGCCCCCCGTGTCCAGCATTCTGCCCCCGTGTCCAGCATTCTGCCCTCGTGTCCAGCATTCTGCCCCAGTGTCCAGCATTCTGCCCCCGTCTCTCACAGTCTGCCCCTCGTGTCCATCATTCTGCCCCTCGTGTCCAGCAATCTGCCCCCGTGTCCAGCATTCTGACCGTGTCCAGTATTCTGCCCCCGTGTCCAGCATTCTGCCCCCCGTGTCTCACAGTCTGCCCCTCGTGTTCATCATTCTACCCCTCGTGTCCAGCATTCTGCCCCCGTGTCCAGCATTCTACCCCCGTGTCCAGCATTCTGCCCCCCGTGTCCAGCATTCTGCCCCCGTGTCCAGCATTCTGCCCCCGTGTCCAGCATTCTGCCCCCGTGTCCAGCATTCTGCCCCCCGTGTCCAGCATTCTGCCCCCGTGTCCAGCATTCTGCCCTCGTGTCCAGCATTCTGCCCCAGTGTCCAGCATTCTGCCCCCGTCTCTCACAGTCTGCCCCTCGTGTCCATCATTCTGCCCCTCGTGTCCAGCAATCTGCCCCCGTGTCCAGCATTCTGCCCCCGTCTCTCACAGTCTGCCCCCGTGTCCAGCATTCTGCCCCGTGTCTCACAGTCTGCCCCCCGTGTCTAGCATTCTGCCCCCGTGTCTCACAGCCTGCCCCTTGTGTCCAGCATTCTGCCCCCGTGTCTCACAGCGTGCCCCTTGTGTCCAGCATTTTGCCCCCGTGTCCAGCATTCTGCCCCTCATTTCAAACAACCTGCCCCTGTGTCCAACATTCTGCTCCATGTCCAGCATTCTCCATCTTGTCCAGCATTCTACCTGTGTCCAGCATTCTGCCCCCGTGTCCAGCATTCTGCCCCTGTGTCCAGCATTCTGCCCCCGTGTCCAGCATTCTGCCCCCCGTGTCTCACAGTCTGCCCCTCGTATCCATCATTCTACCCCTCGTGTCCAGCATTCTGCCCCCGTGTCCAGCATTCTGCCCCGTCTCTCACAGTCTGCCCCCCGTGTCCAGCATTCTGCCCCCGTGTCCAGCATTGTGCCCCCGTTTCCAGCATTCTGCCCCCCGTGTCTCACAGTCTGCCCCTCGTGTCCATCATTCTGCCCCTCGTGTCCAGCATTCTGCCCCTGTGTCCAGCATTCTGCCCCCGTCTCTCACCGTCTGCCCCCGTGTCCAGCATTCTGCCCTGTGTCCAGCATTCTGCCCCTCATTTCAAACAACCTGCCCCTGTGTGCAACATTCTGCCCCGTGTCCAGCATTTTCTCCCGTGTCCAGCATTCTGCCCCCGTGTCCAGTATTCTGCCCCCGTGTCCAGCATTCTGCCCCCCGTGCCTCACAGTCTGCCCCTCGTGTTCATCATTCTACCCCTCGTGTCC
The DNA here is from genome assembly GCF_032444005.1 of Ranitomeya imitator. Classification (NCBI taxonomy): domain Eukaryota; kingdom Metazoa; phylum Chordata; class Amphibia; order Anura; family Dendrobatidae; genus Ranitomeya; species Ranitomeya imitator. The sequence goes on along the minus strand of NC_091283.1, from coordinate 152,598,264 downwards.
AGCATTTTGCCCCCGTGTCCAGCATTCTGCCCCCGTGTCCAGCATTCTGCCCCCGTGTCCAGCATTCTGCCCCCGTGTCCAGCATTCTGCCCCAGTGTCCAGCATTCTGCCCCCCGTGTCCAGCATTCTGCCCCCGTGTCCAGCATTCTGCCCCCGTGTCCAGCATTCTGCCCCAGTGTCCAGCATGCTGCCCCCCGTGTCCAGCATTCTGCCCCCGTGTCCAGCATTCTGCCCCCGTGTCCAGCATTCTGCTCCCCTTGTCCAGCATTCTGCCCCCGTGTCCAGCATTCTGCCCCAGTGTCCAGCATTCTTCCCCCGTCTCTCACAGTCTGCCCCCGTGTCCAGCATTCTGCCCCTCATTTCAAACAACCTGCCCCTGTGTCCAACATTCTGCCCCGTGTCCAGCATTCTCCCCGTGTCCAGCATTCTGCCCGTGTCCAGCATTCTGCCCCCGTGTCCAGCATTCTGCCCCCGTGTCCAGCATTCTGTCCCCCGTGTCTCACAGTATGCCCCTCGTGTTCATCATTCTACCCCTCGTGTCCAGCATTCTGCCCCCGTGTCCAGCATTCTGCCCCGTCTCTCACAGTCTGTCCCCGTCTCTCACAGTCTGCCCCCGTGTCCAGCATTCTGCCCCCGTGTCCAGCATTCTGCCCCTGTGTCCAGCATTCTGCCCCCGTCTCTCACCGTCTGCCCCCGTGTCCAGCATTCTGCCGTGTCCAGCATTCTGCCCCTCATTTCAAACAACCTGCCCCTGTGTGCAACATTCTGCCCCGTGTCCAGCATTTTCCCCCGTGTCCAGCATTCTGCCCGTGTCCAGCATTCTGCCCCCGTGTCCAGTATTCTGCCCCCGTGTCCAGCATTCTGCCCCCCGTGTCTCACAGTCTGCCCCTCGTGTTCATCATTCTACCCCTCGTGTCCAGCATTTTGCCCCGTGTCCAGCATTCTGCCCCCGTGTCCAGCATTCTGCCCCCGTGTCCAGCATTCTGCCCCAGTGTCCAGCATTCTGCCCCCCGTGTCCAGCATTCTGCCCCCGTGTCCAGCATTCTGCCCCCGTGTCCAGCATTCTGCCCCCGTGTCCAGCATTCTGCTCCCCGTGTCCAGCATTCTGCCCCCGTGTCCAGCATTCTGCCCCAGTGTCCAGCATTCTTCCCCCGTCTCGCACAGTCTGCCCCCGTGTCCAGCATTCTGCCCCTCATTTCAAACAACCTGCCCCTGTGTCCAACATTCTGCCCCGTGTCCAGCATTCTCCCCGTGTCCAGCATTCTGCCCGTGTCCAGCATTCTGCCCCCGTGTCCAGCATTCTGTCCCCCGTGTCTCACAGTATGCCCCTCGTGTTCATCATTCTACCTCTCGTGTCCAGCATTCTGCCCCCGTGTCCAGCATTCTGCCCCGTCTCTCACAGTCTGTCCCCGTCTCTCACAGTCTGCCCCCGTGTCCAGCATTCTGCCCCTCATTTCAAACAACCTGCCCCTGTGTCCAACATTCTGCCCCGTGTCCAGCATTCTCCCCGTGTCCAGCATTCTGCCCGTGTCCAGCATTCTGCCCCCGTGTCCAGCATTCTGCCCCCGTGTCCAGCATTCTGTCCCCCGTGTCTCACAGTATGCCCCTCGTGTTCATCATTCTACCCCTCGTGTCCAGCATTCTGCCCCCGTGTCCAGCATTCTGCCCCGTCTCTCACAGTCTGTCCCCGTCTCTCACAGTCTGCCCCCGTGTCCAGCATTCTGCCCCCGTGTCCAGCATTCTGCCCCTGTGTCCAGCATTCTGTCCCCGTCTCTCACCGTCTGCCCCCGTGTCCAGCATTCTGCCCTGTGTCCAGCATTCTGCCCCTCATTTCAAACAACCTGCCCCTGTGTGCAACATTCTGCCCCGTGTCCAGCATTTTCCCCCGTGTCCAGCATTCTGCCCGTGTCCAGCATTCTGCCCCCGTGTCCAGTATTCTGCCCCGTGTCCAGCATTCTGCCCCCCGTGTCTCACAGTCTGCCCCTCGTGTTCATCATTCTACCCCTCGTGTCCAGCATTTTGCCCCCGTGTCCAGCATTCTGCCCCCGTGTCCAGCATTCTGCCCCCGAGTCCAGCATTCAGCCCCAGTGTCCGGCATTCTGCCCCCCGTGTCCAGCATTCTGCCCCCGTGTCCAGCATTCTGCCCCCGTGTCCAGCATTCTGCCCCCGTGTCCAGCATTCTGCTCCCCGTGTCCAGCATTCTGCCCCCGTGTCCAGCATTCTGCCCCCGTGTCCAGCATTCTGCCCCAGTGTCCAGCATTCTTCCCCCGTCTCTCACAGTCTGCCCCCGTGTCCAGCATTCTGCCCCGTGTCCAGCATTCTGCCCCTCATTTCAAACAACCTGCCCCTGTGTCCAACATTCTGCCCCGTGTCCAGCATTCTCCCCCGTGTCCAGCATTCTGCCCGTGTCCAGCATTCTGCCCCCGTGTCCAGCATTCTGCCCCGTGTCCAGCATTCTGCCCCCCGTGTCTCACAGTCTGCCCCTCGTGTTCATCATTCTACCCCTCGTGTCCAGCATTCTGCCCCCGTGTCCAGCATTCTGCCCCGTCTCTCACAGTCTGTCCCCGTCTCTCACAGTTTGCCCCCGTGTCCAGCATTCTGCCCCCGTGTCCAGCATTCTGCCCCCCGTGTCCCACAGTCTGCCCCTCGTGTCCAGCATTCTGCCCCCGTGTCCAGCATTCTGCCCCCGTCTCTCACAGTCTGCCCCCGTGTCCAGCATTCTGCCCCGTGTCTCACAGTCTGCCCCCCGTGTCTAGCATTCTGCCCCCGTGTCTCACAGCCTGCCCCTTGTGTCCAGCATTCTGCCCCCGTGTCTAACAGCGTGCCCCTTGTGTCCAGCATTTTGCCCCCGTGTCCAGCATTCTGCCCCTCATTTCAAACAACCTGCCCCTGTGTCCAACATTCTGCCCCATGTCCAGCATTCTCCATCGTGTCCAGCATTCTGCCTGTGTCCAGCATTCTGACCCCGTGTCCAGCATTCTGCCCCCGTGTCCAGCATTCTGCCCCCGTGTCCAGCATTCTGCCCCCCGTGTCTCACAGTCTGCCCCTCGTATCCGTCATTCTACCCCTCGTGTCCAGCATTCTGCCCCCGTGTCCAGCATTCTGCCCCGTCTCTCACAGTCTGACCCCCGTGTCCAGCATTCTGCCCCCGTGTCCAGTATTCTGCCCCCGTGTCCAGCATTCTGCCCCCCGTGTCTCACAGTCTGCCCCTCGTGTCCATCATTCTGCCCCTCGTGTCCAGCATTCTGCCCCTGTGTCCAGCATTCTGCCCCCGTCTCTCACCGTCTGCCCCCGTGTCCAGCATTCTGCCCTGTGTCCAGCATTCTGCCCCTCATTTCAAACAACCTGCCCCTGTGTGCAACATTCTGCCCCGTGTCCAGCATTTTCCCCCGTGTCCAGCATTCTGCCCGTGTCCAGCATTCTGCCCCCGTGTCCAGTATTCTGCCCCGTGTCCAGCATTCTGCCCCCCGTGTCTCACAGTCTGCCCCTCGTGTTCATCATTCTACCCCTCGTGTCCAGCATTTTGCCCCCGTGTCCAGCATTCTGCCCCCGTGTACAGCATTCTGCCCCCGAGTCCAGCATTCAGCCCCAGTGTCCGGCATTCTGCCCCCCGTGTCCAGCATTCTGCCCCCGTGTCCAGCATTCTGCCCCCGTGTCCAGCATTCTGCTCCCCGTGTCCAGCATTCTGCCCCCGTGTCCAGCATTCTGCCCCCGTGTCCAGCATTCTGCCCCAGTGTCCAGCATTCTTCCCCCGTCTCTCACAGTCTGCCCCCGTGTCCAGCATTCTGCCCCGTGTCCAGCATTCTGCCCCTCATTTCAAACAACCTGCCCCTGTGTCCAACATTCTGCCCCGTGTCCAGCATTCTCCCCCGTGTCCAGCATTCTGCCCGTGTCCAGCATTCTGCCCCCGTGTCCAGCATTCTGCCCCCGTGTCCAGCATTCTGCCCCCCGTGTCTCACAGTCTGCCCCTCGTGTTCATCATTCTACCCCTCGTGTCCAGCATTCTGCCCCCGTGTCCAGCATTCTGCCCTGTCTCTCACAGTCTGTCCCCGTCTCTCACAGTTTGCCCCCGTGTCCAGCATTCTGCCCCCGTGTCCAGCATTCTGCCCCCCGTGTCCCACAGTCTGCCCCTCGTGTCCATCATTCTGCCCCTCGTGTCCAGCATTCTGCCCCTCGTGTCCAGCATTCTGCCCCCGTCTCTCAGAGTCTGCCCCCGTGTCCAGCATTCTGCCCCGTGTCTCACAGCCTGCCCCCCGTGTCTAGCATTCTGCCCTCGTGTCTCACAGCGTGCCCCTTGTGTCCAGCATTCTGCCCCCGTGTCCAGCATTCTGCCCCTCATTTCAAACAACCTGCCCCTGTGTCCAACATTCTGCCCCGTGTCCAGCATTCTCGTCCGTGTCCAGCATTCTGCCCCCGTGTCCAGCATTCTGTCCCCGTGTCCAGCATTCTGCCCCCCGTGTCTCACAGTCTGCCCCTCGTGTCCATCATTCTACCCCTCGTGTCCAGCATTCTGAACCCGTGTCCAGCATTCTGCCCCGTCTCTCACAGTCTGCCCCCGTGTCCAGCATTCTGCCCCCGTGTCCAGCATTCTGCCCCCGTGTCCAGCATTCTGCCCCTGTGTCCAGCATACTGCCCCGTCTCTCACAGTCTGCCCCCGTGTCCAGCATTCTGCCCCGTGTCTCACAGTCTGCCCCCGTGTCTAGCATTCTGCCCCCGTGTCCAGCATTCTGCCCCCGTGTCCAGCATTCTGCCCCCGTGTCTCACAGTCTGCCCCCCGTGTCTCAGTCTGCCCCCCGTGTCTAAAATTCTGCCCCGTGTCCAGCATTCTGCCCCCGTGTCCAGCATTCTGCCTCCGTGTCTAGCATTCTGCCCCCGTGTCTCACAGCCTGCCCCTTGTGTCCAGCATTCTGCCCCCGTGTCCAGCATTCTGCCCCGTGTCTCACAGTCTGCCCCCCGTGTCTAGCATTCTGCCCCCGTGTCCAGCATTCTGCCCCCGTGTCCAGCATTCTGCCCCCGTGTCTCACAGTCTGCCCCCCGTGTCTCATTCTGCCCCCCGTGTCTAAAATTCTGCCCCGTGTCCAGCATTCTGCCCCCGTGTCCAGCATTCTGCCTCCGTGTCTAGCATTCTGCCCCCGTGTCTCACAGCCTGCCCCTTGTGTCCAGCATTCTGCCCCCGTGTCTAACAGCGTGCCCCTTGTGTCCAGCATTTTGCCCCCGTGTCCAGCATTCTGCCCCTCATTTCAAACAACCTGCCCCTGTGTCCAACATTCTGCCCCATGTCCAGCATTCTCCATCGTGTCCAGCATTCTGCCTGTGTCCAGCATTCTGACCCCGTGTCCAGCATTCTGCCCCCGTGTCCAGCATTCTGCCCCCGTGTCCAGCATTCTGCCCCCCGTGTCTCACAGTCTGCCCCTCGTATCCGTCATTCTACCCCTCGTGTCCAGCATTCTGCCCCCGTGTCCAGCATTCTGCCCCCTCTCTCACAGTCTGACCCCCGTGTCCAGCATTCTGCCCCCGTGTCCAGCATTCTGCCCCCGTGTCCAGCATTCTGCCCCCCGTGTCTCACAGTCTGCCCCTCGTGTCCATCATTCTGCCCCTCGTGTCCAGCATTCTGCCCCTGTGTCCAGCATTCTGCCCCCGTCTCTCACCGTCTGCCCCCGTGTCCAGCATTCTGCCCTGTGTCCAGCATTCTGCCCCTCATTTCAAACAACCTGCCCCTGTGTGCAACATTCTGCCCCGTGTCCAGCATTTTCCCCCGTGTCCAGCATTCTGCCCGTGTCCAGCATTCTGCCCCCGTGTCCAGTATTCTGCCCCGTGTCCAGCATTCTGCCCCCCGTGTCTCACAGTCTGCCCCTCGTGTTCATCATTCTACCCCTCGTGTCCAGCATTTTGCCCCCGTGTCCAGCATTCTGCCCCCGTGTCCAGCATTCTGCCCCCGAGTCCAGCATTCAGCCCCAGTGTCCGGCATTCTGCCCCCCGTGTCCAGCATTCTGCCCCCGTGTCCAGCATTCTGCCCCCGTGTCCAGCATTCTGCCCCCGTGTCCAGCATTCTGCTCCCCGTGTCCAGCATTCTGCCCCCGTGTCCAGCATTCTGCCCCCGTGTCCAGCATTCTGCCCCAGTGTCCAGCATTCTTCCCCCGTCTCTCACAGTCTGCCCCCGTGTCCAGCATTCTGCCCCGTGTCCAGCATTCTGCCCCTCATTTCAAACAACCTGCCCCTGTGTCCAATATTCTGCCCCGTGTCCAGCATTCTCCCCCGTGTCCAGCATTCTGCCCGTGTCCAGCATTCTGCCCCCGTGTCCAGCATTCTGCCCCCGTGTCCAGCATTCTGCCCCCCGTGTCTCACAGTCTGCCCCTCGTGTTCATCATTCTACCCCTCGTGTCCAGCATTCTGCCCCCGTGTCCAGCATTCTGCCCCGTCTCTCACAGTCTGTCCCCGTCTCTCACAGTTTGCCCCCGTGTCCAGCATTCTGCCCCCGTGTCCAGCATTCTGCCCCCCGTGTCCCACAGTCTGCCCCTCGTGTCCATCATTCTGCCCCTCGTGTCCAGCATTCTGCCCCTCGTGTCCAGCATTCTGCCCCCGTCTCTCAGAGTCTGCCCCCGTGTCCAGCATTCTGCCCCGTGTCTCACAGCCTGCCCCCCGTGTCTAGCATTCTGCCCTCGTGTCTCACAGCGTGCCCCTTTTGTCCAGCATTCTGCCCCCGTGTCCAGCATTCTGCCCCTCATTTCAAACAACCTGCCCCTGTGTCCAACATTCTGCCCCGTGTCCAGCATTCTCGTCCGTGTCCAGCATTCTGCCCCCGTGTCCAGCATTCTGTCCCCGTGTCCAGCATTCTGCCCCCCGTGTCTCACAGTCTGCCCCTCGTGTCCATCATTCTACCCCTCGTGTCCAGCATTCTGAACCCGTGTCCAGCATTCTGCCCCGTCTCTCACAGTCTGCCCCCGTGTCCAGCATTCTGCCCCCGTGTCCAGCATTCTGCCCCCGTGTCCAGCATTCTGCTCCTGTGTCCAGCATACTGCCCCGTCTCTCACAGTCTGCCCCCGTGTCCAGCATTCTGCCCCGTGTCTCACAGTCTGCCCCCCGTGTCTAGCATTCTGCCCCCGTGTCCAGCATTCTGCCCCCGTGTCCAGCATTCTGCCCCCGTGTCTCACAGTCTGCCCCCCGTGTCTCAGTCTGCCCCCCGTGTCTAAAATTCTGCCCCATGTCCAGCATTCTGCCCCGTGTCCAGCATTCTGCCTCCGTGTCCAGCATTCTGCCCTCGTGTCCAGCATTCTGCCCCTCATGTCCAGCATTCTGGCCCCCGTGTCTCACAGCGTGCCCCTTGTGTCCAGCATTCTGCCCCCGTGTCCAGCATTCTGCCCCTCATTTCAAACAACCTGCCCCTGTGTCCAACATTCTGCCCCGTGTCCAGCATTCTCCCCCGTGTCCAGCATTCTGCCCGTGTCCAGTATTCTGCCCCCGTGTCCAGCATTCTGCCCCCGTGTCCAGCATTCTGCCCCCCGTGTCTCACAGTCTGCCCCTCGTGTTCATCATTCTACCCCTCGTGTCCAGCATTCTGCCCCCGTGTCCAGCATTCTGCCCCGTCTCTCACAGTCTGCCCCCGTGTCCAGCATTCTGCCCCCGTGTCCAGCATTCTGCCCCCCGTGTCTCACAGTCTGCCCCTCGTGTCCATCATTCTGCCCCCGTGTCCAGCATTCTGCCCCGTCTCTCACAGTCTGCCCCCGTGTCCAGCATTCTTCCCCATGTCTCACTGTCTGCCCCCCGTGTCTAGCATTCTGCCCCCGTGTCCAGCATTCTGCCCCCGTGTCCAGCATTCTGACCCCGTGTCCAGCATTCTGCCCCCGTGTCTCACAGTCTGCCCCCCGTGTCTAGCATTCTGCCCCCGTGTCCAGCATTCTGCCCCCGTGTCCAGCATTCTGCCCCCGTGTCCAGCATTCTGCCCCGTGTCCAGCATTCTGCCCCCAGTGTCCAGCATTCTGCCCTCGTGTCCAGCATTCTGCCCCAGTGTCCAGCACTCTGCCCCCCGTGTCTCACAGTCTGCCCCTCGTATCCATCATTCTACCCCTCGTGTCCAGCATTCTGCCCCCGTGTCCAGCATTCTGCCCCGTCTCTCACAGTCTGCCCCCGTGTCCAGAATTCTGCCCCCGTGTCCAGCATTCTGCCCCCGTGTCTCACAGTCTGCCCCTCGTGTCCATCATTCTGCCCCTCGTGTCCAGCATTCTGCCCCCGTCTCTCACAGTCTGCCCCCGTGTCCAGCATTCTGCCCCGTGTCCAGCATTCTGCCCCCGTGTCCAGCATTCTGCCCCCGTGTCCAGCATTCTGCCCCCATGTCCAGCATTCTGCCCCCGTGTCCAGCATTCTGCCCCCCGTGTCTCACAGTCTGCCCCTCGTGTCTCACAGTCTGCCCCTCGTGTCCAGCATTCTGCCCCCGTGTCCAGCATTCTGCCCCATCTCTCAGTCTGCCCCCGTGTCCAGCATTCTGCCCCCATGTCCAGCATTCTGCCCCCGTGTCCAGCATTCTGCCCCCCGTGTCTCACAGACTGCCCCTCGTGTCCATCATTCTGCCCCTCGTGTCCAGCATTCTGCCCCCGTGTCCAGCAATCTGCCCCCGTCTCTCACAGTCTGCCCCCGTGTCCAGCATTCTGCCCCGTGTCTCACAGTCTGCCCCCCGTGTCTAGCATTCTGCCCCCGTGTCTCACAGCCTGCCCCTTGTGTCCAGCATTCTGCCCCCATGTCTCACAGCGTGCCCCTTGTGTCCAGCATTCTGCCCCCGTGTCCAGCATTCTGCCCCTCATTTCAAACAACCTACCCCTGTGTCCAACATTCTGCCCCATGTCCAGCATTCTGCCCCCGTGTCTCACAGTCTGCCCCTCATGTCCAGCATTCTGCCCCCGTGTCCAGCATTCCGCCCCCACGTGTCCAGCATTCTGCCCCCCGTGTCCAGCATTCTGCTCCCATGTCTCACAGTCTGCCCATCGTGTCCAGCATTCTGCCCCCATGTCTCACAGTCTGCCCATCGTGTCCAGTATTCTACCCCTCGTGTCCAGCATTCTGCCCCCGTGTCCAGCATTCTACCCCCGTGTCCAGCATTCTGCCCCCCGTGTCCAGCATTCTGCCCCCGTGTCCAGCATTCTGCCCCCGTGTCCAGCATTCTGCCCCCGTGTCCAGCATTCTGCCCCCCGTGTCCAGCATTCTGCCCCCGTGTCCAGCATTCTGCCCTCGTGTCCAGCATTCTGCCCCAGTGTCCAGCATTCTGCCCCCGTCTCTCACAGTCTGCCCCTCGTGTCCATCATTCTGCCCCTCGTGTCCAGCAATCTGCCCCCGTGTCCAGCATTCTGACCGTGTCCAGTATTCTGCCCCCGTGTCCAGCATTCTGCCCCCCGTGTCTCACAGTCTGCCCCTCGTGTTCATCATTCTACCCCTCGTGTCCAGCATTCTGCCCCCGTGTCCAGCATTCTACCCCCGTGTCCAGCATTCTGCCCCCCGTGTCCAGCATTCTGCCCCCGTGTCCAGCATTCTGCCCCCGTGTCCAGCATTCTGCCCCCGTGTCCAGCATTCTGCCCCCCGTGTCCAGCATTCTGCCCCCGTGTCCAGCATTCTGCCCTCGTGTCCAGCATTCTGCCCCAGTGTCCAGCATTCTGCCCCCGTCTCTCACAGTCTGCCCCTCGTGTCCATCATTCTGCCCCTCGTGTCCAGCAATCTGCCCCCGTGTCCAGCATTCTGCCCCCGTCTCTCACAGTCTGCCCCCGTGTCCAGCATTCTGCCCCGTGTCTCACAGTCTGCCCCCCGTGTCTAGCATTCTGCCCCCGTGTCTCACAGCCTGCCCCTTGTGTCCAGCATTCTGCCCCCGTGTCTCACAGCGTGCCCCTTGTGTCCAGCATTTTGCCCCCGTGTCCAGCATTCTGCCCCTCATTTCAAACAACCTGCCCCTGTGTCCAACATTCTGCTCCATGTCCAGCATTCTCCATCTTGTCCAGCATTCTACCTGTGTCCAGCATTCTGCCCCCGTGTCCAGCATTCTGCCCCTGTGTCCAGCATTCTGCCCCCGTGTCCAGCATTCTGCCCCCCGTGTCTCACAGTCTGCCCCTCGTATCCATCATTCTACCCCTCGTGTCCAGCATTCTGCCCCCGTGTCCAGCATTCTGCCCCGTCTCTCACAGTCTGCCCCCCGTGTCCAGCATTCTGCCCCCGTGTCCAGCATTGTGCCCCCGTTTCCAGCATTCTGCCCCCCGTGTCTCACAGTCTGCCCCTCGTGTCCATCATTCTGCCCCTCGTGTCCAGCATTCTGCCCCTGTGTCCAGCATTCTGCCCCCGTCTCTCACCGTCTGCCCCCGTGTCCAGCATTCTGCCCTGTGTCCAGCATTCTGCCCCTCATTTCAAACAACCTGCCCCTGTGTGCAACATTCTGCCCCGTGTCCAGCATTTTCTCCCGTGTCCAGCATTCTGCCCCCGTGTCCAGTATTCTGCCCCCGTGTCCAGCATTCTGCCCCCCGTGCCTCACAGTCTGCCCCTCGTGTTCATCATTCTACCCCTCGTGTCCAGCATTTTGCCCCCGTGTCCAGCATTCTGCCCCCGTGTCCAGCATTCTGCCCCCGTGTCCAGCATTCTGCCCCCGTGTCCAGCATTCTGCCCCAGTGTCCAGCATTCTGCCCCCCGTGTCCAGCATTCTGCCCCCGTGTCCAGCATTCTGCCCCCGTGTCCAGCATTCTGCCCCAGTGTCCAGCATGCTGCCCCCCGTGTCCAGCATTCTGCCCCCGTGTCCAGCATTCTGCCCCCGTGTCCAGCATTCTGCTCCCCTTGTCCAGCATTCTGCCCCCGTGTCCAGCATTCTGCCCCAGTGTCCAGCATTCTTCCCCCGTCTCTCACAGTCTGCCCCCGTGTCCAGCATTCTGCCCCTCATTTCAAACAACCTGCCCCTGTGTCCAACATTCTGCCCCGTGTCCAGCATTCTCCCCGTGTCCAGCATTCTGCCCGTGTCCAGCATTCTGCCCCCGTGTCCAGCATTCTGCCCCCGTGTCCAGCATTCTGTCCCCCGTGTCTCACAGTATGCCCCTCGTGTTCATCATTCTACCCCTCGTGTCCAGCATTCTGCCCCCGTGTCCAGCATTCTGCCCCGTCTCTCACAGTCTGTCCCCGTCTCTCACAGTCTGCCCCCGTGTCCAGCATTCTGCCCCCGTGTCCAGCATTCTGCCCCTGTGTCCAGCATTCTGCCCCCGTCTCTCACCGTCTGCCCCCGTGTCCAGCATTCTGCCGTGTCCAGCATTCTGCCCCTCATTTCAAACAACCTGCCCCTGTGTGCAACATTCTGCCCCGTGTCCAGCATTTTCCCCCGTGTCCAGCATTCTGCCCGTGTCCAGCATTCTGCCCCCGTGTCCAGTATTCTGCCCCCGTGTCCAGCATTCTGCCCCCCGTGTCTCACAGTCTGCCCCTCGTGTTCATCATTCTACCCCTCGTGTCCAGCATTTTGCCCCGTGTCCAGCATTCTGCCCCCGTGTCCAGCATTCTGCCCCCGTGTCCAGCATTCTGCCCCAGTGTCCAGCATTCTGCCCCCCGTGTCCAGCATTCTGCCCCCGTGTCCAGCATTCTGCCCCCGTGTCCAGCATTCTGCCCCCGTGTCCAGCATTCTGCTCCCCGTGTCCAGCATTCTGCCCCCGTGTCCAGCATTCTGCCCCAGTGTCCAGCATTCTTCCCCCGTCTCGCACAGTCTGCCCCCGTGTCCAGCATTCTGCCCCTCATTTCAAACAACCTGCCCCTGTGTCCAACATTCTGCCCCGTGTCCAGCATTCTCCCCGTGTCCAGCATTCTGCCCGTGTCCAGCATTCTGCCCCCGTGTCCAGCATTCTGTCCCCCGTGTCTCACAGTATGCCCCTCGTGTTCATCATTCTACCTCTCGTGTCCAGCATTCTGCCCCCGTGTCCAGCATTCTGCCCCGTCTCTCACAGTCTGTCCCCGTCTCTCACAGTCTGCCCCCGTGTCCAGCATTCTGCCCCTCATTTCAAACAACCTGCCCCTGTGTCCAACATTCTGCCCCGTGTCCAGCATTCTCCCCGTGTCCAGCATTCTGCCCGTGTCCAGCATTCTGCCCCCGTGTCCAGCATTCTGCCCCCGTGTCCAGCATTCTGTCCCCCGTGTCTCACAGTATGCCCCTCGTGTTCATCATTCTACCCCTCGTGTCCAGCATTCTGCCCCCGTGTCCAGCATTCTGCCCCGTCTCTCACAGTCTGTCCCCGTCTCTCACAGTCTGCCCCCGTGTCCAGCATTCTGCCCCCGTGTCCAGCATTCTGCCCCTGTGTCCAGCATTCTGTCCCCGTCTCTCACCGTCTGCCCCCGTGTCCAGCATTCTGCCCTGTGTCCAGCATTCTGCCCCTCATTTCAAACAACCTGCCCCTGTGTGCAACATTCTGCCCCGTGTCCAGCATTTTCCCCCGTGTCCAGCATTCTGCCCGTGTCCAGCATTCTGCCCCCGTGTCCAGTATTCTGCCCCGTGTCCAGCATTCTGCCCCCCGTGTCTCACAGTCTGCCCCTCGTGTTCATCATTCTACCCCTCGTGTCCAGCATTTTGCCCCCGTGTCCAGCATTCTGCCCCCGTGTCCAGCATTCTGCCCCCGAGTCCAGCATTCAGCCCCAGTGTCCGGCATTCTGCCCCCCGTGTCCAGCATTCTGCCCCCGTGTCCAGCATTCTGCCCCCGTGTCCAGCATTCTGCCCCCGTGTCCAGCATTCTGCTCCCCGTGTCCAGCATTCTGCCCCCGTGTCCAGCATTCTGCCCCCGTGTCCAGCATTCTGCCCCAGTGTCCAGCATTCTTCCCCCGTCTCTCACAGTCTGCCCCCGTGTCCAGCATTCTGCCCCGTGTCCAGCATTCTGCCCCTCATTTCAAACAACCTGCCCCTGTGTCCAACATTCTGCCCCGTGTCCAGCATTCTCCCCCGTGTCCAGCATTCTGCCCGTGTCCAGCATTCTGCCCCCGTGTCCAGCATTCTGCCCCCGTGTCCAGCATTCTGCCCCCCGTGTCTCACAGTCTGCCCCTCGTGTTCATCATTCTACCCCTCGTGTCCAGCATTCTGCCCCCGTGTCCAGCATTCTGCCCCGTCTCTCACAGTCTGTCCCCGTCTCTCACAGTTTGCCCCCGTGTCCAGCATTCTGCCCCCGTGTCCAGCATTCTGCCCCCCGTGTCCCACAGTCTGCCCCTCGTGTCCATCATTCTGCCCCTCGTGTCCAGCATTCTGCCCCTCGTGTCCAGCATTCTGCCCCCGTCTCTCAGAGTCTGCCCCCGTGTCCAGCATTCTGCCCCGTGTCTCACAGCCTGCCCCCCGTGTCTAGCATTCTGCCCTCGTGTCTCACAGCGTGCCCCTTGTGTCCAGCATTCTGCCCCCGTGTCCAGCATTCTGCCCCTCATTTCAAACAACCTGCCCCTGTGTCCAACATTCTGCCCCGTGTCCAGCATTCTCGTCCGTGTCCAGCATTCTGCCCCCGTGTCCAGCATTCTGTCCCCGTGTCCAGCATTCTGCCCCCCGTGTCTCACAGTCTGCCCCTCGTGTCCATCATTCTACCCCTCGTGTCCAGCATTCTGAACCCGTGTCCAGCATTCTGCCCCGTCTCTCACAGTCTGCCCCCGTGTCCAGCATTCTGCCCCCGTGTCCAGCATTCTGCCCCCGTGTCCAGCATTCTGCCCCTGTGTCCAGCATACTGCCCCGTCTCTCACAGTCTGCCCCCGTGTCCAGCATTCTGCCCCGTGTCTCACAGTCTGCCCCCCGTGTCTAGCATTCTGCCCCCGTGTCCAGCATTCTGCCCCCGTGTCCAGCATTCTGCCCCCGTGTCTCACAGTCTGCCCCCCGTGTCTCAGTCTGCCCCCCGTGTCTAAAATTCTGCCCCGTGTCCAGCATTCTGCCCCGTGTCCAGCATTCTGCCTCCGTGTCCAGCATTCTGCCCTCGTGTCCAGCATTCTGCCCCTCATGTCCAGCATTCTGGCCCCCGTGTCTCACAGCGTGCCCCTTGTGTCCAGCATTCTGCCCCCGTGTCCAGCATTCTGCCCCTCATTTCAAACAACCTGCCCCTGTGTCCAACATTCTGCCCCGTGTCCAGCATTCTCCCCCGTGTCCAGCATTCTGCCCGTGTCCAGTATTCTGCCCCCGTGTCCAGCATTCTGCCCCCGTGTCCAGCATTCTGCCCCCCGTGTCTCACAGTCTGCCCCTCGTGTTCATCATTCTACCCCTCGTGTCCAGCATTCTGCCCCCGTGTCCAGCATTCTGCCCCGTCTCTCACAGTCTGCCCCCGTGTCCAGCATTCTGCCCCCGTGTCCAGCATTCTGCCCCCCGTGTCTCACAGTCTGCCCCTCGTGTCCATCATTCTGCCCCCGTGTCCAGCATTCTGCCCCGTCTCTCACAGTCTGCCCCCGTGTCCAGCATTCTTCCCCATGTCTCACTGTCTGCCCCCCGTGTCTAGCATTCTGCCCCCGTGTCCAGCATTCTGCCCCCGTGTCCAGCATTCTGACCCCGTGTCCAGCATTCTGCCCCCGTGTCTCACAGTCTGCCCCCCGTGTCTAGCATTCTGCCCCCGTGTCCAGCATTCTGCCCCCGTGTCCAGCATTCTGCCCCCGTGTCCAGCATTCTGCCCCGTGTCCAGCATTCTGCCCCCAGTGTCCAGCATTCTGCCCTCGTGTCCAGCATTCTGCCCCAGTGTCCAGCACTCTGCCCCCCGTGTCTCACAGTCTGCCCCTCGTATCCATCATTCTACCCCTCGTGTCCAGCATTCTGCCCCCGTGTCCAGCATTCTGCCCCGTCTCTCACAGTCTGCCCCCCGTGTCCAGAATTCTGCCCCCGTGTCCAGCATTCTGCCCCCGTGTCTCACAGTCTGCCCCTCGTGTCCATCATTCTGCCCCTCGTGTCCAGCATTCTGCCCCCGTCTCTCACAGTCTGCCCCCGTGTCCAGCATTCTGCCCCGTGTCCAGCATTCTGCCCCCGTGTCCAGCATTCTGCCCCCGTGTCCAGCATTCTGCCCCCGTGTCCAGCATTCTGCCCCCCGTGTCTCACAGTCTGCCCCTCGTGTCTCACAGTCTGCCCCTCGTGTCCAGCATTCTGCCCCCGTGTCCAGCATTCTGCCCCATCTCTCAGTCTGCCCCCGTGTCCAGCATTCTGCCCCCATGTCCAGCATTCTGCCCCCGTGTCCAGCATTCTGCCCCCCGTGTCTCACAGACTGCCCCTCGTGTCCATCATTCTGCCCCTCGTGTCCAGCATTCTGCCCCCGTGTCCAGCAATCTGCCCCCGTCTCTCACAGTCTGCCCCCGTGTCCAGCATTCTGCCCCGTGTCTCACAGTCTGCCCCCCGTGTCTAGCATTCTGCCCCCGTGTCTCACAGCCTGCCCCTTGTGTCCAGCATTCTGCCCCCATGTCTCACAGCGTGCCCCTTGTGTCCAGCATTCTGCCCCCGTGTCCAGCATTCTGCCCCTCATTTCAAACAACCTACCCCTGTGTCCAACATTCTGCCCCATGTCCAGCATTCTGCCCCCGTGTCTCACAGTCTGCCCCTCATGTCCAGCATTCTGCCCCCGTGTCCAGCATTCCGCCCCCACGTGTCCAGCATTCTGCCCCCCGTGTCCAGCATTCTGCTCCCATGTCTCACAGTCTGCCCATCGTGTCCAGCATTCTGCCCCATGTCTCACAGTCTGCCCATCGTGTCCAGTATTCTGCCCCGTGTCCAGCATTCTGCCCCGTGTTCAGCATTCTCCCGTGTCCAGCATTCTGCCCCCGTGTCCAGCATTCTGCCCCCGTGTCCAGCATTCTGCCCCCCGTGTCTCACAGTCTGCCCCTCGTATCCATCATTCTACCCCTCGTGTCCAGCATTCTGCCCCCGTGTCCAGCATTCTGCCCCGTCTCTCACAGTCTGCCCCCCGTGTCCAGCATTCTGCCCCCGTGTCCAGCATTCTGCCCCCGTGTCCAGCATTCTGCCCCCCGTGTCTCACAGTCTGCCCCTCGTGTCCATCATTCTGCCCCTCGTGTCCAGCATTCTGCCCGTGTCCAGCATTCTGCCCCCGTCTCTCACAGTCTGCCCCCGTGTCCAGCATTCTGCCCCGTGTCCAGCATTCTGCCCCTCATTTCAAACAACCTGCCCCTGTGTGCAACATTCTGCCCCGTGTCCAGCATTTTCCTCCTTGTCCAGCATTCTGACCGTGTCCAGTATTCTGCCCCCGTGTCCAGCATTCTGCCCCCCGTGTCTCACAGTCTGCCCCTCGTGTTCATCATTCTACCCCTCGTGTCCAGCATTCTGCCCCCGTGTCCAGCATTCTACCCCCGTGTCCAGCATTCTGCCCCCCGTGTCCAGCATTCTGCCCCCGTGTCCAGCATTCTGCCCCCGTGTCCAGCATTCTGCCCCCGTGTCCAGCATTCTGCCCCCCGTGTCCAGCATTCTGCCCCCGTGTCCAGCATTCTGCCCACGTGTCCAGCATTCTGCCCCAGTGTCCAGCATTCTGCCCCCGTCTCTCACAGTCTGCCCCTCGTGTCCATCATTCTGCCCCTCGTGTCCAGCATTCTGCCCCCGTGTCCAGCATTCTGCCCCCGTCTCTCACAGTCTGCCCCCGTGTCCAGCATTCTGCCCCGTGTCTCACAGTCTGCCCCCCGTGTCTAGCATTCTGCCCCCGTGTCTCACAGCCTGCCCCTTGTGTCCAGCATTCTGCCCCCGTGTCTCACAGCGTGCCCCTTGTGTCCAGCATTTTGCCCCCGTGTCCAGCATTCTGCCCCTCATTTCAAACAACCTGCCCCTGTGTCCAACATTCTGCTCCATGTCCAGCATTCTCCATCTTGTCCAGCATTCTACCTGTGTCCAGCATTCTGCCCCCGTGTCCAGCATTCTGCCCCTGTGTCCAGCATTCTGCCCCCGTGTCCAGCATTCTGCCCCCCGTGTCTCACAGTCTGCCCCTCGTATCCATCATTCTACCCCTCGTGTCCAGCATTCTGCCCCCGTGTCCAGCATTCTGCCCCGTCTCTCACAGTCTGACCCCCGTGTCCAGCATTCTGCCCCCGTGTCCAGCATTGTGCCCCCGTTTCCAGCATTCTGCCCCCCGTGTCTCACAGTCTGCCCCTCGTGTCCATCATTCTGCCCCTCGTGTCCAGCATTCTGCCCCTGTGTCCAGCATTCTGCCCCCGTCTCTCACCGTCTGCCCCCGTGTCCAGCATTCTGCCCTGTGTCCAGCATTCTGCCCCTCATTTCAAACAACCTGCCCCTGTGTGCAACATTCTGCCCCGTGTCCAGCATTTTCTCCCGTGTCCAGCATTCTGCCCCCGTGTCCAGTATTCTGCCCCCGTGTCCAGCATTCTGCCCCCCGTGTCTCACAGTCTGCCCCCCGTGTCTAAAATTCTGCCCCGTGTCCAGCATTCTGCCCCGTGTCCAGCATTCTGCCTCCGTGTCCAGCATTCTGCCCTCGTGTCCAGCATTCTGCCCCTCATGTCCAGCATTCTGGCCCCCGTGTCTCACAGCGTGCCCCTTGTGTCCAGCATTCTGCCCCCGTGTCCAGCATTCTGCCCCTCATTTCAAACAACCTGCCCCTGTGTCCAACATTCTGCCCCGTGTCCAGCATTCTCCCCCGTGTCCAGCATTCTGCCCGTGTCCAGTATTCTGCCCCCGTGTCCAGCATTCTGCCCCCGTGTCCAGCATTCTGCCCCCCGTGTCTCACAGTCTGCCCCTCGTGTTCATCATTCTACCCCTCGTGTCCAGCATTCTGCCCCCGTGTCCAGCATTCTGCCCCGTCTCTCACAGTCTGCCCCCGTGTCCAGCATTCTGCCCCCGTGTCCAGCATTCTGCCCCCCGTGTCTCACAGTCTGCCCCTCGTGTCCATCATTCTGCCCCCGTGTCCAGCATTCTGCCCCGTCTCTCACAGTCTGCCCCCGTGTCCAGCATTCTTCCCCATGTCTCACTGTCTGCCCCCCGTGTCTAGCATTCTGCCCCCGTGTCCAGCATTCTGCCCCCGTGTCCAGCATTCTGACCCCGTGTCCAGCATTCTGCCCCCGTGTCTCACAGTCTGCCCCCCGTGTCTAGCATTCTGCCCCCGTGTCCAGCATTCTGCCCCCGTGTCCAGCATTCTGCCCCCGTGTCCAGCATTCTGCCCCGTGTCCAGCATTCTGCCCCCAGTGTCCAGCATTCTGCCCTCGTGTCCAGCATTCTGCCCCAGTGTCCAGCACTCTGCCCCCCGTGTCTCACAGTCTGCCCCTCGTATCCATCATTCTACCCCTCGTGTCCAGCATTCTGCCCCCGTGTCCAGCATTCTGCCCCGTCTCTCACAGTCTGCCCCCCGTGTCCAGAATTCTGCCCCCGTGTCCAGCATTCTGCCCCCGTGTCTCACAGTCTGCCCCTCGTGTCCATCATTCTGCCCCTCGTGTCCAGCATTCTGCCCCCGTCTCTCACAGTCTGCCCCCGTGTCCAGCATTCTGCCCCGTGTCCAGCATTCTGCCCCCGTGTCCAGCATTCTGCCCCCGTGTCCAGCATTCTGCCCCCGTGTCCAGCATTCTGCCCCCCGTGTCTCACAGTCTGCCCCTCGTGTCTCACAGTCTGCCCCTCGTGTCCAGCATTCTGCCCCCGTGTCCAGCATTCTGCCCCATCTCTCAGTCTGCCCCCGTGTCCAGCATTCTGCCCCCATGTCCAGCATTCTGCCCCCGTGTCCAGCATTCTGCCCCCCGTGTCTCACAGACTGCCCCTCGTGTCCATCATTCTGCCCCTCGTGTCCAGCATTCTGCCCCCGTGTCCAGCAATCTGCCCCCGTCTCTCACAGTCTGCCCCCGTGTCCAGCATTCTGCCCCGTGTCTCACAGTCTGCCCCCCGTGTCTAGCATTCTGCCCCCGTGTCTCACAGCCTGCCCCTTGTGTCCAGCATTCTGCCCCCATGTCTCACAGCGTGCCCCTTGTGTCCAGCATTCTGCCCCCGTGTCCAGCATTCTGCCCCTCATTTCAAACAACCTACCCCTGTGTCCAACATTCTGCCCCATGTCCAGCATTCTGCCCCCGTGTCTCACAGTCTGCCCCTCATGTCCAGCATTCTGCCCCCGTGTCCAGCATTCCGCCCCCACGTGTCCAGCATTCTGCCCCCCGTGTCCAGCATTCTGCTCCCATGTCTCACAGTCTGCCCATCGTGTCCAGCATTCTGCCCCATGTCTCACAGTCTGCCCATCGTGTCCAGTATTCTGCCCCGTGTCCAGCATTCTGCCCCGTGTTCAGCATTCTCCCGTGTCCAGCATTCTGCCCCCGTGTCCAGCATTCTGCCCCCGTGTCCAGCATTCTGCCCCCCGTGTCTCACAGTCTGCCCCTCGTATCCATCATTCTACCCCTCGTGTCCAGCATTCTGCCCCCGTGTCCAGCATTCTGCCCCGTCTCTCACAGTCTGCCCCCCGTGTCCAGCATTCTGCCCCCGTGTCCAGCATTCTGCCCCCGTGTCCAGCATTCTGCCCCCCGTGTCTCACAGTCTGCCCCTCGTGTCCATCATTCTGCCCCTCGTGTCCAGCATTCTGCCCGTGTCCAGCATTCTGCCCCCGTCTCTCACAGTCTGCCCCCGTGTCCAGCATTCTGCCCCGTGTCCAGCATTCTGCCCCTCATTTCAAACAACCTGCCCCTGTGTGCAACATTCTGCCCCGTGTCCAGCATTTTCCTCCTTGTCCAGCATTCTGACCGTGTCCAGTATTCTGCCCCCGTGTCCAGCATTCTGCCCCCCGTGTCTCACAGTCTGCCCCTCGTGTTCATCATTCTACCCCTCGTGTCCAGCATTCTGCCCCCGTGTCCAGCATTCTACCCCCGTGTCCAGCATTCTGCCCCCCGTGTCCAGCATTCTGCCCCCGTGTCCAGCATTCTGCCCCCGTGTCCAGCATTCTGCCCCCGTGTCCAGCATTCTGCCCCCCGTGTCCAGCATTCTGCCCCCGTGTCCAGCATTCTGCCCTCGTGTCCAGCATTCTGCCCCAGTGTCCAGCATTCTGCCCCCGTCTCTCACAGTCTGCCCCTCGTGTCCATCATTCTGCCCCTCGTGTCCAGCATTCTGCCCCCGTGTCCAGCATTCTGCCCCCGTCTCTCACAGTCTGCCCCCGTGTCCAGCATTCTGCCCCGTGTCTCACAGTCTGCCCCCCGTGTCTAGCATTCTGCCCCCGTGTCTCACAGCCTGCCCCTTGTGTCCAGCATTCTGCCCCCGTGTCTCACAGCGTGCCCCTTGTGTCCAGCATTTTGCCCCCGTGTCCAGCATTCTGCCCCTCATTTCAAACAACCTGCCCCTGTGTCCAACATTCTGCTCCATGTCCAGCATTCTCCATCTTGTCCAGCATTCTACCTGTGTCCAGCATTCTGCCCCCGTGTCCAGCATTCTGCCCCTGTGTCCAGCATTCTGCCCCCGTGTCCAGCATTCTGCCCCCCGTGTCTCACAGTCTGCCCCTCGTATCCATCATTCTACCCCTCGTGTCCAGCATTCTGCCCCCGTGTCCAGCATTCTGCCCCGTCTCTCACAGTCTGACCCCCGTGTCCAGCATTCTGCCCCCGTGTCCAGCATTGTGCCCCCGTTTCCAGCATTCTGCCCCCCGTGTCTCACAGTCTGCCCCTCGTGTCCATCATTCTGCCCCTCGTGTCCAGCATTCTGCCCCTGTGTCCAGCATTCTGCCCCCGTCTCTCACCGTCTGCCCCCGTGTCCAGCATTCTGCCCTGTGTCCAGCATTCTGCCCCTCATTTCAAACAACCTGCCCCTGTGTGCAACATTCTGCCCCGTGTCCAGCATTTTCTCCCGTGTCCAGCATTCTGCCCCCGTGTCCAGTATTCTGCCCCCGTGTCCAGCATTCTGCCCCCCGTGTCTCACAGTCTGCCCCTCGTGTTCATCATTCTACCCCTCGTGTCCAGCATTTTGCCCCCGTGTCCAGCATTCTGCCCCCGTGTCCAGCATTCTGCCCCCGTGTCCAGCATTCTGCCCCCGTGTCCAGCATTCTGCCCCAGTGTCCAGCATTCTGCCCCCCGTGTCCAGCATTCTGCCCCCGTGTCCAGCATTCTGCCCCCGTGTCCAGCATTCTGCCCCAGTGTCCAGCATTCTGCCCCCCGTGTCCAGCATTCTGCCCCCGTGTCCAGCATTCTGCCCCCGTGTCCAGCATTCTGCTCCCCTTGTCCAGCATTCTGCCCCCGTGTCCAGCATTCTGCCCCAGTGTCCAGCATTCTTCCCCCGTCTCTCACAGTCTGCCCCCGTGTCCAGCATTCTGCCCCTCATTTCAAACAACCTGCCCCTGTGTCCAACATTCTGCCCCGTGTCCAGCATTCTCCCCGTGTCCAGCATTCTGCCCGTGTCCAGCATTCTGCCCCCGTGTCCAGCATTCTGCCCCCGTGTCCAGCATTCTGTCCCCCGTGTCTCACAGTATGCCCCTCGTGTTCATCATTCTACCCCTCGTGTCCAGCATTCTGCCCCCGTGTCCAGCATTCTGCCCCGTCTCTCACAGTCTGTCCCCGTCTCTCACAGTCTGCCCCCGTGTCCAGCATTCTGCCCCCGTGTCCAGCATTCTGCCCCTGTGTCCAGCATTCTGCCCCCGCATTTTCCCCCGTGTCCAGCATTCTGCCCGTGTCCAGCATTCTGCCCCCGTGTCCAGTATTCTGCCCCCGTGTCCAGCATTCTGCCCCCCGTGTCTCAGTCTGCCCCTCGTGTTCATCATTCTACCCCTCGTGTCCAGCATTTTGCCCCGTGTCCAGCATTCTGCCCCCGTGTCCAGCATTCTGCCCCCGTGTCCAGCATTCTGCCCCCGTGTCCAGCATTCTGCCCCAGTGTCCAGCATTCTGCCCCCCGTGTCCAGCATTCTGCCCCCGTGTCCAGCATTCTGCCCCCGTGTCCAGCATTCTGCCCCCGTGTCCAGCATTCTGCTCCCCGTGTCCAGCATTCTGCCCCCGTGTCCAGCATTCTGCCCCAGTGTCCAGCATTCTTCCCCCGTCTCGCACAGTCTGCCCCCGTGTCCAGCATTCTGCCCCTCATTTCAAACAACCTGCCCCTGTGTCCAACATTCTGCCCCGTGTCCAGCATTCTCCCCGTGTCCAGCATTCTGCCCGTGTCCAGCATTCTGCCCCCGTGTCCAGCATTCTGTCCCCCGTGTCTCACAGTATGCCCCTCGTGTTCATCATTCTACCTCTCGTGTCCAGCATTCTGCCCCCGTGTCCAGCATTCTGCCCCGTCTCTCACAGTCTGTCCCCGTCTCTCACAGTCTGCCCCCGTGTCCAGCATTCTGCCCCTCATTTCAAACAACCTGCCCCTGTGTCCAACATTCTGCCCCGTGTCCAGCATTCTCCCCGTGTCCAGCATTCTGCCCGTGTCCAGCATTCTGCCCCCGTGTCCAGCATTCTGCCCCCGTGTCCAGCATTCTGTCCCCCGTGTCTCACAGTATGCCCCTCGTGTTCATCATTCTATCCCTCGTGTCCAGCATTCTGCCCCCGTGTCCAGCATTCTGCCCCGTCTCTCACAGTCTGTCCCCGTCTCTCACAGTCTGCCCCCGTGTCCAGCATTCTGCCCCCGTGTCCAGCATTCTGCCCCTGTGTCCAGCATTCTGTCCCCGTCTCTCACCGTCTGCCCCCGTGTCCAGCATTCTGCCCTGTGTCCAGCATTCTGCCCCTCATTTCAAACAACCTGCCCCTGTGTGCAACATTCTGCCCCGTGTCCAGCATTTTCCCCCGTGTCCAGCATTCTGCCCGTGTCCAGCATTCTGCCCCCGTGTCCAGTATTCTGCCCCCGTGTCCAGCATTCTGCCCCCCGTGTCTCACAGTCTGCCCCTCGTGTTCATCATTCTACCCCTCGTGTCCAGCATTTTGCCCTCGTGTCCAGCATTCTGCCCCCGTGTCCAGCATTCTGCCCCCGTGTCCAGCATTCTGCCCCCGTGTCCAGCATTCTGCCCCAGTGTCCAGCATTCTGCCCCCCGTGTCCAGCATTCTGCCCCCGTGTCCAGCATTCTGCCCCCGTGTCCAGCATTCTGCCCCCGTGTCCAGCATTCTGCTCCCCGTGTCCAGCATTCTGCCCCCGTGTCCAGCATTCTGCCTCAGTGTCCAGCATTCTTCCCCCGTCTCTCACAGTCTGCCCCCGTGTCCAGCATTCTGCCCCTCATTTCAAACAACCTGCCCCTGTGTCCAACATTCTGCCCCGTGTCCAGCATTCTCCCCGTGTCCAGCATTCTGCCCGTGTCCAGCATTCTGCCCCTGTGTCCAGCATTCTGCCCCCGTGTCCAGCATTCTGTCCCCCGTGTCTCACAGTATGCCCCTCGTGTTCATCATTCTACCCCTCGTGTCCAGCATTCTGCCCCCGTGTCCAGCATTCTGCCCCGTCTCTCACAGTCTGTCCCCGTCTCTCACAGTCTGCCCCCGTGTCCAGCATTCTGCCCCCGTGTCCAGCATTCTGCCCCCCGTGTCTCAGTCTGCCCCTCGTGTCCATCATTCTGCCCCTCGTGTCCAGCATTCTGCCCCCGTGTCCAGCATTCTGCCCCCGTCTCTCACAGTCTGCCCCCGTGTCCAGCATTCTGCCCCGTGTCTCACAGCCTGCCCCCCGTGTCTAGCATTCTGCCCCCGTGTCTCACAGCGTGCCCCTTGTGTCCAGCATTCTGCCCCCGTGTCCAGCATTCTGCCCCTCATTTCAAACAACCTGCCCCTGTGTCCAACATTCTGCCCCGTGTCCAGCATTCTCGTCCGTGTCCAGCATTCTGCCCCCGT
The DNA here is from genome assembly GCF_032444005.1 of Ranitomeya imitator. Lineage (NCBI taxonomy): Eukaryota > Metazoa > Chordata > Amphibia > Anura > Dendrobatidae > Ranitomeya > Ranitomeya imitator. The sequence continues at coordinate 152,574,594 of NC_091283.1, read as the reverse complement.
GTCCAGCATTCTGCCCCCGTGTCCAGCATTCTGCCCCCCGTGTCTCACAGTCTGCCCCTCGTGTCCATCATTCTACCCCTCGTGTCCAGCATTCTGACCCCGTGTCCAGCATTCTGCCCCGTCTCTCACAGTCTGCCCCCGTGTTCAGCATTCTGCCCCGTGTCCAGCATTCTGCCCCCGTGTCCAGCATTCTGCCCCCGTGTCTCACAGTCTGCCCCTCGTGTCCATCATTCTGCCCCCGTGTCCAGCATTCTGCCCCTGTGTCCAGCATACTGCCCCGTCTCTCACAGTCTGCCCCCGTGTCCAGCATTCTGCCCCGTGTCTCACAGTCTGCCCCCCGTGTCTAGCATTCTGCCCCCGTGTCCAGCATTCTGCCCCCGTGTCCAGCATTCTGCCCCCGTGTCTCACAGTCTGCCCCCCGTGTCTCACAGTCTGCCCCCGTGTCTAAAATTCTGCCCCCGTGTCCAGCATTCTGCCCCCGTGTCCAGCATTCTGCCCCCGTGTCCAGCATTCTGCCCTCGTGTCCAGCATTCTGGCCCCCGTGTCTCACAGCGTGCCCCTTGTGTCCAGCATTCTGCCCCCGTGTCCAGCATTCTGCCCCTCATTTCAAACAACCTGCCCCTGTGTCCAACATTCTGCCCCGTGTCCAGCATTCTCCCCCGTGTCCAGCATTCTGCCCGTGTCCAGCATTCTGCCCCCGTGTCCAGCATTCTGCCCCCGTGTCCAGCATTCTGCCCCCGTGTCCAGCATTCTGCCCCCCGTGTCTCACAGTCTGCCCCTCGTGTCCATCATTCTACCCCTCGTGTCCAGCATTCTGCCCCCGTGTCCAGCATTCTGCCCCGTCTCTCACAGTCTGCCCCCGTGTCCAGCATTCTGCCCCCGTGTCCAGCATTCTGCCTCCCGTGTCTCACAGTCTGCCCCTCGTGTCCATCATTCTGCCCCCGTGTCCAGCATTCTGCCCCGTCTCTCACAGTCTGCCCCCGTGTCCAGCATTCTGCCCCATGTGTCACAGTCTGCCCCCCGTGTCTAGCATTCTGCCCCCGTGTCCAGCATTCTGCCCCCGTGTCCAGCATTCTGACCCCGTGTCCAGCATTCTGCCCCCGTGTCTCACAGTCTGCCCCCCGTGTCTAGCATTCTGCCCCCGTGTCCAGCATTCTGCCCCCGTGTCCAGCATTCTGCCTCCGTGTCCAGCATTCTGCCCTCGTGTCCAGCATTCTGCCCCTCATGTCCAGCATTCTGCCCCCCGTGTCCAGCATTCCGCCCCCGTGTCCAGCATTCTGCCCTCGTGTCCAGCATTCTGCCCCTCATGTCCAGCATTCTGCCCCCCGTGTCCAGCATTCCGCCCCCCCGTGTGCAGCATTCTGCCCCGTGTCCAGTATTCTGCCCCCGTGTCTCAGTCTGCCCCCAGTGTCCAGCATTCTGCCCATGTCTCACAGTCTGCCCCTCATGTCCAGCATTTTGCTCCCGTGTCCAGCATTCTGCCCCCGTATCCAGCATTCTGCCCCGTGTTTTACAGTCTGCCCCTCATGTCAAGCATTCTGCCCACGTGTCCAGCATTCTGCCCCCGTGTCTCACAGCCTGCCCCTTGTGTCCAGCATTCTGCCCCGTGTCCAGCATTATGCCCGTGTCCAGCATTCTGTCCCTGTGTCCAGCATTCTGCCCCCGTGTCCAGCATTCTGCCCCGTGTCCAGCATTCTGCCCCCCGTGTCTCACAGTCTGCCCCTCGTGTCCAGCATTCTGCCCCCGTGTCCAGCATTCTGCCCCCGTCTCTCACAGTCTGCCCCCGTGTCCAGCATTCTGCCCCGTGTCTCACAGTCTGCCCCCCGTGTCCAGCATTCTGCCCCCGTGTCCAGCATTCTGCCCCGTGTCCAGCATTCTGCCCCCCGTGTCTCACAGTCTGCCCCTCGTGTCCATCATTCTGCCCCTCATGTCCAGCATTCTGCCCCCGTGTCCAGCATTCTTCCCCCGTCTCTCACAGTCTGCCCCCGTGTCCAGCATTCTGCCCCGTGTCTCACAGTTTGCCCCCCGTGTCCAGCATTCTGCCCCCGTGTCCAGCATTCTGCCCCGTGTCCAGCATTCTGCCCCTGTGTCCAGCATTCTGCCCCCGTGTCTCACAGTCTGCCCCTCATGTCCAGCATTCTGCCCCCCATGTCCAGCATTCCGCCCCCCCGTGTGCAGCATTCTGCCCCCCGTGTCCAGCATTCTGCCCCCCCATGTCCAGCATTCTGCCCCCCGTGTCCAGCATTCTGCCCCCGTGTCCAGCATTCTGCCCCCCCGTGTCCAGCATTCTGCCCCCGTGTGCAGCATTCTGCCCCCGTGTCTCACAGTCTGCCCCTCATGTCCAGCATTCTGCCCCCCCCCGTGTCCAGCATTCCGACCCCCGTGTGCAGCATTCTGCCCCCGTGTCCAGCATTCTGCCCCCATGTCTCACAGTCTGCCCATCGTGTCCAGCATTCTGCCCCCGTGTCCAGCATTCTGCCCCCAAGTCTAGCATTCTACCCCCGTGTCCAGCATTCTGCCCCCATGTCCAGCATTCTGCCCCCATGTCAAGCATTCTGCCAGTGTCCAGCATTCTGCCCCTGTGTCCAGCATTCTTCCCCCTTGTCTCACAGTCTGCCCCTCATGCCCAGCATTCTGCCCCCATGTCCAGCATTATGCCCCCGTGTCTCACAGTCTGCCCCTTGTGTCCAGCATTCTGCCCCGTGTCCAGCATTCTGCCCCGTGTCTCAGTCTGCCCCCAGTGTCCAGCATTCTGCCCGTGTCTCACAGTCTGCCCCTCATCTCCAGCATTCTGCCCCCGTGTCCAGCATTCTGCCCCAGTGTCCAGCATTCTGCCCCCGTGTCCAGCATTCTGCCCCCGTCTTTGACAGTCTGCCCTGGTGTCCAGCATTCTGCCCCGTGTCCAGCATTCTGCCCCGTGTCTTACAGTCTGCCCCCCGTGTCCAGCATTCTGCCCCCCGTGTCTCTCAGTCTGCCCCTCGTGTCCATCATTCTGCCCCTCGTGTCCATCATTCTGCCCCTCGTGTCCAGCATTCTGCCCCGTGTCCAGCATTCTGCCCCTCGTGTCGAGCATTTTGCCCGTGTCTCAGTCTGCTCCCGTGTACAGCATTCTGCCCCGTGTCTCACAGTCTGCCCCTCGTGTCCAGCATTCTGCCCCCGTATCCAGCATTCTGCCCCCGTGTCTCACAGTCTGCCCCTCGTGTCCAGCATTCTGCCCCCCGTGTCCAGCATCCTGCCCGTGTCTCACAGTCTGCCCCTCGTGTCCAGCATTCTGCCCCCGTATCCAGCATTCTGCCCCCGTGTCTCACAGTCTGCTCCTCGTGTCCAGCATTCTGCCCCCCGTGTCCAGCATCCTGCCCGTGTCTCAGTTTGCTCCCGTGTACAGCATTCTGCCCCGTGTCTCACAGTCTGCCCCTCGTGTCCAGCATTCTGCCCCCGTATCCAGCATTCTGCCCCCGTGTCTCACAGTCTGCCCCTCGTGTCCAGCATTCTGCCCCACTGTGTCCAGCATTCTTCCCCCCGTATCCAGCATTCTGCCCCGTGTCTCATAGTCTACCTCAGGCCCCCCGGATTGCCGCTCTCAATATAAAAAAAAAGTTCTTCTTACCTGGCCGCGCTCCTGCGGTAAAGCTCCCTCCACGCAGCTGAAGCGCGCACTCATGCTTCGGCTGAAGTCAGCTGCCAGCCTCTGATTGGCTGGCGGCTGTTAACTATTGATGTGCGGGATCGGGCCCGCACGTCAATAGTGTTAAACTGCCGCAGCGCCGCTAAGGGTCCGGTTTAGCCTGCTGGTAGGGGCCCAGTGAGCACATGAGACGAGTCCTGATGCGGGCCCCCTCTGCCCACTGGGCCCCATACGCCAGTCAGGGCAATAATGTCCTGATGGCGGCCCTGCATCTGTCACATGTGCTCAGTGTGAACCTGCTTTCATCTGTGAAGAGCAAAGGGCGCAAGTGGCGAATATTCCAATCCTGGTATTCTGTGGCAAATGCCAAGCATCCTGCATGGTGTTGGGCTGTGAGTACAACCCCCATCTGTGGACATCGGGCAATCAGACCATCCTCATGGAGTCAGTTTCTAACCGTTTGTGCAGACACATGCACATTTGTGGCCTGCTGAAGGTCATTTTGCAGGGCTCTGGCAGTGCTCCTTCTGTTTCTCTTTGCATAAAGGCTGAGGTTGCGGTCCTTCTGCTGGGTTGTTGCCCTCTTATGGCCCCCTCCACGTCTCCTGGTGTACTGGCCTGTCTCCCGGTAGCACCTCCAGCCTCTGGACACTACGCTGATAGACACAGCAAACCTTCTTGCCACAGCTCGCATTGATGTGCCATCCTGGATGAGCTGCACTACCCGAGTCACTTGTGTGGGTTGTAGAGTCTGTCTCATGCTACCACGAGTGTGACAGCACAACCAACATTCATAAGTGACCAAAACACAGCCAGAAAGCATTGGTACTGACATGTGGTCTGTGGTTCCCACCTGCAGAACCACTCCTTTATTGAGTGAGTCTTGATAATTGCCAATAATTTCGATCTGTTGTCTATTCCATTTGCACAACAACATGTGAAATTGATTGTCAAACAGTGTTGCTTCCTAAGTGGACAGTTTGATTTCACAGAAGTTTGATTTACTTGGAGTTATAGTCTGTTGTTTAAGTGCTCCCTTTATTTTTTGGAACAGTATATATATATATATATATATATATATATATATATATATATATATATATATATACCGTATATACGCGAGTATAAGCCGACCCGAGTATAAGCCGACCCCCCTAATTTTGCCACAAAAAACTGGGAAAACTTATTGACTCGAGTATAAGCCTAGGGTAGGAAATGCAGCAGCTACCGGTGAATTTCAAAAATAAAAATAGATACCAATAAAAGTAAAATTATATATATAATGCTCTGCACCGTTCATTATTGCCCCATAGATGTGCCATAGAAAGCTGTGCCCCATATTGAATGCTCTGCACCGTTCATTATTGCCCCATAGATGTGCCATAGAAAGCTGTACCCCATATACAATGCTCTGCACCGTTCATTTTTGTCCCATAGCTGTGCCATATAGTGCTCTGCACCGTTCATTATTGCCCCATAGATGTACCATGGAAAGTTGTGCCATATAGTGCTCTGCACTGTTCATTATTGCCCCATAGCCGTGCCATATAGTGCTCTGCACTGTTCATTATTTTCCCATAGCCGTGCCATATAGTGCTCTGCACTGTTCATTATTTCCCCATAGCTGTGCCATATAGTGCCCTGCACTGTTCATTATTTCCCCATAGTCGTGCCATATAGTGCTCTGCACTGTTCATTCTTGCCCCATAGCTGTGCCATATAGTGCTCTGCACCGTTCATTATTGCCCCATAGCTGTGCCATATAGTGCTCTGCACTGTTCATTATTGCCCCATAGCTGTGCCATACAGTGCTCTGCACCGTTCATTATTGCCCCATAGCTGTGCCATATAGTGCTCTGCACCGTTCAATATTGCCCCATAGCTGTGCCATATAGTGCTCTGCACCGTTCATTATTTCCCCATAGCTGTGCCATATAGTGCTCTGCACCGTTCATTATTGCCCCATAGCTGTGCCATATAGTGCTCTGCACCGTTCATTATTGCCCCATAGCTGTGCCATATAGTGCTCTGCACCGTTCATTATTGCCCCATAGCTGTGCCATATAGTGCTCTGCACCGTTCATTATTTCCCCATAGATGCTCCACATAAATCTGTGCCATTGCTGCTGCTATAAAAAAAAAATGCCTTACTCACCTCTTGCTTGCAGCTCCTCAGCGTCCGGTCCCGGCGTCTCTCCGCACTGACTGATCAGGCAGAGGGCGGCGCGCACACTATATGTGTCATCGCGCCCTCTGACCTGCACAGTCAGAGCGGAGAGACGCCGGGAAGATGGAGCGGCGCCCGGCGGCTGGAACGGGGATAGGTAAATATGCGATACTTACCTGGTCCCGGGGTCCGGCTCCTTCCCCCCGCACAGCTGGTCTTCGGTGCCGCAGCTTCTTCCTCTATCAGCGGTCACCGTTACCGCTGATTAGAGAAATGAATATGTGGCTCCACCCCTATGGGAGGTGGAGCCGCATATTCATTTCTCTAATGAGCGGTCCCACGTGACCGCTGAACAGGGGAAGAACTGCAGCACCGAAGACCGTGGGACAGGCGGGGAGCGCCAGGATCGCTGGAAGCAGGTAAGTATGCCTCAGCGCCCTCACCCGCCGACCCTGCCACCCACCTTGACTCGAGTATAAGCCGAGAGGGGCACTTTCAGCCCAAAAATTTGGGCTGAAAATCTCGGCTTATACTCGAGTATATACGGTGTATATATATATATACATATATACATATAGTACAGGCCAAAAGTTTGGACACACCTTCTCATTTAAAGATTTTTCTGTATTTTCATGACTATGAAAATTGTACATTCACACTGAAGGCATCAAAACTATGAATTAACACATGTGGAATTATATACTTAAAAAAGTGTGAAACAACTGAAATTATGTCTTATATTCTAGGTTCTTCAAAGTAGCCTCCTTTTGCTTTGATGACTGTGACTTTTGCACACTCTTGGCATTCTATTGATGAGCTTCAAGAGGTAGTCACCGGGAATGGTCTTCCTACAATCTTGAAGGAGTTCCCAGAGATGCTTAGCACTTGTTGGCCCTTTTGCCTTCACTCTGCGGTCCAGCTCACCCCAAACCATCTGGATTGGGTTCAGGTCTGGTGACTGTGGAGGCCAGGTCATCTGGTGTAGCACCCCATCACTCTCCTTCTTGGTCAAATAGCCCTTACACAGCCTAGAGGTGTGTTTGGGGAAATTGTCCTGTTTAAAAATAAATGATGGTTCAAGTAAACGCAAACTGGATGGAATAGCATGCCACTGCAAGATGCTGTGGTAGCCATGCTGGTTCAGTATGCCCATCAACCATCGTCAAGGTGGCCTGTCCAAATGTGAACACTTACCTAAGGCTAATGTCTGTATGCATGGGTGAATGTGGACACCTCTCTCAGTAAAGCCTACATATATGGGTTGGCCCGAACCAAATGTGATTAGATGTAATTAAAAAACACATGGTGAAGGGAGGAATGCTCAGTCAGTAAGCTAACATAGAAATGACAGAAAAACGACTGGCACATCCAAACTAGTGTGAATGGGTGCATACCAGGAGCAGCTACCTCCATATACAATATGCAAAAAAAGGTTGCACTCTATCGTGCCAAAGCATGTCAAATATGAAATAAATTAAATATGAATAGCAAAATGGCTTTTGAACATTAGGAAAAATATTTATGAGACGCTTTGTACAAAATTTGGCCAAATAGTGTGAGCCAAATGAGGCCACCTTGACGATGGTTGATGGGCTCACACTATTTGGCCAAATTTTGTGCAAAGCGTCTCATAAATATTTTTCCTAATGTTCAAAAGTCATTTTGCTATTCATATTTCATGTATTTCATATTCAACATGCTTTGGCACGATAGAGTGCAACTTTTTTTGTATATTGTATATGGAGGTAGCTGCTCCTGGTATGCACCTATTCACACTAGTTTGGATGTACCAGTCTTTTTTCTGTAATTTCAATTTTGAATAAATCCCTACTAGTGTCACCAGCAAAGCACCCCCACACCATCGCACCTCCTTTTCCATGCTTTATGGTGGGAACCAGGCATGTAGAGTCCATCAGTTCACCTTTTCTGCATTGCACAAAGACACGGTGGTTGGAACCAAAGATCTCAAATTTGTACTCATCAGACCAAAGTACAGATTTCCACTGGTCTAATGTCCATTCCTTGTGTTCTTTAGCCTAAACAAGTGTCTTCTGCTTGTTGCCTGTCCTTAGCAGTGTTTCCTAGCAGCTATTTTACCATGAAGTCTTGCTGCACAAAGTCTCTTCTTAACAATTATTGTAGATATGTGTCTGCTGCTAGAACTCTGTGTGGCATTGACCTGGTCTCTAATCTGAGCTGCTGTTAACCTGCGATTTCTGAGGCTGGTGACTCGGATAAACGTATCCTCAGAAGCAGAGGTGACTCTTGGTCTTCCTTTCCTGGAGGGGTCCTCATGTGAGCCAGTTTCTTTGTAGTGCTTGATGGTTTTTGCAACTGCACTTGGGGACAGTTTAAAAGTTTTCCCAATTTTTCGGACTGACTGACCTTCATTTCTTTAAGTAATGATGGCCACTCATTTTTCTTTGCTTATCTGCTTTTTTCATGCCATAATACAAATTCTAACAGTCTATTCAGTAGGTCTATCAGCTGTGTATCCACCAGACTTCTACTCAACACAACTGATGGTCCCAACCCCATTTTTAAGGCAAGAAATCTCACTTATTAAACCTGACAGGGCGCACCTGTGAGGTGAAAACCATGTCCGGAGACTACCTCTTGAAGCTAATCAAGAGAATGCCAATAGTGTGCAAAGCAGTCATCAAAGCAAAGGGTGGCTATTTTGAAGAACCTAGAATATAAGACATATTTTCAGTGGTTTCACACTTTTTTCTTAAGTATATAATTCCACATGTGTTAATTCATAGTTTTGATGCTTCAGTGTAAATTTACAATTGTCATAGTCATGAAAATACAGAAAAATCTTTAAATGAGGTGTGTCCAAACTTTTGGTCTGTACTGTGTATATAAATAAAACACAGTGGACTTATACCAGCAGATGACATGGCTCCCCATCCATCAATGATTGTGGAAACGTCCCACTATAACTTGGAAACCAAGGTCCCAGAGTCTGGAGGAAGAGTGGAGATGCCACAATCCAAGCTGCTTGAGGTCTAGTGTGAAGTTTCCACAATCAATGATGGTTTGCGGAGCCATGTCATCTGCTGGTATAGGTTCACTGTGTTTTATCAAGACCAAAATCTGCGCAGCCATCTACCAGGAAATTTTAGAGCACTTCATACTTCCCTCTGCCGACAAGTTTTTTGGAGATGGAAATGTCATTCTCCAGCAGGACTTGACACCTGTCGACACTGCCAAAAGTACCAATACCTGGTGTAAAAACAACAGTATCACTGTGCTTGATTGGCCAGCAAACTCGCCTGACCTTAACCCCGAGCCCTCAGAGAATCTATGGTGTATTGTCAAAAGGAAGATGAGAGCCACCAGACCGAACAATGCAGATTAGCTGAATGCTGCTATCAAAGCAACCTGGGCTTCCATAACACCTCAGCAGTGCCACAGGCTGATCGCCTCCATGCCACGCCGCATTGATGCAGTAATTGATGACAAAGGAGCCCCGACCAAGTATAGAGTGAATTTACTGAATATACATTTCAGTAGGCCAACATTTCAGATTTTAAAATATTTTTTTCAAGCTGGTTTTGTAAAGTATTCTAATTTATTGAGATAATGACTTTTGCATTTTAATTGGCTGTAAGCCATAATCATCAACATTAACAGAAATAAAAACTTGAAATAGATCACTCTGTAATGACTATATATAATATGTGAATTTAACTTTTTGTATTGATGAACTGAAATAAATTAACTTTTTGATGATATTCTAATTTTGTGAGATGCACCTGTATATACATATCCAGTTGTGCTCAAAACTGTACACACCCAGGGAGAATTTTTGCTTTTCTGGCCTTTTTTCAAAGAGTATGAATGATAACTGTTATGATCTGGTGGCCTAGGAGCAGCATGAGACGTACTCTGGAGAAGGTGGTACCTGTACTGACCGCAGACCCTGAACTTAACACCGAAACTAGAAGTAGCCGTGGGATGTACCTAACACTCCCTAGACACCTCGACACAGCCGGAGGACTAAATACCCCTAAAGATAGAAACGGGAAAACTATCTTGCCTCAGAGAAAATCCCCAAAGGATAGACAGCCCCCCACAAATATTGACTGTGAGAGGAGAGGGAAATGACATACGCAGACAGAAATCAGGATTTAGCAAAGGAGGCCATTCTAGCTAAAAAGAAAGAATAGGACAGAGTATTATGCGGCCAGTATTAAAACACTAGAAAATATCCACCACAGAAAATACAAAAACTCCACATCTGACTAAAGACATGGAGGGTATATCTGCATCTCCAGAGATTACAGCTTGGCTGAAAAAATCCTTACACAGACAAAGCTGGACAAGACAAAACATGGAAATGCACTGAACTATAAAGCCCACAGCAAGTGGACTGCAAAAACAAAGCCAGAACTTATCTTTGTTGAAATGAACAGCAAAACAGGAGAGACCAGGCAGGGATGTGAATCCTCCAAAAACAATGGACAACTGGCGCTGACTAAAGAATCAAGCCAGACTAAATAGCCCAGTCCAAATTGCAATGAGTGGACACACCTGATGAATGCTGCGATCCAAAGACAGCAGCACTACCACTCATAACCACCGGAGGGAGCCCAAGAGCAGAATTCACAACAGATAACACCAAAACTTTTTCTCCACTTTTTTAGAGGTTGGGTGAAGCCATTTATTGTCATACTACTGTGTTTTCTCTTTTTAAATCATAATGACAACCCAAAACATCCAAATGACCCTGATCAAAAGTTCACATACCCCATTTCTTAATACCGTGTACTGCTCCCTCTAGCCTCAATGACAGCTTGAAGTCTTTTGTGGTAGTTGTGGATGAGGTTCTTTATTTTCTCAGATGGTAAAGCTGCCCACTCTTCTTGGCAAAAAGCCTCTAGTTCCTGTTGTTCCTTACTGTCTAGCATGAACTGTGCGCTTAAGAGAAGAGTGCACAGATGGGGGAAACTATGGTGGCCTGTTAGAATGTTAACAACATTGTAGTGAAAAAAATATACCGTATACACTTGAGTATAAGCTGAGATTTTCAGCCTATTTTTGGGGGCTGAAAGTCCCCCTCTCGGCTTATACTCGAGTCATACCCAGGGGTCGGCAGGGGAGGAGGAGCGGGGGCTGTCTAATTATACTCACCTGCTCCTGGCGCTGTCCCCGCAGGTCCTTGGCTCCCGGCGCCCCAGCTTCTTCCTGTACTGAGCGGTCACATGGTACCGCTCATAACAGTAGTGAATATGCGGCTCCACCTCCCATAGGGGTGGAGCCGCATATTTATTACTGTAATGAGCGGTAACGGTGACCGCTCAGTACAGGAAGAAGCTGAGGTGCTGGGGAAGCAGGGACAGTACCGCGCCAGGAGCAGGTGAGTATAATGGGGAGGGGAGCGCTGCGCCATATTCACCTGCTCCTCGTTCTGGGCGCCGCTCCATCTTCAGCGTCTTCTGCAGTGATGCTAAGGTCAGAGGGCGCGGTGATGTGGTTAGTGCGCGCCCTATGCTTGAATGTCAGTGCAGAAGATGCTGAAGATGGAGCGGCCCCGGAACGAAGTCAGGTGAATATTGAAAGTGTCGGGGGCCTGAGTGACGGAGAGGTAAGTGATTTTTAATTTTTTTATCGCAGCAACAGCAAATGGGGCAAGTGTCTGTATGGAGCATCTTACGGGGCCATAACGTTTGTGCAGCTTTATATGGGGCAACTGTCTGTATGGGGCCATAATCAACGTTTGTGCAGCACTATATGGGGCAAGTGTCTTTATGGAGCATCTTATGGGGCCATAACGTTTGTGCAGCACCATATGGGGCAAGTGTCTGTATGGGGCATCTTATGGGGCCATAACATTTGTGCAGCACTATATGGGGCAAGTGTCTGTATGGGGCCATAATCAACATTTGTGCAGCACTATATGGGGCAAGTGTCTGTATGGGGCCATAATCAACGTTTGTGCAGCACTATATGGGGCAAGTGTCTGTATGGGGCATCTTATGGGGCCATAACATTTGTGCAGCACTATATGGGGCAAGTGTCTGTATGGGGCCATAATCAACATTTGTGCAGCACTATATGGGGCAAGTGTCTGTATGGGGCCATAATCAACGTTTGTGCGGCACTATATGGGGCAAGTGTCTGTATGGGGCCATAATCAACGTTTGTGCAGCACTATATGGGGCAAATATCTCTATGGAGCATCTTATGGGGCCATAATTAACGTTTGTGCAGCATTATATGGGGCAAATGTCTATGGAGTATCTTATGGGGCCATTACGTTTGTGCAGTACTATATGGGGCAAGTGTCTGTATGGGGCCATAATCAACATTTGTGCAGCACTATATGGGGCAAGTATCTGTATGGGGCCATAATCAACGTTTGTGCAGCACTATATGGGGCAAGTGTCTGTATGGGGCCATAATCAATGTTTGTGCAGCACTATATGGGGCAAATATCTTTATGGAGCATCTTATGGAGCCATAATTAACGTTTGTGGATCATTATATGGGGCAAGTGTCTGTATGGAGCATCTCATGGGGCTATAATCAAGGTTTGTGCAGCACTATATGGGGGAGAGGGACACACTGTTACACTACACTTGTTTTTTGTCTGGCTTTTTTGCTAGGTTCACTAAATGCTAAAACTGACCTGCCATTATGATTCTCCAGGTAACGAGTTCATAGACACCAAACATGTCTAGGTTCTCTTTTATCTAAGTGGTGAAAAAAAATTTCAAAATTTGCTAAAAAATAAATAAAATTGCGCAATTTTCCGATACCCGTAGCGTCTCCATTTTTCGTGATCTGGGGCTGGGTGAGGGCTTATTTTTTGTGTGCCAATCTGACGTTTTTAATTATACCACTTTTGTGCAGATACGTTCTTTTGATCGCCCGTTATTGCATTTTAATGCAATGTCACTGCCACCAAAAAACATAATTTTGGCGTTTTGATTTTTTTTCTCACAAAGCCGTTTAGCGATCAGGCTAATCTTTTTTTTATTGATAGATCGGGCGATTCTGAGGCGAAATGGAGGTGATTTGAACTTTAATATTTTTTTTATATATATTTTTAAACACATTTTCTTTTAATTTTGGCATGCTTCAATAGCCTCCATAGGAGGCTAGAAGCATGCACTACTTGATCGTCTCTGCTACATAGAGGTGATGCACAGATCACCTCTATGTAGCAGAATTACAGGCTTGCTATGAGTGCCGACCACAGGGTGACGCTCATAGCAATCTGCCATCAACAACCATAGAGGTCTCCAGGAGACCTCTGGATGTGATGGCAACGCACCAATGACCCCCTGATCACGTGACAGGGGTCAGCGGTGCAAATATTTCCGGCCGCGCGGCCGGCAGCACTTGTTAAATGCCGCTGTCAGACAGCGGCATTTAACAAGTTAATGGTCGCGGGCGGATCGCGATTCCGCTCACACCCATTGTGCGCACAGGTCAGCTGTTGAAAACAGCTGACATATCACGACTTTGAGGTGGCCTCACCGCCGGAGCCCACCTAAAAGCGGGGGATACTGCCAGCTGACGTAATATTCCGTCAGCTGGCAGAAAGGGGTTAAAATTTTGTTTTAAAATGAAAATAATGTTTCGACATTTCTGTCAATTTTCCAATATTTTCATTAACACAAAACAAATAGACCAAAAATGACCACTAACATAAAATGCAAATATATAAACCACTAACACAGAATACAATGTAACAAGTAATGGTGAACTGACTGAACAGAGAACTAGTGTGAACTGGTGCATAACCAAAAACAACTAACATAGCAAATAGAGAAATGGTTGCATTCAATTGTACTAAAGCAAGTGAATGTGAGATACATAGCATAATGGCTTGTGAAATCTATGAAAAAAACACATGAGATGCTTAGACCAAAATTTGGCCATAAATTACCAAGACATTAGTCAGAGGTAAGTGTTCACACTAGGCAGTTAGGTCAGGGACCCCTCCGATCCATGAGATTACCTTGACGTTGGTGGATGGGATCACATTTTTGGGCCAAATTTTGTGCTAAGCATCTCGTGTTTTTTCATAGATTTCACGAGCCATTATGCTATTCACATTTCACGTATCACACATTCACTTGCTTTAGTACAATATACAATATGTCACCAAAAAAAAGGTCTCAGAATCACTTGGAAAGCTCCACAGTTATTGCCATAAAGTGACACATCAGATTTATAAAATTGAGCTTGGTGACTTAGGGTACGAGCCCATGATCAGGATCAGCAGCATTTTGGACGGAGAACACCTGTGCTGTGTCTTAAATGCTGCGTTCTAAGATAGAAGCAAAGTAGATGGAATTTATAGAAATCACATGCCCCCTGTGCTTCTATATGACGCAGCCCAGCACATGGCGCCCCAGTATCCTCTACCCTGCTGCTGTACACGATGCCCCCGTCCTGCCCAGGACCCAATAATTTACCCTACTAGGGCGTGCACCGCAGGAATGACAAGTTTTCCAGCCCGCGGTGAGAACTGCAAAATTCAGATAGGAGGATAAAACTGGGGACGAGCGGTAAATCAGCAAACGGCAAAATGTCTAAGAAAACAGAAGACGCAGCAACTGGGTAAATGTCAAGGATTTCGTGTCTGGTGGAGACGAGTGAATGGTGACGTCTCTGACAGATTAAATCTCTTGATGTTAATTCTGCCTCTGGTGCCTCCTGAATATGTAAACGTCTGGAGCTTTGAAGAAACTGACGGTCACACGGGCAGAACGTGCGCTATTATTTCTGATGTCTCGTCTGATATATAGAGACAGAATAAACCCAAAAAAGGAGGATGGAGCAGCAAAGAAACAGCCTCTACTGCGAGAAGTTCTGTAACATTTCAACATCGTTTGAGTTTCAATATCTCTGCTTGCTGTTGGCATATGGGAGTATTTACCTCTTGATATCCAAGACCCCTTACTGGCCTAGTCCTGCTCACGTAGCTGATCAGCTTGTTATGTATCAGTGCAAATAAGAGTTAGAACTTGTTAGGACACAATGACACAAACCCAAAGACTTCTCACAGCTGAGGGGTTGTCACTATTTAACCCAGTCTAGACAATGAACAAAGCCATGTGGCTCCAGATCTATCTGTACACCAGAGCCTTGTGCAGCTCACAGAGCATTGCCCTTGACCACAGTGTCTGGTCTGTGGGAGGCCAGGTCAGAGCCGGAGGATCGGAGCAGATTCATACATTGTGTGTCCACTTCATTTAAATCCTGTCATGATCCTATGGTAGTGTAACGACCGTTATGCCGCTCGCTGCTCAAGAACAGAATACGGCGCTGCTATGAATGACTATGATATTAAACCAACTTTTCTTTATAACTTATGCAAAAAATGACAGAATTTTCTCTCCCAACACAATATGGGCCACAACAGCCACAACTCACAGAATGCAAGTTATGCAGCCTGAGAGACCCCAAGTGCCAGCTTCACAGGCAGGAATCAGACTACCCCACAACTATACCACTCCCTCCCTTACCTGTACTGGGCCTACACGGGGTTATACTGTGCCTGTGACACGTGGTCCTCTCAGGAATACAATCTTACACCCGCCTGTTTTTCCCAACATATATATATATATATATATATATATATATGTCGGGGTCGTCACGACAATACCCTTCATCCAAATTGTCGGGGTCGTCACGACAATACCCTTCATCCACCAGTCATTCCAAATCAGATTAGGAGCATGTTGGTACCGGATAAGAATGAGTCAGACACAATGCTGGTTCAAACTCATTGCACGCTCGTGTGTAACGTCACAGCAACTGAACTGTTTATTTCATATACATAACATTATATAGTCCATTGGGGGAAGGTGTGCAGAGGGCGGGGTTAGGCGGGGTTTAAGCAATGTATCTAGTATTCAGTCCCTCTGATTGGCTATGACATCATCTGATGAATCTTCCTTTGTCCACATCTTGTTAAGTTTCCATTTCTCCAGAAACGATACTTTAGCTTCAGAAACGAAAGTAGATTCTTGGCAAGTACAAAAACTAAGGCAAAAGTGAATACTGGCAGCCATCTTAAATACAGTTAAATTTGCATTTGGCAAGCAAAGGGGAAAAACTTATTGTTTCACAGCATAAGAATATATAAAAGTACAAAAGGGTATAAAAACGTATATTTTTACCTTGACAATCCCCCCTAAACACTAAGTTTTTCCCTAAAAAGAAAGATCCTTCGAGACTGTCCATGTGATGGGGAAAGGGGAGGTGGATTTCTTCATCCAGACACCTCAGAAGCTCTCCCCTTGCGAGAGGCCTCCAGGCAGCTGAACCCTTCACTAGCTTCACATGGAGTTCTCCTGCTGTCCCTAAACTAGATCTCTTAGCACCTGAGAGAAAGGGGTATTGTCTATCTTCTTGAGGGGGACGTACTTAGGGATCTCCCCTGGATCAGTACCATTGTACTCTAGTGGGTCTATTTCTTGGTTGGGGAAGGTGCCAGTCGGAGTTGCCTCAGTGATAACCTTTTTATACAGGGGAATAACACAACAGAGGATTATTGATCCAACTACAAGAAGGGCAATCAGTACTAGACAAGCTTGTTGAAGGAATCCCTTGAGCCCACCCAACCAACCGGAAAAGAAAGATGTGTCTACTCCAGAATTAGATTTTAATTCTGCTGCTAACCCATTTATCTTCTTAAGGGCTATCATGGTCTTTCCATTTACCCCAGAGTTCTGAGGGATATAGGTACAACACTCCTCTCCCACCATCCCACAAACTCCTCCTTCCTTAGCTAAGATCATATCAAGGGCTAGTCGGTTTTGGAGGGTCATTCTAGTGTTAGGGCGCAACTCCTCAACTATACCCTGGAAAGCATCACAGGTAAAATTGACAAACCTTTGTTCACTGTAATATGTGTAATTGATCCCATCAACATTTTTATTAATCTGCACCTGTGGGATTATGGAAGCAAAGCCAGCATAGATCTGGTTCTGGGCATTAAATTGGTCAGGCACCCCCCTTGGCACTCC
The DNA here is from genome assembly GCF_032444005.1 of Ranitomeya imitator. Lineage (NCBI taxonomy): Eukaryota > Metazoa > Chordata > Amphibia > Anura > Dendrobatidae > Ranitomeya > Ranitomeya imitator. Next base: position 152,557,808 of record NC_091283.1, on the reverse strand, counting down.
AACGCCATCGACATATAACAATGGATCTTCTTCATAACTCATGTGGAGCTGATCAAGGCTTCTCCTCATTCTGGTATATTCATCAGGTGTCTCTGGATCCCAAGGTAGAATCTTGAACTACATAGCTAGTTTAACAAGGGTGCATTGACCTGTCCAGGCATTAGGCAACCTAGGACGGAGCTTACCATCTCCACATAACCAATAAATGTCGTACATATACTGTGTATGATTAGCTAGCAAATCAGTATCCAGGGAACTGTTCTCTTTGCAGAAACCTGTCTCGAAGACCCCTACTGGTGTACCTGTATTGTCATGGGAATTATAACAGGTATAATTATCAGCTAATACGGTTATCCCTCCTGGGACCTTTAATTTAGGTGCTTCATGAAAACTTCTTGCCAACTAAGACCTGGAATGGGGATTACTTCATTAACTATATTTTGCAAACGTTCACCTGGGCCTGTTTTAGCTGTACTGGTAACGGGGGCCTTGGTTGGTCTAAAGCTAATATCCTGGAGCTGTATATGGCCTAAATTCCCATAGTATCCACTATTAAACACATTATGAAAATATCTTCCCAGCACAATTGTTATCTCTGGTAACACATATATAATACTGGATAATTCCCTCTACCACCCGCTGAGTCTCGGGGCACTTGACTACATTGCAGAAATCAAATCACCAGATATTTACCGGGGCCGTTAGGTTTACCCAGAGAATAGTGGCACCGGAATTCTTATTTACAATAGGGGCCGAGGAGGTAGGGGCGAGGATGGCCCCCAGCCTCAGGACCAAAAACAACAGCAACATTTTCCTTCGATCACCACTGTGACTAAGCGCTGGTCCGGTCTCTTTTGCAGTGTAAAGCGTAGATCCAGGTGCTCTTTCCTTCAAGTTTTACTGACATAGCTTTTCACGACCATAAAACCACCAGGCATCAAATTGTGACCAGTGTCGGTTCCTGCTGAACCTGGAAGGGAAGAAAAAACTAAAACATGGGTGTTAGCAACATTTTTACTAAGCTGAATAACATATTGAACAGCACGGTCAGTTTCTTTTGACAACTACTGAGACTGAAAATTTACAACTGAGAACCTAGCACCAAACAATATCTCATATGGGGACAGGCCATGTTTTGCAATAGGGTAGTACGAATGTGTAAGAGCCCTGGCCATGGAGCCGTAGTCTCCTGCATCATTTTGGTCAATTGTCCCTTCAGTGTGCCATTCAGCCTCTTAACTTTCCCACTGGATTGTGGAGAGTATGGAGTATGGAGGGCTACAGTGGATCCAAGCATTGTCAGAACCTCCTGATACACATGAGAAGAAAAGTCCGGGCCTTGGTCACTTTCAGCAACTTCTGGAACCCCATATCTGCATATAACTTCCATCACCAGTTTCTTTGCTGTGGTCTTTGCAGTCACGTTGGTAACGGGGAATGCTTCTGGCCAACTGGAGAACATGTCGACAACCACCAGACAATATTAATACCTTCAGACTTAGGCAACGTGATGAGGTCCTGTCGTCCACCTGGAGCTTTTGGAAATGATAATCGGGCTTAGCAAGATGCTTCGGGGGTACACGTTGAAGTTGACCGGGTTAGCAGGTCTGACAGATACCTCGATGTGTGGGCCCATGCGCCCACGTGGCAATAGCAGGGTACATCCGCTTAGGGAGACACACAAGTTGGTCCTTTTTCCAGCGACCATTGTCCATACGTGCTCCATCAGCTTTCCACTGCTTCACTTCTTCCTTTGGAGACATTCTCTGCATCGTCATTAAGCGGTCTCGCGGGGTCCGGCAGAAAACCTCAGTCTGGCATAGATCATCAGGTTCCTGTAGAGTCAGTGTTTCTTGTAACTGTTTACGCAGAGAGCGTGTGGTCACCATAGCTGGTATGGTCAGTTCAACGGGTAGGAGAGCAGCGGCTTTTGCTTGCATATCCGCAAAGGCATTACCAACAGTCTGTGGACTGTTCCATGGTACCGTGCTCCTTAACTTTGATAATGGCCACCTGGGTAGGTAATTCGATTGAGTCCATGAGGGCTTTAACAGCTTCAACATTCTTCACTGAGTCCCGGCAGTAGTAACAAATCCTCGATTGGCCCATAGGGCTCCGAAATCATGAGCAATACCAAATGCATACTGTGAGTCCGTGTATTTATTAGCCCGCCTGTCCTTGGCCAAAGTACATGCAGTAGACAGATCCTGACATTCTGCTTCTTGTGCTGACAGGGAGGGAGGGAGTGCAGCTCCGTGCACTACAGTGTCTTCCGTAGTAACAGCGTATCATGTGTGAAATCTGCCAAAATCATCACCATATCTTGAACAGTCTTTCAGGGCCTTGTAGAGAAATTGCATTATGCGGGATGCGTCCGGTATCCACTGACAACAATAAGTACATAGTCCAAGGAAACGCTGGAGCTCAGTCACATCTTTTGGGAATGGAAGGGAGCTGACGGCTATTTTTTCTTTCTTCTGTGAGGTGTCTGGCACCCTGAAGGAGACAGTGACCCAAAAATATCACTTGACCAAGGCAGAACCGAAGTTTCAAGGCCGAAGCCCGACAGTTCAGATCTGCCAGATACTTGCGAAAACTAACAGTGGCAACAATGGCTTCCTGCTCTGTCTGTGTACACAACAAAAAAACAAAAAAATTACCCACATACTGAAGCAGCATAACATAAGGATATTCTAACTGCCAGGGTTAACAACACTATCCCCCCTATTTTTTTTTTTTTCTACAGGCATTATTGAGGGTGGATCTGGGCCTATCAGGGCCATCATAACCGTGGAAAGGGCATGTAAGATATACATCTCATTATACTCATCTGCATAGGGGTTATATAACATAAATACCATCTGACCATCATCTTGGCTCACCAACTCTCTAGGTCTGCTCAGGTGCACTTATACGTCCATCATATTCTTTGTCTGTATAATGGGAAAGGTTTGTTCTCAGGGTCAGCCAATTATTTTAGCGTAGCTAGCTAGTCAGAGGGCTTCCAGGGATAATACTCCTGTATCTGTCTTACACTACCTGATGTGGTTGGTTCTCTGGTGGTGGGGGTGACTAGATGACCGGTTGGGGGTGACATGACATGCTGGTCTACAGCTCCTTCCCAAAAGGATTACTGTCAGCCTACTCCCAAAATTAATGTCCCCACTACCCACAATCCTGTGTCAGCTTCTTATATCACTACATCACTACATGTGATCTTATCTGGACAGGAATCAGTGTAATTCACTTAGGTTGCAGCACAGATTATACAAGTATTTCTCCAGTCTGGGTTTGTCTGACCGCAAAATTTACAAATCCATCTGTCCTGTCTTGGTCTGAGAATTAACATGGCGAGAGAGATTTCCGGACACAGGGTTAAAATGAATATTGGAATATGAGACTAGATTTGCATAAGGGAGGGGGAGCTGGAGCTGAAGTCTTCTGCTTCTTGGGCCACTGATAAGGAAGCGAGCTGCGAGTTGTGTCCTTGAAGCTGCGAGGGGAGGGGGACTAGAGAGCGAGTGAGGATCGCTGCAGCTGCTGATACAGACTGGGTTAAGTTCTTCTGGAAACTTTGGCCCCCCTTTCTCTGGCCGGCAGCACAAAGAGGAGAAGTCAAAAAAAAAAAAAAAAACAATTCGCGCAGGGGTTCACCCCTCCCATCAGCCACAGACACACAGACAAGAATTTACAGCATTCCTTAACACAAAAGAAGACAATAACGCAGCTATTTGACTCCACCCTCCCATTGGGTGTCTCGGAAAACCACACAGAGTGACAAAATACAGCAGTTCTCAGACTCAATTAATTTCTACAAAACCTTCACACAACTCATTTGCCAGAACACCCTAGAAAAACTAATGATTGAGGTATTTTATAGCCAAACACGGGCTCTGCATCCTTTCATCTTTCCTCTCCATCAACCTTTTTGCTCGTTCTTTATGAGATGGTGCCATGTAGACAGCTGCAATCTCCCTGTCGAGGGCAATCCTACATGCTCGTACACCTTCTCGACATTCTTGACTGCCTTCTTGCCCTCCCGTGACTCTACTATTGTCTTGACTTCCACAGCATCCTCATCTAACTCGTGGGGCACGGACTTCTTCTTTAAGAGACGTAACATGACTCACAGAATACTACGCCCTTCTGCAGTAGGCCGCTGACAGCGACAGCAACACGTGTGTCCTAACACGGAGCCTCGCGCTCCACGTGTTATGAATAAAGAGCCTCGCGCTCAATATTTTTCCCTAACCTGAACACCAGTGATTACAGTCTGTCCTGTCACGATATTCTAAACGTTGGGAGGCTGTCTCCTAGTGAGACCCCTCCACTGTGTTTCTGGTGGTCCCCCTCTTGGGACGTCTTAATTACCGATATGTGCAAGTGTGTGCAAGTGTTTCTGGTGGTCCCCCTCTTGGGACGTCTTAATTACCGATATGTGCAAGTGTGTGCAAGTGTTTCTGGTGGTCCCCCTCTTGGGACGTCTTAATTACCGATGTATGTGCGTGCAATATCACAGAGGCTACGTCTCCTATCCCAATCCACAAACTTCTCAATCTTTCACTCTATCACTACTAGGCAACAGTCATGGGTAGGGTGGTTGAATGGAGTACAATGACCGGTGGAGGAGGTGTGGTGTACACGAGGACGCGCAGAGTGCGACGTCTCTCAGTTGCTGGTTCGAAGCGTGGCACGGGATCGCGCTCGGTCTCACCACTCGACCAGTCACTCCCCAGACCCAAGGAGACCACAGACTAACCAATAACGGCTGAAACACTAGCAAGTGTGACACATACATAGTATGCGATCTCCACTTACCGTGTTTGGAGGGTGATCAGTCCTCGAGGTCAGCCACTACGGGTGTCGTCCACGGACGTCCAGGCATGGGTCCAGGGGGTCTCGGATCGCGGGCCACGCCCCACGTTGGGCGCCAAATTGTCGGGGTCGTCACGACAATACCCTTCATCCAAATTGTCGGGGTCGTCACGACAATACCCTTCATCCACCAGTGATTCCAAATCAGATTAGGAGCATGTTGGTACCGGATAAGAATGAGTCAGACACAATGCTGGTTCAAACTCATTGCACGCTCGTGTGTAACGTCACAGCAACTGAACTGTTTATTTCATATACATAACATTATATAGTCCATTGGGGGAAGGTGTGCAGAGGGCGGGGTTAGGCGGGGTTTAAGCAATGTATCTAGTATTCAGTCCCTCTGATTGGCTATGACATCATCTGATGAATCTTCCTTTGTCCACATCTTGTTAAGTTTCCATTTCTCCAGAAACGATACTTTAGCTTCAGAAACGAAAGTAGATTCTTGGCAAGTACAAAAACTAAGGCAAAAGTGAATACTGGCAGCCATCTTAAATACAGTTAAATTTGCATTTGGCAAGCAAAGGGGAAAAACTTATTGTTTCACAGCATAAGAATATATAAAAGTACAAAAGGGTATAAAAACGTATATTTTTACCTTGACATATATATATATCACAGTATATACTCAGTGTATACACAGTGCACTGTCTTATTGTTGAGTGCTCAGAGTGTACTCCTTCACAATATATGCTTCAACGGTAAATAACTGAATTTGTTATACAGATGTCCAGCAGCGGATTAAGTAGGTATTTGAGCCACAAAATCTTCTGATGCAGATCCAGATAAAGTTCATAAATAATTCCAGGAATATCCCACAGCCAGAATCGTGAAGTGCAGGAATCCACACAGTGTCTATTAGTTATCAGGCAATTCTTAATACAAGACTGTCCTTAAATAGGCTGTGATTCCTATCTAGCTATCGCTAACTAACTACACAGTCGGTGACCGGTCACACTTCTCTGTTTACTCACAAGAATAGCTTTCTTGAAATCACACAGTCCCAAAACAGGAATGCCTCAAGATCTGGATTGCCCACTCTCCATCACCGCGCTGCTTCTTCTCAAAACGCCCAGAAACTCTCTCTGAGGTAACTGTCCTGTTTCCAGAATCTTCTTGTCTTTAACTCATGGGTGACCTCCAGTGGCTGAACAAAATTACTGCAACAACATTGTAATTATCCTGTCTATTACTCAAGGGTGGCCTCCGGTGGCCGAACACAGTTGCTGTATCAACACTGTTTATGATAGGAAAAAAAAATCACCATTTTACAGTAGTTTTCTGACTGACATGCCAGGGGGCAATTATTTGTGGCCTCTTTCTGGTTGTGGGAGGGCTTTTTATAGCCTTGGTTAGCCTGAGTCTTGGCAGTTACACTCCTGCCCTCGGCTGAGTTAAGCTGACCCTGGTGTTTTGTGCGTTTGTGCCTGCTCTGCGTGAATATTCCCTGTTACTGATCTGGTCTGTCCCTCACTTTGCTATTGCCTGTTGATTCTGTACTTTGTTGTTCGGTTCTATTGTTAATTGACTCCGGCTTGACACCTGATTACGTTTTTGTCTCACTCCTTTTGTCCTGCGCTGTCCTCCTGTTACTGATCTTGGCTTGTCTGACCCCACTCCCGGCATTGCCGGCTCTTAATTTCAGCCTTGCGCCCCCCTGTACATTCGGGTGCTAGCTCTTGACAGTGATGTATGCATACATACATAGATACTAAGGCTCCTCATTAACCTACGGTATATAGCAATTAGCTTGGTTCCTCCTGCTCTATAACCTAACGATGGCCAATCACACCTCATTCGCAATCTCGCAGGGTCCCTTTCCAGAAGGGCAGTGTGACAACCCCTGTCCAAGCTATCTATACCGGGTGTCACCCAACCTTCTACAGACAGATCTACCTGTAGCGCTCAGTACACGTTGCCCCATGATCTCGCCTACTTTGCTGAGATCTGGACAGAATCTACTGTCATACATTAGTTGGGAAAGCTGAATGGTTTTGACAACTTTTCCAAACCCTGAAAGGTGAGCTTCTGTAGTCATCATCAAGATTTCCACTAGGCAATTCAGCAATGGGAGTTGTACTTTTGGCTTTGGACTTTACATTTCGGGGGCCCATATTGTGGAGTTGTTCTGAAAGAGAGTTTTTATATACTGTATATATTGGATAAAATAAGAAACGTTCATGCAGACCATGGAGGCCTGTGTATATTCCTCGCTGTCGGCCCAGAGACATGCTGGGGGCGAACAAGCTGCAGACACGGCTGGACGCTGCTGGAATAGATGGAGGCCGGTTCTGCACCATTAGTGTGCAGTCCCCACTGTGCATCCCCGACACATTCAGCTCCGTCCCTCAGCGTCTTGTAATGTTTCTGTGACATCAAACTGGCGGTGACCTAATTCTTAGTTAAGGAGACCCCAACACTGACTCTACAGGCATCGAAATTCATCATTCAACTGCAGGTGTCAGCAGAGTCGGATGTAAATGAGCGGCCGGCGATTGCTGAGACCGTAATGAAACAATAATTGCACTTTTCAGATGTTCAGTTCGGCAGCTCGCGAACAACTTGAGTTACACTAATTACTTGTAATGGTTCTATGTCGCTGATAAGGCCACGCCACGATATTCATTAAACCTTATTAGTCATAACAATCATTTTCTCTTCATGGTGTCACTGAACTGGAGGCCGTGGTGATGGGTACGGCGTCGTGGTGGATTTCCAGTGTCACTCCTGGTCCTGTAAGTGCTTTACATTTAACAGTAAGTCCCCCAGAGCAGTATTGAAGATGGAAATACTGTAAATTGCAATATAAAAAAGGAACAAAAAATCCATGAGCGGGCGGCCAGGCAAGCTAATTGTATTACTCAGTGGTAGAGAGCTCGGAAAAGAGCCTGAAATTCCTGCTTTGTGCCCCCCGCTCGATAGTTAAGTGTTTAGGCTGTGAAGTGCTCGGCTGGTGAGGACGGACATAAGTGCCTTAATGCATTCTGTGCTACATTTGACGTCTCCAGAGAAAGTAAACACATCTATATATGTAACCACAGGTGCGAGGGGTCAGAGCTCTCCGGGATCAGTAACCCATGGGGAAGACTTATTGTGGAAAACTGCATCCGGCAAATAAAGAAAAAGTATGGAGCCCGAGACCACACAGAGAACTGGACCCTTATGGTCAGGTGCCTGCCGGGTGCAGAGGCCACTTATCCTCATCAGAGAGGACACTTCACATGATTGGCTGCACAGCGGAATCCAACATTTTCTTCGGTAGAAATGTACAAAATGGGGTCCATCTGTGAGGAGTGAGACCATGAGCTGGAATGAAGTCTGACATAGGCGTTATGGTGTCCCCTGACAGCAGAGGGAACATCATCAGTGTCTGAGGACATTAAGTAATAGCTGAGGTAGATGAAACAGAGAAATGGCGAAGTCAGGAAAGCCAGCAGCCAATGCACCAGATAAATGTAAGGGCCACAATCCAGTATAATGATCAACACTTGTACCAACGCAACCAGAGGAGTCTGCAGAAATGGATGAAGAGTTTAGTACGGAAAATCACTAACAACACCTACAGGACCTGACACTGCCGTAAGGGAAGCAAGGAGCAGTCGCCAAGCTTACAGGAGTCTAAGCACACTCTGAGGTGCCATGGTCTGGCTGACAACCATGAATTGCCACCAGTAAAGTCTCTTTGGGACAGTATTCCTCTCTCCCAGAAATCCATAGAGGTTCTCATTTTGCAGTTTTTGTCTTTCATTATTTTGACAAATGCCGGAGTGAAGGACCCGCCGGGGCAGAGGTGCAATGAGAAGAAGCCTTATGCTTCTCTTTTTTTGACCATTATCAGTTTTAGCAGAGTTCTGAAATAACGGTTCTATGTGTGTAGGAGTGTTAGTCTTTCGTTAGCATTATGATTGGGGGTCCAGTCTAGATGAACACAGAGAAGGGCTGAAATGAATGAAAACGATGGAAGACTCAGAAAACAATAACAGTATGTGCTCCCAGGACTTGTGCGGATTTCCTTTCATTAATGTTTATGGATTTGCTGCATTTCTCGCCGTCTGTGTTGAGGATGATGAAGTCTTCCATGCAGGGGCGAACATTGACAGCTTGGGGCCCCTGTGCAAGAATAGGTCTGAGCCCCCCTCCCTGCCCTGCATGCCGCTTATGATGAGGACAATCTAGCCATGGGACCCCCCCGCAGTCTTGGGCTGAGCAACAGGCCATATTGCCCTCATTATCACTGCCCTGCAAGCATGGGCGTACATAGCGCTCACAGGGCACCATAGCAAAAGTTCTATTTGCGCACCCCATACCTCTAAATATATATATATTTTTTTTATCTGAGATGGAGATATATATCTCAGTTAGGATTCGGTTCTGCTGAGCCCAACCATGTATATATAATATTACATCATATGTCTGGTATCTATACCATCTGGTATCTGATAAAAGGTTGTTTCTCAAATAAATCAGGTTATCCCTAATCCCGATGATAAGGGATAACTTACTGACTTCTGGGGGACTGACAACTGGGACCCCCAGCATTCCCGAGAACAGGACTCTGCAGCTCAGCCATGAATGGATTGGAGGGGTGCATGCTTGACTTGTGCTCTATTCATTGTCTATGGAACTAATGGAAATAGCCAAGCGCAGGACTCAGCAGCTTTATAGATAACTAGATGGTAGCCCGATTCTAATGCATCGGGTATTCTAGAATATGTATGTAGTTTATTTATGAAGATTTTAGAATAATACATTGAATACACAGGATTTGGCCGGCCCTGACCAATTAGCGAAGCGTGGTTCAACTCCCGCGCCAATTCGCGGGCGGACTGTGCCTGTCGCTCATTGTTCGCGGCCTGCCACGTAGTATATAGCACAGCCACGTAGTATATAACAGCCCACGTAGTAAATAGCACAGCCACGTAGTATATAACAGCCCACGTAGTAAATAGCACAGCCACGTAGTAAATAGCACAGCCACGTAGTTTATTGTACAGCCACGTAGTATAAAGCACAGCCACGTAGTATGTAGCACAGCCACATAGTATATAGCACAGCCCACAGAGTATATAGCAGAGCCACGTAGTATATAGCACAGCCACGTAGTATATAGCACAGCCCACAGAGTATATAGCAGAGCCACGTAGTATATAACACAGCTCACAGAGTATATAGCACAGCCATGTAGTATAGAGCACAGCCCACGGATTGTATAACAGCCCACATAGCATATAACACAGCTCACGTAGTATATAAAAGCCCACGCACGTAGTGTATAACACAGGCCACGTAGTGTATAACACAGGCCACGTAGTGTATAACACAGCCCACGCAGTATTTTGCACAGCCCGCGTAGTATATTGCCCAGCCCGCGTAGTACATTGCACAGCCCACGTAGTATATTGCACAGTCCACGTAGTATATTGCACAGCCCACGTAGCAAATAGCAATGTGGGCATCATATCCCTGTTAAAAAAAAAAAGAATTAAAATAAAAAATAGTTATATACTCACCTTCTGTTGGCCCCCGGATCCAGAAAGCATTTACCGACGCTCCTCGCGCGCTCCAGTCTCAAGAATGCATTGCGGTCTCGCGAGATGATGACGTAGCGGACTCGCGAGACCGATACGTCATCATCTTGCGAGATCGCAATGCATGGAGCGGTCACCGGCGCGTCGTGAGGAGCGGGAAAGGCCTGTTGTGGATCCGAGGGGCCGACGACCGGTGAGTATATAACGATTTTTTAATTTTTTTAAAATTATTTTTAATATTAGATATTTTATTTTAAAAACTTGGTCACACAGGGTTAATAGCAGCGTTAATGGAGTGCGTAACACCGCGGCATAACGCGGTCCGTTAGCGCTGCCATTAACCCTTTGTGAGCGCTGACTGGAGGGGAGTAGGGAGCGGGCACTGACTGCGGGGAGGAAGGAGCGGCCATGTTGCCGCCGGACTGTGCCCGTCGCTGATTGGTCGTGGCAATGGTCTGGGGGCGTTTTGCCACGACCAATTAGCGACTTGGATTTCCATGGCAGACAGAGGCCGCGACCAATGAATATCCGTGACAGAAAGACAGGCAGACGGAAGTGACCCTTAGACAATTATATAGTAGATGTAGAGAGTGGAGGCCGAGCATGCACAACTCTGCTACATTCAGGACAAGTCTTCAGGCCCCGAGGACAGATTCTATTGGGGTGGGGGAGAAGGGCAGTGGTTGGATCCTATGAATCAGTGATAATTTGATTATTTGGTGATTAACCATTTAAAAGAGCCAGATTGATTTTACAATTACAGTATTATACATGAACCAAAAACAAATATCTTCACACATACACACACACATACTCGTCTATGCATACATACACACCACACACACATATATATATATATACATACATACACACACATACATACATAAACGCATACATACATATATACCACACACTCATAAATTCTTAAATACACACACACATGCACAAACACATGCAAAAACATATAAACATACACACATATGCACAGAGACAGGCAGGGCCACCTCCAGATTTTCGTGGGCCCCTAGTGAAAGAGTCTCAGTGAACCCCTTTAACACATACCACAATTCATGATAATAATAATAATATAATAATAATTTTATTTATATAGCGCCAAAAAAAGACGACTGAGGGGCGATCTAATAACCATGTATAAGTATATAAGGGGACAATACAAATATCTCGCTGAGGATCTGTTTATACCAAGGAAGGTGACGGGCACAAGGGGGCATTCTTTGCGTCTGGAGGAGAGAAGGTTTTTCCACCAACATAGAAGAGGATTCTTTACTGTTAGGGCAGTGAGAATCTGGAATTGCTTGCCTGAGGAGGTGGTGATGGCGAACTCAGTCGAGGGGTTCAAGAGAGGCCTGGATGTCTTCCTGGAGCAGAACAATATTGTATCATACAATTAGGTTCTGTAGAAGGACGTAGATCTGGGGATTTATTATGATGGAATATAGGCTGAACTGGGTGGACAAATGTCTTTTTTCGGCCTTACTAACTATGTTACTATGTTACTATGTAACATATTCCGCAGCGCTTTACAAATTAAATGATGCACAGAAATGGCAGAGAAATATAGGTATAGTACAATGCCAAAGGTTTCACTTACTTCTTACATTACATGAGTGATATCTATTGTACGTTCTACAATACCATACAGCAGAGGGGATTCAGTTGATCGAAGGTCGTCCACAGGTTTCAGGGTTACAGCACCTGTAGTACTAAAGGTAAACAGGATATTGATTAATGTACCTTACCAGTAGAAACTGTCCTCAGTCAATTTCTTCCAATATAATCCTCCATAGTATAATGAGCCTCATATAATGTTCCATACAGTATAATGTGCACCACATAGTGCTCCATACAGTATAATGGGCCTCATAATGCTCCATGCAGAATAATAGGCCCCATACAATGCTCCATCTATATATATAATTGTCTAAGGTCCACTTCCGTCTGTTTGTCTCTTTGTCTGTCACGGAAATTTCACGTCGCTGAGTGGTCACGGCCAGCTGGCTGCAACCAATCGGTGACAGGCACAGTCCGGCTGCGAATTGGCCCCTCCCTACTCCCCTCCAGTCAGTGCCCCCTCCATACTCCCCTCCAGTCAGCACTCAGCGCCCACATAGCGTTTTAGCAGACCGTTAAATGGACTGCGTTACACCGCGGCATAACGCGGTGTAACGCAGTCCGTTAACGCTGCCATTGGGCCTGTAAGTGTGACCAACTTTTTACTATTGATGCTGCATATGCAGCACCAATAGTAAAAGCATATAATGTTAAAAATAATAATTAAAAAAATAATTATATTCTCACCTTCCGGCGTCCGTGGCAGCCTTTCCCGCTCCTCGCGACTCTCCGGTCCCAAGAATGCATTGCGGCAATGACCCCAGATGACGTAGCGGTCTCGCGAGACCGCTACATCATCACGGGTTATTGCTGCAATGCATTACTGGGAACGGAGTGTCGCGAGGAGCATTGCTAAAGGCCTGGGCTGGATCCGGAGGCCGCCGGAAGGTGAGTATATAACTATTTGTTATTTTAATTCTTTTTTTTAACTGGGATATGGTGCCCACATTGCTATATACTACATGAGCTGTGTTATATACTACGTGTGCTGTGTTATATACTACATGTGCCGTGTTATATACTGCGTGAGCTGTGTTATATACTGCGTGAGCTGTGTTATATACTACGTCACTGTACTATATACTACGTGGGCGATCTGCCCACACCTATTAACTAGTTAAATGCCGCTGTCAAACGCAGACAGCGGCATTTAACTATCGCTTCCGGCCGGGCGGCCGGAATGACGTCATCGCCGACCCCCGTCACATGATCGGGGGTCGGCGATGCGTCAGGATGGTAACCATAGAGGTCCTAGAGACCTCTATGGTTACTTATCACCGGTGGCTGTGAGCGCCACCCTGTGGTCGGCGCTCACAGCACACCTCCATTTCAGCAGGTCGCTGCTATGTAGCAGAGGCGATCGAGTTGTGCCTGCTTCTAGCCTCCCATGGAGGCTATTGAAGCATGGCAAAAGTAAAAAAAAAAAAGTAAAAAAAAAAATGTGAAAAAAATAAAAAAAAATATAAAAGTTTAAATCACCCCCCTTTCGCCCCAATCAAAATAAATCAATAAAAAAAAATCAAATCTACACATATTTAGTATCGCTGCGCTCAGAATCGCCCGATCTATCAATTAAAAAAAAGCATTAACCTGATCGCTAAACGGCGTAGCGAGAAAAAAATTCGCCAGAATTACGTTTTTTAGGTCGCCGCGACATTGCATTAAAATGCAATAGCGGGCGATCAAAAGAACGTATCTGCACCAAAATGCTATAATTAAAAACGTCATTTCGGCACGCAAAAAATGAGCCCTCAACCGACCCCAGATCATGAAAAATGGAGACGCTACGAGTATCGGAAAATGGCGCAATTTTTTTTTTTAGCAAAGTTTGGAATTTTTTTTCACCACTTAGATAAAAAATAACCTAGTCATGTTAGGAGTCTATGAACTCGTACTGACCTGGAGAATCATAATGGCAGGTCAGATTTAGCATTTAGTGAACCTAGCAAAAAAGCCAAACAAAAAACAAGTGTGGGATTGCACTTTTTTTGCAATTTCACCGCACTTGGAATTTTTTTCCCGTTTTCTAGTACTTGACATGCTAAAACCAATGATGTCGTTCAAAAGTACAACTTGTCCCGCAAAAAATAAGCCCTCACATGGCCAAATTGACGGAAAAATAAAAAAGTTATGGCTCTGGGAAGGAGGGGAGTGAAAAACGAACACGGAAAAACGAAAAATCCCAAGGTCATGAAGGGGTTAATACTGACCGCATAGTACTCTGTCCTATTCTTCCTTTTTAGCTAGTATGGCCTCCTATGCTAAATCCTGATTTCATGTCTGCGTATGTTATTTCCCTCTCCTTTCACAGTCAATATTTGTGGGCGGCTGTCTATCCTTTGGGGATTTTCTCTGAGGCAAGATAGTTTTCCCGTTTCTGTCTTTAGGGGTAGTTAGTTCTTAGGCTGTGTCGAGGGGTCTAGGGAGTGTTAGGTACCCCCCACGGCTACTTCTAGTTGCGCTGCTAGTTCAGGGTTTGCGGTCAGTAAAGGTACCACCTTCTCCAGAGTACGTCTCATGCTGCTCCTAGGCCACCAGATCATAACACCGCGACCAATCAGCGACAGATGCAGTCCGGCCGCGAATTGGCGCGGTATTTGAACCACGTTTTGCAAATTAGTCGCGCCCGGCCGGCGGAATCCTGTGTATTCATTGCATTATTCTGATATCTTCATAAATAAACTACATACGGTACATATTCTAGAATACCCGATGCGTTAGAATCGGGCCACCATCTAGTACGAAATAATGGGCCCCATGCAATGCTCCATACAGTATAATGAACCCCATATAATGTTCCATACAGTATAATCGACCCCATATAATGCTCCATACAGTATAATGGACCCCATACAATGCCCCATACAGAATAATGGGCCTCATAAAGCTCCATGCAGAATAATGAACTCCATACAATGCTCCATACAGAATAATGGGCCCCATACGGAATAATGGACCCCAAAGAAGGCGCAATACAGAATCATGGGCCCCATACATAATAATGGGCCCCATAGAATGCTCCATACAGAATAATCGGCCACATAGCATGCTCCATACTGAATAATGGGCCCCATATAATGCCCCATACAGAATAATAGGCCACATATAATGCTCTATAGAAAATAATGGGCCTCATATAATGCTCCATACAGAATAATGAACCTCATATATGGCTCCATACAGAATAATGAACCCCATATAAAGCTCCATACAGAATAATGGACCCCAATGCCTCATATAATTCTTCATACAGATTGGGCCTCACAGAATGGCCCATACAGAATGGGCCCCATATAGTGCTCCATACAGAATAGTACCCATATAATGCTCCATACAGAATAGGCTCTATATAGTGCTCCATACAGAATTGGCCCCATATAATGCTCCATACAGAATGGGCCCCATATAGTGTTCCATACACAATGGCCCCATACAGAATGGGCCCCATATAATGCTCCATACAGAATGGGCCCTATACAGTGCTCCATACAGAATGGGCCCCATATAATGATCCAAACAGAATGGGCCTCATATATTGCTCCATACAGAATGGGCCCCATATAGTGCTCCATACACAATGGGCCCCATAAAATGTTCCATACAGAATGGGCCCCATATAGTGCTCCATACAGAATGGGCCGCATATAGTGCTCCATACATAATGGGCCCCATATATTGCTCCATACAGAATGGGCCCTGTAGCATGGCTAAAGGGTGTGTAGTCGACGGGAGGTATGTGCCACATAAGTGCCTTGTTGCTGTAATGTAGCCCGGAGTATTTCTTTCTTGCACATAACCTTGTATATATATGTGTTTCAGGACCTGTGGTGATGTCAGACCACATGGCTAATCATGTGATGGGTTACTGGGTGTGGTTAGCTCTATATAAGACTGGCTAATGCTTTACACAGCAGATATGTGTGGAGGTGGAACCCTCCTGAGTGTGTCAAGGCTCCAGGACTGAGCCGGAAGGACTGGACACTTGTTTTTCTTTCCCTGAGCCAAAGGCTATTTCCTTTCTGTTATTTTGCCATGTGGTTTATGATGCAATAAACCCTGTGAACTTTTCAAGGAACGTGCCTCCTGAGTCTCAGCCGTCGCACCTGAGTGAGTGAAATCCCTACAATTGGTGGAGAATGCAGGCAGCGTTCCCAGCGGAGACGTAAGTCTATTTTGAATGTCCTGGGTCAAGTCTGTTGCAAGCCAGCAAGCATTGCCGGAGAAAATGGAGGACCTGCTGAAACACTTGGTCCAGATGCAGTCACAGCAGGAGCAAAGGCAGCAAGAGACCAACAGGCTGTTGATGCAGCAGATACAACAGAGCCAGCAGCAGATACAACAGAGCCAGCAGCAGATACAACAGAGCCAGCAGGAGCAACGGCAGAGCCAGCAGGAGCATCAGCAGCAGATGCAGCTTCTGGCAACCGCCATCCATGGCAAGGCGAGCGCCCCAACCCCAGGTCTGGCTGATGACACCCACGTCCGGAAGACGGTAAGACGCGCATTGCAGAAAATGACTCCCGGGGATGATGTTGAGGCCTTCCTGACGGTGTTTGAGAGGGTCGCTGAGAGGGAAAAACTTCCGCCAGAGCAGTGGGCAGAGGTACTGGCGCCATACCTGATGGGAGAACCCCAGAAGGCGTACTATGATTTGACCTTGCAGGATGCCAAAGAGTATCAGAAATTGAAAGTTGAGATTCTCGCACGTTTGGGGGTGACACTGACTGTCAGGGCACAGCGAGTTCACTGCTGGGCCTATCACCAGGACAAACCACCTCGTTCCCAAATGTTTGATCTGTTGCACCTGTTCCAGAAATGGCTGCAGCCAGAGTCATCTACACCTGCACAGATGGTAGAACGGGTGATGATGGATCGGTTTGTCCATTCCCTCCCGAGGCCTATACAGTCTTGGGTTGCCCAGGGTGATCCCCAGAATGCCGACGAGCTGATCGGACTGGTTGAGAGATACCAAGGGTTGGAAGGCTCCTTTGGGAGGCAGCCCATGCCGTACTGGGGGTCCCAGAAGGGAGCTGAGTCCCAAAAAGGGGTGGTGCGTCCAAGGTCACAAAGGGCAGGGGAGGTGGTGCCCAAGGTCCCTACGGGTGTTTGTTGGAAGTGCCACGGGCCAGGACATATAGCTGCCCGTTGTTCCCAGACCACTGAGCAGATGGACTGCAGCATGGGACGCCGTTGTTCATACTATGCGTATCCAGCCTGCAGTGTGAACTCTCCGCCCAACGAGGGACCTCAAGCGTGTCCCGTAAAGGTGAACGGTCGAGCAGTAACGGCACTGTTAGACTCGGGGAGCCTAGTGACCCTGGTGAGGGCCACTTTTCCTCTCCACCTGCTCCCGGGAAAGAAGGTCGGAGTGCGGTGCATACATGGTGATGCAAAGGACTACCCTATGGCCAGGGTGGACATTGAAACGGCATGTGGCACTGAGCCCCACATAGTCGGCGTCGTTCAGGACTTGTTGCACCCTATAATTATTGGCCGGGATTTCTGTTTGTTTTGGGATTTGTGGGGAAAAGGTTCTGAGCTCCCTAGCAGGGAACCAGTGAACCCTGGAAGGGTATCGCCACACCCAGAGGCAGACAGGTTTCCTTTTTGTGTTCTGGTTGGGGATGAGGAGGAAGTATCCCCTACATCTGACATTCTGGAGTTAGAGGTTACCGGTGAAAATTTTGGGACTGCCCAACATAGGGACCCCACTCTGAGGGAAGCCTTTAATAATGTCACAGTTATTGATGGGGTGGTACAGGATCCGGGGGCAGACACAAGATTTCCCCATTTTCTGATGAGTGGGGAGTTGTTGTACCGGGTCACGAAAATAAGGGAGGAGTTGGTAGAGCAGTTGGTAGTGCCGGGTCCGTATAGTCGGAAAGTGTTGGACATGGCCCATTCACACATCTTGGGCGGACACCTAGGGGTGGAAAAAACGCAGGAACGGGTTGTGCAGAGGTTCTATTGGCCTGGGTGTCACCGGGAAATAGTGAACTATTGCAGGTCCTGCCCTACATGTCAGCTAACTGCTCCTACTCCTCATTTCCGGAACCCCCTTGTGCCACTGCCCATTATTGAGGTACCGTTCGAGAGAATTGCCATGGACTTGGTCGGTCCCTTAGTTAAATCAGCGCGGGGCCATCAGTATATATTAGTCATCTTGGACTATGCCACACGCTATCCTGAGGCAATTCCCTTGAGAAATTCTTCCTCGAAGAGTATAGCCCGCGAGTTGGTCCATGTCTTTTCCCGGACAGGTCTGCCGAAGGAGATCCTGACTGACCAGGGGACACCTTTCATGAGCAAGGTGATGAGGGAGTTATGCAAAGCCCTGAAAATCTCCCAGTTGAGGACCTCGGTGTACCATCCCCAGTCAGATGGCCTTGTTGAGAGATTTAACAAGACACTGAAGAGCATGCTGAGAAAAGCTATAGAGAAAGACGGTAGAGACTGGGATTGTCTCTTACCCTATTTGATGTTTTCCATTCGTGAAGTTCCACAGGCCTCCACAGGGTTCTCACCGTTTGAGCTTCTATATGGCCGACATCCACGAGGACTCTTGGATATAGCCAAGGAAACCTGGGAAGCCAAAGTCACGCCCCACAGAAGCGTCATTGAGCATGTGGCCCTGATGCAGCAGAGGATTGCAAAGGTGATGCCTATCGTGAAAGAACACCTTCTCCAAGCACAAGAAGCTCAGGCCAGGGTCTACAACCGGTCTGCAAGAGTGAGGCAGTTCAATCCGGGAGACCGAGTTCTTGTGTTAGTTCCAACGGTGGAAAGCAAGTTCTTGGCCAAATGGCAAGGGCCATATGAGGTTGTCGAGAAACTTGGTGAGGTAAATTATAAAATTCACCAACCAGGAAGACGGAAACCATTCCAAGTTTACCATGTCAACCTCATCAAGCCATGGCAAGATAGAGAGCCGACAGTAACTCCGTCATTGTTAAGCAACCCAGAAGGTGAGGTTGGAGCGGTTACTATAGCAGAGACGCTATCGAAGACCCAGAAACAGCAGTGCCGGGAGTTACTCCAGAAAAACAGGGACCTGTTTTCAGAATTGCCAGGATACACGAAGGTCATAGAGCACGAGGTCTTAACAGAGCCACATGTGCGGGTGAATGTGAAACCTTATCGTATTCCTGAGGCTCGTCGAGAAGTTATCTCCAAGGAAGTGGAGCGTATGTTGAGGCTTGGAGTCATTGAGGAATCCAAGAGCGGTTGGTCGAGCCCAATTATCCTGGTCCCAAAACCTGATGGAGAGTGGAGGTTTTGCAACGACTATCGGAAGTTGAATGAGGTCTCCAAGTTTGACGCCTATCCCATGCCCCGCGTTGATGAGCTCATCGAAAGGCTTGGGCACGCCAGATATATATCCACCTTGGATTTGACAAAGGGGTATTGGCAGATCCCCATGGCACAGGAAGCCAAGGAGAAGACGGCCTTTTCGACACCTGATGGATGCTTCCAGTATGTCCGGATGCCGTTTGGCCTACAGGGAGCTCCGGCGACCTTCCAGAGGGCTATGGATAGAGTCCTTGCACCCCATAAGGCCTACGCTGCTGCGTACCTAGATGATATCGTCATCTTTAGCCCGGACTGGGAGAGTCATCTGGAGAAAGTCCAAGCGGTGTTTGATGCTATAAGAGAGGCCGGATTTACAATAAACCCAAAGAAGTGTGCCTTGGGTAAAGAAGAAGCTAAGTACCTTGGAAACATAGTGGGTCATGGAGAAATAAAACCCCAAATCAGTAAAGTGGAGGCAATTCAAACATGGCCAAAACCAGTTTCCAAGAAGCAAGTTAAAGCCTTCCTGGGAATCGTAGGATATTACAGGAGGTTCATCCCTAACTTCGCAACGATGGCTGCGCCTCTGACTGACCTGCTAAAAGTGACAAAATCCGTAATGGTTAAGTGGTCCGAAGAAACAGAGTCAGCCTTCCAAGAAATGAAAGAGGCTTTGTGTAAGCAACCCGCTCTGATGGCCCCAAACTTCAAGAAAGAGTTTATTCTTCAGACAGATGCCTCAGATGTTGGGGTGGGAGCAGTCCTTTCCCAAGAACTACATGGGGAGGAGCATCCTGTTCTCTATCTGAGTAGGAAGCTGTCCTCGTCTGAAAAGAACTACTCAGTCGTTGAGAAGGTGTGCTTGGCCATAAAATGGGCAGTGAACACATTACGGTACTATCTGCTGGGACGTAAATTTAGACTGATATCCAACCATGCCCCACTTAGGTGGATGAGGGAAACGAAGGGTAGAAATGCTAGAGTCACCCGTTGGTTCTTAGCCCTGCAGGACTTCAGTTTCCATGTGGAACATAGGGCCGGAAAGCTGCACGGTAATGCGGATGCCCTATCAAGAATCCCTTGTTTAGTGGGAGAAAGTGCCAAGCCCCACGGCTTTAGGCAGAGGGCGGAGGTATGTAGCATGGCTAAAGGGTGTGTAGTCGACGGGAGGTATGTGCCACATAAGTGCCTTGTTGCTGTAATGTAGCCCGGAGTATTTCTTTCTTGCACATAACCTTGTATATATATGTGTTTCAGGACCTGTGGTGATGTCAGACCACATGGCTAATCATGTGATGGGTTACTGGGTGTGGTTAGCTCTATATAAGACTGGCTAATGCTTTCCACAGCAGATATGTGTGGAGGTGGAACCCTCCTGAGTGTGTCAAGGCTCCAGGACTGAGCCGGAAAGACTGGACACTTGTTTTTCTATCCCTGAGCCAAAGGCTATTTCCTTTCTGTTATTTTGCCATGTGGTTTATGATGCAATAAACCCTGTGAACTTTTCAAGGAACGTGCCTCCTGAGTCTCAGCCGTCGCACCTGAGTGAGTGAAATCCCTACAGCCCATATAATGTTCCATACAGAATGGGCCCCATATAGTGCTCATACATAATGGGCCCCATATATTGCTCCATACACAATGGGCCCCATATAATGTTCCATACAGAATGGGCCCCATATAGTGCTCCATACAGAATGGGCTGCATATAGTGCTCCATACATAACAGGCCCCATATATTGCTCCATACACAATGGGCCCCATATATTGCTCCATACACAATGGGCCCCATATAATGTTTGATACAGAATGGGCCCCATATAGTGCTCCATACAGAATGGGCTGCTTATAGTGCTCCACACACAATGGGCCCCATATAATGTTCCACACAGAATGGGCCCCATATAGTGCTCCATACAGAATGGGCCCCATATTGTGCTGCATACAGAATGGGCCCCATATAATGCTCCATACACAATGGGCCCCATATAATGTTCCATACAGAATGGACCCCATATAGTGCTCCATACATAACGGGCCCCATATATTGCTCCATACACAATGGGCCCCATATAATGTTCCACACAGAATGGGCCCCATATAGTGCTCCATACAGAATGGGCCCCATATAGTGCTGCATACAGAATGGGCCCCATATAATGTTCCATACAGAATGGGCCCATATAATTTTCCATACAGAATGGGCCCCATATAGTGCTCCATAGAGAACTGGCCCCATATAGTGCTCCATACAGAACGGGCCCCATATAGTGCTTCACACACAATGGGCCCCATATAGTGCTCCATACAGAATGGGCCTCATATAGTGCTCCACACAGAATGGGCCAAATATAGTGCGCTATACATAATGGGCCCCATATATTGCTCCATACATAATGGGCCCCGTATATTGCTACATACACCTTGGGTGCCATATAATGTTCCATACAGAATGGGCCCCATATAGTGCACCATACAGAATGGGCTGCATATAGTGCTCCATACATAATGGGCCCCATATAATGCTCCATACAGAATGGGCCCCATATAGTGCTCTATACAGTATAATGAGCCCCATATAAAGTGTGCATACAGAATGGTCCCCATATAATGCTCCATACAGAATGGGCCCCATATAGTGCTCTGTACAGTATAATGAGCCCCATATTGTGCTCCATACAGAATGGTCCCCATATAGTGCTCTATACAGCATAATGAGCCCCATATGGTGTTCCATACAGAATTGGCCCCATATCGTCCTCCATACATAATGGTCCCAATATATTGCTCCCTACACAATGGGCCCCATATAGTGCTCCATACAGAATGGGCAGCATATATTGCTCCATACACAATGGGCCCCATATAATGTTCCACACAGAATGGGCCCCATATAGTGCTCCATACAGAATGGGCCCCATATAGTGCTGCATACAGAATGGGCCCCATATAATGTTCCATACAGAATGGGCCCATATAATGTTCCATACAGAATGGGCCCCATATAGTGCTCCATAGAGAACGGGCCCCATATAGTGCTCCATACAGAACGGGCCCCATATAGTGCTTCACACACAATGGGCCCCATATAGTGCTCCATACAGAATGGGCCTCATATAGTGCTCCACACAGAATGGGCCAAATATAGTGCTCTATACATAATGGGCCCCATATATTGCTCCATACATAATGGGCCCCGTATATTGCTACATACACCTTGGGTGCCATATAATGTTCCATACAGAATGGGCCCCATATAGTGCACCATACAGAATGCGCTGCATATAGTGCTCCATACATAATGGGCCCCATATAATGCTCCATACAGAATGGGCCCCATATAGTGCTCTATACAGTATAATGAGCCCCATATAATGTGTGCATACAGAATGGTCCCCATATAATGCTCCATACAGAATGGGCCCCATATAGTGCTCTGTACAGTATAATGAGCCCCATATTGTGCTCCATACAGAATGGTCCCCATATAGTGATCTATACAGCATAATGAGCCCCATATGGTGTTCCATACAGAATTGGCCCCATATCGTCCTCCATACATAATGGTCCCAATATATTGCTCCATACACAATGGGCCCCATATAGTGCTCCATACAGAATGGGCAGCATATAGTGCTCCATACATAATGGGCCCCATGTAATGTTCCATACAGAATGGGCCCCATATAGTACTCTATACAGTATAATGAGCCCCATATAATGTCCATACAGAATGGTCCCCATATAATGCTCCATACAGAATAGGCCCCATATAGTGCTCTGTACAGTATAATGAGCCCCATATTGTGCTCCATACAGAATGGTCCCCATATAGTGCTCTATACAGAATGGGCCCCATATAGTGCTCTATACAGTATAATGAGCCAAATATAGTGTTCCATACAGAATGGGCCCCATATCGTGCTCCATACATAATGGTCCCCATATAATGCTCCATACAGAATGGGCCCCATATCGTGCTCCATACAAAATTTGACCCATATAATGCTTTATGCATAAAAAAAATCAAATACTTACCTCTCATTTTTCCCCCGATGCTCCGGTCTCCTCAGCATCTTCTGACTCCCTGCACTGATCAGAACAGAGGATGCGCTGTAGTGACGTCATTGCGCCCTCTGCCCTGAGACGTCAAGAGAGTCACAAGACACAGAAGAGACCGGAGCTGTGGAAGAACAGGGAGAGGTAAGTATTTCAAACAGTTTAAAGAAGGGGGGCCATGCCCACCTGACTCAAGAGGGGGGGCTGTATGGGGCGCAGCTAAAAGGAGGCCCCCACATGACTGCGTTGCCATGGGAGCAGTGCAGTAGGTTTTCTTTTAAAAAATAAAGGTGTTATTGAGTAAAGGAGCCCGGGGATTGGAAGAGTAGGATTTGGGGTGGGGATTTATGCAAAAAGGGAGGTGGGGGCTTGGGAAAGTGCGGGAAAAGGGGAGATCAGTTACCTTAGACGGGCGAAGTGAGTGGACCTGCTGCCACATCCCTCTCACCATGTCTTCTGTGGACAGCCTGGTAGCTCAGCTTCGTCGGGAGGCCAGTTCCAGGAGGGCCGGATGGCTGGAGGAGCAGCTCACAGGGCTGCTCGGAGGCAGTGGGAGCCAGGACAGCGGGAGCCGGGGCAGCAGAACCAGGCGGTCTAGGCCGCCAGACAGGCTGTCCCCCGACACTACACCGCGCGGCAGGCGCAGGCCGCGGAGCCCCTACAGGGACCCTGCGGGGGCTGGGGGACGCGGCCGATCCACCTTGCCCGCCCCCTCCCCCGGCAGGAATCCACCTGGCGGCCCTGCCGGCGCGAGGCGGCGCGGTGCTGGGCGAGCGGTGCAGACGCGGCAGGACGCCGGCGCTGCACAGGATGTCAGGGCCGCACTTCCGGTGCGGCCTAGCAGAGGGCGCGGCGGCGCCACAGCACCGATAGCAGCAGCTTCTACCCGCCGGGGAGCACCTCCCGCGGTGGCGGCAACACGAGCAGGGGGACGGGGAAGGAGCCCAGCGGCGGCGGCAGCATCCACCAGGCAGGAGCCGGGGAGTATCGCCGGCGGGCGCAATTGCGGCGGGGGCATCCGGATCCCATCCCCCCAGTGCACCTGGCTCTGCGAAAGGACGGCAGAGCAGACTATCGGGCAGGACAGCGGCGGCATCACGGCAAGGAGCGGGTCGCGGTCGGGCCGCAGGAGCGGCGTCCAGAGGAGACAGTCCAGCGGCTGGAGGCAGAGGAATCACGGAGCCGGACAGATCCAGATCCAGCAGGAGGTCGAGGGACCGGTCGCCTTCGCCAGTCTCGGTCCCCCCTGGTGACGTGGAGGCCAGGGGCGCGGGCCTGGGGCAGATGAGCGGCAGCGATGATTCCGGGAACGAACATCGCGACGAAATGGACCAGCAGGATTCAGGAAGCACGGCTGGTGGGGACACAGCACCTGCGCAGCCACGTGAGTACATGTCCAGTCTTTCCCCAGTGCCGGGTGTTTCGGGTGTGGTGGAGCGGGGTGGGGGCTGTAATGAGGTCCCGGGGGTCAGAGAACTTCTAGCGGGTATGTCGCAGATTTTGCATAGATTGGATGGGGGCGGGGGTAGCTCAGTTGCTAACAGTGTGGGATCGTCGCCCGCTGGTGCCTGGGTGTCAGTTGCCGGGGGCGTAGCAGGGGGTTCGAACGAGATTGCGAGCTCGGGTAGCGGGACACCTGTTTCTGTGGCGGGGGTGTCGGTGTCGGTACAAACGGAAACGGGAAAAGGTGATACCGTTAAGTTAGACGACAGGGCAAAAGGCGAGGTATATGTGTGTTTTGAGGGTCCGCTGGGGGCCCATTTGAAGAAAGAAGTCAAGGAAAAGATTTGGAAAGATGAATACGTAGAGATTTTCTCTCTCCTTCCTTTAGAAAAATTTAACTTGGATAAAGGAAAGAAAGACGACAGCAAAAAGGAAGAGGAAGAAAAGAGGCGTTGGCGCCTTATTCCTCAGACGTTCGTTAACTGGCAGCAGGCCTTTGCCATTCTAGCGAGTGTTATAGGGGAGAAATTCCCCGAGAATTGCTCGGGCCTGTTTTGTTATTTGGATGCTATTGGTGAAGCGCATCGTACCTACGGGGGCCAGGCTTGGCTGAGATACGATGAACAGTTCAGGCAGCGAAAAGCAGTGAGGCCGGAGATAAGGTGGGACCAAAAAGACATCGGGTTGTGGCTGAAGGTGATGGCTCCGGTGCGTTATGGGCAGTCCTTTCAGGGGGGAGGGGGGGGTAGCAGTCAGCAGTCAGGACAAAGTGGAGGACACGGGTCTCAGGGTTCAAAGGAAAAATCTGGGACATGCTGGCAGTTTAATGAGGGCCAGTGCAAGTATGGCACCACTTGTAAATTTAAACACGTGTGCTCCCATTGCAACGGGGCCTCTCACGGAGCCGCTAAGTGTTTCAAGAAATCACGTGGTAAGCCATCAGTGGGTGGCGGTCAAGGGGGTGACTCCGGTGAGGGTTCAAAAGATGGCCCCCTATCTAAGTAGATACCCGGATGTTAAAAAGGCGGAGGTTATTAGGGACGGTTTTCTTGAGGGGTTTAAGATCCCTCACCCGATGCATGTTGTTCCTTTTTCTACAAAAAATTTGAGATCAGCTGGCTTGCATGCGGAGGTGGTTTCGGCTAAATTGGCAAAAGAGGTTGAGCTGGGAAGAATGGCGGGGCCTTTTAGTTCGTTGCCCATGGCGGGTGTAATTGTTTCCCCGCTTGGGGTGGTGCCCAAGAAGGAGCCGAACAAGTTCCGGCTAATTCAGCATCTTTCATATCCCAAAGGATCCTCGGTTAATGACGGGATTGCGGAGGAGTTGTGCTCCGTTGTTTACACATCGTTTGATGCGGCTGTTCGGTGGGTGCGAATGTACGGGCCTGGAGCATTGCTGGCAAAAACGGACATCGAGTCGGCATTTAGGCTCTTGCCGGTGCACCCGCAGAGCATTCCTTTGTTAGGTTGTTGGTGGGAGGGTGGTTTTTACTTGGATAGGTGTTTGCCTATGGGATGTTCTATTTCCTGTGCATTGTTTGAGACTTTCAGTACCTTTTTAGAGTGGGTAGTGAGAGATGTATCGGCCGTTCCTTCTGTCATTCACTATTTGGATGATTTTTTGTTTGTTGGTCCACCGGATTCAGCAGTGTGCTGTCATTTACTTGGGACCATGGAATGGGTGGCCGGACAGTTTGGTGTTCCTTTGGCACAGGGAAAAACGGAGGGCCCCTGCACGGTCTTGAGTTTCTTAGGGATTCTCATTGATTCTGAGAAAATGGAGTGTAGGTTGCCTGATGATAAGTTGGAGTTGCTTAAGCGAGAGGTGAGTCGGATTGGAAAATTGCGGAAGACTTCATTGAAGGAGTTGCAGTCGCTGCTGGGCCGCCTGAATTTTGCTTGTCGTATTATGCCAATGGGCAGGATATTTTGCCGCAGATTGTCCAGGGCGACGGCTGGAGTTCGGTCGGCTCATCATTTTATTCGTTTGGGTAGAGAGCATAAGGAGGACCTTCTTGTTTGGCAACGTTTTTTGGAAGGCTATAATGGCAGGTCGCTTATTCAGCAGGAGGATCTGAATGCTTTTGATTGCGAGATCTACACAGACGCAGCAGGTGGAGTTGGTTATGGGGCCTACTGTGGAGGAAAATGGAGCGTCGGGGTGTGGCCAGAGGATTGGCGAAAGAAGGGGCTCACCAAGAATTTGGCATTGTTGGAGTTGTTCCCGATTGTGGTGTCAGTGTTTGTTTGGGGTGACAGCTTTCGTGATCGGCGAGTACGTTTCCATTGCGATAACTCGAGCGTGGTGGCCGTGATTAACAGCTTATCTTCTTCTTCCCCTCCAGTAATTAGGTTGGTCAGGGAGTTGGTACTGAGATGCTTGGAGTTGAATGCATGGATTACGGCGGTGCACGTGCCAGGAGTTCAGAACAATATAGCTGATGCTTTGTCTCGTTTGCAGTGGGACCGATTCCGGGATTTGGCTCCAGATTCGGAGGCGGCAGGAGCAGCATGTCCTTTGCATCTGTGGCAGGTGGTTACGGAAGGGGAGGCCGATTGATCCAAGCCTCGGTGTCAAACAGGACATGGTCAGATTATGCGGTGTCATGGGCCATGTGGGAAAGTTGGTTGTTTAAATGCGGCTCGGCTGAGTCAGATAGCGACAGGGCAATGGCGTTATTGGCACTGGTAGGTAAGGTCGTGGAGTGGGGTTGGTCCGTGTCTAGGTTAAACAAGTTTATAGCAGGTTTGGCTTTTGGTTTTCAGTTGCAAGGATTGAGGGACGTCACAAAGGACTTTGTTATACGGCAGGCGTTGAAAGGTTTTCGTAAGGGTAATTCGACTTTTGATAAGCGCAGGCCCATTTCTTTTGGGTTGTTGCAGCGGTTAGGGGAGGCCTTGGGCGTAATTTGTTCATCTCAGTTTGAGGTGGTACTGTTTCAATTGGCCTTTTCTCTAGCGTTTTTTGGTGCTTTGCGTCTGGGTGAATTGGTTTCCCCGAGCAAGGACAGGTCAGGTGGTCTTTTGGCGGAAGATGTGGTTTTTTGGGAAGGGGGAGTTGCCTTTTGGATAAGGCGTTCAAAGACGGATCAGCTAGGTAGGGGAAAGAAAGTAGTGCTAGGAAGGGTGGCGGGTAGCGGGATGTGTCCGCAACGCTGCTTAGAGGCATATTGGAATTTGTCATCAGTCAGGTCAGGCCCTCTGTTGCAACACCAAGAGGGGGATTTCTTGTCACGTTTCCAGTTTGTAGCCATTTTGAAGAAGGGCTTGGGTTTGCTGGGTGTTAACCCGGAAAATTTCGGCTCGCATTCTTTTAGGATTGGGGCCGCATCTGAGGCCGATGGTTTGGGCCTTGGGCCGGAGGTGATCAAGAAAATAGGCAGATGGAGTTCTAATCGTTACCTGTCTTATGTGCGGCATTAAATCAACAATGCGGGGTGAAGAGGGACGTCTTTGCGGATTGTTAATTATGGTTGTGTTTTTCAGGTCGTACCCCTCTTTTGGCGTGGATTGTCGGACACTCTTTCGTTTATTGGGGCGCCCTCCGGGCCGATGCGCGCGCGAATGGTAGGCAACTGGGTTTCGGCCGAGAGGCAGTGATCATCCGTTGGATGGGGACTCGTGGTATGTCGTGGCGTAGTTTTTTGCCGGAATTCTCCCGCGCCGCCCGTCTGGATCGCCCTCCGGATATTTTAGTGGTTCACTTGGGGGGTAATGATTTGGGGGCAAAACCCGTGAGGGAACTCATTCGGGATATCCGTTATGACTTGTTGAGGCTGTGGGTATCTTTTCCCGGTATGCTGACTGTGTGGTCAGACATTGTGCCGCGGAAGACGTGGCGGGAGGCCCGTTCCCATAAAGGGATTAACAGAGCCAGGGTAAAATTGAACAGGATGGTGGCGAGTTTTGTGTCCCGGAATGGGGGTATTGCCGTGAGGCATTTCGAGCTGGAGGCCGGGGTCGGTAATTTTTGGAGGGATGATGGAGTGCATCTTAACGAGATCGGGATGGATTTATGGGCGCTCGGTCTACAGGAAGGAGTTGAAAGAGCTTTGGCGGTGGTGGGGCACTCACGAGCCTGAGGTGGTCAGGGCTGTTCGTGTGTGGCGGGGGGTGGGGTTCTTGGAGTTGGTGATCATGCTGATAGGGTTGATCTGGCTTTTGGTACGGGCTCTGGACGGGGTGTTTACCTCGGGAGCTTTGTGGTTGGTTTGCCCGAAATGGGTTACATGGTGCCCTCGAGCTGGTGGTTACGGCTGAGGGTAAATACGTGTTTTTTGTAAAAATTTTGGGTAGGCTCTCTGCCTATTATGAGCCAGATTTTTTAGCTCCAAGAGCCCCCCCCTCGAGGTTTTATATATTTACTGTTTACATGTTGTTATTTATGTATTTGTTTGTTAATAAAATGGCCGCTGTGGCCAAATTATCCAAAAAGAAATTAACGTGGTGGTGTGTTTTCCTGGGTAATAGATGGAGGGGTTAAGAGGGGCAAGGTAGTTGGGGGTGGGGGATGCTTTACGGAAAGGATCCTTTATTGGCCATACGCGGTCAAGAGGGGGGGCTGTATGGGGCGCAGCTAAAAGGAGGCCCCCACATGACTGCGTTGCCATGGGAGCAGTGCAGTAGGTTTTCTTTTAAAAAATAAAGGTGTTATTGAGTAAAGGAGCCCGGGGATTGGAAGAGTAGGATTTGGGGTGGGGATTTATGCAAAAAGGGAGGTGGGGGCTTGGGAAAGTGCGGGAAAAGGGGAGATCAGTTACCTTAGACGGGCGAAGTGAGTCCCTCCCACCCTCCCTGTTTTAGCGGTTCTATGAGGCAACGTAGCTTTAGGCAAGATCGGCGAGTTCGTCAATTCTTAAGGTAAAAAAAAAAAAAAAAAAAAAAGGGGTCTTTTGAATTATATTTCTTTTCTGTTGATTTATTGAAGGCAAGCATTCTGTATTATTGTCACAGTGGCGTTGGCGGGGGGTGGGGTTCTTGGAGTTGGTGATGATGCTGATAGGGTTGATCTGGCTTTTGGTACGGGCTCTGGACGGGGTGTTTACCTCGGGAGCTTTGTGGTTGGTTTGCCCGAAATGGGTTACATGGTGCCCTCGAGCTGGTGGTTACGGCTGAGGGTAAATACGTGTTTTTTGTAAAAATTTTGGGTAGGCTCTCTGCCTATTATGAGCCAGATTTTTTAGCTCCAAGAGCCCCCCCCTCGAGGTTTTATATATTTACTGTTTACATGTTGTTATTTATGTATTTGTTTGTTAATAAAATGGCCGCTGTGGCCAAATTATCCAAAAAGAAATTAACGTGGTGGTGTGTTTTCCTGGGTAATAGATGGAGGGGTTAAGAGGGGCAAGGTAGTTGGGGGTGGGGGATGCTTTACGGAAAGGATCCTTTATTGGCCATACGCGGTCATGGGCCCCATAGTGTGCCGGTGTCCCCAACGGCGAGTGGGCCCCAACACGCGCCAGGTGTCGATGCTGACCCTGCCTGTCTGCAAGGGCCCCGATGCAGCTGCACCAGCAGTATGCCCTCCCCTGCTTCCATGATAATCCACACTGTACTGCAGATCTCCACATCAAAGTTCTATTTAAGCTACGTTTTCTCGGCATCGTGTGGATGTGATTTAGGAAAATATCCCAGGAAAATTCTCCATGTGCACACTTCTAAACTGGACCAAGTGCAGACCTGCACCCGGGCTGTATCGGTGCTGCCATCTATAAGGTTTCCATTGTAGTCACATACTATTTTATATATATATATGGATTGCACGCCTACATCCTGTGTCCTACTCCTTGCTTTTAATAGATATAATACGAAGGGGAGAAGAGAGATTTCTATTTGTGCCATGCAGTCTCAGGGTTATACTGAAAGGGGCCCAGCGAGATATCCATCACGTAGCAGCCTATCGCTTGGAGGACCCGCTGTAGCGGAACAGCCTTTGATTAAACTTGGTTAAATTAACAGCTACACAAGTCAGCAACAAAGAACGCCTGGGAGGGTTTTCTTTCCAATTCATTATAGGCGATCCTCTGTAGGTCTCTAAAAGCTGCTCTGATGTATTTAATGGGAACATGCAAGGTGAATGTTGGGACACGTTGTCCCCACCGGTTGGGTGTTGTCATCCATTCTTACCATCCCATCCAGCAGTGTCAGTGCAGACATCAAGGGATGGGGGAATGAATGCAGGTGGATGTGAGCAGAGGGCAGCGGGTTGCAGCAGAATATGTAACGAGGGCGCTATGCTGACCCAGACGGAATATGACAACCCTGTGGACTGGCAAAAAACTGAACTGAATTTGTAAGGTCAGGGCAGATTATAAGCTTATGGCTTTATTTTATTACCATCACACATATCTGAGTCAGCAGAGCAATGCATCCGGTCAAGATGCTCCATATCTGGCTGTAATCACAAGGTCAGCAATAGCCATATCTGCAAGAACAGACGGCAAAAAGTCTGCGAAGGAGGAGAATAAAACAACAGATATGACACCGAAGTAGGAGGGGGTAACTGCTGTGTACCCCAAATCCTTTCGCGTTTTTTATGCGTTTTTGATGCGTTTTTGATGCGTTTTTGGTGCGTTTTTTTCCAAATGCATAGAATAGCGGGAAAAACGCAGAAAATCTGCAAAATTAATGAACATGCTGCTTTTTTTTACTGCGATGCGGTTTTTTTTCGCGGAGCAGACGGATACATCAGAAAACTGAGGATTTCTCTTCTGCTGTTCATTAGCACTGAGTAATACTGAGCCTTAGGCCGGGGTCACACTAGACCGTAATACGGACGAGTGCAATGCGATAAAAAATCGCATAGCACTCGTCCCAATGTTAATCAATGGGGCAGCTCCCATCATCCGATATTTTCTCGGCCGTATTCAGGATCCGAGTGAAATCGCAGCATGCTGCGATTGTCAGCGTTTCTCGGCCGAGAATCGCCAATGAAAGTCTAAGGGGGTGAGAAAAAATAGCACAGCACACGGACCATCAGTGTGACTTGCGAGAAATTCTCAGGCATTGGGCAGGTGACAGGAAAGGCTCAGCCATTATTTGCTCATTTTGCAAGTGTGTGAGAAAATCTCACCATACGGATGCCACACGGATGTCACACGGATCATTTGATGCGAGAAAATCGCATCCTCGCACTGCACACGGATCACTGTTTTGGTAACATTTGTGCGATTCTCGTACGTCATAAACGGACCGTTTTTTTATACGTTGTGTGTGTCCCCGGCCTTATGCACATAGCTGTATACATATTCTACGGTCAATGCCGGGCTTTCCAGAGTTTATCTGTTCTACTGAGAGTGAAAAGGAACATCTTTTGTACATCCAGAGATTGGACATTATCCTGCCCTGATATCTCCCAGGTATCTAGTCCTCTGAGGCATCACTGTAGCAAAACCGCATAAATGGAAAGATTTGTGCTGCCGATATGTTCTGGGTTGTTGAGAACAGATGCAACTGTTTCTGAGAGAAAGACCAGCTCAGGACAGACTTTCATCCTCTAGAACAAACAAGTTTGTGATCACAGACAATGATTTCTGAAAGTTTCCTGATCCCATGCAGTGGTATCCATGATTGAATCCTGCCTGTATTTGACACAGTGCTGCCCGAGAGCCCATAGATCACTAGGATCCAACATTGACTGTCGGATTTGTCCCTTCTCCACATGGATTTCTCCAGAATCTCTTGAGGATATCGTACACTGTAGATTGTGGGATACTCAGTCTTTACAGTTCTATGAAGAGGAATATTTTTCTGAAATGATTGCACAATTTTTAGACGCAGTTGTTGACAGATCGGTAAACCTTTGACCATCTTTGCTTCTGAGAGACTCTGCCTCTCCCACATGCTCTTTTTACACACAGTCATGTGTCTGAATTGAAAATTGCCCTTGCAGCTGTTTTCCATTTGAACCACTTGTTTTTTCAGCTTCTTGTTAACCAACAACCCTGCTGGCATCGCTGCATGGCCTTCCATCCCCCACCTGCTTTACACACAAACTCCTGCATTTCTGTACTTGGCTCTGCCTCCTGCTCTTGGCTCTGCCTCCTGTGCTTCCGTTCTTGCGGTCTTTCTCTACTTATTCATATGCCCTCCTGTCTGAACAGGTTTATACCTTTTTTCACATATCTGCCTATATACCGGTCCTTACCGGCTCTGCCAGTATACCAGCCTTGTCCGCCTGTCCTGCCAGAGTGCCAGCCGTGCCTGCCTGTGTCCCAGCCGTGCCTGCCAGTGTCTCTGTTGTACCCGTCTGCCTGCCTGTGTCCCAGCCGTGCCTGCCAGTGTCTCTGTTGTACCCGTCTGCCTGCCTGTGTCCCAGCCGTGCCTGCCAGTGTCTCTGTTGTACCCGTCTGCCTGCCTGTGTCCCAGCCGTGCCTGCCAGTGTCTCTGTTGTAGCCGTCTGCCTGCCAGAGTGCCAGCCGTGCGCGCTTGCCTGTCTATGTTCTGTTCCCCCAGGTGGGATCAGCAGCCACAGCCAGACACCACCCTGGAGTGGTACCTGGTAGCTTCCTGCCGCACAAGCCTGACCTCACCATCAGAGGCTCCGGCAAATGCCAAGGAAATTACTTAGTTAAGCCCCTTCCAGGGTAGTCTGGTCACACCCCTGCACGCCCGCGCCAACCAGTCTGGGCGCGAGCGTAACATTAACCCCGTCACAACCGTTTTGGGATTTGTCGCCACCATCAATTTCTTAGTGATGGACTTTTTTTTTACTGAAATGGAAAAATATCCAAACACTCCGCCTGATCTGTGATTTGTGATCTGTGGTTAATAAAATGGGGCGGAAAGAGACTCCCACATTATTGCTTTCACATCACATCATTGTACACAGGGGACCAAATTTTTAAGAATTGAGGCTGTGCAAAGACTATGAGAACTAATCATTATGCAAAGAGGAGTCGTTCTT
Organism: Ranitomeya imitator; assembly: GCF_032444005.1. Lineage (NCBI taxonomy): Eukaryota > Metazoa > Chordata > Amphibia > Anura > Dendrobatidae > Ranitomeya > Ranitomeya imitator. Next base: position 152,524,073 of record NC_091283.1, on the reverse strand, counting down.
TACAGACAATTGGAAATTTCCCTTTATTGTTGTGTCCTCCATGAGCTCCATGCATTTACCAAAAGGTGAGTTATAGCCCTGCTCATCCTGGGCCTCCTGGTTCATAATCAGTTAAAGGGAACCTATCACCCCGTTTTTTCAGTAGGAGATAAAAATACCGTTAAATAGGGCCTGAGCTGTGCTTTGCAATAGGGTATTCAATAGGGCTTCAGGAAAATGACCGCCGCGATGTCCATCTGCGCACGCGCGGCATCCCGCGGCCATTTTCCTGAAGCCCCGGGAAGCAGGAGACTCCATCTGCGCACGCGCGGCCTCAGGAAGATGGCCGCGCCCACCGAGAAACCGCTGAATAGCGGCGAGCGCGCTCTTTTTCTACAGCTGCGCAGTGCATTCGGCACTTGCGCATGCGAGAAGCACTACGCCACCAACGGGAACGTAAGCAAGATGTGGGGGAGAAACAGCGCTGTGACCACACCCATCTGACCTGACCAGCCTGATTGACAGGCGAAAAAGGCCACTTTTGTAAGGTATTTCGGCAGCATAGGTAGGGAATCAGGGGACAAAAAATACCCTATTGTAAAGCACAGCTCAGGCCCTATTTAACTGTATTTTTATCTCCTACTGAAAAAACGGGGTGACAGGTTCCCTTTAAGGACTGCACATGCAGAGCAGGAAGATGGGTGACAGTTGACGGTGGTCGGTAGCTGCCACCTGCTCACATTACTGTACGTTCTGGTAATTGTTCGGTGATGGGTCCAGGTCTCTAATAATCTCCTCCACTTTATAACCATAGAATTATTTATCTTATTCTGCAGCGTCTTTCCTCTCAGCTGCCCCGATTTCTGACTAGCAGAACCGCTGTCCTGGCGCTCGTGGTAACGTGTTCTCGGAACAGATCCTTCGTGATGGCTTATCAGTTAGGCTATGTGCACACGTTGCGGATTCTCTGCAGATCCAGAGCGTTTTTTGAGGTGCAGAAACGCTGCAGATCCACAATTGATTTACAGTACAATGTAAATCAATGAGAAAAAAAAATGCTGTGCACACTTTACGGAAAATCCGCTGCGGAAACGCTGCGGTTTAAGGGTATGTGCACACGTTCAGGTTTTTTCGCGGTTTTTTTTCGCGGTTTTCATGTTTTGTGCACATGATGCGTTTTTTTTCCGCAAAAAAAATGCATCGCGGTAAAAAAAAGCAGCATGTTCATTAATTTTGCGGATTTTCTGCGTTTTCCCGCTATTCTATGCATTTGTAAAAAAAAACATCAAAAAAGCATAAAAAAAAGCGAAAAAAAAACACATGCGGATTTCTGGCAGAAATGTCCAGTTTTTGTCAGGAAAATTTCTGCAAGAAATCCTGATGTGTGCACATACCCTAAAAGAAGTAGCATGTCACTTCTTTTTTGTGAATCTGCAGCGTTTTTGTACCCATTCGATTATAGAAAACTGCAAGGGTAAAAAACGCAGCAAATCTGCAGCAAAAACGCACAAAAAACGCTGCGGAACCGCACAAAAAAAAGTGACAAATCGGCAGGTGCGTTTTCTGCCAGGAGAGGCAGAATCCGCACCAGAAATTCCTAAGCCTAATCTGCAACGTGTGCACATTGGGATTTGGATTTTGAAGGCCAGGTGACCGCTTGCAGATGTGTAAGGTGCATTGATGGTGCACACAAATGCTCAACTGACTGATAACCGAGGAGCAGGCACAGCACCTTCCGGACAATTGTTCAGCGAGCCCCATCCATACATCAGCAGGACAAAAATAGAAATTAGTTACTGGACTTGAACCTTATTTCTTCACTTGCTGTCAGTGAATGGAAACATTAAAGAATTTGGACAATGCAGCCATTTTGGGCAAAAAATAAATATATTTTTGTAATTGGGTTTTGTTAAATATTTTGCAACATTCATTTCATAGCCGAGGTGTGGCATTGTCTATTTCAGAACAGGTTAACAGAGTCAGTCAGTGACTTCATTCTGATGGTCCAATAGGAGAGTTTGTAACGCTGATCTCTTCTTAACTGATTTATGACCACATCAAATAAGAATATGCAGGGAAACAGAAAAGCCAGTAAAAGCCGAACAGCAATAATTTTTTAGCTCCAAATAAATGGATTCAAAGTATAAAAGAAATTGTCACCAGAGGTGGGAGGTGGACAACCCCTTTAAAGGTTTACATTCATAGTTTGAAGACGTGTTTAGACCTAGTTTTGCTCACACTTCTGAGAGGCTGCTCCATGACGTAATGTGCACAGATACAGACAGAACCTTGCAACCACTGACTGGATCAGAGCCCGAGGGGAACCAGACAGTATTAGGCAGGAGGTTCCAATGTCATGGCTGAGATACTGTCTGTGCTCTCCTCTGTTACCCTACATATGAGGACATGCTGTGCACGTGCTGCCTCCACAGCTACTTCTCCCACTATGGAAGGAGATAGACAAGATAGAAGATCTTCGTCTGCTGGTTAAAAACTATAGCGAAAATTAAAGGAGGGAGAATTGCATTAGTAGAAACCCAAGAATGAAGTTCATATTACCTCGGGGAAGAGATTTGAGCAGACACCAGGTTAGGTGATAGCTGTGGCGCAGTTAAAAATTATAAAAAGCCCATGAGGGCAGCGAAAGAGAGGAGTTGGTGCCCTATAGTGATGAGTGAGTGTGCTCGTTACTCGAGATTTCCAAGCATGCTCGGGTGTTCTCCGAGATGAACCTAATTCAGTGGATCAGGCAGAGAAAAATTTGCTGGCTCTGTGTCAGGGTCAGGATGAGATAGAGGTATATTGTCAGAAATTTAGAAAGTGGTCCGTACTCACTCAATGGAATGAAGGTGCGCTCGCAGCTATTTTCAGAACGGGTCTCTCTGAAGCCCTTAAGGATGTCATGGTGGGATTTCCTATGCCTGCTGGTCTGAATGAGTCTATGTCTTTGGCCATTCAGATCGGTCGACGCTTGCGTGAACGTAAATCTGTGCACCATTTGGCGGTATTACCTGAGCTTAAACCTGAGCCTATGCAGTGCGATAGGACTTTGACCAGAGTTGAACGGCAAGAACACAGACGGCTGAATGGGCTGTGTTTCTACTGTGGTGATTCCACTCATGCTATCTCTGATTGTCCTAAGCGCACTAAGCGGTTCGCTAGGTCTGCCACCATTGGTACGGTACAGTCAAAATTTCTTCTGTCTGTTACCTTGATCTGCTCTTTGTCATCGTATTCTGTCATGGCATTTGTGGATTCAGGCGCTGCCCTGAATTTGATGGACTTGGAGTATGCTAGGCGTTGTGGGTTTTTCTTGGAGCCCTTGCAGTGTCCTATTCCATTGAGAGGAATAGATGCTACGCCTTTGGCCAAGAATAAGCCTCAGTACTGGACCCAGCTGACCATGTGCATGGCTCCTGCACATCAGGAGGTTATTCGCTTTCTGGTGTTGCATAATCTGCATGATGTGGTCGTGTTGGGGTTGCCATGGCTACAAGTCCATAATCCAGTATTAGATTGGAAATCCATGTCTGTGTCCAGCTGGGGTTGTCAGGGGGTACATGGTGATGTCCCATTTCTGACTATTTCGTCATCCACCCCTTCTGAGGTTCCAGAGTTCTTGTCTGATTACCGGGATGTATTTGATGAGCCCAAGTCCGATACCCTACCTCCGCATAGGGATTGTGATTGTGCTATCGATTTGATTCCTGGTAGTAAATTCCCAAAAGGTCGACTGTTTAATTTATCTGTGCCTGAGCACGCCGCTATGCGGAGTTATGTGAAGGAGTCCTTGGAGAAGGGACATATTCGCCCGTCATCGTCGCCATTAGGGGGAGGGTTCTTTTTTGTAGCCAAGAAGGATGGTTCGCTGAGACCTTGTATAGATTACCGCCTTCTAAATAAGATCACGGTTAAATTTCAGTACCCCTTGCCATTGTTATCTGATTTGTTTGCTCGGATTAAGGGGGCTAGTTGGTTCACCAAGATAGATCTTCGTGGTGCGTATAATCTTGTGCGTATTAAGCGAGGAGATGAATGGAAAACTGCATTTAATACGCCCGAGGGCCATTTTGAGTATCTAGTAATGCCATTTGGACTTGCCAATGCTCCATCAGTGTTTCAGTCCTTTATGCATGACATCTTCCGAGAGTACCTGGATAAATTCCTGATTGTGTACTTGGATGACATTTTGATCTTCTCGGATGATTGGGAGTCTCATGTGAAGCAGGTCAGAACGGTGTTTCAGGTCCTGCGTGCTAATTCTTTGTTTGTGAAGGGATCAAAGTGTCTCTTTGGTGTTCAGAAGGTTTCATTTTTGGGGTTCATCTTTTCCCCTTCTACTATCGAGATGGACCCTGTTAAGGTCCAAGCCATCCATGATTGGACTCAGCCGACATCTCTGAAAAGTCTGCAAAAGTTCCTGGGCTTTGCTAATTTTTATCGTCGCTTCATCTGCAATTTTTCTAGTATTGCTAAACCATTGACCGATTTGACCAAGAAGGGTGCTGATTTTGTCAATTGGTCTTCTGCTGCGGTGGAAGCTTTTCAAGAGTTGAAGCGTCGTTTTTCTTCTGCCCCTGTGTTGTGTCAACCAGATGTTTCGCTTCCGTTCCAGGTCGAGGTTGATGCTTCTAAGATTGGAGCAGGGGCTGTTTTGTCGCAGAGAAGTTCTGATTGCTCGGTGATGAAACCATGCGCCTTCTTTTCCAGGAAGTTTTCGCCTGCTGAGCGAAATTATGATGTTGGCAATCGAGAGTTGCTGGCCATGAAGTGGGCATTCGAGGAGTGGCGTCATTGGCTTGAAGGAGCTAAGCATTGCGTGGTGGTATTGACTGATCATAAGAACTTGACTTATCTCGAGTCCGCCAAGCGGTTGAATCCTAGACAGGCTCGTTGGTCGCTGTTTTTTGCCCGTTTTGACTTTGTGATTTCGTACCTTCCGGGCTCTAAAAATGTAACATAGTAACATAGTAACATAGTTAGTAAGGCCGAAAAAAGACATTTGTCCATCCAGTTCAGCCTATATTCAGCCACATTATATATAATGTGAAGGCGGATGCTCTGTCTAGGAGTTTTGTGCCCGACTCTCCGGGTTTATCTGAGCCGGCGGGTATCCTCAAAGAGGGAGTAATTGTGTCTGCCATCTCCCCTGATTTGCGGCGGGTGCTGCAAAAATTTCAGGCTAATAAACCTGATCGTTGCCCAGCGGAGAAACTGTTTGTCCCTGATAGGTGGACAAATAAAGTTATCTCTGAGGTTCATTGTTCGGTGTTGGCTGGTCATCCTGGAATCTTTGGTACCAGAGAGTTAGTGGCTAGATCCTTTTGGTGGCCATCTCTGTCGCGGGATGTGCGTTCTTTTGTGCAGTCCTGTGGGATTTGTGCTCGGGCTAAGCCCTGCTGTTCTCGTGCCAGTGGGTTGCTTTTGCCCTTGCCGGTCCCGAAGAGGCCTTGGACACATATCTCTATGGATTTTATTTCAGATCTTCCCGTTTCTCAAAAGATGTCAGTCATTTGATCGCTTCTCTAAGATGGTCCATTTGGTACCCTTGGCTAAATTACCTTCCTCCTCTGATTTGGTGCCATTGTTCTTCCAGCATGTGGTTCGTTTACATGGCATTCCAGAAAATATCGTTTCTGACAGAGGTTCCCAGTTTGTTTAGAGGTTTTGGCGAGCCTTTTGTGGTAGGATGGGCATTGACTTGTCTTTTTCCTCGGCTTTCCATCCTCAGACTAATGGCCAGACCGAACGAACCAATCAGACCTTGGAAACATATCTGAGATGCTTTGCTTCTGCTGATCAGGATGACTGGGTGTCCTTTTTGCCTTTGGCTGAGTTCGCCCTTAATAATCGGGCCAGCTCGGCTACCTTGGTTTCGCCGTTTTTCTGCAACTCTGGGTTCCATCCTCGTTTCTCTTCAGGGCAGGTTGAGTCTTCGGACTGTCCTGGTGTGGATACTGTGGTGGACAGGTTGCAGCAGATTTGGACTCATGTAGTGGACAATTTGACCTTGTCCCAGGAGAAGGCTCAATGTTTCGCTAATCGCAGACGCTGTGTGGGTCCCCGACTTCGTGTTGGGGATTTGGTTTGGTTATCTTCTCGTCATATTCCTATGAAGGTTTCCTCTCCTAAGTTTAAACCTCGTTTCATTGATCCATATAGGATTTCTGAGGTTCTTAATCCTGTGTCTTTTCGTCTGACCCTTCCAGATTCTTTTTCCATACATAACGTATTCCATAGGTCATTGTTGCGGAGATACGTGGCACCTATGGTTCCATCTGTTGATCCTCCTGCCCCGGTTTTGGTGGAGGGGGAGTTGGAGTATATTGTGGAGAAGATTTTGGATTCTCGTGTTTCAAGACGGAAACTCCAGTATCTGGTTAAGTGGAAGGGTTATGCTCAGGAAGATAATTCCTGGGTCTTTGCCTCTGATGTCCATGCTCCCGATCTTGTTCGTGCCTTTCATATGGCTCATCCTGGTCGTCCTGGGGGCTCTGGTGAGGGTTCGGTGATCCCTCCTCAAGGGGGGGTACTGTTGTGAATTCTGTGGCAGGGCTCCCTCCTGTGGTCACAGGTGGTACTTCGGCTGATTCTCTCTGTGAGCTTCCGTTGGTGGAGGAAAGTGGTACTGCGGCTTCTGAGTTTCCTTCCTCAGGTGATGTGGTGAAGTCGTTAGGTGCTGCTCTATTTAACTCCATCTAGTGCTTTGATCCTGGCCTCCAGTCAATGTTCTAGTATTGGACCTGTATCCTCCTGGATCGTTCCTGTGGCCTGCTGCTCTGCATAGCTAAGTTCCGCTTTGCTATTTTGTTTGCTGTTTTTTTTCTGTCCAGCTTGTCTATTTGTTTTTTCCTGCTTGCTGGAAGCTCTGGGACGTAGAGGGTGTACCTCCGTGCCGTTAGTTCGGTACGGAGGGTCTTTTTGCCCCCTTTGCGTGGTTTTTGTAGGGTTTTGTGTTGACCGCAAAGTTACCTTTCCTATCCTCGCTCTGTTCAGAAAGTCGGGCCTCACTTTGCTAAATCTATTTCATCTCTACGTTTGTCTTTTCATCTTAACTCACAGTCATTATATATGGGGGCTGCCTTTTCCTTTGGGGTATTTCTCTGAGGCAAGGTAGGCTTATTTTCTATCTTCAGGCTAGCTAGTTTCTCAGGCTGTGCCGAGTTGCATAGGGAGCGTTAGGCGCAATCCACGGCTGCCTCTAGTGTGGTTGGAGAGGATTAGGGATTGCGGTCAGCAGAGTTCCCACGTCTCAGAGCTCGTTCTATGTTTTTGGGTTATTGTCAGGTCACTGTATGTGCTCTGACCTCTATGTCCATTGTGGTACTGAATTACCTTATCATAACAGTATACCTTCCCACAGGTGAAGTATATCCCCAGGGCTTCCCAGAAGTGTAAATGGTAATGGTGGATGGTGTAATGTTATGATCCGGTGACCTTGGAGCAGCATGAGAACTTTCACTGGAGAAGGTGGTCACTATACTGACCGCAATCCTGAACTTAACACCGCAACTAGAAGTAGCCGTGGAGTGTACCTAACAATCCTAGACACCTTGTCACAGCCGGAGGACTAAATACCCCTAAAGATGGAAATAGGAAAACTATCTTGCCTCAGAGAAAATCCCCAAAGGATAGACAGCCCCCCACAAATATTGGCGGTGAGTCGGAGAGGAAAAAACATACACAGGCAGAAAAACAGGATTTAGCACAGGAGGCCACTCTAGCTAGATAAGACAGGATAGGACAGAGTTCTGTGCGGTCAGTATTAAAACCCTTCAAAACATCCACAGCAGAATATACAAAAAACTTCCTACATCTAACTAAAAGATGTAGGAGCGTAAATCTGCAACTCCAGTGAATCCTACAATCAGAGCAGGAATAAAACTGAAACAAGCATACAGCAGTGTGCCACAGAAACAAAAACCAAACACTTATCTTTGCTGAATTTGGCAGCAAGCAGGAGAAGCCAGAAAGTGATCCAACACTTCACAAGGAACATTGACAACTGGCAAGGGCTAAAGGATCCTGCACACCTAAATATCCCAGTCAGAATTGTAATCATCCGATACACCTGGCCAGGACTGCGAGTCAGAGACAACTGCATTCCCACCTACAACCAATGGAGGGAACCCATGAGCAGAATTCACAACACATGTCTATTACACAAACTTTACTAACCGGAATATTACATAAGTGCACCCCAAGGACATTTGTATATGCTCCACCTCAAGGATCACTATATTTACATTTCTGCTTATTACTCGTAGTGATGAGCGAATATACTCGTTGCTCGGGTTTTCCCGAGCATGCTCGGGTGATCTCCGAGTATTTGAGTGCTCGGAGATTTAGTTTTTGTTGACGCAGCTGCATGATTTACAGCTGATAGGCAGCCTGAGCACATGTGGGGGTTGCCTGGTTGCTATGGAATCCCCACGTCTTCAAGCTGCCTATCAGCTGTAAATCATGCAGCTGAGACAACAAAAACTAAATCTCCGAGCACTCACAAATACTCGGAGATCACCCGAGCAACGAGTATATTCGCTCATCACTACTTATGAGCATTACCACTGCAGTGATTTCTGATCACAGAGGAAATGAATCATATAAGAATCCCAGAGAATCTGTGAGTTTAGCACCAATTACTGAAACGCTCATTTAACCCAAAGAAAAAAGTCAAATAATTTGCTGGAGCATAACACTTTTATTAAGAACGTGTAGGTGGGGCGAGGAGAGGCTCGTTTTCCTTCTTTCTTCCGTACAAATTAGTCTCCTGCCCCTGACCGCCAGATGGAGCCCTCCGGTGCTGAGCAGGTTGGTGCGCCGTGTTACCGGGAGTCATTAGTCAGTGATTAACAAGCTTTTATGAGAGCCCATTCCTGGTGACTCCGATAATTAGCTCCGTGCGCAGTTTTCCCTGTATACAAAGTATTTCCAAGATAAGTCGCTCTTCCTTTTATCACCTCATTACAAGCCTCGTCATATTATTGACTTATGGTAAATAAAAGAATGAGCGGGTCTCGTTCAGGGCGTAAATTTGTCACACTCAGATTATGGCGCCTTCAATTGATTCATTACACGGCATTTATGTATCTGGTAATTAGAGATTACAGCATATTTCATTGGCTTCTGCATGTTTCGGTTTATTGTCATAACGGAGTGAAGATGGCAACAATGCCCCGGATATCTGTTGATAGGGCGAAAACAGACGCACCCATTTAGTCTTAGTCGCCCAAAGTGGATCACTGTACATCAGATTTATGCCAGCATTTAAAAGGGCCACAAATCAAAACTACAATGAGGCTTGTCATTTGCTGCACCTCTGCTACAAGCCCCAAGATGACACCGATGACTGCCGCAGTGGCTCAGCTGAGTGCCTGATGTAGCCGTATGAGGTAGTACTCTGACATGGCAGATTTCTGCAGCAGATTTCACTTTTTGCAAAGCATATGCAGATTTTGTAGCCAAAAGAGGGAGGAAGAAGTCATTAGGCCTGTTTCACACGTCAGTGGCTCCGGTACGTGTGGTGACAGTTTCCTCACATACAGACACTGACTCACGTAGACACATCAAAATAAATGTGTCTCTGCACATGTCAGCGTGTTTTCACGGACCGTGTGTCCATGTGCAAAACACGGAGACATGTCCGCGTTTCTCCGGCAGCACGGTCCGCAAAGCATCCCGCACACGTGCACACGGAGAACAGAGTGCACTCTCCTCCGTGTGCACGTACCGCCGCAGGAGAAACAGCGCTACAGTTAAGCGCTGTCCCCTGCTTTTGGTGCTGAAGCCGGCATTCATTCCTTCTCCCCAGCAGCGTTCGCTGAAGAGAAGGAATGAAAAAAATCAAGGTTTTTGTTTTTTTTGTTAAAAATAAAGTTTGGGGTCACCTCCCACCCCCGTGCGCCTGCCCGCTTGCAGAGAAATACTCACCCAGCTCCCGCAATGCCTCCTCTCAGCGCAGGCAGCCTGTCCTGTGTGAGTGGAAATGTGCTTCCCCGGCGCCGGCAGCTTCTTCCTGTACTGAGCGGTCACCGTTACTGCTCATTACAGTAATGAATATGCGGCTCCACCCCTATGGGAGGTGGAGCCGCATATTCATCACTGTAATGAGCGGTACCACGTGACTGCTCACACAGGACAAGCTGCCGATGCTGAGAGGAGGCATTGCAGGAGCTGGGTGAGTATTTCTCTGCTAGGGGGCGGGCGCATGGGGGGTGGGAGGCGGGAGGTTACCCCAAACTTTATTTTTAACAAAAAAAAAACTTGATTTTTCATCCCTTCTCTCCTGCAAGCGCTGCTTTCAGCCGAGCAGGACAGAAGTGATGAATGCCGCATGTGTGCCACACTGATGTGCCACGTGAACACACGGACACACGGACACGGATAGCTCCGGTACCGATTTCTCCGGTACCGGAATTATCTGGACGTGTGAGACTGGCCTTCCATGGCGTCCGGACCTGTGAATGGCTATCTGCGATGGCAGTAGCCCACGGTCTGTTGTGTTGTGATGCCAGTTTCTTTCTTCGGGTTCATTACTTGCATTAGGACTGTTTGCTGCTATTTTTACAACATGTACACAGATCTCCTGCTGTGTTATAATCTAGAACCGGCGAGAAGAGAACATGCAGCATAAATAATAATCCCCTGCAGAGCGCTGCTCTCACCATCCTCTGACTGCCCTTGAGGGGAGTTGTATCTAGAGGATAAACAAAAAATCTGCCATCACTGAGAAGAGGAGGCATAAAGAACATTACATATACTGTAGATAAATATAGACACGCATATATACACATACAGAACTGTGAAAAATGTTAGGCAGGTGTCTAGAGAATACTGCAATGTGAAAAGCTTCCAAAAATAGAAGTTACCGGTAAATATAAAAAAGTTAATAGCTTATTTTGATTAATTACCAAAGTGAAGGAAGAAGAGTGAAATGTAAATTTTAGTATTTGGTTACCGTCCATTGCCTTCATCACTTCTTCTAGTCACTTGTTCAGTCACAGATTTTGTAGGACTATAGTCGGTAGACGAGTAGCCAATTCTACCAAAGAAGGCGATAGCGACCATCATTATCATATATAAGTTGAAACACAGTCATGAACTGAAACAGAACCAGCTGTACAGGAGGTTGAAAACTGACTGAGGAACAGCCAAAATCGGCTACAAATGCTAGGCTGTGGAAGACAATTTCATGTCCCAACTCATGTGACAAGATACAGTACAGCAATAAGACACAGGGTAGTTTATACTTAGTCAGCAAGGAGTCTATCAGGCAAAGATTTCACAGCAGATGGGTTTCAAGATGTGCTGTTTGAGCTCTTTTTTGGTGGATGGTAGATGCAGTGGTCGAAAAAGGAAACTTAGTGGAGCAGATGAAAGATGCACCATGAAGAAATCCAGCAGTGCCATCAGCTCCGTATATACTTAAGTATAAGCCGAGATTTTCAGCCCATTTTTGGGGGCTGAAAGTCCCCCTCTCGGCTTATATTCGAGTCATACCCAGGGGTCGGCAGGGGAAGGGGTGCGGGGCTGTCTAATTATACTCACCTACTCCTGGCGCGGTTCCTGCAGGTCCCGGGCTCCCCTGCACCCCAGCTTCTTCCTGCACTGAGTGGTCACATGGTACTGCTCATTACAGTAATGAATATGCGGCTCCACCTCCCATAGGGGTGGATGTTGTGAATTCTGTGGCAGAGCTCCCTCCTGTGGTCACAAGTGGTACTTCGGCTGATTCTCTCTGTGAGCTTCCGTTGGTGGAGGAAAGTGGTACTGCGGCTTCTGAGTTTCCTTCCTCAGGTGATGTGGTGAAGTCGTTAGGTGCTGCTCTATTTAACTCCACCTAGTGCTTTGATCCTGGCCTCCAGTCAATGTTCTAGTATTGGACCTGTTTTCTCCTGGATCGTTCCTGTGGCCTTCTGCTCTGCATAGCTAAGTTCTGCTTTGCTATTTTGTTTGCTGTTTTTTCTGTCCAGCTTGTATATTTGTTTTTTCCTGCTTGCTGGAAGCTCTGGGACGCAGAGGGTGTACCACCGTGCCGTTAGTTCGGTACGGAGGGTCTTTTTGCCCCCTTTGGGGTTTTGTGTTGACCGCAAAGTTATCTTTCCTATTCTCGCTCTGTTCAGAAAGTCGGGCCTCACTTTGCTAAATCTATTTCATCTCTACGTTTGTCTTTTCATCTTAACTCACAGTCATTATATGTGGGGGCTGCCTTTTCCTTTGGGGTATTTCTCTGAGGCAAGGTAGGCTTATTTTCTATCTTCAGGCTAGCTAGTTTCTCAGGCTGTGCTGAGTTGCATAGGGAGCGTTAGGCGCAATCCACGGCTGCCTCTAGTGTGGTTGGAGAGGATTAGGGATTGCGGTCAGCAGAGTTCCCACGTCTCAGAGCTCGTTCTATGTTTTTGGGTTATTGTCAGGTCACTGTATGTGCTCTGACCTCTATGTCCATTGTGGTACTGAATTACCTTATCAGAACAGGTGGAGCCGCATATTCATTACGGTAATGAGCGGTAACGGTGACCGTTCAGTACAGGAAGAAGCTGCCGGCGCCGGGGAAGCAGGGACAGCACAGCGCCAGGAGCAAGTGAGTATAAAGGACAGGGGAACGCAGCGCTGCGCGATATTCACCTGCTCCCCGTTCCGGCGCCGCTCCGGCTTCAGCGTCTTCTGCAGTGATGCTCAGGTCAGAGGGCGCGGTGACGTGGTTAGTGCGTGCCCTCTGCCTGAACGTCAGTGCAGAAGACGCTGAAGACGGAGTGGCGACGGAACGAAGTCAGGTGAATATTGAAAGTGCCGGGGGCCTGAGCGACGGAGAGGTGAGTATGTGATTTTGGGGCAAGTGTCTGTATGGAGCATCTTATGGGGCCATAACCTTTGTGCAGCACTATATGGGGCAAGTGTCTGTATGGGGCCATAATGTTTGTGCAGCACTATATTGGGCAAGTGTCTGTATGGGGCCATAACGTTTGTGCAGCACTATATGGGGCAAGTGTCTGTATGGGGCATCTTATGGGGCCATAATCAACGTTTGTGCAGCATTATATTGGGCAAATGTGACTATGGAGCATCTTATGGGGCCATTATTAACCTTTATGCAGGATTATATGGGGCATATTTTAATATGGAGCATCTTATGGGGCCATCATAATCTTTATGGAGCATTATATGGGGCTCCTGATTCAATATGGATATTCAAAAGCACTTAACCTACTGATGTCTCAATTAATTTTACTTTTATTGGTATCTATTTTTACTTTTTTTTTTTTTTTTTTTTCCAATAATTTTTATTGGTTTTGTAAATTTTTATAAAGGAGAGGGAAAAAGGGGAGGGAAAGTGTGTAAGGGGGAAGGGTAAGTAATTCCCTGTGAAACAGGAAATGGGAAAAGAAGACAGGCGTAACAATGCATACATAAGCATTTCAAAAAATACACAGCAATTTGTAACTAAACAAGGCTTCCGAATAAACCTAGATAAAAGTAAAGCATATTTTAGGGTAGATTAGTTCAGTTCACTAGGGTAGATTAGTATAAAGAGTAAACAGAGCTCGACGTTGCATTAAAAGACAGGAATGTCTACAAACATATTAATGCTTCCAAAATTATGCAGCTAATTGTTGCTAATTAAAGCTTCGTTGCTAATCAAGGTTTTAGATTAAGCTTAATAACCTGTAAGGAGAAAAGCAAAACAAATACAGTAAAATAAAGTACATTGTAAACTTTTGTGCGTGTAGGCCTGTCTTGTCTGGAAACGCCTCAAAGGCACCCCTAGACTAAATGGAGGGAAAGTTCGGTTCTACAAAGTAATATAAAAGTGGAAGACTCCTTAAAGTTATGAAATTCTTTTTTCCTGCTTGGACAGAATCCAGCTTCAGCGAATACCGGCTGCATCTAGGAACGTGGCACCCGCGTCCGGAGAAGAAATGTGTATTAATTTTGACGCGTATTTCACATGGAGCGACGATGATCGGGACCAAACATAGGGAATTCCCTTACGTAAAAGTTCGCTAGTAATGTGGGAGAAATTTCTTCTCTTTTGCAATGTGGCTCTTGATAAGTCTCTGTAGAATAGTAAGTGGCTGTATGGAGATGAAACTAATTTTTGTTCCCCCAGCATTCCAAGAAGTGTATTTCTTACCCAATTGGGGTAGAACGAAACAATGACGTCCCTTGACAGGTGCTGTGGAAGAGAGGGTGGCCTGCGAATTCTAAAAACTTTTTCAATCAAAAACTTTTCATTGGAATTTGGAATCAGATAAGAGATCATCGAGGAAACGTAACTTTTCAATTGTGATGTTTGAATCGATTCCGGGATTCCTCTGATCTTAATGTTGTTTCTTCTTTTGGAGTCCTCATAGTTAGCCAAATTGGTTTTGAGGAGAGTGATGTCTTTTTGGATCTCGTCTATTAATTTTGAGGGTAAATTTAAGGATTGGGGTATGATTTCAACCTTTTTATTAGAGAAATCGGTTGCGTATGATACTTGAGAAGAGCCAATATGAGTGTCGTACTGTGTTGGTTCTGTGTCTTTGGCTACTAATATTAGCTTTTCATGAAAGTGACCTTTAATGAATTTTTCTGATGCTTTAATGTCATTTGTTTTTCCCGAATCAACCATTAGATGTTTGTGGATTTGCGATAGGTCGCTAGCGCCCTTAACGTTAAACGTTTGTCCCCCAAGATTCAATGTAAATAAAAAGATTTTAAGCAAGTTGATCATGAAGCCCTCTGTCGGGCATTCCTCCGATGCGTAAATCTCCTCCATCAGTAGCATATTAGAAAAGGATCTTTTAGGATTAAGATCCTCATCGGAGCCGGAACTCTCATGTGAAACTACGCTTGATGAAGTATTGTCATAGGAATCATCTGTACTGTCAAAAGAAGTGTCTGAATTCTCAATAAACTCTTCTGAGTGTATACTCCCTATGCTTTCTAGTGAGTTGAGAGAGCTGTTTGATTGATCAGAGTGGACCTCACTGTTATTTCCGTCTCCATGAGCCTCTAATGACGCATCAAATTTTTTAAAAGAAGTGATTAGGTCTTTACAAAACCCAGGATCTAATTTTGGGCTGTCAGTCTGTTTATATGGATTCCCTGGGGTGTCAATAAAAAGTGTCCCTTTAAATGCCCCAATTGAGTTGTTGTCGTTCAAACTCACCGCTGTTTTTAATGTCTTCTCCTCATCACTGTGAGCTGGTGACTGGATATTCTGAGGCTCCTTGGTGTCAGTATAGAGCTGGGGCGACTATTGTGAATTCTGTGGTCAAGCTCCCTCCTGTGGTCATGAGTGGTACTTCGGCTGGTTCTGTCTATGAGCTTCCTCTGGTGGATGTGAGTGGGGCTGCGGCTTCTGAGTTTCCTTCCTCAGGTGACGAGGTTAAGTCGTTAGGTGCTGCTCTATTTAACTCCACCTAGTTCTTTGTTCCTGGCCTCCAGTCAATGTTCCAGTATTGGTCTTGCTTTCTCCTGGATCGTTCTTGTGGCCTGTCTGCCCTGCATAAGCTAAGTTTTGCTTGTGTTACTTTTGTTTGCTATATTTTCTGTCCAGCTTGCTATATTGGTTTTTCTTGCTTGCTGGAAGCTCTGAGACGCAGAGGGAGCACCTCCGTACCGTTAGTCGGTGCGGAGGGTCTTTTTGCCCCCTCTGCATGGTTGTTTGTAGGTTTTTGTGTTGACTGCAAAGCTATCTTTCCTATCCTCGGTCTATTCAGTAAGTCGGGCCTCACTTTGCTAAAATCTATTTAATCTCTGTGTTTGTATTTTCATCTTAACTCACAGTCATTATATGTGGGGGGCTGCCTTTTCCTTTGGGGAATTTCTCTGAGGCAAGGTAGGCTTATTTTTCTGTCTTCAGGGCTAGCTAGTTTCTCAGGCTGTGCCAAGTTGCAAAGGGAGCGTTAGGCGCAATCCACGGCTACCTCTAGTGTGGTATGATAGGATTAGGGATTGCGGTCAGCAGAGTTCCCACGTCTCAGAGCTCGTCCTATGTTAGTAACTATCAGGTCACCTTGTGTGCTCTTAACCACTAGGTCCATTGTGGTTCTGAATCACCTGTTCATAACAGTACTGGAGGCCCAAAGTACTAATGATTCTCAATAGAGGGAAAAGAGAAGTTCTGAGACCATTTTTTTTTCCTCTGTACTGTGTTTTGTCTTTCTTTTCCCCTAGACATTTGGGTGGTTCAGGACACAGGTGTAGTGATGGACATTAAAGATCTGTCTCCTTGTGTGGATCATCTCACTGCAAGAGTACAAAATATTCAAGACTTTGTGGTTCAGAATTCTATGTTAGAGCCAAGAATTCCTATTCCTGATTTGTTTTCTGGAGATAGAGCTAAGTTTCTGAGTTTTAAGAATAATTGTAAACTGTTTCTGGCTTTGAAACCCCGCTCCTCTGGTGACCCAGTTAAACAAGTTAAGATCATTATTTCTTTATTACGTGGCGACCCTCAGGACTGGGCATTTTCCCTTGCACCAGGAGATCCTGCATTATGTAATATTGATGCGTTTTTTTCTGGCGCTCGGATTGCTGTATGATGAACCTAATTCAGTGGATCAGGCAGAGAAAAATTTGCTGGCTCTGTCTCAGGGTCAGGATGAGGTAGAGATATATTGTCAGAAGTTTAGGAAGTGGTCTGTGCTCACTCAATGGAATGAATGTGCGCTGGCAGCAATTTTCAGAAAGGGTCTCTCTGAAGCCCTTAAGGATGTCATGGTGGGATTTCCTATGCCTGCTGGTCTGAATGAGTCTATGTCTTTGGCCATTCAGATCGGTCGACGCTTGCGTGAGCGTAAAACTGTGCACCATTTGGCGGTATTATCTGAGCATGGACCTGAGCCTATGCAGTGCGATAGGACTTTGACCAGAGTTGAACGGCAAGAACACAGACGTCTGAATGGGCTGTGTTTCTACTGTGGTGATTCCACTCATGCTATCTCTGATTGTCCTAAGCGCACTAAGCGGTTCGCTAGGTCTGCCACCATTGGTACGGTACAGTCAAAATTTCTTTTGTCCGTTACCTTGATCTGCTCTTTGTCATCGTATTCTGTCATGGCATTTGTGGATTCAGGCGCTGCCCTGAATTTGATGGACTTGGAGTATGCTAGGCGTTGTGGGTTTTTCTTGGAGCCCTTGCAGTGTCCTATTCCATTGAGAGGAATTGATGCTACGCCTTTGGCCAAGAATAAGCCTCAGTACTGGACCCAGCTGACCATGTGCATGGCTCCTGCGCATCAGGAGGATATTCGCTTTTTGGTGTTGCATAATCTGCATGATGTGGTCGTGTTGGGGTTGCCATGGCTACAAGTCCATAACCCAGTATTGGATTGGAAATCAATGTCTGTGTCCAGCTGGGGTTGTCAGGGGGTACATGGTGATGTTCCTTTTCTGTCTATTTCATCATCCACCCCTTCTGAGGTCCCAGAGTTCTTGTCAGATTACCGGGATGTATTTGATGAGCCCAAGTCCAGTGCCCTACCTCCGCATAGGGATTGTGATTGTGCTATCAATTTGATTCCTGGTAGTAAGTTTCCTAAGGGTCGACTGTTTAATTTGTTTGTGCCTGAGCACGCCGCTATGCGGAGTTACGTAAAGGAATCCTTGGAGAAGGGTCATATTCGCCCGTCGTCGTCGCCATTGGGAGCAGGGTTCTTTTTTGTGGCCAAGAAGGATGGTTCGCTGAGACCTTGTATTGATTACCGTCTTCTAAATAAAATCACGGTCAAATTTCAGTACCCCTTGCCGCTGCTGTCTGATTTGTTTGCTCGGATTAAGGGGGCTAGTTGGTTCACCAAGATAGATCTTCGTGGTGCGTATAATCTTGTGCGTATTAAACAGGGCGATGAATGGAAAACAGCATTTAATACGCCCGAGGGCCATTTTGAGTACCTGGTTATGCCATTTGGGCTTTCTAATGCTCCATCAGTGTTTCAGTCCTTTATGCATGACATCTTCCGAGAGTACCTGGATAAATTCCTGATTGTATACTTGGATGATATTTTGGTTTTCTCGGATGATTGGGAGTCTCACGTGAAGCAGGTCAGAATGGTGTTCCTGGTTCTGCGTGCGAATTCTTTGTTTGTGAAGGGGTCAAAGTGTCTCTTTGGTGTTCAGAAGATTTCATTTTTGGGGTTCATTTTTTTCCCCTTCTACTATCGAGATGGACCCTGTTAAAGTTCAGGCCATTTATGATTGGACTCAGCCGACATCTCTGAAGAGTCTGCAAAAGTTCCTGGGCTTTGCTAATTTTTATCGTCACTTCATCAATAATTTTTCTAGTATTGCTAAACCGTTGACTGAGTTAACCAAGAAGGGTGCTGATGTGGTCAATTGGTCTTCTGCTGCTGTGGAAGCTTTTCAAGAGTTGAAGCGTCGTTTTTCTTCTGCCCCTGTGTTGTGCCAACCAGATGTTCGGCTCCCGTTCCAGGTCGAGGTTGATGCTTCTGAGATTGGAGCAGGGGCTGTTTTGTCGAAGAGAAGTTCTGATGGCTCGGTGATGAAACCATGCGCCTTCTTTTCCAGGAAGTTTTCGCCTGCTGAGTGTAATTATGATGTTGGCAATCGAGAGTTGCTGGCCATGAAGTGGGCATTCGAGGAGTGGCGTCATTGGCTTGAAGGAGCTAAGCATCGCGTGGTGGTCTTGACTGATCACAAGAACTTGACTTATCTCGAGTCTGCCAAATGGTTGAATCCTAGACAGGCTCGTTGGTCGCTGTTTTTCTCCCGTTTTGACTTTGTGGTTTCGTACCTTCCGGGCTCTAAAAATGTGAAGGCGGATGCCCTGTCTAGGAGTTTTGTGGCCGACTCTCCGGGTTTGTCTGAGCCGGCGGGTATTCTCAAAGAGGGGCTAATTTTATCTGCCATCTCCCCTGATTTGCGGCGGGTGCTGCAAAAATTTCAGGCTAATAGACCTGACCGTTGCCCAGCGGAGAAACTGTTTGTCCCTGATAAATGGACGAGTAGAGTTATCTCTGAGGTTCATTGTTCGGTGTTGGCTGGTCATCCTGGAATCTTTGGTACCAGAGATTTGGTGGCTAGATCCTTTTGGTGGCCGTCTCTGTCGTGGGATGTGCGTTCATTTGTGCAGTCCTGTGGGATTTGTGCTCGGCCTAAGCCCTGCTGTTCTCATGCCAGTGGGTTGCTTTTGCCCTTGCCAGTCCCGAAGAGGCCCTGGACACATATCTCTATGGATTTTATTTTGGATCTCCCCGTCTCTCAAAAAATGTCGGTCATTTGGGTTGTTTGTGATCGCTTCTCTAAGATGGTCCATTTGTTACCCTTGTCTAAATTGCCTTCCTCCTCTGATTTGGTGCCATTGTTCTTCCAGCATGTGGTTCGTTTACATGGCATTCCGAAGAACATTGTTTCTGACAGAGGTTCCCAGTTTGTTTCGAGGTTTTGGCGAGCCTTTTGTGCTAGGATGGGCATTGATTTGTCTTTTTCCTCGGCTTGCCATCCTCAGACAAATGGCCAGACTGAACGAACCAATCAGACCTTGGAAACATATCTGAGATGTTTTGTTTCTGCCGATCAGGATGATTGGGTGTCCTTTTTGCCTTTGGCTGAGTTCGCCCTTAATAATCGGGCCAGCTCGGCTACTTTGGTTTCGCTGTTTTTCTGCAATTCTGGTTTCCATCCTCGTTTCTCTTCAGGGCAGGTTGAGTCTTCTGACTGTCCTGATGTGGATACTGTGGTGGATAGGTTGCAGCAGATTTGGACTCATGTGGTGGACAATTTGACATTGTCTCAGGAGAAGGCTCAACGTTTCGCTAACCGCAGGCGCTGTGTGGGTTCCCCGGCTTCGTGTTGGGGATTTGGTTTGGTTGTCATCTCGTTACATTCCTATGAAAGTTTCCTCTCCTAAA
This sequence comes from Ranitomeya imitator, assembly GCF_032444005.1. NCBI lineage: Eukaryota > Metazoa > Chordata > Amphibia > Anura > Dendrobatidae > Ranitomeya > Ranitomeya imitator. The sequence goes on along the minus strand of NC_091283.1, from coordinate 152,504,238 downwards.
TTTAAGCCTCGTTTCATTGGTCCGTATAGGATTTCTGAGGTTCTTAATCCTGTGTCTTTTCGTTTGATCCTTCCAGCTTCTTTTTCCATCCATAACGTATTCCATAGGTCATTGTTGCGGAGATACGTGGCACCTGTGGTTCCATCCGTTGATCCTCCTGCTCCGGTTTTGGTTGAGGGGGAGTTGGAGTATATAGTGGAGAAGATTTTGGATTCTCGTATTTCGAGACGGAAACTTCATTACCTGGTTAAGTGGAAGGGTTATGGTCAGGAAGATAATTCCTGGGTCTTTGCCTCTGATGTTCATGCTGCCGATCTGGTTCGTGCCTTTCATTTGGCTCATCCTGGTCGGCCTGGGGGCTCTGGTGAGGGTTCGGTGACCCCTCCTCAAGGGGGGGTACTGTTGTGAATTCTGTGGTCAAGCTCCCTCCTGTGGTCATGAGTGGTACTTCGGCTGGTTCTGTCTATGAGCTTCCTCTGGTGGATGTGAGTGGGGCTGCGGCTTCTGAGTTTCCTTCCTCAGGTGACGAGGTTAAGTCGTTAGGTGCTGCTCTATTTAACTCCACCTAGTTCTTTGTTCCTGGCCTCCAGTCAATGTTCCAGTATTGGTCTTGCTTTCTCCTGGATCGTTCTTGTGGCCTGTCTGCCCTGCATTAGCTAAGTTTTGCTTGTGTTACTTTTGTTTGCTATATTTTCTGTCCAGCTTGCTATATTGGTTTTTCTTGCTTGCTGGAAGCTCTGAGACGCAGAGGGAGCACCTCCGTACCGTTAGTCGGTGTGGAGGGTCTTTTTGTCCCCTCTGCATGGTTGTTTGTAGGTTTTTGTGTTGACCGCAAAGCTATCTTTCCTATCCTCGGTCTATTCAGTAAGTCGGGCCTCACTTTGCTAAAATCTATTTCATCTCTGTGTTTGTATTTTCATCTTAACTCACAGTCATTATATGTGGGGGGCTGCCTTTTCCTTTGGGGAATTTCTCTGAGGCAAGGTAGGCTTATTTTTCTGTCTTCAGGGCTAGCTAGTTTCTCAGGCTGTGCCGAGTTGCATAGGGAGCGTTAGGCACAATCCACGGCTACCTCTAGTGTGGTATGATAGGATTAGGGATTGCGGTCAGCAGAGTTCCCACGTCTCAGAGCTCGTCCTATGTTAGTAACTATCAGGTCACTTTGTGTGCTCTTAACCACTAGGTCCATTGTGGTTCTGAATCACCTGTTCATAACAGGCGACGCTTCCACATGTGCCCTCGGCACAAATTCAGGGGCGGCATGGTTCAGGCAATTTTCCTGGCTGTTGACTATCAGCTGTTCCTTCCCCCATGCCTGCCGCGGTGACATCACAGAATCCCCCCGGGCTGCAGACCACTTCCTGTCCGCATCCCTGCTCCCCACCGCTGCATTACAATGCTTCCATTCACCGCTGCAGAGTCTGCGGGGAGGGGAGCCTCCTTACGCTTCATGCCTTCCCCCTGGCTCCGGTCCATCAGCTGATCTCGGCCGATCAGCTGTTTCTTCATATGTGCCGGCCGCGGCAAAAGTGCTGAGCCGCCCGTGGGAGCAATCCTCTTCCCCCCAGAGTCTCGGCTCTCTGTGCCCCGCCGCTGCACTCGGAAGCCTCCACTCACCGCTGCCGAGTCTGCTTCAAGGGGATCCCCGCTGCGCTCCGGGTTGTTCTCTCGCCGGCTGCGGTTGATCAGCTGTTCCCTGCTGATCAGCTGTTTCTCGCCGGGTGCACGCAGCGAGGAGACCGCTGAGTCATCCTTAGCCCTGCACGTCTTCCGGTCGGCTCCAGGACTCACTGTGATCTGCCGCTTGGCTCCGGGGCCGCTGGCTGCCGCTGTAGAGACCGCAGCTAGGGGGGACTTCCACCCGGCTGGGGCACTGAAGGTCCGCTGCTTATTAGAGGTCCCCTCTTTCACTGTAGTCCTGCGGGAAGACGGCACTTGCTTTGTAGTCCCGGCCTGATTACCTCCAGGCTTGGGAGGGCCAGGCCTGTGAATGCTTCTTCCAGGTCTACCACCGCTTCTCGGCCCTGGAAATGATTTTTCCTCTGCAGGAGCAGGGTTTTTCTTGCCATAGCTGGATATAGGCATGTTATAAATGCTTTAAAGTACGAAATTTCCACTTTTAGTATGCTTTTTAAAGCTAAATTCAGGGAACTGGCAGGAGCTCCTGTGAAGCACGTCTGCTCAGTTCCCCATGCAAACCACGCCCCCCATCTATTTTTACTTTTGACATTTACCGGTAGCTGCTGAATTTCCCACCCTAGGCTTATACTCGAGTCATTAAGTTTTCCCAGTTTTTTGTGGCAAAATTAGGGGGGTCGGCTTATACTCGGGTCAGCTTATACTCGAGTATAATCGGTAATTAACAGCAGTTGGACAGAGACAATACAGACTGTGGTCCAACTGAAAGGGAAACTGACCCACAGCCAGAGATCGAGCCTTGACACCACTGTTCTGAAAAGTCTGGCCAGAAGTCATCTGCATGGAAGAATTATTTCCAAAAAGCCCTATCTCCTACAAGGAAACAAGGCAAGTGAGGTAACAATGTAAACAAACATAACAACTGAAGTCAGCAGGTCTCTAGACTGAGGAGTGAAATGTGAAGTACTCAGGTGTAACAGAAGCAGATTGTTCACAGAAGGCTGGAGAGTGGCAGAATAATGTGGGTCTGCAGGAGCAGTGATGCACGGTGGTGGCTCTTGCAAGTCTGTGGAATTTCAGCAAATGGATTTGGTCAGGATGAATGGTGTCCTCAGTCCTGAGAAATCCAGGCAGATACTTAACCACCATGTAATACCATCAAGGGGGCATCTGGTTGGCTCCAAATTTATTCTGCAGCAGGACAACATCCAGTCAGTATCATTAATAACAAGGAGTCCTGGAAGTGATGATCCGGCCCCACAATGCCCAAATCTCACATCATCCAGTCTGTCTGGGATCACATGAAGAGAAAGAAGGATCTGTACAAGCCTCATACACAGAAGATCTGGGGTCAGTTCTCCAAGATGTTTAGCAAAACCTCCTGCAGAGTTCCTTTATAACCTGTGTGCAGGTGAGGAGAAGAAGTGATGGAGTCAATGGGCTGTCACCAGGTACTGATGGGATTTACATTTCTCGTTTGCCATTTAAATTTGTTAATTGCTAAAAAATCATCTATTAACACTTCTATATGTAAAAGATTCTCATTCTGCAGCATATTTTCAACACCTGCCTAAAACTTTTGCATGCAATATTTTATTTTACAATGTGTGCAATGTAACACAAGGTATGCATCACTACTGATAAGACAGAGCGAAGTCAGAAGGTAGAAGTGGCCTTGGTACAAATGATCTGACCCTGATAAGAGACAGTTGTGGCCTGAAACGCGCTAATAAGTGTAGTGTTTGAAAGTTCCTTCGGCTAGGAATCTCTCCTAATGACCATGATTGTCTTATGACTGACCTGAAGAAGGGCTACAGTATATTACATCCCAAAATACATTACTTTAGGAAATAGGAAACATTTTAAAGGGATTGTCCTGCCAACAAATCTCATCTTCAATGCACAGATCATATACTTGCTGCCAGAAGAGAAGGATATATCCTGTCTAGAGCATCTACAAAATATGGCAGTATAGTTAAAGGGAACCTTTCACCCCCAAAATCGAAGATGAGCTAAGCCCACCGGAATCAGGGGCTTATCTACAGCATTCTGGAATGCTGTAGATAAGCCCCCGATGTATCCTGAAAGATGAGAAAAAGAGGCTAGATTATACACACCCAGGGGCGGCCCAGTCCGATGGGCGTCGCAGTCCGGGGCCTCCCATCTTCTTACGATGACGTCATCTTCTTGTATTCACGCTGCGGCTCCGGCGCAGGCGTACCTTATATGCCCTGTTGAGGGCAGAGCAAAGTACTGCAGGAAAGGTCAGAGAGGCCTCAACAGGGCAGACAAAGTACGCCTGCGCCAGAGCCGCGTCAGGAAGACAAGAAGAGGACGTCATCCTATCAAGATGGGAGGCCCCGGACCAGACCCCGACGCCCATTGGATCGGACCGCCCCTGGGGGAGTATAAAATAACCTCTTTTTCTCATCTTTCAGGATACATAGTAACATAGTAACATAGTTAGTAAGGCCGAAAAAAGACATTTGTCCATCCAGTTCAGCCTATATTCCATCATAATAAATCCCCAGATCTACGTCCTTCTACAGAACCTAATAATTGTATGATACAATATTGTTCTGCTCCAGGAAGACATCCAGGCCTCTCTTGAACCCCTCGACTGAGTTCGCCATCACCACCTCCTCAGGCAAGCAATTCCAGATTCTCACTGCCCTAACAGTAAAGAATCCTCTTCTATGTTGGTGGAAAAACCTTCTCTCCTCCAGACGCAAAGAATGCCCCCTTGTGCCCGTCACCTTCCTTGGTATAAACAGATCCTCAGCGAGATATTTGTATTGTCCCCTTATATATTTATACATGGTTATTAGATCGCCCCTCAGTCGTCTTTTTTCTAGACTAAATAATCCTAATTTCGCTAATCTATCTGGGTATTGTAGTTCTCCCATCCCCTTTATTAATTTTGTTGCCCTCCTTTGTACTCTCTCTAGTTCCATTATATCCTTCCTGAGCACCGGTGCCCAAAACTGGACACAGTACTCCATGTGCGGTCTAACTAGGGATTTGTACAGAGGCAGTATAATGCTCTCATCATGTGTATCCAGACCTCTTTTAATGCACCCCATGATCCTGTTTGCCTTGGCAGCTGCTGCCTGGCACTGGCTGCTCCAGGTAAGTTTATCATTAACTAGGATCCCCAAGTCCTTCTCCCTGTCAGATTTACCCAGTGGTTTCCCGTTCAGTGTGTAATGGTGATATTGATTCCCTCTTCCCATGTGTATAACCTTACATTTATCATTGTTAAACCTCATCTGCCACCTTTCAGCCCAAGTTTCCAACTTATCCAGATCCATCTGTAGCAGAATACTATCTTCTCTTGTATTAACTGCTTTACATAGTTTTGTATCATCTGCAAATATCGATATTTTACTGTGTAAACCTTCTACCAGATCATTAATGAATATGTTGAAGAGAACAGGTCCCAATACTGACCCCTGCGGTACCCCACTGGTCACAGCGACCCAGTTAGAGACTATACCATTTATAACCACCCTCTGCTTTCTATCACTAAGCCAGTTACTAACCCATTTACACACATTTTCCCCCAGACCAAGCATTCTCATTTTGTGTACCAACCTCTTGTGCGGCACGGTATCAAACGCTTTGGAAAAATCGAGATATACCACGTCCAATGACTCACCGTGGTCCAGTCTATAGCTTACCTCTTCATAAAAACTGATTAGATTGGTTTGACAGGAGCGATTTCTCATAAACCCATGCTGATATGGAGTTAAACAGTTATTCTCATTGAGATAATCCAGAATAACATCCCTCAGAAACCCTTCAAATATTTTACCAACAATAGAGGTTAGACTTACTGGCCTATAATTTCCAGGTTCACTTTTAGAGCCCTTTTTGAATATTGGCACCACATTTGCTATGCGCCAGTCCTGCGGAACAGACCCTGTCGCTATAGAGTCACTAAAAATAAGAAATAATGGTTTATCTATTACATTACTTAGTTCTCTTAGTACTCGTGGGTGTATGCCATCCGGACCCGGAGATTTATCTATTTTAATCTTATTTAGCCGGTTTCGCACCTCTTCTTGGGTTAGATTGGTGACTCTTAATATAGGGTTTTCATTGTTTCTTGGGATTTCACCTAGCATTTCATTTTCCACCGTGAATACCGTGGAGAAGAAGGTGTTTAATATGTTAGCTTTTTCCTCGTCATCTACAACCATTCTTTCCTCACTATTTTTTAAGGGGCCTACATTTTCAGTTTTTATTCTTTTACTATTGATATAGTTGAAGAACAGTTTGGGATTAGTTTTACTCTCCTTAGCAATGTGCTTCTCTGTTTCCTTTTTGGCAGCTTTAATTAGTTTTTTAGATAAAGTATTTTTCTCCCTATAGGTTTTTAGAGCTTCAATGGTGCCATCCTGCTTTAGTAGTGCAAATGCTTTCTTTTTACTGTTAATTGCCTGTCTTACTTCTTTGTTTAGCCACATTGGGTTTTTCCTATTTCTAGTCCTTTTATTCCCACAAGGTATAAACCGCTTACACTGCCTATTTAGGATGTTCTTAAACATTTCCCATTTATTATCTGTATTCTCATTTCTGGGGATATTGTCCCAGTCTACCAGATTAAGCGCATCTCTAAGCTGTTCAAACTTTGCCTTCCTAAAGTTCAATGTTTTTGTGACTCCCTGACAAGTCCCCCTAGTGAAAGACAGGTGAAACTGCACAATATTGTGGTCGCTATTTCCTAAATGCCCAACCACCTGCAGATTTGTTATTCTGTCAGGTCTATTAGATAGTATTAGGTCTAAAAGTGCTGCTCCTCTGGTTGGATTCTGCACCAATTGTGAAAGATAATTTTTCTTGGTTATTAGCAGAAACCTGTTGCCTTTATGGGTTTCACAGGTTTCTGTTTCCCAGTTAATATCCGGGTAGTTAAAGTCCCCCATAACCAGGACCTCATTATGGGTTGCAGCTTCATCTATCTGCTTTAGAAGTAGACTTTCCATGCTTTCTGTTATATTTGGGGGTTTGTAACAGACCCCAATGAGAATTTTGTTACCATTTTTCCCTCCATGAATTTCAACCCATATGGACTCGACATCCTCATTCCCTTCGCTAATATCCTCCCTTAAAGTGGACTTTAGACAAGACTTTACATAGAGACAAACCCCTGCTCCTCTCCGATTTTTACGATCCTTTCTAAACAGACTGTAACCCTGTAAGTTAACTGCCCAGTCATAGCTTTCATCTAACCATGTCTCGGTTATTCCCACTATGTCAAAGTTACCTGTAGATATTTCTGCTTCTAGTTCTTCCATCTTGTTTGTCAGGCTTCTGGCGTTTGCGAGCATGCAGTTTAGAGGATTTTGTTTTGTTCCAATCTCCTCACTGTGGATTGTTTTAGAAATGTTCTTACCTCCCTTCTGAGTATGTTTTCCTGGGTCGTCTTTGTTCGAGTCTAATGTTTTTCTTCCCGTCCCCTCTTCTTCTAGTTTAGAATGCTGTAGATAAGCCCCTGATGCTGGTGGGCTTAGCTCATCTTCAAATTTGGGGGTGACAGGTTCCCTTTAAGAAGACTCATTCTATGGGGAAGTAAGAAGGGCCTATAGGGTCATCTGATAATATAGGATTATATTCTGCCCTGTTTCTTCACTTAAACCACAGAAGAAAGACTGGACTAGAGAAGCCTGCACAACCACATATAAGTAAAATACAAAAACCTTTATTATCAACACCTCAATGAACATGTAAAAACAATTAAAAACATGCAAAATACAAAAACTGCACCCCCACTCCTGAGAATACATGTGCCATATCAATTTATGTGTATTTAAAAAGGAAACATCACCATATATAATAACAACACTAGAAAATGGTATAAATCACAACATCACTTATCTCCCCTTGTATGTGCATAACCAGCCTATATCAGGACAATTTGAATAAACCTCTTGTATAATAAGTAGTTTGGGATACCATGGAGTCAATACCATACAAATATACAACCGGATAGTCGATTCCAAGGTGATACACTATAGTCCTAAGTAGTCAAGGTAGCCAAATAAGTCACAGAGCCCCAAAGGTATACATTGTGTCACCATATGGCCGGTTCACAGGGGAAGGAGACCAAAAAAGGCTTTGCTGAACCATCCAGGATGCACAAGTCAAAGACGATCATCCACGCTCTGTCACGCTCTCTCCAGAGCTGCATTTACTGGAACAATCTTCTTATATAAGACCCTAGTGGAACAACCGAAAAATCTGCTCTGTATGTGCTACTGTAATGGGTTGTATTGTGCACAAAGGGCCTTCTATGATGTTCGGTAATGTGACTGATGTCTTCAGCAAAGGGATCCTTCTTACAGGGGTATTCCAGATATTTAGGTCATATTCAAGGACTTTTTAACATCCCCTTGAATAGGAAGGTGAACTTTATAATGGAGATTCTTTATTTTTCTACTGCCCTACATCAGAAGGAACTCGTGTTTGCTCCCGTCCACCTTGGCTGCTCCACAGTCACTGTGGTTATTCTTGCCCTTTTCAAATATTGTCACCCCTCGTTGCGTTTCGCTGCCTGACTGGTGGGATGTAGTTATTACCGGCACATCAGGAGCACCCCTGGCTCCATTTTTTAATTAAGCGGCTGCAGTGTGACGGGTGTACAGGAGCTGCAGGCATAGGATACATTTTCCTACTGCTGATTTAATTAGAAAAAAAAAATGACTGATGCTAGACTTAAATGAGTGATATCCCAGCTCCAGCAATAAGCCGCGGCCCTCACAACCATTCCCACGTTGCATCCCACTGGGAAAATCCACGGGGCCAGGAATTGGAGGTGTCTGAAGCGCAGTTATGAGCTTCTATTATAAGATCATTTGCACGGACAACAACGTGTGAGCACTTGTAATAGCCGCAGCATAGCGAGGGAAGAAGGACTGCAGCAATGATTCTGCAGAACAATCCCTTGAGGAGCGGCAGCTTATTATACACTTCCCAGCGGCTCCTTGATTTCAGTTTCTTTTTTTTGGAGGACTTAATATTTGCCGCAGACATTAGAAAGCGCAATTATCAGAGCACTTGATCATCACGCTGACCACGCCGGGGGACTATCAGACGAATGAAGGGGGGGGGGCGTGCTAATATTAGTCGCTGGGTTCATGTCTACAATCTGCAGTGATCTTCTCCCACAATTAGAGCAAGCTTTCAAAATGACAGGGCCCCAGCGGACGCTTCTCACTGACACAAGGCATTTCTGTACTTAAATTAAAAGATTTACAGTACATCCAAGTCCACGAGTCGCTCACTCCTCTATAGTCAACACAGTGGGTTTCATATTATGTCTGGGGACTATCAATTTGGCTGTTCCTGGAAAAAGCTGTATGAACACAGGAGTTAGTTTAATAAGTGGCTTTTCCAAGGTTTCTGAATGGCAAATCCAAATAAGCAGTAACATGCATGAGTCTGGGAAAACCCAGAGAAAACTATGGTGGGTATTGTCACATTGTTATAACCCAGCTTTTTTCCATTACAGATGTAACGAAACAAACAATAACTACACAGAATCTGCCCCCGCTCATCATGAGGACGCGGCTCCGGATCCTCACCACTACCAGAGCTGCAGCCTCACCAACACCGCAGCTCCTGCAACCCCCGACCTACTGTCTCCTTCCCCATCATCCTGTACAGTGTAAAGGCCCCGTCACACATAGCGACGCTTAAGCGATCCCGACAACGATACGACCTGTCAGGGATCGTTGCTGCGTCGCTATGTGGTCGCTGGTGAGATGTCACACAGTGCGATCTCCCCAACGACGCAGCAGCGATGCGGCGAACTGTAGCGACATGTAGAAAGATGCTATTTCATGATGATTCAATGGGACGTCCTGTCAACGAGGTCGTTGGTAAGGTGTCAAACACAGCGATGTGTGCTACCCAGCGGGACCTCAACGATCAAAAAATGGTCCAGGCCATTCCGACACGACCAGCGATCTCACAGCAGGGGCCTGATCGCTGCTACGTGTCACACATAGCGAGATCGCTACTGAGATCGCTGTTGCGTCACAAAACTTGTGACTCAGCAGCGATCTCGCTAGCGATCTCGCTATGTGAGACGGGGGCTTAAGCCCCCAAGGGCAGGGTCCTCGCCCCTCTGTACCAGTCTGTCATTGTTAGTTTGCTTACTGTAAGTGATATCTGTAACTTGTATGTAACCCCGTCTCATGTACAGCACCATGGAATCAATGGTGCTATATAAATAAATAATAATAATCTTATTTTCTGGGGATATTTTGCTGAACTCTCAGTCTACTAGTGAACTCTATCATCACAGCCTCAGTCCCCACAAACAGACTCTTTACTCAAAGCCGCAGATAATTGTGGTTGGGACGTTAATGGCGAGCAGGAGCGTTTGTGAAATCTAATGAATCCTCTTGGGTCCGGAACGTTACCTCCCGAGACGCACACATCGCCGCTGGTCACATCTTCCGCTCACAGTCCCCTTAGGAGGCCTCATACTTAACGCTTTATGACAATGTCAATAAGTGCAGTCGGCTTTGTCTTGATATAACATAAAAGCGGATCATCCTGAAATGTTTTATTCATGCCACAAGCTGTTAAGTAGGACATTTAGCTAGAAACTCGCCTGCAGCTGCACAGACAAATCTGGTGACTGTATGTCTCCACGCTGAAACTAAGATGCATAAAGGGATTGGGTGCGATGTAGAAGAATGAGGATGGGCAGGTCAAAGTGCTGTGGCTGCAGGAAACGCCAAAAAGTGAGCAGCTAAAAGCCCCACCCCTGAGGAACCGACACCACACAAGGAGCTGCAGAGCACCCGCTGGCTCGATTCAGTGTCACATAACCATATGTCATTTAGTAATTCATGAGCCACAATGTCTCCGGGCAAAACAAAACAGAAGCTCAAAAAGAGAAGTTTCTGCAAAGAACGCAAGAAGTGTTTGTGCTGGAGGGGCACATGATGCAGACATGACTCCCACTAGACTTGGTAAATCTAAAGTCCTTGATTCGCTGTCTTCTGTCATGATCTCAATTGCACCTCCTGAACTACTGATATACCTTCATTTTCTGCTATTTTTGAAAAACTGAGCAACAACTTTTATGAAATCTGTAATGAAGGTCCAGTGGTCTTTCCCCACGGTGCAAATACCTCCTTACGACATCACTTACACTCTGCTCTCCCATGAGAGATGCTCATTCTGCTGTTTTTCCAGTAAACCGCATTAGACCTCATTAACGCTTTTCATCCTCCAAGAGTAATGATCAAACGCCCATATAAAAGCCTTAACAGCTGAAGCGTCTGGGCTCTAATTCAACACCATAAACACAAAATACTTCTGTGCGGAGTGGGAAAAAAAAAGAAGAAAACAATCTCCTGAGGATTAGAATCTGGGAATATGATTACGACTGTACGAAGCTGAGGATCCTTAGAAGCCTCCTCATCACTAATTCTCTTTAGAAGGGAAAAGTTTATTTCACTTACGCAACTAATGGCCCAAAATTGAAAACAATTGGAGGAGACATATGAAAAATTCACAAAGAAGACCATAATCAAAGATTAGAATTGTCCACGAGATTGTACAGCCAATCCAGCCACATGTGATGGTAAATTGGTAATCTTCAGCATGCTCTTACAGAAAGAATAGTTGATAACCTGCGCAATGGCAGAATCCAACTGCTTCCGAGAACAAAGCTCTGAAATTTCCCTTCAGATGGAATCGAAGGGAAGTTTGGACCAGTGATATATTTTAATAATAGGAATGACCCATACAATATATAGTAAGAGGAAAAAAAAAAATCACAGAACGATGAGATTGCACAACGTGGCAAATGGTCCTCTGAATCTGGCCAACCATAGTAGTTAGTCATTTGGCCAAACATTAGTTAGCAACAGCCAAAATATTTTCAGCTGTAGTTAACAATAACTGTAAAACAATTGCGTCCAGAAATTATCAAAATAATTTGCTTTTATGCTACAGGAATGTGCTGCTTTATGGGAATTGCATTGACTGCTATAGTTGCAGATTGGTGAATAAACCCTCCCAATACACTTATTAAAGACCTAAGAGGGGATTTTGCAAGGGGTGGTCAGAAAAAGAAAAAGGGCAGAAGAGGTCACAAAATTGAAGTAAAGTACTCATCTAATCCTGTGTGTGTTAACTAACAGATCAGATTATGGAAACTCCTGGACTATTAGCTCCCACTCTGCATAAATAACAATTCCCTAATGTAGTAGTCACCTAGATGATTAATATGATCACAAAATCTAAAACCTCCAATACCCAGAATTATAATTGTGTTAGTAGACAGGAAGGTGGCTACAATGTGCCCAGCTCCAGATGATGAATGGGCGATGATCTAGCAGAGCAGCATGGTGGTAAAAGTCATGTGAAGGTGACACTAGAGGCCTCGTCCTTGTGCGCAACTGATCTAAAGCTTTGTATTTTTTCCCTCGCACAGAATATTTCTCAGGATAAAAGTTCCTGCTGATAAAGACAAATAAGATAATGAAAAATTAAAAGCTCATTACAGAGCAGCTAATCCTTTACTATAGTCTCCGACCTGAAAACTCTCCTGTGATAAATCAGGATTCCATGGGGTCTCTGTGTCCTGCGGCGCTTTCAGGGCCCGGCTTCTTTGTGCATTTGTGAAGGACAATCCAAAAAGAGCTGAGAATAAAGGAGGGAAATAAAGCAGTGATGAGCCAAGAAGCAGCCATTTAATTCTCCCAGATAGGAGCAGCCACCTGACACGATGGCCCATTTCTCAGCAGGAGCCTCCTGCGATCTGTGGTAGCGGGATGTTTAGCCAAATGAAGGCCGTGGAAGCATCTGAGCAAAATGAGAAAAGTCCCTAACAATGTGCAGATATTCCATCAGGGCTGCGACGAGGGTTAGGCAGGGTAGGCAATCGCCTAAGGTGCTACCTCTTGAATGTGAGAGGAATCAAATGTGGGGCTGAGTGAGGGGAGTCAATTGTGGGCCTATGTGGGGCCACTAAGTGTGGAACTGTGTGGGTTCACCAAATGAGGTGCTGTGTGGGGGCCATCAAATGCAAGGCTGTCGGGTTCTGGTGTCGTATTTAGCTATTCATGATGGTTCTGGTGCAATAATGATGTACTATTAATGGCTCTGGTGTTCTATTCATGTGCTGATGATTATTTTGATTTCGTATTCATGTACTGATGATTGTTCTGGTGATTAATATATAACCAGAATCTTCATCACTACAAGAATACATAACCAGAGCCATCAGGAGTAGATGAATATAGCACCAGAACAACCATCACTACATGAATATGTACTAGAACTTTAATACTACGCTAGGACCACCATCAGTACATAGGTACATCTCCAGAACTGCCATCAGTTTTGTACAACCTATATTTGTCTCATGACGGTCACAAAAAACGTCATACATATCCCTTTATCTATAATGGGGTCTGTTGAATTTCCATTAGGGTATCCGACAAATGATGGACATCTTAATTGAAATCAAACTATATAGTTTTCGTGTTCATGATTGTCCTTAGGTTTGACATTTAAAATACAGAATGTCAGTGATGAATATCGTCATTTGTTCCTTATATTGTGTAAATGGTCCGTAAACAATTAATTATCCTATAGCTAACTTTGCAAATTGCCATTTCAAAGAGGAAGAGAGCGTGAACTCTATTGCCAACTATTGGAAGTAGTAATCCTTAAAGTCACTAATCGACCCTTTAACAAGCCTTGTTATATGACTTAGGATAAAAGCCAACCAGAATCTCATTTTGCAGACACGGTGTTTTGGGCTATTGCTCCTCATAAGTGCAAAGTATGAGATCTTATTTGGCTGATTCAGAGGCTTCTTAGCGGGATCTAAGGGGTAACGTTTCTCCTTGTGAAGAGTGACATGCCTAGCCTGGCATGGAAATGTGAGGAGGCTTAAGCCTTGCAATGCTCCTCTGGTAAATTAAATATAAAAATTGCCTTTTCAGAGAAGAGGACTTGGACTATAGTGCCACCTACTGAAGTAGCAATTATTAAAGTCACTACCCACCATTTAATGAGCCTTGCCACATGACTTAGGGTAAAAGCCAAATCAGAAAGAAATTGCATTCCCTGTAACAAGAAAGTAACAATTCTGGCGGAAGTGGACATCAATGCTTGTTACATTGGAGGAGGGATGCAATAGGGGGCCTGCTACCTTAGTGTCTCACCCATTCCTTTACTTCGGGGGGGGGGGTGTTGGGGAACAATGCCACTGGCTTAATTTGCCTAGGACACCAGCATACCTTGTCCAGCACTGTATACCATCACCAATAGTCCCCATCACAGCGTCACACACATACACCATCTACCCAGTCCTGTCTTGTGTAAGTCCTAGTCTATGTGACATGGTCTGCTGAGCTGCTGTATCTAATCCTATCCTGTGTGATACTGCCTGTTGACTTTTCTGACAAGTGGAGATCTTGAAAATGTTGGGAGTTATGAAGTTGTAGAAACTTCCGTATCACAGTAATTGATACTCATCAGCATTTCAGGAGTGTCATTACACTGTACCAGTTCTTGTTGATGTATTTCAGAATCATGGTGGATGGCGGTTTTGGCCGGAGTCTCTTGGCAGTAGCACTGATTGCTTTTACTATAACTTTTCTTCATAAGAGACAGCGAAGACGTCTGATTGGTCAGAGTGGCTGCAGTCAGACCACCAGTCCTTGAGCTCTGCTAATACACACCACTCATTCTGGAGGTGGTAGGCGCCGATCATTAGAAATTAGAGTATTATTATATCTTCTGGTTTGTTTGTTTTTTAAAGCCTGAATTTGTGATCTATACCCGTGTGCGCCTAAATAAGTGACTAAGCGGCACAAGAAAAGTGCACTAGGATGATGGTCTCTTGAAATACTCTCCAAAAGGGGACGCGTCCTTCAAACCATTCCCTGTCCCTTCGAGCCAGAGGGCCACAGCGAGGTTCAGAGACAAATAGCCTCCTCTTGCTGAAGCCAAAGGAGACCCAATCTTACTGCCAGCAACTGCCTGAGTTCCCACCCAAGCAACACCTGGAAACCTTAGGCTGCTGTCACACTATCAGTATTTGGTCAGTATTTTACATCACTATTTGCAAGCCAAAACCAGGAGTGGGTGATAAATGCAGAAGTGGTGCATATGTTTCTGTTATACTTTTCCTCTAATTGTTCCACTCCTGGTTTTGGCTTACAAATACTGATGTAAAATACTGACCAAATACTGCTAGTGTGACGGCAGCCTTAGACTGTGCTACCCTCCCGGAATAGGAGGGCCAAGGTGCTCCACTCCTGGAAGAGGGAAGCCAGGGGTCAGCGGAACTCCCCCCCCAGACCTGCCAAGAGGAACCAATGAGGGATCCACTTTCTGACAAAATCCTAGTGTACAGCGTAACACACAGTGAAAACAAATATAAAAATAAATAAAGTAGTGAAGGTTATTCAGGGTAATACTGACTGGATCTTTGACCGGAAATGTAAAAACTTCCCATTCCTAAGATCAAAAGGCCCAGAAAATGGTGTGTGCTAGATGAAGAGAAGTGCAAGCACAAAGTGCAGAAATTCATGTAGGGCTCCCAATCCCAGTGAATTAAGGCACCCCAAGGTCACCACTTCTGGGGCATTTCAGCTTTCAATCTTCCTTGGTCCAATGGCTTGATCCTTGGGGGCATTGCTTTCCTCCAGAGAACTATATGAGCCACCTGGCATACTAACAAGCGCACCAAGTCCAGTGTGCATTGTGTCAATGTACTAGGGCGGCCCCAACCTAGCCACCTTTTCACAAGACACTGCACTTGATCTTAGCCAAAAGGCCAAAAAGTGGTTTCTCCTGGGTCACTGACGCGAAGAGGGTGACAGAAGGGACACCCTCCTGTAGGGCACCCAAGAGGGTCACCAGTTTTGGGGGACTTCAGAAATATCTAATAGTAGAAGTGGGATTGTACGAATGATAGAATTCAGGCTGCCATTACAATGTGATATTCACTTACGCCAGTCACACCCAAAGCTGCAATCACAATACTCACACAAGCTGCAGGACCTTCCACCTCCATAGAGAACTGACTGATTTTGGCAGCTGACAGAATTGTGAATGCTGCTGTGGATGTGAGGTGTTAGCTGTCTGCTAAGCATCAGACTGCGGCCAAAATATGCAAGTCTCACCGGGCAAATATCCAAATTATAGCCCAAGCCCTTCATCTACATACCCCGGCCATGGGCACTTAGCTTGTCGGGGTCCTTCACGGCACAAGTCCTGCTAGGCCCGTATTAGGTGGGGACCATACCACACTCTGAGCACCAACTCTTTCTAGTTCGAGGCACCGGTGGATCCTCAGCTTCGCCACCGTTCACCGAAAACAATTATCAGCTGTCATGAACGGGGTACAGTATGGCATCTGGAGAGCCAAATAAAAGACTAAAGAATGAACGAAGGTTTGCCAGCATCCCCCAGACACCATTATGATCTGTGGAATATTTCACACTCCCACATGATGTGAGCCAGGAATAGGAGAGGGGCGCCGATCTCATAGAGCACAGCCATGTAGCGCTACTCCAACACAGGAACATATGGAGCAGAGCGAGGATCCCCCGAAACGCTGCGCCGGGAAACCGCTCTGTTTTCATCTAATTAGAAATATTTATTAACATTTCTTACCCACAATATTTCCACTCATTTCCTAATTACTAATCTCAACACTTTCCAAGCTTCCAAGGAAGCAGGGGAAGCAGATGGGGACACAAAAGTCAGCCACTGCCCCCATATACACCTCAGTCTCACCTGTGATATACACCCCTCCGGCGGATTCAGGCTCCTGGCTGCGCTTTCTGGACTATTTGTTTTTTACCATTACATGGGACAACTCTCATTAGTGTGACACCGACTGGCTGACATTTCATGTGACGGCACAGGGAGGACGCAGCGGCTGCCAGAGTATCCGCACCCCCCACAACGTCTGATTAGTATGTAAGGAGGAGAACGATCTTATATACGAATGTCGCAGCTGACATTTCCTTATCTGAAAACGGAAATAAAAGCCAGAAGGACAAAAGAAGCAAATACTAGTGAATCACTGTCGTGAGGGCTTCTTAAAGGAGGTCACAGCGGATCGCTGCCGTGAGGGCTTCTTAAAGAAGCGGGTCAAAGCAAATCACTGCCGTGAGGGCTTCTTATTTAAATCTATTTTTAAATTCGACAATTAAAGGTGGTGAGGGGGTTAATCCATTTGGATGCAGTAGGTTTTCTAGCCTGATATACAGTTAGGTTCATATATATTTGGACAGAGACAAACATTTTTCTCATTTTGGTTATAGACATTACCACAATTAATTTTATACAAAACAATTCAGATGCAGTTGAAGTTCAGACTTTCAGCTTTCATTTGAGGGTATCCACATTAAAATTGGATGAAGGGTTTAGGAGTTTCAGCTCCTTAACATATGCCACCCTGTTTTTAAAGGGACCAAAAGTATTTGGACAGATTCAATAATTGTAAATAAAATGTTCAGTTTTAGTACTTGGTTGAAAACCCTTTGTTGGCAATCACTGCCTGAAGTCTTGAACTCATGGACATCACCAGACGCTGTGTTTCCTCCTTTTTGATGCTCTGCCAGGCCTTCACTGCGGTGGTTTTCAGTTGCTGTTTGTTTGTTGGCCTTTCTGTCTGAAGTTTAGTCTTTAACAAGTGAAATGCATGCTCAATTGGGTTGAGATCAGGTGACTGACTTGGCCATTCAAGAATATTCCACTTCTCTGCTTTAATAAACTCCTGGGTTGCTTTGGCTTTATGTTTTGGGTCATTGTCCATCTGTAGTATGAAATGACGACCAATCAGTTTGGCTGCATTTGGCTTGATCTGAGCGCACAGTATGTCTCTGAATACCTCAGAATTCATTCGGCTGCTTCTGTCCTGTGTCACATCATCAATAAACACTAGTGACCCAGTGCCCCTGGCAGCCATGCATGTCCAAGCCATCACACTGCCTCCGCCGTGTTTTACAGATAATGTGGTATGCTTTGGATCATGAGCTGTACCACGCCTTCGCCATACTTTTCCCTTTCCATCATTCTGGTAGAGGTTGATCTTGGTTTCATCTGTCCAAAGAATGTTCTTCCAGAACTGTGCTGGCTTTTTTAGATGTTTTTTAGCAAAGTCCAGTCTAGCCTTTTTATTCTTGATGCTTATGAGTGGCTTGCACCGTGCAGTGAACCCTCTGTATTTACTTTCATGCAGTCTTCTCTTTATGGTAGATTTCGATATTGATACACCGACCTCCTGGAGAGTGTTGTTCACTTGGTTGGCTGTTGTGAAGGGGTTTCTCTTCACCCTGGAGATTATTCTGCTATCATCCACCACTGTTGTCTTCCGTGAGCGCCCAGGTCTTTTTGCATTGATGAGTTCACCAGTGCTTTCTTTCTTTCTCAGGATGTACCAAACTGTAGATTTTGCCACTCCTAATATTGTAGCAATTTCTCGGATGTTTTTTTTCTGCTTTCGCAGCTTAAGGATGGCTTGTTTCACCTGCATGGAGAGCTCCTTTGACCACATGTTTACTTCACAGCAAAACCTTCCAAATGCAAGCACCACACCTCAAATCAACTCCAGGCCTTTTATCTGCTTAATTGAGAATGACATAACGAAGGGATTGCCCACACCTGTCCATGAAATAGCCTTGAAATCAATTGTCCAATTACTTTTGGTCCCTTTAAAAACAGGGTGGCACATGTTAAGGAGCTGAAACTCCTAAACCCTTCAACCAATTTTAATGTGGATACCCTCAAATGAAAGCTAAAAGTCTGAACTTCAACTGCATCTGAATCGTTTTGTTTAAAATTCATTGTGGTAATGTCTATAACCAAAATTAGAAAAATGTTGTCTCTGTCCAAATATATATGGACCTAACTGTATAATATGCAATATCCCAATTTGTAGAGAATCTAATTCTATGTCATCCTCTAGTAGGGCTAATATACATTTTTTAGGATCTGCTAATATTTCAATATTATATGCATTTTTTTATAATGGCTAATATCCCTTTCACAACAAGGGCTTCTTAAAGGAGCAGGTCACAGCGGATCACTGCCTTGAGGGCTTCTAAAGGTAAGGTGTGAAGTTTGATGCAAAATTGAGAAAAATTGGGCTCTGTGCTGGCCGATGTCTTTGCTGCCACCAATGGTGAGATGCAAAACTGCAAGTGAAAATAAAGGTGATAATGAGGAGCCACAGGTGAATATATATCCATGCAATAATATATATATATATATATATATATATATATATATACAGTATATTTTAGAAATAAAGATAAGCAGAAACTATTCCAGGATGATGAGTCTGACCATGTTGACATCCAGTGTGCAGGAGATGTAGGGATCCTGTGCAAAGAGGAGCCAAACCTTACATTTAAATATCTGTAGCTAAATTTGTAGAAAAAACGTCAGGGTGTAATACGCAAATGAGATGCTCAGAGCACTCTGGGCGGGGCTAAGCAGTCTGAAGCATTTGCCCTCACCAGCAAGTTCCACTTTGAGCTGCATAGGCCTACATCACTGTTTCAGTTGAATCAATTTGCCCAGAGGAATCCAGTTTTAAGCATGCAGAGAAATTCAATGGTGACGCTGCAGTCAATCAATGCAATGGGGGGCTATAGACATACCCACGGTGTTTTCTTCCTCATTTGCATATAAAGTTTTCTCCAAAACTAGCGCAATGATATTCAAGCTCACGTACAGCTCCTCTTACATCACGGTCCCCTACAAGAACCTTTGAAATATATTCCTAACTTGACAGAATCTGATTAAATGCAAAATAAGCAAAATGCAACATACAGAGGAGCATAACAAAAATAAACTAATTACATCCCTCAGATCTGCACTGTGGTCGGACAACTGCTCCCAGCATTGCCACAGATATCAGGTACAGGTTGGCTGATGTTGTGAGGAATGAATGCCCGTGTTATAAACGATGGATCCTTGATGTGCTTCTCTCTCAGAATGTGAGGCTTTATCAGAAATACTTTATTCTGTAACATGAACTCTCATTTTATCAAATCTGTCAACATCGAGAAGCAAAAACCTTCCTCAGCAGGAGACACCGCATGTAGGAGATAGTACAGCTGTGTGTCATTGTTATCATGTATAATACAGGATGTAACTCTGGATCAGTATTGTGTATGTACACAGTCACTGCACCAGCAGAATAGTGAGTGCAGCTCTTGACATTGGTATTGTCGACCACCGTGAATAAGTGTCGCCCCAAGGGTCTCCGACCCCTTTCCTCCCCAGCATCCGAATAATGACATGAGTCTCAAGTTGGATATAATTGGCCACAGCGGCCTTTATTATAAACAAACAAAACATTTAACCGTAACATGATCTGGGAAGGGGTCCTCGAAGCTAAAAGTCTGGTGTCAACCATAGTATAAACAAGTGGACAAGAGACCAACCGTAGATTACTCTCAGCCGTTACCCCACAGGCTCGAGAGCACCAAAATACCCCGAAGGGTTACTCTTTTCCACTTCCAACTTAGGAATCTGGCCCACCGTTACCAAGATTCCCCCAAATCACAGGACCCGCAACCAAAACTTATACCAACTGGAGAATCCGTATCCCGACGTTCTCCCCAGGCCAATTTAGCACCAACTCCAAGGACCCCTCCCCCCACCACCATGAGGATACTTGACCCCCTCAAGTATCCGAGACCCCACCAACCTTAACCGCTATGGCCCGCTCAATTCCAGACTGCAGCCCAAGGGCCCACAAGTCAATGTCCACCGCGTTCAGATGAACGCCATCACCCAAAAGATATTGGTCACCACCACCCTCCAACTCAAAATGACGCACGGCAAAGCCCCCATTCCATACGAAAAACCAGAAACGGCCCGATTCACCTTGATGCGGGCCTTATTAATCTTGTCCACCGACCTATCGTGCCTCCAGGATTTCCGTGGAACAATCTCCATCCACACTATAGACATGTCCCGAAAAGAGACCCATAACCGTAGCAAGTCATGTTTAATGTCCCGGATCAACTCACGGCAAGGACGAACTCCCAAGTAGTTTCCCCCAACGTGTAAAACCAAAATGTCGGGAGGCCTGTCCAACCGCATGCCATTATGTACCTCCTCCAGGACACTGTTCCAACCTAAGCCCCGAAACCCCAACCACCAGATGATGGCCACATCCCTGGAAAAGCCGAGCTATCTTCCATCCCGTCGGATGTCTGCTCGCTTTGCGCCCCAGTACACGTAAGAGTGGCCGACAATCCACACCAACAGCGAGGATGAACCTGAAAAACATAAACAACTTAGGCACGCGCCAACAACAAGAACAAAGACCGACAGTCACCAGCCTCTCAGGGCCTCACGTAACTCCGATAATGACCAGACTCCCACCGCCCTATCCTCTGTACCACCGCAGGAGCCAAACCACTCCACGCCACCTCCGTAGCGGCCCCGATCCGAAAAGAATGCGAGGCGAACCTGGAAGAATCCACACCAATGGCCTCCAAAAACTGCCGAAAAACCGCTACAAACTGGTATTTAGACAGAAAAGACCCGTCCTCATGACGTAACAAAGGCCCATCACCTCGCGGGTGAAGCCTATCAAAATCCTGCCAGCAACGGACAGGACACATAACGGACCCGGGAAAGGCGCCCAAAACCACCCTTTTACCCAGTCCCGTCTGATCCGTCTTAGACTTCCTATTCCAAAATTGCAACGACCCCTCGGAAACAAAAAAGTCCCCCGCCTAAAGGCCCCCCTGACGAACTGTAGTGGGGGACACCAACTCCCCCACCCTCAAGGCCCCGTAAAAGGCCAACGAGAAAGTCAGACGAAATAGCGCAACCTCAAAACCGGAAACACATATATCGCCCAGACGTGCCCCTAACCGCTCCAACATCTCAAAAGACACCGGGCGCCTGCAATCGCCACGGCTACCCGTTCTTCTCAACCCCTTCGCAGCTTGCTTTACCAAAAAGGACTTCATCAAGTCCTGCAGGCCCTGGAGCCTGAAACCAAAAGCTAAAGCCGCTATCATACTATCAACCTTTGCTGCCGACCATCCCTGGCCCGCCCCGTGCCTCATCCACAACAACAAGGCCCCCACTTGTTCCCGACCAGTACTCGCAACGCCACAAGACGCCAACCAGCTCTCCCACGAACTCCATACCGCCTGATAACACGACCACGTACTCGGCGCCAAGTGTTGTGAATTCTGTTGTCAAGCTCCCTCCTGTGGTCATGAATGGTACTTCGGCTGGTTCTGTCCATGGGCTTCCTCTGGTGGTTGTGAGTGGGGCTGCGGCTTCTGAGTTTCCTTCCACAGGTGACGAGGTTAATTCGTTAGCTGGCTGCTCTATTTAACTCCACTTAGATCATTGCTCCATGCCACCTGTCAATGTTCCAGTATTGGTCTAGTTCGCTCCTGGATCGTTCTTGTGACCTGTCTTCCCAGCAGAAGCTAAGTTCCTGCTTGTTTTTCTCTGTTTGCTATTTTTCTGTCCAGCTTGCTATTTTGATTTTTGTCTTGCTTGCTGGAAGCTCTGGGACGCAGAGGGAGCGCCTCCGCACCATGAGTCGGTGCGGAGGGTCTTTTTGCGCCCTCTGCGTGGTCTTTTTGTAGTTTTTGTGCTGACCGCAAAGTTACCTTTCCTATCCTCTGTCTGTTCAGTAAGTCGGGCCTCACTTTGCTAAATCTATTTCATCTCTGTGTTTGTAATTTTCATCTTAACTCACAGTCATTATATGTGGGGGGCTGCCTTTTCCTTTGGGGAATTTCTCTGAGGCAAGGTAGGCTTTATTTTTCTATCTTTAGGGCTAGCTAGTTCCTTAGGCTGTGACGAGTTGCATAGGGAGCATTAGGAGCAATCCACGGCTATTTCTAGTGTGTGTGATTGGATTAGGGATTGCGGTCAGCAGAGTTCCCACGTCTCAGAGCTTGTTCTGTATTATTAGTAACTATCAGGTCATTCCGTGTGCTCTTAATCACCAGCTCCATTATTGTCCTAACCACCAGGTCATAACAGCCAAGGACGCTTGAATTAAAGGTTCTGCAGCCCGGACACCACGCTCCAAAGCTCCGCTGGGCATTTCAGACCCGTCTCCTCGGCCTCCGGAGCCAGCGACCGAAAATGCTCCCACTGGAAACGAGACAGAGAATCGGCAATGCAGTTATTAACACCGGGCACGTGCGATGCCGTGAAATAAGCGTTCAAGGATAAAACAAGACAAAACCAACTGCCGAAGAACTCTGATCACGGGGGGCGATGCTGTTGTCAAACTGTTAATGGCACAGTCGACCGCCATATTATCACAGTTAAAGCGCACCCTTTTGTTTCGAAAATCATCGCCCCAAAGCTGCACTGCCACCAAAATCGGAAAAATCTCCAACAAAGTAATATTCCGTACCAACCCGGTTTCAAACCAAGCTGCCGGCCATCGAGCAGCACACCAACGGCCCCCGAAAAATGCCCCAAATCCAATACCGCCTGACGCGTCGGTAAACAAATCAAAATCCGCGTTACCCACTGCTTCCTCCATCAACAATGAACGCCCGTTGTAACAGGACAAAAAACAGTCCCAAACCTCCAAGTCGGCCTTGTGTTCGGACGACAAACAAAATGATGTGGGGCGGTAATCCCGGCCGTAGCGCTAGCCAATCTACGTAAAAAAATTCTCCCCATTGGGATAATTCGGCATGCAAAATTCAATTTTCCCATAAGCGACTGCACCTCTCGCAGCGGCAATTTCTTCAAACGTCTAGCACGGGCCACCTTGGCCACGGGCCATCTCTCAAACCCAACACCTTGTCAACCAGCAACCTAAACTCCCACTTCATGGAATCGATAACAATACCCAAAAAAGACAGACTCGTGCACGGACCCTCAGTCTTGCCCGGTGCCAGCAGGACCCCAAAACGCTCCGCAACCCAAACAACCGTCCTCAACAGGACCTCACAACATTGCGACTGATCAGGCCCTATGCACAAGAAGTCGTCGAGATAATGAATCACTGAATCCAAACCGGACACATCCCGCACCGCCCACTCCAAAAAAGAACTGAAGGCCGCAAAATAAGCGCACGACAGTGAACAGCCCATCGGCAAACAATGGTCAACATAAAACCCGCCGTCCCAATAACAGCCTAACAACCTCACGCTATCGGGGTGAACCGGCAATAAACGAAAGGCTGACTCAATATCGGACTTAGCCAACAATGCCCCTCTACCACAACTGTGCACCCACCTGGCTGCCTCATCAAACGACGTATACACCAACGAAAAAAACTCTGGATCGATCCCATCA
Organism: Ranitomeya imitator; assembly: GCF_032444005.1. NCBI lineage: Eukaryota > Metazoa > Chordata > Amphibia > Anura > Dendrobatidae > Ranitomeya > Ranitomeya imitator. The sequence goes on along the minus strand of NC_091283.1, from coordinate 152,480,289 downwards.
TTCATGGACCTCCCTTTCGGGTAGGACAAATGCTGAATGAGCCTAAATTTATTAGGCTCCTGTTATGATCCGGTGACCTTGGAGCTGCATGAGAACTTTCACTGGAGAAGGTGGACCCTATACTGACCGCAATCCTGAACTTAACACCGCAACTAGAAGTAGCCGTGGAGTGTACCTAACACACCTAGACACCTCGTCACAGCCGGAGGACTAAATACCCCTAAAGATGGAAATAGGAATACTATCTTGCCTCAGAGAAAATCCCCAAAGGATAGACAGCCCCCCACAAATATTGGCGGTGAGTCAGAGAGGAAAAAACATACACAGGCAGAAAAACAGGATTTAGCACAGAAGGCCACTCTAGCTAGATAGGACAGGATAGGACAGAGTTCTGTGCGGTCAGTACTAAACCCTTCAAAACATCCACAGCAGAATATACAAAAAACTTCCTACATCTAACTAAAAGATGTAGGAGCGTAAATCTGCAACTCCAGTGAATCCTACAATCAGAGCAGGAATAAAACTGAAACAAGCACACAGCAGTGTACCACAGATACAAAAACCAAACACTTATCTTTGCTGAATTTGGCAGCAAGCAGGAGAAGCCAGAAAGTGATCCAACACTTCACAAGGAACATTGACAACTGGCAAGGGCTAAAGGATCCTGCACACCTAAATATCCCAGTCAGAATTGTAATCATCCGATACACCTGGCCAGGACTGCGAGTCAGAGACAACTGCATTTCCACCTACAACCACTGGAGGGAACAAAAGAGCAGAATTGACAACAGGCTCCTTCTTGGGGACCACACCCAACGGTGACACCACCAAATCATCCAAGGGAGGAGTGGGAAACGGTCCAGACATCCTACCCAAAGCCACCTCTTTGCCCAACTTTTCTGACACGACTGATGCGTGCAACAAGGCCGATCTGAGGTTCTTTAAACTCGGTGGTACCACAAAAGCCGGGGCAGGTATGCGAAAACCAACACTAAAACCAACCCGGAGCAACTCCGCCCTCTCCCTGTCGGGAAACCTATTTAGATGGGGGGCCATCGCGTCCAACCTCACCAGAGTCACCCCTTTGGAATTACCCTCTGGCTTCCCTTTTTTCTTAAAACACTTGGCGGCTCCGTGCGAAGTGCCGTTGCAGTTCGAGCACAAATGCTTGAACTTACAAGTCGCTCCGAACTTGCACTGGCCCTCATTGAACTGCCAACAAACCCCGTGCTTCTGGCCGCCGGATTGTCCCGCCTGACCACCGGCTCCTGAAGAGGAACCCTGCGAAGCGCTTTGCCAGGAAGTTCCGGCCCCGCTTTGAAAGGAGTGACCAAACTTTGTTGGCGCCATCACCCGTAACCAATGTCCTTCTGATCCCACCAGATCGCCGGACGGACCGCCTTCCGCTGCCGAAACTGCTTATCGTATCGTAACCATGCTTGCCCACCATAGGCCCTATGCGCCTCACCTATGGAATCCGTATAACAAAACAAGGCGGAGCAGTTCTCGGGAGCCTTCTCGCCAATAACGCTTGCCAAAATCGCGAATGCCTGAAGCCAATTTACAAACGTCTGAGGAATAAGGCGCCACCGCCGCTTTTCCTCGTCCTCCTTCTTACTATCTTCCTTTTTACTCTTATCAAGGTTAAATTTTTCCAACGGCAAAAGCGAAAATATCTCGACATACTCGTCCTTCAAAATCTTCTCACGCACCTCCTTTTTCAAGTGCGTCTTATCATCCAACTGAATGCCCCCTTCCTTTTCTTTCTCAGTCTGCACAGATACCGAGACCGGCTTGGTCAACCTGCCCAATTTGGCAGACCCGCTGCCGGATAACGCCGACCTGGACCAGACGATCCAACCCACGCTGACAAAGGGGATGGCCCTGGCCTACCACTGCCCAACCGTGACAATAGCTCACGTACACCCGACAACAACTCCCCCACCCCCTCACGACTCGCATCAGCCCGCATACCGACTCCATCACCCCGCTCCACATACCCCTCAACCCGATTCACCGAAGTCAAAGTCGGCGTCAAAAAACGCCGGGGACAAACAATGCATAGATGGATTCTCATCAGGCTGCAAGGGAGCTGTGATCCCCCCAGCCGCGGACGCTGTCGCCGTCCAGCCGTCTCTCGATCCCGAAGCCGTCCTTGGGCCCTCCCGGACGTGAACTTCGCTCCGCAATACCGCTCCAACTGATCCGCCCCCTGCAGAGGGGACCGCGCCGAATCCGTCAGCCGAGGTGACCTCCTGATGTCCTGTAGGCCCTGACCCGGACTCGCCGTCCGAAACACTGCCGTCTGACGACGCCACCCGAGAGGATGCAGGCCCGGTCGCTGAAGCTGGAAGGGAATGGTGCCCCCCGGTCGTGTCCAGCAGCCCCGCTGGGTCTGGGGTGCTGCCCGCCGCTGCCGCTGGGATGCTCCCCTGCCATCTCGTGCTGCCGCAGGAAGCAGGCTGCCTGGCCTGGTCATCACCACGGCGGCCCGCGTGACGTCGCTCCGGCCGTTAGTAGCTCTGGCATGCATAGGCCCCGCCCCCCGGCGTGCTGGGGGAGAAGGCCTAACTGCCGCCGCAGGCCTCATTGCGGCTGGCGGATTCCTCCCAGACTGCGGCCTGCTGGGGCGCTTCTGAGCAGGCACGCGGCCTGGAGGGTCCCCTGAGGGGCTCCTGCGCCGCCGCTGAGACACCGGGGTGACATCGGGGGATAAGCGCTCCGGGGGCCGCACTCGCCTGGACCGCCGCTCACCGGGCCCGACCGCCAGGGGATCCGCACCGCGCACTGATCTACAAAGCCATCCACAACCTGTCCCCTCCCTATATCTCTGAACTAATCTCCCAATATCTTCCCTCACGTAATCTCCGATCCTCCCAAGACCTCCTACCCTCCTCCACACTTATTCGTTCCTCACACAACCGCCTCCAAGGTTTCTCCCGAATATCCCCCATCCTCTAAAATTCCATAGCTCAACACATCCAACTATCCACCACCCTCGGCTCCTTCAGACGGAACCTGAAAACCCATCTCTTCAAGAAAGCCTACAGCCTGCAATAACCATTCTGCCGCCTCGCCATCGCCAGAGCCGCCGCCTCGCCATCGCCAGAGCCGCCGCCTAGCCAGAGCTGCCGCTTCGCCATCGCCAGAGCCGCCGCCTCGCCCCTACCTTCTGTCTCTTCCCCACTGTCCCATAGAATGTAAGTCCGCAAGGACAGGGTCCTCTCCCCTCTGTACCAGTCTGTCACTGTAAACTTGTTTACTGTAAACGATATCTATAACTCTGTATGTAACCCCTTTCTCATGTACAGCACCATGGAATTAATGGTGCTATATAAATAAATAATAATAATAATAATGTATGTACACAGTCACTGCACCAGCAGAATAGTGAGTGCAGCTCTGGGGTATAATACAGGATGTAACTCAGGATCAGTACAGGATCAGTAATGTAATGTATGTACACAGTGACTACACCAGCAGAATAATAAGTGCAGCTCTGGAGTATTATACAGGTTGAAACTCGTGATCAGTACCGGATCAGTAATGCATGTACACAGTGACTGCAGCAGCAAAATAGTGAGTGCAGCTCTGGGGTATAATACAGGATGTAACTCAGGATCAGTACAGGATCAGTAATGCAATGTATGTACACAGTGACTCAGGGCCGGACTGGCCATCGGGCACTTCTGGCAAATGCCAGAAGGCCCGGTGCCAGTAGTGGGCCGCTGCACTCTTTCCCCCCTCCCCCCGCCAGTGCCGCCACATTCAACTATACCGGTGACCATGACGCCGATATAGTTCAATGCAATGATGGAGGAGAGAGCGTCCGCTGACGCTCCCTCTCCCATCATTCCCTGCTCTGCCTCTGACACTGCGGGTGCGCGATGACGTCATATCATCGCGCACCTGCTGTGTCCCGGGCAGACTGCAGCCGCCGAGACAGGAGCCAGGATCAGCGCGGGCAAGAGGAAAGGTGAGAGTGTTTTTTTTTTTAACTGGACTGTGGAGTCATTATCGGGGGGATGAGATGTGGGTTGTGCTGCATATACCACTGTGTGGGCTGTGCTGTGTATACACCACTGTGTGGGCTGTGCTGTGTATACATCACTGTGTGGGCTGTGCGGTGTATATACCACTGTGTGGGCTGTGCGGTGTATATACCACTGTGTGGGCTGTGCGGTGTATATACCACTGTGTGGGCTGTGCTGTGTATATACCACTGTGTGGGCTGTGCTGTGTATATACCACTGTGTGGGCTGTGCGGTGTATATACCACTGTGTGGGCTGTGCGGTGTATATACCACTGTGTGGGCTGTGCTGTGTATATACCACTGTGTGGGCTGGCTGTATATACTACTACGCGGGCTGTGCTGTATATACTACTACGCGGGCTGTGCTGTATATACTACTACGCGGGCTGTGCTGTATATACTACTATGCGGGCTGTGCTGTATACTACTACGCGGGCTGTGCTATATTATGCAGGCTGTGCCGGTGTAAACTGTAGATGTGCTGCTGATAACATGATGCTGTATGGTGATCTGTTAGTGATGGTTCTGTCCCATCATTATTCCTCAGCTGGTGGAAAGAGGCCGGGAAACAAGTGTTGAACAACTTCAGTATTGTCGATGACACCCATTTAGCGGCCTGAACTCAGCGCTTGTAAATACAACAGAAATGCTTTTGTGTGATGTGCAGTATGTTAGCATTTGGGGCCCCATTTTAAACTTTGCCTAGGGCCCCACTTTGCCTAAAACCGGCCCTGCCTACAAGTTTACAAAGATATTATCAAGTCACCATGTGACAAGTGGGCCTGTGTAACTTCAAATACCAGGGCTGAATTTTAGTCCCAGTCCGACCCTGCAGTGACTACACCAGCAGAATAGTGAGTGCCGCTCTGGAGTATTGTACAGGTTGAAACTCGTGATCAGTACCGGATCAGTAATGCAGGTACACAGTGACTGCACCTGCAGAATAGTGAGTGCAGCTCAGGATCAGTAACCAAAAACATTTTTTAGCTTCATTCGGTATATAATAGGTATTTAATCTGATAAATGAATACATGATTTGAGGCTTGGTCCATACACCTAAAAACCTGGCACCACCTCTCCAACAGATACCAATGGAATGGATGTTAGATGAATAAATGGTCATTAACCCCTTCATGACCCAGCCTATTTTGACCTTAAAGACCTTGCCGTTTTTTGCAATTCTGACCAGTGTCCCTTTATGAGGTAATAACTCAGGAACGCTTCAATGGATCCTAGCGGTTCTGAGATTGTTTTTTCGTGACATGTTGGGCTTCATGTTAGTAGTAAATTTAGGTCAATAAATTCTGTGTTTATTTGTGATAAAAACGGAAATTTGGCGAAAATTTTGAAAATTTCGCAATTTTCACATTTTGAATTTTTATTCTGTTAAACCAGAGAGATATGTGACACAAAATAGTTAATAAATAACATTTCCCACATGTTTACTTTACATCAGCACAATTTTGGAAACAAAATTTTTTTTTGTTAGGAAGTTATAAGGGTTAAAATTTGACCAGCGATTTGTCATTTTTACAACGAAATTTACAAAACCATTTTTTTTAGGGACTACCTCACATTTGAAGTCAGTTTGAGGGGTCTATATGGCTGAAAATACCCAAAAGTGACACCATTCTAAAAACTGCACCCCTCAAGGTACTCAAAACCACATTCAAGAAGTTTATTAACCCTTCAGGTGCTTCACAGCAGCAGAAGCAACATGGAAGGAAATAATGAACATTTAACTTTTTAGTCACAAAAATTATCTTTTAGCAACAATTTTTTTATTTTCCCAATGGTAAAAGGAGAAACTGAACCACGAAAGTTGTTGTCCAATTTGTCCTGAGTACGCTGATACCTCATATGTGGGGGTAAACCACTGTTTGGGCGCACGGCAGGGCTTGGAAGGGAAGGAGCGCCATTTAACTTTTTGAATCAAAAATTGGCTCCACTCTTTAGCGGACACCATGTCACGTTTGGAGAGCCCCCGTGTGCCTAAAAATTGGAGCTCCCCCACAAGTGACCCCATTTTGGAAACTAGACGCCCCAACGAACTTATCTAGATGCATAGTGAGCACTTTGAACCCCCAGGTGCTTCACAAATTAATCCGTAAAAATGAAAAAGTACTTTTTTTTCACAAAAAAATTCTTTTAGCCTCAATTTTTTCATTTTCACATGGGCAACAGGATAAAATGGATCCTAAAATGTGTTGGGCAATTTCTCCTGAGTACGTCGATACCTCATATGTGGGGGTAAACCACTGTTTGGGCACTCGGCAGGGCTCGGAAGGGAAGGCGCGCCATTTGACTTTTTGAATGGAAAATTAGCTCCAATTGTTAGTGGACACCATGTCGCGTTTGGAGAGCCCCTGTGTGCCTAAACATTGGAGCTCCCCCACAAGTGACCCCATTTTGGAAACTAGACCCCCCAAGGAACTTATCTAGATGCATATTGAGCACTTTAAACCCCCAGGTGCTTCACAGAAGTTTATAACGCAGAGCCATGAAAATAAAAAATAATTTTTCTTTCCTCAAAAATGATTTTTTAGCCTGGAATTTCCTATTTTGCCAAGGATAATAGGAGAAATTGGACCCCAAATATTGTTGTCCTGTTTGTCCTGAGTACGCAGATACCCAATATGTGGGGGTAAACCACTGTTTGGGCGCACGGCAGGGCTCGGAAGGGATGGCACGCCATTTGGCTTTTTAAATGGAAAATTAGCTCCAATCATTAGCGGACACCATGTCACGTTTGGAGAGCCCCTGTGTGCCTAAACATTGGAGATCCCCCAGAAATGACACCATTTTGGAAACTAGACCCCCAAAGGAACTAATCTAGATGTGTGGTGAGGACTTTGAACCCCCAAGTGCTTCACAGAAGTTTATAACGCAGAGCCATGAAAAAAAAAAAAAAATTATTTTCTCAAAAATGATCTTTTAGCCTGCAATTTTTTATTTTCCCAAGGGTAACAGGAGAAATTTGACCCCAAAAGTTGTTGTCCAGTTTCTCCTGAGTACGATGATACCCCATATGTGGGGGTAAATCACTGTTTGGGCACATGCCGGGGCTCGGAAGTGAAGTAGTGACGTTTTGAAATGCAGACTTTGATGGAATGCTCTGTGGGCGTCACGTTGCGTTTGCAGAGCCCCTGATGTGGCTTAACAGTAGAAACCCCCCACAAGTGACCCCATTTTGGAGACTAGACCCCCAAAGGAACTTATCTAGATGTGTGGTGAGCACTTTGAACCCCCAAGTGCTTCATAGAAGTTTATAATGCAGAGCCGTGAAAATAATAAATACGTTTTCTTTCATCAAAAATAATTATTTAGCCCAGAATTTTTTATTTTCCCAAGGGTTACAGAAGAAATTGGACCACAAAAGTTGTTGTCCAGTTTCTCCTGAGTACGCTGATACCCCATATGTGGGGGTAAACCACTGTTTGGGCACATGCCGAGGCTCGGAAGTGAAGTAGTGACGTTTTGAAATGCAGACTTTGATGGAATGCTCTGTGGGCGTCACGTTGCGTTTGCAGAGCCCCTGATGTGGCTTAACAGTAGAAACCCCCCACAAGTGACCGCATTTTGGAAACTAGACCCCGAAAGGAACTTATCTAGATGTGTGGTGAGCACTTTGAACCCCCAAGCGCTTCATAGAAGTTTATAATGCAGAGCCGTGAAAATAATAAATACGTTTTCTTTCCTCAAAAATAATTATTTAGCCCAGAATTTTTTAATTTTCCCAAGGGTAACAGGAGAAATTTGACCCCAATATTTGTTGTCCAGTTTCTCCTGAGTACGGTGATACCCCATATGTGGGGGTAAACTACTGTTTGGGCACATGCCGGGGCTTGGAATTGAAGTAGTGACGTTTTGAAATGCAGACTTTGATGGAATGCTCTGCGGGCGTCACGTTGCGTTTGCAGAGCCCCTGATGTGCCTAAACAGTAGAAACCCCCCACAAGTGACCCCATTTTGGAAACTAGACCCCCCAAGGAACTTATCTAGATATGTGGTGAGCACTTTGAACCCCCAAGTGCTTCACAGACGTTTACAACGCAGAGCCGTGAAAATAAAAAATCATTTTTCTTTCCTCAAAAATTATGTTTTAGCAAGCATTTTTTTTGATTCACAAGGGTAACAGGAGAAATTGGACCCCAGTAATTGTTGCGCAGTTTGTCCTGAGTATGCTGGTACCCCATATGTGGGGGTAAACCACTGTTTGGGCACACGTCAGGGCTCGGAAGTGAGGGAGCACCATTTGACTTTTTGAATACGAGATTGGCTGGAATCAATGGTGGCGCCATGTTGCGTTTGGAGACCCCTGATGTGCCTAAACAGTGGTAACCCCTCAATTCTACCTCCAACACTAACCCCAACACACCCCTAACCCTAATCCCAACTGTAGCCATAACCCTAAACACAACCCTAACCGCAACACACCCCTAACCCTAACCACAACCCTAACCCCAACACACCCCTAACCATAACCACAACCCTAATTCCAACCCTAACCCTAAGGCTATGTGCCCACGTTGCGGATTCGTGTAAGATATTTTCGCACCATTTTTGAAAAATCCGCGGGTAAAAGGCACTGCGTTTTACCTGCGGATTTTCCGCGGATTTCCAGTGTTTTTTGTGCGGATTTCACCTGCGGATTCCTATTGAGGAACAGGTGTAAAACGCTGCGGAATCCGCACAAAGAATTGACATGCTGCGGAAAATACAACGCAGCGTTTCCGCGCGGTATTTTCCGCACCATGGGCACAGCGGATTTGGTTTTTCATATGTTTACATGGTACTGTAAACCTGATTGAACACTGCTGCGGATCCGCAGCCAAATCCGCACCGTGTGCACATAGCCTAATTCTAAAGGTATGTGCACACGCTGCGGAAAACGCTGCGGATCCGCAGCAGTTTCCCATGAGTTTACAGTTCAATGTAAACCTACGGGAAACAAAAATCGCTGTGCCCATGCTGCGGAAAAACTGCACGGAAACGCAGCGGTTTACATTCCGCAGCATGTCACTTCTTTGTGCGGATTCCGCAGCGGTTTTACAACTGCTCCAATAGAAAATCGCAGTTGTAAAACCGCAGTGAAATGCGCAGAAAAACCGCGGTAAATCCGCCATAAATCCGCAGCGGTTTAGCACTGCGGATTTATCAAATCCGCAGCGGAAAAATCCGCAGAGGACCAGAATACGTGTGCACATACCGAAACCCTAACCCTAGCCCTAACCCTACCCCTAGCCCTACCCCTAACCCTACCCCTAACCCTACCCCTAACCCTAACCCTATTCTAACATTAGTGGAAAAAAAAAAATGTCTTTATTTTTTTATTGTCCCTACCTATGGGGGTGACAAAGGGGGGGGGTCATTTATTATCTTTTTTATTTTGATCACTGAGATATAATCTATCTCAGTGATCATAATGCACTTTGGAACGAATCTGCCGGCCGGCAGATTCGGCGGGCGCACTGCGCATGCGCCCGCCATTTTGGAAGATGGCGGCGCCCAGGGAGAAGACGGACGGGACCCCGGCTGGATCGGTAAGTATGATGGGGTGGGGGGACCACGGGGGGGGGGGATCGGAGCACGGGGGGGGGAATCGGAGTGCGGGAGGGGTGGAACGGAGCACGGGGGGGGCTGGAACGGAGCACGGGGGGTTGGAACGGAGCACCGGGGGGGGGTGGATCGGAGTGCAGGGGGGGTGATTGGAGCACGGGGGGGGTGATTGGAGCACGGGGGGAGCGGACAAGAGCACGGGGGGGAGCGGAGCACTGGACGGAGGGGAGCCGGAGCAGTGTACCGGCCAGATCGGGGGGCTGGGGGGGGGGCGATCGGAGGGGTGGGGTGGGGGCACACTAGTATTTCCAGCCATGGCCGATGATATTTCAGCATCGGCCATGGCTGGATTGTAATATTTCACCCGTTATAATAGGTGAAATATTACAAATCGCTCTGATTGGCAGTTTCACTTTCAACAGCCAATCAGAGCGATCGTAGCCACGAGGGGGTGAAGCCACCCCCTCTGGGCTAAACTACCACTCCCCCTCTCCCTGCAGATCGGGTGAAATGGGAGTTAACCCTTTCACCCGATCTGCAGGGACGCGATCTTTCCATGACGCCGCATAGGCGTCATGGGTCGGAATGGCACCGACTTTCATGACGCCTACGTGGTGTCATGGGTCGGGAAGGGGTTAATATCTGGTGATCTGCAGATGCAGAGAATGTTCTTCCTGAATTAACTTCAGCAAGTTTATCTCCGATATCGAGAATAAAAAATTAATGAAGATTTTTCATGTTAAAAGAATAAGCTGGCGGTGAGTTAACCCCTCTTGTCCTGCTCATCCTCTAAGTGTGGACGGCAGACATTTCTTTACATGGCCCTAAGGATTTGTGCTCCTCGTCTCGGTGTAATGTCGTTCTTACACAGTACACGGTGAACTTTACACATTAGCAGTATATCAGATTTTGATTAAACAAAACAAGGGAAGTAAAAATGGAGAAATAGAGGATTGTGCTGCCATCTACACTGCGAGATGCATCTTAATGCAGCGGGGATGAAGTAATCATCCATCTTATATCCTAGTAATAATATATATCTTGTAGAACTTATCTCATGAAAAAAAGAACTTTCTGGCATGGGCCGCTCATTCATCATATTCTCTCACAGTAACCATGACAACCAAGAAAATTAGGCCAGGGAAGTTCTGCACATATAGCAGTGGCATGGAAGCCTCTTCTTTGCATGCGTGTGTATATGGATGTATATACATAGTGGTGTGAAAAAGTATTTCCCCCCTTCCTTATTTACTATTCTTTTGCATATCTGTCACACTTAAATGTTTCAGATCACCAAACAAATTTACATATTAAACAAAGATAACACAAGTAACCACAAAATCCAGTTTTTAAATGAACGTCTTTATTAAGGGAAAAAAATCCAAACCTACAGGTCCTTATGTGAAAAAAGTGATTGCCCCCTCCTCCTTAAAACATAAATTAACTGTGGTTTATCACATCTTTGGGAAGCAGAGTTCATTTTCCCTAGCCACACCAAGGCCTGTTTACTGCCACACCTGTTCTCAATCAAGAAAGCACTTAAATGGGACCTGCCTGACAAAGTAAAGTAGACCAAAAGATCCTCAAAAACTAGACATCATGGACTCATGACCCAAAGAAATTCTGGAACAAAGGAGAAAAAGTAATTGAGATCTATCAGTCTGGAAAACGTTATAAAGCCATTTCTAAAGCTTTGGGACTCCAGTGAACCACAGTGAGAACCATTATCCACACATGGCTAAAATATGGAACAGTGGAGAACTTTCGAAGGAGTGGCTGCCATAACAAAATTAACCCAAGAGCGCAGGGAAGACTCATTTAAAAGGTCACAAAAGACCCCACATTCAAATAACTGCAGGCCTCACTTACCTTAGTTAACCCTTGTCAGGCTGCATAATTTTACAACCTTAACAGGCTGCATAGGTACAATTGTACCTTCACATATACCTCCACTGTGGGAAGACTTTACTTGGTTTCAGAAACTAAAGTTCATTCAGCTACAAATGTTATGCTGATATCTATTGTTCAGTGTTGTTACTGGTCACTTATGTTGCTGTCAATTAAGTTAATTCAAACTGGGAGTGGCTTCTACTTGTCTTCCTGCCTCCCTCCTCTCATTAGCCATTTTGCTGTTCATCTCATTGCTGTGAGCACACATTTCTAGGCTTGTGAAGTCTTCAATTTCTTGGAAACGAAGGTAGGAAAGTCTCACAGCATCTAACAGCCAGTTATACCTTTATTCTCATTATGTGGGGACAGAACAGTCAAATTGTCTTTCAGCCTGGACTTGGCTTACATATATTTTGTATGAAACTTATCACTATAGGTATAATTTTTATCAGAAAAATGGATAATAATTAGTATCTACATATTGTTTTACGATGTTTTATTTATATTCAGCACAAAATACGAAGCCAAAATTCATCTAGCAAGTCATCATGAGTGATAGTAATGCTGGATCTAGTTTCCGCCATAATCCAAGAAAACGTGTTTGCAGGTTAGTATAATTTTGTGAAAAGCCAATAATGTAGTATTTCGGAAAATTATTTATTTTACATTTTTTCATATTTACAGATTTACGTCTGACGAAATAATGCGAATGCTAGAAGAATCTGATTCTGAGCATGAGGATGAACCATATGTTCCATCTGATGATGAAAACTATGTACCACAAGTGGATGTTACTGAAGAAGATTCAGACATTGAACAAGAAATGGTCATAGAGCATGAAAATGAATACGAATCAGACGAAAGTGTTGAGGATGATTCTGTGCCTCAAAGTGCAGGCGACATTTGGACTGCTAAGGATGAAACTCAATGGTGCAGTAATCCACTGCCAAATGCACAAACAAAATCTCGTAATGTCCTACGACAAAGAGGTGGCCCTGCAGCAATCAGCAACCTATATACAGCAAAAGAGCTATTCAAGTCCATCATGACTCCCGAGATGTGTGACATCATATTACGGGAAACGAATCGAAAGGCCAAGAGAGTTTGTGATGCTTACAACAACGAACTGGTACAACGTTTTCCTGATTCTTCCAAACGGCCACCACAAAAAACATTCAAGCAATTTACTGAAACTGAACTTCATGCATTTTTGGGCATACTGATTGCTGCTGGTGTGCACAGAGCCAACAAAGAGAATCTGGAGGAAATGTGGAATGTTGCTGCTCTGCCTCTTATACGTGCAGCCATGTCTCGTGACCGCTTCAAGATGATACTCAGATTTATCAGGTTTGACAACGAAAATACACGTGCAGAACGTGTGCAAACAGATAAAGCTGCACCAATACGGGACATCTGGACAATGCTGAACAGTAATCTGGAGAGAGCCTACAAGCCATATCATTGTATCACCGTCGACGAGCAATTATTTCCATTTAGAGGTCATACTAAATTTACCCAGTATATACCTTCAAAACCAGCTAAATATGGCATAAAGATTTTCTGGGCTTGTGACTCATCAAATGCCTACCCTTTACAAGGTCAGCTCTACACTGGGAAACCAACTGATGGTCCTCGACAAGTAAACATTGGAGAACGAACAGTATTGGACCTAGTGAGCTCGTATAAAGGCTCTGGAAGAAATGTCACCACCGATAACTTCTTTACAACCATGGAACTAGCTAAGGTATTGAACTCCTGGAACATGACACTAGTTGGTACAGTGAGAAAAAACAAAAGGTTCCTACCTAACAACATGCAGCCTGCCAAAGAAAGGCCTGTATACTCGACAAATTTTGCCTACAATCATGATGCAACAGTCTGTTCATATGTACCAAAGAAGAACAAATCAGTCGTGCTTCTATCATCTATGCACATGACGGGAGAAGTTGAAGAGACACTAGCAGCCAAGCCAGAGATAATAAAATACTACAACATAACAAAAGGTGGCGTTGATGTTATGGATAAAATGTTGGGAGAGTACACTGTGAAACGACGAACATCACGTTGGACTTTGGCATTTTTCTACAATATGATTGATGTCAGTGGGTTAGCATCCTACATCATCTACAGAGAACACAATCCAAGCTTCAGGGCAAAGGATCAACGAAGAAAGTTCCTGAAAGATCTCGCAAATCAGCTGTGTATGATTGCAATTGAAGATCGTAGTACAAACAAAATGATAATGAGAAACCATTTTCTTCGAGGTGCAGTAGAAATGGTGCTTGGACGATGCATTGTGGTAGCATCGCAGCCAGCAGCTGGCCCCAAAATACCTCATGGTAGTCGTGGACCCTCCCCTGTTGTTGGTAGTTGCTATGTCTGCAGAGACCTGAGGCGAAAACAACGCAAGACTAGAAAGTCTTGTGTGGTTTGTGTGAAACCCATTTGCGATGAACACTCTGTAGCAAAGCCAACATGCATTACTTGCAAAGAAAATCAATAAAAAAAAGTTTCTTACATTTTCTTTTATAATGTAAATGAACAGTTTTTTACTTGTTTATAATAGTTAAATAGCATTATCATTAAAAAAAAATTTATGCTTTTTCCCTTGCATTATCTTCATTCAAAATATATGAGGTACATTTGTACCTATGCAGCTTGTTATGGATGCAAAAAGATCTCGACCCCTTATCTCGGAAGCGGGTGGAGATATTTTATTGAAATTTGGCCAATATATTCTGGACCAAAAATGTAGAGATGTCACGAAATTTCAGCCCTCTACGTCTTTTCAAAAAAAAGTTATTGCAATTTTAAAACGGAATAGTTACAATTGTACCTATTCAGCCGGATAAGGGTTAAGGTCAGTGTTCATGACTCCACCATTAGAAAGAGATTAGGTAAAAATGGCCTTCATGGAAGAGTTCCAAGAGGAAAACCACTGTTGAGCAATAAGAACATATAGGTTCCTCTCAGTTTTGCCAGAAAACATCTTGATGATCCCCCAAGACTTTTAGGGGAATACTCTGTGGACTGGCAAGACAAAAGTTTAATGTTTTGAAAGGTATATGTCCCATTAATCTGGTGTATAAGTAACAAAGCATTTTAGAAAAGGAACATCAAATGAACAGTAAACTATGGTGGTGGTGTTGGTGGTACTGTGATGGTCTGGGTCTGTTTTGCTGCTTCAGGACCTGGAAGACTTGTTGTGGTTAATGGAACTGAGATTGGCAAGGAAATTGTTCAATGACAATGAAGTAGGAGGTGCTGGATTGGCCAACTCAATCGAACACTTGTGGATAGAGTTGAAGAAAAAGCTGTACACATACCCAAATGCGTCGACCAGTATGTACCAACTTTGGGAATGTGTAGGAAACACATGTGAACAGATTTTGGTCGAGACATGCTTGAATCTGATAGAGAGCATGTCCAGAAGGATTCAGGCAGTGTTGATGCCAAAGATGGATTTACAAAATACTCCCAAAATAATAAAAATTTAAATTTAGATTTTTAAGAGCTAAACAGTAACAATGCAGTGACATGACACAAATCTGCATAACTAATTATATGCTAAATGTTTGCCAGTCAAATTTATGTACGAGATAGCCAAGATGATTGTCTTTAAAATGATGGTCTCACGTTAGAAGCAATAGTGGATTGTGAGATATGGAACCTGAAAGTCAAAAGTACAAAACATTGTTGCCCTTTTGCTCGTTAGTGTATCTTTGAAACAATTGTGTTTGCTGAATCCAGGTCTTTATGTTGCTCTCGGCAAGTGGTCCTTGGATCTTGGACAACTCTTCTGATAATTCTTTTCACTCCCCTGTCTGATATCTTGCCGGGAGCACCTGATCATAGCCAGTCTATGGTGAAATGACGGTTTTTCCACTTCCAGATTATGGCCCCAACAGCGCTCACTGGAACCTTCAATAGTTTAGAAATTTTTCTGTAACCAATGCCTTCAGTATATCTTGCAACAATAAGGTTGCCAAGGTCTTGAGACGACTCATTGGTTTTACCTATCATGAGCTGTTTCTTGTGTGGCACCTCGGTAATGGGAGAACTTTTTATAGGCATCAGTTGAACCAGTTGATATTATTTTTCACTACGTGGCAGGACTGCGTTC
This sequence comes from Ranitomeya imitator, assembly GCF_032444005.1. NCBI lineage: Eukaryota > Metazoa > Chordata > Amphibia > Anura > Dendrobatidae > Ranitomeya > Ranitomeya imitator. Next base: position 152,464,683 of record NC_091283.1, on the reverse strand, counting down.
TAATTACTGATAGATTTCAGCTGGTGTCATGACTTTCAACGGTTTTTGCACCTCGTTTTCTTCATGTGTTCAATACTTTTTCCATGTGTAATTTCTCATTATTACACATAATTTATGGACATCTATGGTTTGATTTCGTTGCCTGTGTGGATTGGATGGTTTGTTACCGATATCTGGTGAGAATTTCATGGAAATAGCACCTTTAGAAATATGTTTACTTAAAAAATTGTTGAAGTGTTCAATACTTATTTCACCAGCTGTATATATACATGCACACACATATATTTATTGTGGACAGTAGCATAGATACCAGGGGATAGAAGGGGCCCTGGGCCCCATACTTTGAGGGCGACCACCCAAAGCTACGCTACTGCAACTATCGTCGTGCACAGCACACCCATGGAGATAGTCTCCCTGCACTGCCACCTGGACGATATGGGGCCCCTGAGCAGGAGGGGGGTCCGCTGCCAGCAGTGGGTCCCCGGCCCATCATCAAAAATTCAACTGTATCAGCTAGATGGCGATACAGTTGACTGCATTGATGAGTGTGAGAGAGTTACGCTCCATGTCCCATCATCCCCCTCTCAGCGTCTGACAGCGGGAGCGATGATGTAATTACCTGGCACCTGCTGTCCGAAGATGTGCTGGCGCTCGGAGCAGCGGGGGAACAAGGAGGAGAGGTGAGTATTGTATTTATTGTTTTTATAGGGGTGCTTTGTACTGTAGAGTCTGCCATATGGTGGTGCATTATACAGTATAGAGTTTGGCTATGAGGGAGCATTATACAGTACTAGATGGTGGCCCGATTCTAACGCATCGGGTATTCTAGAACAGAGGTCCCCAACTCCAGTCCTCAAGGCCCACCAACAGGTCATGTTTTCAGGATTTCCTTAGTCTTGCCCAGGTAATAATTGCATCACCTGTGCAATGCAAAGGAAATCCTGAAAACATGACCTGTTGGTGGGCCTTGAGGACTGGAGTTGGGGACCTCTGTTCTAGAATATGTATATATATATATATATATATATATATATATATACATATATATATATATATATATAGCAGCCACATAGTATATAGCACAGGCCACGACATATTCTTGAATACCTGATGCGTTAATACAGGCCACGCAGTATATAACACAGCCCAAACAGTATATAAGAGCCCACGCAGTATATAACATTGCCCACATAGTATATAACACTGGCCACGTAGTATATAGCAGCCATGCAGTATATAACGCAGCCCACACAGTATATAACACTGCCCACGTAGTATATAGCAGCCATGTAGTATATAACGCAGCCCACACAGTATATAACACTGCCCACGTAGTATATAGCAGCTATGTAGTATATAACGCAGCCCACGCAGTACATAACATTGCCCACATAGTATATAGCAGCCATATAGTATATAACGCAGCCCACACAGTATATAACATTGCCCACATAGTATATAACACTGCTCACGTAGTACATAGCAGCCATGTAGTATATAACGCAGCCCACGCAGTATGTAACACAGCCCACGTAGTATATAGCAATGTGGGCATTATATGTGTGGTTAAAAAAGACTTAGAAAAAAAAATAAACATATACTCACCTTCCGTAGGCCCCTTGTTGTCCTGGCGCTTTTGGGCGGTGCACGCGGCAGCTTCCGCTCCCAGGGTTGGAATGAGCGCAGGACCTGTGATGACGTCGCGGTCACATGATCGTGACGTCATGGCAGGTCCTTCTCGCATTGCATCCTTAGCACCGCAACCTGCCGCTTGCACTGAGAAGGACAGCGCGCACGTCGGAGGGTGAGAATAACCTTTTTTTATTATTATTATTATTATTAGTAACATTAGATCTTTTTACTATTGATGCTGCATACACAGCATCAATAGTAAAAAGTTGGTCACACAGGGTTAATAGCTGCGTTAATGGAGTGCATTACACCGCGGTCCATTAACGCTGGCATTAACCCTGTGTGAGGGCTGACTGGAGGGGAGTATGGAGCGGGCACTGACTGCGGGGCCATTTTGCCAGCGGACTGTGCCCATCGCTGATTGGTCATGGCAATGGTCGTGGGCGTTGTGCCACGACCAATCAGTGACTTGGATTTCCATGACAGACAGAGGCCGCGACCAATGAATATCCGTAACAGACAGAAGGACAGACAGAAAGACGAAAGTGACCCTTAGACAATTATATAGTAGAGTCTGCCTATGGGGAGTACATTATACTATAGAGCCTGCCTATGGATAGTGCATTATATTATATAGAGTATGCCTATGGGGAATGCATTATACTATAGAGGCCTATGGGGAGTGCATTATACTATATTGAGAAATATCTGGTGCATTATACTATATGGAGGTTATCTATGGAGCCATCATACAGTCTGGAGATTACAGTGAGTGGCCATCATACAGTGTTGCAGCCATCAAATAGAACAGTTTGTGGGCTACTAAGGGGTCAGTATACTGTGTGGGTGGTACTATACAGTGAGAGGGCATTATGCTGTGTTTTGGGGAGCTGCACAGGGGGAGACCCGGGACATTATTAACCCCTCTGTGACCTTAGACGTACTATCCCGTCGAGGTGCCCTGGGCTTATCTGACCCTGGACGGGATAGTACGTCATAGCCGATCGGCCGCGCTCACGGGGGGAGCGCGGCCGATCGCGGCCGGGTGTCAGCTGCTTATCGCAGCTGACATCCGGCACTATGTGCCAGGAGCGGTCACGGACCGCCCCCGGCACATTAACCCCTGGCACACCGCGATCAAAGATGATCGCGATGTGCCGGCGGTGCAGGGAAGCACCGCGCAGGGAGGGGGCTCCCTGTGGGCTTCCCTGAGCCCCCCGCAGCAACGCGATGTGATCGCGTTGCTGCGAGGGTCTCCTCACCTCCCTCCCTGCTCGAGCCCCGGATCCAAGATGGCCGCGGATCCGGGTCCTGCAGGGAGGGAGGTGGCTTCACAGAGCCTGCATAGAGCAGGCACTGTGAAGCAGCCTGCACTGCTATCAGATCAGTGATCTGACAGAGTGCTGTGCAAACTGTCAGATCACTGATCTGTGATGTCCCCCCCTGGGACAAAGTAAAAAAGTAAAAAAAAAATTTTCCAAATGTGTAAAAAAAATAAAAAAAAATATTCCAAAATAATGAAAAAAAAAAAAAAATATTATTCCCATAAATACATTTCTTCATCTAAATAAAAAAAAAAACCAATAAAAGTACACATATTTAGTATCGCCGCGTCCGTAACGGCCCGACCTATAAAACTGGCCCACTAGTTAACCCCTTCAGTAAACACCGTAAGAAAAAAAAAAAAAAAACGAGGCAAAAAACAACGCTTTATTATCATACCGCCGAACAAAAAGTGGAATAACACGCGATCAAAAGGACAGATATAAATAACCATGGTACCGCTGAAAGCGTCATATTGTCCCGCAAAAAAAGAGCTGCCATACAGCATCATCAGCAAAAAAATAAAAAAGTTATAGTCCTGAGAATAAAGCGATGCAAAAATAATTATTTTTTCTGTAAAATAGTTTTTATCGTATAAAAGCACCAAACCATAAAAAAATGATATAAATGAGGTATCGCTGTAATCGTACTGACCCGAAGAATAAAACTGATTTATCAATTTTACCAAACGCGGAACGGTATAAACGCCTCCCCCAATAGAAATTCATGAATAGCTGGCTTTTGGTCATTCTTCCTCACAAAAATCGGAATAAAAAGCGATAAAAAAATGTCACGTGCCCAAAAATGTTTTCAATAAAAATGTCAACTCGTCCCGCAAAAAACAAGACCTCACATGACTCTGTGGACCAAAATATGGAAAAATTATAGCTCTCAAAATGTGGTATTGCAAAAAATATTTTTTGCAATAAAAAGGGTCTTTCAGTGTGTGACGGCTGCCAATCATAAAAATCCGCTAAAAAACTCGCTATAAAAGTAAATCAAACCCCCCTTCATCACCCCCTTAGTTAGGGAAAAATAAAAAAAAATGTATTTATTTCCATTCTCACATTAGGGCTAGGGTTAGGGCTAGGGTTAGGGCTAGGGCTAGGGTTAGGGCTAGGGTTAGGGCTAGGGTTAGGGCTAGGGCTAGGGTTAGGGCTAGGGTTAGGGCTAGGGTTAGGGCTAGGGTTAGGGCTAGGGTTAGGGTTAGGGCTAGGGTTAGGGCTAGGGTTAGGGCTAGGGTTAGGGCTAGGGCTAGGGTTAGGGCTAGGGTTAGGGCTAGGGTTAGGGCTAGGGTTAGGGCTAGGGTTAGGGCTAGGGTTAGGGTTAGGGTTAGGGCTAGGGTTAGGGCTAGGATTAGGGTTAGGGTTAGGGTTGGGGCTACAGTTAGGGTTGGGGCTAAAGTTAGGGTTAGGGTTTAGATTACATTTACAGTTGGGAATAGGGTTGGGATTAGGGTTAGGGGTGTGTCAGGGTTAGAGGTGTGGTTAGGGTTACCGTTGGAATTAGGGTTAGGGGTGTGTTTAGATTAGGGTTTCAGTTATAATTGGGGGGTTTCCACTGTTTCGGCACATCAGGGGCTCTCCAAACACGACATGGCGTCCGATCTCAATTCCAGCCAATTCTGCGTTGAAAAAGTAAAACAGTGCTCCTTCCCTTCCGAGCTCTCCTGTGTGCCCAAACAGGGGTTTACCCCAACATATGGGGTATCAGCGTACTCAGGACAAATTGGACAACAACTTTTGTGGACCAATTTCTCCTGTTACCCTTGGGAAAATACAAAACTGGGGGCTAAAAAATAATTTTTGTGGGAAAACAAAAAGATTTTTTATTTTCACGGCTCTGCGTTATAAACTGTAGTGAAACACTTGGGGGTTCAAAGTTCTCACAACACATCTAGATAAGTTCATTGAGGGGTCTAGTTTCCAATATGGGGTCACTTGTGGGGGGTTTCTACTGTTTAGGTACATTAGGGGCTCTGCAAACGCAATGTGACGCCTGCAGACCAATCCATCTAAGTCTGCATTCCAAATGATGCTCCTTCCCTTCCGAGCCCTCCCATGCGCCCAAACGGTGGTTCCCCCCCACATATCGGGTATCAGCGTACTCAGGACAAATTGGACAACAACATTTAGGGTCCAATTTCTCCTGCTAACCTTGGAAAAATACAAAACTGGGGGCTAAAATATAATTTTTGTGGAAAAAAAAATATTTTTTATTTGCATGGCTCTGCGTTATAAACTGTAGTGAAATACTTGGGGGTTCAAAGCTCTCACAACACATCAAGATGAGTTCCTTAGGGGGTCTACTTTCCAAAATGGTGTCACTTGTGGGGGGTTTCTACTGTTTAGGTACATTAGGGGCTCTGCAAACGCAATGTGACGCCTGCAGACCATTCCATCTAAGTCTGCATTCCAAATGGCGCTCCTTCCCTTCCGAACCCTCCCATGCGCCCAAACGGTGGTTCCCCCCCACATATGGGGTATCAGCGTACTCAGGACAAATTGGACAACAACTTTTGTGGTCCAATTTCTCCTGTTACCCTAGGGAAAATACAAAACTGGGGGCTAAAAAATAATTTTTGTGGGAAAAAAATTTTGTTTTATTTTTATGGCTCTGCATTATAAACTTCTGTGAAGCCCTTGGTGGTTCAAAGTGCTCACCACACATCCAGATAAGTTCCTTAGGGGGTCTACTTTCCAAAATGGTGTCACTTGTGGGGGTTTTCAATGTTTAGGCACATCAGTGGCTCTCCAAACGCAACATGGCGTCCCATCTCAATTCCTGTCAATTTTGCATTGAAAAGTCAAACGGCGCTCCTTCCCTTCCGAGCTCTCCCATGCGCCCAAACAGTGGTTTACTGTCACATATGGGGTATCAGCGTACTCGGGACAAATTGGACAACAACTTTTGAGGTCCAATTTCTTCTCTTACCCTTGGAAAAATAAAAAATTGGGGGCAAAAATATAATTTTTGTGAAAAAATATGATTTTTTATTTTTACGGTTCTGCATTATAAACTTCTGTGAAGCACTTGGTGGGTCAAAGTGCTCACCACACCTCTAGATAAGTTCCTTAGGGGGTCTACTTTCCAAAATGGTGTCACTTGTGGGGGGTTTCAATGTTTAGGCACATCAGTGGCTCTCCAAACGCAACATGGCGTCCCATCTCAATTTCTGTCAATTTTGCATTGAAAAGTCAAACTGCGCTCCTTCCCTTCCGAGCTCTCCCATGCGCCCAAACAGTGGTTTACTGCCACATATGGGGTATCAGCGTACTCAGGACAAATTGGACAACAACTTTTGAGGTCCAATTTCTTCTCTTACCCTTGGAAAAATAAAAAATTGGGGGCAAAAATATAATTTTTGTGAAAAAATATGATTTTTTATTTTTACGGTTCTGCATTATAAACTTCTGTGAAGCACTTGGTGGGTCAAAGTGCTCACCACACATCCAGATAAGTTCCTTAGGGGGTCTACTTTCCAAAATGGTGTCACTTGTGGGGGGTTTCAATGTTTAGGCACATCAGTGGCTCTCCAAACGCAACATGGCGTCCCATCTCAATTCCTGTCAATTTTGCATTGAAAAGTCAAATAGCGCTCCTTCCCTTCCGAGCTCTCCCATGCGCCCAAACAGTGGTTTACTGCCACATATGGGGTATCAGCGTACTCAGGACAAATTGGACAACAACTTTTTGGGTCCAATTTCTCCTGTTACCCTTGGTAAAATAAAACAAATTGGAGCTGAAGTAAATTTTTTGTGTAAAAAAGTTAAATGTTCATTTTTATTTAAACATTCCAAAAATTCCTATTAAACACCTGAAGGGTTAATAAACTTCTTGAATGTGGTTTTGAGCACCTTGAGGGGTGCAGTTTTTAGAATGGTGTCACACTTGGGCATTTTCTATCATATAGACCCCTCAAAATGACTTCAAATGAGACGTGGTCCCTAAAAAAAAATGGTGTTGTAAAAATGAGAAATTGCTGGTCAACTTTTAACCCTTATAACTCCCTAACAAAAAAAAAAAATTGGTTCCAAAATTATGCTGATGTAAAGGAGACATGTGGGAAATGTTACTTATTAAGTATTTTGTGTGACATATCTCTGTGATTTAATTGCATAAAAATTCAAAGTTTGAAAATTGCGAAATTTTCAAAATTTTCGCCAAATTTCCGTTTTTTTCACAAATAAACGCAGGTACTATCAAAGAAATTTTACCACTATCATGAAGTACAATATGTCACGAGAAAACAATGTCAGAATCACCAGGATCCGTTGAAGCGTTTCGGAGTTATAACCTCATAAAGGGACAGTGGTCAGAATTGTAAAAATTGGCCTGGTCATTAACGTGCAAACCACCCTTGGGGGTAAAGGGGTTAAATGTAAAGTAGGCACTTATTGTTGATAAGGAACTCATGTTACTGTGACTGTCAAAGGGTCACACAGGGCATTATTACTTTTTAGGGGGCAAAATGTGGGCACTGTTTTCTAGGGCACTTGCACACAACATTCATATATTCTAGAGGTTTGTTTTACCATCTAGAGGGCACAGAGAACCACACAGTAGGTGCAGTAATGGGGACATGTAAGGCAGCAGCGGCTCAGCATTGACACGATAAGGAGTTTGTGCAGGTTGGGGATAGATGGGGACAGGGCTTAAAATATGAGACATGAAATGTGTCTTTGCTGTAATCTCTGCCGCCCAGTCCTGGCTGGAGAAGTTGTTATGTCAGTCTGGGCCAGATGGAAAGGACCGGAAAAGTGAAAGACTCCATCAGAAAGAACGTCACCATCTATAACTGTGCTGTAATCTCTATGTGTTCAGTGTTATGATCTGGTGGCCTTGGAGCAGCATGAGACGTACTCTGGAGAAGGTGGCACCTGTACTGACCGCAAACCCTGAACTAGCAGCGCAACTAGAAGCAGCCGTGGGGGGTACCTAACGCTCCCTAGACCCTTCGACACAGCCTAAGAATTAACTACCCCTAAAGACAGAAACAGGAAACCTATCTTGCCTCAGAGAAAATCCCCAAAGGATAGAGAGCCCCCCACAAATATTGACTGTGAGAGGAGAGGGAAATAACATACGCAGACATGAAATCAGGATTTAGCATAGGAGGCCATACTAGCTAAAAAGAAAGGATAGGACAGAGTACTATGCGGTCAGTATAAAAATATTAGAAAATATCCACCACAGAAAAATACAAAACACCACATCTGACTAAAGACATGGAGGGTATATCTGCATCTCCAGAGACACAGCTAAGCTGCAAAAAATCCTTTACAACAAAGCTGGACAAGACAAAACATGAAAAATGCACAGAACTATAAGGTCCACAGCAGGTGGACAGCAAAAACAAAGCCAGGACTTATCTTTGAAGAAAAGCACAGCGAACAGGAGAGACCAGAAGGGATGTGAATCCTCCATAAACAACGGACAACTGGCACTGACTAACGGATCAAGTAAGGCTATATAGCCCAGCCCAAATTGCAAAAAATAGATACACCTGATAAATGCTGTGATCCAACTACCGCAGCACTACCATTCATAACCACCGGAGGGAGCCCAAGAGCAGAATTCACAACAGTTCAGTAGGACTTGTATCCACCACTGACCATATGGCGGTAATATCCATGTTGGTCTTTACCTAGGTTATTTTCAGTAACAGCGCAGTCATCTTCTGAGGTTTCCCTACATCTACTATTAGGGGGCATCACCCAATTGTATTAAAGGTTATCTGGTTAGGGGTCCACTCAAAAGTTTCGCCCCCCTGAACCAAAACCCTAGCTACACCTCTGATTACAGTGATTCACTCTCTTTGGTATGAGTTAGGAATTAAGCCTTTAGGTAGCGTTCACAGAGGTAATGCAGTTTCAGTCCAAACAGGGGCAGTTTTTATTGCTTTCCACAGGTTTGACGGCATCAAAACAAACTCAAACATAAATCCATAGCCTTGGCCAGGTGCTAAGTAAACAGAACAGACCCTAGCTGCTCACACTCGGCTGAGCTAGCCCCAGCTCGGTCACACAAAACAGCTATTGCCAGTGCCGACTCACCTGAACAAATGACAGTGCTTTCTTCCGCAGCAGACTTCATACACAGAAGAGGCACGATCCCACCAGTCTCAGTGTCCCATTCAGCCGGTCCAGCAGCTTCCAGAGCCAAACAGAAGTGTTCAACTCCAGGCAGTCACACTAAACAGGCTGCATCTTCCATCTCTGACCCATGCAGTCTCCATTCAGAAAGAGACCACAGCATGTCAGCTACTACTCACATTTTGCCTGCTCACCAGCAGCACACTCTTCTCTGCTTCACCATACAGCAGACTGGCACTCCATGAACATACTTCCATCTTAGCAAAACCCTACAGACATATCTAACCAAGGCCCTGCCAATCTGGGATTTCACCCTTTCCTTCCCAGCTATGCTACTAAAATAAATAGTATATATATATATATATGTATATGTATATACATATATACATATATGTTGTGCGTGTGTGTGTGTATATATATATATATATATATATATACAGTGGGGCAAAAAAGTATTTAGTCAGTCAGCAATAGTGCAAGTTCCACCACTTAAAAAGATGAGAGGCCTCTGTAATTTACATCATAGGTAGACCTCAACTATGGGAGACAAACAGAAAAAAAATCCAGAAAATCACATTGTCTGTTTTTTTTTTAACATTTTATTTAGATATTATGGTGGAAAATAAGTATTTGGTCAGAAACAAACAATCAAGATTTCTGGCTCTCACAGACCTGTAACTTCTTCTTTAAGAGTCTCCTCTTTCCTCCACTCATTACCTGTAGTAATGGCACCTGTTTAAACTTGTTATCAGTATAAAAAGACACCTGTGCACACCCTCAAACAGTCTGACTCCAAACTCCACTATGGTGAAGACCAAAGAGCTGTCAAAGGACACCAGAAACAAAATTGTAGCCCTGCACCAGGCTGGGAAGACTGAATCTGCAATAGCCAACCAGCTTGGAGTGAAGAAATCAACAGTGGGAGCAATAATTAGAAAATGGAAGACATACAAGACCACTGATAATCTCCCTCGATCTGGGGCTCCACGCAAAATCCCACCCCGTGGGGTCAGAATGATCACAAGAACGGTGAGCAAAAATCCCAGAACCACGCGGGGGGACCTAGTGAATGAACTGCAGAGAGCTGGGACCAATGTAACAAGGCCTACCATAAGTAACACACTACGCCACCATGGACTCAGATCCTGCAGTGCCAGACGTGTCCCACTGCTTAAGCCAGTACATGTCCGGGCCCATCTGAAGTTTGCTAGAGAGCATTTGGATGATCCAGAGGAGTTTTGGGAGAATGTCCTATGGTCTGATGAAACCAAACTGGAACTGTTTGGTAGAAACACAACTTGTCGTGTTTGGAGGAAAAAGAATACTGAGTTGCATCCATCAAACACCATACCTACTGTAAAGCATGGTGGTGGAAACATCATGCTTTAGGGCTGTTTCTCTGCAAAGGGGCCAGGACGACTGATCTGTGTACATGAAAGAATGAATGGGGCCATGTATCGTGAGATTTTGAGTGCAAACCTCCTTCCATCAGCAAGGGCATTGAAGATGAAACGTGGCTGGGTCTTTCAACATGACAATGATCCAAAGCACACCGCGAGGGCAACGAAGGAGTGGCTTCGTAAGAAGCATTTCAAGGTCCTGGAGTGGCCTAGCCAGTCTCCAGATCTCAACCCTATAGAAAACCTTTGGAGGGAGTTGAAAGTCCGTGTTGCCAAGCGAAAAGCCAAAAACATCACTGCTCTAGAGGAGATCTGCATGGAGGAATGGGCCAACATACCAACAACAGTGTGTGGCAACCTTGTGAAGACTTACAGAAAACGTTTGACCTCTGTCATTGCCAACAAAGGATATATTACAAAGTATTGAGATGAAATTTTGTTTCTGACCAAATACTTATTTTCCACCATAATATGCAAATAAAATGTTAAAAAAACAGACAATGTGTTTTTCTGCATTTTTTTTTCTCAGTTTGTCTCCCATAGTTGAGGTTTACCTATGATGTAAATTACAGACGCCTCTCATCTTTTTAAGTGGTGGAACTTGCACTATTGCTGACTGACTAAATACTTTTTTGCCCCACTGTATATATATATATACACACACACACACCATTGGTTTCTAGAAACTAGAAATCAGAGCGTACAAGTTCTCAGATCTGCTAGGATGACTGTTATGATGCGGTGGTTTAGGAGCAACATGGAACGAGCTCTGAAGGAAGTGGTAACTGTACTGACCGCAGTCCCCAAGCTCAACACAACACTAGAAGTAGCCGTGGAATGCTCCTAACTCTCCCTAGGCATCTCGTCACAGCCTAAGAGCTAACTACCCCTAAAGATAGAAGCAGGAAAACTATCTTGCCTCAGAGAAAATCCCCAAAGGATAGATTAGCCCCCCACAAATAATGACTGTGAGTGGAGAGGGAAAAGACATACACAGAATGAAACCAGGATGAGCACAGGAGGCCAGTCTAGCTTGATAGATAGGACAGGATGGAATACTGTGCGGTCAGTATAAAACACTACAAAGATCCACGCAGAGTTTACAAAAAATCTCCACACCTGACTAAAGGTGTGGAGGGCAAATCTGCTTCCCAGAGCTTCCAGCAAGACATAATTAATTCATACTGATAAGCTGGACAAACATAGAAAGCACCGAACGGATAAGTCCACAATCTGTGAACAGAACAGAGCAAGTAAGAACTTAGCTTTGCTGAACTGGTCAGGAAAACAGGGAAATCCAAAGAGATGTGAATCCAACCAGCAACCATTTACAAGTGGCACTGGCTGAAGAAAGAGCCAGACCTAAATAGCCGAGCAGAAGAGAAGATAAGTGGAGGCAGCTGATGACAGCTAACTCCAAGGAGCAGCCATACCACTAGAAACCACAAGAGGGAGCCCAAGAGCAGAACTCACAAAAGTGCCACTTACAACCACCGGAGGGAGCCCAAGAGCGGAATTCACAACAGTACCCCCCCCCTTGAGGAGGGGTCACCGAACCCTCACCAGAGCCCCCAGGCCGATCAGGACGAGCCAAGTGAAAAGCACGAACCAAATCGGTGGCATGGACATCGGAGGCAACAACCCAAGAATTATCCTCCTGGCCATAACCCTTCCACTTGACAAGATACTGAAGCCTCCGCCTCGAAAAACGAGAATCCAAAATCTTCTCAACCTCATATTCCAACTCTCCCTCAACCAACACCGGGGCAGGAGGGTCAACTGAGGGAACAACGGGCACCACATATCTCTGCAACAAAGATCTATGGAAAACATTATGAATGGCAAAAGAGGCAGGAAGAGCCAAACGAAAAGACACCGGATTAATAATTTCAGAAATTTTATAAGAACCAATAAACCGAGGCTTAAACTTAGGAGAAGAAACCTTCATAGGAACATGACGAGAAGACAACCAAACCAAATCCCCCACACGAAGCCGGGGACCAACACACCGACGGCGGTTAGCAAAACGTTGAGCCCTTTCCTGAGACAACGTCAAATTGTCCACCACATGAGTCCAAATCTGCTGCAGCCTGTCCACCACAGAATTAACACCAGGACAATCAGAAGGCTCAACCTGCCCAGAAGAAAAACAAGGATGAAAACCAAAATTACAAAAGAAAGGTGAAACCAAAGTAGCCGAACTAGCCCGATTATTAAGGGCAAACTCGGCCAACGGCAAGAAAGACACCCAATCATCGTGATCAGCAGACACTAAGCATCTCAAATAGGTCTCCAAGGTCTAATTAGTTCGCTCAGTATGGCCATTAGTCTGAGGATGAAACGCCGAAGAAAAAGACAAATCAATGCCCATCCTAGCACAAAAGGCCCGCCAAAATCTAAAGACAAACTGAGAACCTCTGTCAGACACAATATTCTCCGGAATGCCATGCAAATGAACCACATGCTGAAAAAACAATGGAACCAGATCAGAGGAGGAAGGCAACTTAGGCAAAGGTACCAGATGGACCATTTTAGAGAACCGGTCACAAACAACCCAGATAACAGACATCTTCTGGGAAACAGGAAGATCCGAAATAAAATCCATGGAAATATGCGTCCAGGGCCTCTCAGGGACCGGCAAAGGCAAAAGCAACCCACTAGCGCGGGAACAGCAAGGCTTGGCTCGGGCGCAAGTCCCACAGGATTGCACAAAAGCACGGACATCGCGCGACAAGGACGGCCACCAAAAGGACCTAGCAACCAAATCTCTGGTACCAAAAATCCCAGGATGACCAGCCAACACTGAACAATGAACCTCAGAAATCACCTTACTTGTCCATCTATCAGGAACAAACAGCTTCCCCACAGGATAGCGGTCAGGCCTATCAGCCTGAAATTCCTGAAGCACCCGCCGCAAATCAGGAGAGATGGCAGAAAGAATCACCCCTTCCTTAAGAATGCCAACCGGCTCAAGGACTCCAGGAGAATCAGGCGAAAAAATCCTAGAGAGGGCATCAGCCTTAACATTCTTAGATCCCGGAAGATACAAGACCACAAAATCAAAACGGGAGAAAAACAGGGACCATCGAGCCTGTCTAGGATTCAGCCGCTTGGCCGACTCGAGGTAAATCAGATTCTTATGATCGGTCAGGACCACAACGCGGTGCTTAGCTCCCTCAAGCCAATGTCGCCACTCCTCAAACGCCCACTTCATAGCCAACAACTCCCGATTGCCGACATCATAATTGCGTTCCGCAGGCAAAAACTTTCTGGAAAAAAAAGCACACGGTTTCATCAAAGAACCATCAGACTCCCTCTGAGACAAAACGGCCCCTGCCCCAATCTCAGAAGCGTCGACCTCAACCTGAAAAGGAAGAGAAACATCCGTCTGACGCAACACAGGGGCAGAAGTAAATCGCCGTTTAAGCTCCTGACAACAGCCGCAGAGGACCAATTCGTCACATCCGCGCCTTTCTTCGTCAAATCAGTAAGGGGCTTAACCACACTGGAAAAGTTGGCAATGAAACGGCGATAGAAATTAGCAAAGCCCAAAAATTTTTGAAGGCCCTTCACAGATGTGGGTTGAATCCAGTCATGAATAGCTTGGACCTTAACAGGATCCATTTCTATAGACGAGGGAGAAAAAATAAAACCCAAAAAAGAGACCTTTTGAACTCCGAATAGGCACTTAGACCCCTTCACAAACAAACCATTATCACGAAGGATCTGGAACACCATCCTGACCTGCTTCACATGAGACTCCCAATCATCGGAAAAAATCAAAATATCATCCAAATATACGACCATGAATTTATCAAGATAATTGCGGAAAGTATCATGCATGAAAGACTGGAACACAGATGGAGCATTAGAGAGCCCAAATGGCATCACAAGGTATTCAAAATGGCCTTCGGGCGTATTAAATGCAGTTTTCCATTCGTCACCCTGTTTAATACGAACAAGATTATATGCCCCTCGGAGGTCAATCTTAGTAAACCAACTAGCCCCCTTAATCTGAGCAAACAAATCAGTAAGCAAAGGCAAGGGGTATTGGAATTTGACCGTGATCTTATTAAGAAGACGATAATCAATACAGGGTCTTAAGGGGCCATCCTTCTTAGCAACAAAAAAGAAACCCGCTCCCAATGGTGACAAAGAGGGCCGAATATGCCCCTTCTCCAAAGACTCCTTAACATAACTCCGCATGGCGGCATGCTCTGGTACAGACAGATTGAAAAGTCGGCCCTTAGGGAACTTGCAACCAGGAATCAAGTTAATAGCACAATCACAGTCCCGCTGCGGTGGAAGGGAACTGGACTTGGGCTCATCAAATACATCCTGGAAATCCGACAAAAACTCAGGGACCTCAGAAGAGGGGGAAGAGGAAATTGACATCAAAAGAACGTCACTATGTACCCCTTGACAACCCCAACTAGTCACAGACATAGTTTTCCAATCCAGCACCGGATTATGTTCCTGTAACCATGGAAAACCCAGTACAACAACATCATGCAGGTTATGCAACACCAGAAAACGGCAATCTTCCTGATGTGCTGGAGCCATGTACATAGTCATCTGCGTCCAGTACTGAGGTTTATCCTTGGCCAAGGGTGTAGCATCAATACCCCTCAAAGGAATAGGGCTCTGCAAAGGCTGCAAGGAAAAACCACAGCGCCTGGCGAATTCTAAGTCCATTAAGTTCAGGGCAGCACCTGAATCCACAAATGCCATGACAGAAAAGGACGACAATGAGCAAATCAGGGTCACAGATAAGAGAAATTTAGGCTGTATAGTACTAATGGTAACAGACCTAGCGACTCTCTTAGTACGCTTAGGGCAATCAGAGATAACATGAGCCGAATCACCACAGTAAAAACACAGCCTATTCTGACGTCTGAATTCCTGCCGTTCTGTTCTAGTCAAAATCCTATCACATTGCATAGGTCCAGGACTTTGCTCAGAGGACACTGCCATATGGTGCACAGCTTTGCGCTCGCGCAGACGCTGATCAATCTGAATGGCTAGAGACATAGATTTGCTCAAACCGGCAGGCGTAGGAAAGCCCACCATAACATCTTTAAGGGCTTCAGAAAGACCTTTTCTGAAAATAGCAGCCAGAGCCTCCTCATTCCATTTAGTGAGCACAGACCATTTTCTAAATTTCTGGTAGTATAATTCTGCCGCTTCCTGACCTTGACACAAGGCCAACAGGGTTTTTTCTGCATGATCCACAGAATTAGGTTCGTCATACAATAATCCGAGCGCTTGAAAAAATGTGTCTACATTCAATAATGCCGGATCCCCTGTTTCAAGAGAAAAAGCCCAGTCTTGAGGGTCACCACGCAGCAAGGATATGATGATTTTTACTTGCTGAATGGGATCACCAGAAGAACGGGGTTTCAAAGCAAAAAACTATTTGCAATTATTTTTAAAGTTCAAAAACTTGGATCTGTCCCCAAAAAACAAATCAGGAGTAGGAATTCTAGGCTCTAAAGCCGGAGTCTGGACAACATAATCTTGGATATTCTGTACTCTTGCAGCAAGTTGATCCACACGAGAAAACAAACCCTGAACATTCATGCCAGAGCATATATCCTGAACCACCCAGATATCAAGTGGAAAAAATAGACAAACTATAGCACAGAAAAAAAAATGGTTCAGAACTTTCTTTTCCTTCTTTTGAGCTGCATTTAATTCATTTTTGGCCACTTGTACTGTTATGATGCGGTGGTTTAGGAGCAACATGGAACGAGCTCTGAAGGAAGTGGTAACTGTACTGACCGCAGTCCCTAAGCTCAACACAACACTAGAAGTAGCCGTGGAATGCTCCTAACTCTCCCTAGGCATCTCGTCACAGCCTAAGAGCTAACTACCCCTAAAGATAGAAGCAGGAAAACTATCTTGCCTCAGAGAAAATCCCCAAAGGATAGATTAGCCCCCCACAAATAATGACTGTGAGTGGAGAGGGAAAAGACATACACAGAATGAAACCAGGATGAGCACAGGAGGCCAGTCTAGCTTGATAGATAGGACAGGATGGAATACTGTGCGGTCAGTATAAAACACTACAAAAATCCACGCAGAGTTTACAAAAAATCTCCACACCTGACTAAAGGTGTGGAGGGCAAATCTGTTTCCCAGAGCTTCCAGCAAGACAGAATTAATTCATACTGATAAGCTGGACAAACATAGAAAGCACCGAACGGATAAGTCCACAATCTGTGAACAGAACAGAGCAAGTAAGAACTTAGCTTTGCTGAACTGGTCAGGAAAACAGGGAAATCCAAAGAGATGTGAATCCAACCAGCAACCATTTACAAGTGGCACTGGCTGAAGAAAGAGCCAGACCTAAATAGCCGAGCAGAAGAGAAGATAAGTGGAGGCAGCTGATGACAGCTAACTCCAAGGAGCAGCCATACCACTAGAAACCACAAGAGGGAGCCCAAGAGTGGAATTCACAACAGATGACCTCCCGAATCCAAGCTGTAAATTATATTCCTATATTCTGCCGTATATTAAATATTAGCATTCTGTATCTTATTAAACATATACAGTGGGGAAAAAAAGTATTTAGTCAGTCAGCAATAGTGCAAGTTCCACCACTTAAAAAGATGAGAGGCGTCTGTAATTTACATCATAGGTAGACCTCAACTATGGGAGACAAACTGAGAAAAAAAAATCCAGAAAATCACATTGTCTGTTTTTTTAAACATTTTATTTGCATATTATGGTGGAAAATAAGTATTTGGTCAGAAACAAACAATCAAGATTTCTGGCTCTCGCAGACCTGTAACTTCTTCTTTAAGAGTCTCCTCTTTCCTCCACTCATTACCTGTAGTAATGGCACCTGTTTAAACTTGTTATCAGTATAAAAAGACACCTGTGCACACCCTCAAACAGTCTGACTCCAAACTCCACTATGGTGAAGACCAAAGAGCTGTCAAAGGACACCAGAAACAAAATTGTAGCCCTGCACCAGGCTGGGAAGACTGAATCTGCAATAGCCAACCAGCTTGGAGTGAAGAAATCAACAGTGGGAGCAATAATTAGAAAATGGAAGACATACAAGACCACTGATAATCTCCCTCGATCTGGGGCTCCACGCAAAATCCCACCCCGTGGGGTCAGAATGATCACAAGAACGGTAAGCAAAAATCCCAGAACCACGCGGGGGGACCTAGTGAATGAACTGCAGAGAGCTGGGACCCATGTAACAAGGCCTACCATAAGTAACACACTACGCCACCATGGACTCAGATCCTGCAGTGCCAGACGTGTCCCACTGCTTAAGCCAGTACATGTCCGGGCCCGTCTGAAGTTTGCTAGAGAGCATTTGGATGATCCAGAGGAGTTTTGGGAGAATGTCCTATGGTCTGATGAAACCAAACTGGAACTGTTTGGTAGAAACACAACTTGTCGTGTTTGGAGGAAAAAGAATACTGAGTTGCATCCATCAAACACCATACCTACTGTAAAGCATGGTGGTGGAAACATCATGCTTTGGGGCTGTTTCTCTGCAAAGGGGCCAGGACGACTGATCCGGGTACATGAAAGAATGAATGGGGCCATGTATTGTGAGATTTTGAGTGCAAACCTCCTTCCATCAGGAAGGGCATTGAAGATGAAACGTGGCTGGGTCTTTCAACATGACAATGATCCAAAGCACACCGCCAGGGCAACGAAGGAGTGGCTTCGTAAGAAGCATTTCAAGGTCCTGGAGTGGCCTAGCCAGTCTCCAGATCTCAACCCTATAGAAAACCTTTGGAGGGAGTTGAAAGTCCGTGTTGCCAAGCGAAAAGCCAAAAACATCACTGCTCTAGAGGAGATCTGCATGGAGGAATGGGCCAACATACCAACAACAGTGTGTGGCAACCTTGTGAAGACTTACAGAAAACGTTTGACCTCTGTCATTGCCAACAAAGGATATATTACAAAGTATTGAGATGAAATTTTGTTTCTGACCAAATACTTATTTTCCACCATAATATGCAAATAAAATGTTAAAAAAAACAGACAATGTGATTTTCTGGATTTTTTTTTCTCAGTTTGTCTCCCATAGTTGAGGTCTACCTATGATGTAAATTACAGACGCCTCTCATCTTTTTAAGTGGTGGAACTTGCACTATTGCTGACTGACTAAATACTTTTTTGCCCCACTGTATATTGTATCCCCTCTCACTTAAGTGGGCAATGTAAAGATGCAGTGGGAGAATGAAGGGGCAGGATGAAAAATAATACTAATATAGTGCATGCATTTTGTAAACTAGAAAGTTTAACCCGTTTTTTTTTCTCCTGATATGACCATGGTGGTACATGAAGCAATCATCCTAATCCATTATAATCTGATGCCCAGGACTGAAGATTAGCAGATGAATTATAAGTATGTACGGTAGAAGTCTGTGGAGATAATCTGTCTACTAACAGTTGGTCAGATAGGAGTATTGTGTGATCTGTGCGCTGTCCATGGTGCTGAACGGGCAGCAGTGACAACTCCATCTAATACACTGTGGGATCCAGCAACATATAGCAAATCAGTGTAGGGGCCACATAATAATGTTACTACAGGTCCAGAGGAGCAGCACATCCAAAATACCGATCAGCCAAACCAATCAATTCAGACATAGTGGAGTGCGTCTGGGTGTTAATCTCCAGTAGGCGTACACACTCGGAAATGATGCACGACAGAGCGCACATTCGCTCATTCGGCACCATTATAGTATATGGCCTTGTCAAATACGTTGGAATCCTGTTTTGCAGGGGGATTCAGATGTAAGCCCCAGCAGAGCCACTGAACAGGTGCATGAACGCAATGTGAAAGCACCCTTTCAGGGGTTTTCCGGTCAAAACTGATAGGTCTGTAGTCGGTCTGTGTGACTGCAGACCTATGATTTTCCCCAGCACACGCACAGTACGCTGTGGGGATTCGCTGGTTTCAGACATGGGACTGGATGATATGCATGTGTTATACATACCCCTGCCATTGGGTGTGGCCTTGCACCAGACACTTATATTGAGCCGAGGCCGCGTCGAGTCTAGTGACGCAGTTGGAAAGTGGGCGTGTTAAACTAGAGGGCATGGCCTCGCTCCATACAAGTGTATGGAGAGCAAAACCGTCGCCCACTGGCCTGGCGTTTGTAAATGTCATACATACCCCCGGGTCTTAAACCGGCGAATCCCCGTAGAGCACAGTGCGTGCGCTGGGGGGAATCATAAGTCTGCAGCCACACAGAGTGACTGCAGACTTACCTTTTTTGACCGGACAACCCCTTTAAGCCATGTTCTCAAGTTTAGTATTTGGTCAGTATTACACCTCAGTATTCCTAAGCCAAAACCAGGAGTGGGTGATAAATACTGAAGTGGTGATGTGTTTCTATTATACTTTTCCTGTAATTGTTCCCTCCTGGTTTGGGCTTACAAATACTGAGGTAAAATACTGACCAAATACTAAACGTGAATGTGGCCTAATATTGTTTTGCTATCTCTCTTACCCGTTAAGTTCTGGACTCCACATTTCTGCAGATGTCCTGGGGCATCTAGCATTAGATCCAGCGATTTACTTGCTGCAGCCTCTATGGATCAGATTTGTTGTCCAGAAAATCCCAGAGATGATCGCTCAGATTGTGCTGCCACTGATGAACCCTGCTGTTATGGAGAAGGTACTGAATAATGCTTAGGTAGTTCACAGTATCATATCCACAAGGCGCCAATATTGCCTCATAACACTGCAGAAACCAGTCAGCTTATCTTCTTCCCATAATGCATCCTAACTTCTAATAGTAAATGCATATACTAGGGAAAAGGTATAAATCATAAAGAGAATGCCCTAACGTTTAAAATATATACTTTATTATTAAAACCAAGGCCAACTGCCGTGTACAAAAGAAAAAGAAAACCAACACAAAAAAGAACCAGACAAAAAGTGCTCAAAACAACAAAAAATGCTAAAGGGGAAAAAAGACTAGATTGCCCTAGCTACGGCACCTATATACGTCCCTGCCTAGCTGCGGAGGTTGGCACCCTAGGGAGGAGCATAATGGCGCCCCCGCTCCACGTTGGCTGTCCCTATTGGTCCTGATAAACACTACCACCGCTAGTGAGCACCTCTACCCACAAGCTAAAGGATCCTCTAGCACTAGACAGAGGACTACCTATGCTAGGGAAAATCTAGAACCCCCAGAATAAAAACATTGTATGAACACATAGGCGTATATAAAATAGGGAAACAGATATCACGCCCTTTTAGGGGATCATTTATGTACCAACCTCTATGATCTAGGTATCAATTTAATAAGTGTCCCAAACAGTAGAGCAAGGGTCAAAATGTATGCAGACCAGGACAATGCACAATCTTGATTAGATACATACGTCATTAAGTGCAATGCAGGACAAGTATAGCACATTAATTAAATCCCCTACAAGAACCAGTCTGGTCCTGGTAACAACAAGATCACAATTCATACGTGCCAAAGTATATGGAATACATAAATATACTCATCTCCCAATCTGTCAGCGGTGGTACCCTATACGCCTTTATTATATAGCATATATACATATATACAATGTTTTTATTCTGGGGGTTCTAGATTTTCCCTAGCATAGGTAGTCCTCTGTCTAGTGCTAGAGGATCCTTTAGCTTGTGGGTAGGGGTGCTCACTAGCGGTGGTAGTGTTTATCAGGGCCAATAGGGACAGCCAACGTGGAGCGGGGGCGCCATTACGCTCCCCCCTAGGGTGCCAACCTCCGCAGCTAGGCAGGGACGTATATAGGTGCCGTAGCTAGGGCAATCTAGTCTTTTTTCCCCTTTAGCATTTTTTGTTGTTTTGAGCACTTTTTGTCTGGTTTTTTTTTGTGTTGGTTTTCTTTTTCTTTTGTACACGGCAGTTGGCCTTGGTTTTAATAATAAAGTATATATTTTAAACGTTAGGGCATTCTCTTTATGATTTATATCCCATAATGCATCCTAGCAACTTCTCTTTCACTATGGGCCGTATACCAGAAACATTCTACATCCCATCCTATACTAGAAACATTCCATAGCTGCCATCCCATAAGACCTGCTGTATACAGGAAACACCGCACAAACAATATGCCAAGAACACCTCATAATACCCCACACTGCATACAGGGAGCACCCTGCAAGACCTGCTGTATACCGGGAACACCCCACAAGACCTGCGATAAACCGAGAACAACCCACAAGACCTGCCATTCACTGGGGACACCCCACAAGACCTGTTATATACCGGGAACAACCCACAAGACCTGCTGTATATCGGGAACAACCCACAAGACCTGCTGTATATCGGGAACAACCCACAAGACCTGCTGTATACCGGGAACAACCCACAAGACCTGCTGTATACCAGGAACACCCCACAAGACCTGCAGTATACCGGGAACACCCCACAAGACCCGACATACACCGGGAACACCCCACAAGACCTGCTCTACACCGGGAACACACCACAAGACCTGCCATATACCGGGAACACACCACAAGACCTGCTGTACACCGGGAACACACCACAAGACCCACCATATACCGGGAACACCCCACAAGACCCACCATATACCGGGAACACCCCACAAGACCTGCTGTACACCAGGAAGACCCCACAAGACCTGCCATATACCGGGAACACTCCACAAGACTTGCTGTACACCGGGAACACACCACAAGACCCACCATACACCAGGAACACCCCACAAGACCCGCCATATACCAGGAACACCCCATAAGACCCGCTATATACCGGGAACACACCACAAGACCCACCATACACCAGGAACACCCCACAAGACCCGCCATATATCAAGAACACCCCACAAGACCTGATGCATACCTGGAACACCTCAACACCCACCATTTCGGACATACTGTGACCCAGTTGTCTAGACACGTCACAATTTGGTGCTCTGATTCTTTCCCATTTTTCCTGCTTCCAGCACATCACCTACACTGCTGCGTATTTGCTGTGTGATATATCCTTTCCATGGACAGGAGCCTCAGTATTGTGACATCAACAGCAACTGTGGATCGATGCAACAACAATTACACTATGGAGTTTTTCCTTTCCTAAAGCGATTTTTAATAGTTTTGTAAAAACTTTTTTCCTGAATCCTTCAGGATCTCTTTCGTGCACATTTTGTGCAGTGACGTGCACATTTGTTTTCCCATAAGGCAATTTTCAAAACGACTTCTTGTAAGAACAGCAAAGTTGATTTCTCATTTCTATGAATAGGGAGAATTTTCCAAGTGTTTTTGAAGTAGTTTCCAAGTTCCCATTGCGTAGTTGTCCTAAATTTCCATAACTGGTTTTGTCTCCAGGCCTTCCAGCACAGAGCTGCACATTACTGGCTGCTTCAGATGTATGGATTTTACCTTTAAACCGGTCACTGCATTAAATCCCCTGCATTGACCACTCAACATAAAAGGCATTTTGGCAACAAAAGAGATTTGCTTAATTCTATAGCCGAGATGAAATTGCTGGAGATTTACAGGCGCTCGGCAGGCGGCGTGTCGACGTATCCTATTAGCCGGCAGACCGTATATCTTCCGGGCGCACAGCTCTTATTAACATGCTTGTAAATTTCATCTTTCTAAATCATTTCGGCATTGCCTTTAAATGAATTTCTTCATGTGCAATTGGATATCAGGCCCTGAGTAATCTCTCTAGATTGACGAACAAGCCTCCCCTCCCCCAATGTCTCCCTCCAGAGCGGAATCTGCCATCTAATTATCCTTTCAGTGCTGTTTTCCGCTCTGGAGCTTGGGAAAAGTCTCACCTTGCAGTTCTGAGGTTCAGTTTGTGCTACAAGATAGAGGCAGGATGTGTTATTAGAGGACGGCGCCTGACCGCGGTGATAGTCTATCTGCGCAGGGGATTTAAGCAGCGGGAAAACATATTATGTACAATAATTGTGTATGAAAAAAACGAAATTGAACAGCGAGGATTTTGATTCCAAGAAGGGTTTCTTCTCCCCCTTCTGCGCTGAGGCTAAAAGCTGCAAATCACAGTGTTTATAGAAGTGCGGAACATCTCCAGGACGGTAAGTGCAGTTATAGGAGTAATCACAGTGATGAATCCGCATGTCCTCCGCTCATGAGCACGATGCAGAAACCAGACGCAATTTTAACAATCCCCTCTCTGCTCGAAAAATAAATCAGGCTAGAAAAACACATTGTGCAGCAGAGACGGAGCCGGGCTGAGTGATACTAACTGGGCCCGACAGCCGTTTGCCTCAGGGGGACTTCACCTACAAAGACTTAATCATATTGTGCAAAACTACAACTCCCAGCATGCCAAGGATCGTAGGCCCGGAGAGACGCAGCTTGCAGACTGCCGGCTTATTGCGTCTGACGATGAATTCTGAAGCTCGTTATTTACATCTCACTAATTAGATTACAAGCAAACTATAAGATGTAATGAGAAGTTTCTCTGCGGTGTCACCGGCGGCAGCAGACGCTCCTTGTGTGTCCCATTTTAGGGTAAAATCTCTGAATATTAATACTCATCTGCCACTCGAGGGAAAGCGTTTAAAGTCATCCTAAATATTTATAACTTTGCTGCTCCTGTATTAATAATAATAATCAGAGAATTCGAAGACGGCGGCAGAGTCATTGCATTACAAAGATCCTAATGGACGACCGACAGAACGATCCGGCATTGGAGCCCCTTCATAGGAGCCAGCTGGAAACAGAGGACTGAATATTAATGTCACACTCGGCCCATTCATACACGTCCAATATTTCATAGGTCACTCAATCTCACCCCAATGGGGCAGATGTTAAAGGGGTTATCTCACAAATTGGGCTCATATAAAAAGTCCCGTTATCCTTATCGATTTCATTTTTTACATTCTTTGCTTCCCTGTCAGCAGCTATGCTAATTTACACAAGGAGATGGAGCTGCACTCACACGACCTGTCGCACGCCCTCTGTGTCTTCCACATCTCCACCCATCTCTGTCCCGCTCGGCCAGATGTAAATATAGAGCAAAGTTATTTCCCAGTTAGTCTCCTTCCTTGTCTTGAAGATAAAAATACAGTCCATAGAAAGCTCCCAGTCAGTCTCCTTTCCCCTCTGGCAAGCAGCTATTTAGTTCCCGCTCCTCCGCAGAAAGCTAATTGTAGCATACAATTGGTGTGACAATGAGGGTGATAGTCCGCACTGTAAATGTGGATTACAAGAAACGGCAATATGGGTTCAAGGGTATTATTCTCTGTTGATCTAACTTCTTCCTCAGACGCACCACAGTATCATGCAGTGCACATACTGTGGTTTCCGCAGAAGTTGGTTCAACTTTGAAACGCGTAGAGAATAAATCGCATGAATCCATATTGCTGTTCCTTGCCATCCACACAGACAGTATCGACTATTACCCTCATTCTCCCACTAATTGATCAGTACAACAGGATTCCCGTTCTGTGGGTGCTGAAGCAACTGATCCATCTTGAATCTTTTGTTGGGGGTTAATACAACCCTTATAGGTGAGCAGTTCCCGATTTTTCACCTAATATATTCTCCTCCCTTGGATAAGGCCCTATTGGGCTTGGGGTCACCTCAATTCTCTAAATAATTGTACCATGGAGCCTTCAGCAATGTCCGCTAAGTTACAGCCATGTACCAGAGACTCTGGACAGGATCAGTCTCCTTCCCCTCCGGGCAGCTCCTCTTATAGAAGGCATGTACTTAGCTTTACAGCCATGTACTACAGAGGCTCTGTTGCTTACTCATTTTTATTGACTTTGTTGAAGTGAACAAAGGATCACTATGCAGAGACCAGGCTGTTTTGGAAGAGTGACTGAGCATGTGTGTCCTTTAGTACTCTGCATATTAGGTGGATGTGAATAAGGAAGAAAGGCCGTACTGGGGGCCCACGGCACGTAAAGGGAGGCCGCCATGACGGGGTTACGTGGGACCTGGGGAGCTGGAGCAGTTAGAAGGGATACGGTGGTAAGGGGTTAACTGGGAACTTGAGGGGTGGCTTTAGGGGCATTTTTTGAAAATAAGGGGTGGAACTAGGGGACTGTGGGGAGGGGGCACATAAAAAGGGGCACGCTCCTCACGCAGGCATCCATTTTAGGTGCCTGCGTGACAAGTGAGGAATCTCTGTCACACTTACCAGAATGGACGTGGAAGCGATCCTCCAGCGTCTCCGGACGGCAGCCAGCTCCCAGGGGACAGATTGGCTGAATGCATCCGTTAACAGCCTTCTCCAGGGGACATCGGGAGCACCATCGCAGGCACCGCAGGACGGGCGCCGGCCGCGGAGGACTAGGCCTCCGGCGCGCCTAAGCCCGGACATCATCCCCAGGGCCCGGCGCCGAAATAGGAGCCCCTCTGCGGACCCTCCGGTAAGCAGCGCTGTTCCCTCCACCTCACAGCGCGGCGCCGGGAGGAATCCTCCAGTGCGGCGGGGCCTACAACGGGGGGTGGATCCTTCCTCCCCTCCTTCAGTGTCCGGGCGACGTGGGGCGGCAGGAGCAGGAGCCGGTACGGCGGCCACCAGCATGCCCGCTGGCGCCGCTCAGCGTGGGAGGCAGCGACAGCCGAGGAGACGGGGGTCAGGTGCGGTGGCCCCTCAGCGCTGAGGATTATGCGGGCGGCAGTCGGCTGGCCCTGGCATCAGCGTGCGGCCTTCTGCAGTGCACAGCTCTGGAGTCTTCAACGCAGCAGCGCCCTCTGCTGGTGGTGGCCTGGATATTGCAAGTTCTGCGCCCTCTGCTGGTGTTGGCCGGGATTTTCCTGCAGCTGCGCCCTCTGCTGGTGATGGCCGGGATTTTCCTGGATCTGCGCCCTCTGCTGGTGATGGCCGGAACTTTCCTGGATCTGCGTCCTCTGCTGGTGGTGGCGGAAATTTTCCGGATTCCGGCAGGCGACATTCCGTCGCTTCGGTACGCAGTGCCGGGGACGTATCCGTGGCAAGGAGCCGCCCATCTTCCATCGGGCGGCAGGATGCTGGCTCGGCCTTTTCCCTTTCCGCAGCACCAGGGCAGTCGACGGCATCACCGAGTCGCCAGGACACGGATACGGCCGCCAGGAGTCCGGCGGGCAACATCGCGGATCAAGCCGGTCGCGATGCAGGACACCTTCGGCTGGGAGCTGGATCTTCGGCTGCTGGGCTCACAGCACCCAGGCAGCTAGGTGAGAACATTTTCCCTATCTTTAATTTGCCAGGCATAGTTTCCCCTGAAGCTAGGAATAGTGACATTACTTCGGGAGTTGCTAGCGGGGGTATGGGTTTAATCCTTAGAGGTTTAGGGGAGCTAGCGGGCTTGTGGGGGTCCGGTCTTAGCAGGGGGTCTTTGCCGTCAGCTGCTTGGTTGGGAAATACGGGGTCGTTTGAGGGGTCTAGACAGTTGTCTGAAGTTACGGGTACATCCAGCAGTGCGGGTCCTGCGGCAGACACGGGGAGCTCATCAAGGGAGAAGGACGGAACAGCACCAGGGCCTGGGTCAGGAATTGATGCACCAGGTGAGGGAGCTTTGCAGGATAAGGAAAAGGAGGATGTACCGCAACTAGACGATGCGGCTAGGGGGGAGGTCTATGTCTGCTTCGAGGGCCCGTTAGGGGCACATTTAAAACAAGAGGTTAGGGAAAAAATCTGGAAAGGGGAGTACATAGAAATATTTTCTCTTTTACCCCTAGAGAGATTTAATTTGGATAGACCTAGAAGGGAGGACTCTAAAAAAGAAGATGAGGAGAAACGGAGATATAGGCTGATTCCCAGATCATTTTCAAATTGGCTGCAAGCTTTCGCTATTATGGCTAGCGTAATCGGGGAGAAGGCCACGGAAAATTGCTCGGCATTATTTTGTTACTTAGATGCCATAGGGGAGGCTTACAGGACCTATGGGGGACAGGGTTGGTTACGCTATGACGAACAGTTTCGTCAGCGTAAGGCTTTTAGGCCAAGTATCAGGTGGGATCACAAGGACATAGCGTTGTGGATGAGAGTTATGGTCCCGTCCCGTTTAGGTCAGACTAGCCAGCCTTTTCACGGGGGCGCCGGGAGTTCAGGGCAGTCAGGACACTCGGCGGCTTTGCAGAAGGGACTGTGTTTCGCCTTCAATGATGGCATATGCAGATTCGGGAGCAAGTGTAAATATAGGCACGAGTGTTCAACCTGCGGGGGGGTGCATAGCGCTTCAAAATGTTTCAGGGGTAACAGGCAAAAAGTTGGAGATTCAGCTGACAAAAGGGGTGACTCCGGTGCAGTGGGTCGTGATGGAGGCCTTTCTAAGTAGATACCCTGATAGGTCAGCTGCAGTTTTATTGCGCGACGGTTTTAAGGAGGGTTTCAAAATCCCTTATGTTGAGCAGGATGTTAGTTTAAAAAGAAAAAATTTGAAATCGGCGTTACAATTCCCGGAGGTCGTGTCGGAGAAGTTGAATAAGGAAGTTGCTCTGGGAAGAATGGCAGGCCCGTTTGTCGCCCCTCCGATTGCAAATCTGAGGGTGTCACCTCTTGGCGTGGTCCCTAAGAAAGAACCTAATAAATTTAGGTTAATCCATCACCTGTCATTTCCGAAGGGATCTTCGGTTAATGATGGTATTGATCCCGAGTTGAGTTCGGTGTCGTACTTATCATTCGATTCAGCGATGGAGTGGGTTAGAGCATGTGGAAAGGGGGCTAAGCTGGCTAAGACCGACATCGAAGCGGCCTTTCGTTTGTTGCCAGTTCATCCTGACAGTTTGCATTTATTGGGTTGTTTTTGGGATGGCGGCTTCTTTGTTGATCGTTGTCTTCCCATGGGTTGCTCGATTTCATGTGCTTACTTTGAGGCCTTCAGCACGTTCCTAGAATGGGTGGTGAAAGATGTGTCTGGGATACGCTCATGTTCGCACTATCTGGATGACTTTCTGTTTATAGGGCCAGCGGAATCAGCAGATTGTTCGATTTTGTTGCATACAATGGAGAGTGTGACAAAAAACTTCGGGGTGCCTTTGGCGGAGGACAAAACAGTTGGTCCGGTGACAGTGTTGAGCTTCCTAGGCATTGAAATCGACACGGTAGCAATGGAATGTAGGCTACCTGCAGACAAGGTTACCGCGTTGCGCCAAGATGTGGTTAATACGATTGGTTTGAAGAAGATAAATTTGCGCAGTTTGCAATCGTTGTTAGGGAAACTGAACTTTGCATGTAGGATCATGCCGATGGGTCGAGCGTTCTGCCGCCGCCTATCCTTGGCAACAGTAGGGATAAAGTCCCCTTTGCATTTCATCAGGATAAAGAAAGAGTTTCGGGACGATTTGAAGATGTGGGCGGATTTTCTGGACGAGTACAATGGCAGATCTCTGTGGATTCAGCCGGTGGCAGATGCTACCTCCTTGGGCATTTTGGTGCATGTCGTTGAAATGAGTGGCTTTGGTCTTTTCTTTCATGGTAGCTGCTCAGCAGCGGCTTGGCCGGAAGAATGGAAGGAGGAGGGGTTAACAAACAACCGGCTACTGTTGCATTTGTTCCCCAGGGTAGTTGCGTTGGCCCTGTGGGGTGACAAATTGAGGAATTTGAAGATTTCTTTTCATTGTGAGCATGTTGGAACGGTGACTGCGGTAAACTCGTTGTCAGCGGCTACGCCTGCAGTAGTGAAGGTCTTGCAGCACTTGGTTTTCCTGGGTCTTAAGTTTAACTTATGGATTGTATCTGAAGTTAGCTTGTCAGCGCCTGATCCAATAGTTGTTGCTCTTTCTCAATTTCAGTGGCAGCTTTTCCGGGATTTGGCACCACAGGCGGAGAGCGCGGGCCGGGATTGTCCAGTGGAGTTGTGGAACCTGCCGCGAGGGCCGTAACAGAGTTATTTACCAAATCGCTCGCGGATTCATCTTGGTCTCATTATAATCAGGCTTGGAGCTTGTGGGAATCCTGGATGTCAAGTATGGACCAGGATATGGAGGAGGAGTATGGTTTGTTGTTGTTCTTAGGTCATCATTGGGAGGCAGGTTGGTCTGTGACACGTTTGAATAAGTTTCTGGCGGGGCTAGCCTTCAACCTTAAATGGAGGGGGGGTAAGGATATAGCGAAATCCTTCTTGGTTCGGCAAGTTGTTCGGGGTTGGAAGAAAGGCTGGAAGGCTTCGGACGGTCGCCGACCCGTATCTTATGAGGTGCTCTCAGCCATTGAGCGGAAGTTGCAAGAGGTGTGTTTTTCCGAATGGGAAGTGGTTCTGTTCCGTGCAGCCTTTTCTTTGGCCTTCTTTGGGGCATTTCGGTTAGGTGAGTTGGTTAGCCCGTCCGTTAGTAAAAAAGGTATTTTGTTAAGAGAAAACGTGGATGTCGAAGGGAATAAGGTGGTAGTGTTTATTAAGGCTTCCAAAACGGACGTGTATGGGAAAGGGTGCAAAGTGGTGTTGTTCAATGTTGAAGGATCCCCGGTGTGCCCGGTGGCATCCGTGAAGAAGTACATGGCAAAGGGCGGGGTGTTAGACGAGCCATTCTTGGTGCACGAAAATGGGTCTTTCTTGTCCCGTTTTCAGTTTATTTCTGTTTTTAGGAAATGTTTGGCGGCAGCGGGCTTACCTGCAACACAATATAGTGGTCACTCCTTCAGGATCGGGGCAGCGACTGAGGCCGCTAGGTGGGGCCTTGGTGAGGATGTGGTTCGGAGAATTGGGAGGTGGGAATCTTCAAGATTCCAGTCGTATGTTCGCCCAAACCTATTGTGAGTTAGAAGCTGTGTTAAGTTAATTGTTTGTTGCCTTTCTTTCTGTGTTGCAGGGCCTGATCCGATGCTCGTCTGGATCATGGGGCATTCGTATGTTGTATGGGCTGCGTTGCGTGCTGCGGTTCGTCCGGACGGTCGTCAGTTGGGTCTTTCTCGAGAGACAGTGACTTTACGATGGATCGGTAAAAGGGCGATGGTGTGGAAGGAATGGTTACCTGAATTTCATCGTTTTGTTAGACTGGATAGAGTGCCGGAGATCGTGGTGATACATTTAGGGGGGAATGATTTGGCTAAACGGTCTTGTAGGGAGCTGATTAAGGATATCAAATTCGATATCCTGAGGTTCTGGGTCATGTTTCCAAAAGTGTTGTTGGTGTGGTCCGACATCATTCCCTGTAAAAGATGGAGAGGTGCTAGATCACACGAGGGGGTGAACAGGGCCCGGATTAAAATAAACAGGGCCATATCTCGGTTTATGGTGAGGAATGGCGCGTTGGCCGTGAGACATGTGGACTTGGAATCGGGTCAAGGAGCTTACTGGAGAGCTGATGGCGTGCACCTGAACGCGGTGGGTAATGATATGTGGTGTTTGGCTATCCGTAGTGGCATTGAATTAAGCTTGAAGGTGTGGAGGGACATGAATGGCTAAGGTGTCAGGCCATTCGTGTTCGTGGCGGGGGTGGAGGTCCTCGAAGTCGGTGGAAATGGTAAATCGTGGTTCAATGGGGTGGGGATCTTGAGAGGTCCTGGACACCCCATGAGAGAATTTAACAAGGCGCGGTACGGTTATTCCGCGTGAGGTGGATTTATGGACCCCTGGCATGGGGGTGGGTTCGGTGGACCAGGATTGGTTGTTATCTATCCCTGAGCTGGTGCTTTACGGCTGGGGGTAAGACTCATCCTGGGCTGAACATTGTGGAGTTTTTGGGATACTGAGTTTTTTATAACTTTGGGGCTTCGAGGACCGCCCCTCCTATTCTGGGTTGTCATAAAAGTTCTGTTATCTTTTATTTAATAAAATGGCTGCTGTGGCCAATTAAATCCAACATATGTCTCCGTCTGCTGTTTTGAGTACGTTAGAAGTTTATTCTTTAGATTGTTAAGAGATCTGTTTAAGGGGGTTGGGGTAATTTTTTCCAGGTCACGGAACTCACGTATACCCTATGTCAAGAAAGGCCGTACTGGGGGCCCACGGCACGTAAAGGGAGGCCGCCATGACGGGGTTACGTGGGACCTGGGGAGCTGGAGCAGTTAGAAGGGATACGGTGGTAAGGGGTTAACTGGGAACTTGAGGGGTGGCTTTAGGGGCATTTTTTGAAAATAAGGGGTGGAACTAGGGGACTGTGGGGAGGGGGCACATAAAAAGGGGCACGCTCCTCACGCAGGCATCCATTTTAGGTGCCTGCGTGACAAGTGAGGAATCTCCCGCCCACCCTCCCTTTTTTGGTTAGGGTAATGGGGGGGGGGTGAAGTCGGCATATGTGGGCTTTTGGAGTATTGTTTTAAGAGGCGTCTAAATGTATTTATTTTGTTATGTGAATGCTGTCAGGGTATTGTCACGGCAGTTGGCGGGGGTGGAGGTCCTCGAAGTCGGTGGAAATGGTAAATCGTGGTTCAATGGGGTGGGGATCTTGAGAGGTCCTGGACACCCCATGAGAGAATTTAACAAGGCGCGGTACGGTTATTCCGCGTGAGGTGGATTTATGGACCCCTGGCATGGGGGTGGGTTCGGTGGACCAGGATTGGTTGTTATCTATCCCTGAGCTGGTGCTTTACGGCTGGGGGTAAGACTCATCCTGGGCTGAACATTGTGGAGTTTTTGGGATACTGAGTTTTTTATAACTTTGGGGCTTCGAGGACCGCCCCTCCTATTCTGGGTTGTCATAAAAGTTCTGTTATCTTTTATTTAATAAAATGGCTGCTGTGGCCAATTAAATCCAACATATGTCTCCGTCTGCTGTTTTGAGTACGTTAGAAGTTTATTCTTTAGATTGTTAAGAGATCTGTTTAAGGGGGTTGGGGTAATTTTTTCCAGGTCACGGAACTCACGTATACCCTATGTCATGTGTTTCCTCCAGTGGCTGGTTCATTATGTGGAGGGGACTAAACATGTGTGTCCTCCAGGACTCGGCTCATTAGGTTGAGGTGTGAGAGCATGTGTCTTCCAGTTCTCAGCTCATTAGGGGGAGGTTACTGAGCATGTGTGTCCTCCAGCATTTCGGCTCATTAGGCGTTTGTGACTGAGCGTGTGTGTCCTCCAGGGCCTGGCTCATAAGATAGAAGTGACTGAGGGTGTGTCCTCTAGCACTCAGCTCATTAGGTGAAGGGGACAGAGCATGTGTTTCCTAGAGGATTCAGCTCATTAGGTGGAAAGGACTGAGTATATGTGTCCTCCAGCACTCCGCTCATTAGGTGGAAGGGACTGAGTATATGTGTCCTCCAGCACTCCGCTCATTAGGTGGAAGGGACTGACATTGTGTGTTCTCCAGCACTCAGCTCATTAGGTGGATAAATGCACATGGTTATACACTAAACACCAGATGATGCTATATTATGTAAAAAAAAATATTAAAATTCTGCACTTTACGTAAGAAATCGCAAATTATATTGAATATTGAAGAATTGTAGAAGAACAGATATGGGGGATGTAATGGAGAAAGGAAAACCTTCATTCAAGGAGCAGACAGGGAAGTAACTGGCTGAAGATGCCTGCAGCCTATGACTGGTCCCACAGTGCTCTGAACTGTATAAGCGTATAGGGTTCTGCAATCTGTAGATTCATGTATAGTAGATATTGATCTATCTTGTTCCCCCATTTATAAGCCTTCATCACTTCTCTACATTTTTTTCTTCTTCTTAGCTGTAAAACTGCCATCAGTCACCAGTTCAGCAAAGGATAATGGGAGTCTCCTGGATGCGTCACTGTAGATGAAGCTACGATACATGGCTACAGGGGTCACCACTTTTCATGAATGAACCGCAGTCTTACAACAACAAGTTATAATTCGAAAGGTGGGAAACTAATCGTCTCTGATAACCGGCCACTGTTCATTTAATTAACAGCAAAATCACAATGAAGGAGACAGTGACAAAAAGCCAAAGGCTAATGACATAACAAGAAAATACACGAGAGGGGCACCGGTGGCATGACCAAAATTGGGGAAGAAGGAACAGAGGAGCTAGTGACATAGTAATATATCTGAGGGAAACCAAAACTGGAGGGTTCATGAGAGAGAAGGAGGAAGGGTCCACTCAGAACTGGAGATGACAATACAGGGTCTTCAACAAAATTCTTGGAAGATCCAGCAATTGAGTCCATAACGTCTGATCTCTGGAGCTATAGACATTGAACCTGCCCATGTGACAGCAGAGAATGGAGCCTCTAACACAAGACTCCAGAAATCCCGCGTGACAGCCATATACGATCCTCTCCATGTACTGAGCGCACAGATCTCGTTGGGTAGTTGTCACCGAGGGGGGAGCAGTATGGAGAGTAACAGTGCTGAGTTATGGCTAATAAAAGTCTTCATGGTGGGTTGGACACAGATAGCGAGAAAAGGGAGAGTGATCGACTCCGATCAGAGATGTCACCCTTAGAGCGGTTTTCCCACGAACAAAGTTAATTTTAATTCTCTCTTTTGTGCCCCTCCCTGCCCAGGAGATGTTGTATGATCAGGCCATGCTCCTGCACGGTCAGACACGGCCATTACACAGTACACAGCAGGGGCACATTTATAAGAGTATCTCCGCACAGGAACATTTTTTTTAAACCCATACAATTGTGGACATTCTTATTATTCCAAGATCTATTGATTAAAATGAAGTAGTTTGTCAGAGAACCCCTTTAAGCCGCTGCTGCCATATAGAGCCAAGATGCTGTATCCAAGCCTGCCTATGTCTCATGTCCTGATACTTATATTTTCCCACATCTACTCCAAGTATCATCTTCTGAAGAAAATGAGATCGTATTGTCACCTCATCAGATACCTGGATTCTCCTGAAGAAACTATCCTCTAATTTATTTCTAAAGCACCAAACCCCCAATAATCCAATCGTTTCTCGCCCTGCGTGACAGATTCTCTCATTGATCAGAGGACCCTCGCTCGATGGCCGTCGCACCCTTAATTGTTGTTTGCGTTATCTGTTCGAAGTCTTCGCCCAGGAATAACATGTGGCATCTTGTGAGAACAGACGGATAGGTAAATATAGACCCTCATTGACAATTATCCTGCTTCCCACTCCGACACTCAGCGCAACGTGTCACCACCACACTGTCAACAATGGTGAAACTCACACCTATAATTAAAGCATGAGAACATTACTTCTCATGTACAGAACATTTGGGTGAGAACTATATTTATATCCCTGACAGTAGAGAAGTCTTTTAGCACGTCAGAATAAAGACGTGTGAACACAACAGGCGGCACTGGGCACCTCCAATACATGGCGGACACTTTATATTTCTATAGGAATCCCGATGGGGAAGGTCCATTTAGGGACACATTAATATTCCCTAATTTATAGCGTTTCTGCTGACTGCGCCGGACCAGCAACTTCCTGAATACATGTATATTAAGGAGTTGCCTGTTGATGCCGCACTATAGAATTATACCTGCCCCCCTTTTATCATTGCTTTTATGGAAAATGCCTTAGAGTACTGAATCTCAGGGTCTCCGTGTGCCACTTCTGTTGACATCAGAATTAATATTGTAGATCAGTGATCTCCAGCACCTCTTATTTTACATGCAACACTTCCAGCATGCCATAAAGCAGTGCTCCTTATCCTGAGGACCTACTGCTGCTGCAAAGCTACAACCTCCAGCATGCCATAAAGTAGTGATCCTCATCATGTGGACCTACAGCTGCTGCAAAGCTACCACCATCCAGCATGCCATAAAGCAGTGATCCTCATCCTGTAGACCTACAGCTGCTGCAACAGTTCTTTAGACATCTCTTCCTGCCGGGGGAGAAAGAAATGGTAAATGGGCATGGAATGGAGTGTAGCCAGGGGCATGGCCATGGCCAAAATTTGCTGCAGTGTGCTAAATGCGCCGCATCATATGTCCCTCTTTCTGTTCTTCAAAAGTTGTGAACTATGCTACAGCTTCTGCAAAGCTACAACTCCCAGCATGCCGTGAAGCGATGATACTCATCCCATGCAAAGCTACAACTCCCAGCATGCCGTGAAGCGATGATACTCATCCCATGCAAAGCTACAACTCCCAGCATGCCATAAAGCAGTGATCCTCATCACATAGACCTACAGCTGCTGCAGAGCTACAACTCCCCGCTCATGCTATAAAACAGTGATCCTCATCCTGTGAACCTACAGCTGCTGCAAAGCTACAACCTCCAGCATGCCATAAAGCAGTGATCCTCATCATGTGGACCTAGAGCTGCTGCAAAGCTACCACCATCCAGCATGCCATAAAGTACAGTAGATGTTCCATGTCTCCAGCTGTTCCAAACATGCAACTCCAAGGATGCCATAGAGCAGTGATTCTTATCCTGTGGCTCTCCAGCTGCTGCAAAGCTGCAACTCCCAGCTTGCCATAAACCAGTGAGCGATACTGAACCTGTGGCCCTACCTCTGTTGAAGAACTACCTGCCCTGACAGTAGGAGGCTCCCGTTCAATCATGTCCGGGACCAAGGAGATATTGTACCGCAAGTTGACCATTTATCCTCTACTGTTCCCACGCCTTGCTTCCTGCTGCCAGACAAAACCGTGTGCAGTTGCAGGTGTACCGATGGGTGCTCATGTACAAAGACATGGGTGCACGGCATTTCAGTAGATAAAGTGCAGATCTTCTACAGAATCATCTATGATATAAACGAGAAAGATGAAGAATTACTTCATAATCAATGTAAAATGATCTCCTGACACAATGTGATTTATCACCAGTGAGCTGACACCCTGTTAAGTCCATCATCAGGTATATGACCTGTGTGTGTAAACCGCCGCTGACACAGATGCGTATTCTCCGCTCCTCGCCTTTGTTGCTGGAGCTCATGGCTTCATATATTGACGTTTGCTGCAGGTCGGCACGATGATTGGGAAGACTTTGGCGCTGTCAGCCTAATTGGAGAGTTGCATCGATTGTCAGAACAGACTAAATAAGTGCGCAGGAGGAGATCTATGTGAATCAAAGTCAAGAGATGGGGAGAAAAATCTACAAGGCAAATCCTGCAGGATCCTCAATCGAGGGCATAAACAGAGGGGAGGGGAGTCATAACGGGGGTCCTGTTATTTTTGTTCCCCTTCTTTGCTTTGAAACTGAAAGGTTGAGAAAAACTAGAATAGAACAGGTTGGGTTTTCACCTGTTCCTGTCAAGATAAGTGGCAGTAGTGGTATCTAGTAGCCGCCAATCTCTCCCATTGTTTAGTCAAGCTGTATGACCATTTTAAAGGGTTAGTTCAGCAGGGGACCTTCAGTAATCAAGAGTTACGGTTTGGGATAGGTTCTGGAGGGTAATCATGAAACCTAACGTAAAATATAGCTGGTGTATATTCATCCGCTGTAGACAGGGGCAATTATGTAATGGATGGTCACGCAGGAGTATGGGCAGGGTCCCATTATTTCCGTAGTGTCTGGAGTTAGTGTGCCCCATATAGCAGGTAGTTTAGCCCATAGTAAGCTCCCCACCCAGGGCCATAGATATGGTGGATGCAGGGGCTGCAGTCATAACTTGGGCTTATGTCAGTGTAAAAGGTTTTCTTGGACCTGTGATAGTTGGGGGTCATATTGAAGATTTCGCATTGGGGCCCAAAAGCTCCCAGTTACGCTACTGCTCCCAGCATCCTTTATCTATGGTGGTCATCTCCCCCATACTGTACACATCACCCTGCTTCTAGTGCTGCACATTCAGCTGCATCCATCTTTATGGGAAGCGCTCCGCCCGCTTTCAGCTTTAGAACAAACTGCTGTGATTAAAATCCTGTCTGCCAAGGAGTGAAAACTGATTGATATCATTCAGCCAGTGCCGACAATGAGGTGTGAACAAAATCAGGAGAAGAAAAAAAAAAACTTCACCCAAAGCTTAAATCAGAAGCCAATTAACATGTATTTTCCAGGCTGGCTGACGTCCGTCCCCAGATGCAGCTGAATGGGGGATATTGACAGAAACACAGAATAAAATAGTAATTTAGAATCAGACGTCTATTGAGCGTTCGCAGCAAGGGGCGGTCGTCTCAGCTGTTGTCGGCTGTCATGTTCTGTGCTGAAGGCAGGTACGGACTAGGGCTGAAATTCAGTCCTGGTATTTGAAATCACACAGGCCCATATTGTCCCCGTCCCCATGAACCAGATGGGATATATTACTAATATTACCCTGGATGGAGGAATGCAAGATTTACTACAAGACCAATATTTCTAATGATACCCATGGCTTGCTGGGGTAAGTGACGGAGTCAGCAACTTTGTGCTCTGTCACAACTCTTAATAATATGGGGGTCTTGAGAACACCGATTCTGTTAACTACTTGGCAGACAGGGCGGCCCCTGACCAGACAGGCCCTTCTGGCATTTGCCAGAATTGCCAGATTGCCAGTCCGGCCCTGGCTGGAGGGGTCGTCACACTTGCATCCTCACACTTCATTTGGCTCCATATGTACAAAGTGCTGCAATAAATGTTATTACACCAAAGTCACCACTTCTGTAGAGCTCGCTGGGTCTTTCACAAATGGAAAAGATTTTGCATCTTCACTTGCAATTTGGAGACATTTGGAGTCAGACACCACTAAAGTTACTCAGCCTTGTACTGGCATTGTTTAGGGGCAGATCCAAGCCGATGTACCATCTGCAGGACAGAGGATTTCATGCATTAGCCTCACGACCAGACCCTCACAGAAAACAACATTTAGGAATGGTTGTTTCTGCATCCTGAAAATGCCTGTAACTACATTTCGTTTTTGAATCTCAGCTGCATAAGATCATAAAGGTACCTTCACACATAACGATATCGTTAACGATATCGTTGCTTTTTGTGACGTAGCAACGATATCGTTAAGGAAATCGTTCTGTGTGACAGCAACCAACGATCAGGCCCCTGCTGGGAGATCGTTGGTCGCTGAGGAAAGTCCAGAACTTTATTTCGTCGCTGGACTTCCCGCTGACATCGCTGGATCGGCGTGTGTGACACCGATCCAGCGATGTCTTCACTGGTAACCAGGGTAAATATCGGGTTACTAAGCGCAGGGCCGCGCTTAGTAACCCGATGTTTACCCTGGTTACCAGCGTAAACGTTAAAAAAACAAACACTACATACTTACCTACCGCTGTCTGTCCCCAGCGCTGTGCTTCTCTGCACTCCTCCTGCACT
This sequence comes from Ranitomeya imitator, assembly GCF_032444005.1. Classification (NCBI taxonomy): domain Eukaryota; kingdom Metazoa; phylum Chordata; class Amphibia; order Anura; family Dendrobatidae; genus Ranitomeya; species Ranitomeya imitator. Next base: position 152,426,247 of record NC_091283.1, on the reverse strand, counting down.
GGCTGTGAGCGTCGGTCAGCCGGAAAGCACAGCGGTGACGTCACCGCTCTGCTTTCCGGCCGTTGTGCTCACAGCCAGTGTAGGAGGAGTGCAGAGAAGCAGAGCGCCGGGGACAGACAGCGGTAGGTAAGTATGTAGTGTTTGTTTTTTTAACGTTTACGCTGGTAACCAGGGTAAACATCTGGTTACTAAGCGCGGCCCTGCGCTTAGTAACCCGATGTTTACCCTGGTTACCCGGGGACCTCGGGATCGTTGGTCGCTGGAGAGCTGTCTGTGTGACAGCTCTCCAGCGACCAAACAGCGACGCTGCAGCGATCGACATCGTTGTCGGTATCGCTGCAGCGTCGCTGAGTGTGAAGGTACCTTAAGTCACATCCAGAGCTTCATTCAGAGTGCTGCAGGATATCACATATGCATATAGCACAGCTCAGCACAGAAGGGAATGCTCCGAAGAGTCAACCGCAGGACAAGTGCACCAAATCAAGGGAAGCTATATCCCATATGCACCGATGGCTGAGATTGTGTCAGTCAACTGTGATAAACTAAGAGAAAAGAACCACAAAGTCAGAGTCCAATTTGAACTTATCACTCACACACAAAGCTCTCCACAGTGCTGCAGCATTCCACATCTCCATTATCTGTCTATCCCCATGACTGTCCTCTCCACAGTGCTGCACCATCTTCTCCATCATCTATGTATATCTCCATACCCATCCTTTCCACAGTGCTGCACCATTCTACATCTCCTCCATCATCTATGTATATCACCATACCCGTCCTCTCCACAGTGCTGCACCATTCTATATCTCCTCCATCATCTATGTATATCACCATACCCGTCCTCTCCACAGTGCTGCATCGCCCGACATCTCCTCCATCATCTATGTATATCACCATACCCGTCCTCTCCACAGTGCTGCATCGCCCGACATCTCCTCCATCATCTATGTATATCACCATACCCGTCCTCTCCACAGTGCTGCACCATTCTACACCTCCTCCATCATCTATGTATATCACCATACCCGTCCTCTTCACAGTGCTGCACCATTCTACATCTCCTCCATCATCTATGTATATCACCATACCCGTCTGTTATGATGAGATAATTCAGTACCACAATGGACATAGAAGTCAGAGCACATACAGTGATCTGACAATAACCCAAAAACATAGAACGAGCTCTGAGACGTGGGAACTCTGCTGACCGCAATCCCTAATCCTCTCCAACCACACTAGAGGCAGCCGTGGATTGCGCCTAACACTCCCTATGCAACTCGGCACAGCCTGAGAAACTAGCTAGCCTGAAGATAGAAAATAAGCCTACCTTGCCTCAGAGAAATACCCCAAAGGAAAAGGCAGCCCCCACATATAATGACTGTGAGTTAAGATGAAAAGACAAACGTAGAGATGAAATAGATTTAGCAAAGTGAGGCCCGACTTACTAAACAGAGCGAGGATAGAAAAGGTAACTTTGCGGTCAACACAAAACCCTACAAACAACCACGCAAAGGGGGCAAAAAGACCCTCCGTACCGAACTAACGGCACGGAGGTACACCCTCTGCGTCCCAGAGCTTCCAGCAAGCAAGAAAAAACAAATAGACAAGCTGGACAGAAAAAAAACAGCAAACAAAATAGCAAAGCAGAACTTAGCTATGCAGAGCAGCAGGCCACAGGAACGATCCAGGAGGAAACAGGTCCAATACTAGAACATTGACTGGAGGCCAGGATCAAAGCACTAGGTGGAGTTAAATAGAGCAGTACCTCACACCTTCACCACATCACCTGAGGAAGGAAACTCAGAAGCCGCAGTACCACTCTCCTCCACCAACGGAAGCTCACAGAGAGAATCAGCCGAAGTACCACTTGTGACCACAGGAGGGAGCTCTGCCACAGAATTCACAACACCCGTCCTCTCCACAGTGCTGCATCGCCCGACATCTCCATCATCTATGTGTATCACCATACCCGTCCTCTCCACAGTGCTGCATCGCCCGACATCTCCTCCATCATCTATGTATATCACCATACCCGTCCTCTCCACAGTGCTGCATCACCCAACATATCCTCCATCATCTATGTATATCACCATACCCGTCCTCTCCACAGTGCTGCATCGCCCGACATCTCCTCCATCATCTATGTATATCACCATACCCGTCCTCTCCACAGTGCTGCACCATTCTACATCTCCTCCATCATCTATGTATATCACCATACCCATCCTCTCCACAGTGCTGCATCGTCCGACATCTCCTCCATCATCTATGTATATCACCATACCCGTCCTCTCCACAGTGCTGCACCATTCTACATCTCCTCCATCATCTATGTATATCACCATACCCATCCTCTCCACAGTGCTGCATCGTCCGACATCTCCTCCATCATCTATGTATATCACCATACCCGTCCTCTCCACAGTGCTGCACCATTCTACATCTCCTCCATCATCTATGTATATCACCATACCCGTCCTCTCCATGGTGCTGCACCATTCTACATCTCCTCCATCATCTATGTATATCACCATACCCGTCCTCTCCACAGTGCTGCATCGCCCGACATCTCCTCCATCATCTATGTATATCACCATACCCATCCTCGTCACAGTTCTGAACAGCCTGACATCTCCTCCATCATCTGTGCCTCTCTACATCTCCTCACTTATTTCTGTTTATCACCCTACCAGGCCTCTCCATTCTACAACTGATCTAAGACTAAAACGAATCTCTCACTTCCGTCTCCAAGACTTCTCTCGTGCTGCACCAGTTTTCTGGAATGCACTATCCCTGATGATCAGATTAATACCTAGCCTCCACTTTTTTAAGTGTGCTTTAAAAACACATCTCTTTAGACAAGCCTATAACCTCATTTCACTAATCTAACCCTTCTCTTTTCCCGCTTTCTAAAGTTTCCCCAGAATCTGCTCCCCCTACTCATCTGTCTCCACATCCTCCAAGCACCCAATAGCACTTGGTACTGCACCCAGACAGACACTGGCTGATAACTGGATCATGCAGCTTTATAATGATAACCCCTATTTATTATAGTTATAGCTGGACTTTACATGACAAGCACGTTCTACCGATTGTGTCCCTCCTTTTTTTCTTATAGATTTTAAGCTTGAAAGCAAGACCCTCACACCCCCAACTATTGATGTAGTCTTTCACCTCCAGACTCCTCTCAGGCCCCCACATCCAGATTCCCCCCAGCCCCCCACCTTCAGACTACAGGAGCTCTTTGAATTTGGGCATTGGAACCCATATTACCCAATCCTTCTTTTCCCCAATGTCATTTGCCGAGGGAAAGTCCGACATTGGGCGAATAGAACGCCGATGTCGGACTCCCTCCCTTTGATGTGGGCTCCAGCGCTGAGACCACATCTTTTCCAAAACATGTCAGCTGTTTTAAACAGCTGATATGTGCCTCTAACAGCCATGGGTAGAATCACGATCCACCCGCGGCTGGTAACTAGTTAGATGCCGCTGTCAATCTCTGTCACGTGATCGCCAGTCACTGAAGGGTTGGCATGACAACCAGAGGTCTCCAGCAGACCTCTATGGTTGTCACTGCTGGATGGCTATGAGCACCGCCTGTATGTAGCAGAACCAATCAGATTATGGCGACTTCTAGTCTCCCATGGAGACTATTGAAGCATGCCAAAAGTAAAAAAAAACAAAACAGTTTTTAAAAATATTAATTTTTTTTTTTTAAAGATAAGGCTGTGTGCACATGTTCCAGATTTTTCGCGGTTTTTTTTTTCGCGAAAAAAAAAAACCGCTCACATTAAGCATCCTATTAAAACAATGCAATCCACATTTTGTATGCACATGCTGCGTTTTTTTCCTGAGCGGAATCACATTCCAGAAAAAACGCAGTATGTTCATTAATTTGCGGAATCGCAATTTTTTTCCCATTTTCCAGTACACGATTTGAACAACAGCATTGGTTTTAACATAAGTACAACTCGTTCCACAAAAAACAAGCCCTCACATGGCCATTTTGACCAAAAAAATAAAATAGTTATGGCTCTGGGAAGAAGGGGAGCAAAAAATGAAAATTCAAACCAAAACATACCTCTGGTCGTTAAGGGGTTAAATATTACATGTTTGTCCCACCTAAATGTAATCTGTACAGGGGTCTTTAGTTTTACCAACCACTAATGATGTTCATTAATCACAGGATATCCCAGTGCAACACATCCTCAGGCCCTGAATTCACTTTGATTCTTTTGGGCTGATTGGAGAAGTCATCAGTGTAATGTCATCACACTATGCTGTCAGGAGTAAGACCTCCCTCATCTTCTCAGTGACCGTCTACATGCCTATTACTGCGCCTTCTAAACATTTGAATACAACACGGAATATAAAGAGGAAAAAAATCTAGGAACTGATTACTGCAGAACTCAATTACTTTGTATTCCAAGCAGCAGTTGCTACAAAGCCTTGATGCAAACCCTCAGGAAAGTGGAGGAAAAGGAAAGAAGAAAAGTTACAAACACACTAGAGTATGAAGAATGCGAACCAGAGAGGTAAAGGTGCAGAAAAACATTATGCAGACCACGGAAAGCAAAGAAGTGGGAGAAGAAGGTTCACAGAATCAATGTCCCAGAGTAGCGCAACAACATGTGTGGAGGACGAAAAGTGTGACCACTGACTCATTGTTCTGTTCCTCGAATGTTAGCGTCATTGTCCCTTACCCCAAGTGTCAGTATCATACTGCACCATGAGAGTCAGCGTCAGGCATTGCACTGGTTACCCATTTGCTACAGAATACAATACAAACATCTCTCTCACCCACAAACCTCTCCACAGTTCTGAACCTCCCTATATCACCTCCCTCTGACTATTTCTGACTATCGCCCTACACGTGCTCCATTCTACAACTGATCCAGGACTAACATCACCAATAATGCTAAACCTTGCACCTCCATCTCCAAGACTTCTCTCGTGCTGTGCCAATTTTCTGGAATGCACTACCCCAAATGATCCGACTAATATTTAGGCAGTATGTTTTTATACGTGCTTTAAAAACACATTTATTACACAAACCTATCACCTCAACTCACTAAACTAACTCCTGCCTATTTATCTGTCTCCACATCCTCCATGTACCTAGTAGCGCAAGGTAACTACACTCAGACGGATCCTGGCTGATGACCGGAACATGCAGCTTTAGGATATGTGCACACGTTGCGGATTTTGCTGCGGATCTGCAGCTGTTTTCCATGCGTTGTACAGTACCATGCAAACCTATGGAAAACATAATCCGCAGTGCACACGCTGCAGAAAAAACGCGCAGAAACGCAGCGGTGTATTTTCCGCAGCATGTCAATTCTTTGTGCGGATTCTGCAGCGGTTTACAACTGCTCCATAATAGGAATCCGCAGGTGTAAAACCGCAGGTGGAATCCGCACAAAAACTGCACAAAAACCATGGTAAATCCGCGGGTAATCCGCAGTGCGGTTTACCTGCGGATTTTTCAAAAACAGTGCAGAAAAATCCACACACCAATTCGCAACGTGTGCACATAGCCTTATATGAAAACCCTTATTTATTATAATGGTGACTAGACCCCTCCTTTAACTGTTGAAATATGTTAACATTGCATTATTTTTATTGTCTGTGCATGTTCCTCCCTGCTTACTTGTAAAGTGCTGCGGAATATGTTGGCCCTATATGAATAAAAATTATTACGATTATATTTTTGGGTGGGTTGTGTCACATAAGTCAGCTGGATTGCAAGGCACAACAGGCTCCTATTCTGTCCCTCGAGATAGGGGAACACTAGGGGAACACTAGGTTATCCATGTCCCCTAGATTACCCATGATTGTGGAGATGCTGGTCTCATACATTGCTATGGTCCTATTTAAATGCTTAACTATTTCCTTCCCGACCAAGGGAGGTTGAGACAGAAGTGTATGTGATAACACAAACCAGACAGACAGGGGTAGACTAACAGGGCTAAAAGTAAACTACAATCATAAAAAAAAAACTCATCAGACAACTGAGTAGAAATAAGGAAGGAGTAGGAGGGAAAATCAAATGGGAAGAGGATGAGGAATAACAAACCAAATCCATGCAGAAATCTCCCGAATACAACTCCAATCGCCTGTTACAAGCTCTGAACATTCAAAAACTCCAAACCAGGAAGTGGTAAACAATCACTGGCAAAGTCATAAGCAAAGAGCAGGGTTCTTAAACCTATGGTGAGTAACAAACTCAGAACAGCTGATACAAGACAGTACTCCAAGAGTACAACTAAGCAGTTTAACCATTGAAGCACCAGAGCAAAGAAAGCCAGAACTGCTTCACCATCCTAATTACCGCAGATGTACAGGTATTCTCGAGACATGAGAATTTCATGGCAATAGCACCTTTAGAAATATATTTACTTAGAAAACTGGTGATGTGTTCAATACCTATTTCACCCGCTGTATATGCTGTTTACAGTCTCTAGTCCAGTATATACAAATCTTTAATGTGCAGAGAAAAATGTGCCCATCTGCTGTCACTAATTCCATGTCTGATACCTGGGAGGTGTCATATGCAGGAGACTTCACAGTCTGTACTGATTCCAGGAGCAGACAAGCAGCAAGAGGATTGCTTGCTGCAGCAGAGGAGTCCTCGGGCAAGAATTCAGCCGGAGCAGCCAGCCGGTCCCGAATGTGGAGCATGTTACAGTACATATAGGTATACAGTCTATTAAACTCTGGATCTACCAGACACATTAGAAATCTCTAAGGATGGATGTCACTTTACCTGACTGCTCTGAAATGTGATTGATGTCAGGTTATTACTGGATCCTGCTCTGTCTGCCCGGACCTGAACTCTCAACACGAGGATGATGGGAGGCTTTCCTAGGCAGGGGCTGATGGCACAGGATAGTACAGCTCAGGACACATCCATCAGTTATAATCTCATTTCTTCCAATTACGTGGAACAGACATGATCCAAACGTGCATTCATTAAAATAAAATAAAAAAATCACAAGTTTTGCCACATCTCCAACAATACAGCTGCAATTCACATCTGCATAGCTCAATACTGCTGTTTAAAGGGACACTGTCACCTGAATTTGGAGGGAACAATCTTCAGCCATGGAGGCGGGGTTTTGGGTGTTTGATTCACCCTTTCCTTACCCGCTGGCTGCATGCTGGCTGCAATATTGGATTGAAGTTCATTCTCTGTCCTCCATACTACACGCCTGCACAGTGCAATCTTGCCTTGCACAGGCGTGTACTATGGAGGACAGAGAATGAACTTCAATCCAATATTGCAGCCAGCATGCAGCCATCGGGTAAGGAAAGGGTGAATCAAACACCCAAAACCCCGCCTCCATGGCTGAAGATTGTTCCCTCCAAATTCAGGTGACAGTGTCCCTTTAAAGTCAGCTATGCTGTTCATTTCTAGTAAGTGTTTTATCTTACCACAGAAATGAAGTCACATCTATATGTGGCAGTACTGCTGAACAGTGTCCATCATGCCACTTTCTAGTGATTTTTCTTCTCACCCCACAGCTGCATTTATATGTCTCAGTACTGCTGTACAACATCCTCACTGCTGTTGAATTCTAGTAAGTGTTTTATCTCACCCCAGCACTAGATTCATTGCTAGACATCTTCCCATCCTTTATAGTAAATGTAAGGAACAAAGTCCAAGCTCTGGGACTCTCACTGGCTACCAGAGGCGAAGCTCAAGAATATAATGGGCCCCCTTACACAGCAACCCCTACCATGCAAAATGGGCAATACCCACATCTCCAGGAACTCACTGCACGGCCATGCGGGGATATCCTGGCCAATGCGACGTCTGCAAGCATTGTTAGGATAAATTACAGACGGATTTGGCTCAGAGAAAACATCTGATTTCCAAGAACTAAAAATGACCAAGAGAGTTAAAAATATTTTACTTAAACACCTCCACAGTGTATTCACACATTCTGCAGAGCATCTGCCAGAGCAAATTCGAGTTTATGGCAACACATGCAGGAAGAAAAATATATATCTACCACAGTACAGTATAACGGGCTAAGCAGACTACACCACACAGTGAAAGACGTGTACTGCTGTATACTGGGTGTACGGCTATGTGCCCACGTTGCAGATTCGTGTGCGGAAAAATCCGCAAGTAAAACGCACTGCTTTTTATCTGTGGATTTACAGCGGATTTCCTGCGTTTTTGTGCAGATTTCACCTGCGGTTTTACATCTGCGGATTCCTATTGAGGAGCAGGTGTAAAACGCTGCGGAATACGCGCAAAGAATTGACATGCTGCGGAAAATACAACGCAGCGTTTCCGCGTGGTATTTTCCGCACCATGGGCACAGCGGATTTGGTTTTCCATAGGATTACATGGTACTGTAAACCACATGGAAAACTGCTGCAGATCCGCAGCCAAGTCCGCAATGTGTGCAAATACCCTACATCTGGATTAGAAACTTACAGACAAATCGCTGGATAGAAAAATCAAGAAATGCAGCACAATCATATCTGGCTACAAAATGATATGAGCAAGAACATGGCGCACGGAGGCATCAAATAACAAACAGGACTTAAAACGTCCCTGTCTATTCACCTAAGATTATATAACTAGATGATACAAGAAATATAACATCTTCTGATGCATCTTATCAAAGAAATGTGCTTCCCACCTATGAGCCACCTATCTCTCTGCCTGATAAATTAATTGTTCACACAAGCTCCTGTAGTCTGACTGATGGAACAGATTACAGCAGTATATTGGAAAACATGGGGCAGCGAGTAGAGAGAAATGGGCAGCGCTGCCGCTTTCAAGTTGGCGTTTGTCTCACCACAATGCTGGATTCCCAGTTACGCTGTGTAGTACTACTTTATAATATTGCCCATACAGCATCCTATGCAATTTTCTTTCACTCGAGAGCTGGATCCACAACTACACCCCTCAGTACCGCTGTTTAATATCCTGCATGCCGCGGCTTTCTAGTAAATATTTTATATCACACAAGAGCTAGATTCACAGATACAATGCTCACCACTGTTGTACAATATCCTTTATGCCGTTGCTTTCTAGTAAATGTTGCATCTCATCCCAGATCGGTATTTCACAGATGCACTGTTCAGTACTATTGTAAAATGTTCTCTATGTTATTGCTTATTTTTTGATTACCAGAAAATTAGGCAGGTGTTTTCAATTTTATGGTTGATCTGTGTATAGAGTATATGACACAAAATAAATTAAAGGTTGTACACGTTATATGATACAACATATATACCCTAAAGGTTACATAGCATAGTGAATAACCCAGCTATACAGGTTCCATGGTATATAGCATGGCTCTATAGGTTACAGGAGTACGGTATATATACATTTGTTGAACAGGCTACATAGTATGGTATGGTTGTGCAAATACTAAATACATAACGGCTTTATAACTTGTACATAGTTTTGTACAAGTTACAAAATACAGTATATATATAATATATATCTATATATATAATTGTCTAAGGGTTTTTCCGTCTGTCTGTCTGTCTGTCCTGGAAATCCCGGCTCTCTGATTGGTCGAGGCCGGCAGGCCTCGACCAATCAGAGACCGGCACAGCATCGACGTAGAAATCCCGCGTCTCTGATTGGTCGAGGCCGCCAGGCCTCGACCAATCAGCAACGGGCACAGCGACGATGATGTCATAAAGGACGTAGACATCCCGCGTCTCTGATTGGTCGAGGCCGCCAGGCCTCGACCAATCAGCAACGGGCACAGCGACGATGATGTCATAAAGGACGTAGACATCTCACGTTTCTGATTCAGCGACGGGCACAGTATCGACGTAGATGTCATAATGGTTGCCATGGCGACGATGATGTCATAAAGGTTGCCTCGAACAATCAGCGACGGGCACAGTGTGCCGCGAATTCTGGAATCATCATTGTCCATATACTACGGGGACATGCATATTCTAGAATACCCGATGCGTTAGAATCGGGCCACAATCTAGTATATATATAATTGTCTAAGGGTTTTTCCGTCTGTCTGTCTTTCTGTCTTTCTGTCTGTCTGTCCTGGAAATCCCGCGCCTCTGATTGGTCGAGGCCGCCAGGCCTCGACCAATCAGCGACGGGCACAGCGACGATGATGTCATAAAGGACGTAGACATCCCGCGTCTCTGATTGGTCGAGGCCGCCAGGCCTCGACCAATCAGCAATGGGCACAGCGACGATGATGTCATAAAGGACGTAGAAATCCCACGTTTCTGATTCAGCGACGGGCACAGTATCGACGTACATGTCATAATGGTTGCCATGGTGACGATGATGTCATAAAGGTTGCCTCGACCAATCAGCGACGGGCACAGTCTGCCGTCTAGTATATATATATACTAGATTGTGGCCCGATTCTAACGCATCAGGTATCCTAGAATATGCATGCCCCGTAGTATATGGACAATGATGATTCCAGAATTCGCGGCAGACTGTGCCCGTCGCTGATTGGTCGAGGCAACCTTTATGACATCATCGTCGCCATGGCAACCATTATGACATCTACGTCGATACTGTGCCCGTCGCTGAATCAGAAACGTGGGATTTCTACGTCCTTTATGACATCATCGTCGCTGTGCCCATTGCTGATTGGTCGAGGCCTGGCGGCCTCGACCAATCAGAGACGCGGGATTTCCAGGACAGACAGACAGACAGACAGACAGAAAGACGGAAAAATCCTTAGACAATTATATATATATATATACTAGATTGTGGCCCGATTCTAACGCATCGGGTATTCTAGAATATGCATGTCCCCGTAGTATATGGACAATGATGATTGCAGAATTCGCAGCAGACTGTGCCCGTCGCTGATTGGTCGAGGCAACCTTTATGACATCATCGCCGCCATGGCAACCATTATGACATCATCGTCGCTGTGCCCATTGCTGATTGGTCGAGGCCTGGCGGCCTCGACCAATCAGAGACGCGGGATGTCTACGTCCTTTATGACATCATCGTCGCTGTGCCCGTCGCTGATTGGTCGAGGCCTGGCGGCCTCGACCAATCAGAGACGCGGGATTTCCAGGACAGACAGAAAGACAGCATCGGGTATTGTAGAATATGCATGTCCCCGTAGTATATGGACAATGATGATTCCAGAATTCGCGGCAGAATGTGCCCGTCGCTGATTAGTCGAGGCAACCTTTATGACATCATCGACGCCATGGCAACCATTATGACATCTACGTCGATACTGTGCCCGTCGCTGAATCAGAAATGTGGGATTTCTACGTCCTTTATGACATCATCGTCGCTGTGCCCGTTGCTGATTGGTCGAGGCCTGGCGGCCTCGACCAATCAGAGACGCTGGATTTCCAGGACAGACAGACAGACAGACGGAAAAACCCTTAGGCAATTATATATATATATAGATTACATGAAACCAGATATAGTCTGGCGTCATTAGTTACATGGTACTGTATATATACTTGCTTTACATGGTGCAGTGTATAGTGTGGCCTTGTGGTAGGCCTCACATTCCACACTTTGAGGGCTTGAAGTTTTCTGAAATTGTCCCGTCCTTCAATAATGTTAACCTTTAGACATAGAACAGAATAGGAGCTGAAACACTCAGAGAAATTGTTTTGCTCGTCGTCCTTGACCAGCCAGCAATTTTTCAATATCGTGCAGCAAAAATATGCAGCATTTCAATCCAGTGAGAGCTGTCAGATCGAGGACTGGGCAACTTTTTACTTGTTTCAGGTGAATAACAATGAGAAGGAAAACAATGTTAGAATATAGAGAAATGATTGCACGTTTCTCCAGCCTCGCTGCTCTCAGTATTGGGGAACGTGCATAAATCCGAGCTTTAACAAGGGTGTGCAGGGCCCACAGCACAAAAACACATCATTACGGAGCTGCAATTTGTAGAAGTGCAGGTATAATACAAGAGGGGTCTGTTCTATGATCCCACGGCACGGCGTCCGCTCACAGACCCACTGGCTCCGAGGGAGGACACATGATTTCTGTATATATTTTGTATGCAATGTTTTCAAGAAGTAACATGGTTAATTAAGCAAACATGTAATTATAGCCACCAACAATGTCCTCTGCTTAAATACCCTGCGCTGCGAGGAGAAGCTGGCATTGCGATTTCCACTTGTCTCCCCTTATACACACTGCCCATGTTACACACAACAAGGGGAGCACAATTATCTGCTGAAATACTCTGTGCTGCTGTGGGAAACCTGCATCTTTAACTATCTCCTCCTTTACAAATTTGATACTACACCATCATCAATCAGCTAAAATACTCTGTTTTGTTGGGGGACCATCAAAATATCTGATTGGCTACGAAATGTTCAAACCAACCAGGGGTTAAAGATCAATAGAAGAAATTAAGAATGAAGAGCTCTCACCCTGGGTACATGCTGATAACGCACACATATCCTAGGAATTACAGGGCGCAGGTAAGTATCACATGCAACTCGTCCGCCTCTTATGGGGAGGACTTTGTGATACAAATATGATACATATTGTAGGATTTATTGTCCTGTATTCGGCTTGTTAAAAGGAATTTGGAGCAGATATCCAACTTTAACTACGTCCATCTAGTTTTATGTCGGGTAACATTAAAAGATCAACATCCTCTACAGACGTCCTGGCAAATCGCCAGATACAAAGGAAGGAAATGGCACACAATTATGTCTGAGTGTTAAAGGCAATTTCCAGCCAAATGTGACGTGCAGGAGCATCGTGACCTGGAGCAGGCGCTCATTATACCACACAATCCATCCATACGCCTCCTCCTGGGTGGTGATCGCCTCGTCAGCTGGTAGCATCGCTCCAACCTAATTATCTGTCATCGAATAGAAATACTGGATATTATAATAGAACCTTCATCAAGAGGCATCAAATGCACAAGTACAGCGCACGGCCAAGGAGTCATCAATAACCGGCACATCACTCGTCTGTAATACTGAGGGCTCTAAAGAATAAGAATATCTGTAGAAATATAACCAACAGCCTGACAACAGTGCAATAAAAAACTTGCTGGTGTGGTGCTTTAAAGGCCTGGCCAGTACAACTGCTGTCTGATGAAAAAGGTGACCCACGGCTCCAGGCATTACCAGAAGAACCACCACCACTGCAACTCTCCTGCCAGGGCTGCTGACCGCTGGCACTATGGGGGGCGCCACTACTCCAGTAACTAATGGGGGGATCCTATACATTACAGTGTACTGCACCCTCCTCACCATTAACCTCTATTGCAATGTCAGTTTACTCATTAACTGGATTATCTAACACAGCGGCGCCCACATTACCCTGCACAGCAGCGCCCACATTACCCTGCACAGCAGCGCCCACATTGCCCTGCACAGCAGCGCCCACATTGCCCTGCACAGCAGCACCCACGTTACATTGCACAGCAGCGCCCATATTGCCCTGCACAGCAGCACCCACGTTACATTGCACAGCAGCGCCCACATTGCCCTGCACAGCAGCGCCCACATTACCCTGCACAGCAGCGTCCACATTGCCCTGCACAGCAGCGCCCACATTACCCTGCACAGCAGCGCCCACATTGCCCTGCACAGCAGCACCCACGTTACATTGCACAGCAGCGCCCACATTGCCCTGCACAGCAGCGCCCACATTACCCTGCACAGCAGCGCCCACATTGCCCTGCACAGCAGCGCCCACATTGCCCTGCACAGCAGCGCCCACATTACCCTGCACAGCAGCGCCCACATTGCCCTGCACAGCAGCGCCCACATTGCCCTGCACAGCAGCGCCCACATTACCCTGCACAGCAGCGCCCACATTGCCCTGCACAGCAGCACCCACATTACCCTGCACAGCAACACCCACATTACCTTGCACAGCAGTGCCCACGTTACATTGCACAGCAGTGCCCACATTGACTTGGACAGCAGCGCCCACATTACCCTGCACAGCAGCACCCACATTACCCTGCACAGCAGCACCCACATTACTCTGCACAGCAGCACCCACATTACCCTGCACAGCAGCGCCCACATTACCCTGCACAGCAGTGCCCACATTACCCTGCACAGCAGCGCCCACATTACCCTGCAAGGAAAACAGTTTCTTTGGAATATTATAGGCCACAGCAGCCTTTATTTAGCATAAAACATAACACATTGAAAATACACCACATTAACTTTTTTTTTACTAGGAGGAGTCCTTGAAGCTCCCAAGAATCTGATGATTAACAAAGCTTAACATGAACATAACATAAAACCAATTTACTCCCAGCCGTTACCACACTGGCTCGGGAGCACCAAAAACCCTGAGGGTTAACTGTTCACGATAAAAATCTAGGGGATCTGACCACCCCTGCCGTAACTCCTCTCCACATTTCACCAGATCCGAAACAAATTGAACTCCAAAAACAGAGGAGCCATATGCCAATGGATCCCCCAGCCCAATTTCCACCAACTCCAAGGACCCCCCCCCCAGCCACCACAACGAGGGCCTTTGAACCCCTCAAAGGCTGGAGACCCCAACAAAACAAAAAGCTATGGCCCTTTCAACACCTTCTTGTAAACCAAGCGCCCAAAAATCACTACCCACTGCATTTAAATGAACCCCGTTGGCCAACTAAAAGGCACCGTCCCCTTTCTCTTCTCCAACTCAAAATACCGCACGGCTACCCCCCATTTCTGGTCACAAAAGCCGACACCATCCTATTAACTTTTATCCTGGCCTTGTTAAGGTTGTCAAGGGACTGCATGCTTCTCCAATGTTTTCGCGGTACAATTTTAGACCAGACAACGGACAATCCAGGATACAAAATCCACAAACGTAACAATCCTGTTTCATATCTTTAATCAATTCTCTAAAGGGCCGAACCTCCAAATCATTACCACCCACGTGCCAGTGGCGTAGGAAGGGGGGTGCGGGGGGGCGGTCCGCCCCGGGCGGCACAATGCTGGGGGCGGCCGGCGCTGCAGGAGAAGAAGATAAAAAAAAAAAAAAAAAAAAAAAAACGCCCCTTTAAATCTTCGGGCGGCGCCGTCCGCCGCCACGACCAGGGCCAGCTCCCCCCACCCCCGGGTCCCGCCCCCGCCCCCCGCTCTAATACTCACCTCTCCTGGTTCCTGCGGCTTCAGCGTCCTCTGACTTTGCGACGTCTCAGAGCAGAGGGCGCGATGACGTCACTACTGTGCGCGCCGCTCTGCCTCTCTGTAGTGAGCGTCGCAGAGCCGGAGAGACGCTGACTGCACCGGACCTGCGCTGGGAACGGGAGAGGTGAGGATTTTACTTTTTTTTTTTTTTCTTTATTTCTGACTGTCTGGGGCTGGGGCAATGCTGGAGACCATGGGGCAGAATGCTGGACACACTGGGGCAATACAGGAGACCATGGGGCAGATTGCTGGACACACTGGGGCAATACAGGAGACTATGGGGCAGATTGCTGGACACACTGGGGCAATACAGGAGACCATGGGGCAGATTGCTGGACACACTGGGGCAATACAGGAGACCATGGGGCAGATTGCTGGACACACTGGGGCAATACTGGAGACCATGGGGCAGAATGCTGGACACACTGGGGCAATACTGGAGACCATGGGGCAGAATGCTGGACACACTGGAGACCATGGGGCAGAATGCTGGACACACTGGGGCAATACTGGAGACCATGGGGCAGAATGCTGGACACACTGGGGCAGTACAGGAGACTATGGGGCAGAATGCTGGACACACTGAATACTGGAGACCATGGGGCAGATCTCAGGACACATTGAGGCAATGCTGGAGACCCTGGGGCAGACTTCTGGACATACTGGGGCAATACTGGAGACCATGGGGCAGATTGCTGGACACACCGGGGCAATACTGGAGACCATGGGGCAGAATGCTGGACACACTGGGGCAATACAGGAGACCATGGGGCAGATTGCTGGACACACTGGGGCAATACTGGAGACCATGGGGCAGAATGCTGGACACACTGGGGCAATACAGGAGACCATGGGGCAGATTGCTGGACACACTGGGGCAATACTGGAGACCATGGGGCAGAATGCTGGACACACTGGGGCAATACTGGAGACCATGGGGCAGAATGCTGGACACACTGGGGCAATACAGGAGACCATGGGGCAGATTGCTGGACACACTGGGGCAATACTGGAGACCATGGGGCAGAATGCTGGACACACTGGGGCAGTACAGGAGACTATGGGGCAGAATGCTGGACACACTGGGGCAATACTGGAGACCCTGGGGCAGATTGCTGGACACACTGGGGCAATACTGGAGACCCTGGGGCAGATTTCTGGACACATTGAGGCAATGCTGGAGACCCTGGGGCAGACTTCTGGACACACTGGGGCAATGCTGGACACTGGGGCAGATTGCTGGACACACTGGGGGTAATATACTGGACACACTGGGGCAATGCTGGACACTGGGGGTAATATGCTGGACACACTGGGGCAGACTGCTGGACACACTGGGGAAAGGCTGGACACTGGGGCAGATTGCTGGACACACTGAGGGCAGATTGCTGGACACACTGGGGGTAATATGCTGGACACACTGGGGGTAATATGCTGGACACACTGGGGCAGATTGCTGGACAACATGGGGGTAATATGCTGGACACACTGGGGCAGATTGCTGGACAACATGGGGGTAATATGCTGGACACACTGGGGCAGATTGCTGGACACACTGGGGGCAGGACTTGAGGCATGGGCAGAATGTAGATACGGGGCATGATTGGAGACACGGGGCAGGATTGGATCATGGGGCAGGACGGATACGATGGAGGCTGGTGGGGCAGGATGGGGAGATCATATGGGGTAGAATGGATACTCATGAGGGCAGGATACGACAACATATGGCTGGAGCCAGGAATGAGATAAACGGGGCCAGGGTGGGGAATATTATTACCATAGGGGATAATTAAGGGATATTGTTACTGCAGTGATGTATTTATTTTATTTTTTGAGTATACTGTTTTAAATGGGGGGGCGGTCCTGTTACTGTGCAGAGTGACACTATATCACCTTTTTTTCTTCATGTGGTGTAATGTAGAAGTTGTGAAAAATTAAGTAATGTGTTCTGCAAGCGGAGCTCGAGATAACTGTGTTATTTCCTGCAGAAACGAGTCCTGGCTGGAAGGAATGATGGCGGTCTGTGCTGGATGAAAGATGAAGGACTTCACCTAGAGACATCACTGGTGAGTCAGTGTTACCTATACACTGACACTATACACTGTATACTATATAGAGGTCCTGTGTATAACGTCACCAGTGATCTCTGTATTACCTCTACACAGACACTGCATACTAAGTACAGATCTCCTGTGAATACTGGCACTTATGGTGATAGTATTGTGTTTTTTTTTTTATTACTGATCAGTATTGTAGTATTCAGTCACTATGTGGTGGTAATATGTGGTCTGGAAATGGTGCGGTGGTATTTGTCCCTTGTATGTAGTATTATTCGGTCACTATGTGGCCTGGTCATGGTGTGGTGGTATTAAGTCGCAGGTGTGGCATGTGGGGGTGACACCATTAGGCCCAGTTTAAGTTCTACAAAACAGGAAAACCATTTTTGGTAACCTTTGTGTGTATTGAGCTGGGGGGGGGGGATGGGGGGGGGGGCGCCAAACTCGGGAACAGCCCCGGGCGGCAAAAGCTCTAGCTACGCCTCTGCCACGTGCAGAACTAAGGCTACTTTCATACTTCCGTCTTTTGTCCTCCGTCGCAATCCGTCGTTATGGGCAAAAAAAACGGATCCTGCAAATGTGCTTGCAGGATGCGTTTTTTGCCCATAGACTTGTATTAGCGACAGATCGCGACGGATGGGCACACTTCGCATCCGTCATGCGACGGATCCGTCGTGTTTTGGCGGACGCGACGCACAAAAAAAGTTCAATGTAACTTTTTTTGTGCGACGTGTCCACCATTTTCGACTGCGCATGTGCAGCCGAAACTCCGCCCCCTCCTCCCCGGACTGCAGAATGGGCAGCGGATGCGTTGAAAAACTGCATCTGCTGCCCACGTCTTGCAGTTATTTCACATGTCCGTCGGTACGTTGGCCCGACACATTGCGACGGGCCTGTTCCGATGGAAGTGTGAAAGTAGCCTAAGATGTCCGGGGCCCTGTCCAAAATAACGCCATTATGAATTTCCCATAAAACTCTATTGCAGGCCATCCCCCGAAAGCCAAGCCACCGGACCACCGCCATCTTCCGATCAAGCCAAGCTGTCTACCCTCCTTTCACATGTCTGCACGCAAGGCTCCCCAATGGACGAATGAATGCCCGAAAATCCACACCAATAGCGGCAAAGGACCTGAAAAAATACAAACACAAAGCACTCAAAATACATGCTAACAAGGCTGGATATGAAAAAACACAATTGACATAACAAAATTAAAACTCCGCGACCTGTTCTTATGGCCTAACATAACTGCGATACCTATTGGAACGCCATCTCCCAATACGCCGGATAACATTAGGCTCCAAGCCCCCAACTGCCGCATCTGTTGCAGCCCCAATCCGAAAACAGTGAGAAGCAAAACTAGATACATCCATTCCCAAAAAGGTAACCGCCTTCCTAAAAACCACAGTAAACTGATAACGAGATAAAAATGAACTGTCAGCGTGACACAATAAAGATCCTTCCCGATTAGGCTGGAGCTCCCAAAAACTCAAACAATTAACCGGACACATAGCAGAACCAGTCACGGAGCCTACAACGATCCGTTTATCTCTCCCCTCCTGATCAGTCTTCGAACGACGCAACCAAAACTCAACTCGCCCTGCCGACAACAGTACATCCAGAGCAAAAATTCCTCCCAACACTGTTTTACTAGGCAAAAGAAAAAGCCAACCTAAACAGGCAAATTTCAAAATTCAACACACAAATAGATGGTAACGCCTCCCCCAATCTTTCCAACAAATTAAATGATACTGGCCGCCTCGAATCTACCTAACAACTCTTCCTACGAAAACCTTTGACGCCTGTCGCACCAAAAAGACCTTGGACAAATCCTGCTGACCCCTCAACTTAAATCCAAAGGTCAGGGCTGCCAAGACACGTGAAACCTTTGCGGACGACCAACCTTCCGAGGCCCCCAGACTCAACCAAGGCAGCAATATTCCCACCTGCTCATCTGCAGTAGACCCACAGGAACTCGCTACCAACACACCCTCCCAAGACAACCAAATCGCCTGATAAGCCTCCCAAGTTTTTGGAGCCAACGATGACCTTATCAATTCCTTGGCATCCCGGATACCACAAGCCAAAGTTCCGCAGGGTATTCCAAGCCGACAACGGCTTCTGGAGCCAACGACCGAAAGCGATCGAACTGAAAACGAGAAAGAGTCAGCGATGGAATTACGTACACCCGGCACATGAGACGCAATACACGCACAACAGGAGGTGAGGACGCGGTCACCCCGTTGATTGCACATACAACCCCCATATTGTCGCAGTTAAAACGAACCCGCCTATCCACAACTGTACCGCCACTAGAATAGGAAAGATCTTCAACAGCGCAACATTTCAAACCAGACCTGAAGAAACCCTTGCTGCACACCACTGGCCCTTAAAATGTGCTCCAAAACCGATCCCTCCCGCTGCGTCAGTGAACAATTCCAACGCATCACTGTCAATCACATCTTCCATAAGCAAAGAACGACCGTTATAATCTTTCAAAACATACTCCAAACAGCCAAGTCATCCTTCAACTCTGCTGACAACCAGATAAAATGATGAGGAGCCCGAACTCCAGTCATCGGCATGACACGACACGCAAAATTAAGCTTCCCCAGCAATGACTGAAAATCGCGCAATGACAATTTCTTCAAACGACGAGCCCAGGCTACCTCTTCCCATAACTCGACCACTTTCTCTTCAGGCAATCTGAACTCCCAATGTACCGTATCAATGACAATGCCCAAGAAACTTAAACACGTGCTCGGGCCTTCTGTTTTACCGGGAGCCAAAAGAACACCAAATCGATCCGCCACCCACTCAATTGCTCTCAATAACATATGGCAACAATCAGACCCGGCAGGGCCAACGCACAAAAAGTCATCCAGATAGTGAATTACAGAATCACAACCCAATACCTCCCAAACCACCCACCCTAGAAAGGAACTAAAAGCCTCAAACAGGGCGCATGATAAAGAACAACCCATTGGCAAACACCTATCCACAAAAAACTCCCCTTTCCAAAAGCAACCCAAAAGTTTGACACTGTTTGGATGAACCGGCAACAACTGAAATGCTGCCTCAATATCCGTTTTAGCCAAGATGGCCCCTTTGCCAAACTTACGAACCCCAAAAAACGGCTTCATCGAAGGACGTGTAAACCACAGAGCATAGCTCAGGGGCAATACCATCATTGACAGACAACCCCCGAGGATAAGACAGATGGTGAATCAAACAAAATTTTTCGGCTTCCTTCTTAGGAACTACCCCCAGCAGGGAAACCACTAAATCTTCAAAGGGCGGCAACGCAAAGAAAGGAGCCAGCCATGCGACCCAATGCCACCTCCTTACCCAATTTTTTCGGAGATCCCATGTTGTGAATTCCGCTCTTGGGCTCCCTCCGGTGGTTGTAAGTGGCACTTTTGTGAGTTCTGCTCTTGGGCTCCCTCTTGTGGTTTCAAGTGGTATGGCTGCTCCTTGGATTTAGCTGTCTGCAGCTGCTTCTACTGATTGTCTTTTCTGCTCGGTTATTTATGCCTGGCTCTTTCCTTCAGCCAGTGCCACTTGTAAATGGCTCCTGGTTGGATTCACATCTCTTTGGATTTCCCTGTTATCCTGACCAGTTCAGCAAAGCTAAGTTCTTGCTTGCTCTTTTCTGTCCACAGATTGTGGACTTATCCGTTCTGTGCTTTCTATGTTTATCCAGCTTATCAGTGTGAATTAACTCTGTGTTGCTGGAAGCTCTGGGAAGCAGATTTACCCTCCACACCTTTAGTCAGGTGTGGAGATTTTTGTAATCTCTGCGTGGATTTTTGTAGTGTTTTATACTGACCGCACAGTATTCCATCCTGTCCTATCTATCTAGCTAGACTGGCCTCCTGTGCTCATCCTGGTTTCATTCTGTGTACAGTTAGGTCCATATATATTTGGACAGAGACAACATTTTTCTAATTTTGGTTTTGGACATTACCACAATAAATTTTAAACAAAACAATTCAGATGCAGTTGAAGATCAGACTTTCAGCTTTCTTTTGAGGGTATCCACATTAAAACTGGATGAAGGGTTTAGGAGTTTCAGCTCCTTAACATGTGCCACCTTTTTTTTTAAAGGGACCAAAAGTAATTGGACAGATTCAATAATTTTAAATAAAATTTTAATTCTTTGTACTTGGTTGAAAACCATTTGTTGGCAATGACTGCCTGAAGTTTTGAACTCATGGACATCACCAGACGCTGTGTTTCCCCCTTTTTGATGCTCTGCCAGGCCTTCACTGTGGTGGTTTTCAGTTGCTGTTTGTTTGTGGGCCTTTCTGTCTGAAGTTTAGTCTTTAACAAGTGAAATGCATGCTCAATTGGGTTGAGATCAGGTGACTGACTTGGCCATTCAAGAATATTCCACTTCTTTGCTTTAGTAAACTCCTAGGTTGCTTTGGCTTTATGTTTTGGGTCATCGTCCATCTGTAGTATGAAACGACGACCCATCAGTTTGGCTGCATTTGGCTGGATCTGAGCACACAGTATGGCTCTGAATACCTCAGAATTCATTTGGCTGCTCCTGTCCTGTGTCACATCATCAATAAACACTAGTGACCCAGTGCCACTGGCAGCCATGCATGCCCAAGCCAGCACACTGCCTCTGCCATGTTTTACAGATGATGTGGTATGCTTTGGATCATGAGCTGTACCACGCCTTCGCCATACTTTTCTCTTTCCATCATTCTGGTAGAGGTTGATCTTGGTTTCACCTGTCCAATGAATGTTCTTCCAGAACTGTGCTGGCTTTTTTAGATGTTTTTTTAGCAAAGTCCAGTCTAGCCTTTTTATTCTTGATGCTTATGAGTGGCTTGCACCGTGCAGTGAACCCTCTGTATTTACTTTCATGCAGTCTTCTCTTTATGGTAGATTTGGATATTGATACGCCGACCTCCTGGAGAGTGTTGTTCACTTGGTTGGCTGTTGTGAAGGGGTTTCTCTTCACCATGGAGATTATTCTGCGATCATCC
Organism: Ranitomeya imitator; assembly: GCF_032444005.1. NCBI lineage: Eukaryota > Metazoa > Chordata > Amphibia > Anura > Dendrobatidae > Ranitomeya > Ranitomeya imitator. Next base: position 152,404,078 of record NC_091283.1, on the reverse strand, counting down.
ACCACTGTTGTCTTCCGTGAGCGCCCAGGTCTTTTTGCATCGATGAGTTCACCAGTGCTTTCTTTCTTTCTCAGGATGTACCAAACTATAGATTTTGCCACTCCTAATATTGTAGCAATTTCTCGGATGGGTTTTTTGTTTTCGAAGCTTAAGGATGGCTTGTTTCACCTGCATGGAGAGCTCCTTTGACCGCATATTTACTTCACAGCAAAACCTTCCAAATGCAAGCACCGCACCTCAAACCAACTCCAGGCCTTTTATCTGCTTAACTGAGAATGACATAACGAAGGGATTACCCACACCTGTCCATGAAATAGCCTTGGAGTCAATTGTCCAATTACTTTTGGTCCCTTTAAAAACAGGGTGGCACATGTTAAGGAGCTGAAACTCCTAAACCCTTCATCCAATTTTAATGTGGATACCCTCAAATGAAAGCTGAAAGTCTGAACTTCAACTGCATCTGAATTGTTTTGTTTAAAATTCAATGTGGTAATGTCTATAACCAAATTTCGAAAAATGTTGTCTCTGTCCAAATATATATGGACCTAACTGTATGTCCTTTCCCTCTCCACTCACAGTCATTATTTGTGGGGGGCTAATCTATCCTTTGGGGATTTTCTCTGAGGCAAGATAGTTTTCCTGCTTTTATCTTTAGGGGTAGTTAGCTCTTAGGCTGTGACGAGATGCCTAGGGAGTGTTGGGAGCATTCCACGGCTACTTCTAGTGTTGTGTTGAGCTTAGGGACTGCGGTCAGCACAGATACCACTTCCTTCAGAGCTCGTTCCATGTTACTCCTAAACCACCAGATCATAACAAAAAACCCCAACCACCCCCCCCCCCCCCCGGAAAACGCTGCTGACCACAGATTTTTAAACGCACAGCGAACAACAAAAGGAGGGGCCGGAGTAACGAAACCTTCCTTAAAAGCCCAAAAAAACAGATCCGCCTTTTCTCTATCGGGATATCTACTTAAATAAGGGGCCATCCTTTCCAGCTTCACTGGAGTCTCCCCCATAGGAATTACTGGCCCCCAATTTTGACTTGGCTTTTTTTAAGCATTTTGCGGCCCCATGAAAGGAGCCACTGCAGTGGGAGCACAAATGCTTAAATTTGCAGTTGGCCCCGAACTTGCACTGTCCGTCATTGAACTGCCAGCATAAGCCCAATTTGTGCCCCCTGGATTGTCCCGATTGACCTGCTGACCCCAACGCACTGGACTGATTAGCTTCAATGAACACAGGCGGAATCACCGTGTGAACAAAGGGGGGCGGCGCATTGGGTGGAGCAGGGTATCTGCTGCGTCCAAAGCGCTATGTTTCCTGACCGTGGAAACATAGCTTTATAGTAGTTATATTCTTGTACATAAGGGCAGTATTATAGTAGTTATATTCCTGTACACAGAGGCAGTATTATAGTAGTTACATTCTTGTACATAGGGGCCATTATTTTAGTAATTATATTCTTGTACATAGGGGTAGTATTATCTATATATATATATGATTGTCTAAGAGGTACTTCCGTCTTTCTGTCCCGGAAATCCCGCGTCGCTGATTGGTCTCAGCAGCTGCCTGTCATGGCTGCCGCGACCAATCAGCGACGGGCACAGTCCGATTAGTCCCTCCCCTACTCACCTGCAGTCAGTGCCAGGTGCCCGCTCCAGAATCCCCTCCAGTAAAGTAAATGTTCAGCACAGCCCGGGGTGGAGGTGCGTGAGAGTAGGTGCCCAGACCTTAAACTGTGATGGAGGATATATACACAGCACACTCCAGAAAGTCTGATGCAAAAGGGGGGTGTTTAATACATACAGTATTTATATTTACAAACGTTTCGGTCTGTGAAGACCTTCATCAGTGTGCTCTATCTAGAGCCGTGACTAGATCCCATCTTCATATTACATATTCTATATACAGTTAGGTCCATATATATTTGGACAGAGACAAAATTTTTCTAATTTTGGTTATAGACATTACCACAATAAATTTTAAACAAAACAATTCAGATGCAGTTGAAGTTCAGACTTTCAGCTTTCATTTGAGGGTTTCCACATTAAAAATGGATGAAGGGTTTAGGAGTTTCAGCTCCTTAACATGTGCCACCCTGTTTTTAAAGGGACCAAAAGTAATTGGACAGATTCAATAATTTTAAATAAAATGTTCATTTCTAGTACTTGGTTGAAAACCTTTTGTTGGCAATGACTGCCTGAAGTCTTGAACTCATGGACATCACCAGATGCTGTGTTTCCTCCTTTTTGATGCTCTGCCAGGTCTTCACTGCGGTGGTTTTCAGTTGCTGTTTATTTGTGTACCTTTCTGTCTGAAGTTTAGTCTTTAACAAGTGAAATGCATGCTCAATTGGGTTGAGATCAGGTGACTGACTTGGCCATTCAAGAATATTCCACTTCTTTGCTTTAATAAACTCCTGGGTTGCTTTGGCTTTATGTTTTGGGTCATTGTACATCTGTAGTATGAAACGACGACCCATCAGTTTGGCTGCATTTGGCTGGATCTGAGCACACAGTATGTCTCTGAATACCTCAGAATTCATTTGGCTGCTTCTGTCCTGTGTCACATCATCAATAAACACTAGTGACCCAGTGCCACTGGCAGCCATGCATGCCCAAGCCATCACACTGCCTCCGCCGTGTTTTACAGATGATGTGGTATGCTTTGGATCATGAGCTGTACCACGCCTTCGCCATACTTTTCTCTTTCCATCATTCTGGTAGAGGTTGATCTTGGTTTCATCTGTCCAAAGAATGTTCTTCCAGAACTGTGCTGGCTTTTTTAGATGCTTTTTAGCAAACTCCAGTCTCACCTTTTTCTTCGTGATGCCTATGAGTGGCTCGCACCGTGCAGTGAACCCTCTGTACTTACTTTCATGCAGTCTTCTCTTTATGGTAGATTTGGATATTGATACGCCGACCTCCTGGAGAGTGTTGGTCACTTGGTTGGCTGTTGTGAAGGGGTTTCTCTTCACCATGGAGATTATTCTGCGATCATCCACCACTGTTGTCTTCAGTGGGCGCCCAGGTCTTTTTGCATTGATAAGTTCACCAGTGCTTTCTTTCCTTCTCAGGATGTACCAAACTGTAGATTTTGCCACTCCTAATATTGTAGCAATTTCTCGGATGCGTTTTTTCTGTTTTCGCAGCTTAAGGATGGCTTGTTTCACCTTCATGGAGAGCTCCTTTGACCGCATGTTTACTTCACAGCAAAACCTTCCAAATGCAAGCACCACACCTCAAATCAACTCCAGGCCTTTTATCTGCTTAATTGAGAATGACATAACAAAGGGATTGCACACACCTGTCCATGAAATAGCCTTGGAGTCAATTGTCCAATTACTTTTGGTCCCTTTAAAAACAGGGTGGCACATGTTAAGGAGCTGAAACTCCCAAACCCTTCGCCCAGTTTTAATGTGGATACCCTCAAATGAAAGCTGAAAGTCTGAACTTCAACTGCATCTGAATTGTTTTGTTTCAAATTCATTGTGGTAATGTCTATAACCAAAATTAGAAAAATTCTGTCTGTGTCCAAATATATATGGACCTAACTGTAAATAGATACCATGTTCAGTTCCATGTGTAAAATGTTATGACCATGTGTGTATCATCACCCATTATCAAAAATGGTTTTGGGGTGCTCACAGTAAGTATCGGTGCTCAGGAGAAAATAACAATCTCAAATACTACGATGAACTCCGGCACTCTTCTGAGTGCCGGAGTTCATCGTAGTATCACCCATTATCAGTCAGACATGTGAGCAATGATATTACATTATCGCTGGGTTACTATTACAACCCATATGACCATGAATTTAAGTCCGCTTTGTATATACCTTTGTTTTTTCTTTCCTTTTATGTCTATGCAAATGTTGTTGTTATTTTGTTATTTTTTCTTTAGAGCACACTGATGAAGGTCTTCACAGACCGAAACGTTTGTAAATATAAATACTGTATGTATTAAACACCCCCCTTTTGCATCAGACTTTCTGGAGTGTGCTGAGTATATATCCCCCAGAATCCCCTCCAGTCACCGCTCACACAGGGTTAATGGCAGCGGTAACGGGCCGCAGTGTAACGCACTCCGTTACCGCTGATATTAATCCTGTGTGTCCCCAACTATTTACTATTGATGCTGCCTATGCAGCATCAATAGTAAAAATATGTCATGTTAAAAATTAAAAAAAAAAAAACCTGCTATACTCAACATCCGTCACATTTCCCGCTCCTCGGGACGCTCCATGCAAGCGGCAGGTTCCGGTGCCAAGGATTGTATGCGACAAGGACTTGCCATGATGTCACGATCATGTGACCGCGACGTCATCACAGGTTCTGCGCTCATACCAGCCCTGGGACCGGAAGCTGCTGATTGCAATGGAGCAGTCACCGGAGCGTCCAGAGGAGCGGGAAAGGCAGCGGATGAGTATAGCAGGACTTCAACGGGCCTTCGGAAGGTGAGTATATGTTTATTTTAGTCTCTATACTACGTGACTGGCCAATATACTACGTGACTGGCCAATATACTATGTGGCTGGGCAATATACTACGTGGCTCTGTGCTGTATACTCTGCCGCTGTGCAATATACTACGTGACTGGGCAATATACTACGTGGCTCTGTGCTGTATACTCCGTCGCTGTGCAATATACTACGTGGCTGTGCAATATACTACGTGGCTGGGCAATATACTACGTGGCTGGGCAATATACTACGTGACTGGGCAATATACTACGTGGCTGGCCAATATACTACGTGGTTGGGCAATATACTACGTGACTGGGCAATATACTACGTGACTGGGCAATATACTATGTGACTGGGCAATATACTATGTGGACATGCATATTCTAGAATACCCGATGTGTTAGAATCGGGCCACCATCTAGTCTACTATAGAAATGTCTAAGGGTCACTTCCGTCTGTCTGTCTTTCTGTCTGTCCGTCTGTCACTGATATTCATTGGTCGCGGCCTCTGTCTGTCATTGAAATCCAAGTCGCTGATTGGTCGTGGCAAAACAGCCACGACCAATCAGCGATGGGCACAGTCCGGCGGCAAAATGGCCGCTCCTTCCTCCCCGCAGTCAGTGCTCGCTCCATAATCCCCTCCAGTCAGCGCTCATACAGGGTTAATGGCAGCGTTGACTGCGGTGTAACGCATTTGGTTAACGCTGCTATTAACCCTGTGTGACCAACTTTTTAGTATTCATGCTGCCTATGCAGCATCAATAGCAAAAAGATCTAATGTTAAAAATAATTAAAAAAATAAAAAATCGTTATATACTCACCGTCCGTCGGCCCCCCGGATCAGGAACAGGCCTTTCCCGCTCCTCGCGACGGTGATCGCTCCATGCATTGCGGTCTTGCGAGATGATGACGTAGCGGTCTCACGAGACCGAGACGTCATCATCTCGCGAGACCGCAATGCACTCTTCAGACCGGAACGCGCGAGGAGCGTCGGTAAGCGCTTCCTGGATCCGGGGGCCAACGCAGAGTGAGTATATAACTATTTTTTATTTTAATTCTTTTTTTTTTTAACAGGGATATGGTGCCCACATTGCTATATACTACGTGGGCTGTGAAATATACTGCGTGGGCTGTGCTATTTACTACGTGGGCTGTTATATACTACGTGGCTGTGCTATATACTACGTGGCCGGCCGCGAACAATCAGGGACAGGCGCAGTCCGGCCGCGAATTGGCGCGGGATTTGAACCACGCTTCGCTCATTTGTCGCGGCCGGCCGAATCCTGTGTATTCAATATATTATTCTAAAATCTTCATAAATAAGCTACATACATATTCTAGAATACCCGATGCGTTAGAATCGGGCTACCATCTAGTAGTAGTTATATTCTTGTACATAGGGGGCAGTATTATAGTAGTTATATTTTTGTACATAGGGGAAGTATTATCGGAGTTACAGTGGGTATGGAAAGTATTCAGACCCCAAAAAAGTTCACTTTTTTCTAATTAATGTACACTCTTCACCTCTTCTGTTTTTTTCTCAATCAAGATATGTAGTAATTTTTGCAAATTTATTAAAAAAGAAAAACTGAAATAGCCCCTGAAGCTTCACATTTCAGACACATTAATTGCAGCTTTTTATGGGCAGCCGAGTCATCCTATATAGATTATTAAGCCCCATTATATGCAGACATGAATCAGATGTTCTGATTTATTCCTTCTCGACTTCTGGCACACATCACAATTTACAATGTCCCTATCACAGCTCGCAGCTCATATGGATACTATGATTCTTCCCCTTTATTATGATCCGTGGTGAAGACTGCCTGTGCATACATTGATACATGGCGAGTAAACCCGCATTCCATGGGTTCAGCTGTCAGGGGGCAGTTAGCAGCCACATGTCCTAGTGCTTGGCACTGCGGCGCCGTTAGTCCATGAGACTGGTTTAGGGGAAACAGGTCTCCTACCAATCTCAATATGGGCTTGGTCCTGACTGGTACCAGCAGAGGGTTGGGTCCCTTTCCTAGGCTCCTGGGCTGGCAGGGCCCGGCATGATAACCGTAGTGGGGCAGTGTCCCATATAAAGTCCTGAGTAGCCAAACACTGCTGGATCAGGCTAACCACCTGATCTAGGGTGCCTTGATTCCCTTCGGCCCACCCAACTCTGAATAGCGGCTGGCAGAATTCTCGCCAGCTGATCGGCCACCACCCTCTCTACCATCTGGGAAGGGGTTAAGGTCTCAGGCTGAAGCCATTTATTTACTAGTTGCAGCAAGTCATATGCCTGAGACCTGGCGGGTTGGGCCTCCACAAAAGGACCACTGTAACACCCGTTGTGCCCATACATAAGTGCTAATCCTCATTCGGGCAAGAATCTCACCTTTCAGTTTCCCATAATCCAGGACATCATTCCGACTGAGGTCAAAGTAGGCCTTCTGGGCATCGCCCATCAGGAAGGGGTCACCACTTCAGCCCACTGAGAAAACTGAAAGCTCTCCCGCTCTGCTGTGCACTCAAACATGGTGAGGAAAGTCTCCTCAGGACTCATCTTCCTCAGCGCTGACTGCACTTTGTCCCTGGCCTCAAAACGGATCGGGGTCGCCGCAATCTGCAGTATCAACAGGTTATTCATCTGCTGCTGCTGTTGCTGAGTGAGGATCAATTGTTTCAGGATTTTCTCCATCTTGTTGCCTGCAAATCCCTCTAAAAATAAAAGCCCTTGTCGGGTTTTCCTATAAGTCTGACTGGGTCAACTACTTGGACCCAGTCCATACTTCCTTTTTATTTTGCCTTGTGATTCACAGGCATTCTGCTATAAACACAAGGAGATCCAGCAGGTTTAATATGACTACGTCCACATCCTGGGGGACACATACCGACCCTCGTACACGATCCCCTCACTACCTCACAGGGGTTAACTAAAATGAGTGATTTGGTTATACACCGTCTATACAATACAACTCAAATGTTCTTTCTGTCTTATTAAAAGCTCTGTGCTGCTCTGCTCTCACGCTTTACACTGGAGCTCTGCTTAGTTATTTTATAATAACCATTGGTGCCTGCAGATGAAGACAGAATACAGAGACGGAAGGGTGGAGGAGGCGATCAAGTAGCGATGAGCATTTTTAAAGGAAAAAGACATCTGTAAGATCCATGCAACCCAATATTAGTTGTGATCAGCCTGGATTTATAAAGTGTATTCTCTCATAGGATGGTGGTTGATGGGAGAAGCTGGATTATTCGCTTCTGTACAAGGCTCCAGGTTTGGCGATTCGAGATACATAGGACACCTCTGTGAAGGGTGGACGCCTGAATCAGGTAGAATAATCATCTCTAGCTGCTCACAAACAACACTTTTCTAGGGCTATTCATAAAAAATGGTAAATGACTGCTATTGTCATGACAACGGGAGAATAGCCTGTAATCAGCCTGTAGAGGAAAAAAAAGAAAAATCTATTGTTCTGACCTAAAAAAAAAACAGAAGAGCATATGTCCTGGAAATGCTGGCCTGTGATAGGCCGAGAGCTCATCATGTGACCAACTAGTGGGAATTATTATCACACTCACGGGAAACCAAACAGAACAAACTGCAGAGACGCTGGGGCCGAAGGTACAGACGCACCTGACAAACGCTGCGCCATGTAATTACCATTATTATCAGCGTCCTGTAACTTCAGAACCGTCTGTGTGCTTTGTAAAATGTCTTCCTTCCATAGAATTTATTAAAGGATATTTAAAGGCACTTTCTGGGCAGAGAAGTCTGCAGTCGCTGTATGTGTGATAAGCTCACTGTCACGATTCTGAAAGTGCGGCTGTGTGGACTGCAAGTACGAGATTTGTTCTACTGAGAGAAGTGGAAGATAATTTCCTGGGCGCGTAAACGCAACTATACAAAGTATATTCCTGCAGTCATTTCACAGCTGCTCACACACTGGATATAGGGGCATGGTAACAGTGAGCGCATTACACACGGCCACGATTCCGCTATCTGCACTGGCATAGAGGGATGCAGACTTTTCCAGACTGGAATACCCCTTTAAAAAAAGAAAAGAACATTCTGAGATATCTAAATGGATATTCAGTTTCCACTCATTTCCACATCAGGAGGAGAGGGTGATGGGGATGTCACGTCTTCTGATACCTGCCAGGTCTCAAAGATTGCAGATACCCTGAAGATGTTTAGGTTTTTGTATGCCCTTCTGATGCAACTAAAGGAGGCCACAAATGTAGAACTTCATCTCTTCTGAGAGCTTTTACTAACGAGTATATTCCTGTGCAACATCTTTATAGTGAAAAACCTCTCTACCCGTCTCTCTATAGTGTGAGGCCCCTGTGCCCATTTATAGTGTAAGGCCCCTCTGCCCTTCTCTCTACAGTGTAAGGCCCCTCTGCCCTTCTCTCTATAGTGTAAGGCCCCTCTGCCCTTCTCTCTATAGTGTAAGGCCCCTCTGCCCTTCTCTCTATAGTGTAAGGCCCCTCTGCCCTTCTCTCTATAGTGTAAGGCCCCTCTGCCCTTCTCTCTATAGTGTAAGGCCCCTCTGCCCTTCTCTCTACAGTGTAAGGCCCCTCTGCCCTTCTCTCTACAGTGTAAGGCCCCTCTGCCCTTCTTTCTATAGTGTAAGGCCCCTCTGCCCTTCTCTCTACAGTGTAAGGCCCCTCTGCCCATCTCTCTATAGTGTAAGGCCCCTCTGCCCTTCTCTCTATAGTGTAAGGCCCCTCTGCCCTTCTCTCTATAGTGTAAGGCCCCTCTGCCCTTCTCTCTATAGTGTAAGGCCCCTCTGCCCTTCTCTCTACAGTGTAAGGCCCCTCTGCCCATCTCTCTATAGTGTAAGGCCCCTCTGCCCTTCTCTCTATAGTGTAAGGCCCCTCTGCCCTTCTCTCTATAGTGTAAGGCCCCTCTGCCCTTCTCTCTACAGTGTAAGGCCCCTCTGCCCTTCTCTCTATAGTGTAAGGCCCCTCTGCCCTTCTCTCTATAGCAGTGATGAGCAACCTTCTGAGCTTGGTGTGTCAAAATTCACCAAAAAAAACGAGCATAACTTGGGTGGTGTGTCACTTCGAGAAAAAAAAACATAATTTGCAATATTTATAGTTGAAATAACAAAAATGTATAATTGTAATATATAACTGAATTTAATAAACCAAAAACTAGTTATTTAACTTACATGCTTAGTGACTTCTTTGTTCATCCGTCAGTCAGTTTCTTTTGTTGGTCTTGATATTATTTAACTTGTGTGGGGTGCCGTGAACTAAGATAAGTGAGTAAAGGGCAGGGTTAATAAGCAGAAATAGGGGTTAATAAGGATGCACAACAGTAATAATGGTGAAATGGAGCCTGCACTATGCTGCAAGATGGAGTTCCTTATGTAAATTAAGATGGCTGCCGCTATTTCTAATGGCGGGAAATGGCACCATAGCACAGGTCCTTGCCTCTCCCAGCCTCCTCCTCACTTATCTCAGTAATGATGGTCAATTAGAAATCTATTATGATGGTATTGTGGTTATATGGTTGCTGGTAATGGCGATCACAGGGCCCCAGCGGCAATCCACTGCTCCCTGCTCCGCCGGCCAGAAGTGAGGTCAAAGATCCCATAACCAGCCCTCGTTCTCCTGTAATAAAACTAAAATAAAAAACAACAATATACCATACCTGTCCGTAATTCTGTCCCACGCCGTAATCCATGTCTGCGGGATAAACAGTTTTCAACCTAGATGGTGCCAAGATGCGACCGTCCAGGCTGAGAACCACTGAAGAACTGCTGCAAGAACAGGTTCAGAGACCGGTGGTGACGTCACCAAGGTTACCTCCGGTTACTGAGGCTCTGTTCTCAGCTAGGCTGAACTGCGGTAAACCTCGGTGACATCCCCGCTAGGACCGTGGGAGTTTTTCTCACAGTGCTAGCAAGGATCTCACAGAGGTCATCGCAGTTCAGCTCAGCTGGGAACGCAGCCTCAGTGACGTCACCGCTAGTCACTGAGGCTGCACTCACAGCTGCTCAGTCACCAGTGGTTCTCAGCCTGGCCTGGAAGGTCGCATCTTGGCACCGTCCAGGTTGAAAACGTTCTCCCCCAGACATGGATTACGGCGTGGGACAGAACGACAGACAGGTATGGTATATTGTTGTTATTTTCTTTTAGTATTATTGCAGGAGAACGAGGGCTTCAGTGGAAATAGGCAAGGTCATAAGTATGGTTTAATTAAGATTATTAAATGAGTCTGTGTCATTTTTTCAATTAAAATTCAATTATAAATTATATAGTAAGGCCCCTCTGCCCACCTCTCTATAGTGTAAGGTCTCTTTGCTTATCTCTCTATAGTATAAGGCCCCTCTGCCTATCTCTCTACAGTGTAAAGCCTCTTTGCCTGTCTATAGTGTAAAGCCCCTCATCGCATCTCTATAGTGTAAAGCCTCTCTGAGAGCCTATCTATAATATAGGGCCCCTCTGCCCACTTCTCTATAGTGTAAGGCCCCTCTCCCCACCTCTCTATAGTGTAAAGCCTCTTTGTTCGTCTCTCTATACTATAAGGCCCCTCTGCTCATCTCTCTATAGTATAAGGGCCCTCTGCCAGTCTCTCTACAGTATAAGTCCCCTCTACACGTTTCTCTATAGTGTAAGGCCCCTCTGCCTGTCTCTCCATAGTGTAAGGCCATTCTGCCTGTCTCTATAGTATAAGGCCCCTCTGCCCGTCTTTCTACACTATAAAGTCCCTCTGCCCGTCTCTCTATACTGTAACAACAGTGTAAGGCCCCTCTGTCCGTCTCTTTATAGTTTAAAACTTCTCTGCCCATCTCTCTATAGTATAAAGCCCCTCTGCCAGTCTCTCTAAAGCGCAATAAGGTAAGGCCTCTTGGCCTGTCTCTCTACAGTGTAAGGCCCCTCTGCCCGTTTCTCTAGTCTCTGTTTAGTGTAACAGTGTAAGGCCCCTTTGCCAGTCTCCCTATAGTGTAAAGCTCCTCTGCCCATCTCTCTTTAGTGTTAAGGGCCTCTGTCAGTTTCTCTATAGTGTAAATCCTTTCTGCCCATCTCTCTATAGTGTAAGGCCCTTCTGCCAGTCTCTCTATAGTGTAAAGCCTCTTTGCCTGTCTCTCTATACTATAAAGGCACCTCTGCCCATCTCTCTATACTATAAGGCCCCTTTGCCAGTCTCTCTATAGTGGAAAGCCCCTCATCCCCTTTCTCTATAGTGTAAGGCCCCTCTGCCCGTCTCTCTATAATGTAACAGTGTAAGGCCCCTCTACCCATCTCTCTATAAGCCCCTCTGCCTGTCACTCTATAGTGTAAAGCCCCTCTGCTCATCTCTATAGTATAAGGCTCCTCTGCCATTCTTTCTATAGTGTAATAATGTAAGGCCCCTCTGCCCATCTCTCTATAGCGTAAAGCCTCTCTGCCCGTGTCTCTATACTGTAAGGCCCAACTGCCCGTCCTTCTATAGGGTAAGGCCCCTCTGCCCATCTTTCTATACTATAAGGCCCCTCTACCACCTCTCTATACCATAAGGCACCCTCTGCCAGTCTCTCTATAGTGTAATTGTAATGCCCCTCTGCCAATCTCTTTATAGTGTAATCGTGTAAGGCCCCTTGGCCGTCTCTCTATAGTGGAAGATCCCTGTGTCCCTGTGTCTGTCTCTCTACTGTATAGTGTAATGCCCCTCTGCCCATCTCTCTATAGTGCAAGACCCCTCTGCCAGTCTCTTTATAGTGTAATATTGTAAGGCCCCTCGGCCCGTCTCTCTATAGTGGAAGGTCCCTCTGCCTGTCTCTCTACTGTATAGTATAATGCCCCTCTGACTGTCTCTCTATAGTGTAAGGCCCATCTGTCCATCTCTTTATACTGTAAGGCCCCTCTGCTCTTCTCTCTATACTGTAAGGCCCCTCTGCCCATCTTTCTATAGTGTAAGGCCCCTCTGCCTATCTCTTAATATTATAAGGACCCTCTGCCAGTATCTCTATAGTGTAATACCCCTCTTCCCCTCCTCCATGTTATTTTATCATCTATGTATAGATTTTTCCCATCTGCTGTTGATAATAAATTTCTGCCCAGACCTGCAGATTTTTGCTGGAGGAGCAGGGGCCATCGATCATACATATAATGCACAGAAAACGGCCACTATGCCCATGCTGCTCTGCCAGTCCATGTGTTGTGTGCGGACATCAGGAGCATCTCAAGGACAAAGTCAACAGTTCATCAGTTAATGCTCCTGATAGCCTTCCTATAAAACTTGTCTCTCCCATAATAAATGTCACTCTCAGCTTCTCCATGTGCTGTTTTATTTATAGTCTTGGCCTTTTTTTGTCGTGATTTCATTACGATGAGTGGAGACATAAGGGTCCTACAATGCTTGTAGCTGAGTGTCGTACCGCATTGTGGGTTCTACAGCACCTGAAGCTCAGTGTTGTATGAGATTGTGGGTACTACAGCGTCTTGAGCTGAGTGTTATATTGCATTGTGGGTCCTACAACGCCTGGAGCTGAGTGTCGTACCATATTGTGGGTCCTACAACGCCTAGAGCTGAGTGTTGTACCACACTGTGGGTCCCACAACACCTGGAGCTGAGTTTTGTACCACATTGTGCGTACTACAATGCCTAGAGCTGAGTGTTGTACCACACTTTGGGTCCCACAACACCTGGAGCTGAGTGTTGTACCACATTGTGGGTCCCACAACACCTGGAGCTGAATGACATACCACACTGTGGGTCCTTTAACGCCTGGAGCAGAGTGTTGTACCACATTGTGAGTCCTACAACGCCTGGAGCTGAGAGTGTTGTACCACATTGTGGGTCCTACAATGCCTGGAGCTGTGTATTGTACCACATTGTGAGTCCTACAACACCTGGAGCTGAGTTTTGTACCACATTGTGGGCCCTACAACGCCTGGAGCTGTGTGTTGTACCACATTGTGAGTCCTACAACGCCTGGAGCTGAGTTTTGTACCACATTGAGGGTCCTACAACGCCTGGAGCTGAGTGTCGTACCATATTGTGGGTCCTACAACGCCTAGAGCTGAGTGTTGTACCACACTGTGGGTCCCACAACACCTGGAGCTGAGTTTTGTACCACATTGTGCGTACTACAACGCCTAGAGCTGAGTGTTGTACCACACTTTGGGTCCCACAACACCTGGAGCTGAGTGTTGTACCACATTGTGGGTCCCACAACACCTGGAGCTGAATGACATACCACACTGTGGGTCCTTTAACGCCTGGAGCAGAGTGTTGTACCACATTGTGAGTCCTACAACGCCTGGAGCTGAGTGTTGTACCACATTGTGGGTCCTACAATGCCTGGAGCTGTGTATTGTACCACATTGTGAGTCCTACAACACCTGGAGCTGAGTTTTGTACCACATTGTGGGCCCTACAACGCCTGGAGCTGTGTGTTGTACCACATTGTGAGTCCTACAACGCCTGGAGCTGAGTTTTGTACCACATTGAGGGTCCTACAACGCCTGGAGCTGAGTGTTGTACCACATTGAGAGTCCTACAATGCCTGGAGCTGAGTGTCGTACCACACTGTGGGTCCTACAATGCCTGGAGCTGAGTTTTGTACCACATTGTGGGTCCTACAACGCCTGGAGCTGAGGGTTGTACCACATTGAGAGTCCTACAACGCCTGGAGCTGAGTGTTGTACCACACTGTGGGTCCTACAATGCCTGGAGCTGAGTTTTGTACCAGATTGTGGGTCCTACAACGCCTGGAGCAGAGTGTTGTACCACATTGAGAGTCCTACAACCCTGGAGCTGAGTGTCGTACCACACTGTGGGTCCTACAATGCCTGGAGCTGAGTTTTGTACCACATTATGGGTCCTTCAACGCCTTGAGCTGAGTGTTGTACCACATTGTGGCAAGCGTCGGACAGCTAGATCTGAGGCCATATATTAGAAAAATTAAATCATATTTAAAGGGAGTTGGACATCACGAAACAACTGTTCAAAGAAGCGGAGCTGCTGGGTGCACCCTTGTTGTGGTTGAGCAGTAAAGTGCACCGTCCCACCCAGACTCGTGTGAACAGTGTGCTGTGACAGACTTCTATGGGGAGAAAAAAAATATGAATACCTTTCTAGCTGCAAAATGTCAAGGGGTCTACACTAAAAAAAAATGCAAAAAACTCTGCAGCAAATCTGCACAAAAATCAGCAGTAAAAACTATCAGTGAAGTCTGTTACTGTGGATTTCGCTGCAGAAAAAAATGCACATTAGAACATAGTATTAATCATCCTGCTTCTTCTCCGTCATAGACTGTTCCAATACCTCCAATTTCAGTAATTTTCAAAATAATGAACTCACTGTTGCCCCCCATTAATTGCTACAATCATCTCCCTGGTATTGAGAGAAGTTACGGCTCTTGCCTCCGATGCCGCTACTGTAGCAGATTTCCATTGTAAGAAAGAAGTGTGTTGGACCCCCGCCATGTTATCTCCATAAATCCATAAGGTAATATGAGCATAAATTATGTAAAGAGAACAGAGTCTTAAAGGGGTTGTGCCTCTCTTCAGCCAAGAGCAGGGGACCCTTTTAATGATCTCCATAGGACATAACAGACAGTAACAGACAGCTACGGTAATTTTATGTAGCAGACAAGCAATTTCCTCACTCTGTCGGATCCACATGGGAGAAGAGTGGAGCTATAAGTGGCCGATTTACTAATTATTAATTGATGCAATCCAATCGATAGCTCTTAACAAGCAACGTATTGTTAGATACATGATGGCGTAGGGCAGATTGGTTAAAGCAAGAGCAAAAATATGCAAGAAGAGCAGAGTCTGATGAAGGATTACTGCCGATGACGAGATGATGGGAGATTAAAAAAAATACAATCGATAGGGATTGTACAACAGGTCTTTACACTGTATTATATCAGTAACGTCTGGGCTGAAGATTGGGCTCTATGGTGTATGACAGAGTGAGGGGGTGCAGGGTCTCATCAATGGTGGACACAGACAGGAGAAGGGCCCTGTGCAAGAGCAATTTATAGGCACTTTGCAGTCCAATAGCTCATCATAATGCATAATTCCACCTGTTTTGGAGGTGGCTGTGACCGCCTCAACAGTTGTGCCCAAGTGCAGCTGCACAGGCTGCACCAATGATATGTCCATCCCTGGGTCTCATGTCCCATACTGTGGTACAACGCGTAGGCTATGGCGTCTACTTCTAATGCCGACATGGTAAAATGGTAAGTGACAATGCTCTCCTCGGCTCCTCTCCTGGGGATTGGAAATTATTCTCCCTGAGATTACAAGACGGCACAAAGTTCTGATGGCAACAAGCCAGGAAGGATAACGGGTCAGTGCCCCAGATGGGCAACACTACAATTCCCAGCAAGGCGGGATAAATTACAGGTTTTATTTGATTCATTGAACAAAATATTCCACTTTCATTGAATGCGAAACTCAGTGCTGGGAAATAGTACGTCCACTGGTCTCCTGTACTACTGACCTGCCCAAGACAAAACCGAAGTAACAGCCGGAGCACGGGGGTGAGAGACGATCAGTGGAAGATGCACTGTTATGGGGGGAAACTGTTGATTACACTATAGTGAATGAAAAAAATAGAGGTGGCTTGCAGCACTCCAATATTGGAAAAGGACAAAGAGACGCCCAGGAGACCGGGATACCCAGCACCGGACCAATGGGGTCTGTCTCTTAAGGGGGATGTCACGGGTGGCTTGACCCGGTGCTGTAGCCTCAGGCAATGCACAGTGTAAGGGGTATCGTGAGGGAGCAGGCACTTACTTGATCAGCAGCAGGTTCTCCCAGCGGCGATGATCCCGATCCTGGATATTGGCTATTGTCCAAATGAAAGACTGAGGCACTGAAACGTTTAACCAGTTTACTTTAACATAAAGGGATTTACAACCAGTCCTGTCACCGGAGTCTGTATGGGAACTCTGAGTTACTTTGACCCTGCCGGGGTCTTCGCCTCTTATTGTACGCAATTTCTGTGTGGCCCTGCTGCTGTATGTGAACTGGCTGCCGGCCCAATCTGTCCCCTCCGGGTCCTGGTTCGACGGGCAACCCGAGTCCTTTTATCAGCTTACCCCCTCCGGGAGTACCGCTGAACTCTGTGTCTGTTGCTGCGTCCGGCCCTAGTGAAGCTGATATCACCTCACGTTTTTCCGGTTGCTGTATTATATATAATGAATACAGCCACGGATCCGGTATCCGTCTTTGCGCCTGTTCTGGGTAGTGATTAATGCTACCCGGTTCTCACAATGTCCTTTTTCTCTGTCCCTTTTCTCCTCAGGCCGGTGATTTGGGCCTGGAAACCGTCATAGGGCTGTTAGAAATTCAGCTGTATGACCTCTCACTTTCAGCTCCTTGGCCCAACTGCCATTTCTTCTCTCAGACCAGAATGGATCAAGGGGAGTCTCTGGAGCTCCCCCTTCTGGCCGGAGGTGGTAGTGCAGTCTTGCTATTTTAGTATTTGTATTTACTGTCAGTAACTATTTTTGTGGCAAATACCCCTAGGGGTGCCACATTCCCCCTTAGTTAAGAACAGTACTCCGGGACTGTGGGACGATAACATTTTGAAATAACAATTAATATGTACAAAGTCTTAAAAATGAAAAGTTACAAAAACCACTCAAGGAAACAAAAATAGAGTTCTGTAAAAAGTCACTTCAAATAGCGTCCATTAATACAGTTCTATCCTTGAAGGTACTAGGAAAGGCACTGCACTTTGTGTCCAAGAATTTAGTTCCATTTTTCCAACGAAGTTGTCAATATAAAGTCTAAAGAAAGTTCAAAAAGAGCAAAAAGCAACGTTCAAAAAGCAGTCTTTCCGGAGCTTTGATTTAGTGCCTCCGGGCTGATAACAAGTTCAAGAATATGCAAGAAGTTCATACAGACAAGTCTCTGTAGGTACTGGGCTTAAACGTTGCAGAATGATAACAATGACTATAGTTTTATAATTGGTAATCTGCATACCTGGCCGGTAATTGACC
This sequence comes from Ranitomeya imitator, assembly GCF_032444005.1. NCBI lineage: Eukaryota > Metazoa > Chordata > Amphibia > Anura > Dendrobatidae > Ranitomeya > Ranitomeya imitator. Next base: position 152,386,671 of record NC_091283.1, on the reverse strand, counting down.
CTGGGTACTACGCTGTGATCTACGTAATAGCGGTATCTCTTCATGTGGTGTACTACTGTCTACTGCGGATGTAGTATCTGCCCGCTCTGCTAAAGATAATTCCATGACTATGGAGTTGGCAAGTCCACCGTGAATGGGATTACTCTGATCAGGAATCTGTTCTTCCTGGCCTGGAACCTCCTGTAGTACGGGGTCAGCCTCTTCCTGTCTTGGGACTTCTGGTATTAGGTTCGGTGTTGGGTAAAAGGCCACCATGGGAATCACTACTGCACCATGGTATGTTAGTAGGGTTTTGGGAAAGTCTCCTTTACAGGTGTGATACATTTCCTCTTCTTTTTCCTTTACTGGTTGAACCTGTATGGGTTGAATAACTTCTGATTCTGGCTGGACAACTTCTGGCTCTTTCAATGCTTCCGGACACAATTTAAGATTGTCTCTTGACACTAATACAGATGTTAAGCCTCCGTTTTTGCTAATGAGACACATTTTAGGATTATCCATTCTTGTTGGTAAAACTGTGTAGGGTACGGCTTCCCACTGATTGTCTAGTTTATTGGTTCGACGGTTTCTCTTGAGCACTTGATCACCCGGTCTTAATGGGGTCGCTAGAGCATTCTGGTTGAAAGTTCGCTCTTGTCTTTCTCTAGTTTGCTGAAGGCTTCTTTCCACACTCTCTTGCACTTGGCGATACTGCTTTTGCCGTATGATATTCCAATTGGAGTCTTGAACTTCTGCGTCTGGTTTCAGAATTCCCATTTCTAGATCGATTGGTAATTGGCCGGGTCTTGCACGCATAAGGTAAGCTGGGGTGCAGTTGGTGGAGCTCACCGGGACATGATTATACAGGTCCTTCTAAAAAAATTAGCATATAGTGTTAAATTTCATTATTTACCATAATGTAATGATTACAATTAAACTTTCATATATTATAGATTCATTATCCACCAACTGAAATTTGTCAGGTCTTTTATTGTTTCAATACTGATGATTTTGGCATACAACTCCTGATAACCCAAAAAACCTGTCTCAATAAATTAGCATATTTCACCCATCCAATCAAATAAAAGTGTTTTTTAATAACAAACAAAAAAAACAACAAATAATAATGTTCAGTTATGCACTCAATACTTGGTCGGGAATCCTTTGGCAGAAATGACTGCTTCAATGCGGCGTGGCATGGAGGCAATCAGCCTGTGACACTGCTGAGATGTTATGGAGGCCCAGGATGCTTCAATAGCGGCCTTAAGCTCATCCAGAGTGTTGGGTCTTGCGTCTCTCAACTTTCTCTTCACAATATCCCACAGATTCTCTATGGGGTTCAGGTCAGGAGAGTTGGCAGGCCAATTGAGCACAGTAATACCATGGTCAGTAAACCATTTACCAGTGGTTTTGGCACTGTGAGCAGGTACCAGGTCGTGCTGAAAAATGAAATCTTCATCTCCATAAAGCATTTCAGCCGATGGAAGCATGAAGTGCTCCAAAATCTCCTGATAGCTAGCTGCATTGACCCTGCCCTTGATGAAACACAGTGGACCAACACCAGCAGCTGACATGGCACCCCACACCATCACTGACTGTGGGTACTTGACACTGGACTTCAGGCATTTTGGCATTTCCTTCTCCCCAGTCTTCCTCCAGACTCTGGCACCTTGATTTCCGAATGACAAGCAAAATTTGCTTTCATCAGAAAAAAGTACTTGGGACCACTTAGCAACAGTCCAGTGCTGCTTCTCTGTAGCCCAGGTCAGGCGCCTCTGCCGCTGTTTATGGTTCAAAAGTGGCTTTACCTGGGGAATGCGGCACCTGTAGCCCATTTCCTGCACACGCCTGTGCACGGTGGCTCTGGATGTTTCCACACCAGACTCAGTCCACTGCTTCCTCAGGTTCCCCAAGGTCTGGAATCGGTCCTTCTCCACAATCTTCCTCAGGGTCCGGTCTCCTCTTCTCGTTGTACAGCGTTTTCTGCCACATTGTTTCCTTCCAACAGACTTACCATTGAGGTGCCTTGATACAGCACTCTGGGAACAGCCTATTTGTTGAGAAATTTCTTTCTGGGTCTTAGGGTACTGTCACACAGTGGCATTTTGATCGCTACGACGGCACGATTCGTGACGTTCGAGCGATATATCCGTGACGTTCCAGCGATCTCGCTGTGTCTGACACGCTCCTGCGATCAGGGACCCCGCTGAGAATCATACGTCGTAGCAGATCGTTTGAAACTTTCTTTCGTCGTCTAGTGTCCCGCTGTGGCGGCATGATCGCATGGTGTAACAAAGGTGTGCACGATATTGTATACGATGTGCGCATAGTAACCAACGACTTCTACATCGCACATACGTCATGAAATTATCGCTCCAGCGTCGTACATTGCAAAGTGTGACAGCAGTCTACGACGCTGGAGCGATATTGTTACGATGCTGGAGCGTCACGAATCGTGCCGTCGTAGCGATCAAAATGCCACTGTGTGACGGTACCCTTACCCTCTTGCTTGAGGGTGTCAATGATGGCCTTCTTGACATCTGTCAGGTCGCTAGTCTTACCCATGATGGGGGTTTTGAGTAATGAACCAGGCAGGGAGTTTATAAAAGCCTCAGGTATCTTTTGCATGTGTTTAGAGTTAATTAGTTGATTCAGAAGATTAGGGTAATAGGTCGTTTAGAGAACCTTTTCTTGATATGCTAATTTATTGAGACAGGTTTTTTGGGTTATCACTAGTTGTATGCCAAAATCATCAGTATTAAAACAATAAAAGACCTGACAAATTTCAGTTGGTGGATAATGAATCTATAATATATGAAAGTTTAATTGTAATCATTACATTATGGTAAATAATGAAATTTAACACTATATGCTAATTTTTTGAGAAGGACCTGTACAGATCCACCAAGTCAGGCAATTTCTCTGGCCATTGATTCCTTTCTGTCTCAGGTAAAGTCTTTAGTAGGTCTATTACAATATGGTTCATCTTCTCGCATAAGCCGTTTGTTTGTGGATGATAGGCCGTCGTCCGGATCTTTTTGCAACCATACATATTACAGAATTCTCTGAAGATCTCTGATTCAAAGGCTGTACCTTGGTCGGTGAGAACCTGTTCCGGATATCCATGGGGTCTACAAAAGTACGTTTGGAATGCTTTGGCTGCTGTTTTTGCTGTCAGATCTTTTACGGGTACTACTACCAAGAAGCGTGAATAATGGTCCACGATGGTCAAGGCATAGACATAGCCGGACCGGCTTGGTATTAACTTCACGTGGTCTATGGCTACAAGTTCAAGTGGTTGTTTGGTGATTATGGGCTGCAGTGGTGCTCTTTGGTTCTTTTGATCGTTTCTTCTGAGGTTGCACGGGCCACAATTTCTGCACCACTGTTCGATTGATTTTCTCATCCCGACCCAATAAAATCTTTCTCTTAGAAGTACTTCTAACTTTTTCCAACCGAAGTGACCAGCACCATTATGGTAAGCTTCGAGGACCATCTTCACATCTTGTTTAGGCACGATAATCTGCCAAACCAATTCATGTGTTTTCGGATTGGTGTACCTTCTACAGAGCTTCCCTTGATACAGGAACATTTTGCCTCTCTCTTTCCAGAGTTGATGCGTCTCTTCTGGGGCATCCTCATCGGGATATGCACTTTGCTCAGTTAACAGTTCCTTCACCAACTTCACAGCCGGATTGCTGTCTTGGGTGTCAGCCCATCTATGGTTTGCTAACGGATTAAAATTCACCTCTTGTTGTTTCTGATAGGTACTTGACTGATGATGTTTCGCCTTGGGATGATGGAAGGCTGGTAGTTCAATTTCTTCAAGCTCCCCCGTTTCTTCTTCTACATCTCTCAAGTGTGGCATCCGGGATAGGGCATCGGCATTTCCATTCTTGCGACCTGCTCGATACTTGATCTTGAAGTTGTAATTAGATAACCGGGCTATCCATCGCTGTTCTAACGCACCTAATTTGGCTGTGTCCAGGTGGGTCAACGGATTGTTGTCAGTATAGACAATAAATTCTGCAGTGGCCAGATAGTGTTTGAAACGTTCAGTCACAGCCCAAACTACTGCCAGTAGTTCCAATTTGAAGGAGCTATAATTTTCTGGATTTCTTTCAGTAGGCCGGAGCTTTCTACTTGCAAAGGCGATGACTTTCTCCCGACCTTCTTGCTTTTGTGACAGCACCGCTCCTAGTCCCACATTGCTGGCATCGGTGTAGAGGATGAAAGGCTGATGGTAATCTGGGTATGCCAGAACCTCCTCTCCGGTTAGTGCCTTCTTTAGTTGTTCAAAGTAGTCTTCCCTTTCGTCGTTCCACTGGAAAGGAGGGTTTCGGTTTGAAGGTTTTTTCGTCTGCCCTACCAAGGCGTCTTGCAATGGTGCTGCCAACTTGGTAAATCCTTTTATAAATCTGCGATAGTAACCCACCAATCCCAGGAATTGCCTCACTTCTTTTGCGCTGGTAGGTCTCGGCCAATCCCTTATGGCGGTTATTTTCTCGGGATCCGGTGCTACTCCCTCCGAACTCACAATGTGTCCCAGGTACTGTACCTTTGGCTTGAGAAGGTGACATTTGGATGGCTTGATTTTCATGCCATACCTGGATAAGGCTTCAAACACTTCTGCCAGGTCTTTTAAGTGTTGTTCGTAAGTCTTTGAGTAGACGATCACATCATCTAGGTACAGGAGGACGGTCTCGAAGTTCTTGTGTCCGAGGCAGCATTCCATCAGCCGCTGGAAGGTACCGGATGCATTGCAGAGTCCGAACGGCATGCGATTAAATTCACTTAGACCCATTGGTGTGGTGAATGCCGTTTTTTCCTTATCTCTCTCAGCCACAGGGACTTGCCAATACCCGCTTGTTAAGTCTAAGGTGGAAAAATAATTAGCAGATTTCAAAGCGGTCAAGGACTCTTCTATCCTAGGATAGGGGTAGGCGTCTTTATGGGTGATGTTATTAATCTGCCGGTAGTCTACGCACATTCTCATGGTTCCGTCTTTTTTTTTGACAATCACTAGAGGGGCCGCCCAGGGGCTACAGCTGTCTCTTATTACCCCGGCCTGTTTCATCTCCCTCAGCATATCTTTTGCACATTGATAGTGAGCGGGCGGTATGGGTCTATATCTTTCTTTTATTGGGGGATGGGCACCGGTGGGGATTGTGTGTTCTACCCCTTCTATCCGTCCGAAGTCCAATGGGTGTTTACTGAAGACTTGTTCATATTCCGTCACTAGCCTATACACCCCTTGTTTTTGATGGGTAGGTGTTGAATTTATGCCCACGTGTAGCTGTTGGCACCAATCCTCCATTTCTCCATCTGAGCCATTGCCTTCCACCTGACAGGTTGGTTCTAAGGGCTCAATGGTTGTGATGGCATTGTTGTCAACAGTATATAGCTTTGCCACTGTAGCATACCTTGGCAAAGTGACCTCTTCCTCTCCACAGTTCAAAAGTCGTACCGGCACCCGTCCTCGGTGTACCTCGACTATCCCTCGTGCTGTGAGTATAGTGGGCCTGCTGTCGGTGTACACTGGTTCTGTTAAGGCTTGATAATCTCGTCCCTTAGTACCAATGGCTGCTCTACACCATACCAGCATTTCTGTTTTTGGTGGGATTACAATAGACGTTGGATCACTTACCCTCACACTGCCGATTTCTCCACCTGCAACTTCTACCTGTTGCCTTAACATTAATACTTTTATTTCCCTCCGGAGAACTCTCTGCTGGCAGGATTGGGCAGTTTCAGCAATTTGCTGTAAGACAGAAATGACTTCGGAAAAGCAGTTCTCTAACACATTCATTCCTATCAATACAGTTGGTTCACAGTTCCGCCGGTCAACATCAACAACAATTATACCCTGTTTCTTCAATTCTACTTTACCAATCTTTATGGTCATCTCCCTGAAACCTAGTTTCGATACCAACTTACCATTACTGGCCCATATATCTAGTTCAACATCAGAGGGCCCTTTATCAATATCTGCATCAGCCCAGTACCTCTTATAAAGGATATACGGTATAGATGAAATCTGGGAACCTGTGTCCAGCAAAGCGTTGAGGGGCATTCCGTCCAGCATGATAGGGATAATGGGTCGTCCTCCGATATACCTGTCGTGCCAGGGTGTTGGGCCTTGAGAGTTCATTCCTGCGAAGCGGCCCGCATTCCCAGGGGATTCCCGTTTAAATCACAATCTCGTGCAAAGTGGCCTGGCTGCTGGCAACGGCGGCAAATGGGCTGTCCATCCGATTGGTAGCGGTCGCGGGGTCGTCCTCTCCATGTCGGGTATCTCCGGGGTCTCATCCATGGAACATCTTCACTACGGTTTGCCAACTCCATCTTGGGTCCTCTCATCTCCTGCATGGTTTTAGCCATTGAAGCAACAACATCAGTTAAAGAGTCAAGCTTTTGTTGAAGAGCCTCATTAGTACTGGGCCCCAGGGGCTTAACAATGGCCCCGGACATAGCTGATGTCACTGGCACTCCCTGTTGTTGAGGAGCCTCTGCCATGGGTTGCGCAGGCTCCTGATCCAGAGGTGCCTCTGCCAGCTGGAGACGTATAGCGCTCTCCTTTAATTGGGCAAATGTCAATTCAGGGTTCTTAAAAACAAGCATGCTCACATGCCCCCGGTGAGAAGGGGTGTACAGTCCCTCAATAAATTGATCTCTTAGCAGTTTATCCGCTCCGGTGTTAAAAATGGGTTCAGCCAGTGTAAGTGATTTAAGGGCTTCCTGCAGATTTAAGGCAAAGTCTCTCACGCCCTCATGAACTTTTTGTTTGCAATTAAAGAATCGTACTTTAGCTTTGCTGCTGGCAGTGGTTTCAAATGTAGCTTTTAATCCAGCAAATATGCGTTCAACAGTGCCTTTCAGATCAGCTGCCCATGCTGTGACTTCTCGCTTAGCATGGCCACTTAACTGCATCATCAGGAGACTAACACGCTGAACTTCGCCCACGGGGAACATGTCAAAATGGGCCAGCATCTTTTCTCTGAAATCGTCAAGGGTATTAGGCTCACCTTCATACATTGGAAGCCATGGGCCACCCGGGGTATATGGCATCAGCACCGGCATGATGGGCGCCACTCCTTGCACCACTGCGCTACCGGACTCTCTATCAACACTCTGTCTTTCAGCTGCATTAGCGTCGCCGGGTGCTGCGGCATCTCCGTGCTGTGACATACTGTGCCCCCTTAGTTAATCCGGACCCTTCCGGTCCTCCGCTTCCGTCGGGATAGTGTAGATTCGTTCCGCTGTGCAGCAGGATCGGTTTTCCCCTTGCTCTGACGTCAGAGCGCTCAGCTTGGTGCCGGCCACAATGACACGCCCCCTGCTGCTCCCGCCCGCCGCGCGCTCTGTAATGGCGGATTCTGAAGTTTTTCAGTCAGACTGGGGTTCAGGTGATGGCGTAGCTCAATTAACAGTCTCGTGCCTAACGGTTATGAGGTGATTACCTCAGGGGATGGCGGCCATCTTTACTCCATTATAACCAATGGGGAAAAGTCACTTTCAATAGTTTTCAATGGGGAATGGATTTTTCTTTAATAAAGTCAATTTTCAAGATTTTTCATCCAAGTTTTCACAGTTTTGGGCTCCAATCACGGCACACAATACCCGGTATACGGGCTGGCTAGATCCTGTTCGTGACGCCAATGAGACCGGGATACCCAGCACCGGACCAATGGGGTCTGTCTCTTAAGGGGGATGTCACGGGTGGCTTGACCCGGTGCTGTAGCCTCAGGCAATGCACAGTGTAAGGGGTATCGTGAGGGAGCAGGCACTTACTTGATCAGCAGCAGGTTCTCCCAGCGGCGATGATCCCGATCCTGGATATTGGCTATTGTCCAAATGAAAGACTGAGGCACTGAAACGTTTAACCAGTTTACTTTAACATAAAGGGATTTACAACCAGTCCTGTCACCGGAGTCTGTATGGGAACTCTGAATTACTTTGACCCTGCCGGGGTCTTCGCCTCTTATTGTACGCAATCTCTGTGTGGCCCTGCTGCTGTATGTGAACTGGCTGCCGGCCCAATCTGTCCCCTCCGGGTCCTGGTTCGACGGGCAACCCGAGTCCTTTTATCAGCTTACCCCCTCCGGGAGTACCGCTGAACTCTGTCTGTTGCTGCGTCCGGCCCTAGTGAAGCTGATATCACCTCACATTTTTCCGGTTGCTGTATTATATATAATGAATACAGCCACGGATCCGGTATCCGTCTTTGCGCCTGTTCTGGGTAGTGATTAATGCTACCCGGTTCTCACAATGTCCTTTTTCTCTGTCCCTTTTCTCCTCAGGCCGGTGATTTGGGCCTGGAAACCGTCATAGGGCTGTTAGAAATTCAGCTGTATGACCTCTCACTTTCAGCTCCTTAGCCCAACTGCCATTTCTTCTCTCAGACCAGAATGGATCAAGGGGAGTCTCTGGAGCTCCCCCTTCTGGCCGGAGGTGGTAGTGCAGTCTTGCTATTTTAGTATTTGTATTTACTGTCAGTAACTATTTTTGTGGCAAATACCCCTAGGGGTGCCACAAGCACATGGGCTCAAAGAAGTTCCAAGGAGCCACTTGGAAAAAATTAAATAGAAGAAAGAGACAGTGTCCAATTTATGACAAGTAGGAGATATATTAGCACTGGCACTCGGTTTAAAAATCGATTTTAAAATAATAATAATAATAATAATAATAAAAAAACGATTCCCAGCTGCTCATTTGGAAAGCACCTTCCACGTGTTACTGGTAGAAAAAAGAACGGAAAATCAGGGAGCGTCTAACCAACTGCACTATGGGAACCAAAGGAGAGCAATGTGGCTGCATACTTATAACACACTTTTCAGCACAAAAATGTCAGTACTGCCTCTCCACATGTATCCTATGGTTAGTTTAAACTTACCTATCAGGGGAGCGCCCCGTCAGGGCAAGGAAGGGTACTCGGTACCGGGTCCTGCGGTTCACAGGGGATGTCACGGTGGCTGTGACCCGGTCCGTAGGCTTGGGATGTCCGGATAAAAGGGAAAGGTCTTTAAAGGGATAAAGTTAATGTTCGTGACGCCACCTGTGGTATTCGGTCAGGGTGACCAACACTGCTTTAAGGGGGTCCGCTGGGGTGATGTTATGGCAGCTAGATGGTATACATTCCTACAGGTGAAGTATATCCCAGGGCTTCCCAGTGTGTAGGTAATAGAATGGTGAGAGGTGCAGTGAAGAACAAGGACACAGGTTTGCAGTCTCTTTACCTCGTTTACTGAAGTCTTCAGCAGCCTCAGTCCAGGGCACCAGATCACAGGGCAGGCAGAGTCCAGCCGGTTCGAAGGCAAGTCCAGAGTCTCCTTGTCCAGGTGGAAATCAATATCCTTCCCTTGCGCTGTAGTGGTGTAGTCCCTTACTGCATAAGCTTCAAATAAGGGCCTCACAGATGTGGTATCTCTCTCTCTGTTTCCCGTAGTCGGATAGGACAAAACCCGTATGACTGGTGGCTTGAGGCGGTTTATAGGGACTCTAGCATGCCCCGGCTTCTGAGGGGTGCCACCGTGCCTACTGGGTGTAAGTGCGGACAGGTAACATGCAATTAGCTGTCCTGCCGGTCTCTGAAGTAAGACATAGAGGTCCTTACTACCTTGGTGTTCCGGCTACCGGTGCTCTGCGCCTCAGAAAGAGGCAGCCTGCTCGGGGCTTGTCCTCTTTTGGTATCCTCTCCTGTGCTTTGCTTTTCTTCATGCTCGCTGCAATACAATTCTGCCTTCAAAATGTCTATTTCTGGGAGCTGCAGCTCTTAGGGCATGCACAGCTCCGTGGACCATCTGTCCTCCTCAGACAGATGTCTGGAAGTGACTGTGTCAGGAACTGACTCCTGTCTGGAACTAACTAACTTTTCCACCAGATATATATATATATATATATATATATATATATATATATATATATATATATATATATATAAAATATATAGGGAGTCACCTAGTAAATAGGAACAAAAGCTCCCCCTGGTGGCCTAGAGTGTGAATGTGTTGCATGTTTGTGATACCTGGATGCAGTTATCCTTCCTTGCCTCTGAACTTAGCATCACTCTCCCCTGGAGGAAAGCAATACCACTGTGACGACCAGGACCCTGGGGTGCTATATCAGCATCGGAATATATCTCCAGTTGCTCACAAGGCATATGCTACATGTGAGTCAGGTCAGAGGAGACCGGAGACATATCCCTCCCAGTTCACTGACATCTCCCCTCTCACTTCATTGACATCTCCCCTCACACTTCACTGATGCCTCCACTCACACCTCACTGACGTCTCCCCTCTAAGTTCACTGACATCATCCCTCACACTTCACTGACATGGGGCAGCAAGGTGGCTCAGTGGTTAGCACAGCAGCCTTGCAGCGCTGGAGTCCTGGGTTCAAACCCCACCAAGGACAACATCTGCAAAGAGTTTGTATGTTCTCTTCGTGTTTGCGTGGCTTTCCTCTGGGTACTCCGGTTTCCTCCCACATTCCAAAGACATACTGATAGGGAATTTAGATTGTGAGCCCCAACGGGGACAGTGATGATAATGTGTGCAACCTGTAAAGCGCTGAGGAATATGTTAGCGCTATATAAAAAGATTATTATTATCTTCCCTCACACTTCACTGACATCTCCCCTCACACTTCACTGACATCTCCCCTCTCAGTTCACTGACATCTTCCCTCTCAGTTCACTGACATCTCCCCTCTCACTTCACCGACATCTCCCCTCTCAGTTCATCGACGTCTCCCCTCCCAGTTCACCGACGTCTCCCCTCCCAGTTCGCCGAAGTATTCCCTCTCATTTCACAGACGTGTCCCCTCTCAGTTCGCTGACGTCTCCCCTCTCAGTTCGCTGACGTCTCCCCTCTCAGTTCGCTGACGTCTCCCCTCTCAGTTCGCTGACGTCTCCCCTCTCAGTTCGCTGACGTCTCCCCTCTCAGTTCGCGGACATCTTCCCTCTCAGTCCCCTGACATATCCCCTCACAGTTCACGGACATATCCCCTCATCATTCACAAACATATCCCTCGCAGTTCACTGACTCATTTGCACAGTGCTGGTCTGACAGCAAGGATACTCTATAATTGAGCTTATATCTCAATACAGTATAGGATCATAGGTTCTTTGGCATCCACACATGTAACTGTATTATTGATCCTTAGAGTCTGTCGGAATGAGTCACTTTTTTGGCTAGTAGTACTGACATTTATACGCTGAAAAAAGTGTTAGAAGTACGCGGCCATACTGCTCTCCTTTTTGTTCCCCTATGGGTCTTTAGCCCATAGAGCTATTTGGTTACACAGCCTCTGAGGGTCCAATTTAAACTTCAAGGGTCGGTATATTCTGCCATAGATGCCACATTTCAACTAGCCATAGGTCTTTTTCAGGCATACGTATGCGTTGCATCTTTGGCAAACTAAACGGAACCTTGAAGTTTTTTTTACCTAAATTGGACACTGTCCCTTTCTTCTACTATTCTATTATGGAGGATCTGCAGATGATGCAGTTATGGAGGGTGGGGAGGATCAGTAGATGACACACTGTTATGGAGGGATTTGTAAATGACAGTTATAGGGGACTTATGGGGGATTTGTAGACGGCACACTGTTATGGGGACCTGGGAAAATGCACTCTGGGAACTGTGGTTGATGCACTGTTATGGGTGATCTGTGAATGACACACCTATGGGGATCTGTAGTTGATGCACTGTTATGGGGGGGATCTGTGGATGATGCACCGTTATGGGGGATCTGTAGTTGATGCACTGTTATAGATGATCTGTAGCTGATGCACTATTATGGGGATCTGTAGTTGATGCACTGTTATGAGGGATCTGTGGATGATGCACTGTTCTGGGGGTCAGTGAATGACAAACGGTTATGGGGGATTTGTAGATTTCGCACTGTTATGCGGCATAAGGATGTGCTGTTATGAGGCATTTGTAAATAGGGGGATCTGTGGATGATGCACTATTATGTGTAATCTGTGGATGAGGCACTGTAATGAAGATCTGGGGATGATGCAGTTATGGGGAATTTGTGGATGATGCACTGTTATGAGGGATCTTCTGAGGATGCGCGGTTATGAGGCATTTGTAAAGGATGCACTGTTATGGGGAAACTGTAGACAACACTGTTATGGAAGGGATCTATGGATGATGCACTGTTATGGGGGAATCTGGGGATGATGCACTGTTATAGGGATCTGTGGATGATGCACTATTATGGTGAATCTGGAGATGATGCACTGTTATGGTGAATCTCTGGATGATGCACTGTTATGGGGGATCTGGGGATGATGCACTGTTATGGGGGGATCTGGGGATGATGCACTGTTATGAGGCATTTGTAGTGAATGCACGGTTATGGGGGGACTGTGGATGACATTTATGGGGGATCTGTGGATGATGCACTGTTATGGGGAATCTGTGGATGGTGCACCGCTATGGGGATCTGTGGATGATGCACTGTTATGGGGGATCTGTGGATGATGCACTGTTATGGGGGATCTGTGAATGAAGCACTGTTATTGGGGATCAGTGGATGACAAACTGTTATGGGGGATTTGTAGATGACACACTGTTATGGGAATCTGTGGATGTCAGAATGTTATGAAGATTTGGGATGATGCACTGTTATGGGGGGGAACTGTGAATGATGCACCGTCATGGTGAACTGTGGATGACACACTAATGGGAGATCTGTGGATGACACATTGTTATGGGGATCTGTAGTTGACGCACTGTAATGGGGGATCTGTGGATGATGCACTGCTATGGGAGGGATCTGTGGATGATACACTGTTTTGAGGGATCTGTAGATGATGCACTGTTATGGAGGATCTTTAGAGGACACACTTATGGGGGACCTGTAGTTGACACACTTCTGGGGGTGATCTGTGGATGATGCACTATTATGGGAAATCTGGATGATGCACTGCTATGGGGGGATCTACGGATGACGCACTGTAATGGGGATCTACGGATGATGCACTGTAATGGGGATCTATGGATGACGCAATGTCATGGGGGATCTGTGGATGATGCACTGTCATGGGGCGATCTGTGGATGATGCACTGTTATAGGGGATCTGGGGATGATGCACTGTTATGGGGGTCTTCTGAGGATGTGCTGTTATGAGGCATTTGTAAATAGGGGGATCTGTGGATGATGCACTGTTATGGGGGGATCTGAGGATGATGCACTATTATGGTGGTATCTGTGGATGATGCACTATTATGGAGAATCTGGGGATGATGCACTGTTATGGGGGATCTGAGGATGATGCACTGGTATGAGGGATCTTCTGAGGATGCGCTGTTATAAGGCATTTGCAAAGAATGCACTGTTATGGGGATCTGGGGATGATGCTCTGTTATAGGGGATCTTTTGAGGATGCTCTGTTATGGGGGATCTGGGGATGATGCACTGTTATGGGGGAATCTGTGGATGATGCACTGTTATGGGGATCTGTGGATGATGCTCTATGATGGGGAATCTGTGGATGATGCACTGTTATGGACATCTGGGGGTGATGCACCGTTTTGGGGGATCTGTGGATGATATACTGTTATGGGGGATTGTGCTGTGCTGTGTTTTACAGGAGGAAAATGTTTCCATCAGTAAAAAAAAGTGTTATGGGGATCTGTGGATGATGCACTATTATGGGGAATCTGTGGATGATGCACTGTTATGGTGAATCTCTGGATGATGCACTGTTATGGGGATCAGGGGATGATGCACTGTTATGGGGGATCTGGGGATGATGCACTGTTATGGGGACCTTCTGAGGATGCGCTGTTATGAGGCATTTGTAGAGAATGCACTGTTATGGGGGGACTGTGGATGACAGTTATGGGGGCATCTGTGGATGATGCACTGTTATGGGGGATCTGTTGATGATGCTCGGTTATGGGGGAATCTGTGGATGACGCACTGTTATGGGGAATTTGTGGATGATGCACTGTTATGGGGAAACTCTGGATGACGCACTGTTATGGGGAATCTGTGGATGATGCACTATTATGGATATCTAGGGATAATGCACCGTTATGGGGCATCTGTGGATGATATACTGTTATGGGGGGATTAGTTTCTTTCCTGTGCTGTTTTTTACAGGCGGAAAATGTTTCCTTCACTAAAAAAAAAAAAGTGTTTCAGTGACAAAAAGTGAGTGGCACAAAAAAATAAACCACATTGCAAATTGTGGCAGTTCGCTATACAAGAGCATCGCTTTTTTTTTGTGGCCACAAATGATTTCTAGCACTAGAAACTCATAGTATGTTCACACGGACGTTAATAATGTGGGCAAAAAAAAAAGTAATATTCAGATTTTACCGCAATCAGGAGCTGACCCTCGGGTTACTGCCACAGATTTGTGGCAAAGGACTAATGTACATGTGTCTTGTTCCTTCCTCAGTTCCAGAGCCACATCAGGACTAAACACGCATCTAGTGACTTGTCACTTACGGAAATTGTTTTTAGAACTACAGTAAAAATAAATTTGAGGCCGTATATAAGTGGATTTCCTTTTGGACTGCATTTTGATTCCTTTATCAGGAGTGACATTTAAAGAAGCACTCCTCCTCCTCCCATCAAAGTTTTTATCCTCTTAATATATTGCACTCATCATATTATACAGCACGGTGCACTTACAATTGATCATTTTGTCCTTCTACCCAGATAATTCTTCTCTTTTCCTTTAGGTGTATGCCATCATGTCATTAAAAACTGACCAACTGACTCCTTCTAAGCTTTGTGTGGAAACAGGAAGTCAATTTTCTCTGCACAAGTTATGAAATCACTGCAAAAGTGCCTGGCAGGGTGAGGGGTGGGGCAGCTAGGTCAGAAGTTGAGGAGGGGAATGATTTCTGCAGGGACTAGAGACTTCCTGTTTTCTACAGAGAGCAGCGAAGGGTTCAGCTAGTCAGTGTTTAATCAGGTGATGTCATAGACCTAATGGATAAAAGAATTACCTGTGTAGAGGATTTTGAAATTGTAAGTATACAGCGCTGTATAATATGATGACTGCAATATATTAAGAGGATGAAAACTGGTGGGAGGAGGGCTTCTTTAAGCAGAAGACATGGAGGATGCACCTGCCTTCTTCCTGCAGCTTTCCAGGCTGTTGACCCCCAGAGCTGCAGCTCCCTCTCTGCACTAGGCTCGGATTTGTATTTTCTGCATAAAGGGAAGACAAATTTGGTCTTGTGCCTGTCTGTGTAATGTGGCAGCGCAGCCAGAGACGGAGCAGGTCGCTTCCTCCTGCATTGTGCATCTGTGCATTGTTATTGCTGGAGGAGACGAGAACAAAAGACAGGCGGCGGAGGGGACGACAGCCTCCAATCACAGGAGCGCTGCACACCGACTGACAGGTCCGGTAAGCGAGCTGGGCAGGCAAATATTAATGGCCAATCTCAGCCGGGAGCACGACAGCCAATCAGCGATGCTCTTACAGCTTCCATATTGCTGGCAGAAATTCAGTCCTCTAAGGAAAAATTGTGGTACCTTTTCACTAGCTGCATCACTGCTAACCACCGCTTCTGTATTTTTTTTCCTCCCCTCTATCCCTGCCCTCCCTTTCAAGGCAAACTTTTGACAAAAGCAATACCATCATTTTGTGCTCCATTGAGTTCCTCCTTGCAAATGCCTTTCAATCCAGGAAGCCATTAATAAGCCCCAACACACAGAGACACAAGACGAGGAGCTGGGATATCGTACAAATATGCAAAGTGTGCACTCCACACAGCAGACTCCTCGCCTCGTCTCCTAGGGCTGCCGAGACGCGCCAGAAGGAACGAACAACGGACCCCCTCTGGAACAAAAGCACAGCGAACAGGAGGAGGAAGAAGAGAAAGGGAAAAAATCCTCAAGGCAGAGAGTGAGAGGAGGAAAGCGGATCCAGACTGGACCGGGCACCAAGAAATGCAACCCACAAGCAAGCTGATGAGCCTGTTCTTCCTCATCCTGATGGGCACTGAACTCACCCAAGTAGGTTACCCTGCAGCCGTCCTCGTCTCTGATCCCCTCCCCCATTCCCGTGAAAGTGATGGAGTGGCTCCGCCACTTGATATGGTGTATCCGAACCGGAGCATGGTGGCTACTGGCTCAAAATTCTGCTTGGTGCAACCTCCACCCCAGGGACCCACATTGTGTGTTGTGGTCGGGCGGGAGCAGAGGGCATGTGGTGGTGCTGCTGGAGGGGTGTAGTGGTCGGCTCAGC
This sequence comes from Ranitomeya imitator, assembly GCF_032444005.1. Lineage (NCBI taxonomy): Eukaryota > Metazoa > Chordata > Amphibia > Anura > Dendrobatidae > Ranitomeya > Ranitomeya imitator. Next base: position 152,370,470 of record NC_091283.1, on the reverse strand, counting down.
ATGTACATACAGTCAGCAACCCATCGGCAGGGCACATAAGGGCGGATTCACACATGCCAGATATCTTGCGGAAATTCCTGTGTCTGCAGGTCTGCTCCCTGCACCTCAGTGGGGCTGCTTCTGCAGAGAGTGCAAGGATTTGTGCAAACCCTGTTCAGATGAATGTGACAGACGCAGAATATTCTGCAGCGTGTGAATGAACCCTATGACAATGTGCCGTGTACTAGGGTAATTGTGCCCTGCGCCGGACACACACCGCACCCCCATCCTTGTAAGAACAGGCATCGCATCTCCGACTACCCCTGACTACATTCGGTGGCATCTCCCTCGCTCCGCCGTGGACTTTTCTTTACACGACTATTCCTTCTGATTGACGGTGACATTTAAATGTCCTTTCTGGGTCTCTGGTGGGAGATATCCAGGGGGTAATTAGTTTCCAGTCTGCTGGAGAAGTTCACCTCCATGAGCGGCTGGGAATCGGCCCAGAGACTTTACGGATTTGTTTGATTACCAGCATAGGAGTCAAGTGAAAGGGGATTTACACTTTCCTAATGAGATTAGGGCTAAAAGTGCTCAGAGCAAGCAGGCGCTGAACCCAATTATATCAGGCTTACAGGACGCTGGAGATTGGCAGGGATTTCTCACCAAGTTTTTTAGGGGGATGTACGGAGGGGAGAGGGGCATTATGTGGATCCCCGCGAGTTGCACAATGTCCTTCCACTTTCCTGCACCCTGTGGTCGGTGTGGTGTGTGGGACAGATTTTCAGTGGGAGGGCAGCATTAATTATGTGTGACATGTATAGCACCATCCTCCTCCGTGGTGCAGTACACTGTGACCACTCGCCAGCAGAGAGCACATACATTGTACAGTACTGTCAGAGAACAGCTGCTTTATTACAGAAGCAGACATAAGTGGGAACCCTGAGAGGCAGCACTTGCACCTCGCTCAGGCGCAGGACGCGGCCCCCATGGGAAGCACAATCACAGCCAACATCAGACAACAGCCAGTGGCACAGCTGAAGCTTTTGATCTGCCCGGGCACAGGACACGAGGTTCCTGAGGGGGCGCTGCGCTGTCCAGGTTAGTAGGCAGTTTACTGTGGTGAGAAACATTGCAAGGAACGACTGTCAAAGTCCCTTTCTTGCACAAGGTGGGACAGAAACTGTAAGGTCAACAGAGGTGACATGTCCTACCCTGGAGATGGCTCATCTGCCGACATCTGGTCCTAGCACGGAGATTACCGACCGCAGAAGGAACAGTGTCCAGAGGTAGCAGAGCTGAGTAGTCGGATCACGGCCACTGGGACATCTACAGCATTACCCTAAATAAAAGAAAACCAATGGGTGGAACTGCAGTCCTATGTAACATCCCAACTAACAGTGATCACTACTGTATCATACAGTATTACCTGCAGTCCTATGTAACATCCCAACTAACAGTGATCACTACTGTATCATACAGTATTACCTGCAGTTCTATGTAACATCCCAACTAACAGTGATCACTACTGTATCACACAGTATTACCTGCAGTCCTATGTAACATCCCAACTAACAGTGATCACTACTGTATCACACAGTATTACCTGCAGTCTTATGTAACATCCCAACTAACAGTGATCACTACTGTATCATACAGTATTACCTGCAGTCTTATGTAACATCCTAACACACAGTGATCACTACTGTATCATACAGTATTACCTGCAGTCCTATGTAACATCCCAACTAACAGTGATAACTACTGTATCATACAGCATTACCTGCAGTCCTATGTAACATCCCAACTAACAGTGATCACTACTGTATCATACAGCATTACCTGCAGTCCTACGTAACATCCCAACTAACACAGTGATCACTACTGTATCATACAGTATTACCTGCAGTCCTATGTAACATCCCAACTAACAGTGATAACTACTGTATCATACAGCATTACCTGCAGTCCTATGTAACATCCCAACTAACAGTGATCACTACTGTATCACACAGTATTACCTGCAGTCTTATGTAACATCCCAACTAACAGTGATCACTACTGTATCATACAGTATTACCTGCAGTCTTATGTAACATCCTAACACACAGTGATCACTACTGTATCATACAGCATTACCTGCAGTCCTATGTAACATCCCAACTAACAGTGATAACTACTGTATCATACAGCATTACCTGCAGTCCTATGTAACATCCCAACTAACAGTGATCACTACTGTATCATACAGCATTACCTGCAGTCCTACGTAACATCCCAACTAACACAGTGATCACTACTGTATCATACAGTATTACCTGCAGTCTTATGTAACATCCTAACTAACAGTGATCACTACTGTATCATACAGTATTACCTGCAGTCCTATGTAACATTCCAACTAAAAGTGATCACTGCTGATCCCAACTAACCCACATTAAACACTACTTTATCATAGTGTTTCCTGCAGTCCTATACAACACCCCAATACAGTGTTCAATACTGTATCAGTGTTATCCACAGTCCTATGTAATGTCCCAACTAACACAGTGATCACTATTGTATCGTACAGTATTACATGCAGTCCTATGTAACCCAACAGATAACACACTGATAACATATTCTATGTTATCTGTACTCAGTTATGTACAGACCTGTATAACACATGGAGATTGTTTGATCACCACTAATGTAGAGGGTGTTATTTACTATCCTATGTACACGGCAAGAAATTGTTACCTGTAGTCCTATGTAAAATAAAAATAGCATTCTGGTATAGGGATAATCTGCACAAAATTATGAACTCAGGTCCATAACATCTTTAATTTAGCAGCACATTGTCCACATATTACCAACAGCCGCAGAAGAAGACTCAGCTGTAAATGCCCCCAGGTGCTTTATAGAGGAACATTCAACACATTCTTCATGTTGAACTGGACACATGAAGTAACAGCAGCTGCAGAGCGGAAAAAAACATTATAAAAACACAGCACAGAAGTGTGGGAATAACTGGAGTTCACAGCTCCACACCTCTGTGCCGTATAATGTATCCTCAGTGCGTATTTAAGTTTCACATTCTGGCTGGCAGGACCTGTGCACTCAGGTCATGTGACCATGATGACATCATCACAGGTCCTTCTGCACTTCTATGTTGCTCTCTGCTTATGATTGGCCAGCCTTATACCAGTGGCAGAAGTGCACACCCCCAGTGATAACCATCTAATAACACCCACTTGTAACTTAGTTAGCAAGGCCGAATAAAGACATTTGTCCATCCAGTTCAGCCTATATTCCATCAGAATAAATTCCCAGATCTGCGTCCTTCTAAAGAACCTAATAATTGTATGATACAATATTGTTACGCTCCAGGAAGACATCCAGGCCTCTCTTGAACCCCTCGACTGAGTTCGCCATCACCACCTCCTCAGGCAAGCAGTTCCAGATTCTCATTGTCCTAACAGTAAAGAATCCTCTTCTATGTTGGTGGGAAAACCTTCTCTCCTCCAGATGCAGAAAATGCCCCCTTGTGACCATCACCTTCTTTGGTATAAACAGATGTTCAGAGACATTTGTATTATTCCCTGATATACTTATACATGGTTATTAGATCGCCCCTCAGTCTTTTTTTCTATACTAAATAATTCTAATTTTGCTAATCTCCCTGGGTATTGTAGTTCCCCCATCCCCTTTATTAATTTTGTTGCCCTCCTTTGTACTCGCTTTAGTTCTATTATATCCTTCCTGAGCACTGGTGCCCAATACTGTACTCCATGTGCGGTCTAACCAGGGATTTGTACATACTGTACTCCATGTGCGGTCTAACCAGGGATTTGTACAGAGGCAGTATAATGCTCTCATCATGTGTATCCAGAAATGCACCCCATGATCCTGTTTGCCTTGGCAGCCGCTGCCTGGTACTGGCTGCTTCAGGTAACTTTATCATTAGCTAGGATCACCAAGTCCTTCTCCATGTCAGATTTACCCAGTGGTTTCCCTTTTAGTGTGTAATGGTGATATACACTTGGACATAACTAAAGATAACTAATTAGGTGCCAAATATTTGATTGCTGATATTTCTGCAACAGAGAGGCGAAATAGAAAAAACGTTAAAAAAAAAATAATTAATCCGCTGTGCAGCCACTGTTACATTGTGTGTACAGTTCAACATGAAAAATTTAGTGAAAGGTCCTCAAGCAAATGCGCATTGGAGAATAGGTGGCCGGGTGCTGGAGGCAAGCTGCCAGACTCTGGAGGATAGGTGGCTGGGCACTGGAAAGTGAGCAGGAGGGTGCTGGAGGATAGGTGGTTGGGTGCTGGAGGGCAAGCGGCTAGGCTGTGGAAGATAGCTGGTCAGGCGAGTGGCCCGGTGGTGTAGGGCAAGTGGCCGGACGCTGGAGGATAGGTGGCTGAGCACTGGAGAGTGAGCAGGAAGGTGCTGGAGGATAGGTGGTTGGGCAAGTGGCCTGATGGTGTAGGGTGAGAGGCCAGGCGCTGAAGGATAGATGGCTGGGCAGTGGAGAGTGAGCTGGAGGGTGCTGGAGGATAGGTGGTTGGGCGAATGGTGTAGGGTGAGAGGCCGGGTGCTGGAGGAGAGGTGGTCTGGTGCTGTTCGCAGAGTGGCCGGACGCTGGATGATGGGTAACTGGGCGCTGGAGGATAGGTGGCGGGTGCTGTAGGGCGAGTGGCCTGAGGATAGGTGTCTGGGAGCTGGAGCACAAGCTGCCAAGCTCCCCCCTCTTCCATCATCCAAGAGCAGATGATTCTGCAGATGACCCCGGTGGGGCAAATTGCCTGGGATAAGGCAGTCTTAAAAATAAGACTGTCACTGCCCAGGGTCTGACCACTGCACAGGTCAAACCAAATTCTCCAGTGTGTAGTGCCCTCTTTATACAGGGTGTAGGTTATACTCTCCGGGCAGAGCTGAGGGGGACATAGATGAGCAATAGAATAATCAATAAATTGTCAGAGGGGTCCAGGTGTCTTCACACATGTTACATGCATATATACATACATTGGTGTAGCAGGGCCAAAACTGACAAAGCCCTTGTGCAGGACACTATATGCTCAGGGATCCAGTGAGCTGCAGATCAGGGCAGCCATTGCCCCTTACAATGCTATGCTCCAGACTAGGACCGCCCTGTGTGTGATTTATGGAGAAAGTATCTCTTGCAGTTAATGACTTTGGACCGAGAGGGTGTAAATCTCACTACCTGCACTGACTTAATTCAGGAGCAAGAGGGACAATGTGTCTTTACCCTGTGTGCTCCAGAGCAGTCTGTATCTGGAGGAGGGGAACATATGAAGGTGCTCAGACTAGGGCCGGGCTTCTCAAACCTCTACTGGGGCCTCAACAGACAGACCAATATGGTATCTGGGCCCCATCACCTGGAGTAGAAGTTAATGGTGGAGTTCACAGTATCTCTAAGGCCAGTCTCACACGTCCAGATAATTCCGGTACCGGAATTATCGGTGTCCGTGTGCTCACGTTGAACATCAGTGTGGCACACGTGCGGCAGCCGTGTGCTGCCCGTGTGCCTACTGAGGACCACACGGACCGTGCAGGAGACAGCGCTACAGTTAAGCGCTGTCCCCTGCTTCTGGTGCTGAAGCCGCCACTCATTTGTTCTCTCCAGCAGCGTTCGCTGGAGAGAAGATATGAAAAATCTTTTTTTTAAAAAAAAAGATCCCTGTCCCCAACCCCCTCCCACCCCCTGTGCCCAACCCCCCCCCCCCCCCCCCGCTGTTAATAAAATACTTACCCGGCTCCCTCGCTGCTTCCTGTCCTCGCCGCAGCTTCTCCTGTATGAGCGGTCACGTGGTGCCGCCCATTACAGTGATGAATATGCGGCTCCACCTCCTATAGGGGTGGAGCCGCATATTCATAACTAATGGGCGGCACCACGTGACCGCTCATACAGGAGAAGCTGCGGCAAGGACAGGAAGCAGCGAGGGAGCCGGGTAAGTATTTTATTAACAGCGGGGGGGCGCACAGGGGGTGGGAGGGGGTTGGGGACAGGGATTATTATTGTTTAAACAAAAAAAACAAAACAATTTTTCATATCTTCTCTCCAGAGAACGCTGCTGGAGAGAACAAATGAATGGCGGCTTCAGCACCACGCTGGGGGGACAGCGCTTACTGTAGCGCTGTCTCTTGCATGGCACACGGACAACATCCGTGTGCGGTACGTGTTTTACACGGACCCATTGACTTTAATGGGTCCGTGTAATACGTGCGCTCCCACGAACACTGACATGTCTCCGTGTTTTCCAAACGGACACACAGTCCGTGAAAACATGCTGACATGTGCAGAGACACATTGATTTTAATATGTCTACGTGAGTCAGTGTCTCCGGTACGTGAGGAAACTGTCACCTCAGGTACCAGAGCCACTGACGTGTGAAACCGGCCTAAATGTTACTTTTTTTTCTCCTGACAACATTACAATAAGTACAAGTGAAAAAATTATGTGGTGAAACTGAATATTGCTGCAGCCATAGAAAGGATTGTGAAGAACATTGGCATTTCTAGGTGTCAACACAACACGTGTGCCTCGCCAACAACCAGGGGGTGCCTCGCTGAGACCATCCTCACAGCTGAAGAAGCGCTGTCACACTGACATCTACCATGTGTATAGATGAAACAAAGCTGAAATAGTCAGAGCGGTTTTCTTGCTGTAAGCGGTGTGCACCCATATAACAGCGGCATCGACATTACAGGAGGTGTCAACCTGCTATCCTATGTAACACCACAGATAATATCTCATGATGTTGTCCAGTATATTTGCACGGAGGACCCATTGCGGTGATCTGTCATCTATGTGACACGCGGCGACTCCCGCCGATCAGCTGTGTCCAGATGTAACAATGTACAGAGCAGAGCTTCAGGGATCTGTACATCCGACCGCTAAAGGCTTCTTTTACACTTCCGTTTTTACAATCTGCACAGGATCCGTCAAAATATTGAAATGACGGATTCTGTGCAGATTGTAAAAAACGGGTGCACTGGGCCCGTTTTTCTGACGGACCCGTCGAGGCTATGTGCACCTGTTGTGTTGCGTCTTTGCAGCGGGTTTCTGCTGCGAAAACGCATACATAACAAAACTCAGGTTAAAAATAATAATAAAAAATTGCAATATTCTCACCTTCTGGCGTCCCGCGCAGCGTTACCTATGCTCGCGATGCTCCAGGCAGCTAGCGTTCCCAGTAATGCTTTGCGTGCAGTGACCTCTGATGACGTCGGTCTCGCGAGACCACGACGTCATTGGGTCATTTTGTAATGCATTACTAGGAACGCTAGCTGCCGGGAGCATCGGTAACGCTGCGCAGGATGCTGGAAGGTAAGAATATTGCGATTTTTTTTTTTTTTATTTAGTAAAAAGAGAGAGCAAGTGAGAATTTCCCTGACTGGAAATTCTTCCACGCATGCTCAGTTTCAAAAGATGGAACCTGTCACTGGATTCCTGCTTTTGACGGTCAGCGACGGATCCTGTGTCCATAGGCTTCCATTATAGCCAACGACAGGCAGAGCAGGACCTGTCACTGAGCGATTTTCCAACGTGCAGAAAAAAACGTTCCTCTGAACGTTTTCTCCGCCAGACGGACAGCGATTTTCCGACGGATCCAGTGCACGACGGATAAAACGGTTGGCCATCCGTCACAATCCGTCGCTAATACAAGTCTATGGGCTTGTTTCCATTTGCGAGAAACACGTCCGTGTCTCGCATGTGGAAACAAAGCTCTGGTGCCGGCACTCCGGAGCGGAGCGTGCGGCTCCATGTGTTGCTATGCGGCCGCACGCTCTGCTCCCAAGTACCGGCGCCAGAGCTTCGTTTCCACATGCGAGACACGGACGTGTTTCTCGCAAATGGAAACAAGCCCTATGGGAAAAAACAGGATCCAGCTGAAAAATTTGCTGGATCCTGTTTTTTCAAAAATCGACGGATTTCAACGCGAGCTAAAAGATGGAAGTGTGAAAGAGGCTTAACCCCTTAATGACCGCCAATACGTCTTTTAACTGACCTGAGATATTAGAGAATAGCCTCCCCATACAGGTGACAATCCAGCAGCTGTCGGCTGTACACTATAGCTGACAACTTGCTGTATCAGCCAAGATCAGTGTTTGCACCTCCCAAATCTGGTTAACCCCTTAGATGCTGCTGTCAATAGTGACTACATCATTATAAATGGTTAACAGAGAGTGAGGGTTTCCTCTTTATCCAAACTGGTGCCCACAGATCATGATTTTGTGGTCCTGATGTTTGCGATGGCAATTCACGACCAATAGAGGCCTTAGAGTCTGATGGCTATAGTAACCTGCTCAGAAGTTTGCGTCATTTAGGTGGTAAAAATACACATTTTCATTTCTGTCATGTCACTTTGCATTAATTCCTGTAAAGCACCTGAAGGATTAATAAACTACCTGACAGCAGTTTTCAATATGTCTAGGGGTGCTGTTTTTAAAATGGTATCATGTTTGGGTGTTTCACCATATATGGAACCCCTAAAGTCACTTCAAACATGGATAGGTCCTTAAAAAAAATAAATTTTGTAAATTTCCTTGAAAAAAATGAAAAATTGCTGCTACATTTTTAAACCTCCTAAAATGCTAAGGAAATAAAATAACATTTTACAAATCATGCTGATGTAAAGCAGACACGATGGAAATGTTATTTATTAATGGTTTGATGTGGTATGACTATCTGGATTAAAGGGATAATCATTCAAATTTAGAAAATTGCAATTTTTTTAACATTTTTCTCAAATTTTTGATATTTTTTATAAATAAACACAAAACATATTGACCTAAATTTACCATTATCATAAAGTACAATGTGTCACGAAAAAACAGTTTCAAAATCACTGGGATTTGGTGAAGCGTTGCAGAGTTATTACCACATAAAGTGACACTGGTCAGATTTCAAAAATTTGGCTCTGTCACTAAGGGGTTAATATCCGTTGATTGGTGTAATGCCAAGAGTCAGATCCTAAATGCTCTTATATAATGACCCACCCTGAATATAAGTCATTAATATAAAAGTCACCACTGGGTGTATTTATATTACCGGTACTTTGTTTCTTACCATATATCGATTTTTTTACTTAAATGCTCCAAATTGGATTATGCAATCCTATGGTAAAAAGCTTTTCTCCTCTACATCAGTGTTTTCCAAATGTATCTCTATACATAGCTAGTAATCAGTCAGTGAGCTTGTCTCTGGTTAGTAAAGCTCATCTCTCTTCTCCTAAACCATCTTCTATATCCTCTATATATGACTGTACATACAGTGGGGCAAAAAAGTATTTAGTCAGTCAGCAATAGTGCAAGTTCCACCACTTAAAAAGATGAGAGGCGTCTGTAATTTACATCATAGGTAGACCTCAACTATGGGAGACAAACTGAGAAAAAAAATCCAGAAAATCACAGTCTGTTTTTTTAACATTTTATTTGCACATTATGGTGGAAAATAAGTATTTGGTCAGAAACAAAATTTCATCTCAATACTTTGTAATATATCCTTTATTGGCAATGACAGAGGTCAAACGTTTTCTGTAAGTCTTCACAAGGTTGCCACACACTGTTGTTGGTATGTTGGCCCATTCCTCCATGCAGATCTCCTCTAGAGCAGTGATGTTTTTGGCTTTTCGCTTGGCAACACGGACTTTCAACTCCCTCCAAAGGTTTTCTATAGGGTTGAGATCTGGAGACTGGCTAGGCCACTCCAGGACCTTGAAATGCTTCTTATGAAGCCACTCCTTCGTTGCCCTGGCGGTGTGCTTTGGATCATTGTCATGTTGAAAGACCCAGCCACGTTTCATCTTCAATGCCCTTGCTGATGGAAGGAGGTTTGCACTCAAAATCTCACGATACATGGCCCCATTCATTCTTTCCTGTACCCGGATCAGTCGTCCTGGCCCCTTAGCAGAGAAACAGCCCCAAAGCATGATGTTTCCACCACCATGCTTTACAGTAGGTATGGTGTTTGATGGATGCAACTCAGTATTCTTTTTCCTCCAAACACGACAAGTTGTGTTTCTACCAAACAGTTCCAGTTTGGTTTCATCAGACCATAGGACATTCTCCCAAAACTCCTCTGGATCATCCAAATGCTCTCTAGCAAACTTCAGACGGGCCCGGACATGTACTGGCTTAAGCAGTGGGACACGTCTGGCACTGCAGGATCTGAGTCCATGGTGGCGTAGTGTGTTACTTATGGTAGGCCTTGTTACATTGGTCCCAGCTCTCTGCAGTTCATTCACTAGGTCCCCCCGCGTGGTTCTGGGATTTTTGCTCACCATTCTTGTGATCATTCTGACCCCACGGGATGGGATTTTGCGTGGAGCACCTGATCGAGGGAGATTATCAGTGGCCTTGTATGTCTTCCATTTTCTAATTATTGCTCCCACTGTTGATTTCTTCACTCCAAGCTGGTTGGCTATTGCAGATTCAGTCTTCCCAGCCTGGTGCAGGGCTACAATTTTGTTTCTGGTGTCCTTTGACAGCTCTTTGGTCTTCACCATAGTGGAGTTTGGAGTCAGACTGTTTGAGGGTGTGCACAGGTGTCTTTTTATACTGATAACAAGTTTAAACAGGTGCCATTACTACAGGTAATGAGTGGAGGAAAGAGGAGACTCTTAAAGAAGAAGTTACAGGTCTGTGAGAGCCAGAAATCTTGATTGTTTGTTTCTGACCAAATACTTATTTTCCACCATAATATGCAAATAAAATGTTAAAAAAACAGACAATGTGATTTTCTGGATTTTTTTTTCTCAGTTTGTCTCCCATAGTTGAGGTCTACCTATGATATAAATTACAGACGCCTCTCATCTTTTTAAGTGGTGGAACTTGCACTATTGCTGACTGACTAAATACTTTTTTGCCCAACTGTACATAGACTGCAGAATGATGTAACAGTGATCTGTTAGTGAGCTGGTCTCTAGTCTATAATGCTCATTTATCTTCTAAACCATTTTCTCCATCCTCTATGTATCACTGTACATATCAGTGAGTGTTTCTCTTCTCCTGAACAATCTCATACTTTCTTGTGAAAGTCTGTGATTAACAGACTACATAATGAGTTACCAGTGATATGTTTGTCAGTTTTTATTTATGGCCTGTAATGCTTATTTCCCTTCAACTGAACAATTTTCTACATCCTCTATGTATCACTGGACATAGATCACTGGAAAATTATTCTGTGGTCTGCAATGTACAGTGATACATAGAGGATGTAGAAGATCATTCAGTTGACGAGAAATAAGCATTAGAGGCCATAGAAGAAAACTGGCAAACATCACTGGTAACTCATTATGTGGTCTGGTAATCACAGTGATGCATAAAGAATGTAGGAGATTGTTCAGAAGGGAAACACTCACTGACAGATCACTGGTAAATCAGTCTGCTATGTACAGTTATACACAGAGGATGTGGAAAATGGTTCAGGAGAAGATAAATAAGCATTACAGACCAGAGACTATTTCACTGACAAATCACTGGTAAATCATTCTGCAGTCTATGTACAATGATATATAGAAGATGTGGAAGATGGTTCAAGAGAAGAGAGATGAGCATTAGTAACTAGAAAAAGCTCACTGATGGATCACTGGTAAATCATTCTGTGGTCTGCTATCAGTTAGCTCGGCTCTGGTTGGTAACGTCCATTTATCTTCTCCTGAATCATCTTCCCCATCCTCTAAATATCACTATGTAAATAGACTGCAGAATAATTTCCCATTGATCTGCCAGTGAGAATCTGTGGTCTGTAATGCTTACTTCTCTTAACATGAATGCTTCTGGGTAGATTTCAGGATAATGATATTCTCTCTACTTATACCACAGATATACAGAAAAGTGTAATATATCATGAACACAGGAAAGTGCAAGATCCAAAGATCTGATGATCATCACCATCTACAGATTAGTGCCTTGCAGCTCTTTAGTGATTTTACTACTCCCAGCAGGATCACGTTACAGAGAGCACACACATTTCCCCTGTCGCAGCGTCTTCACAGCCCTCCGTGCATGTGTGGTGAATTCGCGTTCACGATCGTGCCTGACGCCAGCGGCCGGTGCAGGACCTGCGGACCACAGTGCGCACGCGCCACAAACACTGACATGGTTGGCCGGTTTATAACATGTGACCGGCTTTAATAGTAACCACCAATCTAATATATAAAGGTGTGTGTGTGTGTGTGTGTGTGTCTGTGTGTGTGTGTGTATGTCCGGGATTGGCATCTGCACCGTCGCAGCTACAGCCACAAAATTTTGCGCAGTCACACGTCTGGACCCCGAGACCGTCATAGGCTATGTTGTGAGGCGAAATTTTAACCCCGCGCGTTCCAATTCACCAAACAATTTTGCCCCTATCTACATAATGGGGAAAAAGTGAAAGGAAAAGTGTTGGAGGCAAATTGACAGCTGCCAGATGTGAACAAGGGGGACTTAAAGAGTGAGAGCGATGGCGCCAAAGAGTATATACCGTACAGTTGCTAAGGTGGGGCCCCGACATGGGATACTCACCACACACGGGGATATGAACAAACACACACAAAATGCACGCCACACTACCACGTGCTTGAACACATATCCCACCCTCAGCACACATTTCACCACACATACACCAACCTCGCCACATAAAAGTCGAAACACAAAAGTCGCCGCTCAAAACTCGCCACGCGCAAAACACGCCACGTGCAAAACTAGGCTCACGCAAAACTCGCCACACGTGCAAAATTCACCTCATGGAAAATTCGCCACACGCAGAAAAATTGCCACATGCACAAAAAGCCGGATTACTAATGAGTTCACGACAGCACCCCACATGAGAGAGGGATCCGCCCATAGGAACAGGAAACCTACAGAATAAAAGGAGGCGGTCCCCTCTCCTCCTCAGTTTAGTTTACAGAGTATAAAAAGGGAACCGCAAAAGCTTTAATATTCATTCTTAGCAACATAAATTTCTTAACTCTATACAACCATTACTTGTGAACTTAAAAGAAAGAACTGTGCATAATTTAGGGAGGGTAATACATGGGTGCTGTTGTGGACTCATTAAAAGAGCATTACCGGTAAGTAATCCGGCTTTTTACCCTTCGCCACGACAGCACCCCACCTGAGAGATTTTCAGAGAGTCATTATTTGGGTGGGATTACTGTACTAAGAACAGCTCTACCAAAGGTCAGATCAGAAGACGTAGAAAGGTCAAATCTGACTCTGTAATGGTTGTAGAAGGTAGAAGGTGTGGACCAGGTTGCGGCCTTACATATTAAGTGGATCGGTACATCTGCTTGTTCCGCCCAGGAGGAAGCCATGGCTCGTGTTGAATGTGCCTTTATCCTCACTGGAGGGGTTTCGCCCTTTGATGTGTAGGCCAGACAGATAGCTTCTCTGATCCACCGAGATATGGTAGCTCTTGTGTCCCCATGTCCTTTCTTGTGGCCCTGAAAGGAGATAAGCAGAGCCCTACTCTGCCTCCATGTCTGAGACCTCTCTATATACGTCAGGATGGCTCTTCTGACATTTAAGGTGTGAAACTTATGTTGTTCTGCAGTTACAGGTGAATCAAAAAAGGAAGGTAGAAAAATTTCCTGAGATCTGTAATAGGTGGATGCTACCTTAAGGAGGTATGAGGGGTCAGGCTTTAAGACTATTCTATCTTGAAATACCAGTAAGAAAGGCGGGTCTACTGATAGGGCCTGGATGTCGCTAACCCTTCTAGCTGAGGTTAGGGCTACCAATAGGGCTACTTTATATGTTAGAATATTTAGAGGTATGGAATCTAGCGGCTCAAATGGGGAGCCAGTTAAGGCCTCTAAAACTAAATTTAAATCTCACGGAGGTAGACGGGGAATATGGACCGGATTACTACGTTCACAAGACTTAATAAACCTGGAGACCCACTTGTTAGCTGCTATATTGTCTCCATATAGGGCTCCTAACGCTGAGACCTGAACTCTCAAGGTGTTTACCGATAAACCTAATTCTCTACCTTTTTGTAGGAACTCTAGAATAGGTATTACCGGGACTTGCTTAGTGAACGGTATTGTATAAAAATTTAAGAATTTTTTCCATACCCTACTATATAATAGGGTGGTAGATCTTTTCCTACTTAATAAGAGGGTGTTTACCAGTTCTTCTGAAAACCCCCTTGAACTTAATAACTGCCGCTCAAATTCCACGCCGTCAAGTGAAACCCTTTCACTTGCGGGTGGAAAAATGGGCCCTGGGACAGCAGTTTCTTGTCTAATGGGAGGATCCATGGATCGCATAGACACATGCTCTGGAGACAAGAGAACCATGGTCTCTTTGGCCAAAAGGGCGCAATCAGGATTATTCTTGCTTGTTCCCTCCTGATCTTCCTGATCACTAGTGGTATCAGAGACATCGGAGGAAAGGCGTATGCCAGTTTGAACTTCCAAGGGTGGTGAAGGGAGTCCAACATGTCTGGGTGATCCATGAGGTTCAGGGAGGCAAATCTTTTTACCTGTCTGTTGCCTCTTGTGGCGAACAGATCTATTTGAGGCATGCCCCATGCTTTTGTTATTATCCTGAATATGTCTCTGTTTAAAGTCCATTCTCCTTGGCGTAGTCTGTTTCGACTGAGGTAGTCTGCTTTGGTGTTTTCTGCCCCTCTGATGTGTAGGGCTGTTAAGGATGCAAGATGAGACTCTGCCAACTGGAAGATGTCTGCTGCTATGGTCATCAGGGTTCCTGATCGCGTACCTCCTTGACGGTTTATATATGCCACTGCGGTGGAATTGTCCGACAGAACTCTCACATATGCTCCCTGAAACTGTGGAAGAAAATGACTTAAAGGGACACTGTCACCTGAATTTGGAGGGAACAATCTTCAGCCATGGAGGCGGGGTTTTCGGGTGTTTGATACACCCTTTCCTTACCCGCTGGCTGCATGCTGGCTGCAATATTGGAGTGAAGTTCATTCTCTGTCCTCCATAGTACACGCCTGCACAGTGCAATCTTGCCTTGTGCAGGCGTGTACTACGGAGGACAGAGAATGAACTTCAATCCAATATTGCAGCCAGCATGCAGCCAGCGGGTAAGGAAAGGGTGTATCAAACACCCGAAAACCCCGCCTTCATGGCTGAAGATTGTTCCCTCCAAATTCAGGTGACAGTGTCCCTTTAAGGCATATTCTACCGCTTTTAACTCTTTCCAATTGGAAGAACATGTTAACTCTGCCTGATTCCAGGTGTCTTGGACCAGATTATCTTCCATATGTGCACCCCACCCCATAGGGCTGGTGTCAGTGGTAGTCCTCTTAGAAGGATCTATCATCCATGGTACACCCTTTAAAAGGTGATCCATATCTAGCCACCAGGATAGGGATTTTATGACATCTCTGGAAAGAGTTAATTTACTCTCCAGATGCCGTCCTCTTCCCCTGCACTGACAATACTTCATACTGTAATTGGCGGGTATGAAATTGAGCCCACGGTACAGCTGGTATACATGAGGATAACGATCCTAGTAAGGACATAGCCTTCCTCAGGGTCATGTAGGGTTTTTTCATTGCCTCTGACACCTTTGATTGTATAGTTACTTTTTTTGAATGCGGGAGGAAGCTTTTCTGACTTACTGAATCTAGCTGGATTCCTAGAAATATTTGAATGGTGTCTGGATTCAGCCTGGACTTTTCGAAGTTCACGATCCAACCCAACTCCTGTAGGGATGAGATCGCATTAGATGACCGCATTTTACATTGAGTTATGGAATCTCCTATTACTAGAAAATCATCCAGGTAGGGTATTATCAAAGTGTCCTGCTGGCGTAGATGAGCCATCACTTCTAGAATCACCTTTGTAAAGATGCGGGGAGCCATAGAAAGCCCAAAGGGCATTGCTACATATTGAAAGTGACGAACCTGTCCTGCCAGGATGACTGCTACCCTTAGGTACTGCTGGTGTTCGGCATGTATGGGGAGATGATAGTAGGCATCTTTTAGGTCTATCCCGGCCATGACACACCTAGGGAACAAAAGTTTGATGGCAGAACTAATAGATTCCATTTTAAAGGTATGGTTACACAAAAAGGAATTTAATTTCTTAAATTTATGATGGTTCTAAATGACCCATCTGGTTTATTGATCAAAAACAAAGGGGAATAGAACCCCTTTCCTTTTTGATCCTGGGGAACCTCTATCAAGACTTTTTTGGATAGAAGAGATAGGATTTCTGACTCTAGAGCTTCTTGTTGTTCCCGTCCTTCTGGCAATGTTACTATAAAAGAATCCCAAGGGATTCTATTAAACTCTAATTTTAATCCATATCTAATAATGTCCAGAATCCAATGGCTAGATGTTATTTGTTCCCATTTAGAAAAGAAAAATTTTAATCTACCGCCTACTTCATAGTTAGCGGTACTTGCCATGCTTTGTATTATAGGATCCGCTAAACAGAGGACCTTTTTGTTTAGGATCCTTTGTCTCCCAGCGATCCCTTTGCTCAAACGGTTTGTTTCTGGTAAAGGGTCGTCTTCTGAAGGCTCTCCTGTAAGACGGAAGATA
Source organism: Ranitomeya imitator (assembly GCF_032444005.1). Lineage (NCBI taxonomy): Eukaryota > Metazoa > Chordata > Amphibia > Anura > Dendrobatidae > Ranitomeya > Ranitomeya imitator. The sequence continues at coordinate 152,353,971 of NC_091283.1, read as the reverse complement.
TTGGTTAGGGAAGCCTTTCTTTCGCTCTCCCGCTTTATTTAAAAGCTCATCCAGTGTTTTTCCAAAAAGGAACTCACCCTGGCAGGGGATCGCACAAAGTTTTGCTTTTGCCTGTGCGTCCCCTTTCCAGTTTTTTAACCAGAGTGCTCGCCGGGCTGTGTTCACTAGACCGGCTGATCTGGCTGCTAAGCGTAGCGAATCCACAGAGGCATCTGCCAGGAATGCTATCGCTTTTTTAATTAGAGGGATTTTCGGTAGGATTGACTCTCTCGAAGTTCTACCTCTAATTTGTTCCTCCAGCTGTTCCATCCACACTAGCAGCGACCTTGCAGTGCAGGTACTAGATATAGCTGGCCTGAATGCTCCCGTGTTAGCCTCCCACGATCTTTTTAGTAAGGCTTCTGCTTTACGGTCTAACGGGTCTGTCAGGACCCCTGAATCCTCCACTGGCAAGACCGATTGCTTAGATGTGGAAGCTACTGCGGCATCCACCTTCGCCCAAGAATTCAGCTCCTCGTCGCTGAAGGGATAGCGTCTTTTAGAGGATGATGGTAGGAAACCTCTTGTATTTTGCTTATCCCATTCTTTTTTGATAATCTCTTTAATAGTGGGTATAACGGGGAAGGATCTACGTTTTTTCTGTCCTAACCCCGCAAACATGATGTTTTGAGCTGTTTTCTTCCCTTTCTCGTCTGGGCACCCCATTGTGCTCCTGACAGATCTTACTAGGTTGTCTACACTGCTGTTGGGTAGACAAAGCCACCCTTCATCTTCAGATGAACTTGGCTGGGATCCAGACTCGTCCGAGGATTTTTGTATCTCCTCTGACTCTGAACTTGCTGGGGATCGGGACCTGCTTGGTTGGCGGGTACTGGTGCTACTTGTATGTGCTAACCCCTGCATTTCTTCCCGGATTATGGCTCTGACATCAGATGGAGTCATTATATTCTCCTGCCTCAAGGTTTGCATGATGCACTCTGAGCACAACCTCTTAGTATAAGAATCCGGGAGGGGCTGCGAACAAAAGGCACATTCCTTGTGCTTGGACTTATGTGTCCTTTTTTTAATCTAGAGGAAGGATATAGGAGGAACATATATCAGAATATGGGAAGAGTTTTTTTTTTTTTAAACTCACCCAGTGAAGCTGACAGGTACAGGTTCTGGAGGCGGATCTTTTTTCAGGTGATCTTTTTGTTTGGTGGTAGATCTCCTCTCTGGAGGCTGACCACCACTCTTAGTGCTGCTCCTAGCGCTCCTCTCCTTGCTGGGAGAACACTGCTCTGCTGCGGGCAGTTGCGCTTCGTCGGCCGGTGAAGCCATCTCGTACACACCGGCCCGACGCCATTGCCGCTTTTTTAAACATGGCGCCGAATCTCCTGCCTCCCCGGACCAACCCGGAAGTGCTCCGGCGACTTCCGGGTTAGACACGACGCTCTCACTCACCATGCAGCGGCCAGAGGTATTAAGCAGGCCGCTGCAGTGCGCGTCCTCATGGAGCCGGGCGGACCCACGGTGACCGGACCCGGACCACGGATGTTTGGCCAGACGAGGGGGGGAGGCTGCAAGCCGGGGCTCCCCCGCCGCTGCTTCTGGAACCGCAGCCCCTGCCGTTCTCACAGACACTGACGCAGGCGGGTGCATGGCCCAGGGATCCTCTTCATCTGTAGGTAAGCAGGGATTCCTATAGGAACAGGAAACCTAAACTGAGGAGGAGAGGGGACCGCCTCCTTTTATTCTGTAGGCTTCCTGTTCCTATGGGCGGATCCCTCTCTCATGTGCGGTGCTGTCGTGGCGAAGGGTAAAAGTTGCAACACATGCAAAAGTTGCCTCACACAAAACTTGCACATACTCAAAACGCACCACACATAAATCTCACCACGCGCAAAACTTGCTGCACACAACTGGCTACACTAACCTGTCACATGCAACTCGACACAAAAAGTTGCTACACGCATATTGCCACACAAAACTCATCTCACAAAAGTCGCTACATGCATGTCGCCACACGCAACTCAACACACACAACTTGACACATGAAACTCGCCCTAAAACACACACAAGTCTGATATTATCCTTCAAAAATAAAAATCTGATTAATAAGCAAACTACAAGAGCAACAACTGTACCATATAGGAAATACAGCAGCTGTCAGTCACATGACCTGTCTATTATGTGTATGTGTGAGCTAATATATACTGCCAGGGGGGAGGGCTTCCTGTTGGCTGGGGATTTATCAGGCTGCCAATTTAGCTTACAAATACTGAGGTAAAAATACTGAGCAAACAAAGTGTGAACAAGGTCTAATACAGGAGGAGATGACACACAGGTATATACTATACACAGGGGAGATGACACACACACATATATACTATATACAGGGGAGATGACACAGGTATATACTATATACAGGAGGAGATGACATACAGGTATATACAGGAGCAGATGACACACAGGTATATACTATATACAGGGAAGATGACACACAGGTATATACTATATACAGGAGGAGAGGACACACAGTTATATACTATATACAGGAGCAGATGACACAGGTATATACTATATACAGGAGGAGATGACTTACAGGTATATATATATATATATATATATATATACAGTAGGAGATGACATACAGGTATACACTATATAAAAGAGGAGATGACACATAGGTATATAGAGGAGGAGATGACACAGCAGGTATATACTATATACAGGAGAGATGACATACAGGTATATACTATATACAGGAGATAACATACAGGTATATACTATATATAGGAGATGACATACATGTATATACAGAAGAGATGACATACAGGTATATACACTACAGTTAGGTCCATATATATTTGGACAGAGACAACATTTTTCTAATTTTGGTTATGGACATTACCACAATGAATTTTAAACAAAACAATTCAGATGCAGTTGAAGTTCAGAATTTCAGCTTTCATTTGAGGGTATCAACATTAAAATTGGATGAAGGGTTTAGGAGTTTCAGCTCCTTAACATGTGCCACCCTGTTTTTAAAGGGACCAAAAGTAATTGGACAATTGACTTCAAGGCTATTTCATGGACAGGTGTGGGCAATCCCTTCGTTATGTCATTCTCAATTAAGCAGATAAAAGGCCTGGAGATGATTTGAGGTGTGGTGCTTGCGTTTGGAAGGTTTTGCTGTGAAGTAAACATGCGGTCAAAGGAGCTCTCCATGCAGGTGAAACAAGCCATCCTTAAGCTGCGAAAACAGAAAAAACCCATCCGAGAAACTGCTACAATATTAGGAGTGGCAAAATCTACGGTTTGGTACATCCTGAGAAAGAAAGAAAGCACTGGTGAACTCATCAATGCAAAAAGACTTGGGCTCCCACGGAAGACAACAGTGGTGGATGATCGCAGAATAATCTCCATGGTGAAGAGAAACTCCTTCACAACAGCCAACCAAGTGAACAACACTCTCCAGGAGGTAGGCGTATCAATATCCAAATCTACCATGAAGAGAAGACTGCATAAAAGTAAATACAGAGGGTTCAGTGCACGGTGCAAGACACTCATAAGCATCAAGAAGAAAAAGGCTAGACTGGACTTTGCTAAAAAACATCTAAAAAAGCCAGCACAGTTCTGGAAGAACATTCTTTGGACAGATTTAACCAAGATCAACCTCTACCAGAATGATGGAAAGAGAAAAGTATGGTGAAGGCGTGGTACAGCTCATGATCCAAAGCATACCACATCATCTGTAAAACACGGCGGAGGTAGTGTGATGGCTTGGGCATGCATGGCTGCCAGTGGCACTGGGTCACTAGTGTTTATTGATGATGTGACACAGGACAGAAGCAGCCGAATGAATTCTGAAGTGTTCAGAGCCATACTGTGTGCTCAGATCCAGCCATATGTAGCAAAACTGATTGGTCGTTGTTTCATACTACAGAAGGACAATGACCCAAAACATAAAGCCAAAGCAACCCAGGAGTTTATTAAAGCAAAGAAGTGGAATATTCTTGAATGGCCAAGTCAGTCACCTGATCTCAGCCCAATTGAGTATGCATTTCACTTGTTAAAGACTAAACTTGAAAGGCCCACAAACAAACAGCAACTGAAAACCACCACAGTGAGGGCCTGGCAGAGCATCAAAAAGGAGGAAACACAGCGTCTAGTGATGTCCATGAGTTCAAGACTTCAGGCAGTCATTGCCAACAAAGGGTTTTCAACCAAGTACTAAAAATGAACATTTTATTTAAAATTATTGAATCTGTCCAATTACTTTTGGCCCCGTTAAAAACAGGGTGGCACATGTTAAGGAGCTGAAACTCCTAAACCCTTCACCCAATTTTATTGTAGATACCCTCAAATGAAAGCTTAAAGTTTGAACTTCAACTGCATCTGAATAGTTTTGTTTAAAATTCAATGTGGTAATGTCTATAACCAAAATTAGAAAAATGTTGTCTCTGTCCAAATATATATGGACCTAACTGTATATACAGGAGGAGATGACATACAGCAGGTATATACTATTTACAGGGGAGATGACATACAGGTATATACTATATACAGGAGATGACATACAGGTGTATACTATATATAAGGGAGATGACAAACATGTATATACTGAGGGGAAAATGAGGTGTGAGGTGAAAATGAAAAGGTGTGAGTGCAAAATGAGAGGAGTGAAGGAAAATAGTGGAGTGATCGGAAAATGACAGATGTGAGGTGGGAATGAGAGGAGTGAGGGGGAAAATGAGGTGTAAGGGAGAAAATGAGAGATGTGAGGGGGAAAATGAGAGGCGTGATGGGAAAATAAGAGAAGTGAGGTGCTATAACTAACCACAGATATTTACTATGCCCAGGCAACGCCGGGCTCTTCAGCTAGTGAGATATAAAGGTCCTTGTCTGGCTTAACAGTTATCCCCTTGAGAAAGCTACAAACTAAGAAGCGAAACGTACGTTGGGGCTCTGCTGGATTAATTTTGGTGCCATTTACCCCATCTATTACTTGCTGGTAAGCGTTGCTCTAGTAATACCGTATTTATTCAAAGACCACCTGGTCATGATATGCTTACACTTTGATTAGAGTACGCTTCCCATTTTTACTTGTCCATTATTATGGGGCATGCGGCACCTGTGATCGTACACATCATCCTGTCTTTATCTTACTTTGTTGTATTTAATGTCATTTTGATATGTTGACAATAAAATATTCTATTTTAACCTAATTACTCTGCTTTTCCTCCGATTTTTCACTAAGTTACCATACATATATACCGTATTTTTCGCTTTATAAAGACGCTCCGGATTATAAGACGCACCCCAATTATTGAAGAGAAAAATAGGATTTTTTTTATATATATATATATATATAAAATGGTGGTGCTTCTTATAATCCATGCGTCTTATTGCTTACCGAGAAGGTGGCTGTGATAATAAATAAATTAAAAAATAAAAATAAAAATCACATACTCGCCTCTCCGTCGCTCAGGCCCCCGGCACTTTCAATATTCACCTAACTTTGTTCCGGCGCCGCTCCATCTTCAGCGTCTTCTGCACTAACGTTCAGGCAGAGGGCGTGCATTAACCAAGGCATCGCGCCCTTTGACCTGAGCGTCACTGCAGAAGACGCTGAAGATGGAGCGGCGCCCGGAACGAGGAGAGGTGACTATCGCACAGCGCAGCGCTCCCCTCCCCGTTATACTCACCTGCTCCTGGCGCGGTGCAGTCCCTGCTTCCCGGGCGCCACATCATCTTCCTGTACTGAGCGGTCACCGTTACTGCTCATTACAGTAATGAATATGCGCCTCCACCCCTATGGGAGGTGGAGCCACATATTCATTACTGTAATGAGCAGTACCATGTGACCGCTCAGTACAGGAAGAAGCTGGGGCGTCGGGAAGCCAGGGACCGCGCCAGGAGCAGGTGAGTATAATTAGACAGCCCCCGCTCCTCCTCCCCTGCCGACCCCTGGGTATGACTCGAGTATAAGCCGAGAGGGGGACTTTCAGCCCCCCCCCAAAAAAAAATGGGCTGAAAATCTCGGCTTATACCTGCGTATATACGGTATTACATATAACTAACTTATGGACATTTATGGTTTGATTTATTTGCCTGTGTGGATTGGATGCGTTGTTACCAACAACTGCTGGGAATTTCATGTCAATAGCACCTTTAGAAATCAATTTACTTAGAAAATTGGTGACCGTTCAATACTTATTCAGTATATCAAAAAAGTGAAAACGCCCTTCAAAATTTTGTAAATATTTTATTATATATTTTCATGGGACAAAACTGAAGATATGACACTTTGATACAATGTAAAGTAGTCAGTGTACAGCTTGTATAATATTGTAAATTTGGTGTGCCCTCTAAATAACTCAACACACAGCCATTAATGTCTAAACCACTGGCAACAAAAGAGCGTACACCTCTAAGGGTAAGTTCACACAGGGCGTTTTTACTGCAGCAAAATCTGATCTTCTTGGCAGGAAAGAAGCTGCGTCAAAAACGCAGGTTTAGGTGCGTTTTTTTTTCTCTTTGTGCATGCCAATAAAGTTGAATGTCCTCAGAGAGAAAAAAACAACTTCCTGTATATAGAATGAATAGATCGATAATAGAAGAATAGATCGGTAGATTACTTGCGGTAACCTCTTCACTGGCATTTTCCCATGGTGCAGAGGTTATCTCAGATCAGGCTGTGAGGGAGCGCAAGCTCAGTGAAGTCACCACTAGTTACTGAGCCTGCGCTTGCTGCGTATCATTCATTCCCCAGTAGTTTACAGCCGGTAGCAGTCGCATTAGCAGCCCTCCTGGTTGTAAACTTTATCTCCCCGAGATATGGATTACTGCGTGGGACACTTTATACATTATATTGGACTGCGTCGGAACAGGGAGTATTTGTGTTGGTTTATTATTTTTATTACAGGAGATCAATGGCTTCGCTATGATTACCTGAATAATAAAATGGTAAAACTGTGTGGTGTTTTATTTCATTAAAGGACTTTATTCTTGCCTTTTCTTTATTTACAATTAACAACTATAGGATTAGTAATGGATAGGTGTCTTGTAGACACTTCTCCATTACTAAGCCGTGGGCTTAATGTCACTGGTGACATTAAGCCCACAAATATTACCCCGCTTGCCACCGCTACAGGGCAAGTGGGAAGAGCAGGGCAAAGCGCCAGAATTGGCGCATCTAATGGATGCGCCTTTTCTGGGCAGCTGCGGGCTGCTATTTTTAGGCTGAGGGGGCCTATATCAATGGCCCCTTACCAGCCTGAGGATACCAGCCCCGAGCTGTGAGCTTTAGCAAGGTTTGTTGTCAAAAATGGGGGGGACTCCACATTGTTTTTTAAAATTATTTAAATTAAAAAAAAGCTCGAGGACCCCTCTATTCTTGATAACTAACCTTGCTGACAGCTGGGAGTTGCAGCTCCTAGCTGTGTGTTTTGTCTAGCTGGTTATCAAAAATAGGTAGAAACCCACAACGTGTTTTTTTTTTAAATTATTTATAGCGCAGGAGCGGCAGATGAAAACTCCCATCCACCGCTCCTGCTGTCACTGTTATAAGCGTTAGCAGGTGTCAGATGATGGAATCAGTAGTCCCATCAGCTGACACCAGATTTCCCCACCGATCAGAAGCGGTGTTTGCCGCGCTGTCAAACACTGTATTGTCGGATCCCCCCATTCAAGTGAATGGGGTTCTGGTCCGCTCTGCTGGGTCACAGGCTGTATGGACGCATCATGCAGCCTGCCATCTAGAGGTAACAGAGCCGAATGTGAGGTTGCATCTGGCTGTCCTTGACTTTTCTGCAGCAAATACGCTGCAAGAAAAGTCAACTCGCGTATTTGCATCGTTTTTTCACCATTTAATCAATGGGTGAAAAATGCTGAAAGTAGTAACATGCTCTATGTCCAAAAAAACACAGCAAAGCACAAAATCCTGATGACCCCCAAAAAATCAATGTGTGTGCATGAGATTTCTGAAATCTCATAGGTCTTTACTGGTACTGTAAAACGCAGCTGAAAATTAGCATAATGCAAAAAAACGCAATAAAAACGCCCTGTGTGAACTTACCCTAAGTGAAAATGGCATGGGCATGGAGTTCACTAGAGCTTCACAGGTTGCCAATGAAATTCTCTTTCACTCCTTCATGGTGACATCACAGAGCTGGTGGATGTTAGCCACCTTGTGCTCCTTCACCTTGCAGATGAGGATGCCCAACAGATGCTCAATAGGGTTTAGGTCTGGAGACAAGCTTGGTCAGTCCAGCACCTTTACCCTCAGTTTGTTTAGCAAGGCAGTGGCCATTTTGGAGGTGTGTTTGGGGGTCATTATGTTGGCATACAGCCTTGCATCAAATCTTCCAAAGGGAGAAGATCATGCTCTGCTTCAGTACGTTACAGTACATGTTGGCATTCATGTTTCCCTTATTGAACTGTAGCTCCTCATATCTGGCAGCTGTCATGCAACTCAAACCATGACACTCTCACCACCATGCTTGACTGTGGGCAAGACACATTGTCTATGTATTCCTCACCTGGTTGCCCCCACATACGCTTGACACAATCTGAAATCTGAACCAAGTAAGTTTATCTTGGTCTCATCAGACCACAGGACATGGTTCCAGTAATCCATGTCCTTAGTCTGATTGTCTTCAGCAAAGTGTTTTCTAGTGCATCACCTTTACAAGACGATTCCTTCTGGGATGACAGCCTTGCAGACCAAAATGATGCAGTATGCGGCATTTAGTCTCAGCACTGACAGGCTGACCACCAACTCTTAACCTCTGCATCAATGCTGGCAGCACTCATATGTCTACTTTGAAAAGGCAATCTCTCAATATGACGCTGAGCACTTGCACTCAACTTCTTTGGTTGACCATAATGAGGCCAGTTCGGAGTGGAACCTGTCTTGTGAAACCACTGTATCGTTTTGGCCACCATGCTGCAGCTCAGTTTCAGGGTGTTGGCAATCTTCTTATAACCTAGGTCATCTTTATGTAGAGCAGCAATACTTTTTTTTTTTTTTCAGATCCTCAGAGAGTCCTTTGCCATGAGGTTGCCATGTTGAACTTCCAGTGACCAGTATGAGAGAGTGTGATAGCGATAACACCAAATGTAACACACCTGTTCCCCATTCACACCTGAAACCTTGTAACACTAATGGTTCACATGACACCAGGGTGATAAAAATGGATATTTGGGCACAATTTGGCCATTTACAGTTAGGGGTGTACTCAATTTTGTTGCCAGTGGTTTAGACATGAATGGCTGTTTGTATTGAGTTATTTCATAGAATCATAGATAGAAAAATAGGAGACAAAAAAAGCGCAAATAGGGTCTTATCCACAGGATTGTTTCTAATCAATAGTGAGAGAACTGCTCACCTGATGGTACACAGTAAAGGCGTGTAGTTTGTCAGCTGCTGCAGATCCACAGGTCGGCGCTGCGACCTCTCAGAACCGTTATAATAAATGAAATGTGGATTACATCCGCGCTGCTGCGACAAATAATAGATCCAGATATACTTGTAAGATGTTCAGGTGGTTTATTCAACTCCTTTCGAAGCTCATGGCTTCTTCTTCAGGAAGTTTCCACACAAAGATATCTTTGTGTGGAAACTTCCTGAAGAAGAAGCCATGAGCTTCGAAACGCGTTGAATAAACCACCCGAACATCTTACAATTATATCTGGATCTATTATTTGTCGCAGCAGCGCGGATGTAATCCACATTTCATTTATTATAATAGAATCATAGATGTTAGTGTTAGACTTCAAGGGTCATCGTATCTAACCCCCTGCTCAATGTAGGATTCACTAAACCATCTCAGACAGATGTCTCTTCAGCCTCTGTTTGAAGATTTCCATTGAAGGAGAACTTGTCACCTCTCGTGGCAGCCTGTTCAACTCATTGATCAACCTCATTGTCAAATACTTTTTTCTAATATCTACCTAATCTGTATCTTCTTTTCAGTTTAATTCCATTGCTTCTCATTTTTCCATGCGCAAATGAGAATTTAAGGATGATCCCTCTACACTATGACATCCCCTTGGATATTTGTAGAGAGCTATTAAGTTTCCTCTTAGCCTTCCTTTTTTGAAAGCTAAAAATTCCCAGATCCTTTAACCATTCCTCATAGGACATACTTTACAGTCCGCTCACCATCCTGATAGCTCTTCAATGTACTTGCTCCGGTTTTTCAATGTCTTTTTTTTTTTTTAATGTGGTGCCCCGAACTGGACACAATATTCCAGATGCGGCCTGACAAAGGAGGAGTAGAAGGGGATAATTACTTTGCGTGACCTAGACTCTATGCTTCTCTTAATACATCTTAGAACGGTTTGCCTTTTTTTTCTGCTGCATCACACTGTTGACTCATGTTCAGCCTGTGACTTATTAGTATACTCAAGTCTTTTTCACAGGTGCTGTTGCTTAGTTCTATTCCTCCCATTCTGTAGATGTAATTTTCTTTTTTTCCCTAGATGTAGAATCTTACATTTCTCCCTGTTAAATACCATTCTATTAGCCGCTGCCCATTGTTGAAGCTTATCTAGATCTTTCTGAATCATTTCTCTGTCTTTTCTAGTGTTAGCTATCCCCCCTATCTTTGCATCATTTGCAAATCTGATTAGTTTCCCTTTAGTTCCCGTATATAATCATTTATAAAAATGTTGAACAACACTGGAGCTAGAATAGAGCCTTGTGGTATTCCACTTGAAACACCCTTCCAATTGGATGTGCAACCATTTATTACCACTCTCTGAATATGAATACTAAGACAGTTATGAATCCACCTACCTGTAGCCTTGTCAATCCCATACTTGGTAATTTTTCCAATAATGATAGTATGAGATACTTTAGCAAATGCTTTGATGAAGTCGAGATATACTGTATCTACCGCATTTCCCTGATCCACCCAGTCAGTGATTCCATCATAGAAGGAAATTAGATTAGTCTGGCATGACTTGTTTGTTACAAATCCATGCTGGCTCTAGTTAATTAATTAATTCTTATCCAAGTACTTACATACATGTTTGTTATGAACTGGTGATTCAGAACCACAATGGACCTAGAGGTTAAGAGCACACAAGGTGACCTGATAGTTACTAATAACATAGGACGAGCTCTGAGACGTGGGAACTCTGCTGACCGCAATCCCTAATCCTATAATACCACACTAGAGGTAGCCGTGGAGCGCTCCTGACCAGACCTAGGCGCCTCGGGCACAGCCTGAGAAACTAACTAGCCCTGAAGATAGAAAGATAAGCCTACCTTGCCTCAGAGAAATTCCCCAAAGGAAAAGGCAGCCCCCCACATATAATGACTGTGAGTAAAGATGAAAATACAAACACAGAGATGAAATAGATTTTAGCAAAGTGAGGCCCGACTTACTGAATAGACCGAGGATAGGAAAGATAGCTTTGCAGTCAGCACAAAAACCTACAAACAACCACGCAGAGGGCGCAAAAAGACCCTCCGCACCGACTAACGGTACGGAGGTGCTCCCTCTGCGTCTCAGAGCTTCCAGCAAGCAAGAAAAACCAATATAGCAAGCTGGACAGAAAAAATAGCAAACAAAAGTAACACCAGCAAAACTTAGCTTATGCAGGGTAGACAGGCCACAAGAACGATCCAGGAGAGAACAAGACCAACACTGGAACATTGACTGGAGGCCAGGAACAAAGAACTAGGTGGAGTTAAATAGAGCAGCACCTAACGACTTAACCTCATCACCTGAGGAAGGAAACTCAGAAGCCGCAGCCCCACTCACATCCACCAAAGGAAGCTCATGGACAGAACCAGCCGAAGTACCACTCATGACCACAGGAGGGAGCTCGACCACAGAATTCACAACACATGTTGTTTAATAATTTGTTCAAAGATCTTTCCTGGTATAGAAGTAAGTCTCACTGGACTGTAATTTCCTGACTCCATCTTCCTTCCATTTTTGAAGATAGGCAAATGTTGTTCCTTTCTCCAATCTTCTGGAACTTCTCCTGTTCTCCAGGATGTTACAAAGATTCTGGCTAGTGTTTCCGCAATTTCCTCTGCCAACTCTTTCAGTATCCTAGGATGTAATTCATCTAGACCAGGAGATTTAAATTCATTTAAATAAACTAAGTGTTCTCTCATCATGTCTGTTTATAGATACTGCGGATTCTTTAATTCCTTCGATGGCACCATGAAGATCAGTTTGTTATAATTGTTTTCTTAGAGAACACAGATGCAAAATAGGAATTTAAACATTCTGCCTTCTCAACATAATTTTTAACTACTTCATCCTTTTCAACCTGTAAAAATCCTATAGAATCATTGACTTTTCTATTGCTTTGACATATCCCCAAAATCCTTTTTTACTGCTTCTGGTCTCCCTTGCAACCCTCACTTCATTACTGGCTTTAGTTCTTCTAACGCTAGCCCTCCCTGAAAACAGCATTATATTCTTCTCTAGCTATGCCCCCTCTTTCTATTTAATATACATTTTTTTTCCTTTTTAACAAGTGATGAAGTAATGTATTCATACATCCTGGTCTCTTTAAATGCTTCCAATTCCTTCTTATTTTCAGGATTGTTACCAGTTGTGCAGTGAGAATTTCATTTAGCAAAATCTCCCATCCTTCTTGGACATTTCTGTCCTTTAGAACATCCAGCCATTGCACATACCCTCTTTCTGAGTCCATTAAAATCTGCATTTATTAAGTCCAACCTTAAAGTCTTTTTCCTCTTGTAATCCAAAATTTGAGGATAGCATGATCGCTGCCTCCTAAATTCCCAGCCACCTTTACTTCCGCAGCCGTTTCCTCCCTGTTGGTAAGCATTAGGTCCAAGATTGCAGATCCTCTTGTTCTCTCTTCCACCTTTTGAAAGATAAAGTTGTCAGCAAGATAAGAATTTTCTGGACCCGTTAATTTTGCCTAAGATTCCCAACAAATATCTGGATAGTTAAAATCTCCCATGTCACTATGTCATACTTTTTTGAAAACAAAGACATCTGTTGTAGAAATTCACAGGATGGAGACTTGTTATTAAATGCACTTGGGAAAACCATCAGGATCCGCTTCTTGTAGCTCCTCTCATGATCCAGACCGGGTTTTGTCTCTCCTTTCTCTGATCTGGTCATGTCAGGGGTTAACTTTCTGCTTCATTTCGGTTTCAGGTCTGCCTACGGCATGAGTGGCTGACTCTGGTGAAACCCTGATTTGTCCTGCTGCGTTTAGCTGACTTAGCCCGTTTCTGTTCATTCCTCTCTGCCCGCCCCAACTCTGTTTTCCTTCTTGTCTGGATTCCCCGGTACTCGACTCTGCTACGGCTCTGGCCTGACTGTCTCCTCCTGGTACTACTGCTTCGGACTGGTAAAGACCTCTTGGCGCTCCTTTGAATCTGTGTTTGATATTTCCCTTTGTGCTACGCTACTCTCTGGTTTTGACATGGCTTGTTTGACTATTCTGCTGCTACCTGGTGGTAGCCTTGCTGCAGTTCTGCTGGTCTGCTCTCAGCTTTTCAGTCCTCTCTCCACTCTACTGCCACCTAGTGGAATTTGCATTTACCTGCAGAGCTGCAGTGTGACAGCTTCTTTAATCAATGGCTAATGACTCTCTGATGTGTACGATGGAGGCAAGTTCAGAGATGCTACAGCCATGGGAGAAAATGTAGGCCATGGAGGCTACAGACTGAGCTGTTAGTGACCAGGAATGAAGACTACAGGGGTCCAAATGCCCTACATTATGGCCCACTCCATACACACACCATAAATCAAGCACTATGACCGGTGTTAAGCCTCTTCATGGTGTTCCCCACATGGCCTCCAGATCAATCTTTGACTATCATTGTGTCCAAGACAAAAGCCAAACTCATTACTGACAGGACAGGCATGTGTTCCAGCCTCCATTGTTCTGCACCATAATTGCTTTTGAGAGCAGTGACGTGAGTTTAGTGTATATCAGTAGTCGGATGTCTGGATAAAATCTCACTCATGAAAACTCCTGATGGTTTGCGCAGGCTCTGTTATTGCCATAGGCTCTGTACGCGACATCTAATTTCACTTGCGGTATAGAATGGATGAATTGTGGATCATTTGTGGACCTCATTGTAGATTGTAAGCGCTCACAAGCAGGGTCGTCTTATTTTGCTTTAATTATTATATTCTTAACGTTGTTACTTATGACTTGTGTTTGAAACTGTTAGGCTATTTGCACACATCCGGAATTGCCGTGGAAATTTCCGTGGCAATTCTGAAACTCCCTGCCGCCGGAAAAACGCATGCGGAATTGGCATGCGTTTTCCCGCTAGACACTAGCGTTTTACAAGCGTAATTAGCTTGCAGAATGCTAGCGTTTTCCAAGTGATCTGTAGCATTGCTTGGAAAACTGATTGACAGGTTGGTCACACTTGTCAAACATAGTGTTTGACAAGTGTGACCAACTTTTTACCATTGATGCTGCCTGCTGCCTATGCAGCACCAATAGTAAAAAGATCTAATGTTAAAAATAAAAAAATCGTGATATTCTCACCTTCCGGCGTCCCCCGCAGGGTTCCCGATGCTCGCGATGCTCTCGTTCCCAGTAATGCATTGTGAGAATGACATGTGATGACGTAGCGGTCTCGCGAGACCGCTACGTCATCACAGGTCATTGCCACAAAGCATCCCTGGGAACGGAAGCAACGTGAGGAGCGGGAAGGCTGCAGGGGACGCCGAGAGGTGAGAATATCACGATTTTTTATTTTACGGTAATTTTTCTTTCTTTTTTAACAATTATATGGTTCCCAGGACCTGGAGGAGAGTCTCCTCACCTCCACCCTGGGTACCAACTGCACATGGTCCGCTTACTTCCTGCATGGTGGGCATAGCCACATGTGGAAAGTAAGCGGATCAATGCATTCATGTGTGCAGAATCGCGGCGATACCGCACAAAGAATGAACATGCTGCGTTTTTTTACAGAATGTGATTCCGCCGCGGAAAAAAACACACCATGTGCACAAAAATTGCGGATTGCATTCTAATAATAGGATGCTTAATGTATACGTTTTTTCCCGCAATTTATAGCGAAAAAACGCGAAAAATCCTGAATGTGTGCAACAGCCTTAAACTGTAAAGCGCTGCAGAATATGTTGGCGCTATATAAAGATTATTATTATTATTATTAATAATAAATAATAGTGGAAACAGTGGCACGACTATTTCTGCAAAGTGTCCCTTAACACCCTCAGGCTGCAAGTTTCTCGTACAACTGTGAGCAGCCTGCGTGGCCTAAACCTGCACCAATGGCTGCAGTATCTCCGGACTTGTCTCCATTGAGCACATTGGGGACATCATTGGTTGGTGATCACACTGGGGATGCCAGCAATGGATCCTAATGATTTGCCAAAGTGCATTCAGCTGCAGAACCTTGCTCAGACTCCAGACTGGATACAGCCAGAGATTTTGATAAACATTGCTTTCATTTTTCCATAATTTGCATAGCAGTAACATATCTATAGTGCGATTCACAGTGTTCCATGACTGTTTCATCCTGCCGATATCATTTAATATATTTATATAATGTATAAACAAACACAGGTGCTTTTCACAAAATTAGATTATCATCAAAAAGTTAATTTATTTCGCTTTTTCAATACAAAAAAATGAAACTCAAATATTATAGAGAGTCATTACAGAGTGATCTATTTCAAGCGTTTTTCTGTTACTGTTGATGATTATGGCTTACAGCCAATGAAACCCCAAAAGTCATTATCTCAGTAAATTAAAATAATTAACAAAAACACCTGTAAAGGCTTCCTAAGCGTTTAGAAAGGTCCCTTAGTCTGTTTCAGTAGCTCCACAATCATGGGGAAGACTGCTGACTTGACAGATGTCCAAGGCAGTCATTGACACACTCCACATGGAGGGTAAGCCACAAAAGGTCATTGCTAAAGAAGCTGGCTGTTCACAGAGTGCTGCATCCAAGCATATTAATGGAAAGTTAAGTGGAAGGAAAAAATGTGGTAGAAAAATGTGAACAAGCAACCGGCATAACCGCAGCCTTGAAAGGATTGTTAAGAAAAGGCCATTCAAAAATTTGGGGGAGATTCACAAGGAGTGGACTGATGCTGGAGTCATTGCTCCAAGAGCCACCACACAGACGTATCCAGGACATGGGCTACAAGTGTCGCATTCCTTGTGTCAAGCCACTCATGACCAATAGACAACGCCAGAAGCTTCTTACCTGGACCAAGGAGAAAAAGAACTGGACTGTTGCTCAGGGATCAAAGGTGTTGTTTTCAGATGAAAGTACATTTTGCGTTTCAATTGGAAATCAAGGTCCCAGAGTCAGACGGAAGAGTGGAGAGGCCACAATCCAAGCTGCTTGAGGTCTAGTGTGAAGTTTCCACAATCAGTGATCGTTTGGGAAGCCATGTCATCTGCTGGTGTAGGTCCACTGTGTTTTATCAAGACCAAAGTCAGTGCAGCCGTCTACCAGGAAATTTTAGAGCACTTCATGCTTCCCTCTGCCGACAAGCTTTATAGAGTTTGAAATTTCATTCTCCAGCAGGACTTGGCACCTGTCCACACTGTCAAAAGTACCAATACCTGGTTTACAATCAACAGTATCACTGGGCTTGATTGGCCAGCAAACTCGCCTGACCTAAACCCCATAGAGAATCTATGGGGTATTGTCAAGAGCAATATGAGACACCAGACCCAACAATGCAGATGAGCTGAAGGCTGCTATCAAAGCAACCTGGGCTTCCATAACACCTCAGCAGTGCCACAGGCTGATCACCTCCATGCCATGCCGCATTGATGCACTAATTCATGCAAAAGGAGCTCCGACAAAGTATTAAGTGCATTTACTGAACATTTCAGTAGGCCAACATTTCGGATTTTAAAATTATTTTTCAAGTTTGTGTTATGAAGTATTCTAATTTACTGAAAAAATGACTTTTGAAATATCACATGGTCATAAGAATTCAGACCCTTTGTTCAGTATTGAGTAGAAGCACCTTTTGAGCTAGTACAGCCATGAGTCTTCTTGGGAATGATGCTACAAGTTTTTCACACCTGGATTTGGGGATCCTCTGCCATTCTTCTTTGCAGATCCTCTCCAGTTCCGTCAGGTTGGTTGGTGAACGTTGGTAGACATCAATTTTCAGGTCTCTCCACAGATGCTCAATTGGGTTTAGGTCAGGGCTCTGGCTGGGTCAGTCAAGAATGGTCACAGAGTTGTTCTGAAGCCACTCTTTTGTTATTTTAGCTGTGTGCTTAGGGTCATTGTCTTGTTTGAAGGTGAACCTTAGGCCAAGTCTGAGCTCCAGAGCAATCTGGAAGAGGTTTTCATCCAGGATGTCTCTATACTTGGCCGCATTCATGTTTCCTTCAATGGCAACCAGTCATCCTGTCCCTGCAGCTGAAAAACACCCCCATAGCATGATGTTGCCTCTACCATGTTTCACTGTTGGGATTGTATTAGGCAGGTGATGAGCAGTGCCTGGTTTTCTCAACACATACCGCTTAGAATTATCACCAAAAAGGTCTATATTTGTCTCATCAGACCAGAGAATCTTATTTCTCACAGTCTGGGAGTCCTTCATGTGTTTATTAGCAAACTCTATGCAGGCTTTCTTATGTCTTGCACTGAGGAGAGGCTTCCGTCGGGTCACTCTGCCATAGAGGCCTGACTGGTGGAGGGCTGCAGTTGACTGTCTAACTTTCACCTATCTCCCTACTGCATCTCTGGAGCTCAGCCACAGTGATCTTGGGGTTCTTGTTTACGTCTCTCACCAAGGCTCTTCTCTCACGATTGCTCAGCTTGGCTGGACGGCCAGGTCTAGGAAGACTTCTGGTGGTCCCAAACTTCTCCCATTTAAGGATTATGGAGGCCACTGTGCTCTTAGGAACCTTGAGTACTGCAGAAATTCTGTTGTAACCTTGGCCAGATCTGTGCATTGCCACAATTCTGTCTCTGAGCTCCTTGGCCAGTTCCTTTGACCTCATGATTCTCATTTGGTCTGACATGCTCTGTGAGCTGTGAGGTCTTATATATACTGTTGTGTGCCTTTTCAAATCAAGTCCTATCAGTTTAATTAAACACAGCTGGACTGCAATGAAGGAGTAGAACCATCTCAACCAGGATCACAAGGAAATGGACAGCATGTGACATAAATATGAGTGTCTCAGCAAAGGGTCTGAATACTTTAGGACCATGTGATATTTCAGTTTTTATTTTTTTTATTAAATTTGCAAAAATTTCCTCATTTCTGTTTTTTTTCAGTCAAGATGGGGTGCAGAGTGTACATTACTGAAAAGAAAAATGAACTTTTTTGAATTTACCAAATGGCTTCAATTAAACAAAGTGTAAAAAATTTAAAGGTCTTAATACTTTCCGTACACACTGTAAGTCCTAACGGAGCCACTGAACGTGCCTGAACGCAATGATAAATCACCCTAAATGGGGACATGCACTGAGCTAGGCTCCTATCTCTCCTCAGCTAGGTTTCCTACATTCCCTTTTTACTAAATTAGTTGTACAGAACTAAGACTTTTCTTCCACACTAGTCCACAAGTTGTGTCTGTAGTTCCGATGCTGTGCTGCAGTGCAGGGTGTCCTCTGGCCCCAAGGATGGATATGAGGTGTGGGTTATGTTCTTCGTGTAATGATCATGTGACCAGCTGACATCATAACTTACTGATTATAAGGATATTAATATGTTTGGGTTATATTGGAATAGGATTCCATTTTATGTCAAAATCCTGGAAAACATTCACCCGCTGTATTTCTGCATTGAGTCCCTTGCGGCAAATAATCACTATGTACAACTGCTACTCGTGCTGAACATGACCACGATCTACGCTAGGTCTTTTTGGCTCCTACTTTGATGGTATACATCGGTATACAGTAACTTGGCTCTGATGACTACACAGCTTTGTGCCATACAGCGGCATATGTTGGTGACATAGGCTTGATGTGTACATTAGGTGATTGTCCTGACATATATACACGGTGTATGGGAAAAGGGTCGCTGCTGAGCGGTTTGCACAGACAGTGTGCGCCTCCCTGGTCTGGTGTCTGTCTGCCACACAGGACAGGAGGGCATGTAGGCGCTATTCCAGGTAGTAGTGGGCTGTTTCTCCACCATTAGCGCCATTCTCAGGAGCTCTTAGGCTGTAGTGAGGACGCACAGTATTAGATCCCACTAATATTTAATGATAAGTGCAAAGTCCTGAAATATTCATGGCCTACTGTACTTTCAACCTGGTGAAGATTGCATGAGCCCAGGAGAAGTGTGCTGTGTCTCCTGTAGGATGAAGCGTGAACACATAAATTACATTTGTCCTCGCTGGGGAGGGTGCGATGATGGTCCAGTCTGGTAGCTGGAGATTGTAGGTGCTGCCACCAGGATGGCGGAGATCTGAGTCTCATTGTCTATATTGTACTGCCTTCTACAGCCGGGCTGTGGACCTGCAGAATCTCTCAACAAGCCATACACTATGCACACTACTAGGAAAGTAGGGCGATGTCTTCTCCCTCCCAAGTATCAGAATCCCCCTCCTCTCCACTCACAGTCACGACAAAGGCAAACTACAGAATTAAGTGTATGTCTAACTAGCTTGTACGAGGAGTGTACAGGAGCGGAGTGATGGTTTTGAAGAGCAGGTGCGAGATGGACAATCTCAGGAAAATGAGGCTTTTCTGGCTTTATGTAACATGGACACTACAGTATATGTAACAGAGTGACAGTTCTGCATCATTTTCATGTTCTCTGGTGGCTGTCAGTGAATGTAATAATGCAGTTCACACTCTGAAACGGGGCACAATGAGATTTCAGCTGCTGGATGTAAAGGATTTACACTGCACTGACAGAAAGCAGACATGTTGGGAAAAAAACACTGACCCTGCAAAATTGGAAACCAGCTCCTACGAATGCGGAATAATGGAATGTGACCAGGAATAATGCAATGATGGAATCTGATATCTAGATCTGGTAGGAACATGGGAGTAGTGATCCCTCATAAGTATATCTGGTAGGAACATGGGGGGTAGTGATCCCTCATATACATCTGGTAGGAACATGGGGGTACTGATCCCTCATAAGTATATCTGGTAGGAACATGGGGGTAGTGATCCCTCATGTGTATCTGGTAGGTACATGGGGGTAGTGATCCCTCATATGTAGATCTAGTAGGAACATGGGGGCAGTGATCCCTCATATGTAGATCTAGTAGGAACATGGGGGCAGTGATCCCTCATATGTAGATCTAGTAGGAACATGGGGGCAGTGATCCCTCATATGTAGATCTAGTAGGAACATGGGGGTAGTGATCCCTCATATGTAGATCGGGAGGGATTAGGAGGGTAGCGATCCCTGATGTGTAGATCTGGTGGGAACATAGGGGTAGCGATCCCTGATGTGTAGATCTGGTGGGAACATGAGGGTAGCGATCCCTGATGTGTAGATCTGGTGGGAACATGAGGGTAGCGATCCCTGATGTGTAGATCTGGTGGGAACATGAGGGTAGCGATCCCTGATGTGTAGATCTGGTGGGAACATGAGGGTAGCGATCCCTAATGTGTAGATCTGGTGGGAACATGAGGGTAGCGATCCCTGATGTGTAGATCTGGTGGGAACATGAGGGTAGCGATCCCTGATGTGTAGATCTGGTGGGAACATGGGGGTAGTGATCCCTCATATGTAGATCGGGAGGGATTAGGAGGGTAGCGATCCCTGATGTGTAGATCTGGTGGGAACATAGGGGTAGCGATCCCTGATGTGTAGATCTGGTGGCAACATGAGGGTAGCGATCCCTGATGTGTAGATCTGGTGGGAACATGAGGGTAGCGATCCCTGATGTGTAGATCTGGTGGGAACATGAGGGTAGCGATCCCTGATGTGTAGATCTGGTGGGAACATGGGGGTAGTGATCACTGATATGTAGATCTGGTGGGAATATGGAGGTAGGGGTCCCCGACATGTAGATCTGGAGTGAACATGGGGCAGAGATCCTTTTCCCTGGTTGCGTCTTGCAATGTGTGCTATAGATATGATATAGGTTATAGTCACGCACAATGTGCGCGATGTACACTAGACACCTGCAGATCATTTTTAGAGATGAGCAAATATGTTTGGAAAAAGATCGCCAAACATAAATTCGGCACGAATATGGTATATTCGGATTAGTGATCAGTAACACAAACATTTTTCTTAATACCTTTACCCCCAAGGGTGGTTTGCATATTAGGCTATTTTCACACATCATGTTTTTTGCATCAGGCACAATCTGGCGAGTTTTCAAAAAAACGGATCTGTTTTTTTTTCCGCCGGATCTGTTTTTTTCTCGTAGAGTTGTATTAGCGCCGGATTGTGCCTGATGTCCCAACGTTTCATCCGTTTTTTGCCGGATCCGGCGGCTGGAGAAGTGTCCAGAGGAACTTTTATGTTGCTGTGAAAAACCTGATGGCGCCGGAATCGGCGCTGTCCAGCTTTTCTGACAATGGACACTTATGGGAGCCGGATGCGCCACATGACGATAGCCGGCGCCGGAGTCCGGCCTCCAAACTGCGCATGCCCTGTTCTCTCTCTCTTGCAGCATCAAAAGTAAAAAGATATAATGTAAAAATAAAATTAAAAAAATTGTGATTCTCACCTTCTGGCGTCCCCCGCAGCCTTCCCGCTCTTCGCGATGTTCCCAGACCCAGTAATGCATTGCGGCAATGACCCCAGATGACGTCATCACAGGTCATTGCCGCGATGCATTACTGGGATCGGGAGCATCGTGAAGAGCGGGAAGGCTGCGGGGGACGCCAGAAGGTGAGAATATCACGATTTTTTTTTTTTTTACATTACATCTTTATCCCAGATCCGGAAGAAAAGCTGATCCGGCGCAATCAGTTTTTACACTAATTGCGCCGAATCCAGCAATCCGTCCTGCCGTCGGATTATGCGTGACGGAATTTTCGTAATTTTCCAACTTTGAATTTTCATGCCCTTAAATCACAGAGATATGTCACACAAAATACTTAATAAATAACATTTCCCACATGTCTACTTTACATCACCACAATTTTGGGACCAATTTTTTTTTTTTTGTTAGGAAGTTATAAGGGTTAAAAGTTGACCAGTGATTTCTCATTTTTACAACACCATTTTTAGGGACCACATCACATTTGAAGTCATTTTGAGGGGTCTATATGATAGAAAATACCCAAAAGTGACACCATTCTAAAAACTGCACCCCTCAAGGTGCTCAAAACCACATTCAAGAACTTTATTAACCCTTCAGATGCTTCACAGGAATTTTTGGAATGTTTAAAAAAAACAACGAACATTTAAAGGGAATCTGTCACCTCATTTTTCGCATGTAAGCTGCGGCCACCGCCATTATGGGCTAATCTACAGCATTCTGTAATGCTGTAGATAAGCCCCGGATGTAACCTGAAAGATAAGAAAAACATGTTAGATTATACTCCCCCGGGGCGGTCCCGGTTCGGGTCCGATGGGCGTCGCGGGTCCGGGTCTGGTGTCTCCCATCTTCATACGATGACGTCCTCTTCCTTGCTTCTGTCGCAGCTCCTGAGCAGGTACTATTTATCTGCCCTGTTGAGAGCAGCGTAAAGTACTGCAGTGCGCAGGCGCCGGGTCTCTCTGACCTTTCCCGGCACCTGCGCACTGTAGTATTTTGCTCTGCCCTCAACAGGGCAGATAAAGTACGCCTGCGCAGGAGCCGCGACGGAAGCAAGGAAGAGGACGTCATCGTAAGAAGATGGGAGGCGCCGGACCCAGATCTGCAACACCCATCGGACCCAGACCACCCCTGGGTGAGCAACATCTAAAGGCCCCTTCACATTAAGCGACGCTGCAGCGATACTGATAACGATCCGGATCGCTGCAGCGTCGCTGTTTGGTCGCTGGAGAGCTGGCCCACAGACAGCTCTCCAGCGACTAACGATCCCGAGGTCCCCGGTAACCAGGGTAAACATCGGGTAACTAAGCGCAGGGCCGCGCTTAGTAACCCGATGTTTACCCTGGTTACCAGCGTAAAAGTAAAAAAAAAACAACCACTACATACTTACCTACCGCTGTCTGTCCCCGGCGCTCAGCTTCTCTGCACTCCTCCTGTACTGACTGTGAGCACAGCGGCCGGAAAGCAGAGCGGTGACGTCACCGCTCTGCTTTCCGGCTGACCGACGCTCACAGCCAGTACAGGAGGAGTGCAGAGCACAGCGCCGGGGACAGACAGCGGTAGGTAAGTATGTACTGTTTGTTTTTTTTTACTTTTACGCTGGTAACCAGGGTAAACATCGGGTTACTAAGCGCGGCCCTGCGCTTAGTTACCCGATGTTTACCCTGGTTACCAGTGAAGACATCGCTGGATCGGTGTCACACACGCCGATCCAGCGATGTCCACGGGAGATCCAGCAACGAAATAAAGTTCTGGACTTTGTTCAGCGACCAACGATCTCCCAGCAGGGGCCTGATCGTTGGTCGCTGTCACACATAACGATTTCCTTAACGATATCGTTGCTACGTCACAAAAAGCAACGATATCGTTAACGATATCGTTATGTGTGAAGGTACCTTTACTTCTTTTGCTTATCTTTCAGGTTACAATGGGGGCTTATCTACAGCATTATAGAATGCTGTAGATAAGCCCCTAATGGCGGTGACTGCAGCTTATATGCGATAAATGAGGTGACAGATTCCCTTTAACTTTTTTCACTAAAAATTTACTTCAGATCCAATTTGTTTTATTTTACCAAGGGTAACAGGAGAAATTGTACTTCAAAAGTTGTTGTACAATTTGTCCTGAGTGCGCTGATACCCCATATATGCAGGTAAACCACTGTTTGGACGCACCGCATAGCTTAGAAGAGAAGGAGTGCCGTTTGACTTTTCAATGCAATATTGGCTGGAATTGAGATCGGACGCCATGTTGCGTTTGGAAAGCCCCTGATGTGCTTAAACATTGAAACCCCCCACAAGTGACACCATTTTTGTAAACTAGACCCCCAAGGAATTTATCTAGAAGTTTATAATGTAGAGCAGTGAAAATAAAAAATATTTTTTTCCACAAAAATGATCTTTTCGCCCCCAATTTTTTATTTTCGCAAGGGTAACAGGAGAAATTGGACCTTAATAGTTGGTGTGCAATTTGTCCTGAGTACGCTGATACCTCATATGTGGGGGGGAACCACTGTTTGGGCGCATGGCAGAGCTCGGAAGGGAAGGAGCGCCATCTGACTTTTTCAACGCAGAATTGGCTGGAATTGAGATAAGAAGCCATGTCGTGTTTGTAGAGCCCCTGATCAGGGCTGCCACTAGAAATTTCGGGGCCCCATACTGGCAAAATTTTCGGGGGCCCCTTGAAACTCCGCCCAGGCTCCACCCCAGCCCCGCCTCCAGGCTCCACCCCACGAACTGTCCACAGTCCCACCGCTCTCTCTTTTAAAATCTCCACTTCTCACCTATCACACATTAACAGTACCCATCACCAGATCACACATATAGCCGGCAGCTTTTGTTTTGGCCAAAAGATTTTTTAAGCCGCCACCGTAACACGGTAGACACTTTTGGCCGGGCCCTACTCTACTGTAACCTACTAAATATTTGTTAAAATATGCAATACAATTTAGGTATATTTTTATTTATTTTCCAATTTTTAAAATGACCTATAATATCACATACAAGGAACAAATACAACACCATGACCAGACCACATATTACCACCACAGTGATCGAATAATATAAAATACAAGGAACAAATACCACAACACCATGTCCAGACCACATATTACCACCACCAATGACTGAATACTACACTAGTGATCAGTAATAAAAAAAACACCCCACAATACTATCACCATCAGTGCCATTATACACAGGAGATCTGTAATTAGTAAGCAGTGTCTGTGTACAGGTAATACAGTGATCACCGGTGACATTATACACAGGAGCTCTGTATATAATGTATAGGTAATACAGTGATCACTGGTGACATTGTACACAGGACCTCTGTATATAGTATACAGTGTATAGTGTCAGTGTATAGGTAACACTGACTCACCAGTGACGTCTCTAGGTGAAGTCCTTCATCTTTCATCCAGCACAGACCGCCATCACTTCATCCAGCCAGGACTCGTCTCTGCAGGAAATAAAACAGTTATCTCGAGTTCCGCTTGTAGAACACATTACTTAATTTTCCCAAATTCTACATTACACCACATGAAGAAGGCAACATAGTATCACTCTACACAGTAACAGGACCGCCCCCCCATTTAAAACAGTATACTCAAAAAATAAAATAAATACATCACTGCAATAATAATATCCCTTAATTAGCCCCTATGGTAATATTCGCCATCCTAGCCCCCGTGTGTCTCATTCCAGGCTCCAGCCATATGTTCTCCCATCCTGCCCTCATGAGTATCCATTCTGCCCCATATGATCTCCCCATCCTGCCCCATCTGTCTCCATCGTTTCCATCCTGCCCCATCTGTCTCCAATCTTTCCCCATCTGTCTCCATTCTGCCCCATCTGTTTCCAATCCTGTCCCATCTGTCTCCATTCTGCCCCATCTGTTTCCAATCCTGCCCCATCTGTGTCCAGCACTCTGCCCCATCTGTGTCCAGCACTCTGCCCCATCTGTGTTCAGCACTCTGCCCCATCTGTGTCCAATCGTGCCCCACCTGTGTCCAGCACTCTGCCGGATCTGTGTCCAGCACTCTGCCCCATCTGTGTCCAGCACTCTGCCCCATCTGTGTCCAGCACTCTGCCCCATCTGTGTCCAGCACTCTGCCCCATCTGTGTTCAGCACTCTGCCCCATCTGTGTCCAGCACTCTGCCCCATCTGTGTCCAATCCGGCCCCATTTGTGTCCAGCACTCTGCCCCATCTGTGTCCAGCACTCTGCCCCATCTGTGTCCAGCACTCTGCCCCATCTGTGTCCAGCACTCTGCCCCATCTGTGTCCAATCCTACCCCATCTGTGTCCAATCCTGCCCCATCTGTGTCCAATCCTGCCCCATCTGTGTCCAGCACTCTTCCCCATCTGTGTCCAATCCTGCCCCATCTGTGTCCAGTACTCTGCCCCATCTGTGTCCAGCACTCTGCCCCATCTGTTTCCAATCCTGCCTCATCTCTGTCCAGCACTCTGCCCCATCTCTGTCCAGCACTCTGCCCCATCAGTGTCCAGCACTCTGCCCCATCAGTGTCCAGCACTCTGCCCCATCAGTGTCCAGCACTCTGCCCCATCAGTGTCCAGCACTCTGCCCCATCTCTGTCCAGCACTCTGCCCCATCTCTGTCCAGCACTCTGCCCCATCTCTGTCCAGCACTCTGCCCCATCTCTGTCCAGCACTCTGCCCCATCTCTGTCCAGCACTCTGCCCCATCTCTGTCCAGCACTCTGCCCCATCTCTGTCCAGCACTCTGCCCCATCTCTGTCCAGCACTCTGCCCCATCTCTGTCCAGCACTCTGCCCCATCTCTGTCCAGCACTCTGCCCCATCTCTGTCCAGCACTCTGCCCCCGTGTCCAGCTTTCTGCCCCATCTCTGTCAAGCACTCTGCCCCCCTGTGTCCAGCTTTCTGCCCCCAGCTTTCTGCCCCCCCCCCCCTGTGTCCAGCTTTTCTGCCCCCCCTCGTGTCCAGCTTTACTGCCCTCCCTCGTGTCCAGCTTTACTGCTCTGGCGCACATGTGCGCGGGCCCGCACATCAATAGCGTTAAACAGCTGTAGCGCCGGCCGCCGCTAAGGGCCCGGTTCAGCCTGCGGCTGCCAGTAGGGGCCCGGTGAGCAGGTTAGAGGCCCCCTCTGCTCACCGGGCCCCATACGCCAGTCACGGCTGTAATGCCCTGATGGTGGCCCTGCCCCTGATGTGCCTAAACAGTGGAAACCCCCCAATTCTAACTCCAACCCTAACCCCAATACACCTTTAATCCCAACCCTAACCCTAATCCGAACCCTTATACCAACCCTGATCCAAACCCTAACCCAACTCTAGCCCCAACCCTAACCCTAATTTTAGCCCCCAACCCTAAGGGGAAAATTTAAATAAATCCTTTATTTTTATTTTATTATTTTTCCCTAACTAAGGTGGTGATAAAGGAGGGTTTGATTTACTATTTATAGCGGGTTTTTATGTTTGGCAGCTGTCACACACTAAGGGTATGTGCACACGTCCGGATTTCTTGCAGAAATTTCCTGAAGAAAACCGGAAATTTTCTGCAAGAAATCCGCATTTTTTTTCCCTTTTTTTTCACGTTTTTTTTAGCATTCTGCAAGCGTAATTAGCTTGCAGAATGCTAAAGTTTTCCAAGCGATCTGTAGCATCGCTTGGAAAACTGACTGACAGGTTGGTCACACTTGTCATACATAGTGTTTGACAAGTGTGACCAACTTTTTACTATAGATGCAGCCTATGCAGCATCAATAGTAAAGGATAGAATGTTTAAAAATAATAAAATAAAATTAAAAAAAATGGTTATACTCACCCGCAGACAGCAGATCTCCTCAGCGGCGTCCGTTCCTATAGATAGTTTGTGTGTGTAGGACCTTCGATGACGTCGCGGCTTGTGATTGGTCGCGTGAGTGGTCACATAAGCGGTCACGCGACCAATCACAAGAACTGCGACGTCATCGCAGGTCCTTCACACAGACCATCTAAAGGAACGGAACCGGCAGCATGCACCGGAGAGGCGGGAACACTCCTGGGGCCATCAGAGGGTAAGTATATCACTATTTTTTATTTTAATTCTTTTTTTTTAACCAATTATATGGTGCCCAGTCCGTGGAAGAGAGTCTCCTCTCCTCCACCCTGGGTACCAACCGCACATAATCTGCTTACTTCCCGCATGGTGTGCACAGCCCCATGCGGAAAGTAAGCAGATCAATGCACTCCTAGGTGTGCGGAATCCCCGCAATTCCGCATATTTAATGAACATGTTGCTTTTTTTTCGCGGAAAAAAATGCAACATTTGCACAAAAAATGCGGAATACCCTGCAAATAATAGGAGGCATATGTTAGCGTTTTTTTCACGTTTTTATAGCGAAAAAAACGCGAAAAATCCTGAACGTGTGCACATGGCCTTAAAGATGCTTTTTATTGCAAAAAAAATAGTTTTTGCATCACCACATTTTTGAGAGCTATAATTTTTCCATATTTTGGCCCACAGAGCAATGTGAGGTCTTGTTTTTTGTGGGACGAGTTGACGTTTTTATTGGTAACATTTTCGGGCATGTGACATTTTTTTATCGCTTTTTATTCCGATTTTTGGGAGACAGAAGATTGGTAAAATTGATAAAGCAGTTTTATTCTTCGGGTCAGTACAATTACATCAAAACCTAATTTATTTCATCTTTTTATGTTTTGGCGCTTTTATATAAAGATAATGATAGAAAAAAATAATTGTTTTTGCATCGCTTTATTCTGAGAGCTACAACTTTTTTTCTGATGATGCTGTATGGCGGCTCGTTTTTTGCGGCACAAGACGACATTTTCAGCGGTACCATGTTTATTTGTCTTTTTGATCGCGTGTTATTCCACTTTTTGTTCGGCGGTATGATGATAAAGCGTTGTTTTTGCCTTTTTTATGGAGTTCACTAAAGGGGTTAACTAGTCGGCAGTTTTATAGGTCGTCTCGTTATGGATGCAGCGATACCAAATATGTGTACTTTTATTGTATAGATTTTTTTTTTTATTCAAATATTTATTTAGTGATCAAATAAATATAGATTTTTTAATTATTATTTTGTTTATTTGCCATTATTTTTTTTTTTTTTTTTTATTTCATTCTAAGTTTTACACTTTGTCCCACTATGGGACAATCATTTTGTACAGGTGATCGCTTCTGTAACATGCACATCTGCACACTATAGATGCTGTCAGCTTTGCAGCTTCTATTACATTGATCTGAGAGATTTCCTGGTCATCACTGCACATGACAGGAAGTCTCTCAGGTCAGGAGACCCCGATGTTGTCATGACGACGACATTGGGTCTCCATGGCAGCGATCGGGACCCCACGTCATGCTGCGGGGTCTCCGATCCAAAGGCAGAGGGGCATGTTACGTTCGGCGGGCATGTCAAAACATCGCACGGGGACGCATCCGCATACAACGCATTACCACGCATGTCCTTGCGTACACAATGTTAAAGATAGGTATGCAGGACGGATACGGACCTGAAGGTAAGAAGTGTGCAGCCCTATGCTGCGCACACAAACGCTAGTGTGAAACCTGCCTGAGTCATGTCACATAACAGGCCCCGAGTGTAGGAAACAATCTACATCCTACATCCATTTATTGTGGTGGTGAACAAGTGACTGGATATTTCCCTG
This sequence comes from Ranitomeya imitator, assembly GCF_032444005.1. Lineage (NCBI taxonomy): Eukaryota > Metazoa > Chordata > Amphibia > Anura > Dendrobatidae > Ranitomeya > Ranitomeya imitator. Next base: position 152,324,680 of record NC_091283.1, on the reverse strand, counting down.
TGGATTTCTGATGTCTTACTACAAAAAAAATCTTATAAACATTTAGTTCAAAAAAGGAAAATTTGGTACAGAAAACAAAGGGGGGGGGGCAACCTTTATTTACATGTACAAGAAAAATGTATTCATCACAGATTGGGATTCTTTACTGTTCGAGCAGTGAGACTATGGATTCTTTGCTGTACAAGCAGTAATGCTATGGATTATTTACTGTGCTAGAGTTTTATGCAATGGATTATTTACTGTACAAGCAGATAGACTATGGATTTACTGTACGAGAGTTTATATCATGGATTCTTTGATGTACAAGCAGTGAGACTATGGATTTACTGTACGAGCACTGACACTATGAATTAACTGTACCATAACTTATACTATGAATTATTTACGTATGAGCGGTTAGACATAGTTTAAATGCTTGTACAGTAAAGAAACAATGGATTCTTTAGTGTGCAAGCTTTTATATTGTAGGAGCAGTGACACCATGGATTTTTCCTGTACTAGCCCTGAGACTAGAAATCTTTACTGTACAAGTAGTTAAATTGCGGATTCTTTAATGTATGAGCAGTAAGACTATGGGCAATGTATCTATAGATTCCTTATTGTATAAGCAGTGAGACTATGCATTTTTTACTGTATGATCATTTAAACTATGGATTTACTGTGCGAATATTGAGACTATGGATTTTTTGCTGCACGAGCACTGACACTGGATTCTAAACTGTAACACAATTTACACTGGATTCTTTACTGAAGAACAGTTAGACTATACTTTGTTTTTAAGCTATGGTTTCTTTGAGAATCTGAATATTTTGCTCTACAAGCAGTGACACTATGGATTATTTACTGTACAACCAGGGAGACTATGAAATCTTTAGGGTATGTGCATACGTTGCGGATTTTTCCGTACAGGCGTTTTACCTGCGGATTTACTGTGGATTTTCCGCCGTTTTTGTGCGTTTTTCACATGCGGTTTTACACCTGCAGATTCCAATTATGGAGCAGGTGTAAAACGCTGCAGAATCCGCACAAAGAATTAACGTGCTGCGGAAAATAAACCGCAGCGTTTCCGCGCATTTTTTTTCTGCAGCATGTGCACTGCAGATTTTGTTTTCCATACGTTTACATGGTACTGTACACCTCATTGAAAACTGCTGCGAATCTGCAGCCAAATCCGTAACTTGTGCACATACCCTTTATGTACGAAAAGTAAAACTATGGATTCTTTACTGTATGAGCATTTACAGGTTATTTACTATACAAACATTTAGACTAAGGCCGGCGTCACACTGGCGTTTTAAACGGCTGAGTGCAATGCGATATCATCCGAGTGATGTGCGTTATAAGCTGATCCCAGCAATGGAGGAGATGGAGAAATTCATTTCTCCGCCTCCTCCGCAGCTGTGCGAGAGAATCGGAGCACAGACGCATGACACTCGGCTCCTGCTCTGCTGCGAGCAGGAGCCGAGTGTCATTAGCATATCGCATCCGATGATCTCGCATCGGATGCGATACGCCAGTGTGACGCCGGCCTAAGGATTTTTACTGTGCGCGCAATGACACCATGGATTCTTTACTTTATGAGCAGTGAGACTATGAATTATTTAGACAATGGATTCTTTACTAGGCAAGCAGTGAGACTGTACATTCTGTGCTGTATACAGTGGGTACCGAAAGTATTCAGACCTCTTTACATTTTTCACTCTTTGTTTCATTGCAGCCATTTGGTAAATTCAAAAACGTTCATTTTTTCCTCATTAATGTACACTCTGCACCCAATCTTGACTGAAAATTCCCAGAAATGTAGAAATTTTTGCAAATTTATTAAAAAAGAAAAACTGAAATATCACATGGTCATAAGTATTGGGACCCTTTGCTCAGACACTCATATTTAAGTCACATGCTGTCCATTACCTTGTGATCCTCCTTGAGATGGTTCTGCTCCTTCATTGGAGTACAGCTGTGTTTAATTAAGCTGATAGGACTTGATTTGGAAAGGCGCACACCTGTCTACATAAGACCTCACAGCTCACAGTGCACGTCAGACCAAATGAGAATCATGAGGGCAAAGGAACTGGCCAAGGAGCTCAGAGACAGAATTGTGGCACAGTTCAAAAGTGAAGGACAGCATCCAATCCGGGTGAAAAGAAATAAACAATTTATTGTGCCTTAAATGCGACGTTTCAACCCCATTGGGGTCTTTATCAAGCATGCTTGATAAAGACCCCAATGGGGTTGAAACGTCGCATTTAAGGCACAATAAATTGTTTATTTATTTTCACCCGGATTGGATGCTGTCCTTCACTTTTGAACTTTGGTATGTACTCCTCCACTTGGATCCTGTGGAGTTAGGACGAGCAACCATTATATACCACAGAGTGCTGTCTGCTGCCATTTTGTTGTTAGAATTGTGGCACAGATCTGGCCAAGGTTACAACACAATTTCTGCAGTACTCAAGGTTCCTAAGAGCACAGTGGCCTCCATAATCCTTAAATGGAAGGAGTTTGGGACCACCAGAAGTCTTCCTAGACCTGGCCGTCCAGCCAAACTGAGCAATTGTGGGAGAAGAGCCTTGGTGAGAGAGGTAAAGAAGAACCCTAAGATCACTGTGGCTGAGCTCCAGAGATGCAGTAAGGAGATGGGAGAAAGTTCCACAAAGTCAACTATCACTGCAGCCCTCCACCAGTCCGGCCTTTATGGCAGAGTGGCCCGATGGAAGCCTCTCCTCAGTGCAAGACATATGAAAGCCCGTATATAGTGTACTAAAAAACACATGAAGGACTCCCAGACTGTGAGAAATAAGATTCTCTGGTCTGATGAGACGAAGATAGACCTTTTTGGTGATAATTCTAAGCGATATGTGTGGAGAAAACCAGGCACTACTCATCACCTGCCCAATACAATCCCAACAGTGAACCATGGTGGTGGCAGCATCATACTATGGGGGTGTTTTTCAGCTGCAGGGACAGGACGACTGGTTGTCATTGAAGAAAACATGAATGAGGCCAAGTACAGAGATATTTTGGATGAAAACCTCTTCCAGAGTGCTCTGGACCTCAGACTTGGCCGAAGGTTCACCTTCCAACAATGACCCTAAGCACACAGCTAAAATAACAAAGGAGTGGCTTCAGAACAACTCTGTGACCATTCTTGACTGGCCCAGCCAGAGCCCTGACCTAAACCCAATTGAGCATCTCTGGAGAGACCTGAAAATGGCTGTCCACCAACGTTCACCATCCAACCTGACGGAACTGGAGAGGATCTGCAGGGAAGAATGGCAGAGGATCCCCAAATCCGGGTGTGAAAAACTTGTTGCATCATTCCCAAGAAGACTCATGGCTGTACTAGCTCAAAAGGTGCTTCTACTCAATACTGAGCAAAGGGTCTGAATACTTCTGACCATGTGATATTTCAGCTTTTCTTTTTTTTTTAAATTTGCAAAAATTTCTACATTTCTGCTTTTTTTTCAGTCAAGATGGGGTGCAGAGTGTACATTGAGAAAAAAATGAACTTTTTGAATTTACTAAATGGCTGCAATGAAACAGAGTGAAAAATTTGAATGGGTCTGAATTCCGCACCCACTGTAAGCACTGACAATATTAATTAACTGTACCAGAATTCATACTATGGATTCTTTACTTAACCCCTTCATGACCCAGCCTATTTTGACCTTAAAGACCTTGCCTTTTTTTGCAATTCTGTCCAGTGTCCCTTTATGAGGTAATAACTCAGGAACGCTTCAACGGATCCTAGCGGTTCTGAGATTGTTTTTTCGTGACATATTGGGCTTCATGTTAGTGGTAAATTTAGGTCAATAAATTCTGCGTTTATTTGTGATAAAAACGGAAATTTGACGAAAATTTTGAAAATTTCGCAATTTTCACATTTTGAATTTTTATTCTGTTAAACCAGAGAGATATGTGACACAAAATAGTTAATAAATAACATTTCCCACATGTTTACTTTACATCAGCACAATTTTGGAAACAAAATTTTTTTTTGTTAGGAAGTTATAAGGGTTAAAATTTGACCAGCGATTTGTCATTTTTACAACGAAATTTACAAAACCATTTTTTAGGGACCACCTCACATTTGAAGTCAGTTTGAGGGGTCTATATGGCTGAAAATACCCAAAAGTGACACCATTCTAAAAACTGCACCCCTCAAGGTACTCAAAACCACATTCAAGAAGTTTATTAACCCTTCAGGTGCTTCACAGCAGCAGAAGCAACATGGAAGGAAAAAATGAACATTTAACTTTTTAGTCACAAAAATTATCTTTTAGCAACAATTTTTTTATTTTCCCAATGGTAAAAGGAGAAACTGAACCACGAAAGTTGTTGTCGAATTTGTCCTGAGTACGCTGATACCTCATATGTGGGGGTAAACCACTGTTTGGGCGCACGGCAGGGCTTGGAAGGGAGGAGCGCCATTTGACTTTTTGAATCAAAAATTGGCTCCACTCTTTAGCGGACACCATGTCACGTTTGGAGAGCCCCCGTGTGCCTAAAAATTGGAGCTCCCCCACAAGTGACCCCATTTTGGAAACTAGACGCCCCAAGGAACTTATCTAGATGCATAGTGAGCACTTTGAACCCCCAGGTGCTTCACAAATTGATCCGTAAAAATGAAAAAGTACTTTTTTTTCACAAAAAAATTCTTTTAGCCTCAATTTTTTCATTTTCACATGGGCAACAGGATAAAATGGATCCTAAAATGTGTTGGGCAATTTCTCCTGAGTACGCCGATACCTCATATGTGGGGGTAAACCACTGTTTGGGCACATGGTAAGGCTCGGAAGGGAAGGAGCGCCATTTGACTTTTTGAATGAAAAATTATTTCCATCGTTAGCGGACACCATGTCGCGTTTGGAGAGCTCCTGTGTGCCTAAACATTGGCGCTCCCCCACAAGTGACCCCATTTTGGAAACTAGACCCCCAAGGAACTTATTTAGATGCCTAGTGAGCACTTTAAACCCTCAGGTGCTTCACAAATTGATCTGTAAAAATGAAAAAGTACTTTTTTTTCACAAAAAAATTCTTTTCGACTCAATTTTTTCATTTTCACATGGGCAGTAGGATAAAATGGATCATAAAATTTGTTGGGCAATTTCTCCCGAGTACGCCGATACCTCATATGTGGGGGTAAACCACTGTTTGGGCACACGGCAGGGCTCGGAAGGGAAGGCGCGCCATTTGACTTTTTGAATGGAAAATTAGCTCCAATTGTTAGCGGACACCATGTCGCGTTTGGAGAGCCCCTGTGTGCCTATGCATTGGAGCTCTCCCACAAGTGACCCCATTTTGGAAACTAGACCCCCCAAGGAACTTATCTAGATGCATATTGAGCACTTTAAACCCCCAGGTGCTTCACAGAAGTTTATAACGCAGAGCCATGAAAATAAAAAATAATTTTTCTTTCCTCAAAAATGATTTTTTTAGCCTGGAATTTCCTATTTTGCCAAGGATAATAGGAGAAATTGGACCCCAAATATTGTTGTCCAGTTTGTCCTGAGTACGCTGATACCCCATATGTGGGGGTAAACCACTGTTTGGGCGCACGGCAGGGCTCGGAAGGGATGGCACGCCATTTGGCTTTTTAAATGGAAAATTAGCTCCAATCATTAGCAGACACCATGTCACGTTTGGAGAGCCCCTGTGTGCCTAAACATTGGAGATCCCCCAGAAATGACCCCATTTTGGAAACTAGACCCCCAAAGGAACTAATCTAGATGTGTGGTGAGGACTTTGAACCCCCAAGTGCTTCACAGAAGTTTATAACGCAGAGCCATGAAAATAAAAAAAAAAAATTATTTTCTCAAAAATGATCTTTTAGCCTGCAATTTTTTATTTTCCCAAGGGTAACAGGAGAAATTTGACCCCAAAAGTTGTTGTCCAGTTTCTCCTGAGTATGCTGATACCCCATTTGTGGGGGTAAACCACTGTTTGGGCACATGCCGGGGCTCGGAAGTGAAGTAGTGACGTTTTGAAATGCAGACTTTGATGGAATGCTCTGTGGGCGTCACGTTGCGTTTGCAGAGCCCCTGATGTGGCTTAACAGTAGAAACCCCCCACAAGTGACCCCATTTTGGAAACTAGACCCCGAAAGGAACTTATCTAGATGTGTGGTGAGCACTTTGAACCCCCAAGTGCTTCACAGAAGTTTACAATGCAGAGCCGTGAAAATAACAAATACGTTTTCTTTCCTCAAAAATAATTATTTAGCCCAGAATTTTTTATTTTCCCAAGGGTTACAGGAGAAATTGGACCCCAAAAGTTGTCCAGTTTCTCCTGAGTACGCTGATACCCCATGTGTGGGGGTAAACCACTGTTTGGGCACACGTCGGGGCTCAGAAGGGAAGTAGTGACTTTTGAAATGCAGACTTTGATGGAATGGTCTGCGGGCGTCACATTGCGTTTGCAGAGCCCCTGGTGTGCCTAAACAGTAGAAACCCCCCACAAGTGACCCCATTTTAGAAACTAGACCCCGAAAGGAACTTATCTAGATGTGTGGTGAGCACTTTGAACCCCCAAGTGCTTCATAGAAGTTTATAATGCAGAGCCGTGAAAATAATAAATACGTTTTCTTTCCTCAAAAATAATTATTTAGCCCAGAATTTTTTATTTTCCCAAGGGTTACAGGAGAAATTGGATCCCAAAAGTTGTTGTCCAGTTTCTCCTGAGTACGCTGATACCCGATATGTGGGGGTAAACCACTGTTTGGGCACATGCCGAGGCTCGGAAGTGAAGTAGTGACGTTTTGAAATGCAGACTTTGATGGAATGCTCTGTGGGCGTCACGTTGCGTTTGCAGAGCCCCTGATGTGGCTTAACAGTAGAAACCCCCTACAAGTGACCCCATTTTGGAAACTAGACCCCGAAAGGAACTTATCTAGATGTGTGGTGAGCACTTTGAACCCCCAAGTGCTTCACAGACGTTTACAACGCAGAGCCGTGAAAATAAAAAATCATTTTTCTTTCCTCAAAAATGATGTTTTAGCAAGCATTTTTTTATTTTCACAAGGGTAACAGGAGAAACTGGACCCCAGTAATTGTTGCGCAGTTTATCCTGAGTATGCTGGTACCCCATATGTGGGGGTAAACCACTGTTTGGGCACACGTCGGGGCTCGGAAGTGAGGGAGCACCATTTGACTTTTTGAATACGAGATTGGCTGGAATCAATGGTGGCGCCATGTTGCGTTTGGAGACCTCCTGATGTGCCTAAACAGTGGAAACCCCTCAATTCTACCTCCAACACTAACCCCCCCACACCCCTAACCCTAATCCCAACTGTAGCCATAACCCTAACCACAACCCTAATTCCAACCCTAACCCTAAGGCCATGTGCCCACGTTGCGGATTCGTGTGAGATTTTTCAGCATCATTTTTGAAAAATCCGCGGGTAAAAGGCACTGCGTTTTACCTGCGGATTTTCCGCGGATTTCCAGTGTTTTTTGTGCGGATTTCACCTGCGGATTCCTATTGAGGAACAGGTGTAAAACGCTGCGGAATCCGCACAAAGAATTGACATGCTGCGGAAAATACAACGCAGCGTTTCCGCGCCATGGGCACAGATTTGGTTTTTCATATGTTTACATGGTACTGTAAACCTGATGGAACACTGCTGCGAATCCGCAGCCAAATCCGCACCGTGTGCACATAGCCTAATTCTAAAGGTATGTGCACATGCTGCGGAAAACGCTGCAGATCCGAGTTTACAGTTCAATGTAAACCTACGGGAAACAAAAATCGCTGTACACATGCTGCGGAAAAACTGCACGGAAACGCAGCGGTTTACATTCCGCAGCATGTCACTTCTTTGTGCGGATTCCGCAGCGGTTTTACAACTGCTCCAATAGAAAATCGCAATTGTAAAACCGCAGTGAAATGCGCAGAAAAAAACGCGGTAAATCTGCCATAAATCTGCAGCGGATTAGCACTGCGGATTTATCAAATCCGCAGCGGAAAAATCCGCAGAGGACCAGAATACGTGTGCACATACCGAAACCCTACCCCTACCCCTAGCCCTACCCCTAACCCTAGCCCTACCCCTAACCCTACCCCTATCCCTACCCCTAACCCTATTCTAACATTAGTGGAAAAAAAAAATTTCTTTATTTTTTTATTGTCCCTACCTATGGGGGTGACAAAGGGGGGGGGGGTCATTTATTATTTTTTTTATTTTGATCACTGATATATAATCTATCTCAGTGATCAAAATGCACTTTGGAACGAATCTGCCGGCCGGCAGATTCGGCGGGCGCACTGCGCATGCGCCCGCAAATTTGGAAGATGGCGGCGCCCAGGGAGAAGACGGACGGAGCTCGGCAGGATCGGTAAGTATGATGGGGTGGGGGGGGAGCACGGGGGGGGGGGGATCGGAGCATGGGGGGCGGGAATCGGAGCGCGGCAGGCGTGGAACGGAGCACGGGGGGCGTGGAACGGAGCACGGGGGGCTGGAACGGAGCACGGGGGGGTGGAACGGAGCACGGGGGGGGGGGTGGATCGGAGTGCAGGGGGGGTGATTGGAGCACGGGGGGGGTGATTGGAGCACGGGGGGAGCGGACAAGAGCACGGGGGGAGCGGAGCACAGGACGGAGGGGAGTCGGAGCAGTGTACCGGAGGGATCGGAGTGCTGGGGGGGCCATCGGTGGGGTGGGGGCACATTAGTATTAACAGCCATGGCCGATGATATTTCAGCATCGGCCATGGCTGGATTGTAATATTTCACCCGTTATAATAGGTGAAATATTACAAATCGCTCTGATTGGCAGTTTCACTTTCAACAGCCAATCAGAGCGATCGTAGCCACGAGGGGGTGAAGCCACCCCCCCTGGGCTAAACTATCACTCCCCCTGTCCCTGCAGATCGGGTGAAATGGGAGTTAACCCTTTCACCGGATCTGCAGGGACGCGATCTTTCCATGACGCCACATAGGCGTCATGGGTCGGATTGGCACCGACTTTCATGACGCCTACGTGGCGTCATGGGTCGGGAAGGGGTTAAGAACAGTTAAGATTGTGGAGCAATGACACTGGATTTTTTACTGTACGAGCAGTAAGACTATGGGTTATTTACTGTACGAGCATTTAGACTAAGGAATTTTACTGTGCAACCAGACTATAGATTCTTTACTGTACGAGTAGTGAGACTGATTTCTTGGTGAAGAGCAAAGAAACATATTACCGTAAATATGAATAAGGACACTATACTCTTATTTACTGTACAAACAGATTATGAATTTGACAGTATGAGCAGAGAGAATATGGATTCTTTACTTTAGGAGCAGCGAGACAGTGGAACTTTCTACCACATGATGTTGTGATGGTTGAGCCAAATAGGGGGTCTTCCTGTAATTAGATATAATAAAGGCCACAAATAGGAACCCTCCATACCGAGGGATGGTGCTAGATACGTATTCCATGTGAATACAGAGTTCAGCTCTGCAATGCCCGAACACTCCGCTCCCTATAATCAGGGACGTGCCCTCCTGGAAGCAGGATGAGGGTGAGTAGGAAGAAGATGATGCTTTCCACCAGTCATTCCCTGGGCTCACGTCCATAGTGTTTCTATATGACGTATGGTCGTGTTACATAATCATCGATTATCATATCTGAAGCTTGTACAGCAGAGGTGCTAAGGTGTGATCATGAATACATATTTTCTCGCTGCCACAGTTACAGAAGTATTTGCATCACTGTTTGCTTTACATCCCCCTCCACTGTTTGTTTCCTCTGAAATCATCATTTTAATAAGTCTGTGCCTGGTCCAGTGCAGTAATCAAAGTCTGAATTCTGCCATTGGTGAGTGGGCTGCAGTGCAGGAGTGGGGCAGCAGATGGCGCTAGAAGATCACATATCTCCTGTTGTCATTTGGCTTCTGCTAATTACCATGGAATATGGAATAAGGATCGGGGGTCCTTCCCTCCAAGGCTCCAGCAGCTGCCGGGCTCCTGCCAGAGGGGCTCTACCTGTATAAGCACGGTCACAGGGCACCACTTAAAATATATTATGTTAATGGCTTTCATACCTGAGCTTCTGTCAGGATCTGCAGCCTCCTCAGAAATTCCTAATGTATTCCCTGAAGGGACCTGCAGAGTGCACTTCACATCCATCACTGTCACCGGTAACCCCTTCCTAGCCACAGCCAAATCTGCTGCCTCTTCAGGAGTTACAAGAGGCCTAGAAAAAGAGGAAAACAATGTAGAATGAGTAGAACAGCTAATTACATGCAGACCCTCATATATAATGATCACATATATATTGCGTACAGACCCTCAAATATGAGGATCACCCCCATATATAATTACACACAGACCCTCAAACATCAGGATCACCCCCCATATATAATTATACACAGACCCTCAAACATCAGGATCACCCCCCATATATAATTATACACAGACCCTCAAACATCAGGATCACCCCCATATATAATTATACACAGACCCTCAAACAACAGGATCACCCCCCCCCATATATAATTATACACAGACCCTCAAACATCAGGATCACCCCCCATATATAATTATACACAGACCCTCAAACATCAGGATCACCCCCCATATATAATTATACACAGACCCTCAAACATCAGGATCACCCCCCATATATAATTATACACAGACCCTCAAACATCAGGATCACCCCCATATATAATTATACACAGACCCTCAAACAACAGGATCACCCCCCCCCCATATATAATTATACACAGACCCTCAAACATCAGGATCACCCCCATATATAATTACACAGAGACCCTCAAACATGAGGATCACCCCCCATATATTATAGAGACCCTCAAACATCAGGATTACCCCCCATATATAATTATACACAGACCCTCAAACATCAGGATCACCCCCGTATATAATTATACACAGACACTCAAATATAAGGATCACCCCCACATATATTACACATAGAACCTCAAACATCAGGATCACCCCCACATGTTAAACATAGACCCTCAACCATCAGGATCAACCCCCATATATAATTACACAGACCCTCAAACATCAGGATCACCCCCATATATAATTACAGAGACCCTCAAACATCAGGATCACCCCCATATATAATTACAGAGACCCTCAAACATCAGGATCACCCCCATATATAATTATACACAGACCCTCAAACATCAGGATCACCCCCATATATAATTACACACAGACCCTCAAACATCAGGATCACCCCCCATATATAATTACACACAGACCCTCAAATATAAGGATCACCCCCATATATAATTACAGAGACCCTCAAACATCAGGATCACCCCCCATATATAATTATACACAGACCCTCAAACATCAGGATCACCCCCATATATAATTACAGAGACCCTCAAACATCAGGATCACCCCCCATATATAATTATACACAGACCCTCAAACATCAGGATCACGCCCATATATTACACACAGACCCTCAAACATCATGATCATCCCCCATATATAATTACACAGACCCTCAAACATCAGGATCACCCCCATATATTACACACAGACCCTCAAACATCATGATCATCCCCCATATATAATTACACAGACCCTCAAACATCAGGATCACCCCCATATATTACACACAGACCCTCAAACATCAGGATCACCCCCCATATATAATTACACAGAGACCCTCAAACATCAGGATCACCCCCCATATATTACACACAGACCCTCAAACATGATCATCCCCCATATATAATTACACAGAGACCCTCAAACATCAGGATCACCCCCATATATTACACACAGACCCTCAAACATCAGGATCACCCCCCATATATAATTACACAGAGACCCTCAAACATCAGGATCACCCCCATATATAATTACACACAGACCCTCAAACATCAGGATCACCCCCCATATATAATTACACAGAGACCCTCAAACATCAGGATCACCCCCACATATTACACATAGACCCTCAAACATCAGGATCACCCCACATATTACACATAGACCCTCAAACATCAGGATCACCCCCACATATTACACATAGACACTCAAACATCAGGATCACCCCCCATATATAATTACACATAGACCCTCAAACATCAGGATCACCCCCACATATTACACATAGACACTCAAACATCAGGATCACCCCCACATATTACACATAGACACTCAAACATCAGGATCACCCCCACATATTACACCTAGACACTCAAACATCAGGATCACCCCACATATTACACATAGACCCTCAAACATCAGGATCACCCCCACATATTACACCTAGACACTCAAACATCAGGATCACCCCACATATTACACATAGACCCTCAAACATCAGGATCACCCCCACATATTACACCTAGACACTCAAACATCAGGATCACCCCACATATTACACATAGACCCTCAAACATCAGGATCACCCCCCATATATAATTAGACATCCCCCATCTCTATATAGAATTACTCGCAGCCTCTCCTGTATAATGATTACCCCCCATAGTGTAGAATTAACCCCTCACGCCCCGGCAGCACTGTCAGGCCCTCTGGAGTCGGCAGTGCCCCCCACCCCTGCTGACCCTGGGGGGCTGCTCTATGACTATGCCTCCATTACTTGCTGCGCTTTCCCTGAGTGCAGCTGACGAGCACGGAGGGGCAGGGCAGCAGCTGACATCAGCCTGCGTTATCACCGCTGCAGCCCCTCCTCCAGCACTCAGCTCCCAGCGCTGCTCCGATCAGTAAGTTGCGCGTCCATCGCTCGCTGGGATCCGGAGCCCGGGTCGGAGCCGCAGGGAAGCTCTTCCACTAACCTCCCCGGGACTGTGAGGCTGCGGCCCGCCGGTGTGCACGGTGCCCAGCGCTGCCGGATCCAGGCTTTCCCCGGACTGACGATGTGTAGGAAGCGGCTGTGTGAGGCGGACTCCGGGGAGGCTCCGATGTCCCCCGCCTGCTCCCTGCAGCGTGCCGCGGCCGGCCGGCTCCCCACAGTATGAAGGGCTGCGGCAGGACGGAAGCCTCGCAGAGATGTCGGTGCCTTTACTCAAAATTGGGGTTGTCCTGAGCACCATGGCGATGATCACCAACTGGATGTCACAGACGCTGCCATCACTGGTGGGCTTAAACACCACCAAGCTGACGGCGGCCAGCGCGGGCACCCTGGACCGGAGCACGGGGGTAAGGCGCCCGACCACCCTGCAGCCCCGGGAGCTGTCGGGGGAGACGAGACGTTCGCTATGGAGGTCTGTGCCCCTCGGTGCAGGGTGGCGAGTCCTGGGGGGCGCTCTTCTCACAATCTGAAGGCTGTTTTGTAGAGCTGCCACCATAGGACCGGCACTAGAGGGGCCAGGGGGCAAGACGAAGGGGGACAAGAGAACAGGGGACACAGGAGGGACAAGAGACTGGGGTGGGACACAGGATGGGCAGGGGGATCAGACTGGGGGTCACACCAGAACAGAGGGTCTGGGGGACAAGGGGTCCAGGGAAAAGATATGGGGTGACACAGAAGGTCCCAAGGGACAAGAGAAGACTGAGATTGAGTAGTGGCCGGAGGACAAGAAATTGGGGGGGGGGGGAGGGCACAGGAGGGGTCAGGGGGACAAGAGACTGGGGGGTAGCCAGCAGGTGCTGGGGGAGATATAGGTAGGGTCGGTGGACAAGACAGAGGGGGGGGCAAAAGACGGGAGAGGGGCGGGGGGGGATGAGATTCTGGGAGTCACACCAGAGGGGTCGGGGGACAAGAGACTGGGGGGAGGGGTAGCCAGCATGGGCTGGGGGAGACACAGGCAGGGCCTGGGGGCAAGAAATTGGGGGGGGGGGGGCAAGAGATGGGGGAGGGGCAGGGGACAAGACTGGGGGTCACGCCAGAGGGGTCGGGGGACAAGAGACTGGGGGGAGGGGTAGCCAGCATGGGCTGGGGGAGACACAGGCAGGGCCTGGGGGAAAGAGATGGGGGGGGGGGGGGGGGCAAGAGACTGGGGGTTACGCCAGAGGGGACAGGGGGGCAAGAGACTGGGGAGACGTGTTTAGGAGGGGCTGGGGGACAAGGGGCTGAGGGAAAAGATATGGGGGAGACACAGAAGGACTGGGGGACAAGGGGTCCAGGGAAAAGATATGGGGTGACACAGAAGGTCCCAAGGGACAAGAGAAGACTGAGATTCAGTAGTGGCCGGAGGACAAGAAATTGGGGGGGGGGGGGAGGGCACAGGAGGGGTCAGGGGGACAAGAGACTGGGGGGTAGCCAGCAGGTGCTGGGGGAGATATAGGTAGGGTCGGTGGACAAGACAGAGGAGGAGGGGGGGGGGGGGTGGGACGAGACTCTGGGAGTCACACCAGAGGGGCCGGGGGACAAGAGACTGGGGGGAGGGGTAGCCAGCATGGGCTGGGGGAGACACAGGCAGGGCCTGGGGGCAAGAAATTGGGGGGGCAAGAGATGGGGGAGGGGCAGGGGACAAGACTGGGGGTCACGCCAGAGGGGTCGGGGGACAAGAGACTGGGGGGAGGGGTAGCCAGCATGGGCTGGGGGAGACACAGGCAGGGCCTGGGGGAAAGAGATGGGGGGGGGGGGGGGGCAAGAGACTGGGGGTTACGCCAGAGGGGACAGGGGGGCAAGAGACTGGGGAGACGTGTTTAGGAGGGGCTGGGGGACAAGGGGCTGAGGGAAAAGATATGGGGGAGACACAGAAGGTCTGAGGGACAAGAGAAGATTGAGATTCAGGAGTGGCCGGAGGACAAGAAATTGGGGGGGGGGGGACACAGGAGGGACGGGGGACAAGAGACTGGGGGGGTAGCCAGGAGGGGCCGGGGGAGACATGGGTAGGGCCGATGCACAAGAGACTGGGGGGGAGGGAGACGGCAAGAGACTGGGGAGGCGTGGGAGGGGCTGGGAACGAGAAGGAGAGATACAGGGGGGGGACAAGACTGGGGGGCGGGGGACAAGAGATGAGGGAGACACAGGATGGGCCGGAGATAAGAGATTGAGGAGACAGGAGGTGGCAGGAGACAAGAGAAGGGCAAGACACAGGTTTGGCCAGCGAGAAGAGGGACACACAAGGGGTCGGGGAACAAGAGAAGGGGAGACACAGGATGGGCCGAGGTCCCTGCCCTTGCCAGAGATAAGGGGAGATACAGATCATCAGCTGCTACAATGTGGCAGGTTCCTGATATCACAATGTCGGTCGCAGATCTCTACTCTTCTGCACATGACATCTAACTGTGCAGACTGCACTCCCTGTCAGAATCCTTCCAGGATGACACAGATGGAGCAGACCCTGTGCCCATCACAAAGTTAAGGAGCCGCCCGCTGTGCCCACTCTGGGCCTTACATTATATGCATTCTGGCAGATGGTGTTATTGTTTTATTATTATTGTTACAATCTTTATATAACAGGATATTGTCTACGTTGTTCGATCTGTTCCTTTATTAGAGGTGCAGGTTCTACCCTCCCCATAGTAGATGTACAGAGGGAACAATATACAGGGACGGCAGGTTCTACCCTCCCCATAGTGATGTACAGAGGGAACAATATACAGGGACGACAGGTTCTACCCTCCCCATAGTGATGTACAGAGGGAACAATATACAGGGACGACAGGTTCTACCCTCCCCATAGTGATGTACAGAGGGAACAATATACAGGGATGGCAGGTTCTACCCTCCCCATAGTAGATGTACAGAGGGAACAATATACAGGGATGGCAGGTTCTACCCTCCCCATAGTAGATGTACAGAGGGAACAATATACAGGGACGGCAGGTTCTACCCTCCCCATAGTGATGTACAGAGGGAACAATATACAGGGACGGCAGGTTCTACCCTCCCCATAGTGATGTACAGAGGGAACAATATACAGGGACGACAGGTTCTACTCTCCCCATAGTGATGTACAGCGGGAACAATATACAGGGACGACAGGTTCTACCCTCCCCATAGTAGATGTACAGAGGGAACAATATACAGGGACGGCAGGTTCTACTCTCCCCATAGTAGATGTACAGAGGGAACAATATACAGGGACGACAGGTTCTACTCTCCCCATAGTGATGTACAGAGGGAACAATATACAGGGACGGCAGGTTCTCCTCTCCCCATAGTAGATGTACAGCGGGAACAATATACAGGGACGGCAGGTTCTACTCTCCCCATAGTATATGTACAGCGGGAACAATATACAGGGACGGCAGGTTCTCCTCTCCCCATAGTAGATGTACAGAAGGAACAATATACAGGGACGGCAGGTTCTACCCCCCCCATAGTAGATGTACAGAGGGAACAATATACAGGGACAGGGCCAACAGGTTCTACCCTCCCCATAGTGATGTACAGAGGGAACAATATACAGGGGCGACAGGTTCTACCCTCCCCATAGTAGATGTACAGAGGGAACAATATACAGGGATGGCAGGTTCTACCCTCCCCATAGTAGATGTACAGAGGGAACAATATACAGGGATGGCAGGTTCTACCCTCCCCATAGTAGATGTACAGAGGGAACAATATACAGGGACGACAGGTTCTACTCTCCCCATAGTGATGTACAGAGGGAACAATATACAGGGACGGCAGGTTCTCCTCTCCCCATAGTAGATGTACAGCGGGAACAATATACAGGGACGGCAGGTTCTACCCTCCCCATAGTAGATGTACAGAGGGAACAATATACAGGGACGGCAGGTTCTCCTCTCCCCATAGTAGATGTACAGCGGGAACAATATACAGGGACGGCAGGTTCTCCTCTCCCCATAGTATATGTACAGCGGGAACAATATACAGGGACGGCAGGTTCTACTCTCCCCATAGTATATGTACAGCGGGAACAATATACAGGGACGGCAGGTTCTCCTCTCCCCATAGTAGATGTACAGAGGGAACAATATACAGGGACGGCAGGTTCTACCCCCCCCCCCCATAGTAGATGTACAGAGGGAACAATATACAGGGACGGCAGGTTCTACCCCCCCCCCATAGTAGATGTACAGAGGGAACAATATACAGGGACGGCAGGTTCTACTCTTCCCATAGTAGATGTACAGAGGGAACAATATACAGGGACGGCAGGTTCTACTCTCCCCATAGTATATGTACAGCGGGAACAATATACAGGGACGGCAGGTTCTACTCTTCCCATAGTAGATGTACAGAGGGAACAATATACAGGGACGGCAGGTTCTACTCTTCCCATAGTAGATGTACAGAGGGAACAATATACAGGGACGGCAGGTTCTACTCTCCCCATAGTATATGTACAGCGGGAACAATATACAGGGACGGCAGGTTCTACTCTTCCCATAGTAGATGTACAGAGGGAACAATATACAGGGACGGCAGGTTCTACCCTCCCCATAGTAGATGTACAGAGGGAACAATATACAGGGACGGCAGGTTCTACTCTCCCCATAGTATATGTACAGCGGGAACAATATACAGGGACGGCAGGTTCTACTCTTCCCATAGTAGATGTACAGAGGGAACAATATACAGGGACGGCAGGTTCTACCCTCCCCATAGTAGATGTACAGAGGGAACAATATACAGGGACGGCAGGTTCTACTCTCCCCATAGTAGATGTACAGAGGTAACAATATACAGGGACGGCAGGTTCTACTCTCCCCATAGTAGATGTACAGAGGGAACAATATACAGGGACTGCTCTGATGCATCCGCCCAAATTTGCACTAGTATGGTGGTGATCGGAAGAACTCTGTCCGGTATGCAGAATATATGGTGGAGCTGGAAATCTGTTCTGGATATTGGGGGATGATTTGGGTTTCCTTCCAGCGAGGTTCCTACACCCTGAGCCCCAGGAGGCTGCTGATTTTCCAATGCTCTTAGTGTTTTGCCTGTTTTCTAAATGGTGATGACAGGAGGAGACTTTTCTCCATTTTTCTGCTGAGCAGAACATCCAAGTCTTCACTTAATCATTATATTAAAGGGTATCACTGTTCTGACTGCCTGAGCAGAGAGCTGACAATCGTGTATACCTGCTAGTCACAGTGTATACAATGGTATATAGAATATACACAGTAGACTAATCTTGCAGACTCAGCGTGACTCTCAGATTTCGGCCACAGAAAATTATCTGCTCAGGCATCCATTAAACATCATTGACCTGAATTCCTTTCCTCGCACCTTCTCCTCTTCTAGGGGTGATATTTTACTTTCTTCGCCATGTCCTTCATTCCTAGGTTTTGCCAACCAACCCAGAAGAAAGCTGGCAGGTATACAGCTCTGCCCAGGACAGCGAGGGGCGATGTATATGCACAGTGGTGGCTCCACAACAGACCATGTGTTCACGAGACGCCAGGACAAAGCAGCTGAGGCAGCTATTAGAAAAGGTAAGAGGCTGTCCGGCGCCCCTCCAGATTTCACAGGCTGCGCTGTACCCCTGGGGCAGTAAGTGTTCCCATCCTGCGGTATCTCGCCAGTTGCTTAAAAGCTCCAATTTCTAATAGACATGGACGACCCTCTTAAGTGTTAAACTGTGGGAGACCTGTGTACTACAACTCTCACTGTCCTCTATAAGAGAGACCTGACAAGACGACTCCTGCCAACATGGCGGCCAAGTCAGGTGATGTCAGCACTGACCTCTTACACCTGAGGTGTAATGACGTTGGCAGGCCAGTCCTTGTCCGTTATCAGAACCGACCCGTTTGTTATACAGAGATCTGATAGGGATTATTATGGGATGGGGGGTGTTTGGGAGAAATGGTTTCCCTATATCGTCTTGCAGGTGATGGCGCTATATACTATTAATATTGTGCTGTAAACTGATGTCTGTAGGTGCAGAACATGTCGCAGTCCATAGAAGTCCTGGACAGGAGAACTCAGCGGGACCTGCAGTATGTAGAACGAATGGAGAATCAGATGAAAGGCCTGGAGTCCAAATTTAAACAAGTGGAAGAGTCTCACAGACAGCACCAGGCCAGGCAGTTCAAGGTGGGTTCTCTCCCGCTGTGCACTACAAGTCCCAGCATAACCATAAGGCCCTAAGTCAGCTAAAGCATTACACAAAGCCTATGTAAAGGAGGCTCCTGACAAATATTTTATAGAAACACTATCTAATAGCTGGTAAACACATAATTCCTCATTTCCTGCCGCCTTATAGTCCGATGGTGGATGTTTCCATCTATTGGATAGGCGCCGTCTGAGCTGTCACCTTTCCCCGCACCCCTCTCCTCATCAGACGTTTCCTTGCTCCCCTGCTTATACGGAGGAAGATTAGCTTATAATGTGCAGGAAATGTCCAGATGTTCCATTATCAGCCGGAGGATGGGTGATCGGAATAAAATACTGGTCAGGGGTCTCCTGCTGTAATGATGCAACTTTTGTAGAGCAGAATATTGGACCGCACTGAGATCTCTCCTCCTAATGGGGCAGAAATCCCCCATCCTGTGATAGTCACCTGTATAGACGATTCTGAGCCTGTGGTCCTTTATGAATGAATGGAGTTCCCAACCAAATGTCCTAAAAAAAAAAAAAAATGAAGTGTCTAAAGAGGACATATCATAAACAATGGCATCAGCACATGAAAATGAGTGATCACAGCCCGAAACATCTAAAGCAGGGGTGTCGAACTGCATTCCTCGAGGGCTGCAAACAGGTCATGTTTTCAGGATTTCCTTGCATTGCACAGGTGATAATTTAATCACCTGCAGAGAATGATTCCAGCACCTTGTGCAATGCTAAGGAAATCTTGAAAACACGCATGGTTTGAGGCCCTCGAGGAATGCAGTTTGACACCCCTGATCTAAAGCCAAAATCAACCTTGTAAGAACCCGAACCCCATCTGGGATGCTGGAGAATCAGCGCCCATCTTACAATATGTCTGCCATGTTCACATAGCCACCAGATTATAAGAACGGGCCGATACATCTATAAACTCCAAGCTGGTAGCAAACACAAGACCCAAACAGATTCATGCCAGAGGCAGCAGACCGGAAACCAGTGGTAGAAGGTAGGTTCACAGCTGAGCATAGATCTGCAGGGTACACATAGAATTACAGTTCAGGCACTTTGTGAATTCTGCAGCTTCAGAGCTGAAATCTCTCAGCATTCCTTGCTTGTTCTGTGCAGGGCGCACTGGTGAAGTGCATTCTAGGAAGTGTCATTTTCCAAACCGATGAAAGAAAAGCCATCTACTACCCCCCCCCTTCCCCCGAATAACAGGAGCCCAACTCCACTGCTCAGCAATCTGGCCATAAGCTTGATGACTGTTTCCAAATTACAGTAGTTTCCAGCTCTGGAGCATAATACTTTTGTTGTACTGATCCTAAGTACAATGTGACTCCGCCATTAGAATAGTCTGGAGTATGTATAATTCAGAATATAACTCCGGATCAGTAATGTAATTTATGTACACAGGGACTCCACCAGAAGAATAGTGAGTTCAGCTCTGGAGTATAACACAAGATGTAACTCGGGATAAGTAATGTACAGTGGGTACGGAAAGTATTTAGACCCCTTTCAATTTTTCACTTGGATTCATTGCAGCCATTTGGTAAATTCAAAAAAGTTCATTTTTTTTCTCATTAATGTACACTCTGCACCCCATCTTGACTGAAAAAAAAAAACAAATGTAGAAATTTTTGCAAATTTATTAAAGAAGAAAAACTGAAATCACATGGTCATGAGTATTCAGACCCTTGGCTCAGTATTGAGTAGAAGCACCTTTTGAGCTAGTACAGCCATGAGTCTTCTTGGGAATGATGCTACAAGTTTTTCACACCTGGATTTGGGGATCCTCTGCCATTCTTCCCTGCAGATCCTCTCCAGTTCCATCAGGTTGGATGGTGAACGTTGGTGGACAGCCATTTTCAGGTCTCTCCAGAGATGCTCAATTGGGTTTCGGTCAGGCCTCTGGCTGGGCCAGTCAAGAATGGTCACAGAGTTGTTCTGAAGCCACTCCTTTGTTATTTTAGCTGTGTGCTTAGGGTCATTGTCTTGTTGGAAGGTGAAGCTGCCGCCAAGTCTGAAGTCCAGAGCACTCTGGAAGAGGTTTTCATCCAGGATATCTGTATTTGGCCACATTCATGTTTCCTTCAATGACCACCAGAACTTTCTCCCATCTCCCTACTGCATCTCTGGAGCTCAGCCACAGTGATCTTGGGGTTCTTTACCTCTCACTAAGGCTCTTCTCCCACGATTGCTCAGTTTGGCTGGACAGCCAGGCCTAGGAAAACTTCTGGTGGTCCCAAACTTCTTCCATTTAAGGAGTATGGAGGTCACTGTGCTCTTAGGAACCTTGAGTACTGCAGAAATTCTGTTGTAACCTTGGCCAGATCTGTGCCTTGCCACAACTCCTTGTCCAATTCCTTTGCCCTCATGATTCTCATTTGGTCTGACATGCACTGTGAGCTGTGAGGTCTTATATAGACAGGTGTGCACCTTTCCAAATCAAGTCCTATCAGTTTAATTAAACACAGCTGGACACCAATGAAGGAGTAGAACCATCTCAAGGAGGATCACAAGGAAATGGACAGAATGTGACTTAAATATGAGTGTCAGAGCAAAGGGTCTGAATACTTATGACTGATATTTCAGTTTTTCTTTAATAAATTTGCAAAAATGTCTACATTTCTGTTTTGTTTTTTTTCAGTCAAGATGGGGTGCAGAGTGTATATTTAATGAGTAAAAAAAAAATAACTTTTTTGAATTTACCAAATGGCTGCAATGAAACAAAGAGTGAAAAATGTGATGGGGTCTGAATACTTTCCGTTCCCACTGTATGTACACAGTGACTGCACCAGCAGAATAGTGAGTGCAGCTCTGGAGTATAATACAGGATGTAACTCCGGATCAGTAATGTAGGTCACAAGTGGTCCAATTACATTTAGCATAGACTTTGAGAAATCCAGATTAACCTTGTAGTAGCTCTTAAACTTTTAATGATTATTTAGTGACAAGATATAAAAATATGAAAAATTCATGGGGTCGAGTACTAGCCAACGTTAGGCTAGATGGGCAGCTTCCCCTTCCTTACCAAATAGACTGAACCCCCCAATATACTATATATTGACCTTTCAGCATTGACTCTATTCACATGATGAATATTTTTGGATAGTGAGGTGCCTCAGCTGCACATAATGAGATTGGAGAGACCAATTCTTCAGCAGGAATGAGGTGTGACGAGCCGTGACACTTGTTAATTAGAAGGAATTCATGTAAGCATGGCTGGCGTGACTAAACTCGCGTTTATGGCCATTTCTCTCGCTTGTGGTCAGACAGAATATGAAGGATTATTAATATGATATCCCAGCAGGCAGTGCCAAGTAGATGGGGCCACCACTGTATATATTGGGGTGTTTTAGAACGAGACCATCCTGCTGCAACTTCACCAGACAACACTAGAATAAATGGTGCCGACCTGTCACCAACATGATTGAAGGTTGGGATCAGTCTCAGGTGGCAGCTCCTAAATGGTGCAGCACAATGACCATTTTAATCCCTTAAATAAGGACATGTCTGGTGCAGCGGCCTGTGTGCCAGTGGCTGAGGCGCTCACACAGTAAGCTGCAGGTGATAAACCCCTCGCACCTAGTTTTCCTGTTAGTGGTTGGCTCGTGCCCACCTGGCACCGTTCCCACAATGCATGCTCAATAATGGACGTATCGAGGCATTGCCTGTTCTATACCTGGTCTCACCACTAGGAAAAATTTCCAAATCATAAAGTACCTTACAGTACCATAATTGGTTTCCGTACGCTGCCTCAAATGTTTCTTTAGCGAGTCCCCCTTCCTTTAAGTAAGGGGTGTCTGGTCTACTGGTGGAACAGTGGGGTTTGATGCCAATTATAAGCGCTGCAGTTGGCACCTCAGAACAGCCCGGAAAGTTTAACCACAAACTAGGGTCAAGTCAGGAGGATTCAGGGACGTCACTGGCACTGCTGCTCTCACTTCCTGCTATTTTAATTGCTCCCACTGGGAGAGCAGCGGCGCCTATAGACCAATTCTATTATTAGAGGGACCCTGCGCAAGAATCGGGAAACCTCAGACTTCTGTCATCACATATGGTGTGAATCCCCTCTAGATTCCTGAACTAAACATGGGACACAATGAAATAAATGTGTGCAGCGTCTCGTAGGAAACTTAAAGAATCACTAAACCTTATTATTTTACATAATTATCCTCCAGGCATTGCAAAGTTCTGAATCTTGTTAATGTAGATTACACTCCATTACCTCATTTTGCTTCTCCTTCTCTGTTCTAACTTCCCAGTTCATGCTACTTTAGAAGCTCCTTTGATCTGCTGCTCTACCAAGAATCTGTGCAGAGGGGAGGTGGGAGCAGAGAGGCTCATGTAGGAAAGGGTTTGCAATTACTATTTGAGCACAGATTCTTGCTGCAGCAGCAAATCTAAGCGGTCCCTAAAGGAGCATGAACTGGACAGGTAAAACAGCACTTCCAGCATGTGATTTAGAAGAGAAGGCAGTAAATTAGGCTAATGGAGTGTTATAAGAATAACTTGGCAAAGACCAATCAATAAATAAATTAGTTACTCTTTAGCACATACAGAACAGTATATCTTATCACATATGGCCCTCAGAAGGTAGTCATAGACCACAATAGGCATTGTCCTCCTAATATGTAACTCCACCGTATCCAGCATGACCTAAGGTTAACAACTTAACAACCAGGTCCCCCAATATGGAAAGCTCTTTATTATACTATAGTGCTATTAATTCTGCAGATGACCTCTTTGGGGCTCACAATCTTCATCCCTTATCAGTATGTCTTTTGTAGTGTGGGAAGAAACCAGAGGAAACCCATGCAAACATGGGGAAAACATTCAAGTCCCTTTTCTTGTGGGTTGTTCTTGGTGGAAATTGAACCGAGGACGCAAGTGTTGCAAAGCAACAGTGCTAACCACTGATCCACCTACAATATATATAGTACACTAACAACTGAGCCACTGTGCTTCCGCACATATCATACATTACTAACCACTGAGCCATCTTGCTGCCCTACATGTAGTACATTTTTAACCTAACCATTGGGCCACTGTGCTGCCTCATATATAGTACAGTGCTAACCACGGAGCCACCATGCTGCCTCTATCCTACATATAGTACAGTGCTAACCACTGAGCCACCATGCTGCCTCTATCCTACATATAGTACAGTGCTAACCACGGAGCCACCATGCTGCCTCTTTCCTACATATAGTACAGTGCTAACCACTAAGCCACCATGCTGCCTCTATCCTACATATAGTACAGTGCTAACCACGGAGCCACCATGCTGCCTCTATCCTACATATAGTACAGTGCTAACCACGGAGCCACCATGCTGCCTCTATCCTACATATAGTACAGTGCTAACCACTGAGCCACCATGCTGCCTCTATCCTACATATAGTACAGTGCTAACCACGGAGCCACCATGCTGCCTCTATCCTACATATAGTACAGTGCTAACCACTGAGCCACCATGCTGCCTCTATCCTACATATAGTAGTGCTAACCACGGAGCCACCATGCTGCCTCTATCCTACATATAGTACAGTGCTAACCACTAAGCCACCATGCTGCCTCTATATAATATATACTACAGTGGTAACCACTGAGACACCGTGATGCCCTATATGTAGTACAGTGCTAACCACTAAGCTACCGTACTGCCTCTATATATAGTACAGTGCTAACCACTGAGCCATTACGCTGTCTCTATATGGCATATTCTATGACGACCAGGTAGTTTACCTTTAGCGTTCTGTGCTGGTAAGTAATTAGTGAGGTTGATGGAAGTTATTTAGGATTAGAACAGATGTATAACTTGAGTGTCCCAGAGTCCTGCAACCTTCATGTATAGTCACCTGTATCATGCTCGTACTCCATTCACATCCAGAGCTGCATGCACACTTCTGCTACATATATTGTGTGTATAAGGAGTATTGTGACCTGTTCCGCTTTATTCAAGGTGTGCGAGTGTGCACGGTGGAAAGCAGAACAGCACACACAAAAAAATGTGAATACAGTTTGATAATTGGAAAATAAAGTGAGGGGTCATAACTAATCTCCAGTGCAAAGCAAGGGGATGGGGCTACTTTAGATGTACAGACCACTTGATGGCCATTCTGCCCTGTGTGATCTGAGCTAGAGCGTGGTGGAGGACAGGTCCCAGCTGAGGGAAGACTTTTTTTTTATTTTAAACTGCAAACCACAAAAAGGCCCAGAGAAAAAGCTACAAAGCAATTTATCATAGCGCCCCCTAACTGCATGATGTGGAAGAGCGAGTCCAGCTCCGGAGAACGTGTTGATGAATGCAGATTAGTGCTCCGACTCCTCACCACTATTTCGTTTTCTTGATTGCAGGGCTAACTTAACTTGCAGTGACTGAAGAGGCAGTTAACTCCTATGTTACCATGAAAGACACACAGCAGTTTGGGCACCAAATCAGAATTCTCTTTTTTTTTTTTACCCTTTTAATTTCCTTTTCTGTTATTTTTGTAATCTTTATTCTCCCAATTAGAGCTTTTCACTAAGGAACGTTGAACACGTTGAATTCCAATCTTCCTTTGCATGCGAATGTAGCTGCATTTCATGAAGAATTTTTAACCCTTGTTGATGCATTTTTTTTTAAAAATTTTTTTTAAGAAAGAAAATCTTTGTGTATGTGTTTAAAAAAAAAAAAAAAAAAAAAAAAGAAAGAGAAAAAAAAACCGCATGTAACCATAAGATGTTGCATTTGAAACAAAAAATGACTAATAAAGGCCTTTCCCAAATAAGTTGTACTGAAGATTTTTTAATATCTGCCAGCACTCTCATGGCCTCTGTGAGGGGTTTATGCACCACTGCACCCATGTAAGGAGGGGGTAGGCAGGTTGAGGGCAGGACAGGCACAAGGGCAGGAGAGGGTGTTGCCAAGTTTTGCATGCAGAGCACTGAACCAGCTTATTTTAACCTTGCAGGCAATAAAACAGAAAATGGAGGAACTTAGGCCTCTGATACCAGTGTTGGAAGAGTACAAAGCCGATGCCAAATTGGTATTGCAGTTTAAGGAGGAGGTCCAGAATCTGACGTCAGTTCTTAACGAGCTTCAGGAGGAGATTGGCGCCTATGACTACGAGGAACTTCAGAGCAGAGTGTCAAATCTTGAAGAAAGGCTCCGTGCATGCATGCAAAAATTAGGTAGGCTCAGACCTGTCATGGTGGCAACAGCCTGCTACCTTCATCTCCAAACATCCATACCTGTAGCTAGTGGTGCTGATCGGACAGCTCCCAAGGCTCCGTCACAGAACAGCATTGCATTATTGCTTTCTGATGACCTGCACAATGCATGGGAGGGTTAGTTAGCAAAACACAAGGTTTATGGTTACACACTTGTAGTGGGATGCTGATTTCATTGTGTTTATGTAGCAGAGCTGAGCATGCTGTTGGATAAGTTTGTGACATACTCGGCTCTGCTACATCCAGCTTATTTTAACTGAATAAGGCACATCTAGATTTAGTGCAGAAAATGTGTTTCCTCCATTCCTGCCCATCATCTGATTCGCTATGGAAGCAGCAGTTTGCATGGACAGACACAGGGTGCCGCTTGCCTCGCAGGCACAATTATGGTCCAGCAGACTGGCTGCTTTCACCACGGGTCGGTGATGGGCCATCATAGTGTTTTATGTGTTGCTTTTTCTTCGGGGCCTTGGACAATGATTTCCAGTGTAGTTCCTTTTTAATGATGAAGTGGTGGTCCTCACTGACATGGCCAAAACCACTCCAGCAGGGCACCTTTTATCAAAAAGCAAGACAAACGCCAGATCAGTAGGTGAAATCCCAAACACTGCACAAAGCTTTGATCCGGCTTTTGGGTTTTCTTTCTGGGGACGTAGAGTAATGCAATGATATATTGTTCTGTTGTGAAATCCGTGAATAATACAGAGGGTGTAAAAATAGTAATTAAATGTCAGACAGAACATCGCTCAGATGCTCCACGGAGGTGACGCTGCTTACTAGAGGGGGACTGAAGGCAAGTACGATGCCACTGCCATACATGTACTAATGATGCAAACGTTCACTGCAAAGTAATCCACAGCATCTCCACCTATTATGTGTCTGATCATTCCTGAACCCCAGTGCAAACTTTACAAAGCTTTCCCTGTAATATATTGCTGACATTAGAAACGGTAGAGAGGGGCGCAATCGCGCAGTTACCAAAATAACAATTAGTTTACTGTAAGGTAAAATTCTCACCTTTACACGTTGAGTATGCACAACACATATAGTAAGTATGATAGACGGGCTGCAGATGGCAACGGACCCGCGAAGAATCTTCAAGAAATTCTGGATGAGATATTCAAGATGCCGACAATTCCGCGCTCCTTCAAAATCAGGCAAGGGAATGAGTTCAGAAGAGTTGCAGCCAATCTATGTACCTGAGGAAGTGGACAGGACGTCCACGAAACGTGTAGTTTTATAGGCCTGAATAAAGTATGCAACTCTTGTGAACTCCTGTGATTACCTTGCCTGATTTTGGAGGAGCGCGGCATTGTCGGCATCTTGAATATCCTATCCAAAATATTGCTGATACTAATATGTTTGTGGGTCGCACACGTGCATTGTATGGAAGCTCTGCCTTCATAAAGGGGGTCCACGGTACGGCCAAAGGCTGTACTCCTGAGCATGGGACATAAATGTGTATGAAGTTGCAGGCAAGACCTCCATTGGTGCCACTACAAACAAATTGTATTATTAGTAGTGATGAGCGAGTGTACTCGTTGCTCGGGTTTTCCTGAGCATGCTCGGGTGACCTCTGAGAATTTGACTGCTTGGAGATTTAGTTTTCATCGTGGCAGCTGAATGATTTACAGCTACTAGCTAGGCTTAGTACATGTGGGGGTTGCCAGGTTGCTAGGGAATCCCCACGAGTAATCAAGCAGGCTAGTAGCTGTAAATCATTCAGCTACTGTGATGAAAACGAAATCTCCGAGCAGTCATAAATATTCGGAGGTCACCCGAGCGTGCTCAGGAAAGCCCGAGCAACGACTACACTCGCTCATCACTAATTATCAGCACTTTAGTCATTTTGCAGAAAGTGCTAGTGCCATGAAGTCGTAGGGAACGCCTATTAACGCAACTCTCCACACTGCAACTGAACAGTGACACTTTCTCATGTGTAGTCGCTCTACCTGGAGCCTCTGCTGAGACTGGCGTTCTGGTCCTCCTTATTCCAAGATGGCCACTTTCATAGAGAGCAGTGAAAAGTCTAAGCCAAGCATCAACCCACTGTTCTATCCCACAGCACAGGGAGAGCGGTTTAGACTTACCACTGCCCATATCACAATGGTGGCCATCTTGGAAGAAGGAGGAAATGAGCATTGATCAGAGGTGGCAGCTGGTAGGCCAACTATACATGAGAAATAATCTCTTTTCACCCAACTTTCCTGTAGGCAGAATGTAGCTGCCAATTATTGATGGCGGGTGGGGGGGATCAGGTGTGCTAGATCGAACATGAACATGATTTGCTTCCTCTTAAGGGTATGCTCACACTGAGGTGTTTTTGTCTGTGTGTATTAAATCTGTTTTGTTTGAACATCCACATCAAAAACCACTTCATATATTCTGTGATGCAAGATATGCTGCAAAATCAACATAAAAAACCCCCCTGAGAACCTCTCCTTATGGCACAAGGGTTAATAGTCTTCCACATGCAGCTTGTCTAATGGATGATGGCTTAGCCATGGGATTTGAAGTGGTGTGAAAAAGTATTTACCCCCTTCCTGATTTCCTTTTCTTTTGCATGTTTGTCACACTTAAATGTTTCAGATCACCAAACAAATGTAAATATTAGACAGAGATAACACAAGTAATCAAAAAATGCAGTTTATAAATGAAGATCTTTGATTAAGGGAAAAAGAAATTCAAACCTACAGTGCCCTGTCTGAAAAAGTAATTGCCCCTTAAACCTAATAACTGGTTGTGCCGCCCTTAGGCTTGGTTCACACTACGTTACAGCAGCCCGTTCAACACATACGTTAAATGGGCTGCTGTAACGCAAGTGCCGCCTTTGGCACAGCGCTAGCGCAGATGGAGCATCTGCTAGCTCTATCTGCGCTAGCAGTGACTGACCTGGAAACGCTTCAGCCCGCGTCTCAGGGTCCGTCACTCAATGATGGCACATGGCTAGCGCACGCCCATTGTGGGCATGCGCTAGCAATGCGTCCGACATTGGAGTCAATGGCGGCGCTAGCAGACTACGTTACACCGCGTTATGCTGCGGTGTAACGTAGTCCGTCTAACGGACTGGGGGAACGCAGTGTGAACCCAGTCTTAGCCGCAACAACTGCAATCAAGCGTTTGCGATAACTGGCAATGAGTCTTTTACAACGCTCTGGAGGAATTTTGGCCCACTCATCTTTGTAGAATTGTTGTAACTAGGCCACAATAGAGTTTCCTGGCACAAACTGCCTTTTTAATGTCATGCCACAGCATCTCAATCGGATTAAGGTCAGGACTTTGACTAGGCCACTCCAAAGTCTTAATTTTGTTTTTATTAAGCCACTCAGAGGTGGACTTGCTGGTGTTTTTTTTTTTTTTTTTTTTATCATTGTCCTGCTGCATAACCCAACTACGCTTCAGCTTGAGTTCACAAACAGACATTCTCCTTCAGGATTTTTTGGTAGCAGAATTCATGGTTCCATTTACCACAGCGAGTCTTCCAGGTCCTGAAGCAGCAAAACAGCCCCAGACCACCACCATATTTTACTGTTGGTATAATCTTTTTCTGAGATGCTGTGTTACTTCTACGCCAGATGTAATGAGGCATACGCTTTCCAAAAAGTTAAACTTTTGTCTTGTCAGCCAACAGAATATTATCTCAAGTCTTTGGGATCATCAAGATGTTTTCTGGCAAAGCTGAGACGAGCCTTTATGTTATTGTTGTTCAGCAGTTGTTTTTGTCTTCGAACTCTGCCATGCAGGCCATTTTTGCCCAGTCTCTTTCTTATGGTGGAGTCATGAACACTGACCTTAATTGAAGTTAGGCCTGCAGCTTCTTTGGATATTTTTGTGGGGTCTTTTGTAACCTCATGGATGAGTCGTAACCTTTTCCATACTGATAATCTCAATTACTTTCTTTCTCATTTGTTCCAGAATTTCTTTGGATCGCGGCATGATGCCTATATTTTGAGGATCTTTTGGTCTACTTCACTTTGTCAGGCAGGTCCTATTTAAGTGATTTCTTGATTGAGAACAGGTGTGGCACTAATCAGGCCTGGGTGCAGCTAGGGAATTTGATCTCCACTCCCCAAAGATGTCATAAACCACAGTTAAATTTATGTTTTAAGGAGGGGCAATGACTTTTTCACGCAGGGCCCTGTTGGTCTGGATTTCTTTTTCCCCTAATAATAAAGACCTTGGTGTAAAACTGCATTTTATGTTACTTGTGTTATTCTTGCCTAATATTTACATTTGTTTGGTGATCTGAAACATTTAACTGACAGACTTGCAAAAGAATAGGAAATCAGAGGCAAACACTTTTTCACACCGCTGTACATCTGATTACAGCTCTATGGGGAGATGGACATGTATATACAGCATATACTTAGCAGTCCCCATCACAGCTGTACCCAAATTCAGATCCACTAAGCAGCTCCTATTGTGTGAGCAGAACCGCACTCCCAATCTGTCCTGTGCAGTAACGTTCACAGTAGAGATCCCATATGGTATACAGATCAGGAGAGGAGGAAACCGGCGGCGGTGATATCTCATGAGCTGTTATAACGAGATGTTATTTCATCCTGGGCACTTGCAACTTGCTGTTACGAGCACATTACACTGGTTCTAACTAGGCAGAGGGAGCAATTTCTAGATATAATCTATTTGTTTGTGATTAGGATCTTTCACCTATGTTGTATTGTTAATTACTATGCCCCAGTAACATTCAGAGCTGCAATCACAGTGCACATCCTTCTACCTGGCATTGTGTCCATACTGTGAATACAACAGGAGCTGAACATCTGCAATGCAATCACTGTGAGAGTCCAGCTATGAGGGTCCTCTTTCTTGTTTCTGGGAGTCCTTCATTTTGATTCCTTTCAGCATGGATAATTTACCTTCCGCGCTGAAGACACATGTCCCCATAAAGCCTATAACTATAATAATCACAAGACACCTTTAATGGTTGGAATAAATGGCCGTGAGGTTTTATTTTGGGTTACAAAATCCAATTAATTAAATAAATAACCAATAAATAATATCCATAAGTTCATAAGTCCAAATGTCCATAAACTTCCAGAAACCAAATCCACCCAAAGTTGAGTGATTTTTACCCACAAATAAAACCAAACGACAGGTGAATGATAACATAAAGGGAGGGAGGGCGGGCTCTTCTTTTCTTCAAGCGCCGGCGAACTGAGTCTCCAACGCCGGTGCTCAGGTATATATCATAACAAAATCTGCCCAGCAACTGATTGACAACCAATCATCCATCAAAAATTTAGGCGGGCAAAAAGCCAGTCAGAACCAGATCTGACTGCTTTTACATACAGTAACAGTAAATACCCTGACCTCAACTTGACCCCTAATATTCATAATAAATGAATGTGCCAGGCCTATGTGGACATGGGACCCCCGCTATATTTCTGCTGTCTGAGCGGGGGGGCTTACATTATCAGATTTGAATTGGGGTATACGAGCAGGTTCTCGCCATCCCTGTGCAGAGCTCTCGGGGATAAATTAGAGGTCCATCCTCAATCCCAACTAAATAAAACCTCCTCTTCTTCTGGGGATGATGAATTACAGCAGGTGAGGCTGTCCAGCCTCAGAAAGCAAATGAGCAGCCACAGCAAAGCAGGGAATGGGACCCCTGGACGACCTGCATTGTGTACAGGGGCACAATGTCACCCTGTCATGTTGGAAACGTAGCACAATCTAGTTATATGGATTCTTGGGGAAATAATCTACAACTTGCATCAAATTCGTTCACCTTTTAATCATCCTGGGCTTAGGAGTCCAGTGGAAAAAACCTGAAGTAGAAACAAAATGAACATATACTCTGCTATAAGTAAGTAAAAAGCAATAGTGCATATAAAGAACACGAGTTACTTAGTAAACACTTTTTTTTTATCACAAAAAGCAATCCCACCAGCGCCAATGTGTACCCAGTTATGATGGTCCTAACCTCTAGTATTAAAGCCTTACCATGTATCAAACATGACCTCTCGCTTTCTTTGTGCTGGGAATTAAGTTTTGTATAGCTTCCCATCGCTGGGCATCCACAGTTGGGCCCAGGTCTTATTCACATTAAGGCTACTTTCACACTAGCGTTTTTTGTAAATCCGTCACAATGCGTCGTTTTGCAGAAAAAACGCATCCTGCAAAAGTGCTTGCAGGATGCGTTTTTTCCCCATAGACTTCTATTGGCGACGCATTTGCGACGGATTTGCACACTTCGCATCCGTCTTGCGACGGATGCGTCGTGCTTTGGCGGACCGTCGGGAAAAAAAACCCCTACATGTAACGTTTTTTTCTCCCGACGGACCGCTTTTTCCGACCGCGCATGCGCGGCCGGAACTCCGCCCCCAACTCCCCGCACCTCACAATGGGGCAGCGGATGCGCCGGAAAAATGCATCCGCTGCACCCATTGTGCAAAGCGTTAAACGCTAGCGTCGGAATCTCTTCCCGACGCATTGCGACGGGGAGATTCCGACGCTAGTGTGAAAGAAGCCTAAGGTAATTTTTGACACATGTAAGGTTTTAGTACTAGAGGTTACGACTGTCCCAACTGGTGGGATGGCTTTTACACTTTTTTTTTTTTTCTTTTTTTGGCCAGTGTGAAGATGCTCCTATTCTGCATGCATACCAGCTGAAGCTCTAGTTCATTTTTTCGGTTTAGTTTCAGGTTTCTGCACTTGGTGCCAGTAATGTTGTGGTCTCCCTTTCTTTCAGCTGGACATAAAGTTTTATAGTTCCCAATTGATGGGTATCCATATTCAGCACCCGGTCTTTCTCTGCCCTTATTCACACTGACGTTACTTTGACACATGGTAAGGTTTTCATACTGGAGGTTACCACCATCCCGATTTAGGTATACCTTGGCACTGGTGATGTGGCTCTTACACTTTTTTTTTTTTTTTTTTTTAAATCAGAAATAGTGTTTACTTAGTACTCTGTTGTTTATATGCACTATACTAACTACTCTGTTATTTATATGCACTATTACCTTCTACTTACAACACAGTAATTGTTCATTTTTGTTTCTGTCTTAGGTTTTGTCTGTTTAATGGCCAGTCCGAACATCCTCCTACACATTGCATGATTACCCAATTTATAATCCAGTTAATTTCTTTCAGTTTTGCTTTAGGAGTCCAGTGGGCGGTCTCTTCACTGATTGCCATCCTTCCTGTTGCAGTCTGTTCATTCACCTCTAATCAGGCTGGGCTTAGGAGTCCAGTGGGCGGTCTATTAAGGTACTGATGGTCTCCCACATTTGTGTGCACGCAGATATAGCTGTTAATCCCCAGTTAAGACCACCCACTGCATTTCTAAGCCCAGAAATTATTAAATGTTTTAATGAATAAATGATTGGATAAGAAGCCAAACCAGACCCTCCATATGCAGGTGTGTTTTGGGGTCTTTGCCCCTCCTCAGCTTAAGACTGGAGGTGTGATTGGGCTGGGGGAAAGGTCACCAAAAGTGGTCAAAATGGAAATGTTTTTCCTTGTGGAGAATAGATATACTGAGGCTTTTACTACAAAAGTAGGGTTTAATGTGCTCGGCTCATTTTGCTTGTATGGTTTACCAATATTAATAAATCTGCCCCCAATGTGTGCCGCCCATACAGCTCCTCACTGGATCGCCATTGACCTTGAACTGTTCGGCGCTTGCATCTGCTCATCAGCCAAGGATAATCCTTCTTCTCAGCGTGTGATGCACAGGGAATAAAGAATAGGGAGAAAGGTTAGAGGAAGAGTTTTTAAGCTGCTACCTGGGGACCGTATGCAAATAACACCCTTCTACTGAAGGCAGAGTTAATTCTCCTGGATATAGCCACGATTAATTAAAAACATTTGGTTGGCAACCATCCCTCACCACTTAAATGTCAATCCAGTAAGACAGACTTTCTTAAAGCGCCAGGAATGAGCCGTGATGCATACCGTCCGCAGGCTCCAGCTGGGAAGGTCCCATAACCTCCGTGCCGAGGGCAATGTCCTGGCCACTAGTGTTCCTGAGAGTAAAATCAATCAGAGACAAATAGATTTGGCAGCAAAAGGAGCTCTTTAAGGAAAATGACCAAATAGATTGTGAGACGGCTTTAAATGGATCATGAAGTATAGTCAGAATTGTGAATCCTTCCTCCTCCTGTTTACAGCAGGTCACAAATAAGGAAGGGGGTCTGTAATGGGCACAAGAGAGGCCGCCTGACTGCTGGGGATTAAAGGCCCCCCCCAGGCTTCAGGAAGCTCCGCAAGCAATTAATTACACATCCGGTGACATTTCAGTGACAGGTGAGGGGTAAGAATAATTAGCAGCAGAACAATACAGGTGCAGGGGGGCTACAATACTGTGCCCCCAAGAGTCCACATCTTATCTCAGATGTGACACTTCCCACTAGGGGTCTCAGGGACTTCAGATACAGGAATCTTAATAAGAAATGAGCAGCTACCTAGAGGACAGAGCGATGGGCCACAGATTCACATTATGTGACCCAATAACACAGTATTTTCTAATTACGGAAAATGTGATTGTTCAGGCAGCGATCAGACGGCATGGCCTCCATGATCATCCATCTGATCCTATGCGTCCCCCTAGCTGCGATCCAGATGCCTCTGGAGGTGGATGTCAGACTACCACGGGCTCCAATAGATAGTGTAGATGACTTATAGAGCTAGTGTTAAAGGGAACGGCTCAGTGTTTGCAGTTATTTAGCCACTATGCATATTGCTGGACTGGTTGACAAGGGTTAATTCCATTTTTAGAAAAGACGCCTCAGAGCATAAATCATAACCCAATTCTCTGTCCTTCCTCATCATATGTCGTCAGAAAGAATAGTCCATAGTGAATATAATTGTATAGGCCCCAGTCTGAACCTATGGAGACAATGTAGAGACTGAGGACTCTGAGGTTAATAAGCGGAGGCGTCTGCCACTCTTGTCTTTACTCATTAATCTCCGGTCTGTCCATTTGTAATATAATATTACAGGGGTTAGCTCACTGAATAATGCTGATATCTGCAGCTGCTATATAAATGCACTGTGTATGGCAGTGACTGGAGCAAACACCTTATGGATATTTTACTACAAGGATTGTATTTTAGATATACACGCGGTAGTAAAATTCTCATGTACAGATCTGCAGAGCTTTACTCCCACTATTTCATCCATATTTTACTCATCTGTGATGCACTGTTTGAGTGTGTGGCATGAATCCATTGAGAGGATATAAATTGTGGTTTTTCACAGTGATTGGGAAGTGAAAATGCATGAGATTGTAATTCATTGGTGTTTTGCAGCCTGTGGAAAGCTGACGGGCATCAGCGAGCCGGTCACAGTCAAGGCATCTGGATCCAGGTTTGGTTCTTGGATGACGGATCCTTTGGCTCCCGAAGGAGATAACAGGGTAAGTGGCATTTATCTTCTATATCATCTTCAGCAATGGCCACAAATAGGGAGATCCCTCAAATGAACAGGCAGAGGAGGAAGTGATGAGTACGAAACAGGAATAGGAGGACGCAGACATCACCCAACAAGTACAGACTGAAGAGGCCATTACCCAACAGGGAGAGGAGGAAGAGGCCATCACCCAACAGGGAGAGGAAGAAGAGGCCATCACACCCAACAGGGAGAGGAGGAAGAGGCCATCACCCAACAGGGAGAGGAAGAAGAGGCCATCACACCCAACAGGGAGAGGAAGAAGAGGCCATCACACCCAACAGGGAGAGGAGGAAGAGGCCATCACACCCAACAGGGAGAGGAAGAAGAGGCCATCACACCCAACAGGGAGAGGAAGAAGAGGCCATCACACCCAACAGGGAGAGGAAGAAGAGGCCATCACACCCAACAGGGAGAGGAAGAAGAGGCCATCACACCCAACAGGGAGAGGAAGAAGAGGCCATCACACCCAACAGGGAGAGGAAGAAGAGGCCATCACACCCAACAGGGAGAGGAAGAAGAGGCCATCACACCCAACAGGGAGAGGAAGAAGAGGCCATCACACCCAACAGGGAGAGGAAGAAGAGGCCATCACACCCAACAGGGAGAGGAAGAAGAGGCCATCACACCCAACAGGGAGAGGAAGAAGAGGCCATCACACCCAACAGGGAGAGGAAGAAGAGGCCATCACACCCAACAGGGAGAGGAAGAAGAGTCCATCACACCCAACAGGGAGAGGAAGAAGAGGCCATCACACCCAACAGGGAGAGGAAGAAGAGGCCATCACCCAACAGGGAGAGGAGGAAGAGGCCATCACCCAACAGGGAGAGGAAGGAAGAGGCCATCACACCCAACAGGGAAAGAAGGAAGAGGCCATCACACCCAACAGGGAGAGGAAGAAGCAGCCATCACCCAACAGGGAGAGGAGGAAGGGGCCATCACCAAACATCCTAGAATCTAATACTGCTCACAGGCACTATTTTTATTGTATATACAGTTGAAACCAGAAGTTTACATACACTATATGAAAAGACACATTCATGTTTTTCTCAATAGCTGACATGAAATTAGAATAAACCTTTCCCATTTTAGGTCAAGTCGGATTAACATAATTATTAATATATGCCAGAATGAGAGCGAGAGAGAATATTTTAAGCCATTATTATTACTTACTGCAGTCAAAAAGTCAGAAGTCAAAAGTTTACATACAATTCATTAGTATTTGGTACTACTGCCCTTAAACTGAATGACTTGGGTCAGACGTTTGGGATATTCTTCCACAGGCTTCTCGCAATAGTTGATCGGAATTTGCACCCATTCCTCCTGACAAAACTGGTGTAACTGATCCAGGTTTGTAGGTCGCCTTGTTCACACCTGCCTTTTCAGCTATAAACAAAAATCTTTCAATAGGATTGAGATCAGGGCTTTGTGATGGCCACTCCAAAACATTGACTGTTATCCTTAAGCCACATTACCATTTTGGCAGTATGCTTCAGGTCATTGTCCATTTGGAAGACCCATTTCCGCCCAAGCTTGAACTTCTTGGATGATGTCTTGAGATGTTGCTTTAGTATTGCCACATAATCTTTTTTTTTTCTCATGATGCCATCTATTTTGTGAAGTGCACCAGTCCCTCCTGCAACAAAACAAACAACATGATGCTGCCACCCCAGTGTTTCACAGATGGCATGGTGTTCTTAGGCTTCCAAGTGTCTCCCTTTTTCCTCCAAACGTAACGATGATCATTATGCCCAAAAAGTTCAATTTTAGTTACATCAGACCACAGAACATGTCCCCAAAAATTAAGGTTGTTGTTCCTATGTTCATTTGCAAACATTAATCTGGCTGTTTTATGTTTCTTTTGGAGTAATGGCCTCTTCCTGGCAGAGTGGCCTTTCCATGTTGCAGTACTCATTTCACTGTGGTTATTGACACAATCTTACCAGTTTCTGCCATAATCTTCACAAGATCTTTTGCTTTTGTCCTTGGGTTGATATGCACATGTCAGACCAAAGCACTTTCATCTCTGGGACACAGAACCCATCTCCATCCTGAGCGGTGTGTTGGCTGAACATTCCCATCTTGTTTGTACTTACGTATAATTGTTTGTACAGATGAACGAGGCACCTTCAGGTATCTTGAAATTGTACCCAAGGATGAGCCATACTTGTGAGTCCACAATTCTCTTCTTGATACCTTGGCTGATTTCTTTAGGCTTTCCCATGATGCTACACAAAGAAGCAGTGTGTTTCAGGTGTGCATTAAAATACATCCACAGGTGTGTCTCTAATTAACTCAGGCTTTTTGGCAACATCTATCAGAAGCTTCCAAACACATGACATCATATGGGCAGTCCAGAATTGTTTAAAGAAATAGTATTCTTAGTGTATGTAAACTTTTGACTTTGCAGCAAGTAATAAAAATGCCTTAAAACACTTTCTCATTATTCTGGTATTTGGCAAATATTACTAAATATGGTAATCCTTATTTACATAAAATGGGAAAGGTTTATTTTGATTTCATTTCAGATATTGAGAAAAACATGCATATGTTTCTTTTCATATAGTGTATGTAAACTTCTGGTTACAGCTGCAACTAGTTCTACTACTGCCTCTCATACTAGGTGTTACTATTACAAGATGGAAATTGGTGCCAATGTGGTCTTTATTCGAAAGCAGCTCCCTCCTCTAGATGTATGGTGATTGCTTCTGTATGGCATTCTCCCAGTGTAGTGGGCACTAGTCCCCTGTTCCACCAGTTGCATCTTTCCCCGCAGTATGAGATGCCACCTCAGTTACTGGTATGTGGTGAGCTCGGCAATGCCGGCCATGTGAACAGAGAGGAGATGAGGTGGAAATAGGCACGGGGCATCTAGATGTAAGTGGGCACCCT
The DNA here is from genome assembly GCF_032444005.1 of Ranitomeya imitator. Classification (NCBI taxonomy): domain Eukaryota; kingdom Metazoa; phylum Chordata; class Amphibia; order Anura; family Dendrobatidae; genus Ranitomeya; species Ranitomeya imitator. The sequence continues at coordinate 152,286,248 of NC_091283.1, read as the reverse complement.
CTGGTCTGAAATCTCACTGGCTTGTAGCTAAAGGTGCTGGGGGGAAATTCTTTTTATGAGATTTTTGTTGGAAATGTCATATGTAAATGCGGTAGCCGGTGGGTGCATGAGCCTCACCGTCTGTAACTGCAGGGGCGTATTCATGCAGACACTGAATGGAAACATTTGGAGAAACCATGGGGGGCCTTTGAAGATCTCAGTCATCAGTGAATATGAAGATGGATCTAGGATCATTTATCCGCTGTTACTCCTTACCATTAAAAGGATCCTAGATCTCGCAGTGCTTTTAGGGACTTACTGAAACATCAATGCAGCAATGAATACACACCTCCCTGAAATAATCTGTACTGCTGTAGAGCCTACTCCTTCATTCCCAGTCTGTGGCCACCAACTACACTAGTATATATCTCCTGAAATACTCTGTGGACCCTGCTTATTCCACTATTTAATGCAGTCCGTGCCCTCAGAATGTGACTACATGCCATTAGTCAGCCCCGGCCTTACATGGCTTATTATCCCACTCCTCTCCTGAGATACTCTGTGCTGCTGTAAATATTTAATACTTTAACGTGTTTGTTCTTTGGCCCAGCAGGTCTGGTACATGGATGGATATCACAATAACCGTTTTGTAAGGGAGTACAAGTCTATGGAGGACTTTATGAACAGCGACAACTTTACCTCTCACCGCCTCCCCCACCCTTGGTCTGGGACTGGTCAGGTTGTATATAATGGATCCATATATTTCAATAAATTCCAAAGTCACATCATCATCAGATTTGACTTGAAGTCAGAGACAATCCTGAAGACTCGTAGCTTAGACTCAGCTGGTTACACCAATGTCTACCACTATGCATGGGGGGGCCAGTCGGACATAGACATTATGGTGGATGAAAATGGGCTATGGGTGGTTTATGCCACAAATCAAAATGCTGGGAACATTGTGATCAGCAAACTGGACCCCAATACACTGCAGATATTGAAGACTTGGAATACAGGTTACCCCAAGAGAAGCGCTGGCGAGGCCTTCATGATCTGCGGCACTCTCTATGTCACCAATGGATATTCTGGAGGAACCAAAGTGCACTACGCTTACCAGACCAACACGTCCAACTATGAATACATTGACATCCCATTCCAAAACAGATATTCCCACATCTCCATGTTGGACTACAATCCCAAGGATCGCGCTCTTTATGCCTGGAATAACGGACACCAGGTCCTCTACAACGTCACCCTGTTTCATGTTATCAGGTCCGATGAGTTGTAGCCGAATTTGCTGCCCATGAATGAACTGACCAAAAAAAGAAAAAAAAAAAAAAAGAAAAAAAAAAATCAAACACAAAAAGAAAACCACTAGGGTGAAAAGAACTCAAGATGTAGAAGAAAAAAATGGCTGCCAAAACTGAACCTTCCTTCTATACGTTCCGACCGGATCTTACGATTCCCCTGAAACGTAAACAGAATCCTGGGAAACGTTACATTTAAATACCACAAAGATGACGGAGATCACAAATCATCTGCTGCACTCGATCGAAGACAAAACCTTCTATACAAGGCAGTGACTGTTTGGTATAATGGACAATGCTCTACAGAGGCGCTGTCGGGTTCAAGTCGTTACTATTAGGAGAGCAGAGACTTTCTATCATTCCAGAGATCGAACTAACTGCGGCTTGAGCGTCGCCATTGGTGAAGGATGTATTGTTAGAGGAAGATGAATAAATCTATACAGGATCTATAGAGATATATGAAGGGGCCGCGGCTCCACAAGTATTCGTAGTAGAGAAGCTCTCTCCTAGTCGCAGTGGATTGCGGTCGGTATTGCGGCAATATCAGTAGATTGTCCATATTGTTTAAACTTATGTATCATGTATAATGTCTGTCGTTCTGAAGTATTCCGCTGTATTTGTCTGTTCACGCGATGAATGTCGTTCAGTTTGAAGTAGTTTGGATTTATTAACAGCAATGAATTTCGTTTCTGTAAAAATTATAAAAGAAAAATGAAGAAAAATATTTATGATATATAATCTATACATAGGGATATGTGCGAGTAGAGCAGGTCGTTCTCAGTCACGCTTTAACCTGAGGAAATGCTTGGTAGAGATTACATCCGTTCATAGGAACATGATGGGGTAGATCCTTCCTCCCACATCCAGTACATGTCGGGTGACACGCCGGGGTTTTGTTTTATAATGACTGTATTATTATTATTACTTCACCTTTCATGAGAAAACACCGAACCACAAGATACAGGACAAAGCGATTTGTATGATCCACAACTATGTAAAGAACAATAAAAAGAGATATTAGACCCTGCGCCTGCTTTATGTTGGACGTTGTGCCCTGACGGGTCACTGCTGTGGTGGGGGTCCCGGACAAGACTTTTAGGGTTGGTTACAGACTGCCTCATCATCTCTGAGTTCAGCATGGTGTTACTCTGCTGCAGTCCCGGTTGTTCCTGTTACTGTACCACGGGCTTGATTGTTACCATTACTGTACCACGGGCTTGATTGTTACCATTACTGTACCACGGGCCTGATTGTTACCATGTTGCAGCCCCAATTGTTACCGCCACAATGTTCTCAAATTGTATCAGTGTGGCCGGTATCTATAGATTGGATACAATGGTAGCAACATAAATTGAACCATGAGATAAAGTGATCTTAGTGTCAGGACATAGGGTCCAGTTAGTTATTGCTTTTGTGTCTGTTTTATGTTGAGCTCTCAATGTTTTACTCCATATTAATCTTCCCAATTGCCCCTTTTTTCTCAGTTTTTGTCATATGCATTACCTGTAAATGTGTTTTTTTTTTTTTAGTTCATCATTGTGAACAGGGTTGAGTTGTTCCAGATGTTTTCATCTGTTTCATTATTTCTGACCCCCTTCCTCCCTTTTCTCAACTCTGGAGCGATTTTTATATAAGTCGGAAATGTTGGCACCGTTTTGTGAAAATGAGCAACTTTTTCACTAAAATGTCACAAGAAAAAAAGGTGAAAGACAAAAAGACCACTTTTGACTTAATGCAAAATGCATGAAACTCGTGCACCATTTTGAAGAATAAGCAAACATTTGCAACAAATACAACACAAAAGAGAAAATTGGCTTAAAAAAAACCAACTTGTCAGATGACAACTTGGGGCCATGTTCCCTGGTCATGTGACACCACTACTTGTTAGACATTTCAATCAATCGTTTCCTAGACGACGGTTCACGCGGTCAGAGCGCACACACAGATGCACACGGTTGTCACATGATTACCGCAGGCGCCTGCAGAGCCACAATCTCCTCTGAATAAAGAGAAATAACCAATCCAACGTTTCCCTTCTGGACCAGCATCACACTTGGAGCGGTGCTGCGCTCCCTGCCCCCGTCCACATCTAAGCCCTCATTGTATTTTCTTCCAGCCGTAGAATGTCCCCCTCATTACTGGAGCAGACCACGGGCCGTGACGCTTTCAAGACGTACCCAGATGGAGACCACCCGCTGGGTTTGGACATTCAGGCCCTTAAAGGCAAATGCCAGCTGACAAAGAGCAAAGTCAGATGAAAGCTGCAATTAACGGCTCCACAATATCCTGATGGCAGTCTGACATTTCTCCTCCACACTCTGCTGTCATCCATGTAGGACGATAGGAACTGGAGGAGATATTACACCTGAATGTTCTCCGGGAAAGCTTTCCAATAGCGGGGAAGGGGGGCATAATGTACCTGGGCCCAGATAATCCAGTCCTATAAATTACTTCTCAGTGTGGTGTCAGGAGTCCAATGAGCGGTCCTAGCAGTGGTTGACAGCTGCCCCTATATGACTATACCACCTCTTGGACCCCAAAGCTTAGAATGAGCAAGAGCTTATAAGTTGTACCCAACCTTTCCCAAAAAGGAAAAAACATTCTGCTCTATACAATCGTTTTCACACTTGGCTCTCGTCACAAACCACATCTGTACACTTCCCATTCACTAGAAAAAAACCAATCTGACCAGTGGGCAGTGTTACTATTCTCGTTAGCAGGGCAGTCGGTGATATTCCATACACTGCGCAGTATATATATTTATGTCTGCAACGTGAGCTTATACATGGTGATGCCAGTCTGGTACCCGTCACCGGCTTCTCCCAGCATATAACATACAGCCTATGCCTAGCGCCGCTCACACAGGTAATAATTCTGCTGTCTTCGATGACATTATTAATAATTTAGGCTGTAGTCCTATAAGGACATTTGGCGGGGCTTACTATATAGAGGGCTGTATGACCGCGAATATCACATCCCAGTTACTTCATATACTGCAACTCTCCAATGTTACACAATGTCACACACAGATGCAATAGGGGAAGGCGCCTCGCCTGTGTCCCCCGCCTCTGACCACCTCTAGCAGGACAGGGGAAGTGCCATCATTCCACGCAACCTCATGGCCGCAGAGGGCAACAGAAGAGAAATACTTGCTTTTTTTAATGTATCGTACTGTCCCCAAAAACAGCTCCACAAAGCAGCTCTGACGATGGAAAGGTCAGATGCAAAATGTTATTGTGGATGTGTTACCATAGGCTTCCCATGGTTCTCTAAAAATAGCAGCGGCCTGTGAATCCCAGGAGAGATTTTCTTTCAGTAAAGTGGAAAAGGAAAAAAAATGCTGGACTGGAAACACGTCCAGAAATAATGGATCTCAACGGGAGGCTGTGCAGCCGCAGAGACGATACTGAATACATTAGGAAACCAGTCATTGTACTACTATCCTCATCAACCGCAGTCACTGTACTACAACCCTCATCATCCAGTAATTATAGTACTGTCCTCATCATTCACAGTCAATGTACTACTATCCTCATCATCCACATGTATTGTTCTACTATCCTCATCATCCACAGTCATTATACTACCGTCCTCATCATCCAGTCATTGTATCCTCATCATCTAACTATTGCTCTACTATCTTCATTATCCAGTCACTGTACTACTATCCTCATCGTCAGTCTTACTACTATCCTTGTCAGTCATTGTATTACTGTTCTCATCATCCAGTTATTGTATGCTCATCATCCAGTTATTGTACTACTATCCTCATCCATAATTATTGTACTGCTATCATCATAATCCAGTTAGTGTACTACTCTCCTCATCATCCACAGTTATTGTGCTACTATCTTCATAATCCAGTCATTGTACTATTATCCTCATCATCCAGTGGCTGTACTTCTATCCTCATCATCCAGATATGAATGGCAGCTTCAGCACCAGATGCAGGGGACAGCGCTAAACTTTAGCGCTGTCTCCTGCACGGTGCGTGTGGTACCCAGTGGGCACACGGGCGGCACACGTGTGCCACACTGATGTGCCACAGAAACGCACGGGCACACGGACACGGGTAATTCCGGTACCACTTTTTCCGGTACCGGAATTATCTGGACGTGTGGGACTGCCCTTAGGCCAGTGTCAGACTCAGCGTATGAAAATACGGTCCGTTTTTTACGGCCGTAATACGCAGAAATGTTCCCAAAATAGTGATCCGTATCTCCTCCGTAGGCAGGGTGTGTCAGCGTATTTTGCGCATGTCATCCTCCGTATGTAATCTGTATGGCATCCGTACTGCGAGATTTTCTCGCAGGTTTCCAAAACGGACATACAATGGATCCATGGTCTCAAATATTCGTGAAAACATATATACTGTCTATATATATATGTATATATATATATGTCAGTGAGACACATATATGTATATTAATATTTCATACAGCGCTAGATAGCAGAAAAGCCGGTAATTCAGTGCGGTGTACAGTAAAATCACACTGACAGGTTGGAATAGAATAGCTATAATAAATGTCTACACATAGTATAGGTCTGTGTATATATATATATATATATATATATATATATAATGTCAGTGAGACATATATATATGTATATATTAATATTTCATACAGCGCTAGATAGCACAAAAGCCGGTAATTCAATTCAATTGCCGGCTTTTCCTATCTCCTTCTCAAACCCGACATGATATGAGATATGGCTTACATACAGTAAACCATCTCTTGGTGTAAAATTTGGGGGCTCTAGCTATTAAAGGGTTAAATCGCGGAAAAAATTGGTGTCGGTTCCGTGCAATTTTCTCCGCCAGAGTGGGAAAGCCAGTGACTGAAGGCAGATATTAATAGCCTAGAGAGGGACTATGGATATTGGCCCTCCCCTGGCTAAAAACATCTTCCCCCAGCCACCCCAGAAAAGGCACATCTGGAAGATGCGCCTATTCTGGCACTTAGCCTCTCTTCCCACTCCTGTGTAGCGGTGGGATATGGGGTAATGAAGGGTTAATGTCACCTGGAACAAAGTTAAAAACAAAACAAAAAACAACAATATTCCATACCTTCCGTCGTTCAGTCTTGTCCCATGCTGTAAATCCATGGGAACTTTTCAGAATATTTTCCCACGTTTAAGTTCATGTGAGAACACATTTCAAAAACCTGACCGGCACATCCAAACATAGACTCAGTGTGAACAGGTGCTGAACCTAGAGTCGCCAACTCGTATATAGTTAAGTAAATAAGGCAGCACACTGCAGCGCTAGAAGATACAAACTTGAAAAACGAAATTTGAACTGCATTACTGCACTAGAAATATGAAAAATGAGAGCTTTTAGCACATAAAAATGGCCAATATATTCTCAGCAAGGTAAGGCAAGTTTAGGACCTGGTATAAGAGAGATGCCATAACGGGGCTACCAGGTACACATAAAATTGGCCATTTTTATGCGCTAAAAGCTCTCATTTTTCATATTTCTAGTGCAGTAATGCAGTTCAAATTTCGTTTTTCAAGTTTGTATGTTCATATGAGGACATCCAGCAGAGGGCACATCACCGCGACTCGAGGTAACTATAGGTCATTCCCCTGCATTCCATTCATTCGCTGGGATTTCAACAGCCGCGAGCACAGCTGCATTAGCAGAGCTCCTGGGTGTAAAATGGTTTAACCCCTTCAGATGGATTTACAGCGTGGGACAAGACTGAACGACGGAAGGTATGGAATATTATTGTTTGTTTTTTTCAACTTTGTTCCAGGTGACAAGGGTCTTCAGGTGAATTAAGAGTATAATAAAATATTAAAATACCCTGTGTCTTTATTTCATTAAAATACTTTTTAATAATGTGTGTGTGTTTTATTAACCATTTCATACTATTGGATTAATAATGGATAGGTGTCATAATTGACGCCTCTCCATTATTAATCTGGCTTAATGTCACCTTACAATAGCAAGGTGACATTAACCCTTCATTACCCCATATCCCACTGCTACACGGGAATGGGAAGAGAGTGGCCAAGTGCCAGAATAGGCGCATCTTCCAGATGTGCCTTTTCTGGGGTGGCTGGGGGCAGATGTTTTTAGCCAGGGGGGCCAATAACCATGGACCCTCTCCAGGCTATTAATATCTGCCCTCAGTCACTGGCTTTCCCACTGGCAGAGAAAATTGCGCCGGAGCCCACGCCAATTTTTTCTGCGATTTAACCCTTTAATAGAGCCCCCAAATTTTACACCAAGACACTTCTTACATTACTAAAGAGGAATATGTAATAAAAGAAGGGATATGAGATGGTTTACTGTATGTAAACCATGTCTCATATCATGTCGGGTTTGAGATGGAGATAGGAAAAGCCGGCAATTGAATTGAATTACCGGCTTTTCTGCTATCTAGCGCTGTATGAAATATTAATATATATACATATGTGTCTCACTGACATATATATATACATATATACTGTATATATACCCCTATACTATGTGTAGATATTTATTTTAACTATTCTATTCTAACCTGTCAGTGTGATTTTACTGTACACCGCACTGAATTACCGGCTTTTCTATAGAACACCGCTGCGTATTTCTCGCAAGTCACACTGTTGGTCCGTGTGTAATCCGTATTTTTCTCGCCCCATAGACTTTCATTGGCAATTTTTTTGCGCAATACGCTGACAAACGCAGCATGCTGCGATTTTCTACGGCCGTAGAAGACCGCATAATATGGATCCGTAAAATATGGCAGATAGGAGCTGGGCCATAGAGAATCATTGTACCGTGTGCAATCCATATTTTCTGCACCTCTCATACGTCCGTAAAACTCGCTAGTGTGACGCCGGCTGTTGTGATAAGGTAATTCAGTACCACAATGGACATAGAGGTCAGAGCACATACAGTGACCTGACAATAACCCAAAAACATAGAACGAGCTCTGAGACGTGGGAACTCTGCTGACCGCAATCCCTAATCCTCTCCAACCACACTAGAGGCAGCCGTGGATTGCGCCTAACGCTCCCTATGCAACTCGGCACAGCCTGAGAAACTAGCTAGCCTGAACATAGAAAATAAGCCTACCTTGCCTCAGAGAAATACCCCAAAGGAAAAGGCAGCCCCCACATGTAATGACTGTGAGTTAAGATGAAAAGACAAACGTAGAGATTAAATAGATTTAGCAAAGTGAGGCCCGACTTTCTGAACAGAGCGAGGATAGGAAAGGTAACTTTGCTGTCAACACAAAACCCTACAAAAACCACGCAAAGGGGGCAAAAAGACCCTCCATACCGAACTAACGGCACGGAGGTACACCCTCTGTGTCCCAGGGCTTCCAGCAAGCAGAAAAAAACAAATAGACAAGCTGGACAGAAAAAAACAGCAAACAAAATAGCAAAGCGGAACTTAGCTATGCAGAGCAGCAGGCCACAGGAACGATCCAGGAGGAAACAGGTCCAATACTAGAACATTGACTGGAGACCAGGATCAAGGCACTAGGTGGAGTTAAATAGAGCAGCACCTAACGACTTCACCACATCACCTGAGGAAGGAAACTCAGAAGCCGCAGTACCACTTTCCTCCACCAACGGAAGCTCACAGAGAGAATCAGCCGAAGTACCACTTGTGACCACAGGAGGAAGCTCTGCCACAGAATTCACAACAGCCGGCCTTACTCAATGTAACTCCCAGTCTATGATGCGAGACTCGATCTGCATACTCCCCTTTTTGGTGCTGTATTATCCCTGCAATGTTCAGGACTCCATCTCCATCCCTCCATAAATCACTGTGATAAGAGCACCTTTTTCAGCAGGTCACTAAGCAATTAGATATTTTGGACCAGACCTGACCTGCCAGCCTTATTGATTACTATTACCATCAGTATTTCTTGGTCAGACTTTGCAGTGTATATTGATCTGTGTGAACCTGACCCACATAACCCATTAAATCAGAGACCGATTTCAGGGGCTGAATAAACAAAATCATTACCAGAAACGCGTTGCACAAACTGTCGGCGAGAAAGTGATTAAGACACAATGGTTGTGCAGATTAGCTGGCGCACTCCATCTGCTGATGTCCCTTTTTTCACAGCTAGAAGCGATCTGTCATCTAGGCACAATGAAAGAATAAATTGCTACAGACTAATTACCTGCTCAATGTGGCTGAACCTAGAAAACAGCGCACAAAGGCCAGCACAAACACTCTGCCAGCGAGCAATTAACATTTCCAAAATGTTACAACTCCTTACCCCTGATATCTACAAATCACCTCTAGAAGGGTTGGCGGAGCCATTGTGGGACAGGGTCGATATAATGAGATCTCTCCCTGGTGTGTATTGTGTGTCCTAGTCAACCAGATCATCAGACAGGGAGCAGATCCGCGACTGCCTCTTCTTATTTAATAAGATGATGATTTCTTCACAGTCCGAGCTATGCAAAGTATTACAGAATATTTCTAGAATATTCAAAACTGACCAAGACGGAGGTGTCAGTTTCTGGGGCACAGTACAGAATCCGCAGAAGGGCCCCACCGGGCATATATAATATTGGCATTATTCTAGGTGTCAGGAATCTTAGGCTCAGAGCCGGTGCAGCCCTAACCCCCAATAATCCCAACAGAGCTGGAAAAGCACAGAGTGCCCTCGTTCGACTATTCTAGACCATATTGGCTGGTGATACTATATAGGCCAAGACTAAGACTTAGGGGGTGTTACCCAGTTTTCCCATATACCAAGAATAACAGCTTGCCTGTAGTGCTACATCCAACCAATTATTCACATTAAGAGAACATTAAAGGGTTATTCCATCACAGCACAGATACGCCATAAATGTCTGATGGGTGCAGGACCCAACTATACCCAGACCAGTACCCAACTCCTCCATTCATTCCTCATCGGGCAGGACAGTGGTCCGAGGACATCTATTTTGGAGATGGATATGAATTTAAATTATTCTAGTTGCAGACATATCTGTGTAAATCAGGATGATGTTCCATGGGTAGGGCAATGGCAGCCATTTCTCTAACCAGCAAGTGACAATATATGCACCTTTAGCCAGTCAGGCTCTAATCTGGCCTTCATTGCTTTCCAATCGGTATGAGGTTTTGGTCTTTGTGAGACCCGATAACCAGCTGCAATGTGCCAATGTAAAGGGCGGGGTGGCCAAGGTTCACATCCATGCCCCGCAACACAACAGGAAAGTGGGCACCCTGGCTGACTGTGTGTACTTTTACCTTTGTGACAGCAGACCACATGCTGCCTTTTGACATAGCAGGCCAGGACTCAATGAAGTACAGATGAATGAGACCAAAGTCCAAAAAATAAACTTTTCTTAGCAAGCTGATGAGAAGTATATACATTAGATAGCAGGCACAAAACATAAACAACACATCTTCTGCACACTCCAGAGACTGGAACTTCACGGTTACACATGGCGGAATATTACTTCTGTTGCATGTTACAGTAGACCAGCAAATCACTTTGTGACCCTCTATCTTTTGTGTGAGGACCTCATGGGCTGAGGTGCATCATTATGGGTCCTCACAAGCATTCTCAAAGTCCATTTGATGTGGGCCATATGATCATTGCTGCGCCACTGAATCTTCAATTCCCCATAGGAGAACATGTTTCCCAGCCTCACCATCTACTCCTTCTATGATCTTCAGGACTGGCTACACTTCCACTTCTTATCTTCAAGGTGGGTGTCGACATCTTCTCCACTCTTTTAAGGTACCGTTACACTAAACGACTTACCAACGATCACGACCAGCGATATGACCTGGCCGTGATCGTTGGTAAGTCGTTGTGTGGTCGCTTGGGAGCTGTCACACAGACAGCTCTCTCCAGCGACCAACGATCTGGGGAAAGACTTCGGCATCGTTGAAACTGTCTTCAATGATGCCGAAGTCCCCGGGTAACCAGGGTAAATATCGGGTTACTAAGCGGAGGGCCGCGCTTAGTAACCCGATATCTACCCTGGTTACCATTGTAAAAGTTAACAAAAAAAACAGTACATACTCACATTCCGATGTCTGTCACGTCCCCCGGCGTCAGCTTCCCTGCACTGACTGTCAGCGCCGGCCATAAAGCAGAGCACAGCGATGACGTCACCGCTGTGCTCTGCTTTACGGCCGGCGCCGACACAGTGCGGGAAGCTTCCCTGCACTGACTGTCAGCGCCGGCCATAAAGCAGAGCACAGTGGTGCCGACAGAGTCAGTGCGGGAAGCTGATGCCGGGGGACGTGACAGACATCAGAACGTGAGTATGTACTGTTTTTTTTTTTTTAACTTTTACAATGGTAACCAGGGTAAATATCACGTTACTAAGCGCGGCCCTGCACTTAGTAACCCGATATTTACCCTGGTTACCAGTGAACACATCGCTGGATCGGCGTCGCACACGCCGATCCAGCGATGACAGCGGGTGTTCAGCGACCAAAAAAAGGTCCTTATCATTCCCCAGCGACCAACGATCTCCCAGCAGGGGCCTGAACGTTGGTCGCTGTCACACATAACGAGATCGTTAGCGGGATCGTTGCTACGTCACAAAAAGCGTGACGTTGCAACGATATCGTTAACAAAATCGTTATGTGTGAAGGTACCTTAACACTCTCCCCTCCTTTAATTACGGCTGTCCTCAGCCATGCAGTACCTGCGACACAATAAAAGCAGCCACACCATAAAACACAACATAATGCATTCTTGAATTAGGGGGAATCTGGAATATCCCATTGAACTGGAGTCCATAACTGATGATGTAGGACCCCCCAGCCGCCCTCAATCCAGCAAAAAAAAGAGTGCAATATGTACAATAAAAAAACAAAATAACAGTTCAGTCGTCCAGCTGTTTGTAAGTAAGGCCCATCCTCTGCTTATTTGGGGATATAAACTGAACAGTGCCTCTCTTCCTGAACTCAGGAGCTTGGACTCAACTGGTCCACCAGAATTAGCTACCTTAAGTGTTTGAACTACTTCATCTCAACTGGGGTGTAACAGGCACAACTGTGTATCGTCTTCAGCAGCTCAAAGAGGTTGTTCAGGCATCCTTTGGAATTGATCCATCTACTTCTGCTGTGCCTCCCTAGCCCTTGCCTGATGGGTGTCTCCCCCTTCTTGTCTCTTTTTGTCAGACAGAACCCTGCTGTCAAGCAGGACATGTACTATTATAGGCCAACAGGCCAATTCGGCATCCCCTCCGCAAAAGACCAACATGGCCAGGCTCTGATTTGGGGTCACCAGGGTTGGGTTTTGGCAAGTGGGGGTAGTGGTGGCTGTTGACTCTCCCCTTCCATTACATGCCCCAGAGATATGTAAACACTGCATCTGTGGTTCTGTCGACATTCTTTTGGTTGTTAGCCCTCTTGTTCCTCTTCCTACTGCTGTAAACTTATCCCCTGACAATGACCTGTAACGGTACCTTCTTGCCTCTTCACGTAAGCTATAGGGCTTGGCGACTTCTGGGCTCTCTACCCACATATCTGGAGAAAGAAAGGTCCTTGTCACCCCAGTGGCGAAGCTTCCCCTTGGGTACTGCATCTTTAGGAATTCCACTTCTGCCCCGGGCCTGAAGTTGAGAAGGCAAACATCCGTGCTTTACTGATCATCTATTAACATACTTGTCTTTTCCGTGTCATGTTCCCAGATAAACCTGTACCCACAGAGTCTGTCACAGTTAAGCACAGTGCCAAGGGTATAAAGAGCCTCCAACTTATGTACGTTCGGCCCTTGTAACTACTCTACTACAAAATTCACCTTAAATTTATTATCTTCTAATACTTCATATAGCAATTTCATGTGGCTGTTTTTGTACTTAAATCGCTCTTGCCCAGACTTACAACCGAGTTTCTCCTTCGACATCATTTTGTTCTTATTTTCCAACAACCTTTGATGGGAGCATGGTGATGGGACCTAAGCTGCCAGCTGTTTTCGTGTAGCTCAGGGTATTCTGATGTATGCTACCAAAATGTGTCACAGCCGCATCCATCAATGTAACTTCCCCCACTCTTTCAATTACAGCAGACAAATCGCCAATGTCCTCCTTCTATTCCTCCATGCTAATGGTATCGCCAGACCGAAGGATTTTCTCCTGTGCGGGCTATAGCACCAACTCTTCAATAGACTGCAGACCATCCTTATCCCCCTTAACCGCTTAGAGCGAAGGACACGGAGTGGCGGCGCCTTGCTCCTTCGCCAAGGCTAGTGTACTCTCGAGGAACTCAAAACGTTTGTCCGCTTCTGTGTTCTGGATGTTCTTTGAACACGAGTAGTGCTGCTTCCATTCCAACTTACAGAAGACTAACGGTGTAGGCCTATTCTAAAATAAGGTGTATCCCCTGTACCACTCCGCGTCCCATGCAGACTTGGGGCCCCTCTTTCCACGCACGGCAGCAGGTTGGTTCGTATCTCATTTGTTCTTTACTGCTGCTATGCAGGTACAGATTAGCTTCAACCCACTTTCGCACATGGGATTGTCCCAGGATATTTGAGACTGTGCATTAAAGGGACACTGTCACCTGAATTTGGAGGGAACAATCTTCAGCCATGGAGGCGGGGTTTGGGGGTTTTTGATTCACCCTTTCCTTACCCGCTGGCTGCATGCTGGCTGCAATATTGGATTGAAGTTCATTCTCTGTCCTCCGTAGTACATGCCTGCACAAGGTAATCTTGCCTTGCGCAGGCGTGTACTATGGAGGACAGAGAATGAACTTCAATCCAATATTGCAGCCAGCATGCAGCCAGCGGGTAAGGAAAGGGTGAATCAAAAACCCCAAAACCCCGCCTCCATGGCTGAAGATTGTTCCCTCCAAATTCAGGTGACAGTGTCCCTTTAACGTTAGTAGAGCTATATGGGGTACCTTGCTATATATGCTATATAAGGTCTGCACTAGGCACTTTATTTGCATTTATGTTTATATGTTTATATCTTAGAACCTCCCTGCACTAATACACTATTTGAGAGCTTCTTTCCATGATTGTGGTTACCATCTGCCCGGCTACTTATGTGACACTATAGTCTTTTATTGCTTGTATGCAGAGTTACCACCTTATTTATTGTTGTATGCTATTTATACGTGTATAGATATACCCGTGGTATGATTACAGTTGATTACCTGCTCTTCATTTGATTATAACGTCCGTGTGTGGCACTAGTGTCGCCTTTCTGTTTTCTCATTGTGTCTTTTTACTCTGGTTCCTATTTGTAGTACTCATGTATATTTTATATAGCTCTTTCAATAAAATTGTTTACTTTTAGCTCAAGTGTCCATTTTCTTTTGGTTCTCTATTATATTTTTTATGGCGGAGCATTTATCTCTGGTGCCCTCTTTATAGGTTTATTGGTACAGCCCCTAAACTAGGTTGTAAAAATTGCACCTACTCCAAAAATCCAAGGCACCGGATATCTACCAAAATTATTTTTATTGACACCAGTTGTCAAACAAGAAAATTAGCAATGTTTCAACTTTTGTCACTTATTTTTTCTTGGCTTGACAAAGGCCCTGCGTGGTCGAAATGTTGCAAATTTTCCTGTGTGTACACTGGTGTCAATAAAAATAATTTTTGTTGAAGGTTTTTTTTTTGTGTTGGCCTATTATTCACTGGACTCTTCCTGTAGTAGATCCATCCATGTGTCTCCATTATGATGTGTAACATTTCCTGGTGTTTCTGCCTCCAGCCACTCCTTATGTTTTCTTCCTTCGCCTCCCGGTTGGCAAGTCTTTTCTTTCCATCGCACCTTCCTTTATTCTGCACCTGCCACAGCTGGCCAGCTACTCTTCACAAGGCTACTCTTCACAAGGCACTTCCTTCTTGGAACTGAACCCCAAATGGGCTGGGCAAATCTTCGTGCTCTTTTGCCCTCTATGCCCACGATATTCTGAGATTCTTGATCCTGACAACTATGCCAAATGTAACAGGAGGGACGGTTGAGGTTAACTCGTGCCCTGCCATGCTACAGGAAAATGGGGACCGTTGTGTACTTTTACCTTAGCGATACACTACTGCAGACTGCCGTCTGCCGCTTGACGTGGCACACCAGGCCCAAATGAGGCAGAGGTGAATGAGGGAGACCAGAGTCCAAAAACAAACTTGTCTTTACTGAACAAGCTGATGAGAAGTATATATATCAGATAGCAGGCAAAACACTTCAAGAATACATCTGCACAATCTGGAGGCAGGTACTTCACGGTTACAGATGGCGGTACATTGCTTCAGTAACATCTTACATTAGACCAGCAAACCACTATGTGAACCTCCATCTTCCCTTCTTATGAGGACCTCACTGGCTGAGGTGCTTCGCTATGGCTCCTCACAACTATTCTCAAAGTCCATTTGATGTGGGCCACATAAAATTGCTGTGCTGTTGTATCTTCAGTTTCTCATTGAAGGACACATGTCCCACCTTGGCCATCTTCTGCTTTATTACCCTCAGGTCAGGCTACTTTTTTGCTTCTTATCTAGTATAGATAATGTTTGCTGTAGGCCCCACTTGCCTGAGATAAGGAATCCTTCTGCCACTTAATCCTTGTTTACTTCAGAATGTGGATACTGAGATTTATCTCCCTTCTTCCCAAACAACACTGTTTTCAATGTAGGTCTGTTAACATTAGGATCATTGGTACTTCTCTCTTCAGTACTTTTCCCTATCTGCCTCACAAACAGGAAACTGAATTTCCTATGCCAACTTAACTCCTCCCTCCATGGACTGGCCCCAATAGTTAAACCTGTCCACTGGTTATCTAAGTGCTGAAGGCCACAAACTATATAGAAGAAATATAAAACATGGCAATGAATTATATCCAGAGGCATAACAGTCGCAGAGGGTGCCACCGCAACCGGATCCGTATGGGATGGGGGTCTGCCAAAACCAATAGCCATTTCAACTGGATGTGCGTCCTCAAACAATGAGGTCATGTACTGCCCACACCGGCAGGCAGAAGCCTGGCAGAAGGATGGGTATATTTTTACTGGAAGGGGTAAGAGTGTGGGAGAAGTTGCCAGGTAGGAGAGATTATTGTGACACAATGAGCCAGGAAGGGTGACATTATTACTTGGAGGACGCACATGCATGTATTTATAGTATTCAGAATCCCACAAGGGCTTATCTTATACATTTGACCAACATGCAGATGGGGCCGCAGGTCCAACTTTTTCATCGGGATGCATTGGACTGTAGTTACCCCACTGATTATATCATTATAGGATCTTCAAGGGGGTGTCAACAGCTTCTCCACTCCTTTTCAAAAACACCACCTGCACTGGAGGCGGCTGTGCCATGTCAGTGTGGCCTTGGATTGTGCCATTGTGAGGTCACACTAATCTTTACATGTAATGGTCTCTTTAATCTGCTCGATATGCAGCTTTGGAGCAAATTTTCCCTTCCGCGTGGTTTCTATTATGATTGCAAAGGAGCAAAAGCGACATTGTTCCCATTCCTATCCCTTCATCGTCTACGACGTTAAACCCTGGAGATTACATCAGACAGGATGAGGGATGAGACCACAAATCTGCCATCTGCTATAATTTACAGCTCTCTCTTTGTATTTGGACAAGTTAATCCATGTTTTTTTCGGGGGACTTCAGATAGTTTGCCTCTTCTAACGGCTAATCATCATTTATTTTGTGCATGCATTGTCATATTTAGCATCAATATGTGGTGATGATAATAAAATGTGGCGTCGGGGTTGTGAGATGTAGATTCAGCGAGCAGATGATCGCTTCCCATGTGAGATAACGTCACTTGATGTCCTGTTATTTACTGTGAGGCGGTGCATTAGATGGAGAATTGTACAGATGCTGATGTATGATGTGCCCTGGGTGGCAACGGGGGCCTCCTTCAGGGGCTGAATGCAGCAGCGGAGGAGCACTGTATGGTAATGGCGGCTATTTACAGCAATCCTGAGGTAAACATCTACAGATCCTTCCATGATTGATTTTACAAAAAAAAAAACACCTAAATATCGAATTGACCAAAAAGATTAATGAAAATACATGTGCCCATAAAGGAAAGGTCAAGACACCTGGAGGAGTCCAAGTGCCCCTCTGACCTAGAGATCACCAGTGAGTCCACGCTCCCAGACCCCGAGGTACAAGCTGCTGATGTCTCTATGAATTGGAAAACTCCACAAAACCAGAGGCAATGTAATTGGAAGGCTAGTGATGTCACAGTGAGGTGGCGGTATTTTCTGTGGTAGGCTAGTGATGTCACAGTGAGGCTGCGGTATTTTCTGTGAAAGGCTAGTGATGTCACAGTGAGGCGGCTGTATTTTCTGTGGAAGGCTAGTGATGTCACAGTGAGGCTGCGGTATTTTCTGTGGAAGGCTAGTGATGTCACAGTGAGGCTGCGGTATTTTCTGTGGAAGGCTAGAGATGTCACAGTGAGGCGGCAGTATTTTCTGTGGAAGGCTAGTGATGTCACAGTGAGGCGGCGGTATTTTCTGTGGAAGGCTAGAGATGTCACAGTGAGGCGGCAGTATTTTCTGTGGAAGGCTAGAGATGTCACAGTGAGGCGGCGATATTTTCTGTGGAAGGCTAGTGATGTCACAGTGAGGCGGCGGTATTTTCTGTGGAAGGCTAGTGGTGACACAGTGAGGCGGCGGTATTTTCTGTGGAAGGCTAGTGATGTCACAGTGAGGCTGCGGTATTTTCTGTGGAAGGCTAGTGCTGTCACTGTGAGGCAGTGTTTTTTTCTGTGGTAGACTAGTGATGTCACAATGAGGCAGCGATATTTTCTGTGGTAGACTAGTGATGTCACAGTGAGGCAGCAATATTTTCTGTGGTAGGCTAGTGATGTCACAATGAGGCAGCAATATTTTCTGTGGAAGGCTAGTGATGTCACAATGAGGCAGCGATATTTTCTGTGGAAGGCTAGTGATACCACAGTGAGGCAGTTTTTTTTTCTGTGGCAGGCTGATGATGTGACTGCTCATCTCCAGTTGTGCACTGACCTGTATGTAAAGAACCTGTGGTTCATTCACACCAAGTCTAAGAACATGTCCCATTCGAAACGCATATGGTGAACATATGTCCTTTTTTCTTCCCATGTTTCCCCCTCTTTTTTCCAAATATCCTTTGGCAAAAAAAAAATTATATTTCTTTTTTTTAATGAATAAGAATAAATCTTGGATTTTATCTATAACGTATCGGGAGCTGGATCATTTTTTTTACCTGCGTGTAACTGAGCTCTCGCAGCAGCACTAATCGCGGACTCCCGAACCTGCAGCAGCTGGTGGAGGGTGAGCTGGTTTATTGCTTTGCATTCACTAACCTGTATGTCACTTTATGAGGTCATAACTCTGGAACACTTCAATGGATCCCACTGATTCTGTTAATGTTTTTTTCGTGACACACTGTACTTCATGATAGTGGTAACGTTTCTTTGATATTACTTATGTTTGTTTGTGAAAAAAAATCGGAAATTTTGTGAAAATTTTGCAATTTAAAAAGTTTAAATTTTTATTCCCTTACATCAGAGCCATGTCACACAAAATAGTTAATAAGCAACCACACGTCTACTTCACATCAGCACAATTTTTAAAATGATTTGTTTTTGTTAAGAAGTTAGGGTTAAAAGTTAACCAGCGATTTCTCATTTTTACAACAAAATTTACAAAACCATTTTTTTAGAGACCACATCACATGTGAAGTGACTTTGAGTGTCCCATATGACAGAAAATACCCCAAAGTTGTTTGTTCCGTCAGATCCATAGATAGGTCTGTGGATTTAGATCCTGAACCACGAGCCTGACTGCCTCTCTGTGAAGCCCCACAATGGCGCACCTTTCACCCCTGGACACTGATGCTCATCCCGCTGACATGTAGCTGCATAGCGGGTGCAGACTTCTCTCCTGCAGATGTGACAGTGCTGACAAGTATATGCTTTGTGAGTGGGTCAGATGCAGTCACTGACCCCAGAAGCAGACTGAACCATGCTACATTAGCTCTGGTGCAGAGGATTCTGACAACATGGAAAACCATCAAAAATAAGCACAAGTGTGTGTAAATTCTGTATAAAAGGGTCTCGTAGTATAGTAATTCAATAAGTCTTAGATATGTGACAAGTGAGGCTGAGACCAAGAGTCCTCAACATGAGACCTGCATACACTTTGCTCTGCAGAACTGCAAAATTTAGCACTAAATTTGTGCTAAATAATCTCACTTTGGTGATAGATCTGCACATGACATGGAAAACATCAGATTCGCTGTTTGTGCAAAATTGCAGGACATAATTATAGTGAAGTCTCAGTAAATCGTGCTGTTAGATTAAAGACCAGAGCAAGAATCCATTGCTTACACTGAATGAGTCCGCACAATGGAAGTACGGTAATCTAGATTATCAGGAGCAAAGACTTGCATACTATATACCCACCAGGCGGACACGCTTCCACTTATCTCCACCGGAGCTGCTGTAAGAGGGTGAACTGTAGTCCCACTGAGAGGGCACTAGGACCCTGTGGTTTTTGCCTATTGCAGAAGAGAACAGACCGTGCAAAACTCCCAGAGACAATGTGTGCTGCTGGGTGGGGTCTAGTGTCTCGGGTGTAAAGTGAAACTAGGAAGTGAGAGCTGAGAGAGAAAAAGGCGGGAAGCAAAGGCAGAAGCTGCTGTGATATCTAAAAGAGAGACTGTGTGTGGATTTACTGCAAGTGTTTTTGGAGGAAAAGAAGCTTTTGAGAGACTTTTTGTTGCTAACGTTCCCCTGGAGAAGAATTAACCTTTTGTTTAACTCTGTGAGAGACTTGTGTGGCTAACGTTTCCTGGAGAGGAGTTAACCCTTTATTTAACAAAAGACTGAGACTTTACTAAGAACCCAGTACGTATTTGGAAGTCTGTGGATTCCCTGTGCATTGAGTGGAGAACCAAGTCTGAACAGACTGCTGATACAGAGACGGACGGATTGTCGTGGAAGCATTCCTAGGAGCTACAGAAGCAGAGACTACATCGTGAGACCACTAACTAAGTCCCCGGCGTTTGGGCTCGGCATCGGCCGACAAGACAAGAGGAGTTTGCTGTAACTTATTGGCGCTGAAAATATGAACTGGCTGCAGCCTGTGCGGATTCCTGCCTGAGAGGAAATCCATCTCAGGATACGGTACCATAGTTATAGATACCCGGGTATCTCTGCTCAGAGTGTTAAATTGTTACTTTAGAGGTGTATCTTATATTAGAGTTGTGTAAGTTATACTCAGTGTGCCATTCCAGGGGCTCCCTTAATAACACTACATTCAATTTACACTTGTTCCTGTTTTTAGTTGCCTGTTAGGTAAATTTCTTACTAGTCTGTTGTAGTACACAGTTCTCAGGAGACCTTGGAGTGGCACAGTGATTTCAGCTGCTGCTGAATTAGTGTATCTTTGGGGTGCATCTGTCTTAATATTCTCCATATTACCTTGATTATTTTGCCTTTGAGTAAATACCGTTGGAGATTTCTGCCTTGGTCTTGGTTTGTGACTCACTGGATCTTATTCGGACCTCTGGTCATTACATTTTTGGCGTAGTCGGCAGGATCCAGTGTTTGTCATGGACGAGGGCGATGGTGGAAATGACCCCGCTGTATCCGCATCCTCCTCGGGGGTTGGGGTTCCCCTGGCAGCCGCGGCGACTTCGGGAGGGTATGTGCCTGTAGGAGCTTTACTTCAGCACATGCCGAAATACGATGGGCGCAATATGGCGTTGCAAGATTGGGCTGAGAGAATCCGGAGTATTCTGCGCATGTGTAATTTGACCCCCGCGTTACGCGCTGAGCTGGCATTAAATGCACTGGAGGGTGATATTAGGCGTATGGTGATGGTGCGCCCAGAATCAGAGAGGGATACATTAGAAAAGATTTTGGAACTGTTAGAGGGGAGTTTGGGGGGCCGAGCGCGCGTGGCCCAGCTTCGGTCCCTATTCTTTAATCGTCCCCAGAGAGAGTGTGAGTCCCTGATGCAGTACTCTAATATTTTGCAAGAGATGTTGAATGAGATGCAGCGACTAGACCCGGGGGCCATGGGGGCATTCCGGGAGGTAGACCGCTTGCTCCGGGACCAATTCATCACCGGTGTAGCCAATAGACTTCTCCGGGACAAACTGTTGGAAATGGCCCGGGTTGCACCAGAGTTATCTTTCTGGCAGATTTACCGAGCTGCAGTGGAAAGGGAAGAGAAATCGGCCTATGTTCCCGAGGGGTCAGTGAACAGTGCCCAGCTGGAGGAAGGTGGTTCATCAGGGTCGGGGGGAGAGGGGCTGGTAAGCGTGGTACAAGCTCTGCGTGCTGAGGTGAAGGAGTTGAAGCTGAATTTGTCTCAACTGACAGTTGATCCCGCCTCTACCCCCTCGCGGGAACCTCCTGCCTCACCCCCCGGAACGGTGACCCCGCAAATGGCCAGGTCGTCCTATCAGAATGAGTCAAGCCCTCGCCCACGAGGAACAATCACCTGCTGGAAGTGTGGCCGCCAGGGACACATCTCGCGTTACTGCCGGGCGCTTACAGCCCCAGAAACCCCGTCGCCGGCTTTAAACTTCCGGCCGCTGCCATGAGAGGGCAAGCAGCAGCGGCCCCACCCACACAAAGCCCTCGACGGAATGAACAAGATTTGTTTGCATGTAGTCCAGTGATAGAAGCAGAGTTTGAAGGGCGGAAGATGAGGTGCTTGGTTGACACGGGATCCGAATGTACTATAATGCCTCTAGAAGTATATGAGAGATACTTCAGTCGACTAGTGATTCCAGAGGATGGCCGAGTGATACGACTGACCGCCGCAAATAATGGTCAATTGTCAGTAAAAGGGATCGTGTGGATGCAACTAAAAATGTTTGGTCAAGAGCTGGGGCAGAAAGGGGTAGTACTGGTGGATCACCCCCCTAGAAGAGGGATGGAAGTGACGCTCGGAATGAACATGCTGCGAGATTTGAATCACCAGATGTATGCCAGTGAAGGACCCCGATACTGGGCCCGTGCGACAAGACACCTACCCACACAGAGAATTCTACACCGTCTAGTGCTGAGTTGCGACTTGCTGAAAAGTGCGGTCCCAGGTGGCCGGGTGGGCCGGGTCCGAGTGACTTCGAGGGCCCCGATCCTGCTGGGACCCAGACAAGAGGAACTCTTAATGCTGCCTGTGGGAGCTGCACAGAGATTGAATGGGCTTGAAGTGCTACTTGAGCCCGCCCGAGAGGGTTCCTCATTTGCCAAGGTACATGTGGCCCGTTCTTTGGCGATTGTGAAGAATGGACGAGTACCGGTCCGATGCATCAATGTTTTAGATGAAGCTGTTGCAATTCCCGCTGGGACCATACTGGCTGAACTGTTCGTACCGGCAGAGAAGGTGCCGGAAAATGCAGGGTTCGAATTGCGACCAGACCAACAGTCATCCTGGACATTCGCGGTCGAGGTAGGCCGGACTGAACCTCCTACGGAGGAATGGAATGTTCATGTGATCATGGAGCAGATGGGAGTGGATCGGGAGAAGCTGACCCCCGTGCAGTTGGAGCAGTTGGAGAGAGTTTTGTGGGAACATCAAGAGACCTTTTCCCGACATGGAGAGGACTTCGGGTGTACCCAGACGATTGAGCATGAGATTCCAACGGGGGATACTCCACCCATTAGAGAAAGATATCGCCAAATTCCTCCGGCGCTCTATCAAGAGGTGAAGAGCATGGTGGCCAGTATGCTGGACAACCAAGTGATCCGAGAGAGCCGGAGTCCCTGGGCGGCCCCTGTAGTCTTGGTCCGCAAGAAGGATGGGACACTCCGATTTTGTGTGGACTATCGGAAATTGAATGCCCACACCGTACGGGACGCATATCCTTTACCCCGTATTGAAGAATCCCTGTCGGCCCTGGGTCGGGCCAAGTATTTCTCAACGTTGGATTTGGCAAGCGGGTACTGGCAGGTCCCAATGGCTGAAAAAGATCGGGCCAAGACGGCGTTTGTATTGCCAGTGGGGCTCTTTGAGTTCAACCGGATGCCCTTTGGCCTCGCTACCGCCCCGGGAACCTTCCAACGCCTGATGGAACATTGCTTGGGTGATCTAAATTTTGAATCAGTCCTGATATATTTGGACGACATTGTGGTGTTCGGAACCTCATTTGAAGATCATCTGGAGAAGCTGCGTCAAGTTCTCCGGCGGCTCAAGAGCTACGGCCTGAAAATAAAGCCAAAAAAATGTCAGCTGTTACGAAACCAGATTGAATATTTGGGGCATCTGGTGACCCCGGACGGGGTACTACCTTTAGCCAGTAAGATTAAGGCGGTACAAGAGTGGCCACCTCCTTGTGACCTGCGAGAAGTGCGGGCCTTCCTGGGCCTAGCAGGATACTATCGGCGGTTTGTGCCTAAATTCTCACAAGTGGTGAGTCCCTTGAATGAACTTTTGAGAGGGACAGCGCTGGGTCCTCGAAATCGCCCCATTCCATGGGGGCCCCTACAGAAAAAGGCATTTGATGGAGTGAAAACCGCCCTAACGAGTGCCCCATTGCTGGCCTACGCCCGGTTTGACACCCCTTTTTTGTTGTATACTGATGGTAGTCTTCATGGGTTGGGGGCAGTACTAGCACAGGTGCAGGACGGCCGAGAACGAGTGATTTCTTATGGCAGCAGATCTTTAAGAGACTCCGAGCGAAATCCGGCTAACTACAGCTCATTCCGTCTGGAATTGCTGGCCCTGGTGTGGGCAATGACAGAACGCTTCGCCGAGTATCTAACAGGAGCTGAGGTGCTAGTCATGACAGATAACAACCCGCTAGCTCACTTAGAGAATGCAAAACTGGGGGCGTTGGAGCAGCGGTGGGTCGCCAGACTGGCCAAGTTCAATTACCGCATTAAATTTCGCTCTGGTCGAGAGAACGGCAATGCAGATGCATTGTCAAGAGTGCCCCTTGGGTCATCCGGGGAAGATGTTGATGAACAACTTGAGGATACTGAAACTCCAGCTTTGGGGCAAATACCTATCTTCCAAAGTGTGGTACACTCAAGTGGGGTGGCCACCGGGATGCCCTGTGTCCTGGGTAAAACACCCTCAGATTGGACAAGAGTCCAGGATGAGTGTCCGGACGTTGCACTTGTGCGCCGTTGGGTACAAAACAAGGCCTGGCCCAGTGCAGAGGACAAGGCTCAGTTGTCCATGGAAGGAATGAAACTCCTTCGACAATGGGATAAATTGTGTGTGGAACAAGGTCTTTTGTATCGTAAGGTGTACCTGCCATCGGAGCTGCAGCATCGGTACCAACTGATAATTCCTGTGGGGATGGGGCCGGTGGTCGCTCGTGAGGCGCATGAGAAGGGGGCCCATTTTGGAAGTGAAAAGACACTTCAGTGGTTGCAGCGAGTCCTCTACTGCCCTGAGTTGGGAGGGATGGTGGCCGACGCGTGTCGGCAGTGCCGAATTTGTGGGCTCAACAAAAGCCCTGAGCAGCGGGCTCCCACACAGTCTATTAAGACTTCAGCTCCACTGGAACTACTCATGATTGACTACGTGTTGATAGGGTACTCTACATCAGGGTACTCCTACTGCCTGGTGATGACAGATCACTTTACCAAGTATGCTGTAGCGGTGCCGACAAGAGATCAGACGGCCAAGTCGGCGGCTGAGGCAGTGTGCCGACATTTCTTCCAAGTGTTCGGGTGTCCGCAGAGAATACATTCAGATCAAGGGGCCTGCTTTCAGGGAACGCTGATGAAAGAGTTGCACCAGCTCTATGGTATCGAGCAGTCGAGAACAACGCCTTACCACCCTCAGGGTAACGGGGCGTGTGAGCGTTTTAATCGGACCCTGTTGCAAATGTTGAGGTCCTTAGAGAGTCAGCAACAGACATGCTGGCCTGAGTATCTCCCCGAATTGATGTGGGCTTACAATAACAGGGTGCACAGTACTACTGGTTACTCACCACACATGTTGATGTTTGGTAGACCTGGCCGAGACATTGAGGATTTGAGCATGCCAGATCCCTCCTCCGCCCCCCTTCGGACTGCATCCGAGTGGGTACGAGAGCATCGGCGGCGGTTGAGGGTGGTGCATCAGGTGGTGGGTGACCGCCTTCGCCAGGTGGTCCATAAGGACACGCGACCTGTACAAACAGAGCTGTTCTCTCCGGGAGACAGAGTGTTGGTGAGGACAAAACGACGGTCAGGAAAGCTGAGTGACCGATGGGAGGCGATACCGTATCTGATAAAAAAACAGGTGAACCCTGAGATTCCAGTGTACGAGGTCGAACCGGTGGGGACAGGGGGGCCAACCCGTAATTTGCATCGTAACATGTTACAGCGGTGCTGGTTTGAAGATTCGGCGCCTACCCCCCTAGAGCCAGAGGCCATGTTTCAAGGGGCGGAAGCTCTGAATGATCTTGAGTTTGATGGTGTGCTTACTCCTGCGCCTGCTTATTTGCCCCCTGTGACCGATCTGGCCTCGGGTGATGAGAATGTTGGGGATATGGAGGATGTTGTTGAGGAGAGTGCATCAGGTCAACTGCTTGGTCCTGACGCTGTATCACAGGACATCGAGCCGCAGGAGGAGACAACTCCACTTACGCCCACTGACACGACCATGGAAGAGACTCTAGCTCCCTCTAAGGTCGCACCTGTTGATGTAGGACTCAGGAGAACTACACGATCTACGGCAGGAATACCGCCTCAGCGATATGCTCAAGATGAATTTGAGTGGGAAGGTATGTCGAGGACGCCAACCTCTAGTGGGGTGGCATGTAAGAGGGTGAACTGTAGTCCCACTGAGAGGGCACTAGGACCCTGTGGTTTTTGCCTATTGCAGAAGAGAACAGACTGTGCAAAACTCCCAGAGACAATGTGTGCTGCTGGGTGGGGTCTAGTGTCTCGGGTGTAAAGTGAAACTAGGAAGTGAGAGCTGAGAGAGAAAAAGGCGGGAAGCAAAGGCAGAAGCTGCTGTGATATCTAAAAGAGAGACTGTGTGTGGATTTACTGCAAGTGTTTTTGGAGGAAAAGAAGCTTTTGAGAGACTTTTTGTTGCTAACGTTCCCCTGGAGAAGAATTAACCTTTTGTTTAACTCTGTGAGAGACTTGTGTGGCTAACGTTTCCTGGAGAGGAGTTAACCCTTTATTTAACAAAAGACTGAGACTTTACTAAGAACCCAGTACGTATTTGGAAGTCTGTGGATTCCCTGTGCATTGAGTGGAGAACCAAGTCTGGACAGACTGCTGATACAGAGACGGACGGATTGTCGTGGAAGCATTCCTAGGAGCTACAGAAGCAGAGACTACATCGTGAGACCACTAACTAAGTCCCCGGCGTTTGGGCTCGGCATCGGCCGACAAGACAAGAGGAGTTTGCTGTAACTTATTGGCGCTGAAAATATGAACTGGCTGCAGCCTGTGCGGATTCCTGCCTGAGAGGAAATCCATCTCAGGATACGGTACCATAGTTATAGATACCCGGGTATCTCTGCTCAGAGTGTTAAATTGTTACTTTAGAGGTGTATCTTATATTAGAGTTGTGTAAGTTATACTCAGTGTGCCATTCCAGGGGCTCCCTTAATAACACTACATTCAATTTACACTTGTTCCTGTTTTTAGTTGCCTGTTAGGTAAATTTCTTACTAGTCTGTTGTAGTACACAGTTCTCAGGAGACCTTGGAGTGGCACAGTGATTTCAGCTGCTGCTGAATTAGTGTATCTTTGGGGTGCATCTGTCTTAATATTCTCCATATTACCTTGATTATTTTACCTTTGAGTAAATACCGTTGGAGATTTCTGCCTTGGTCTTGGTTTGTGACTCACTGGATCTTATTCGGACCTCTGGTCATTACACTGCCCTATGGGAAATTGGCACTCTCTTCTCCTCTTTACCTCTTTGACATAAGTGAGGTTTTGACAAAGACCTGTTTTGGTCGAAACGTTAACCTGACTTGAATGGTCCGCCACCTAGATTTCTCCAAATAAGCACCTGGTGATGCTTTTGCATATATGAATAAAGAAACTACACAGTTTGCAAAACTTTCAACCATTTCAGTGCGGCTGATTTTTCACTTTCCTGGACTGTTTGTTCATGCCTGCACCAACTTAGCAACAGTGTGCTCATCTTTTTCCTGGACTTTCCAGAGGTGTCAGAAGGGCGGAGCAGGATGACAGAGGAGTGAGAAGGGGGAAGAAGGAGAAGTCAAGAGGGAGGAGGTCGACCACATAATAATCTAGAGGGAGGAGGATAACAGAGGAGTATGGAGTGAGGATAAGGATGACAGATGAGTCAGGAGGGAGAAGGTGAATGACAGAAGAGGCATGGAGGAGGACGATGACAGGAGTGTGAAAGGGGGTGTGAAAAAGAGGAGTGTGGAAGGAAGATGACAGAGGGGTCTGCAAGAGGGGAAAGAGGGGTCTGGAAGAGGGGGACAGAGGGATCTGGAGAAAGTCAACAGATGGGTCTGGAGAAGGGGGGACAGAGGAGCTTGGAGGAGGAGGACAGAGGGGTCTCGAGGAGGAGGGAAAAGGTTCTGGAGGAGAGGACAGAGTGGTCTAGGGAATGGGGACATAGGAGTCTAGAGGAGAAGGACAGAGGAGAACAGATTGTTATGCGAAATGGCGGTGCAAGTGGTTTAGTGGTCTCACTATGCCAGAGGACCGGGCCTGCCTAGGAAGGGCCCATAGCTAAGCGGCTAACAGGTGTTCACTGGAGCTCCTGATGGAGACAGATTGGGCTGCAGATAGCCGCCAAGTACCACTCCTAGACGGATCCCCCAAGGGCTCAGGTTTGCTGACACGGACTAGGGCAATGTTCAGGCACGCCAGTCTAGGGTACTGGATCAGGGACTGGCCGCACATGGACCGGGGGACAATGTTCAGACCCTGGTGCACTGAGATCAGGGGACTCTGGGAACAGGACTGGGTGCAGCTGGACCAGGGACTTAGGATACAGGACTGGCCGCACCAGGACCTGGGGACAACGGTCAGGCGTTGGCCGCACTGGGACCAGGGGACTTCTTGAACAGGGCTGGCTGCACCAGGACTAGTGGACAACGTTCAGACACTGGTCGCATCAGGACCATGGATTCAGGATCAAGACCCTGGCCGCATCAGGATCAGAGATTCGGGTTCAGGACACTGCCCACACCGGGACCAGGGAACCTCACAACTTCATTGGTAGAACACAACACTACCTAATGACAAGTCATTGCTTAGCGACACCCAAAGGGAGAGGGGGTCTTTTATACAAGGTGACTCCCAGCAATTGGATGAGACCCATCCAGCAGGTGAACACATTATGCTAAATGCCTCTCAGCAACAGTCCATTAAGAGCACGGGAGCGCGCATGGGCTTACATTAGGTGTGGTGCCGGGAGCTGCAGTGCGCACTACAGGGAAATACCGGGGACCACGCTGCGGAGAGGGAGCGTGAGTAAGCCAACGTCCCTGCATGGAGGGAGAAGGGTACATCATGCGGGGGCGCCGGCCAAATTGCTACACAGAGATCTGATGGAGGAGGAACAGAATGGATCTGGAGGGACAAAGAGTCCTCCAGCATTAATTATATTTAAAGACAAGGCAATCAAAGCTAGAGGCATACTGTACAGGGATGGTTGCTTCCATTTTGAGGCCATTAGGTACTTTCTGTAAAGAAATAGAACACATTTCAGACACCCATCCATAGACCTATGGCTGTAACTAGAAAGCTTTCCTGCACATGTAAAGGGTCTTCATAGGCTAATTTAACAAGAATGGTAGGAAGCAGACTTTCCTTATCCGTTTCTCATTATATAGGGCATTTTATTGTGCAGCTTTTCTTTTTCTCACATCTATAAAATCTAGTACAAAAATACGACCAAACTCTTCTCCATTTCTCCACTAAGCACTTTTGTAACCGTGTGTTGTAGCAGGAAGCTCATCATTCAGGGATCCTGCTGGGGTCTGGGAACATTGGGGAAAGGCTATTACATATTATCCGGCAGTCGCTGCAATGGCCAAGAGGAATGAAAGAAAATGTCTATGTATCACATCATCAGAAGATCTGTGCTCAGCAACAAGTCTCTGAAGTCAGGAGTCAGCGGCTGCAGGAGCCATGGAAACCAGATGCTCATTTTTATAATGACTTAATCCCTTGTGCTATGTGGATCTAAAATAAATGCTCGCCTCAGTTTTTCCCTCCATTAACAGATGATGCTGATATAAATAGACCTCCTGTGTTTGTTTGTGTTCTCTCTTGTGCCATTTAGATGGATGATATCAAGTAAAATGCTTCTGCTGTGTAACGTGGCGTGGGGCGGTAGCCATGGGTTAGTACTCCTCTCTTACGCCGTGGCACATTACATGAAGATGAGGGTCTTGGCTGGGTGTGTGGACTTTATCTACAGGGGCACTACGCCCTTGTAGGCAGCATGATGCCTCTTTTCCTCTTAAAGGAACTAGGTTGCTACTATGGCCGGTACTTAGCTTCTCTACATCTGACGCCCTGGAACACCCGGGACCCTCTCTTCGGCTCACGGTCTATGTTCTGTCTTGGTCCATTACCTCTCGGAATTATAAACTCAAGGCTGTAGTGCTAGGCATCTTGTCCCAGGAGTCGTCCCCGTTCATCACTCTATCCTTTGGTCACTTTTCTCTCTCCTCAGGATCACGCTATTCACGGTCGCGATCCCTACTCACGTCAGGGACGCCAATGTCATGCGGCTCCGCTGACTGGTTAGACCTTAGGTATGCTTCTGTGGCACGCTGGGCCCTATCTGACATCCTGACAGGAAATTTTCTCTGAACTTTCACCTTAGCCCATTCTACTCTGGGTTAGTCCCAAATATTAACTCTAACTCTCCCAACTGTTGGGCAGAACACAACACTATCACTATAACGCATGTCACAATACACATAAAAATACTTTTTCAATAATAAAAGTTTCCTCAAGGGGGGACAAGGGCATTATGTCCATTTCCCTACAGCTGCGGTCTGGATGCTTCTGGAATGGTAACCATCATCATGCAGATGTCTCTGGGGGTGGCACGCACAGGTGAAAGCTCAGAATACAGAGGGAACACAGAACATGAAGCGGGATTTTAGTGTCACCCATACAATTAGCTCCTTTGGCTAGTGCTGCCTAATAGGAGTAGCTGCTGTGTAAGTTAATGTCCTTTTAAACCTTGAAGCATGACTGACTGTTTGGGGTCACTCGCTCCTCTGTGCAGAAAAGTGTGCATCTTGCTGAATGAGATGAGAAGGTGCTTGTCTAACTACCTGTCATCCTGGTGGGTGTGGGCCCACTGCGCCATGAGCGAAGCTTACCCAGGAGGGGTGTGACTAAGCGACAACCTGGCTTTTGCTAAAGCCTCTGGTGGTGAGATAACGCTTGGCTGCAGGTAGTCACCAGGTACCACTCCAGGGCAGTCCCCAGGACTGCTGCAGCTGACCGGAGTTTCAGAGGCACGGGTTTGTGGCACAGGAGGGCCAAGACAAAAGCATGGTCAGACAGTCCAAGGTCGGGGCAGGCAGCACAGGATCAGTGAACGGAACCGAGGTCAGTAGCAGAGAGGTCAGACAGGATCGGTAAAACAAGCTTGGTAAGTAACAGTAAACAGAACAAAGTGGAATTCATGAACGGGTGTTAAACACATAGGAACCAACTTTCGGGTGAGGAGTGTTAGGTAGAGATTCCTAATAAAGGCCCTGCTAACAGAGGATAGGCCGGGGAAACTAATCTCTGCAGGACTTAGCAGGGTTAAATTCCTGCAAAATTAGCCATGACACTGTGACACTATCCTTCCATGCAGCTTGGTCCCCGTTTTGTTTTTTAAAGTAAACACCGCAGCGTCTTAAGAGTCAGACATACCTTG
This sequence comes from Ranitomeya imitator, assembly GCF_032444005.1. Classification (NCBI taxonomy): domain Eukaryota; kingdom Metazoa; phylum Chordata; class Amphibia; order Anura; family Dendrobatidae; genus Ranitomeya; species Ranitomeya imitator. The sequence goes on along the minus strand of NC_091283.1, from coordinate 152,255,228 downwards.
CCGATATCATACAACCAGTGCCTGATACACTGATGGGGCCGCATGTACCACTTGCCAAGATCCCTTTAAGCTCTACTTTTTTTAATATTATTATTATTATTATTTTACAAGTTGGGAGTTAAATATCAGCAATAAGAGAGAAAGCTTAAAGAACAGCCATATTGCGGTGACTGTGACCTGGCACTCAATGTTCTACAATTACGTAACATGGGTTACATAATTATCCAATTTGATGTGTGTTTTAGGTGCGCTGACACCGCCTACATTTCTGACTAATGGTCAGATTGTCTGGTGGATTTCAGCTTCAATTAATGGGATTTGATTGAGTTTTGTCTTCAGGCAGATCGCTATTAGAGGGGAATGAAACCTGTTTAATCTCCATTTTACAGATGATTTGTAGAAAATGAATCAATCAGGTGAAAAATCCTTTCAGCTAAAATGTAGGGAGAAGGGTACATCATGCGGGGGCGCCGGCCAAATTGCTACACAGAGATCTGATGGAGGAGGAACAGAATGGATCTGGAGGGACAAAGAGTCCTCCAGCATTAATTATATTTAAAGACAAGGCAATCAAAGCTAGAGGCATACTGTACAGGGATGGTTGCTTCCATTTTGAGGCCATTAGGTACTTTCTGTAAAGAAATAGAACACATTTCAGACACCCATCCATAGACCTATGGCTGTAACTAGAAAGCTTTCCTGCACATGTAAAGGGTCTTCATAGGCTAATTTAACAAGAATGGTAGGAAGCAGACTACTACTATCAGAAAAATACTGATCTTAAACTGATCTATAATGTCTAGTATTAGGCTGGAGTCACACTACTGTATAACACGGCCGAGTGCTATGTTATAAAACATCGCATAACACTCGGCTCAGTGTTACTCTATGGGGCAGCTCAGATCTGCAATTATTTTCTTATGCCAATTCGGTATGAGAAAACAATGGCAACTTGCTGTAATTGGCAGCGAGACTCAGCTCACTTGCACCCATACAAGTCTATGGGTGCAAGTGAAACATGGCGCTGCACTTGGATATCACCAGAATGCAGTGCGATTCCAGCTGACGCCGGCAGCAGAGGAGATGGAGAAATTACTTTCTCGGTCTCCTGCACAGCTGTGCTCCAATCTTGTCATGCGAGAGGATCGGAGCACAGAGCACTGACACTTGACTCCCGCTCGCAGAAGAGCAGGAGCCGAAGGTCTTCGCATATCGCATCCAACGCTCTCGCATCGGGTGCTATACATTAGTGTGACTCCGGCCTTAGTATGTAGCTCAGTAGATATATGTAGGTTTCTAGGACAGGGGTCTCAAACACACGGCCCACATGTGGCTCTCAGGCTGTTTCATGCGGCCCGCAGGCCTGTGATCTTCCGTAATGATGTGGCCCAGTCCAGGGGGCCGCTGACGCCATCGCTTCTCTTCAAATGAATGCGAATCCTCGGGTGGCTCAGAGACCAGTTCTTTGCACTGCAATACCAATGGCAGCCTCTGGCAAATCGTAGGCCAGCAGCTGATGTTGTCGTGTTGGCAGCGTATGACAACTACCATGTGCTGTCCCGGCTGTGGATTTTTTTGTCCCCAATTTTGGGACAAAAAAAAAGAAAAAAAAAATTATAAAAATGTAAAAAAAAAAGCCAACTCAAAATAAAGTATGAAAAAATATTTTGCCCTTAAAAATGCTGTTTTGTGTACAAACAAAAGTAAGCAAAAAAAAGTGCACATTTGTGATCTACGCATCCGTATTGACCCAAGCTATAAAACTGTACCATAACCCATACAATTCATGCACTTTATAGTGCTTATTGTATGTCTGGTTTTTTTTTTTTGCTACCTGATGAAGGCTGCACTGTAAAACTAGCAGCCGAAACGTGTTGTACTGTATTTTAAAAATATATATTATTTTTTTTCCCCTTTTTTTTTTGAGAAAATAAATTAATTTTTATTAACATTTTTCACTGGAAGTGGATGCATTAAAAAAATCCTAAGGTGCTTAGCGCCACATTTACTTGGAGTTTATTTTCCCTTTGAATTCGCCACCTATGTGGATTCGAAGCAGGATCAACACATAGTTCTCCAAAGTGAGCTGCACACCTTGTTGGATTATGTAACATACGGAGAAGAGTTGCCTAAAGAATTGATTCCTTGAGAATCTCAACATGCACTTCTTACCGATAGAAGGTGAGCATAACCACAACTAAAAGAATTTTTTTTACTGTTGGTAAAAACGTATTACGCTCAGAGGAAGCGCAGCACTTGTCTCTTTTTTGCCCTCTTTCTCTAAACCAGGGCATTTTTAAAGATATTCTTGTTCTTAGAAATGAAGGCTATTCCATGCAAGAAATTGCAAAGAAACTGAAGATTTCTTACAACAGTGTGTACTACTCCCTTCAGAGGAAAGCACAAACAGGCTCTAACCAGAGTAGAAAGAGAAGTGGGAGGCCCCGCTGCACAACTGAGCAACAAGACAAGTACATTAGCATCTGTAGTTTGAGAAATTGACGCCTCACAGGTCCTCAACTGGCAGCTTCATTAAATAGTACACGCAAAACGCCAGTGTCAACGTCTACAGTGAAGAGGCGACTCCTGGATGCTGGCCTTCAGGGCAGAGTGGCAAAGAAAAATCCATATCTGAGACTGGCTAATAAAAGGAAAAGATTAATATGGGTAAAATAACAGACAATGGACAGAGGAAGATTGGAAAAAAGTGTTCTGGACAGACGAATTCAAGTTTGAGGTGTTTGGATCACACAGAAGAACATTTGTGAGACGCAGAACAACTGAAAAGATGCTGGAAGAGTGCCTGACACCATCTGTCAAGCATGGTGGAGGTAATGTGATGGTCTGGGGTTGCTTTGGTGCTGGTAAAGTGGGAGATTTGTACAAGGTAAAAGGGATATTGAATAAGGAAGGCTATCACCCCATTTTGCAATGCCATGCCATACTCTGTGGCAGAGCTTGATTGGAGCCAATTTCATCCTACAACTGGACAATGACCCAAAGCACACCTCCAAATTATGCAAGAACTATTTAGGGAAGAAGCAGGCAGCTGGTATTCTATCTGTAATGGAGTGGCCAACACAGTCACCAGATCTCAGCCCCATTGAGCTGTTGTAGGAGCAGCTTGACCATATAGTACGCAAAAAGTGCCCATCAAGCCAAACCAACTCGTGAGAGGGGCTCCTGGAAGCATGGGGTGAAATTTCTCCAGATTACCTCCGCAAATTAACTGCTAGAATGCCAAAGGTCTGCAGTGCTGTAATTGCTACAAAGGGAGCATTCTTTGACGAAAGCAAAGTTTGAGAAGAAAATTATTACGGTATTTCAAATAAAAATCTTTTTTTCCAACCTTGTCAATATCTGGACTAGATTTTCAATTCATTTGGCAACTCATTTGATTAATAATGGTATGAGTTTTCATGGAAAACACAAAATTATCTGAGTAACCCTAAACTTTTGAACGGTAGTGTACCTCTGCCCAGATTGAAGCTTCCAAAAAGCATCTCAGTGACTGCATGATCTGGACATCTCTAGTGCAGGACATATAAGCTGCTTTTTGAATCTTTGGCATTTGAGCAGGACTTTGGGAATTGGGCATTATTTCTTGGACTTCACCTCTATGTCCGAGGATGTGTGGCTCTACTATCTCCATATTGCGACTTGGAGGACATGGGACAAGGTTACTAAAGACAATGGCTGTTTCCTGCAATCTGCTGACGTGCCTGCGCTGCTCAGATATATCATCGACTCGCACCTGGAGCATTGAAATGATGATAATAAAACAAGGGATGGGTTTTGTATGTTAATATCTTTATGTTCTTGTGTTCTTCATCATTTGGAAACAGATGTCCTGGATTACAGCAGCAATCACACACAAAGGGCATATGCATAACGAGCCCAACAAGACTGTCAGATACAATAGATTTATTTTCTAAATATATTTTAAAGGATGGATTTTCATGTATAATATCTCTAAAAAGAAAAAAATGCAGTTGTCACAGCTCTTACCTCTTTTGTCAGGAGGATTAGAGAGACTTTATGGAAGGAATATTGGATATAAGGAATATTACTGTGTCACAGATAGCCGCCAGGAAGGTTGCGCAGATCCCACTGCTGCCACTAGTTTGTCACAGAGATGCAACTCCTCTGCCTCCAACTGTTTGGACAATTATGCAATTTATTGATGAGAGATGGACAAAGCTGCGGCTGCTTCCACTATTCTGGGGAATGCACATTGAGCATATGGTATATGCACCTTTGATTCTAAGCATTGAATATATACATACTCCGGTACGGTCACTGCCAACAGCCACCACCATTCGTTTATACAGGCCAATTGGACATCCGTTTCACGTAGAGAACGATTGCATGGGTGCGGTTTACAGAACAAGAGGAACAGAGCTATTAGGGTATGTGACCACATTCAGGAATCGTCAGTGCTTTGAACGCAGCACATTTCTGCTGTGTCCAAAGCGCTGCCGGCTATTGAACGCAGGTGATTCTGCATGTGTTCATTGAACCGTGTCTCCACAAGATAAATTGACATGTTGCGGTCAGGAAAGACGCCCAGCATATCTGTCTCCGCAGGTGAGCCGCAGGTATCAGTGCACGCATAGTGGACATGGGATTTCTTAAAATCCCATCTACTGTGGGTTGTACGCTACGTTTACTGACCGTGGAAACATACCCTTAAAGTTTATATATTTAATCCAAAAAGATAGGCAGTGTTTATAAAAAATATACAAAAATGTTACAAAATGGGAGCAAAAAAACAAAACAATATGGTATACACAATTACATAAAATAAATAGGAATAACGAAAGAGGAGTACTAAACCTGATGTTGCAGGAAAGGCTTATTTTGAAGGAGCCCCAAGCCCCAGGATATCCTACAACAGTGCCATGACAGGAAGGCTCTGGCTCTTGTCTGGGTTCTGGGGCTTGACTGGTGCAGGTCTGGGATTCGGGCTTGTAACTGGCGTAGTCGGGACTTTGGGTCTTGACAGGTGCAGGTCGGGTTTTGACAGGCACAGTCTGGATTCGTGGTCTCACTTGGTGCTGCTGGGGTCATGTTTGTAATAGCAGTTGGACAGCAGCCTGATAGCATACAATTCTGAATCAGGCCTATCACTCTGGCTGCAGCATCTGCTCCTGAGCACACTTGGATCACTATCTTCTTTGGTGCCAAAACCAACTCCTGTTTGGTGATTAGACCCTTTATATTGAGGAACATCAATGGCACCTAACTAGGAGTTATATCCAAACTTGCACACACACAACTCTTCCTCTTCCAGTTAGTTCCGCATGGTCCCATCTGAACGGTAGGTGGCAGCCTTCTCGCACCAATGATACTCAGCGTCGGTGTTTTTCAGGAGTATTGTCACCTCCTCTTACATTCCTCCTCCCTTTTAGCTTGTCTGTCCTTGGGTGAGCAGGATCTCTGAAAGCCTGGAGTTTCCCCAAGGTTAGCCCAATTTTAGCCAACAGTTGAGCACACTTGTCATGGTTGTGGACAGGGTTCCTTCCCTGTCCTCTCGGGGTTAATTTGTATAGCCTCCTTCTGGTTTGGGGAGGGCTATATTTACCCTTCATCTGGGGATCCTTGTCAGTGAAACATCTGTCTTGGCTGTGTGTCTGACCCCCTGGTGTGCTTACATACTGTTGTCCAGTTGCTTTCTTGTGTATGGCTCGGTCTCTTTTCTTGTTCTGTGCTTTGCCTTGTGACTCTGTGCTAATTGTTTGTTTCTGGCTCTGACCTTTGGCTTGGTACTCTTCGGCTCCCCGACCTTTTTGCTACGTCCTGACCACGCTTACGTCTCACCCTTTTGGCACTACATCGACCTCCCAGCTTGATTTCTGCACGTTCACATTACTCTCTGGGTCTGCTGGTCACCACCACCACTCGGCGTCTGGCTCTGCCTCTGTCCACTCCCCCGGAGGTCACATGTTTCAGGTCCTGTGCTCTGGCAGGTAAGCTCACCACAGCGCTCCTTACTCTCTCTCTGTCCTTCTGTAACACATGCACCGACTTCTGCTGTAAGTCTGCAGCAGGGCTCTTGATAACATTGCTGTGTTTTCTACTGTATCTGTTACCAAATGAATTGATCTTGCGTGTATGGGTTGGGGAGAATGCCAGCGTTGGCAAGTTCAGTTCTTTGTGGTTCCTCCTGTGGAGGTGTTTATGAAACATTCGAAGTTTCAGTCATTGATACTGGTTCATTCTCTGTCCCCTTCAAGAGTGGCATTGACAACTCTGGTGGCCCCATAAGCACAGTAATCTAGTCTTCCTCAACTCCAAGGGCTTCACCTTGAGTGGAATCAGACGGTTCTCCCTGGGGACCTCGTTTTGGAAGACCCTTCCACTTCAGAAGATCAATGTTGGAAAATATTTTGGTGTAACACCCAAGGTGGCGCTTGTTCGTTGCCCTCACGCTGGCCTCATAGACTGAGTGATCCGGGTAAATCTTCCTCACTACTCGATATGACACTACTTCCCCACACTAGTACACAGTCTCCTGGCTAGAGCTGTTCACCTGGTGTTAGGGACTGGCTCGGATGTTCTACCTCTCAAAACCTCTGCTTGGCCAGACACCTCACTGTCTAGAGTTGGTGTTGTTGGACCAAGGTACTTGGACTGCTCCCCAGGCTGTTGGCTTCCAGATCAAACTCCAGCTTGGTGATCTCCAATCCACTCCGCCCAAACAACAACATATACGGCTTGTAGCCTGTAGTCGCATGGACTCGATTATTGTAGACCCACACCAGCTAGGAGATGAATTTGGGCCACTTCATCTTCTTGTCACCTTCTAAGGTTCGTAACATTTGTAACAAGGTCCGATTGAAGCGTTGGCAAGCTCCATTCCACTGTGAGTGATATGGCTTCCTTGGAAGCAGGCCCTTGCTTTGAATTAATCCTTTTTGGGCACCCATATACACGAATGAAGTCCCGGCAGATGGCTCTGGCAGACGCTTCTGCTGTTTGGTCCCGAGTCGGTGTCACCATCGTGAATTTGGTCGCGTAGTTGGTCATCACCAAGCAATATTTATATCCATTGTGAGACATCCCAATCGTCAGATAGTCGATCATCAGCACCTCCAACAGGTTGAATGGCTTGGAGAGGGGCCCCATGTTCTAGGGTTTGTTCAACTTGCACCAGCGACATCTTTGGCAGGCCAATTCAACCAACTGTCACAGTTCAGGCCAATAAACCAGCCACTGCAACCATCAAAAGGTCTTCTCAGCACCAACGTGGGTACCTCTCTCATGGGTTTCTTTGGCAAACTGCACCACCAACCCTTCCGGAGCCACCACTTGCCAGGTGACGTCAAATACAATAACCTTTCTCTTATGAAGAGTTTCTCCCGTTGACCCAAGGTCTGCAGGGTGACTCCTGGTCAGGACTCTGTCCCAGGGTGACCCATTTTCTCAACTCCGCTATTTTGGGGTCGGACTGCTGCACGTGTACTGACTCATCTCTGGTATGACCCAAAAATTGAATGGGCCTGGATTCTTCTCCAGACTCTTGGGTAACTATTAAAGCTGTGGCAAACAGCTTGAAGTCTGGAATCTTGTCACCTTCAAGTTCTTTGTCCATATCTCTCTTTGGACCTGCTTGAGTTACTCGGTATAAAGTGTCTGCATGCGTGTTGTGGTATTTGGACTGATAGGAGAACTTATACTGATGCTTGGACATTTTCATGACCCATGCTTGCTCCAGTGCCCCCAGCTTCACGTTCTCCAGGTGGGCCAGAGGATCGTTGTCAGTACGCACATGGATCTCTGACCCTGACATGTATTCTGGAAATTTCTCGGTCATAGCCCACAGCTCGGTCACCAGCGCCAACTGCTCTAGCTTAAACAAGCTATAGTTGTCAAGGTTCTTTTGATATTCTCTCAGTGACTGGCTTGCATAAGCGATCATTCATTTTTCTTTTTTCCTGCACTTGGGCCATGACCGCCTCAAGTCCATACAGGCTTCCGTCAGTATACAACACCAAAGGTTGAGAGAAAAAAGCGTAGGCTAAAATGGGAACATTCATCAACACCATCTTCAATGTCTGAAAAGCTTCCTCTTGCCTAGGACCCCAGTGGACTGGCTGCTGCTTAGCTCTCCCTGCAGTTCATCTTAGCAACTAGTTGAGCAGTGCTGTGATTTTAGAAATATTTTTGATACATCTGTGGTAGTATCCAGCCAGTCCAGTAGCATAGCTACTGGAGGAGGACAGAGGGGGCACACTCGGAGCTACACTACTGTAACTGTACCTGTGTTCACATTGCACCAATACAGTTACATTCTGTGGCAGAGCAGGGAGAATCAATCTCCCTGCTCTGCTGTGCCGGCTGCTATGGGACCTCAGAGCAGACAAGGGGGCCCGGTGCCAGCAGTGGGCTCCCTTCCCGTAATCACAAGATCAACTGTATCGGATGCCAATACAGCTGACCGCATTGATGAGAGGAGCGTTACGCTCCCTCGCCCATCATCCCCCTGTCAGCATCTGATGTCACCGATGCCAACACTGACAATGGGTGCAATGATGTCGCTACTCGGCGCCTACTGTCTGGAGATGAGCAGGAGCTCGGAAGAGTGGAGGAACCGGGAGGAAAAGAGGTGAATATTTATCTATTTTTTATGAGGCTGCATTACACTACAGAGGCTGCTTATGGGGGTGCATTACACTGTAGAGGCTGCCTATCGGAGTGCATTATACTATAGAGGCTGCCTGTTGTGAATTCTGTGGTCGAGCTCCCTCCTGTGGTCACAAGTGGTACTTCGGCTGATTCTGTCTATGGGCTTCCGTTGGTGGATGTGAGTGGTACTGCGGCTTCTGAGTTTCCTTCCTCAGGTGATGAGGTTAAGTCGTTAGGTGCTGCTCTATTTAACTCCACCTAGTGCTTTGATCCTGGCCTCCAGTCAATGTTCTAGTATTGGTCTTGCTTCCTCCTGGATCGTTCCTGTGGCCTGTCTGCTCAGCATAAGCTAAGTTCTGCTTGTGTTACTTTTGTTTGCTATATTTTCTGTCCAGCTTGCTATATTGGTTTTTCTTGCTTGCTGGAAGCTCTGAGACGCAGAGGGAGCACCTCCGTACCGTTAGTCGGTGCGGAGGGTCTTTTTGCCCCTCTGCATGGTTGTTTGTAGGTTTTTGTGTTGACCGCAAAGCTATCTTTCCTATCCTCGGTCTATTCAGTAAGTCGGGCCTCACTTTGCTAAATCTATTTCATCTCTGTGTTTGTATTTTCATCTTAACTCACAGTCATTATATGTGGGGGGCTGCCTTTTCCTTTGGGGAATTTCTCTGAGGCAAGGTAGGCTTATTTTTCTATCTTCAGGCCTAGCTAGTTTCTCAGGCTGTGCCGAGCTGCATAGGGAGCGTTAGGCGCAATCCATGGCTACCTCTAGTGTGGTGTGATAGGATTAGGGATTGCGGTCAGCAGAGTTCCCACGTCTCAGAGCTCGTCCTATGTTTTTTGGTTATTGTCAGGTCACTTTGTGTGCTCTGAACTTCAAGGTCCATTGTGGTTCTGAATTACCTATTCATAACAGCTGCCTATGGGGTGCATTACACTATAGAGGCTGCCTATGGGGGTGCATTATATTAAGAGCTGCATAACACTTTAGAGGCTGCCTATGGGGCTGCATTATACTATAGAAGCTGCCTATGGGGGTGCAGTATTCTATAGAGTCTGCCTATGGGTGTGAATTACACTATAGAGGCTGCCTATGGGGGTGAATTACACTATAGAGGCTGATTATGGGGGTGAATTATGTTAAGGGCTGCATCACACTATAGAGGCTGCCTATGGGGCTGCATTATAGTATAGAGGCTGCCTATGGGACTGCATAACACTTTAGAGGCTGCCTATGGGGTGCATTATACTATAGAGTCTGCCTATGGGGGTGCATTACACTATAGAGGCTGCCTATGGGGGTGCATTATATTAAGGGCTATATCACACTATAGAGGCTGCCTTACACTATAGAGCCTACCTACAGGGGTGCAGTATACTACAGAGTCTGCCTATGGGGCTGCATTACACTATAGAGGCTTTCTACAGGGGTGCATTATATTAGGGGCTGCATTATGCTATAGTGGCTGCCTATGGGGGTGCATTATATTAAGGGCTGCATTACTCTATAGAGGCTGCCTATGGGGGTGCATTACATTAGGGGCTGCATTATACTATAGAGGCTGCCTATGGGGTGCATTATATTAGGGGCTGCATTATACTATAGAGTCTGTCTATGGGGGTGCATTATATTAGGGGCTGCATTACACTATAGAGTCTGTCTATGGGGGGTGCATTATATTAGAGGCTGCATTACACTATAGAGTCTGCCTATGCTGGGTGCATTATACTATGCTCCTTCTGCTCAGACACATCTGTGTCAGCATCTCCAATTTAGCCACCACGCAGGCTCCTGCAGCAACTCCAGGTAAACTGCCTGATCTGCAGGCACAGCTGTGCCACCAACGGACTTGTCTCCAAACCGTCTTTTGGCCATAATATCCTCCTTGACTGGATATATACTGTATATAGCTCAGCATTTCCACTGTATCACTAATGCCGACCAGCACAGTAACTCCATTCAAACACGGACGAGTTCTTTTTTCAAAACCAAATACCAATCTTATTGCCTGTCGGTGCACACTGTATGCATTCCTACCTTGGCGTCTTTTGGATCCCAGTGCAAAAATGTTTTTTTTCCCCTCAGTGTGGATTGTATGTATACACCCTCATATTTATCTAACTCAACGATGCTACATGTTCAAATTCCAGAAAGCAACCAACGAAGGGCGATATTGTGATCAAGGCCACTGATTGGTGAAACGTAAATTTTTTCTGTCGCCTCACTTTTCACTAATAAATGATTCACTTGAAGCAAATCTTATCCTGTACGAGTGCAGTGATTATATATTTTATTATACTATATAGTCTGCCTATGGGGAGTGCATTATACTATAGTGTCTGCCTATGGGGGTACATTATACTATAGAGTCTGCTTATGGGAAATGCAGTATACTACAGTATATGGAGACCTATGGGGAGTGAATTATACTATATGGAGGCCTATGGTGAGTGCATTATACTATATATAGAGCCTGCCTATGGGGAATGCATTATACAATATAGAGTCCCCCTATGGGGAGTGCATTATACTATATTGAGGACTAATTAGTGTGTTTTGCTATATGGAGGCTATCTAGGGGGCCATCATACAGAGTGGAGATTACAGTGACAGGGCCATCATACAGTGTTGGAGCCATAAAACAGTTTGGTGGATATTAAGGGGTCAGTATATATATACAGTGAGGGGGGCATTATACTGTGTATAAGAGAGCATCATACTGTGTATAGGTGAGCTGTACAGGGTGTTGACTTGGGACATTATTAAATGCAAAGTGGGCACTTATTTTTATAGGGGAACTCAGGTTACTGTGACTGTCAAAGGGGCACACACAGGGCAATATTACTTTTTAGGGGACAAAATGTGGCCACTGTTTTCTAGGGAACTTGCACCCAGCATTACTATATTCTAGAGGGTTTGTTCTGCCTCCGCCATCTAATATTGTTACCCTTATTATCTGTTTGCATAATTGCAGGTTTCTCAGTATAGATGTTCATATCTTTATTTGTTTTTAGTGCTTTGGCTCCCTCTAGCGGTCAGAGTTATGTTGACAGTTCAATCTTTTGTGTTTGTATTATCCATGTCTGATTCTCCTCCTCCTTTGCAATGCATTATGGTAGCTCAGCCTCCATTTCCCTCCATTTTTTCCTTTCACTTTCCTCAGTCTGCCTTCAAGGAAAGACGCTTCACTTCATCCCCCTTGCGATTGCATTGTCGGTATGTCTTTATGCTTCCTATAGATATTTCTGCTCCATATTAGCCTAGCCTAGCCAGTTGTACTCCCAGTTCAGTTTCTAGCCTTCTAAATGTTATGTTATGACTGTATTCTATCTTGGATGATCAAAGTAATCGATCCTTGGCTAGATCAACGTTTTTTGACCTATTCAACATCAAAGGGCAAAGCACTCCCTACTCCTTAACCCCTTTCTGCCATTAGACGTACTATTCCGTCCATGTGGGGTGGGCTTTACTTCCCAAGGACGGAATAGTACGTCATAGCCGATCGGCCGCGCTCACGGGGGGAGCGCGGCCGATCGCGGCCGGGTGTCAGCTGCTTATCGCAGCTGACATCCGGCACTATGTGCCAGGAGCGGTCACGGACCGCCCCCGACACATTAACCCCCGGCACACCGCGATCAAACATGATCGCGATGTGTCGGCGGTACAGGGAAGCATCGCGCAGGGAGGGGGCTCCCTGCGGGCTTCCCTGAGACCCCCGCAACAACGCGATGTGATCGCGTTGCTGCGGGGGTCTCCCACCTCCCTCCCTGCATCAAGTCCCGGATCCAATATGGCCGCGGATCCGGGTCCTGCAGGGAGGGAGGTGGCTTACCAAGTGCCTGCTCAGAGCAGGCACTTGGTAACGCTGCACTGCTCTCAGACAGATCGGTGATCTGTCAGAGTGCTGTGCAAACTGGCAGATTACCGATCTGTATTGTCCCCCCCTGGGACAAAGTAAAAAAGTAAAAAAAAAAATTTTTACAAGTGTGTAAATAATGAAAAAAAAAAAAAATATTATTCCCATAAATACATTTCTTTATCTAAATAAAAAACAAAACAATAAAAGTACACATATTTAGTATCGCCGCGTCCGTAACGACCCGACCTATAAAACTGGCCCACTAGTTAACCCCTTCAGTAAACACCGTAAGAAAAAAAAAAAAACGAGGCAAAAAACAACGCTTTATTATCATACCGCCGAACAAAAAGTGGAATAACACGCGATCAAAAAGACAGATATAAATAACCAGGGTACCGCTGAAAGCGTCATCTTGTCCCGCAAAAAATGAGCCGCCATACAGCAACATCAGCAAAAAAATAAAAAAGTTATAGTCCTCAGAATAAAGCGATGCAAAAATAATTATTTTTTCTATAAAATAGTTTTTATCGTATAAAAACGCCAAAACATAAAAAAATGATATAAATGAGGTGTCGCTGTAATCATACTGACCCGAAGAATAAAACAGCTTTATCAATTTTACCAAACGCGGAACGGTATAAACGCCTCCCCCAAAAGAAATTCATGAATAGCTGGTTTTTGGTAATTCTGCCTCACAAAAATCGGAATAAAAGGCGATCAAAAAATGTCACGTGCCCGAAAGTGTTACCAATAAAAACGTCAACTCGTCCTGCAAAAAACAAGACCTCACATGACTCTGTGGACTCAAATATGGAAAAATTATAGCTCTCAAAATGTGGTAACGCAAAAAATATTTTTTGCAATAGAAAGCGTCTTTCAGTGAGTGACGGCTGCCAATCATAAAAATCCGCTAAAAAACCTGCTATAAAAGTAAATCAAACCCCCCTTCATTACCCCCTTAGTTGGGGAAAAGTAAAAAAAATTTAAAAAATGTATTTATTTCCATTTTCCCATTAGGGTTAGGGCTAGGGCTAGGGTTAGGGTTAGGGCTAGGGCTAGGGTTAGGGTTAGGGCTAGGGTTAGGGCTAGGGTTAGGGCTGAGGTTAGGGCTAGAGTTAGGGTTAGGGCTAGGGTTAGGGCTAGGGTTAGGGTTAGGGCTAGGGTTAGGGTTAGGGCTAGGGTTAGGGCTAGGGTTAGGGCTAGGGTTAGGGCTAGGGCTAGGGTTAGGGCTAGGGTTATGGTTAGGGCTAGGGTTAAGGCTACAGTTAGGGTTAAGGCTACAGTTAGGGTTAAGGCTACAGTTAGGGTTAAGGCTACAGTTAGGGTTGGGGCTAAAGTTAGGGTTAGGGTTTGGATTACATTTGCGGTTGGGAATAGGGTTGGGATTAGGGTTAGGGGTGTGTCAGGGTTAGAGGTGTGGTTAGGGTTACCGTTGGAATTAGAGTTAGGGGTGTGTTTGGATTAGGGTTTCAGTTATAATTGGGGGGTTTCCACTGTTTAGACACATCAGGGGCTCTCCAAACGCAACATGGCGTCCGATCTCAATTCCAGCTAATTCTGCGTTGAAAAAGTAAAACAGTGCTCCTTCCCTTCCGAGCTCTCCCGTGTGCCCAAACAGGAGTTTACCCCAATATATGGGGTATCAGCGTACTCAGGACAAATAGGACAACAACTTTTAGGGTCCAAGTTCTCCTGTTACCCTTGGGAAAATACAAAACTGGGGGCTAAAAGATAAGTTTTGTGGGAAAAAAAATATTTTTTTTAATTTTCACGGCTCTGCGTTATAAACTGTAGTGAAATACGTGTGGGCTCAAAGTTCTCACAACACATCTAGATAAGTTCATGGGGGGGTCTAGTTTCCAATATGGGGTCACTTGTTAGGGGTTTCTACTGTTTAGGTACATCAGGGGCTCTGCAAACGCAATGTGACGCCTGCAGACCATTCCATCTAAGTCTGCATTCCAAATGGCGCTCCTTCCCTTCCGAGCCCTCCCATGCGCCCAAACGGTGGTTCCCCTCCACATATGGGGCATCAGCGCACTCAGGACAAATTGGACAACAAATTTTGGGGTCCAATTTCTCCTGTTACCCTCGAGAAAATACAAAACTGGGGGCTAAAAAATAATTTTGGGGGGAATTTTTCTTTTTATTTTCACGGCTCTGCGTTAGAAACTGTAGTGAAACACTTGGGGGCTCAAAGTTCTCACAACACATCTAGATAAGTTCCTTGGGGGGTCTAGTTTCCAATATGGGGTCACTTGTGGGGGGTTTCTATTGTTTAGGTACATTAGGGGCTCTGCAAACGCAATGTGACGCCTGCAGACCATTCCATCTAAGTCAGTATTTCAAATGGCGCTCCTTCCCTTCCGAGCCTTCTCATGCGCCCAAACGGTGGTTCCCCCCCACATATGGGGTATCAGCGCACTCAGGACAAATTGCACAACAAATTTTGGGGTCCAAATTCTCCTGTTCCCCTCGGGAAAATACAAAACTGGGGGCTAAAAAATAATATTTGTGGGAAAAAAAAATTGTTTTATTTTTACGGCTCTGCATTATAAACTTCTGTGAAGCTCTTGGTGGGTCAAAGTGCTCACAACACATCTAGATAAGTTCCTTAGGGGGTCTACTTTCCAAAATGGTGTCACTTGTGGGGGGTTTCAATGTTTAGGCACATCAGTGGCTCTCCAAACGCAACATGGCGTCCCATCTCAATTCCTGTCAATTTTGCATTGAAAGGTCAAACGGCACTCCTTCCCTTCCGAGGTCTCCCATGCGCCCAAACAGTGGTTTACCCCACATATGGGGTATCAGAGTACTCAGGACAAATTGTGCAACAACTTTTTGGTTCCAAATTCTTCTCTTACCATTGGGAAAATAAAAAATTGGGGGCGAAAAGATCATTTTTTTTACAAAAAATATTTTTTATTTTTACGGTTCTGCATTATAAACTTCTGTGAAGCACTTGGTGGGTCAAAGTGCTCACCACACCTCTAGATAAGTTCCTTAGGGGGTCTACTTTCCAAAATGGTGTCACTTGTGGGGGGTTTCAATGTTTAGGCACATCAGTGGCTCTCCAAACGCAAAATGGCGTCCCATCTCAATTCCAGTCAATTTTGCATTAAAAAGTCAAATGGCGCTCCTTCGCTTCCAAGCTCTGTCATGCGCCCAAACAGTGGTTTACCTCCACTTATGTGGTATCAGCGTACTCAGGACAAATTGTACAACAAGGTTTGGGGTCCATTTTCTCCTGTAACTCTTGGGAAAATAAAACAAATTGGAGCTGAAGTAAATTTTTTGTGAAAAAAGTAAAATGTTAATTTTTATTTAAACATTCCAAAAATTCCTGTGAAACACCTGAAGGGTTAATAAACTTCTTGAATGTGGTTTTGAGAACCTTGAGGGGTGCAGTTTTTAGAATGGTGTCACACTTGGGTATTTTCTATCATATAGACCCCTCAAAATGACTTCAAATGAGATGTGGCCCCTAAAATAAAATGGTGTTGTAAAAATGAGAAATTGCTGGTCAACTTTTAACCCTTATAACTCCCTAACAAAAAAAAATTTTGGTTCCAAAATTGTGCTGATGTAAAGTAGACATGTGGGAAATGTTACTTATTAAGTATTTTGTGTGACATATCTCTGTGATTTAATTGCATAAAAATTCAAAGTTGGAAAATTGCAAAATTTTCAAAATTTTCGCCATACTTCCGTTTTTTTCACAAATAATCGCAAGTAATATCAAAGAAATTTTACCACTATCATGAAGTACAATATGTCACGAGAAAACAATGTCAGAATCACCGGGATCCGTTGAAGCGTTCCAGAGTTATAACCTCATAAAGGGACAGTGGTCAGAATTGTAAAAATTGGCCCGGTCCATAACGTGCAAACCACCCTTGGGGGTAAAGGGGTTAAAGACATGTGCAGGTACTGTGACAACAGCAGGCAGGAAAGCTACTGACTACCAGATCGAGTCTTTAGACGGACAATTCTGCCTACCGCTACCTACGATCATTGAATGTAACCAGATCCCAGACAACAGATCTGAAATCCCTACACCAGATGTAGCAATCCATCACGCTCACTTAAAACGAATAGCACACCTTATACCAGAACTCGACCATCAGGCCCAGATAATTCTGCTGTTGGGGAGAGATATCCTGCAGGTTCATAAAGTGAGACGTCATATCAATGGACTCCACAATGCTCCCTATGCCCAAAGGCTAGACCTAGGATGGGTCATAATTGGCAACGTATGCTTGGGACGCATGCACGCCCCATCTTCTGTGACAAGCATGCTGCCAAATACATTGGAGAAAGGACGTCCATCTCTGTTTCAACCTTGTAACAATGAGTTCCATGTCAGGGAACTGCCACACAGCATCCAACTGCCCAACCATCTAATAGACTTTACTCACGACAGCAATATAGTGTCGGGAAGCTATGAGGAGCAGTTAGGGTGCACAGTCTTCCAGAGAACTAAGCAGGACAACCAAGTGGCAATGTCGGTAGAGGACAAGTTGTTCTTAGAGGTAATGGATAAGGGACTCGTTAAAGATGAGACCAACAGCTGGGTCGCACCTCTTCCCTTCAAAACCCACAGACCACATCTACCGAACAACAGAAATCAGGCATTACAACGTTTCTCCTCTCTAATTCGTAATCTGCAAAAGAAACCAGAGATGAAAGATCACTTTTTCTCCTTCATGTCAAAGATTTTTGAAAACCGTCACGCAGAACTAGCTCCCACTCTCAAAGACTCTGAAGAATGCTGGTTCCTACCCATGTTCGGAGTTTACCACCCTAAAAAACCAGGCCAGATCAGAGCCGTGTTTGATTCCAGTGCTAAATTTAATGATGTCTCCCTGAATGACGTTCTGCTGACAGTAACAGACCTCAATAACAAACTACTGGATGTACTTATGCGCTTCCGTAAGGATTCCATTGCCTTCATCGCTGATATCCAGCAAATGTTCCATTGTTTCCTTGTGAGAGAGACAGGAACTTCCTAAGATTCTTCTGGTACAGAGACAATGATCCTACTAAAGAAGTCACAGAGTATCGCATGAGAGTGCACATCTTTGGCAACAGTCCTTCACCTGCAGTCGCTATTTACGGACTCAAAAGTTCGGCTCAGGAAGGAGAAGCAGAATACGGAGCAGATGTCAGACAATTCATAGAAAAGGACTTTTATGTCGACGACTGTCTAAAAGCCATGCCTTCAAATGAGACTGCCATCAGTCTTCTCAGGAGAGCTCAGGACATGCTTGCCTGCTCGAACCTTAGGCTTCATAAAATAGCCTCAAACAGCCAAGAACTCATGGAAGCGTTCCCTTCTCAAGACCTATGTAATGGTCTCAGAGACCTGGACCTGGGGTCAGACCCCGCACCAATGCAACGCAGCCTCGGGCTTCTCTGGAATCTACAATCAGACACTTTCACCTTTCAGGTTAGCCAGGAAGAAAGGCCTTTCACACGTAGAGGCGTCCTGTCTACCATCAACAGTCTGTACGACCCCTTGGGTTTCGCAGCTCCTGTTACTATACAAGGCAAAGCCCTACTAAGAGACTTAACTAGGGAAACATCTGACTGGGATGCACCTCTGCCACCTGATAAGAGGATCCAGTGGGAAGAGTGGAAGAACTCGTTAGCGGCACTCTCCAACCTGCATGTGCCAAGACCGTACACCCCTGTGCCATCTACTGAGATACAGAGCCAAAGACTGTACATATTTGCAGATGCTTCTGTCAAAGCAATTGCCGCTGTTGCCTACCTCAAAACTGTAGACTCTAAATGTCAGTGCCACATTGGTTTCATTATGGGAAAGGCCAAACTCGCACCACAACCAGAGCACACTATACCCAGGTTAGAGCTTTGTGCCGCAGTCTTAGCCATTGAGTTAGCAGAGTTCATCGCATCCGAAATGGATATCGACCTGACACAGGCCAAGTTCTACTCAGACAGCAAAGTAGTCCTGGGATATATCCACAACGAAACCAGGCGATTCTACGTTTATGTCAATAACAGAGTGCTACGAATCAGGAGATCAGTTCATCCAAAGCAGTGGCATTACATACCCACAGACCAGAATCCCGCAGATCATGCAACTAGAGCAGTTGACGCAAGTCGACTAGGAAGCACAACGTGGCTCTCTGGACCAAAACTATTGTACATTGAGGAATGTTTTCCAGACACCTTCGAACTAGTAGGAGAGGACTCAGATGCTGAAATCCGCCTTCAGGTGTCTACACTACATACAATGACCTCTGTTATCCAGCTTGGATCTTGCAGGTTCGACAGATTCTCAAGTTGGAAGTCACTTACTCGAGCCATTACCTGCCTGACTCATATAGCTCGCTCATTCAGGACCACCAGAACTTGTGAGCCAGAAAAATGTAAAGGCTGGCATCTTTGTAAAAATACCTACGTTACCTCCGACTTAGAGTTCTCTAGAAATCACATCATCCTCACTGTTCAAAGAGAAACCTACTTTGCAGAAATCCAATGTCTTATTAACAAAGCTCCAATACCAGTGAGCAGCATATTGAGAAAACTCGACCCATTCATCGACAACAGCGGCCTACTGAGAGTAGGAGGCCGACTCAAAGAAGTTGAGATGGAGTTTGTGGAGAAATTCCCTCTTATACTTCCCGGAAAATATCACGTTGCCTACCGAATCGTACAACATTACCACAATCTGGTCAAGCACCAAGGAAGACTATTTACAGAAGGAGCAGCGAGGCTTACCCACGAAAGCCTAATCACCTTCATGGCTGAAGCTGCAGCTATAATCAACGCAAGACCCCTGGTTCCAGTTCCTAACGACCCTGAGGAACCCTTGTTATTGACTCCAGCTACTTTACTTACCCAGAAAACAGGACTGTCCAGTGCCCTCCAGGAGGATTCGACGCTACAAGTGCCAATGGAGACAGGTACAAAGTCTTGCAAATACTTTCTGGGACAGGTGGCACAAGCAATATTTTTCTACCCTGCAGCCACGGACGAAGTGGCAATCTACTAAACCTAATCTGAACATAGGTGACCTTGTTCTTGTGAAAGACTGTCAAATTCATCGGAACCAGTGGCCACTTGGTCTAGTTACCGCAACGTTCCCGAGTAAGGACGGCAACGTCCGCAAAGTTGAGCTAAGGATGACCAAAGGGAATGAACCTAAGACATTTTCCAGACCGGTATCTGAACTGGTCCTATTGTTGCCTTCGGAAGAAAGGAGTAGTGACATCCGTTGATGCCAGACGGGGAGTGTTCTGCCTCCGCCATCTAATATTGTTACCCTTATTATCTGTTTGCATAATTGCAGGTTTCTCAGTATAGATGTTCATATCTTTATTTGTTTTTAGTGCTTTGGCTCCCTCTAGCGGTCAGAGTTATGTTGACAGTTCAATCTTCTGTGTTTGTATTATCCATGTCTGATTCTCCTCCTCCTTTGCAATGCATTATGGTAGCTCAGCCTCCATTTCCCTCCATTTTTTCCTTTCACTTTCCTCAGTCTGCCTTCAAGGAAAGACGCTTCACTTCATCCCCCTTGCGATTGCATTGTCGGTATGTCATTATGCTTCCTATAGATATTTCTGCTCCATATTAGCCTAGCCTAGCCAGTTGTACTCCCAGTTCAGTTTCTAGCCTTCTAAATGTTATGCATAATGTATATCATGTGTATTATGTATCTGTTCTATACCATGCACTGATTCTATGTATATCATTGTTCACAGTTTCACTGCATCAATATACCACTACGTTTAATAAAGCACAGACTCAACCACAGTCTCCTTATTGGACCCCGGTATAGCGGTTTAGCTGACTGTATAGCTACGTATGAGCCTGCCTCAGCTAGACAGAACAGGGTTGCTTTAGAATTTAGAGGGCACACAGAACCACACAATAGGTGCAGTAATAGGGACACATACAGCAGCGGCGACTCAGTATTGGGGTATCAGCAGGATGAGCAGTTTGTGCAAGTTCGGAATAGTCCCATAGGGCACAGTGCTGAAAATGTGAGAAGTGAAATGTGTCTTTGTTGTATTCACTGTAGCCGAGTACTGGCTGGAAGTTGTCATGTCAGTCTTGGCCAGATGGAAAAGATGGGAAAAGTGAACGACACCATCAGACAGAATGTCAGCGGTAAGTCATTACCTGTAACTATGCTGTGATCTGTTATATGTTCTGTAGGGCTGGTATCTACCACTGACCTTATGGTGGTAATATCAATATTGGTCTTTATATAGAGATTATTTTCAGCAACAGCGCGTTCACCTGCTGAGGATCTCCTCCACTATTAGGGTGCATCACCCAGTTGTAATTAAGGTTACCTAGTTAGGGGATCACTGAGAAGTTTCGTTCCCCCCTGAACCAAAACCCTAGCTATGTCTCTGAGTCAGTCCCAGGAATGCTCTCAGCTCTCTTAAGTTGGTAGGAGTGGGTAACTTTTGCATTGCGGCCACTTTCTCCATGGCGGGATAGACTGCGGCACTGGAAACAGTGTGTCCCAGATATCCTATCTTCCTTTTAAACAATTGACACTTCCGTGTTTTGACCTTTAGCCCGTGCCTCCGAAGCCGATCCAACACCTGTTCCAACCAGATAACATGGTCTTCAAATGTGCGCAAATAAATTATGATGTCATCAAGATATATAAGGGTTGCTTCAAAATTTAGATCTACCAGGCATCTTTCTATCAGACACTGGAATGTCCCTGGTGCATTTGTCTACTTGAAAGGCATCCGGTTAAATTCAAATAAGCCTACCGGGAGGACGAACGCGGTCTTCAGCCGATCCTCAGCAGCCACTGGAAGCTGCCCATAGCTATAATAATAATAATAATAATAATAATAATAATTTTTATTTATATAGCGCCAACATATTCCGCAGCGCTTTACAAATTATAGAGGGGACTTGTACAGACAATAGACATTACAGCATAACAGAAATACAGTTCAAAACAGATACCAGGAGGAATAAGGGCCCTGCTCGCAAGCTTACAAACTATGAGGAAAAGGGGAGACACGAGAGGTGGATGGTAACAATTGCTTTAGTTATTCGGACCGGCCATAGTGTAAGGCTCGGGTGTTCATGTAAAGCTGCATGAACCAGTTAACTGCCTAAGTATGTAGCAGTACAGACACAGAGGGCTATTAACTGCATAAAGTGAATGAGAACATGATGCGAGGAACCTGGTTTTTTTTATTTTTTTTATATATAAATAGGCCACACAGGGATCGTTAGGTTAATGCATTGAGGCGGTAGGCCAGTCTGAACAAGTGAGTTTTTAGGGTACGCTTAAAACTGTGGGGATTGGGGATTAATCGTATTAACCTAGGTAGTGCATTCCAAAGAATCGGCGCAGCACGTGTAAAGTCTTGGAGACGGGAGTGGGAGGTTCTGATTATTGAGGATGCTAACCTGAGGTCATTAGCGGAGCGGAGGGCACGGGTAGGGTGGTAGACTGAGACCAGAGAGGAGA
Organism: Ranitomeya imitator; assembly: GCF_032444005.1. Taxonomy (NCBI): domain Eukaryota; kingdom Metazoa; phylum Chordata; class Amphibia; order Anura; family Dendrobatidae; genus Ranitomeya; species Ranitomeya imitator. The sequence continues at coordinate 152,233,265 of NC_091283.1, read as the reverse complement.
TGTAGGGTGGTGCAGAGCCATGGAGTGCTTTGTGGATGAGGGTAGTAGTTTTGTACTGGATTCTGGAGTGGATGGGTAGCCAGTGTAATGGCTGGCACAAGGTAGAGGCATCGGTGTAACGGTTGGTGAGGAATATGATCCTGGCAGCAGCATTCAGGACAGATTGGAGTGGGGAAAGTTTGGTAAGAGGGAGGCCGATTAGTAGAGAGTTACAATAGTCCAGACGAGAATGAATAAGTGAAACAGTAAGAGTTTTTGCAGAGTCGAAAGTAAGAAAAGGGCGAATTCTAGAAATGTTTTTGAGATGCAGGTAAGAAGAGCGAGCCAGTGATCGAATGTGGGGGGTGAATGAAAGGTCAGAATCAAGGATGACCCCAAGGCAGCGGACATGTTGCTTTGGAGTAATGGTGGAACCGCACACGGAGATGGCAATGTCAGGCAAAGGTAGGTTAGTAGAGGGAGAGAACAGGAGGAGTTCAGTTTTTGACAGGTTTAGTTTCAGATAGAGGGAGGACATGATGTTAGAGACAGCGGTAAGACAATCACTGGTGTTTTCTAAAAAGGTCGGCGTGACAACAGGAGAAGAGGTGTATAATTGGGTGTCGTCAGCATATAGATGGTACTGGAAACCAAATCTTCTGATTGTTTGTCCAATAGGGGCAGTATACAACGAGAAGAGGAGGGGGCCTAGGACTGATCCTTGAGGAACCCCAACAGTAAGGGGAAGGTGAGAGGAGGAGGAACCAGCAAAACATACAGTGAAGGATCGGTCAGAGAGATAGGAGGAGAACCAGGAGAGAACGGTGTCCTTGAGGCCGATGGAGCGGAGCATAGTGAGGAGGAGCTGATGATCCACAGTATCGAATGCTGCAGAGAGATCCAAGAGAATTAGCATGGAGTAGTGACCATTAGATTTAGCTGTTAGTAGGTCATTAGAGACTTTAGTGAGGGCAGTTTCAGTAGAGTGTAAAGAGCGGAAGCCAGATTGAAGAGGGTCGAGAAGAGAGTTATCTGAGAGATAGCGGGTAAGACGGGAGTGGACCAGGCGTTCGAGGAGTTTAGAGATGAAGGGAAGATTAGAGACAGGTCTATAATTAGCGGCACAGTTTTGATCAAGGGATGGTTTTTTAAGTAATGGATGTATGATGGCATGCTTAAATGAGGAGGGAAAAATACCGGAAGTGAGGGAAAGGTTGAATATTTTTGTTAGGTGAGAGGTGACAGCCGGGGAAAGGGACTGGAGGAGATGTGACAGAATGGGGTCACTGGTGCAAGTGGTCGGGCGAGAAGATGTAAGGAGCCTGCTTACTTCTTCTTCTGTAACTGCTTCAAAGTCAGAGAGTGAACTAGATGCAGTGGGGGAGGGAGGACAGTGCATGGTATAAAGAGATTGGGAGATGATTTCCTGTCGAATGTGGTCAATTTTTTCTTTGAAGTAATTGGCCAGATCGTCAGCATGGAGATCCGTGGTTGGGGCCTGCTCTCTTGGGTTGAGTAGGGACTGGAACGTGTCAAAGAGACGTTTAGGGTTATTGGACAGGGAGGTGATGAGGGTGTTGAAGTAGGTTTGTTTGGAGAGGTGAAGGGCAGAATTGTATGTCTTTAGCATGAACTTATAATGGATGAAATCTTCGGGTAGATTAGATTTTCTCCACAGACGTTCTGCGCACCTGGAGCACCGCTGCAAGAAACGTGTTTGCAGCGTGTGCCACGGTTGTTGCCGTCTGTGCCGAGTTGTTTTATGTATAGGAGGAGCAGCTTCATCCAGAGCACTTTGCAGGGTTTCATTGTAATGCTTCAGAGCATAATCAGGACATGAGATGGAGAAGATTGGGGCCAATGAGGACTGCAAGTTCTTCATAAGTTTCTGGGTGTTAATGGCCTGTATATTTCTATAAGTGTGGAAAGTGGGGTTGACCTGAGCGGGATGGCAGTTCTTGATAGAGAATGAAAGAAGGTTGTGGTCAGAGAGTGGGAGAGGGGAGTTTGTGAAATCATCCACTGAGCAAAGCCGAGAGAAGACCAAGTCAAGGGAGTTTCCATCTTCATGTGTTGGAGAGTTAGTATGCTGCGAGAAGCCGAAAGAGGAGGATAGAGATAAAAGGTGAGAAGCAGATGGGGAGAGGGGAGAGGCAATGGGGATGTTGAAATCACCCATGATAAGGGTGGGGGTGTCACAGGAGAGAAAGCGTGGAAGCCAGGTGGCAAAGTGATCCAGGAACTGATGAGAGGGGCCGGGAGGACGATAGACCACCGCCACTCGCATGGAGAAGGGGACGTAGAGTCTGACCACATGGACCTCAAAAGAAGGGAAGACAAGTGAGGATACTTGGGGGATAACTTGGAAAGTACATTTGGGTGAAAGGAGCAGACCAACGCCTCCACCTGCTCTGTTGTCTGATTTTGGGGTATGAGAAAAGTGTAGTCCACCATATGAAAGAGCAGCAGCAGCGGTGGTGTCTGACTGCTGGATCCAGGTTTCAGTAAGAGCCAGGAGATTAAGAGAATTAGAAAGGAAGAAGTCATGAATGAAGGAGAGTTTATTACACACAGAGCGAGAATTCCAAAGGGCACAATTCAAAGAGACAGAAGACATGCAGGGAATATTAATAAGGTTAGAGGGGTTTCTGAGTGTAGCAGTTGGGAGGTTTGACTGGCTATAACATGGGGGGCCGCTACTGGTTAGATCAAGAGATAAACATTTTCCCAAAGCAGACATGGATTCTTCCATCCTGGGTAAGGGGTATGAGTCCTGCACTGTGCAAGCATTCAGTCGCCGGTAGTCTACACAGAACCTCAGTGTACCTTCTTTCTTCCAAACTAACACAATAGATGCAGCCCTGGGGCTTTGGCTTTCGCATATCACTCAATTACATAGCATGTGCAACAGTAGTTCTTTCACTTCTTGGTACATTTGAGGTGGCATTTGCTGATACCTCTCTCAAATGGAGGCAGCGATCCCTGTGGGATTCTCATGTTGCATTGCCTAGGTGCATCATAAGTCATCTTCGTGTTGTGCAAACACTCCTCAGTATTGCTGCAACAACTGATCAACCTGCCTCACTTGTTTCAGGGAGAATTCAGAGAGAATTGCTGCCATTTGGTCAAGAGGTGGCGGGTGGCGGGTGGCTTGTCGCTCATCTCACACCTTTTCACCATCAAGTGACACTGACAAGTCTCCTTTCACAGAAGTTAATTCTATAGCATTGGCCCTGGTTAGATTTTCTGGCATCATTTAAACTTGTGCCACTTTTTGCTGGGAAGTCAACTGCAGGCTTGCTCTGCTCGAATTTATGCAACGCACAGGTACATGTCCTTGCCGGACGGTGGCTTGGGTGTGAGCAACCAATAGTCTTGAGATTGCTTCGCCCCCTCTATAGGTTCAATCTGGACAAACACTCCTTCTTATAACACATGGGCTAGTGCCGGCATGTTGAGTTCAGTCTGACCTGCAAGTAATGTCACTAGCTTCTGGGGATATCAAGAGTTTGTCGAGGAGCTGGGAGACAGCAGGTAACTTCTGAATTTGACTTACCCCAACAAGCTGCTGTAACACTTTCTTGTTTGCTTGATCATGAGTGGTTTGGGTCCAACTGCAACACGCAGAGGAACACAAGGTGGGAACAATCAATGAGCTATTTATTTCCTGCAATATAACAGTTAACAAGATGCAACATGGAATATAACGGGTAAATTATATGATATATAGCATATAATAAGTCTAAAAGTTCATTTTAAATGTTAGAGTAGGTTCTTGAGGATTATGCTTATGTCCCTTTAACTAAGGTAAAACTGAGGTAAAATACCCATTCCTACTGCTACTATGCAGACTACTCCCCTAACAAGGGCCCTAGTGGGGTCCTCTTATTCTTCCTGTAAGGCCGCAAGGCCTCCTAACAACATCTACCAAAGCACTTTGGGCCTCCTTTGCTTCAATTGACCCCCCACCCTGTCCGCTGCCCCGCCCAAGGCCAAGCTCTGTACTGTACGTTGGTGCTGGAAACGATGACCCGGATAACTCGTGACTCGTGTTCACTGCCGCAAGCGTCCTCTTCCAAGCAGAGTCTCATCATTGATCTTCTGTGCTTGAATGATTTCGGGTGTATGCCAGGTCTAAGGGAAAGAGGGCTGGGCTTCGGCCCTGACCATGTCGTCTGGGCTCTGAGGATAGACTGGTGCAGGTATGGGATTTGGGTCTTGACTGGCGTAGTCGGGACCCTGGGTCTTGGCTGGCACAGGTCAGGTCTTGACCGGTGCAGTCTGGACTTGGGGCCTCACTTGGTATCGCTGGGGTCCTGTTTTTAACCAGACAGCAACCCGCTAGCACATGCTTCTCAATTATGCCTGTCACTTCGGCTGCAGTGTTTCCTCCTGAGCACATCTGGACTGCTCTCTTCTTTGGCACCAAAACTTGTTCTATTTTGGCGCACAGATCATTTATATTGAGGAACTCTGTCATCAATGGCACCTGAATATATGTTACAGCCAAACTCGCCCCCCTTGCAACTCTTCTTCTTCCGGTTAGTTCCACATGGTGGAGCCTTCTCTCACCAATGATACAGAGCGCCAGGGTTTTTCAGGAGTATTGTCACGTCCTCTTTACGCAATCATAACCCGCAATTTCATAAACCTCTGAAGTAATTTCTGCTGTGCAAGTGCAGGTACTGCTCAATGGTCTTAATCATGGCTGGCAGAAGCTGTCCCATTCTGTAGGAGGAACAAACCTTTGTCTTTTATTAAACAACAAACTAAAATTTACAGCAAAGAAGATTTTGATTCTGAAAGAGAAGCTCCAGTAGGGGCTGAATGTTTTAATTCCAGTTGTTATGTGGAGAGCGGCTCCATAATTACTGCAGTGAATCCTCCTGGGGTTGGGGTACTGTGGAAACCAGATTCTTTTTGGTTTGATCACCTGGAGCAGAGGCCTCAACAGACTGTACAGATATCACAGCTCCCCAGGTTACTGACTGCTTTCTTTGCAGTCTGAAACTTGGGTCACATTGGGTCATGCAGTTCACAGCCAGAACAACCACAAACATGTAATGCAACTTCAGTTGCTACCATGCAAGTAAGAAACTTGGCACTCAAATTGCAGTGAATTAAATTCTTTAATGGCAATCCAATTAGTTAGTTAACATTTCGATCCTAACACTGTCCTAACAATGGCGCCATTCCTCAGTAACGCAGGTAGCCATTACACTAGCGCTGCTATCCGGCAAAGAATAAGAAAAATTCCACTTGACTGATAAAGGTCTAATGTTAGGGCCGAAACGTTAATAACTGACTGGATTTCCATTAAAGAATTTGTTTAATTCACTGCAGTTTGAGTGCCAAGTATCTTACTTGCTTGTTAACGGGTTGGAACCTAGCCAGTCAAGAGGATACTCTAAAAAGTAACTTTTATTGATATACAGGGTGGGCCTTTATATGGATACACCTGGGTCGGCCATTTATAAAGTTGGATCCAAAATGGCTGATTACAAAATGGTCGCTATGGTCACCACCCATCTTGAAAAGTTTTCCCGCTCCCATATACTAATGTGCCACAAACACGAAGTTGATATCACCAACCATTCCCATTTTAATTTAGGTGTATCCATATACATGGCCCACCCAGATTTATCCACATACATGGCCCACCCTGTATATAAAAAACTATTATTCATCTGACAAAGTGGATATATATATCCAAAAAAAAGAGCCCCTTACAATGTCCGGATACATTACTATATTGATCTCTTTATTAAAGGTGATACGTTATCAAAAAGATACAATTAGAATTTGTTAATATCTGAACATTAGTGATAGGACCAGGGCCGTATTTAGAGTTTCTGCCGCCTTAGGCACTTTTAGCGCTGCCTCCCCCTTTGGTGAGTATGAACCTATCGGCAGTGACTTTGGCAAGAATCGCTGATGTGAAAGTAGCCTTTTGCAGCAGATCTGGCAGTTTTTCTGCATCTGCCGCGTAACGGATCACTTACAGCAACAATGTGTTTGGCCTCATTCATTCCCTATGGGATTTGCGGCACTTGCTGTGATCTGGCAAATGTGGTACCATACTTCCCAACTTTTGAAGAAGGGAAAGAGGTATAAAGTTTGTGGCGCACTACGTGCGCCGCAGCAAATTTTAGGCCTTGCCTCTGACCACACCCATTTCACAACTAGTCACACCGATATCCACGTACCAACCGCACCCATTTAGCACTGCTGATCACACTGTTTCATATACAATAATTATAACCAAAAGAAAATATGGCCACACAGTGCTCCATACTGTATAATGGCCACACATGATGCTCAATACTATATAATGGCCACACATGATGCTCAATACTGTATAATGGCCACATATGATGTTCCATACTGTATAATGACCACATATGATGCTCCATACTGTATAATGGCCCCACAGTGTTCCATACTGTATAATGGCCACACATGATGCTCCATAATGTATAATAGCCACACATGATGCTCAATACTGTATAATAGCCACACATGATGCTCCATACTGTATAATGGCCACATATGATGCTCCATACTGTATAATGACCACATATGATGCTCCATACTGTATAATGGCCCCACAGTGTTCCATACTGTATAATGGCCACACAGTGATCCATACTGTATAAAGGCAGCACATGATGCTCCATACTGTATAATGGCTCTACATGATGCTCCATACTGTATAATAGCCAAACATGATGTTTTTCACAACTAGTCACTCCCATATCCACGTACCAACCACACCCATTTAGCACTGCTGATCACACTGTTTCATATACAATAATTATAACCAAAAGAAAATATGGCCACACAGTGCTCCATACTGTATAATGGCCACACATGATGCTCAATACTATATAATGGCCACACATGATGCTCAATACTGTATAATGGCCACATATGATGTTCCATACTGTATAATGACCACATATGATGCTCCATACTGTATAATGGCCCCACAGTGTTCCATACTGTATAATGGCCACACATGATGCTCCATAATGTATAATAGCCACACATGATGCTCAATACTGTATAATAGCCACACATGATGCTCCATACTGTATAATGGCCACATATGATGCTCCATACTGTATAATGACCACATATGATGCTCCATACTGTATAATGGCCCCACAGTGTTCCATACTGTATAATGGCCACACAGTGATCCATACTGTATAAAGGCAGCACATGATGCTCCATACGTAGTGCGCCGCAGCAAATTTTAGGCCTTGCCTCTGACCACACCCATTTCACAACTAGTCACACCCATATCCACGTACCAACCGCACCCATTTAGCACTGCTGATCACACTGTTTCATATACAATAATTATAACCAAAAGAAAATATGGCCACACAGTGCTCCATACTGTATAATGGCCACACATGATGCTCAATACTATATAATGGCCACACATGATGCTCAATACTGTATAATGGCCACATATGATGTTCCATACTGTATAATGACCACATATGATGCTCCATACTGTATAATGGCCCCACAGTGTTCCATACTGTATAATGGCCACACATGATGCTCCATAATGTATAATAGCCACACATGATGCTCAATACTGTATAATAGCCACACATGATGCTCCATACTGTATAATGGCCACATATGATGCTCCATACTGTATAATGACCACATATGATGCTCCATACTGTATAATGGCCCCACAGTGTTCCATACTGTATAATGGCCACACAGTGATCCATACTGTATAAAGGCAGCACATGATGCTCCATACTGTATAATGGCTCTACATGATGCTCCATACTGTATAATAGCCAAACATGATGTTTTTCACAACTAGTCACTCCCATATCCACGTACCAACCACACCCATTTAGCACTGCTGATCACACTGTTTCATATACAATAATTATAACCAAAAGAAAATATGGCCACACAGTGCTCCATACTGTATAATGGCCACACATGATGCTCAATACTGTATAATGGCCACACATGATGCTCAATACTGTGTAACGGCCACACAGTGCTCCATACTGTATAATGGCCACACATGATGCTGCATACTGTATAATAGTCACACATGATGCTCAATACTGTATAAAGGCCACACATGATGCTCCATACTGTATAATGGTCACATATGATACTCCATACTGTATAATGACCACATATGATGCTCCATACTGTATAATGGCCCCACAGTGTTCCATACTGTATAATAGCCACACAGTGATCCATACTGTATAAAGGCAATACATGATGCTCCATACTGTATAATGGCTCTACATGATGCTCCATACTGTATAATAGGTGGCCACACATGATGCTCAATACTGTATAATGGCCACACATGATGCTTCATACTGTACAGTTAGGGCCAGAAATATTTGGACAGTGACACAAGTTTTGTTATTTTAGCTGTTTACAAAAACATGTTCAGAAATACAATTATATATATAATATGGGCTGAAAGTGCACACTCCCAGCTGCAATATGATAGTTTCCACATCCAAATCGGAGAAAGGGTTTAGGAATCATAGCTCTGTAATGCATAGCGTCCTCTTTTTCAAGGGACCAAAAGTAATTGGACAATGGATTCTAAGGGCTGCAATTAACTCTGAAGGCGTCTCCCTCGTTAACCTGTAATCAATGAAGTAGTTAAAAGGTCAGGGGTGGATTCCAGGTGTGTGGTTTTGCATTTGGAAGCTGTTGCTGTGAGCAGACAACATGCGGTCAAAGGAACTCTCAATTGAGGTGAAGCAGAACATCCTGAGGCTGAAAAAAAAGAAAAAATCCATCAGAGAGATAGCAGACATGCTTGGAGTAGCAAAATCAACAGTTGGGTACATTCTGAGAAAAAAGGAATTGACTGGTGAGCTTGGGAACTCAAAAAGGCCTGGGCGTCCACGGATGACAACAGTGGTGGATGATCGCCGCATACTTAATTTGGTGAAGAAGAACCCGTTCACAACATCAACTGAAGTCCAGAACACTCTCAGTGAAGTAGGTGTATCTGTCTCTAAGTCAACAGTAAAGAGAAGACTCCATGACAGTAAATACAAAGGGTTCACATCTAGATGCAAACCATTCATCAACACCAAAAATAGACAGGCCAGAGTTAAATTTGCAGAAAAACACCTCAAGAAGCCAGCTCAGTTCTGGAAAAGTATTCTATGGACAGATGAGACAAAGATCAACCTGTACCAGAATGATGGGAAGAAAAAAGTTTGGAGAAGAAAGGGAACGGCACATGATCCAAGGCACACCACATCCTCTGTAAAACATGGTGGAGGCAACGTGATGGCATGGGCATGCATGGCTTTCAATGGCACTGGGTCACTTGTGTTTATTGATGACATAAGAGCAGACAAGAGTAGCCGGATGAATTCTGAAGTGTACCGGGATATACTTTCAGCCCAGATTCAGCCAAATGCTGCAAAGTTGATTGGACGGCGCTTCATAGTACAGATGGACAATGACCCCAAGCATACATCCAAAGCTACCCAGGAGTTCATGAGTGCCAAAAAGTGGAACATTCTGCAATGGCCAAGTCAATCTCCAGATCTAAACCCAATTGAGCATGCATTTCACTTGCTCAAATCCAGACTTAAGACAGAAAGACCCACAAACAAGCAAGACCTGAAGGCTGCGGCTGTAAAGGCCTGGCAAAGCATTAAGAAGGAGGAAACCCAGCGTTTGGTGATGTCCATGGGTTCCAGACTTAAGGCAGTGATTGCCTCCAAAGGATTTGCAACAAAATATTGAAAATAAAAATATTTTGTTTGGGTTATGTTTATTTGTCCAATTACTTTTGACCTCCTAAAATGTGGAGTGTTTGTAAAGAAATGTGTACAATTCCTACATTTTCTATCAGATATTTTTGTTCAACCCTTCAAATTAAACGTTACAATCTGCACTTGAATTCTGTTGTAGAGGTTTCATTTCAAATCCAATGTGGTGGCATGCAGAGCCCAACTCGCGAAAATTGTGTCACTGTCCAAATATTTCTGGCCCTAACTGTATAATGGCCACATATGATGCTCCACACATACTGTATGGTGGCCCACCCCCCCTCCCATCCTGTATGCATGGCTCATCTCCCCCCCATGCATGGCTCATCGGCTCCCCACTCCCATCATGCATGGTTCATCTCTCCCCCCCTCCTGTATGCATGGCTCATCTCACCCCTCCTGTATGCATGGGTGGCTCATCTCCCCCCCCCGTATGCGTCGCTCATCTCCCCCTCCCTGTATGCATGGGTGGCTCAGCCTCTGACTCATCTCCCATCCCCCCCTATGCATGGCTCATCGCCAGCTCCCATCTTGCATGGCTCGTCATCTCTCCCCCTGGCCAGCCACCCCCTCCATGCATGGCTCATCGTCATCGGCTCCCGCCGGTGCCGCTCCCATCTTATATGGCTCGGCTCCCCGTCCACGGTCCTCCTTCATCCTCCCCGGCTGTCATCATACTCATCGCGCGCAGAACGGAATCCTCCACCTCTGTCCTGGCGCAGCGCCTTCGTCCCGTGTGAGCGGTCAGGTGGTACCGCTCATTAAGGTCATGGATATGCGGCATATTCATGACCTTAATGAGCGGTACCACCTACCGCTCACACAGGACGAGCTGCAGTCACTGAGACCAGACCAGGCATCGCTGGAGTAGCTAGGTAAATATGTATGACTCATACTGTAGGATGTCAAGGGGGGCAAGGACTCGAAGGCAGGCAAGCGGGCGGGTGGGGGGAATTAAGGTGACCCCGACCCGGACGCTATAAAAAAAAAACCAAAAAAAAACCTTTGCTCAGGTGCCGCCCCCCGCATCGTCCCCGCCTTAGGCACGTTCCCTCAATTGCTTAGTGGCAAATATGGCCCTGGATAGGACTAGAGAAACAGATATGCCTTTGTGCAAAAATTGCAAATTGCAAAGGTAAAAAAAAAAAAGTCTGGATCTCACCCAATTCACATGCACACTGACATCCAGGTTACATGCTTGGCCAAGTCCTTCAGATGAAATATTCCTCAATCTGCCTTTTGCCATCTACATTGACTCCTGCCCTAACAAGGGCAGTACCCAAGTATACCTTATTCTAAATTAAAAATCCCTCCCAGAGCATTTGTTTCTCTGTTAGGAGAAGTCATTAGGTGAGTGTACTTGTTTATGAACAAGATAAAAACAAAGTGACTCCGTGGTTTTAAAGTGTCTTGTGTCTTAAGATGTCCGAGGAGACCCACAGTGGTGGGTGCTCTAATGGGGCACAGAGTGCTATTACCCTTGTAAACTAAAAGTTGGGGAGATAAGTTGGAACCCTACAGGAGCTCCTCATCTCCAAACCATTACAGTATTCCCATTGCATCTTGTCAGGAGGCAATAAAGCTACACATACAGAATGCAAATGGTTAACAGATCAATGCCCATGTTCACACTAGAGATTGCAGGTTCAGGTCTATCATCTGCAGAGAGCGACATGATGTACAATATCTGCAAGTGATGTCCACTGCCTGGCTTACCTGTCTATGCATTGACAGACACAGAGGATCACAATTTATCTACCAAACCTCTCTGATATTGTGGGGGATTATTGACCACACAGACCATCATCTGGTATAATGAAGAGCTGACGATGAAGCGGAAGGATCTACATTAAGAATATATCTGGACTAATCGACTATTTCCAGTCTGGAGTATTTGCTGCGTTGTGTGAATAAGAATTGTATCAATCATGTAAAAAATTATGCAAGTGATGGATTTTTACATTTTCTATAGTTTTATGTGGTTTATCTGGAGTTGACTGCTTATGTCCAACCGATTAATTCCCTATGATCCCATCCGCTCAGTGCACTCATCTTCAGCTGTGAATACAGAGCACTCGGTCATGGCTGAAATCACCTCCACGACTTGCCGGCTGAAGACTCCTCTTCATCATCCCTTTATTCACCTGTCTCATAGTGTAGGCAGCAAATAGATCATGTAAAACAATCCCATTACCAGGACTGAGATGTATGTCATGACTTGCAGATAAAGCACAGGAGGATGTGCTGAATGGATCACTCCCAACGTAGGGAGTGCACGGTCATCTGCTCATAACCACAGTGCCTCTGGAGGTTGGGAAATACATAACTCAAACAACCTACCACAGATCTGTGGCTAATAAGTGGGAGAGGAATTAATCAAGAAAAATAATCCTGCAAAACTGAATATAACGGTCAAGAAGCTTACAATACAAACACAATCTATTTACGCTATGGGCTGCGCTGTACTTATATTTGAACCAGGTGGTGCTGCCCCTTTTTTGGTGACAAAAAAACAAGAAATTAAAAAAACTAAATAATCATAGATCCTTTAGTAAGTTAGTAAATACTAACAGTACATGTAAATAACACAGGGTACTTACATAATGCTGTTTTGATTAAAAAAAATTCATCCCACCGCAACAAGGTGTACCCAATCAGGACCGTCCTATCCTGTCTCTATTAATAAAACCTCCCCTTGTATCAGTCGACCTTAACCCCTTTCTGCCATTGGACGTACTATTCCGTCAATGTGGGGTGGGCCCTACTTCCCAAGGACGGAATAGTACGTCCAGGGTGATCAAACACGCTCACGGGGGGAGCGCGGCCGATCGCTGCCGGGTGTCAGCTGACTATCGCAGCTGGCATCCGGCACTATGTGCCAGGAGCGGTCACGGACCGCCCCCGGCACATTAACCCCCCAGTACACTGCGATCAAACATGATCGCAGTGTTCCGGCGGTATAGGGAAGCATCGCACAGGGAGGGGACTCCCTACGTGCTTCCCTGAGACCCTCGGAGCAACGCGATGTGATCGCATTGCTGCGAGGGTCTCTTACCTCCCCCCTGCAGCAGGCCCGGATCCAAAATGGCTGCGGGGCTGCATGCGGGTCCTGCAGGGAGGTGGCTTACCAGCGCCAGCTGCTGGTAAGCCTGCATCAGTGCACGTCAGATCGCTGATCTGACACAGTGCACAGCAAAGTGTCAGATCAGCGATCTGTTACTTTATTGTGATGTCCCCCCTGGGGCAAAGTAAAAAAAAAAAATTCACATGTGTAAAAAAAAAAAAAACCCTAAATAAATAATAATAATAGAAAAAAATATTGTTCCAATAAATACATTCCTTTATCTAAATAAAAAAAACACAATAAAAGTACACATATTTAGCATCGCCGCGTCCATAACGACCTGACCTATAAAACTGTCCCACTAGTTAACCCCTTCAGTGAACACTGGAAAAAAAAAAAGAAGCAAAAAACAACGCTTTATTATCATACCGAACAAAAAGTGGAATAACACGCAATCAAAAAGACAAATATAAATAACCATGGTACTGCTGAAAACGTCATCTTGTCCCGCAAAAAATGACCCACCATACAGCATCATCAGTGAAAAAATAAAAAAAAAATAGTCTTCAGAATAAAGCGATGCAAAAATAATTATTTTTTCTATAAAATAGTTTTTATCGTATAAAAGCGCCAAAATATAAACGAGGTATCGCTGTAATCGTACTGACCCGAAGAATAAAACTGCTTTATCTATTTTACCAAACGCGGAACGGTATAAACACCCCCCCCCCCCCCAAAGAAATTCATGAATAGCTGGTTTTTGATCATTCTGCCTCACAAAAATCAGAATAATAAGCGATCAAAAAATGTCACGTGCTCGAAAATGTTACCAATAAAAATGTCAACTCGTCCCGCAAAAAAAAAAAAAGACCTCACATGACTCTGTGGACCAAAATGTGGAAAAATTATAGCTCTCGAAATGTGATAACGCAAAAAATATTTTTTGGAATAAAAAGCGTCTTTTAGGCTATGTGCACACGTTCAGGAATTCATGCAGAAAATTCCTGAGAATTCCGGACATTTTCTGCATGAAATCCGCAAGATAACCGCATGCATTTTTGCCGCGATTTTGCCGCGGTTTTGACGCATTTTTGCCACGATTTTGACGCGTTTTTGCCGCGGTTTTTTCCGGACACTTCCCAATGCATTTTGGAGTGGGAAATCCGCAAAAAAAACGCAAAAAGATAGAGCATGTCCGGATTTTGTGCGGTATGCGTTTTTTTTTGCGGAAAAAAATGCATCATGTGCACAAAACATCCGGAATTCATTCTAAATGATGGGATGCTTATTGTATGCGTTTTTTTTTTGCGGTTTTATAGCGTTTTTATCGGGAAAAACCGCGGAAAAACCGTGAAAAAACCGCAACGTTTGATGCGTTTTTTGCGTGTTTTTTTATGCGTTTTTGACGCGTTTTTTCCAAATGCATAGAATAGTGGGAAAAACGCAGAAAATCCGCAAAATTAATGAACATGCTGCTTTTTTTTTGCCGCAATGCGTTTTTTTGGTGGAAAAAAACGCATCATGTGGACAAAAATTGCAGAATGCATTCTAAATGATAGGATGCATATGTAGGCGTTTTCTAATGCATTTTTATCGCGAAAAAAATGCAAAAAAACCTGAAGGTGTGCACATACCCTTAGTGTGTGACGGCTGCCAATCATAAAAATCCGCTAGAAAACCCACTATAAATAGTAAATCAAACCCCTCTTCATCACCCCCTTAGTTAGGGAAAAATTAAAAAATGTTATGTATTTATTTCCATTTTCCCATTAGGGTTAGGGCTAGGGTTTGGGCTAGGGTTATGACTAAGGTTAGGGTTAGGGTTAGGGCTACAGTTAGGGTTGGGGCTAAAGTTAGGGTTTGGATTACATTTACGGTTGGGAATACGGTTGGGATTAGGGTTAGGGGTGTGTCAGGGTTAGGGGTGTGGTTAGCGTTACCATTGAGATTAGGGTTAGGGGTGTGTTTGGATTAGGGTTTCAGTTATAATTGTGGGGTTTCTACTGTTTAGGCACATCAGGGGCTCTCCAAACGCGACAAGGCATCCGATCTCAATTCCAGCCAATTCTACGTTGAAAAAGCAAAACAGTGCTCTTTCCCTTCCGAGCTCTCCCGTGCGCCCAAACAGGGGTTTACCCCAACATATGGGGTATCAGCGTACTCAGGACACATTAGACAACAACTTTTGGTTTTTTTTTCTCCTGTTACCCTTGTGAAAATAAAAACTTGGGGGCTAAAAAATCTTTTTTGTGGGAAAAAAAATGTTTTATTTTCACGACTCTGCATTATAAACTTCTGTGAAGCACTTGGGCATTCAAAGTTCTCACCACACATCTAGATAAGTTCCAAAATGTTTTTTTTTTACTATTTAGGTACATTAGGGGCTCTGCAAATGCAACATAATGCCCGCAGACCATTCTATCAAAGTCTGCATTCCAAATGGCGCTCCTTCCCTTCCGAGCTCTGCCATGCGCCCAAACGGTGGTTCCCCGCCACATATTGGGTATCAGCGTACTCAGGACAAATTGCACAACATCTTTTGGGGTTCAATTTCAACTGTTACCCTTGGAAAAATACAAAACTGGGGGCTAAAAAATAATTTTTGTGGAAAAGAAAGGATTTTTTATTTTCACGGCTCTGCATTATAAACTGTAGTGAAACACTTGGGGGTTCAAAGTTCTCACAACACATCTAGATAAGTTCCTTGGGGGGTCTAATTTCCAATATGGGCTCACTTGTGGGGGGTTTCTACTGTTTAGGTACATTAGGGGCTCTGCAAACGCAATGTGACGTCTGCAGACCATTCCATCTAAGTCTGCATTCCAAATGGCGCTCCTTCCTTTCCGAGCTCTCCCATGCGCCCAAACGGTGGTTCCCCCACACATATGGGGTATCATCGTACTCGGGACAAATTGGACAACAACATTTGGGTCCAATTTCTCCTGTTACCCTTGGAAAAATACAAAACTGGGGGCTAAAAAATAATTTTTGTGGGAAAAAAAAGAATTTTTATTTTCACGGCTCTGCATTATAAACTCTAGTGAAACACTTGGGGGTTCAAAGCTCTCACAACACATCTAGAGGAGTTCCTTAGGGGGTCTACTTTCCAAAATGGTGTCACTTGTGGGGGGTTTCAATGTTTAGGCACATCAGTGGCTCTCCAAACGCAACATGGCGTCCCATCTCAATTCCAGTCAATTTTGCATTTAAAAGTCAAATGGCGCTCCTTCCCTTCCGAGCTCTCCCATGCGCCCAAACAGTGGTTTACCCCCACATATGGAGTACCAGCGTATTCAGGACAAATTGTACAACAACTTTTGAGGTCCAATTTCCTCTCTTACTCTTGGGAAAATAAAAAATTGGGGGCGAAAAAATAATTTTTGTGAAAAAATATGATTTTTTATTTTTACAGCTCTGCATTATAAACTTCTGTGAGGCACTTGGTGGGTCAAAGTGCTCACCACACCTCTAGATAAGTTCCTTAGGGGGTCTACTTTCCAAAATGGTGTCACTTGTGGGGGGTTTCAATGTTTAGGTACATCAGGGGCTCTCCAAACGCAACATGGTGCTGTCTGATCCACCTGCTCCCTAAATGCTTTTCTCTATAAAAGAGCAAGTATAGAATATCTTCAGCTCTGTGGCTGCAGTGATTGAGGGCCAGATGGGAATAATGATGTTGTATGTAATTTTAGATGTGAAATAAGGAATGGAGTGTGTTAACGAGAGATGATGTAATAATTGGTAGAGAGCATGTGTTATTGCTCATAGGAGCGAAGATGACAGTGGGACATAAAATCAAAGAATGTTAGAGTTGGAAGGGACCTCCAGGGTCATCCTGTCCAACCCAATGCTCAATGCAGGATTCACTAAACTATCTCAGACAGATGTCTTTCCAGCCTCTGTTTGAAGACTTCCATTGAAGGAATACTCACCTCCTCTTTTGGCAGCCTGTTCCACTGATTGAGCAACCTCACGGTCAAAAAGTTATTTCTAATATCTAACCTGTATCTTCTCCCTTTCAGTTTCAATCCACTGCTTCTCGTGTTTCCATGTGCAAATGAGAATAAAGATCCATCTAAACTGTGACATCCCTTCAGATATTTCTAGACAGCTATAAAGTCTCCTCATAGCCTTTTTTTTTGCAAGCCAAACATTCCCAAATGCTTTAACCGTTCCTCATAGGACATACTTTGCAGTTCGCTCACCATCCTGGTATCTCTTCCATAAACTTGCTCCAGTTTTTATTTCATAAATTTATCTTTCTTACGTTTTGAAAAGGGAATACAAACACAAGTGCGAACAGCGGGTACTAGTTGTGCCACAAATAGTAGGTCAAACATGACCACATAACCATAACAATAAACAGTATTTCCAAAACATATGAAAACTAAATGAAAGAAGTAAATGCAATCCAAGGATATGCTGCTGGCGTGGTGATTCACACTTAAACATTAAGTCATTACATACAAGTGAATTAACAAAGAGGGGTAATAAAAGAAAAAAAAACCAGAAGTTAAAACCAAAAACACAAATGGATCGCCCCCAAGGGCAGTGGGGTACTCAGTACCGGGTCCTTTGGTTCTCAAGGGGGATGTCACGGTAGCTGACGCGGTCCGTGGCCCTTGGGACATCCGTGTAAAAGGGAAAGGTCTTTAAAGGGATATGTTCGTAACGCCACTTGTGGTATTCGGTCAGGATGAGCGACGCTGCTTTAAGGGGTCCGCTGGGTTGATGTTATGGCAGCTAGATGGTATACCTTCCCACAGGTGAAGTATATCTCCAGGGCTTCCCGGTGTATAGATGTGGATGGTGAGAGGCGCAGTGAAGAACGAGGACACAAGGTTGCAGTATCTTTACCTTTTTACTGAAGGTTTCATTATCCACAGTCCAGGGCACCAGATCATAGGGCAGGCAGAGTCTCCGGCCTCTCGTGAGTGCCACCTTGCCTCTTGGGTATAGGGCAGGCAGTTAATGTAAAATTAGCTGTCCTGCCGCTCTCTGGAACAAAGCATAAAGGACTGTTGCTCCCTCGGTGTTCTGGCTACCGGGATCTTGCGCCTCAGAAGGTTGGCAGCCTGTGCAGGGCAGAACTCCTCTGATATCCACTCCTTTGCTACGACTTCTTCACCCTCTCTACAATACAGTTCTCTTTTAGTGTCTCTTTCTGGAAGGCTGCCGCACTCAGGGCAGGCGCAGCTCCGTGTCCTTCTGTCTCAGCCTCTGACAGGATCCCACCCCTGTCAGGGACCAACTACCTGAGCAAAGCTCAGCCAGCAACTGCCTAACTTCCTATCCAGTCAACCAGTTTTACCTAAGTGTGAGGAGTGCCCTAGTAAATAGGAGCATAGCTCCCCCTGGTGGCCTGGAGTGCGAAATGTGTTGTATGTTTGTGACACCTGGATTCAGTTGTCTTTCATTGCCTCCAAACGTAACATCACTCCCCCCTAGAGGAGAACGATATTACTGCAATGACCAGGACCCTGGGCCGCTGCACAAAAACACACAAAGACAAAGGGAAGTGGGGGAAGGGATGTATGGGTAAGAGGGTAAGAGTAACGTCAGAGAGACCACTGAAGTATTAACTTAGTTCTCCCCTATAAAGTCAAGGTAATCATCAGAAGATTTAAACTCCAGCCAGTAGAACCATGTTTTATAAAATTTATTACGGAAGTTATTGATCAAGGAGGTAAGCTCCTCCATTATCTTAATCTCGTTTATTTTGGAGAACCAAAGTGAGATTGTCGGGATAATGTTACTTTTCCATAGGGAATACTTGCTCTAGCAGACGTGGTCAAGTGTCTCAGTATTGAATTTTTATGTTTTTAAAGAGATGTTGCTGTGATGAAGAAGGACGAGAGCTGGGTCAAGATCTGAGATAAGATCAGTGAATTTACAAATCACTAGTTGTACTTTTCCCCAGAAAGGAGAAAGAAGTTTACAGGTCCAGAAAATATGTAGTAGGTCACCCTCCTTCTCCCCATATCTCCAACACATGGGACTAGCATCTGGAAAAATAGAGTGTAGGTGAGTTGGGACCCTAAACCATTGAGAAAGCAGTTTATAGCTGGCCTCTTGAAATCGTGAGCTGATGGATGATTTATGTGTCAACTTTAACATATGCCTCCACTGATCCCTCGTTAAGGTGCAACCCAGATCTCTCATTGAGATTGGAAGCGTGTTTAAGACTGGTCCCTTGCTCCAGTTTTTCAATGTCTTTTTTTACAATGTGATGCCCAGAATTGGACACAGTATTGCAGATGAGGTCTGACCAAGGAGGAGTGGAGGGGTGTAATTACTTCACGTGATCTAGATTCCAGGCTGCTCTTTATACATCCCAGAACTGTGTTTGCCTTTTTTGCTGCTGTATCACACTGTTGACTCATGTGAAGTCTGTGATCTATTAGTATAATATATATAAGTCTTTTTCACACGTGCTGCTGCTTAGTTCTGTTCCTCCCATTCTGTAGATGTACTTTTTCTTTTTCTTGCCCAGGTGTTGAATCTTGCATTAATCCCTATTAATTACCACTCTATTAGTCGCTGTCCATTGTTCAAGCTTATCTAGATCCTTCTAAATCCTTTCCCTTCCTTCTCTAGTGTTAGCTCTCCCTCCTAGCTTTGCATCATCTGCAAATTTAATTAGTTTACCTTCAGTTCCCTTATTCAGATCATTTATGAAAATGTTGAACAGCACTGGGGCACTCTTGGGCAATCTGGGGCAATCTTGCCTTGCGCAGGCGTGTACTACGGAGGACACAGCATGAACTTCAACCCAATATTGCGGCCAGCATGCAGCCAGCGGGTAAGGAAAGGGTGAATCAAGCACCCAAAAACCCCGCCCATATGACCACAAACCTGTCCCGCCAAATTCAGGTGACAGGCTCCCTTTAATAATTTTTTAAATAAGGATAGTATGAGATACTTTATCAAATGCTTTGCTGAAGTTGTGATATATTATATCTACGGCATTTCCCTGATCCACCCAGTCAGTGATTAATCATAGAAGAAAATTATTTCCATAGCACAGGTGAGGACAATACAGGTTTGTGAGAAATAAGTACCACAATATGCAGGGAACATTTCACATTTAATCAAATCAACTTCCAACAATCGGATTTCTGCATGATACAGAAAAATGATCTCATGATGAGAAAATCGAAAAGCAGCAACTGTTTTCTGATTCTATTATATGTCCTGCAGCATATCTACCTCCACTCTGCTGATGTCTTGGTTCTCCTTCTTCCTTCCCGACCACTTACTCAGTGTCTTATTTACTGGTTTTTATTCCTCTCCTCTTCCCTTACCAAGGCTCCTTTCTCTTTTCAGCCTTATTTGGCAAACTATTCTAAGATTTGGCTTTAATTCCCATCTCTACACTGATGACACTCAATTATATACAACTCCTGAAATCAACGCCACACTAATCTTAATCCAGGCTCTACGTTCTGCCATTGATCTAACCAAGTGTCGATAATCTGAACCTTCCACTTCCATCTTTGAGACTTTTTTCATGCTGCATCTATTCTGTAGATTACCATACCCCAGATAATCAGAACTATTTCCAACATCCAGTTGTAAGTGTGTTCTAAATCGCCGTCTTGTAAAAACAGCACCTTGCAATACTGAAGCTACAAGCGCAGCCATGACACCAGCAGAACTGTAGGAACTCACATTTTTGCAGGTATTTTTTAGCAGTTGGTAGGGGTCTCAAGACTTGGACCCCACTCATCTGCTTGCAATTATGAAAATGAAAAAGTAAACCACAGGTTTCATTAATGTTCACACAAAACATCGAAGCAGCAGCAGCAGATACGGGATACTAAAGGATGGAAAGGGGAATAACTCTGCATAAAATAACAAAATTAGGAACTAGCCAATCGACGGAGAAAAAATAATTAGTCGAAAACATATTGTGATCATGTAATAGATCTGCATATCTTTCTATGGAGCCATAACAGGGTCATGTCACATGTCTGAGTCTCATTCTTTTCCTGAGCACCGTTAGGCTGTGTGAAGGGATAATGCGACATTCAGAGAGGCCTCAACACGCTCCCACCATTGCTTACCATGGACTTGTCAGCAGATTCTTTACTAGATTTTATTCACAGGTGGTGCAGGAGAAGCAGCAAACAGGTGTAAACCGTGGGTTGTGCAATGATAATGCAGTGTGTGCACCTGACCTGCATCTAAGATTAAAGCCGATACAAGTCAGGTGTGTACTTCCTTCTTAAAAGTGACTCGGCACCGCTACTTTTAACATATGATTTCCAGACCTTTGGCTGTCCCAGTCTGCAGATAAGCCATAGACAGCAAAACGTCAGGATTTGGCATAAACTTTGGCCAGTAACATGACTGCGTATTCCAAAATGGAACCTCCGAGCTACCATACCTCTCTTCCCACGTTGATCCTTGTACCCCCTTGCCAGGACTAATTAATGCCCCCTTAAATAAAACACAACAATTAATTTCTTTTGGATAATTTGGCCACAGCGGCCATTTTATTAAATAACAAACATAACAACCATTTATACATTTATATAAAACTTGAGGGGAGGGTTCTTGGAGCTAATAAATCTGGCACCTAATAGGCAAAGCCCAAAACCAACATGGAAAAACCCCTTCTTTACCCTCAGCCGTAACCACCAGCTCGAGGGCACCATGTAACCCATTTACCGGGCAAACCAACCCCAAAGCTCCCGAGGTCAAATCCCCATCCAGCGCCAGTAAACCAAAGCCAGATCAGCCCCATGAAACCAACTCCAAGAACCCCGCCCCCCGCCAACCAGCCACTGTGACAATAATGCAATAACGACCTTTACAAAAAATTTAGCACCTAAAATCCCCAACTATTCCCTCATTACACCAAAAACAAGGGAGGGAGGGTGGTTTTCTCAGGTCAGATGCTCTATCAGTAATGGCCCCCTTTCCCGCACTTTCCATGACCCGCCCCCACCCCCACTAGGCCACCCCTCTATTCCTCCCCATCCCATGAACCAATCCCTGTTCCCTGCCTTAATATTTAAAAATTGCTCCCCTGCGTTCCTTTGGCAACGCAGTCATGGGGGGCTTTCTTTAACTCCGTTCCTCCAGCCCCCCCTCTTGACTGCGTATTCCAAAATGGAACCTCCGAGCTACCATACCTCTCTTCCCACGTTGATCCTTGTACCCCCTTGCCAGGACTAATTAATGCCCCCTTAAATAAAACACAACAATTAATTTCTTTTGGATAATTTGGCCACAGCGGCCATTTTATTAAATAACAAACATAACAACCATTTATACATTTATATAAAACTTGAGGGGAGGGTTCTTGGAGCTAATAAATCTGGCACCTAATAGGCAAAGCCCAAAACCAACATGGAAAAATCCCCTTCTTTACCCTCAGCCGTAACCACCAGCTCGAGGGCACCATGTAACCCGTTTACCGGGCAAACCAACCCCAAAGCTCCCAAGGTCAAATCCCCGTCCAGAGCCAGTAAACCAAAGCCAGATCAGCCCCATGAAACCAACTCCAAGAACCCCGCCCCCCGCCAACCACGAGCAGCACTGAACACCTCAGGCTCGCGAGTGCCCCACCACCGCCATGGCCCTCTCCACCCCTTCTTGTATTGCCAACATCCACAAATCCAAACCGATATCGTTCAAATGAACGCCATCACTCCTCCAGTAATTACCCACACCAGCTTCCAACTCAAAATGGCGAACCGCCATCCCCCCGTTACGAGAAACAAAACTCGCCACAGCCCTATTTAACTTTACCCGGGCCCTATTGATACCCCTCATAGAGTGTGCTGCCCTCCACGTTTTCCTGGGCACAATGTCGGACCACACCGTAACCATCCCTGGAAAGGATACCCACAATCGCAAAAAATCATACCGTATATCTCGAATTAATTCCCTCACCGGCTTAGACCCCAAATCATTACCACCCAAATGCACAACAACAATATCCGGAGAACGATCCAAACTAACCGATCGAGAAAATTCGGTCAAAAACCCGCGCCACGACATGCCCTGAAAACCCAACCAACGGACCACCACCGCCTCCCTCTGAAATCCCAATTGCCTACCATCATGTCTAACATCTGCACGAATCGCCCCCCAATGCACGTAAGAATGTCCGAAAATCCACGCCAGAAGTGGGGTCCGTCCTGCAAAATACAATAATGATTAATACCTCCACCAAACAAATAACAAATCAATTACGCACATAAGATAAATAACGATTCGACGACCACCTACCAATACGCCGAATAACCTCCGGACCCAGCCCCAAACCAGCAGTCTCAGATGCTGCCCCAATTCGAAAGGAATGCGTCCCAAATAACGACGGATCCACGCCCAAAATTGTCAACGCTTGTCTCAGAACAGCCGTAAACTGAAACCGCGATAAAAAGTCGCCCTGACGGTGCCGCAAAAGTGGGCCCGACCTATCCGGGTCCAAACCCCAATACTCTTCCAAACACCTATGAGGGCACATCGCCCCCCCAATCACTTTTCCTAAAACCACACGCCTTCCTTTCCCCAACTGATCAGTCTTCGACCGCCGAATCCAAAAAGCAACCCCACCAGACCAAAATTCAGTGTCCCCCGCCAACAAACCCCCAGCTGTGAACCTGCTAGGGGAAACCAGCTCCCCTATTCTCAAAGCCCCGAAAAAGGCCAACGAAAAAGCCAGTCGAAACAGCACAGCCTCGTAATCAGAACTACAAACCTCCCCCAAAGCTACCCCCAAACGCTCCAACATCCCGAAAGATATGGGTCGCACGTTGAAAAACCCCTTCTAAAACCTTTTAATGCCTGCCGAATCAGAAATTCCTTAGTAACATCAACGGAACCCTGAAGCTTAAAACCAAAAGCAACACCAGCTATAAATGTATTCAATTTTGACACGGACCAACCCCATTCCTCCGCCGAACCAATTAAAAGCAACAACGCAATCACCCTATCACCATCCGATTCGACTGAACCCAACTGTTCCAACCACCCTTCCCACAAATGCCATGACGCCTCATAACCTGACCACGTCCTTCCAGATACTGACGACTGTATCAGCCGACCTCCTCGTCCGCAACAATCTGCCACAAATGAGAAGGGCATGTCATTCCTGCATCTTCCGCTTCTGGAGCCAACTCCCGGAAACGCTCCCACTGCAAACGAGACAGAGCATCGGCTATAGAGTTTTGCACACCGGGAACATGTACAGCTGAAATCCATGTATTCAACTCCAAGCACCGCAAAACTAACTCCCGAACCAATTTGATTACCGGAGGGGATGAAGAAGACAGATTATTGATCACCGACACCACACTCGAATTGTCGCAATGGAAACGTATCCGCCTATCCTGAAACGTACTGCCCCAAATGAACACCGAAACCACAATTGGAAACAGCTCCAACAACGCCAAATTTTTTGTAAACCCCGCTTCCCGCCACCAATCCGGCCATCCCCCAACGCTCCACTTTCCAGCACAATAACCCCCGTATCCAACACTACCAGCCGCATCCGTAAAAATTTCACAATCAAAATCGTTCAAATCCTCCTGTTGAATCAGGGCCCTGCCATTATAGTTGTCCAAAAAATGCCTCCAAACCACCAAATCCTCCCTGTGCTCTCTTTTCAAGCGTACGAAATGATGCGCAGACCGCACTCCGGCCGTAGCTCTCGACAATCTCCTACAAAATATCCTGCCCATCGGCATGATCCGGCACGCAAAGTTTAACCGCCCCAACAGAGACTGAAGCTCTTTCAACGTAACCTTGCGCAGCTTCTCACATCTCATTACCTCTTGCCTTAAGGCCAACAGCTTCTCCTCAGGCAAGCGACACTCCATCTTCTCTGAATCTATGAGAATTCCTAAAAAACTCAACGTCGTAACAGGTCCCTCCGTTTTATCACGCGCTAAGGGCACCCCAAACTGACCTGCTACCCACTCCATCGTAGCCAACAAATTGCCACACAACAAAGAATCCGGGGGGCCAACAAACAAAAAATCATCTAAGTAATGAATAACCGACGGAACCTGAGAAACATCTCGAACGACCCACTCCAGAAAAGTACTGAAGACTTCAAACAGCGAGCAGGAAATCGAACAACCCATCGGCAAACACCTATCCAAATAGAACCCCCCGTTCCAAAAACATCCCAACAGCGGGATACTATCGGGGTGAACCGGAAGCAGGCGAAAAGCCGACTCAACATCTGTCTTAGCCATTAACGCGCCTGTGCCATACCTACGCACCCATTGCATGGCAGTATCAAAAGAGGTATAAACCACAGAGCAGAGATCATCCGCTATCCCGTCATTAACTGACTGGCCCTTCGGATAAGACAGATGCTGAATAAGGCGAAACTTGTTGGGCTCTTTTTTAGGGACCACCCCAAGCGGTGACACAACCACCCCCTCTACAGGTAAATCACTAAACGGCCCCGCCATGCGCCCCAGCTCAACCTCCTTTGCCAATTTTGCCGTAACCACATCCGGCTGCAAGTTAGCCGACCTCAGGTTCTTTTTAGAAAAGGGGATAGCATGAGCCGGATGAGGAATTCTAAACCCCTCAGAAAACCCCTCACACAGCAACCTAGCCTTTTCCCTATCCAGATACCTACTTAGATAAGGGGCCATCCTTAGAACCTTCACCGGTGTCACCCCCATGACCGCCTCCCACTCCTGGTTTACCCCTCACTTTCTTGAAACACTTGGCCGCTCCATGTGAGGCCCCTCCGCAGTGGGAACAGACATGCTTGAACTTGCATGTGCTGCCATATTTGCATTGGCCATCATTGAACTGCCAACACGTCCCTGTTTTGTCCTTAACCCCTTGTGACCCCTGACCTCCACTTCCTTGTCCCAACTGCTGACCGCTACTCCCTCCACCCCCATGAAAGGACTGCCCAAACCTCGTCGGGGCCATTACCTTCAACCACAAACCTATGTCTTTTTGTTCCCACTTTATCTCGGGTCTAATCGCCTTCCTTTGACGAAACTGCTCGTCATAACGTAACCACGCCTGGCCCCCATACGCCCTGTATGCTTCCCCTATCGCATCGACATAGCAGAACAAACCAGTACAGTTCTCCGGAAACTTCTCGCCTATAACTCCCGCCAAAATAAAAAACGCCTGTTGCCAATTCGCAAACGTCTGCGGTATCAATCGCCAACGCCTCTTCTCCTCCTCCTCCTTTTTGCTATCCTCTTTCTTACCCTTATCCAAATTAAACTTCTCCAGAGGCAACAAGGAAAAAATCTCTACATATTCATCCTTCCATATTTTCTCCTTAACCTCTTTCTTTAAATGACCATCCAACGGCCCCTCAAAACACACATAAACCTCCCCCTTAGCTCTATCATCCAACTTGATTCTATCCCCTTTTTCCTTATCCGTCTGTACCGACACCGACACCCCCGCCGATGACGCCTGTTCCACACCACTCGCCCTATCGGATCCGACTCCCCCTCCCGAACCCGTACCAGAAACCGGCAACCAAGCCCCTAACGGAGCCGACCGCACACTATCCCGACCCTCCCCATCTAATCTCCTCAAAATCTGGGACATACCCGCCAAAAGCTCTCTGACCCCCGGGACCCTCGCGGCGCTGGGCCCTCCACTCCCCGCCAAATCGACCCCACTATACCAACTATCCCCCACCCGAGCATCACTATCCCACCCCACAACAGATTCATTTTCATACTCACCAAGCTGCGC
This sequence comes from Ranitomeya imitator, assembly GCF_032444005.1. Classification (NCBI taxonomy): domain Eukaryota; kingdom Metazoa; phylum Chordata; class Amphibia; order Anura; family Dendrobatidae; genus Ranitomeya; species Ranitomeya imitator. The sequence continues at coordinate 152,206,706 of NC_091283.1, read as the reverse complement.
GGGTGCTGTGTCCCCGCCAGCCGTGCGATCACCGAACTCCCGCGGGTCGCTCCTGGAACCGGAATCCTCCGCGCCGCTGTGTTGCTCCAGGCCCGCGCCCCTGGCCTCCACGTCACCAGGGGGGACCGGAGCAGGTGAGCTGGAACTTTCCCTGGATCTTCTGGGTGACCTGGACCTGGCCGCCGCCAGCCCGACTCCGGACCTGTCTTCTTGCCGGGCTCTCCCACGAGCCCCGGCAGCTGCCGATAATCTTCCACGCCGTGCAGGGCCAGGCTGCGGGGTTGAGGTGTACCTGCCCGTCGCTCTGCCTCTTGCCGCGCCGCCTCTGCCAGGCACTCGGGGTGATACAAACCCCGAGGTACCCGCCGCCACTCCGCTGCTGCTCGCTTGTCCCACCGCTCCCTGCGTCCTGCTCCTCGTCGCCGGTGACGTCGCCGGCGCCACAGACACCGCCGCTGCTCACCGGGTACCGCTCCTGCTGGGCGCCGCCATATTGGTGCCGCGAACCGGAAGTCCTCCGGGCACTTCCGGTGCGGCCTGCTCTCCTCCCTGGGCCTGCGCCACCGCTGCTCCCGGCCGCCGTCCAGCGCCTGCAACGCCGGCTGGTGGATTCCTGCCGGAGGACGGGCCGGGAGGAGTAGGTGATCGCCGGCCCGCACGCTCCGCAGGGTCCCGAGAGGGGCTCCGTGGCCGGCGGTTGCCGCGCCCTCCGATCTCCGGCGACAGTCGCTCTGGGGGACGGGTCCTCCTGGATCTGGTCCCCTGGGCTCCCGGGCTGCCCAGCAATGACGCCAGCTGGTCCTCCAGCCAGCCTCCTCGCCGCGATCTCGCCATCTCACGTAGCTGCCCCAGGATCACGTCTACTGAGGCCATCCTGCACTTCTGCTCCGGTCAGATGTCACGTCTTCTCAGGTCAGATGCTCTATCAGTAATGGCCCCCTTTCCCGCACTTTCCATGACCCGCCCCCACCCCCACTAGGCCACCCCTCTATTCCTCCCCATCCCCTGAACCAATCCCTGTTCCCTGCCTTAATATTTAAAAATTGCTCCCCTGCGTTCCTTTGGCAACGCAGTCATGGGGGGCTTTCTTTAACTCCGTTCCTCCAGCCCCCCCTCTATATTATGGGACTGAATGGTTGTGACACTGGGATCAGGTGCATACATGATGTGTCAGGTTACAGTACATCCAAGACATTGACATCGATCACTGATGTATCCATGCCAATAATAAGCACAGTACTCCTCTGCCAAAGAGACATAGATTGCTAGACCATTAAAGGTGAAGTATATTTATATATGAGCGTGTATATATATATATATATATATATATATATATATATATATTGTGATGTACGAATTGGTCTTCTACTGAGAGACAGGTATGTATTGCACAGACAGAGATCTGCGGCAATCTGAATCCAGGACAGGTTGCTGGGTCTTGTAGACTCGTAAACCTGTATTTTAGTAAAGGCCTGGATTTAAGGGTTATCCAGAAAGTGATGGGTGGGACTGGTTAACCACATAACTCACAGGGGGTGTGCTACTGTGACGTCAGGAAGGTCTTATATGTTTTCCTGGTTGGGGGATGACCATGTGTGAGACTGGAGCTGGCTGAGCTCCTGAGAGTCCAGGAACACTGAGCGTCGGAACTACTAACAGGACCTATATGAATCCAGGCTGGGAAAACCTGTTAAGCAGGTAACCCAGAGCCTGTGAAACTGTGACCTGATGGGTGTCAAGTATGGAACTGTATGAATGTAACTGCAACTGAAATGGACTGTATGTCGGTGCTGTGATGCTCAAATGCCCAACCGTGGTTTATGGAGGTGTAATAAACAAGGCATGGATTTATATAAATGAGAAACGGCTGCTGTTCTTTTTTTAATATCGCCGCCAAGGGAGTGTAACCCAACCCGCTCAGTGACCGCTACGTCACTTGATATATAGCGTGGCAGTGACCCCACATATGCGAGGGTCACTATGTGTCCCCCAGGATGCGCACACATGGATATTGAGGCCATGGCAGTGCATTGCAGTCACAGGAACAGCTGTGATTGCAATTCAGAATAAAAGTGAGTGTTGGCTTTGGGCAAGCTATTTGTCCAAGGCAGATTTAGGAAAACCTGTAATGGGCTTTTATTTTTTAAACAGACTACAGGAAGGTAGTGGGGCGTCGGTTTCCTCCACGGCCTCAGCTGCAGCAAAGGGTTGGGTGTGTCAGTTTGATTTTGCAAGCGGGCAGAGCAGAAGGTTCTGCAGAGCTCCACCTGTGTGAAGCAACACAGAGCCTAAGCGGAGCCAAGAGGCCTGGCACCCTCAGCGTACATGGTGGTGCAGTCCCCCACGGCAACATGTCTCGGACACTGACTATCTTTATTTCTCGGCTGCGATCCGGAGGATCCTATTTACTCTCTGTTTGTTAGTATGCTAATCATTAAAAGAGACTTTGTTTTGAACTTTCCTGATCTGTTACACTGCACCAACCTCGCTGCACTACAATATATATATATTTATATATATTAAAAAATTATCTCTGAGAATGATGATCCTTTTTGTCAAAGAGCTGAGGAGATGGGGGCAGGGTTCCTGATCTGACCCCTTTCGTACGTAGACGGCTGCAGACCCACTAATAGATTTTTTTTTTTTTAATAAAAGATGGTTCATCAATTTCCATAACTGTCCGGAGTGTGAGATTTACTCTCACATCACACCACATCATCTAATTAGAAGACTGATTCATTGGTCAGCGAGGATACACATTTCGCTTTATGCCTCTTGTAGGGTATTAGGAACTTAGAACAAATCCGCAGTTAAAGTACAGATCCGGCTCCTCATAATTAACTCCCAGGTATCTCATTAGCTTTGACTTTCACAAGCACCACGAAATGACGAGCTAACCGCTTCTGATGTCTGTCACCCACCGAGGATAACTCATCTCTTAATAACACATTCCAGTTCATACAAATCCCCTTCTGTCTGATGGAAATTGCTGAGCTGTCACTATAAGAGATATGGCAGCACACTGCAGCGCCAAAACATGCAAACTTGAAAACACAACATTTGAACTGCATTACTGCACTGAAAATATGAAAAATGAGAGCTTTTAGCGCATAAAAATGGCCAATTTTATGTGTACCTCGTAGCCACGATAAGGCATCTCTCTTATACGAGGCCCTACGCTTGACCTACCTCTCTGAGAATAAACGTCTCCATCTGAATGGGTACATGTGAAACCTCTCCTTGGACTCAAATTCTCTCTCACTGTGGAGGGGTATTGGACCTATTATAATTAAAACACCTGAAGCTAGGAGGCGGGGAGTGCACGATCAGAAGGCTAGAGAATACATTTCAAAAAACCTGATCTGCACATCCAAACATAGACACAGTGTGAACAGGTGCTGAACCCAGAGTCGCCAACTCGTATATATTTAAGTAAATAGGGCAGCACACTGCAGCGCCAAAACATGCAAACTTGAAAACACAAAATTTGAACTGCATTACTGCACTGAAAATATGAAAAATGAGAGCTTTTAGCGCATAAAAATGGCCAATTTTATGTGTACCTCGTAGCCACGATAAGGCATCTCTCTTATACGAGGCCCTACGCTTGACCTACCTCTCTGAGAATAAACGTCTCCATCTGAATGGGTACATGTGAAACCTCTCCTTGGACTCAAATTCTCTCTCACTGTGGAGGGGTATTGGACCTATTATAATTAAAACACCTGAAGCTAGGAGGCGGGGAGTGCACGATCAGAAGGCTAGAGAATACATTTCAAAAAACCTGATCTGCACATCCAAACATAGACACAGTGTGAACAGGTGCTGAACCCAGAGTCGCCAACTCGTATATATTTAAGTAAATAGGGCAGCACACTGCAGCGCCAAAACATGCAAACTTGAAAACACAAAATTTGAACTGCATTACTGCACTGAAAATATGAAAAATGAGAGCTTTTAGCGCATAAAAATGGCCAATTTTATGTGTACCTCGTAGCCACGATAAGGCATCTCTCTTATACGAGGCCCTACGCTTGACCTACCTCTCTGAGAATAAACGTCTCCATCTGAATGGGTACATGTGAAACCTCTCCTTGGACTCAAATTCTCTCTCACTGTGGAGGGGTATTGGACCTATTATAATTAAAACACCTGAAGCTAGGAGGCGGGGAGTGCACGATCAGAAGGCTAGAGAATACATTTCAAAAAACCTGATCTGCACATCCAAACATAGACACAGTGTGAACAGGTGCTGAACCCAGAGTCGCCAACTCGTATATATTTAAGTAAATAGGGCAGCACACTGCAGCGCCAAAACATGCAAACTTGAAAACACAAAATTTGAACTGCATTACTGCACTGAAAATATGAAAAATGAGAGCTTTTAGCGCATAAAAATGGCCAATTTTATGTGTACCTCGTAGCCACGATAAGGCATCTCTCTTATACGAGGCCCTACGCTTGACCTACCTCTCTGAGAATAAACGTCTCCATCTGAATGGGTACATGTGAAACCTCTCCTTGGACTCAAATTCTCTCTCACTGTGGAGGGGTATTGGACCTATTATAATTAAAACACCTGAAGCTAGGAGGCGGGGAGTGCACGATCAGAAGGCTAGAGAATACATTTCAAAAAACCTGATCTGCACATCCAAACATAGACACAGTGTGAACAGGTGCTGAACCCAGAGTCGCCAACTCGTATATATTTAAGTAAATAGGGCAGCACACTGCAGCGCCAAAACATGCAAACTTGAAAACACAAAATTTGAACTGCATTACTGCACTGAAAATATGAAAAATGAGAGCTTTTAGCGCATAAAAATGGCCAATTTTATGTGTACCTCGTAGCCACGATAAGGCATCTCTCTTATACGAGGCCCTACGCTTGACCTACCTCTCTGAGAATAAACGTCTCCATCTGAATGGGTACATGTGAAACCTCTCCTTGGACTCAAATTCTCTCTCACTGTGGAGGGGTATTGGACCTATTATAATTAAAACACCTGAAGCTAGGAGGCGGGGAGTGCACGATCAGAAGGCTAGAGAATACATTTCAAAAAACCTGATCTGCACATCCAAACATAGACACAGTGTGAACAGGTGCTGAACCCAGAGTCGCCAACTCGTATATATTTAAGTAAATAGGGCAGCACACTGCAGCGCCAAAACATGCAAACTTGAAAACACAAAATTTGAACTGCATTACTGCACTGAAAATATGAAAAATGAGAGCTTTTAGCGCATAAAAATGGCCAATTTTATGTGTACCTCGTAGCCACGATAAGGCATCTCTCTTATACGAGGCCCTACGCTTGACCTACCTCTCTGAGAATAAACGTCTCCATCTGAATGGGTACATGTGAAACCTCTCCTTGGACTCAAATTCTCTCTCACTGTGGAGGGGTATTGGACCTATTATAATTAAAACACCTGAAGCTAGGAGGCGGGGAGTGCACGATCAGAAGGCTAGAGAATACATTTCAAAAAACCTGATCTGCACATCCAAACATAGACACAGTGTGAACAGGTGCTGAACCCAGAGTCGCCAACTCGTATATATTTAAGTAAATAGGGCAGCACACTGCAGCGCCAAAACATGCAAACTTGAAAACACAAAATTTGAACTGCATTACTGCACTGAAAATATGAAAAATGAGAGCTTTTAGCGCATAAAAATGGCCAATTTTATGTGTACCTCGTAGCCACGATAAGGCATCTCTCTTATACGAGGCCCTACGCTTGACCTACCTCTCTGAGAATAAACGTCTCCATCTGAATGGGTACATGTGAAACCTCTCCTTGGACTCAAATTCTCTCTCACTGTGGAGGGGTATTGGACCTATTATAATTAAAACACCTGAAGCTAGGAGGCGGGGAGTGCACGATCAGAAGGCTAGAGAATACATTTCAAAAAACCTGATCTGCACATCCAAACATAGACACAGTGTGAACAGGTGCTGAACCCAGAGTCGCCAACTCGTATATATTTAAGTAAATAGGGCAGCACACTGCAGCGCCAAAACATGCAAACTTGAAAACACAAAATTTGAACTGCATTACTGCACTGAAAATATGAAAAATGAGAGCTTTTAGCGCATAAAAATGGCCAATTTTATGTGTACCTCGTAGCCACGATAAGGCATCTCTCTTATACGAGGCCCTACGCTTGACCTACCTCTCTGAGAATAAACGTCTCCATCTGAATGGGTACATGTGAAACCTCTCCTTGGACTCAAATTCTCTCTCACTGTGGAGGGGTATTGGACCTATTATAATTAAAACACCTGAAGCTAGGAGGCGGGGAGTGCACGATCAGAAGGCTAGAGAATACATTTCAAAAAACCTGATCTGCACATCCAAACATAGACACAGTGTGAACAGGTGCTGAACCCAGAGTCGCCAACTCGTATATATTTAAGTAAATAGGGCAGCACACTGCAGCGCCAAAACATGCAAACTTGAAAACACAAAATTTGAACTGCATTACTGCACTGAAAATATGAAAAATGAGAGCTTTTAGCGCATAAAAATGGCCAATTTTATGTGTACCTCGTAGCCACGATAAGGCATCTCTCTTATACGAGGCCCTACGCTTGACCTACCTCTCTGAGAATAAACGTCTCCATCTGAATGGGTACATGTGAAACCTCTCCTTGGACTCAAATTCTCTCTCACTGTGGAGGGGTATTGGACCTATTATAATTAAAACACCTGAAGCTAGGAGGCGGGGAGTGCACGATCAGAAGGCTAGAGAATACATTTCAAAAAACCTGATCTGCACATCCAAACATAGACACAGTGTGAACAGGTGCTGAACCCAGAGTCGCCAACTCGTATATATTTAAGTAAATAGGGCAGCACACTGCAGCGCCAAAACATGCAAACTTGAAAACACAAAATTTGAACTGCATTACTGCACTGAAAATATGAAAAATGAGAGCTTTTAGCGCATAAAAATGGCCAATTTTATGTGTACCTCGTAGCCACGATAAGGCATCTCTCTTATACGAGGCCCTACGCTTGACCTACCTCTCTGAGAATAAACGTCTCCATCTGAATGGGTACATGTGAAACCTCTCCTTGGACTCAAATTCTCTCTCACTGTGGAGGGGTATTGGACCTATTATAATTAAAACACCTGAAGCTAGGAGGCGGGGAGTGCACGATCAGAAGGCTAGAGAATACATTTCAAAAAACCTGATCTGCACATCCAAACATAGACACAGTGTGAACAGGTGCTGAACCCAGAGTCGCCAACTCGTATATATTTAAGTAAATAGGGCAGCACACTGCAGCGCCAAAACATGCAAACTTGAAAACACAAAATTTGAACTGCATTACTGCACTGAAAATATGAAAAATGAGAGCTTTTAGCGCATAAAAATGGCCAATTTTATGTGTACCTCGTAGCCACGATAAGGCATCTCTCTTATACGAGGCCCTACGCTTGACCTACCTCTCTGAGAATAAACGTCTCCATCTGAATGGGTACATGTGAAACCTCTCCTTGGACTCAAATTCTCTCTCACTGTGGAGGGGTATTGGACCTATTATAATTAAAACACCTGAAGCTAGGAGGCGGGGAGTGCACGATCAGAAGGCTAGAGAATACATTTCAAAAAACCTGATCTGCACATCCAAACATAGACACAGTGTGAACAGGTGCTGAACCCAGAGTCGCCAACTCGTATATATTTAAGTAAATAGGGCAGCACACTGCAGCGCCAAAACATGCAAACTTGAAAACACAAAATTTGAACTGCATTACTGCACTGAAAATATGAAAAATGAGAGCTTTTAGCGCATAAAAATGGCCAATTTTATGTGTACCTCGTAGCCACGATAAGGCATCTCTCTTATACGAGGCCCTACGCTTGACCTACCTCTCTGAGAATAAACGTCTCCATCTGAATGGGTACATGTGAAACCTCTCCTTGGACTCAAATTCTCTCTCACTGTGGAGGGGTATTGGACCTATTATAATTAAAACACCTGAAGCTAGGAGGCGGGGAGTGCACGATCAGAAGGCTAGAGAATACATTTCAAAAAACCTGATCTGCACATCCAAACATAGACACAGTGTGAACAGGTGCTGAACCCAGAGTCGCCAACTCGTATATATTTAAGTAAATAGGGCAGCACACTGCAGCGCCAAAACATGCAAACTTGAAAACACAAAATTTGAACTGCATTACTGCACTGAAAATATGAAAAATGAGAGCTTTTAGCGCATAAAAATGGCCAATTTTATGTGTACCTCGTAGCCACGATAAGGCATCTCTCTTATACGAGGCCCTACGCTTGACCTACCTCTCTGAGAATAAACGTCTCCATCTGAATGGGTACATGTGAAACCTCTCCTTGGACTCAAATTCTCTCTCACTGTGGAGGGGTATTGGACCTATTATAATTAAAACACCTGAAGCTAGGAGGCGGGGAGTGCACGATCAGAAGGCTAGAGAATACATTTCAAAAAACCTGATCTGCACATCCAAACATAGACACAGTGTGAACAGGTGCTGAACCCAGAGTCGCCAACTCGTATATATTTAAGTAAATAGGGCAGCACACTGCAGCGCCAAAACATGCAAACTTGAAAACACAAAATTTGAACTGCATTACTGCACTGAAAATATGAAAAATGAGAGCTTTTAGCGCATAAAAATGGCCAATTTTATGTGTACCTCGTAGCCACGATAAGGCATCTCTCTTATACGAGGCCCTACGCTTGACCTACCTCTCTGAGAATAAACGTCTCCATCTGAATGGGTACATGTGAAACCTCTCCTTGGACTCAAATTCTCTCTCACTGTGGAGGGGTATTGGACCTATTATAATTAAAACACCTGAAGCTAGGAGGCGGGGAGTGCACGATCAGAAGGCTAGAGAATACATTTCAAAAAACCTGATCTGCACATCCAAACATAGACACAGTGTGAACAGGTGCTGAACCCAGAGTCGCCAACTCGTATATATTTAAGTAAATAGGGCAGCACACTGCAGCGCCAAAACATGCAAACTTGAAAACACAAAATTTGAACTGCATTACTGCACTGAAAATATGAAAAATGAGAGCTTTTAGCGCATAAAAATGGCCAATTTTATGTGTACCTCGTAGCCACGATAAGGCATCTCTCTTATACGAGGCCCTACGCTTGACCTACCTCTCTGAGAATAAACGTCTCCATCTGAATGGGTACATGTGAAACCTCTCCTTGGACTCAAATTCTCTCTCACTGTGGAGGGGTATTGGACCTATTATAATTAAAACACCTGAAGCTAGGAGGCGGGGAGTGCACGATCAGAAGGCTAGAGAATACATTTCAAAAAACCTGATCTGCACATCCAAACATAGACACAGTGTGAACAGGTGCTGAACCCAGAGTCGCCAACTCGTATATATTTAAGTAAATAGGGCAGCACACTGCAGCGCCAAAACATGCAAACTTGAAAACACAAAATTTGAACTGCATTACTGCACTGAAAATATGAAAAATGAGAGCTTTTAGCGCATAAAAATGGCCAATTTTATGTGTACCTCGTAGCCACGATAAGGCATCTCTCTTATACGAGGCCCTACGCTTGACCTACCTCTCTGAGAATAAACGTCTCCATCTGAATGGGTACATGTGAAACCTCTCCTTGGACTCAAATTCTCTCTCACTGTGGAGGGGTATTGGACCTATTATAATTAAAACACCTGAAGCTAGGAGGCGGGGAGTGCACGATCAGAAGGCTAGAGAATACATTTCAAAAAACCTGATCTGCACATCCAAACATAGACACAGTGTGAACAGGTGCTGAACCCAGAGTCGCCAACTCGTATATATTTAAGTAAATAGGGCAGCACACTGCAGCGCCAAAACATGCAAACTTGAAAACACAAAATTTGAACTGCATTACTGCACTGAAAATATGAAAAATGAGAGCTTTTAGCGCATAAAAATGGCCAATTTTATGTGTACCTCGTAGCCACGATAAGGCATCTCTCTTATACGAGGCCCTACGCTTGACCTACCTCTCTGAGAATAAACGTCTCCATCTGAATGGGTACATGTGAAACCTCTCCTTGGACTCAAATTCTCTCTCACTGTGGAGGGGTATTGGACCTATTATAATTAAAACACCTGAAGCTAGGAGGCGGGGAGTGCACGATCAGAAGGCTAGAGAATACATTTCAAAAAACCTGATCTGCACATCCAAACATAGACACAGTGTGAACAGGTGCTGAACCCAGAGTCGCCAACTCGTATATATTTAAGTAAATAGGGCAGCACACTGCAGCGCCAAAACATGCAAACTTGAAAACACAAAATTTGAACTGCATTACTGCACTGAAAATATGAAAAATGAGAGCTTTTAGCGCATAAAAATGGCCAATTTTATGTGTACCTCGTAGCCACGATAAGGCATCTCTCTTATACGAGGCCCTACGCTTGACCTACCTCTCTGAGAATAAACGTCTCCATCTGAATGGGTACATGTGAAACCTCTCCTTGGACTCAAATTCTCTCTCACTGTGGAGGGGTATTGGACCTATTATAATTAAAACACCTGAAGCTAGGAGGCGGGGAGTGCACGATCAGAAGGCTAGAGAATACATTTCAAAAAACCTGATCTGCACATCCAAACATAGACACAGTGTGAACAGGTGCTGAACCCAGAGTCGCCAACTCGTATATATTTAAGTAAATATCGTATCGTGGCTACGAGGTACACATAAAATTGGCCATTTTTATGCGCTGAAAGCTCTCATTTTTCATATTTTCAGTGCAGTAATGCAGTTCAAATTTTGTGTTTTCAAGTTTGCATGTTTTGGCGCTGCAGTGTGCTACCTTATCGTGGCTACGAGGTACACATAAAATTGGCCATTTTTATGCGCTAAAAGCTCTCATTTTTCATATTTTCAGTGCAGTAATGCAGTTCAAATTTTGTGTTTTCAAGTTTGCATGTTTTGGCGCTGCAGTGTGCTGCCCTTATCGTGGCTACGAGGTACACATAAAATTGGCCATTTTTATGCGCTAAAAGCTCTCATTTTTCATATTTTCAGTGCAGTAATGCAGTTCAAATTTTGTGTTTTCAAGTTTGCATGTTTTGGCGCTGCAGTGTGCTGCCCTATTTACTTAAATATATACGAGTTGGCGACTCTGGGTTCAGCACCTGTTCACACTGTGTCTATGTTTGGATGTGCAGATCAGGTTTTTTGAAATGTATTCTCTAGCCTTCTGATCGTGCACTCCCCGCCTCCTAGCTTCAGGTGTTTTAGTTATAATAGGTCCAATACCCCTCCACAGTGAGAGAGAATTTGAGTCCAAGGAGAGGTTTCACATGTACCCATTCAGATGGAGACGTTTATTCTCAGAGAGGTAGGTCAAGCGTAGGGCCTCGTATAAGAGAGATGCCTTATCGTGGCTACGAGGTACACATAAAATTGGCCATTTTTATGCGCTAAAAGCTCTCATTTTTCATATTTTCAGTGCAGTAATGCAGTTCAAATTTTGTGTTTTCAAGTTTGCATGTTTTGGCGCTGCAGTGTGCTGCCCTATTTACTTAAATATATACGAGTTGGCGACTCTGGGTTCAGCACCTGTTCACACTGTGTCTATGTTTGGATGTGCAGATCAGGTTTTTTGAAACTATAAGAGATATGTCACATGCCTGGATCTAACGATCTAACAATTACCGAGCAATGGTGGACAAATTATCATATTAGCATTTTATTAACCCCGTAGTGACCGGGCTAAATATTTTAAATCTGACCAGTGTCACTTCATGTGGTAAAAACTCTGGAACGCTTCAAAGGATCCCAGTGATTTTGAGAATGTTTTTTCATGGCACATTATCATTTATGATAATTGTAAATTTAGGTCGATATGTTTTGTGTTTATTCATAAATAATATCAGAAATTTGGCAAAAATGTTAAAAATTAGCAATTTTCAAACGTTGAATGATTATCCCTTTAATCCAGATAGTAACACCATTGAAAAACATTAATAATTAACATTTACCTCATGTCTGCTTTACATCGGCACCATTTGTAAAATGTTATTTTATTTTGTTAGCATTTTAGGAGGTTTAAAAATATAGCAGCAATTTTTCATTTTTTTAAAGGAAATTTACTAAATTATTTTTTTAGGGACCTATCCAAGTTTGAAGTGACTTTGGGGGTCCTACATATTGGAACCCCCCCAAAAGTGATACCATTTTAAAAACAGCCCCCCCCCCCCCCCCCCCCGACATATTGAAAACTGCTCTCAGGTAGTTTAGTTACCTTTCAGGTGCTTTTAATGAATTAATGCAAAGTGACATAACAAGAATGAAAAAGTTTATTTTTACTACCTACAGTTATATGAAAAAGTTTATTTTTACTACCTAAATGTCAGTAAACTCTGAACAGGCTGGCAGACTCTAAGGCCATTATTTGGCCATAAGTTGCCATGGCAAACATCAGGACCACACAATTATGATCTCAGGGTGCCGATGGAGATAAAGAGGAAGCCCCCACACTGTTAACCATTTATATGATAGTCACTATTGACAGCAGCATCTATTGGGTTAAATACCGTATATACCCGAGTATAAGCCGACCCGAGTATAAGCCGACCCCCTAATTTTGCCACAAAAAACTGGGAAAACTTATTGACTCGAGTATAAGCCTAGGGTGGAAAATGCAGCAGCTACCGGTGAATTTCAAAAATAAAAATAGATGCTCCATACCGTTCATTATGGCCCCACAGCTGTGCCATATAGTGCTCTGCACCGTTCATTATTGCCCCATAGATGTACCATATAGTGCTCTGCACCGTTCATTGTGGCCCCATAGATGCTCCACATAAAGCTGTGCCATATAGAATGCATATATAATGCTCTGCACCGTTCAGTATGGCCCCATAGATGCTCCGTATAAAGCTGTGCCACATATAATGCTCTGCACCATTCATTGTGGCCCCATAGATGCTCCACATAAAGCTGTGCCATATAGAATGCATACATAATGCTCTGCACCGTTCATTATGGCCCCATAGATGCTCCACATAAAGCTGTGCCATATGGAATGCTCTGCACCGTTCATTATGGCCCCATAGATGCTCCATATAAAGCTGTGCCATATATAATGCTCTGCACTGTTCAGTATGGCCCCATAGATGCTCTACATAAAGCTGTGCCATATAGAATGCTCTGCACCGTTCATTATGGCCCCATAGATGCTCTACATAAAGCTGTGCCATATGGAATGCTCTGCACCGTTCATTATGGCCCCATAGATGCTCTACATAAAGCTGTGCCATATAGAATGCTCTGCACCGTTCATTATGGCCCCATAGATGCTCTACATAAAGCTGTGCCATATAGAATGCTCTGCACCGTTCATTATGGCCCCATAGATGCTCTACATAAAGTTGTGCCATATGGAATGCTCTGCACCGTTCATTATGGCCCCATAGATGCTCTACATAAAGCTGTGCCATATAGAATGCTCTGCACCGTTCATTATGGCCCCATAGATGCTCTACATAAAGCTGTGCCATATAGAATGCTCTGCACCGTTCATTATGGCCCCATAGATGCTCCACATAAAGCTGTGCCATATGGAATGCTCTGCACCGTTCATTATGGCCCCATAGATGCTCTACATATAGCTGTGCCATATATAATGCTCTGCACTGTTCAGTATGGCCCCATAGATGCTCTACATAAAGCTGTGCCATATAGAATGCTCTGCACCGTTCAGTATGGCCCCATAGATGCTCCACATAAAGCTGTGCCATATATAATGCTCTGCACCGTTCAGTATGGCCCCATAGATGCTCTACATAAAGCTGCCCCATATATAATGCTCTGCACCGTTCATTATGGCCCCATAGATGCTCCACATAAAACTGTGCCATATAGAATGCTCTGCACCGTTCAGTATGGCCCCATAGATGCTCCACATAAAGCTGTGCCATATAGAATGCTCTGCACCGTTCAGTATGGCCCCATAGATGCTCCACATAAAGCTGTGCCATATATAATGCTCTGCACCGTTCAGTATGGCCCCATAGATGCTCTACATAAAGCTGCCCCATATATAATGCTCTGCGCCATTCATTATAGCCCCATAGATGCTCCACATAAAACTGTGCCATATAGAATGCTCTGCACCGTTCAGTATGGCCCCATAGATGCTCCACATAAAGCTGTGCCATATAGAATGCTCTGCACCGTTCAGTATGGCCCCATAGATGCTCCACATAAAGCTGTGCCATATAGAATGCTCTGCACCGTTCAGTATGGCCCCATAGACGCTCCATATAAATCTGTGCAATATATAATGCTGCTGCTGCAATAAAAAAAAAACAAACAACATACTCACCTCTCTTACTTGCAGCTCCTCAGCGTCCCGTCTCGGCGTCTCTCTGCACTGACGGTTCAGGTAAATGGCAGCACGCACACTAGTACATCATTGCGCCCTCTGACCTGCACAGTCACTGCAAGAGGACGCGAAGACTGAGCGGCGCCCGGCGTGTGGAACACGGACAGGTAACTATGAGATACTTACCTGCTCCCGGCGTCCCTGGCTCCTTCCCCCGGACAGCTGGTCTCCGGGTGCCGCAGCCTCTTCCTCTGTCAGCGGTCACCGTTACCGCTCAGAGAAATAAATATGCGGCTCCACCCCTATGGGAGTGGAGTCCATATTCATAACTTTAATGAGCGGTACCATGTGACCGCTGAACAGGGGAAGAGCTGCGGCACCGAAGACTGTGGGACAGGCAGGGGGAGCGCCAGGACTAGGTGAGTATGCGGCACGCTCTCTCCCCCTCACTCTCCACCCACGCTCTCTCCACCGCCGACCGTGACTCGAGTATAAGCCGAGAGGGGCACTTTCAGCCCCAAAATTTCAGCATTCTGTAATGCTGTAGATAAGCCAACAATGTAACCTGAAAGATAAGAAAAACAAGTTAGATTATACTCACCCAGGGGCGGTCCCGGTTTGGTTGGGGTTCGATGGGCGTCGCAGGTCCGGGTCCGGCGCCTCCCATCTTCATACGATGTCATCATCCTCCTTGCTTCTGTTGCAGCTCCTGTGCAGGCATACTGATTTGCCCTGTTGAGGGCAGCGTAAAGCACTACAGTGCGCAGGCGCCGGGCCTCTCTGACCTTTCCCCGTGCACTGCAGTACTTTGCTCTTCCCTCAACAGAGCAGATAAAGTACGCCTGCACAGGAGCCGTGACAGGAAGCAAAGAAGAGGACGTCATTGCATGAAGATGAGAGGCGCCGAACCCGAACCTACGATGCTTATCGGACCGGACCACACCTGGGTGAGTCTTACTTGTTTTTCATATCTTTCAGGTTACATTGGGGGCATATCTACAGCATTACAGAATGCTGTACATAAGCCCCTGATGGCAGTGGCCGCAGTTTATAGGGCCAAAATGAGGTGACAGATTCCCTTTAACATGTAAATGTTTTAGAGGGGCCTAGTCAAAGCCCAGAACTTAATCCAATTGAAAATCTGTTGTCAGACGTGAACATTGCTGTTCACCAGAGGAACCCATTTCACTTGAAGCAGCTGGAGCAGTTTTGCCTTGAGGAATGGGCAAAAACCCCAGTGGCAAGATGTTAAAAGCTCATACAGACTTATCCAGAGCGACTTGAAGATGTAATTGCCACAAAAAAGGCTCTACAAAGTACTGACTTTAAGCGAGTGAATAGTCATGCACACTGAAGTTTTCAGTTATTTTGTCCTATTTGTTCTTTGCTTCACAATAAAAAGAAAAACAAATGTTTGTTGCAGAGTGCGTCTTCTTGCAGTCACCGCTGTACTTAGGAAAGCTTCAATCAGCAAGATATCTTGAGTAAACAGTATTTACTTCATACTGGATAAACATGAGATACAATTCAGTGTCACACAGTCCGTGCACTGAAGACAACACATTCATGAAGAAAAGCAAAACCGAAAGTAAGAAAACAACCAACCACTGAGAGCTTCCCTCCCCACATTAAAGCAAGTATATAACTTTACACACTATCGCCATCTGCTGTCTGGTTAGTATAAAGTCCTCCTTTCACTTATAATAAGTTCTAATCTGTTGCATATGCCAACACCTTTTCTCAACAGTAAGGACTTATTCAATCAAACCCAACTTTTTTATTAGTCTCTGATGTTTATCAGCATTCAACGCCTTCGTGAAAATGTCTGTTGTCATTTCTTCAGTAGGACAGTACTCTAACTTCAAGACTCCGTGTTCCTGATGATCTCTCAAGAAATGATATTTCACATTAATATGCTTGGTTCTTGGATTGACTCTTTCCATCTGAGCAAGAACAAGACATCCTTGATTGTCCTCTTTTAGTTTTGTTGGTGCCAACTGTGGTTGTCCTAATTCTGTCAACAATTGTCTTAACCACAGTACTTCTTGACTCGCGTGTGCTGCGGCAACATATTCTGCTTCTGTTGAAGATAGTGTGTTTGACAACTGGAGCAAATGTCTCATCATAGTCTTCTCCAACAGGCAGTTTAGATATTTCTTCCCAAGAAGTAGGCTCATAGATTTTTCTTGTGCTTGTCTTGTATGAGAGACGTTTTGGTGGTTTTCCTTTGTTCTCTCTCATTGAACGTCTTGGTTCTGTGTCTGTTTGTAGTTGTGATTCTTCACTTTCAGTATTTTGTTCTTCATTAACTTCTACTTCTTTCTCATCAGATATTTCTTCAGTTGTGTCATTATTGGTTTTCTCATTTTTTGTTTCAACTGAAATCATAATGTCTTCATTCAAATCTTCAATGAATGTCACACTGTTACTCACCGTAACTCTGTCTGTTTTGGGATCTAGGATTCTGTATCCTTTGCAATTTTCACTATATCCAACAAATATTCCTTCCATGGATCTGTTTTGAAGTTTGGAACGTTTTTCTGTTGGAATGAATATGAAAACTTTACATCCAAAAACTTTTAAATGATTGACACTTGGTTTCATACCTTGCCACAGTTCATATGGAGTTTTCGTCAGTTTTCTGGAAAAAAGTCTGTTCTGTAGATAAGTAGCTGTCATTGCTGCCTCACCCCAATATTTCTCTGGTAGTTTGGAATCCGTCAGCATACATCTTATCATCTCTGTTAGAGTTCTGTTTTTCCTTTCTGCTACTCCATTTTGTTCAGGTGTGTATGGAACCGTTTTCTGGTGTTCTATTTCATTTTGTCTTAAGTAGTCTTCTATTCTGTGACTTGTAAATTCACCTCCATTATCACTTCTGATGACAATTGGCTTCCTTTGAAATTTGTTACTTGATCTTTGTGAAGAGCAGAACAAAAATGATTACCTCAATGAACAAAAATAAAAAAAAAGAATTTGTGATAAATATTGACCTGTCCATTCAAGGACATTTTAGCTATAGTATGAAATCCTGTTTTTCTTGTCTGTGGAATTGCCTTTGTACTGTTTGTTGTGAAACTGCCGCCCACGAAACTGTTTTCTTTTCTTTTCTTTCTTTCCTGTTTTGTCTCTTTGTTTAAACATGCAAAACTTGTATAACCACTAACAACTATATAAAGAAGGGATAGCACTTTGAAGGCAGGCGTGCTTCAGAGACTTCCCAGTGATACACTATACAAGACGTGTCTTGTGTATTATTTCTGGTGAATCCCCACTTCCAAAGGCTGCTCCGACTGAGTGTGATCCCAACATTTCCTGGCGCCTGAACAGGGACCCGAGGTCTGTGTATTCCTTCAAGAACACTGGCAGAATACGAACGAAAAGAGAATCTGGGATAATGGACGGCAGATGAACAAAAACCTGGCCAGGTAAGAGACGCTGTTAGATCTCTTATATCTGCCCTGCACTGTCCGTAAGATTTTCTGTGTCGTGTTCTTTAGCGGGTAGTTCTAGTAGAGGAGGATACCTATAGCTCGGGTTCTTGAACTATTTAGGAATTGATCACCTCACGGAGTACGGCATTGAATGAGAGTGAATGTGAATAGAAGGTGTGTGGAAGTTGGGAATAGCCCTATAAGCCGCCCAGGGGGTTGAAACAGAAGAAGTGACTGTCCCACTGGGCAACGTGGTTGCGTCCTTTCGGGGAGACCTCCGCGCCTATGTTCAATCTCTGATCCTGTCTTTGACAAAAACCTGGTGACGGATAAGTGTATGATAGTATGAGCCCAGGACAGATAAATTAGCCTGGGACAAGAATACGTTGTATGTGATAGTATAAGCCCAGGACAGATAAATTAGCCTGGGACAAGATACGTTGTATGTTCTTTTTCTTTTTCTGTCTGGTTGCATTTGTGTTGTTTGCTATAGGTGTAGGAATCAGGATTTTCTTACATCAACACAGTTTAAACATCCTAGCTCCTTAGGAAGAAGGTAACGAGGTATTCTCATACCCAAACGCCACCTAGGGCAAGAAAAAAAGACATCCTAGCTCCTTAGGAAGAAGGTAACGAGGTATTCTCATACCCAAACGCCACCTAGGGCAAGAAAGCTCAGGATAAGAAAATGGGGAATAAGCAAACAAAGTCGGAACCAGAAGAATTAGATATCTATACTATCATAAAGGAGAGAAGTGGTGAAGATGCCACTAAGGGGCTGAAAAAGATTTTTAGTAAGTTTGGAGTTACTAGGGCAGAAGCTTTTAGTAGAAAACTATGGGAAGGAATTCAGGAAAGGAAAAAAGGCATAATCAGAGACAAGAAATGGATAGATCAGATCCAAGCATTGATTGATGTCTCTAGTAGAGTTGAGCGACCTTGACCTTTTTAGAGTCGAGCCGGGTTTCGCGAAACCCGACTATCTCAAAAGTCGGGTCGAGTGAAATCGGCCGATTATGACGTAAAGTCGGGATCGACCGAAACACGAAACCCAATGCAAGTCAATGGGGCAGCATAGTCGGCAGTGAGTGGGGGCCAGGAAAACACCTAGAGTGCCCATTTTAATGTCAAAACCATCCATTCTTCTTAATGAAGCTTGTCAAGCGTAATTTACCTTATAATAATTGGAAGGCATTTGAAATTGGGGGTCATTTGGCTAAAGTTGTGGTGGGTAGGGCTGGTTCAAGTAATTAGTGGGCCCAGGAAATCTGGACCACGTCACGGCAGTGGAGCAGGGAGAGGTAAGTATTTCAACTTTGCAAGTGCTGTGAACCTGAGCAAGCAGGGGGGGCCCACTCGTTGGCATTGGCACAGGGCCCCTCAAAGTACAGCGGTGTGTTTGCACGGCGGGGGCGCCTCCCACCGGCAGCAACACTTTTGCGTACCATGAGAGGCCCTGTGCCAGTGACGTCGCCAACTAGTATTCCTCCCCCTACCTGATGAAGGAACCTGCACTTTCATCTGCACCTTCCTGTTTGTCCCCGTGTAAGGTGGTATGGTATGCGGGAAGGGGGACCTGACTTTCAGCAGGGTCACAATCTTGCAGTGTAGCGTGCACGGGAAATGTTGCGTTATGGGTCAATGTACCAGCAGACTCATCTATCACTGGCTGGGCAATGGGCAGGATGAGGAGGAAACACAGATATAGGCCCAAAGAATAAAGTGGGCTAAATGCAGTTCAAAATTGGTAACACAGGACTAATCAGGGGGCATTGCAGTGGAGGACAACTGGAATGAGAGGCTGACACAGAGAGTAGGCCCAAATCAGTAAGTAGTTGAAACGCAGTTCAAAATTGGCAACAGTAGTAAACAGGCGGCACAGCTTTGTTCAGTGGAGGAGAACAGCAAGGAGTGGCAGACACCGATAGTAGGCCCCAACCCAACTAGTAGGCCAAATGCAGTCTAACATTAACAACTACTTAACGAGCGCCTGAAAACGGAATTTCAGGACAGGAAACCAGGAGAACAGCAAGGAGCGGCAGACACCGATAGTAGGCCCCAAACCAACTAGTACGCCAAATGCAGTTGTTCCGTTTAACCACAATTTAATGAGAGCCTGAAGATAGAAGTTCAGGAAAGGCAACCTGGAGAACACCTTGGAGTGGAACACACCATCTCTCTACACCCCATACCCAATTTGTAGGTCTAATGCAGCGTAGTTTCCAACAACTACTAAACGAGAGCATGATGATTGAAGCATTGGCGAGGAAACCTGGGGAACACCTTGGAGTGGAACACACCATCTCTCTACAGTGGAACACACCATCTCTCTACACCCCATACCCAATTTGTAGGCCTAATGCAGCGTAGTTTCCAACAACTACTAAACGAGAGGCGGAAGATCGAAGCAATGGAGAGGAAACCTGGGGAACACCTTGGAGTGTAACACACCATCTCTCTACACCCCATACCCAATTTGTAGGCCTAATGCAGCGTAGTTTCCAACAACTACTAAACGAGAGCCGGAAGATCGAAGCAATGGAGAGGAAACCTGGGGAACACCTTGGAGTGTAACACACCATCTCTCTACACCCCATACCCAATTTGTAGGCCTAATGCAGCGTAGTTTCCAACAACTACTAAACGAGAGCATGATGATCGAAGCATTGGCGAGGAAACCTGGGGAACACCTTGGAGTGGAACACACCATCTCTCTACAGTGGAACACACCATCTCTCTACACCCCATACCCAATTTGTAGGCCTAATGCAGCGTAGTTTCCAACAACTACTAAACGAGAGCCGGAAGATCGAAGCTCAGGAAAGGCAACCTGGAGAACACCTTGGAGTGGAACACACCATCTCTCTACACCCCATACCCAATTTGTAGGCCCAATGCAGCGTAGTTTCCAACAACTACTAAACGAGAGCCGGAAGATCGAAGCAATGGAGAGGAAACCTGGGGAACACCTTGGAGTGTAACACACCATCTCTCTACACCCCATACCCAATTTGTAGGCCTAATGCAGCGTAGTTTCCAACAACTACTAAACGAGAGCCGGAAGATCGAAGCAATGGAGAGGAAACCTGGGGAACACCTTGGAGTGTAACACACCATCTCTCTACACCCCATACCCAATTTGTAGGCCTAATGCAGCGTAGTTTCCAACAACTACTAAACGAGAGCCGGAAGATCGAAGCTCAGGAAAGGCAACCTGGGGAACACCTTGGAGTGTAACAAACCCTCTCTCTACACCACGGAAGGGCTGATTCTTAGGAAGGAAGGCTGTCGGAAAGAAGCAGGGCGCGTCCGAGGGTGATTATATTCTTATTAGGTATATACTCACCCTCGGACGCGCCCTGCTTCTTTATTTGTAATGAATGTTTATTTGCAATGTGGTTTTGACTTACTCTATTTTTTTGGTAAATAATGATTTTATTATTTTCATTGTTTTGCATCTTCTTGGCAATAATATAAAGAAGACGCGACAGGACAACACTCGGTGGATGCCATATCTGTGTTTAAAATTGAAAAAACCTTTCAGTTAACTACTTGCAGGAGAAAGTTATTGTAGCTGGTGGCCATTTTTAGTACTGTACCAGATTTTTGTTGTATGTGTTTGTTTTTAATGTTAAAATGTCTGCATTTGATATCTCTCCAGTATTTTCTTTTTTATAAGCAAAATACTTATTTTTATATTTTCTGATGTTGGTTCCAGGGGTACACGGGCAGCAGTGGTGTGGTCAGTGGAGGCCTAGTGGAAGGAGTGACCGCAGACAGGCATCGAAGGCCTAAAATAATAACACATGGCTGTAGGCAATTTTAAATTGGTTCCAGGGGTACACGGGCAGCAGTGGTGTGGTCAGTGGAGGCCTAGTGGAAGGAGTGACCGCAGACAGGCATCGAAGGCCTAAAATAATAACACATGGCTGTAGGCAATTTTAAATTGGTTCCAGGGGTACACGGGCAGCAGTGGTGTGGTCAGTGGAGGCCTAGTGGAAGGAGTCACCGCAGACAGGCATCGAAGGCCTAAAATAATAACACATGGCTGTAGGCAATTTTAAATTGGTTACAGGGGTACACGGGCAGCAGTGGTGTGGTCAGTGGAGGCCTAGTGGAAGGAGTGACCGCAGACAGGCATCGAAGGCCTAAAATAATAACACATGGCTGTAGGCAATTTTAAATTGGTTCCAGGGGTACACGGGCAGCAGTGGTGTGGTCAGTGGAGGCCTAGTGGAAGGAGTGACCGCAGACAGGCATCGAAGGCCTAAAATAATAACACATGGCTGTAGGCAATTTTAAATTGGTTCCAGGGGTACACGGGCAGCAGTGGTGTGGTCAGTGGAGGCCTAGTGGAAGGAGTGACCGCAGACAGGCATCGAAGGCCTAAAATAATAACACATGGCTGTAGGCAATTTTAAATTGGTTCCAGGGGTACACGGGCAGCAGTGGTGTGGTCAGTGGAGGCCTAGTGGAAGGAGTCACCGCAGACAGGCATCGAAGGCCTAAAATAATAACACATGGCTGTAGGCAATTTTAAATTGGTTCCAGGGGTACACGGGCAGCAGTGGTGTGGTCAGTGGAGGCCTAGTGGAAGGAGTGACCGCAGACAGGCATCGAAGGCCTAAAATAATAACACATGGCTGTAGGCAATTTTAAATTGGTTCCAGGGGTACACGGGCAGCAGTGGTGTGGTCAGTGGAGGCCTAGTGGAAAGAGTCACCGCAGACAGGCATCGAAGGCCTAAAATAATAACACATGGTTGTAGGCAATTTTAAATTGGTTCCAGGGGTACACGGGCAGCAGTGGTGTGGTCAGTGGAGGCCTAGTGGAAGGAGTGACTGCAGACAGGCATCGAAGGCCTAAAATAATAACACATGGCTGTAGGCAATTTTAAATTGGTTACAGGGGTACACGGGCAGCAGTGGTGTGGTCAGTGGAGGCCTAGTGGAAGGAGTGACCACAGACAGGCATCGAAGGCCTAACATAACAAAAATGTCAATACAATGGTATTGTCAGTGGCAGGCATTGAAGGATGTCAGCGCATAGACTAAACATTGGTGGAGCTGTGAGATAATTTTGCAAGTGGTAGAGCACTGTTTGAGCTGGGGGGGGGGAAACTGTCTTGTGGCCGGCGGTACAGGCCCAGGGCCCCTCATATTACAACGGTGTGTCTGACGTTGGGTGCGCACCACCACCGCCAGAGACACTTTATTGTACTAGGAGGGACCCAGTGGCAGTGCCGTCGACCAAAAGCGGGCTCACCCACCTCTTCAGACAAACTGCACTCTCACGGGTGCTGTCGCCAAGTGTCGATACCACGGCCCCGTGTGGGGAGTTTGGCCATTTAGTGAGGTGTAAACATGTCGTATGCTGGACAATCAGGTGCAGAAAATTACGAGATTGGAAAAGGCATTCAGAATAGTCCACAGGCAAGACCTTTTCATAGGAAAGCTAGGTGTCAGCCGGGCAAGGTGGGGCAAAAGATTTCGAAATCCAGTTGTGGTTCATTTTAATGAAGGTTAGATCATCTACATTTTGGGTAGCCAGACGAGTCCTTTTATCTGTTAGTATTGAACCTGCAGCACTGAATACTCTTTCTGATAGGACACTAGCTGCCGGGCAAGCAAGCTCCTGCAATGCATATTCTGCCAATTCTGGCCAGGTGTCTAATTTTGATGCCCAGTAATCAAATGGGAATGACGGTTGAGGGAGAACATCGATAAGGGATGAAAAATAGTTTGTAACCATACTGGACAAATGTTGTCTCCTGTCACTTTGAATTGATGCTGCAGTACCTGTCCTGTCTGCGGTCATAGCAAAATCACTCCACAACCTGGTCAGAAAACCCCTCTGGCCAACGCCACTTCTGATTTCTGCCCCTCTAACTCCTCTGGTCTGCTGGCCCCTGCAGCTCGTGTGAGAACGATCACGGGCGCTGTGTGCAGGGAATGCCAGAAGCAAACGGTCAACAAGAGTTGATTGTTTGGTTGCTAATATTAGTTCCAAGTTCTCATGTGGCATTATATTTTGCAATTTGCCTTTATAGCGAGGATCAAGGAGGCAGGCCAACCAGTAATCGTCATCATTCATCATTTTAGTTATGCGTGTGTCCCTTTTGAGGATACGTAAGGCATAATCCGCCATGTGGGCCAAAGTTCCAGTTCTCAAATCTGCGGTTGTGCTTGGTTGAGGGGCAGTTTCAGGCAAATCCACGTCACTTGTGTCCCTCAAAAAACCAGAACCCGGCCTTGCCGCGCCACCAATTTCCAGTGGCCCCGGAAAAGCTTCCTCATTAAAAATATAATCATCCCCATCATCCTCCTCGTCCTCCTCCTCCTCTTCGCCCGCTATCTCGTCCTGTACACTGCCCTGGCCAGACAATGGCTGACTGTCATCAAGGCTTTCCTCTTCCTCAGCTGCAGACGCCTGATCCTTTATGTGCGTCAAACTTTGCATCAGCAGACGCATTAGGGGGATGCTCATGCTTATTATGGCGTTGTCTGCACTAACCAGCCGTGTGCATTCCTCAAAACACTGATGGACTTGACACATGTCTTGAATCTTCGACCACTGCACACCTGACAACTCCATGTCTGCCATCCTACTGCCTGCCCGTGTATGTGTAGCCTCCCACAAAAACATAACAGCCCGCCTCTGTTCACACAGTCTCTGAAGCATGTGCAGTGTTGAGTTCCACCTTGTTGCAACGTCTATGATTAGGCGATGCTGGGGAAGGTTCAAAGAACGCTGATAGGTCTGCATACGGCTGGAGTGTACGGGCGAACGACGGATATGTGAGCAAAGTCCACGCACTTTGAGGAGCAGGTCGGATAACCCCGGATAACTTTTCAGGAAGCACTGCACCACCAGGTTTAAGGTGTGAGCCAGGCAAGGAATGTGTTTCAGTTGGGAAAGGGAGATGGCAGCCATGAAATTCCTTCCGTTATCACTCACTACCTTGCCTGCCTCAAGATCTACAGTGCCCAGCCACGACTGCGTTTCTTTCTGCAAGAACTCGGACAGAACTTCCGCGGTGTGTCTGTTGTCGCCCAAACACTTCATAGCCAATACAGCCTGCTGACGTTTGCCAGTAGCTGCCCCATAATGGGAGACCTGGTGTGCAACAGTGGCAGCTGCGGATGGAGTGGTTGTGCGACTGCGGTCTGTGGACGAGCTCTCGCTTCTGCAGGAGGACGAAGAGGAGGAGGAGGGGGTGCGAACGGCTACAGCCAATTGTTTCCTAGACCGTGGGCTAGGCAGAACTGTCCCAAACTTGCTGTCCCCTGTGGACCCTGCATCCACCACATTTACCCAGTGTGCCGTGATGGACACGTAACGTCCCTGGCCATGCCTACTGGTCCATGCATCTGTTGTCAGGTGCACCTTTGTGCTCACAGATTGCCTGAGTGCATGGACGATGCGCTCTTTAACATGCTGGTGGAGGGCTGGGATGGCTTTTCTGGAAAAAAAGTGTCGACTGGGTAGCTCGTAGCGTGGTACAGCGTAGTCCATCAGGGCTTTGAAAGCTTCGCTTTCAACTAACCGGTAGGGCATCATCTCTAACGAGATTAGTCTAGCTATGTGTGCGTTCAAACCCTGTGTACGCGGATGCGAGGCTAAGTACTTCCTTTTTCTAACCAGAGTCTCATGTAGGGTGAGCTGGACTGGAGAGCTGGAGATCGTGGAACTAGCGGGGGTGCCGGTGGACATGGCAGACTGAGAGACGGTGGGAGATGGTATTGTTGCCACCGGTGCCCTAGATGCAGTGTTTCCTACTACGAAACTGGTGATTCCCTGACCCTGACTGCTTTGGCCTGGCAAAGAAACCTGCACAGATACTGCAGGTGGTGCGGAAAATGGTGGCCCTACACTGCCGGAAGGGATGTTGCGTTGCTGACTAGCTTCATTGGCCGAGGGTGCTACAACCTTAAGGGACGTTTGGTAGTTAGTCCAGGCTTGCAAATGCATGGTGGTTAAAGGGACTCTGTCACCTGAATTTGGCGGGACTGGTTTTGGGTCATATGGGCGGAGTTTTCGGGTGTTTGATTCACCCTTTCTTTACCCGCTGGCTGCATGCTGGCTGCAATATTGGATTGAAGTTCATTCTCTGTCCTCCATAGTACACGCCTGTGCAAAGCAATCTTGCCTTGTGCAGGCGTGTACTACGGAGGACAGAGAATGAACTTCAATCCAATATTGCAGCCAGCATGCAGCCAGCGGGTAAGGAAAGGGTGAATCAAACACCCGAAAACTCCACCCATATGACCCAAAACCAGTCCCGCCAAATTCAGGTGACAGGTTCCCTTTAAATGTCTATGCATGCAACTTGTATTGAGACTTTTCAGATTCTGTCCTCTGCTTAAGGTAGTTGAACATTTTTGACAGATGACTTTGCGCTGATCAATTGGATGTTGTTTAAAAAAATGCCAGACTGCACTCTTTCTAGCATCGGATACCTTTTCAGGCATTGCAGACTGAGCTTTAACCGGATGGCCACGCTGTCCTCCAACAGGTTTTGGCTTTGCCACGCGTTTTGGGCAAGATACGGGCCCGGCAGATGGAACCTGTTGCGATGTTGATGCCTGCTGCGGCCCCTCCTCCTCCGCTTCAGAACTGCTGCCGCCTGCACCCTGTTCCCCCAATGGCTGCCAATCGGGGTCAAGAACTGGGTCATCTATTACCTCTTCTTGTAGCTCGTGTGCAACTTCGTCTGTGTCACCGTGTCGGTCGGTGGTATAGCGTTCGTGATGGGGCAACATAGTCTCATCAGGGTCTGATTCTTGATCATTACCCTGCGAGGGCAATGTTGTGGTCTGAGTCAAAGGACCAGCATAGTAGTCTGGCTGTGGCTGTGCATCAGTGCACTCCATGTCAGATTCAACTTGTAATGGGCATGGACTGTTAACTGCTTCACTTTCTAAGCCAGGGACGGTATGTGTAAAGAGCTCCATGGAGTAACCCGTTGTGTCGCCTGCTGCATTCTTCTCTGTTGTTGTTTTTGCTGAAGAGGACAAGGAAGCGACTTGTCCCTGACCGTGAACATCCACTAACGACGCGCTGCTTTGACATTTACCAGTTTCACGAGAGGAGGCAAAAGAGCTAGAGGCTGAGTCAGCAAGATAAGCCAAAACTTGCTCTTGCTGCTCCGGCTTTAAAAGCGGTTTTCCTACTCCCAGAAAATATTTTTTTTCCCACGACCAGCTGATGCTCCACCACTACCACTACCCTCATTACCAGCTGACAATGAACGCCCCCGGCCACAACCTCTTCCACCATACTTCCTCATTGTTTTAAAAACGTAAACAAACTAACGGTATTTGTTGCTGTCACACAAATTACACGGTGAGCTATAACTTCAGTATGATTTAGCTACCCCTTTACAGGTGAGTGAGACCACAACGAAAATCAGGCACAATGTTACACACTCTGTTGTTGGTGGCAACAAATGAGAGAGATGCCACACACGCAGGACTGTCACTGAAGCACAAATGTAAATATTAATCTCCCACTGATTTGATTTTTTTTTTTTTTTTCAGGGAGACTTTAGGAAAAAAAAAAATAGAATAAAATGATTTTTTCAGGAAGAATTTAGAAACCAAAGAAAATAAAATGATTTTTTCAGGGAGAATTTAGAAAAGAAATAAAACAAAAAAAGGCTTTCTATGGCCCACTGAGTGAGAGATGACGCACACAGGAGTCAGGAGTGGCACACAAGCCCAGAGGCCAATATTTATCTCCCACTGATTGATGTAGTGATTTTTTCAGGTAGATTTTGGAACCCAAATCAAGCTAAAAAATAATAGGCTTTCTATGGCCCACAATTGGAGAGAGGGAGAGAGATGGCACACCCAGGAGTCAAGACTGGCACACAAGCAGAAAGGGCAATATTAATCTCCCACTGATTTGTTTTTTTTTTTTTTTTCAGGGAGACTTTAGGAAAAAAAAAATAGAATAAAATGATTTTTTCAGGAAGAATTTAGAAACCAAAGAAAATAAAATGATTTTTTCAGGGAGAATTTAGAAAACAAATAAAACAAAAAAAGGCTTTCTATGGCCCACTGAGTGAGAGATGACGCACACAGGAGTCAGGAGTGGCACACAAGCCCAGAGGCCAATATTTATCTCCCACTGATTGATGTAGTGATTTTTTCAGGTAGATTTTGGAACCCAAATCAAGCTAAAAAAATAATAGGCTTTCTATGGCCCACAATTGGAGAGAGAGAGAGAGAGATGGCACACCCAGGAGTCAAGACTGGCACACAAGCAGAAAGGGCAATATTAATCTCCCACTGATTTGTTTTTGTTTTTTTGTTTTTTCAGGGAGACTTTAGGAAAAAAAAATAGAATAAAATGATTTTTTCAGGAAGAATTTAGAAACCAAAGAAAATAAAATGATTTTTTCAGGGAGAATTTAGAAAACAAATAAAACAAAAAAAGGCTTTCTATGGCCCACTGAGTGAGAGATGACGCACACAGGAGTCAGGAGTGGCACACAAGCCCAAAGGCCAATATTAATCTCCCTTTTTTTTTAAGGGAGAATTTATAAAACCAAAAAAAAATAAATAAATAGGCTTTCTATGGCCCACTATTTGTGAGAGAGATGGCACGCTCAGGACTGGCACACAAGCCCAGAGGCCAATATTAATCTCCCACTTTTTTTTTTTTTTTCCAGGGAAAATTTATAAACCCATTAAAAAAAAAAATAAATAAATAGGCTTTCTATGGCCCACTATCTGAGAGAGAGAGAGATGGCACGCTTAGGACTGGCACACAAGCCCAAAGGCCAATATTAATCTCCCTTTTTTTTTAAGGGAGAATTTATAAAACCAAAAAAAAATAAATAAATAGGCTTTCTGTGGCCCACTATTTGTGAGAGAGATGGCACGCTCAGGACTGGCACACAAGCCCAGAGGCCAATATTAATCTCCCACTTTTTTTTTTTTTTTCCAGGGAAAATTTATAAACCCATTAAAAAAAAAAATAAATAAATAGGCTTTCTATGGCCCACTATCTGAGAGAGAGAGAGATGGCACGCTTAGGACTGGCACACAAGCCCAAAGGCCAATATTAATCTCCCTTTTTTTTTAAGGGAGAATTTATAAAACCAAAAAAAAATAAATAAATAGGCTTTCTGTGGCCCACTATTTGTGAGAGAGATGGCACGCTCAGGACTGGCACACAAGCCCAGAGGCCAATATTAATCTCCCACTTTTTTTTTTTTTTCCAGGGAAAATTTATAAACCCATTAAAAAAAAAAAAAAAAAAAAAGGCTTTCTATGGCCCACTATCTGAGAGAGAGAGATGGCACGCTTAGGACTGGCACACAAGCCCAAAGGCCAATATTAATCTCCCACTGATTGATTTATTGATTTTTTCAGGTAGAATTTAGAACCCAAATAAAGCAAAAAAAAAAAAAAAAATGGGCTTTCTATGGCCCACTGAGTGAGTGATGATGCACACAGGAGTCAGGAGTGGCACACAAGCCCTGAGGCCAATATTTTTCTCCCACTGATTGATGTAGTGATTTTTTCAGGTAGATTTTAGAACCAAAATCAAGCAAAAAAATAAATAGGCTTTCTATGGCCCACTGAGTGAGAGATGACACAGACAGGGATGGCACTCTAGCAGAAATGTCAATCTTAATCTCCCACAAAAAAAAAAAAAAAACAGGGAGTGTCCTTCAATTACTATCTCCCTGCAGTAATCTCAGCCAGGTATGGCAGGCAGCAATAAGGAGTGGACTGATGCACAAATTAAATAAAAAGTGTGTACAAACCAAAAAGATAGCTGTGCAGAAAGGAAGGAACAAGAGGATTTGTGCTTTGAAAAAAGCAGTTGGTTTGCACAGCGGCGTACACACAGCAATGCAGCTATCAGGGAGCCTTCTAGGGCAGCCCAATGAGCTACATCGCTGAGGGAAAAAAAAAAAAAAATGTAGCTTCCACTGTCCCTGCACACCGAAGGTGGTGTTGGGCAGTGGAAATCGCTACAGCACAAGCGGTTTGGTGGTTAATGGACCCTGCCTAACGCTATCCCTGCTTCTGACGAAGCGGCAGCAACCTCTCCCTAAGCTCAGATCAGCAGCAGTAACATGGCGGTCGGCGGGAACGCCCCTTTATAGCCCCTGTGACGCCGCAGACAGCAAGCCAATCACTGCAATGCCCTTCTCTAAGATGGTGGGGACCAGGACCTATGTCATCACGCTGCCCACACTCTGCGTTTACCTTCATTGGCTGAGAAATGGCGCTTTTCGCGTCATTGAAACGCGACTTTGGCGCGAAAGTCGCGTACCGCATGGCCGACCCCGCACAGGGGTCGGGTCGGGTTTCATGAAACCCGACTTTGCCAAAAGTCGGCGACTTTTGAAAATGAACGACCCGTTTCGCTCAACCCTAGTCTCTAGGGTAGCAGAAAATGAGGGATGGACATATAATCAACAGAGTAAAAAGTGGTGTATTAGACCCACAGGCTGTGGAGAAAAACAAAATGTGGAATCTAAAAATACCCCACCCCCATACCTTAATCCACATGCCCCATCTTTTCTCCAAACACCACCTCAAAGTTTAGCCGGACCAGGAGGATGGGTATGTCCGCACTGTGGACAACAAAATCCAGACTGGAGAAATGATTGCCTAGCCTGTGGTATACCTAGACATGGCGTTGTACTTGCCCCTGTTAGGGTAGTACCAAGACCCTTTAGGGAACCTGGTGCTGACGGAGTAATGGGAACTAGATATCACCAAACTCGACAATATTTCCCTTGGTCCCCCGCTGAAGGCATGTCTCTCTTGCATAACGCACCAGATCCCACCCAGTGTCCAGTTAGATTTGCACAATATATACAGCAAATTATGCAGACTCACGCTGGAGTTTGGGCAGATGGAGAAGAATTATGTAGAATGAAAATGACTCCTGGACTCTTCCAGGAGCTATTAGCAAATCTACAGGTACATAGGCCCCAAGCAGGAGATGGTGCCTTACAAACGATAGAATCAGGTACACAATTTGTAGATCACTTAATGGTTTTCATGAGGGAGAGACAGAGGCAGAGAGGAACAACGGGAGTGGTGGCTCAGAAATCTGGACAATCAGTAGACGAATATTATCTAAGTGTAGAAAATAATTTCAGAGATGAAGGCATGGATCTAACCGCTCCAGGAATGATGAGGTTAGTTTACAAAAACCTTTATAGATGGATTGTCTCCAAAAGTGAAGGAAAAGCTTAAGGCCGCAACCCCTGATTGGAGAACCTTGGAAGACCCACACCTGGCTAGACAGAAAGCTGTAGGGATAGAAATGGACTTAAGAGAAAATTCTAAGCCAGTAAGAATTGCACAGGCTAATACTGGCTCTGCTAATCAAAAGTTTACTTGTCATTACTGTAAGAAGCCAGGACATTTCCAAAGGGAATGTAGGAAGAGAAAAACAGATATAGATTCAGGAACCTTTGTACCCAAAAATAGGATAAATAACCCAGTGCCTGATCAAACAGACAGCTCAGAATGACTGAAAGTTATGCAGGTCTCTCTTCCTTCTAGAAGACCAATAATACAAGTTGAAGTTGAGGGTAAAAATGTACCTTTTCTGATAGATACGGGAGCAACATCCTCCATTTTAAATCAGGACTTTTTACCATATCCTGACAATATATCCTCAAAGGTTACATATGCAGAAGGGTATGATGGTAAAATTCAGGCGTTGCCCTTTACAAAACCTTTAAATGTGAGCTTTGGCCCTAAAACTTTTGTATCCAAATTTTTATTTGCTAAAGGTGCACCTACCTGCTTGTTGGGTACTGATGTCTTAAGTAAAATGCATGCAAACATCCATTTTAGAGAAGATGGCACAGTTATGCTGACCATCCCCGAAGATGCAGAAACTCTGGAACCATATGTTAGAATACAGGCAATGGAGGATTTTCCCGAAATTTACACTGAACAAGCAAAAATTGACTTGTCTCGGGTTCCTGACAGCCTATGGGCAAAAGGAGACACTGATGTAGGATTTTTATCAGTAGCTCCTATACTGTTAGAAACTGCCCCGGGAACCATATTACCTCAGCTTAGGCAATACCCCATCAGCGCCCAGCAAGAACAGGCGATTTCTCAACAAATTCAGGATTATGTGTTACAAGGTGTTTTGGTAGAAATCAGGTCACCCGCCAATACACCCTTATATCCTGTTAAAAAGAAAGTGTCCTCCAAAGAAACTATGGTGAAATATCGCATGGTGCACGACTTACGGGAAATCAATAAGGTTTTGGCACCGGTCACCCCTGTGGTACCGAATCCTCATACCTTACTGTCTCAAATTCCCAGCACTGCTGCATATTTTACGGTAATTGACTTATCAAACGCATTTTTTTCTGTGCCACTACATAAGAACTGTTGGCATTTGTTTGCCTTTACATTCAAGGGTAAACAATTAGCATGGACAAGATTGCCACAACGTATGGTACACTCACCAACTTTGTACTCTGAAGCAATGCAGACCGTGCTAAAAAATTTCATCCCAGAACCAGGAGTAGTCATTCTACAGTATGTAGATGACTTACTTATTTGTTGCCCTGATGAGCAGACGGCAGTTACCTCAACTGTTAATTTCTTAATTTTCCTAGCGCAAGAAGGCTGTAAAGTAAATAGACAGAAACTCCAGGCTTGTCAACAAACAGTCGTGTTTTTAGGTCACTGCATATCACAGGGCATCAGACACCTCACACCTCAACGTACGGAAGCCATACGTAACATGCTTGAACCCAGGAATCACAAACAGCTGCGTGCTTTCCTAGGTATTGTTTCACACTGTAGACAGTGGATCATACATGCAAGTCAACTCATACAGCCTTTATATGACTGTATTGCCAACACACCATATTCACTCAGTGAAGAGGCTAAACAGTCATTTTCCTCTTTGAAAACAGCACTGGTATCAGCTCCGGCTTTGGGACTCCCAGACTACACTAAACCTTTTCAATTGATGGCAGCTGAGATATCCTCACATGCTACAGGGGTGCTCACACAAAAACATGGAAACAAACAGAGACCTGTGGCATACATATCAGCTCATCTGGACCCTGTAGCTAGAGCCACACCTTCTTGTGTAAGAGTAGTAGCCGCAATTTCACTGTTATTAGATAAAGCTTCTGAGATTGTTCTTGATCACCCACTTCTAGTTCAGACCACTCATGATGTACATGGCATTCTTAACCAGGTCCAACCTAAACATATTTCAATGGCCAGACACCTCCGTCTCCAATGTTCCCTACTACTGCCGCCCAACATTTCCTTTGCCAGGATTCAGACTCTTAATCTCGCGTCTTTGCTCCCTTTAGAGTCTGAGGGGGGTACCATACCTGAGGAAACTGCACTCTCCAACTCCTTTGACCCATCAAAGTCAATGCATGATTGTGTACAATTAATGGAGCAAGAGACTCAGGGCTTATGTAATGTACGTGACAAGCCACTCTGTAATGCTACATTTGAACTTTTCATAGATGGCAGTAGATATGCAGATATGAATGGACAATTTCATACAGGTTATGCGGTAGTAACTCAGCATGAAGTGCTGAAAGCAGAACCTCTCCCTGCTAATCAGTCTGCACAAGAAGCAGAACTTACGGCATTAGTTGAAGCTCTAAAAATAGCCAAAGATCAGACAGCAAACATATACACTGATTCTAGATATGCACATGGCATTATTTTCGATTTTGGCGTAATATGGAGAGCCAGAGGTTATATGACTGCTTCAGGCCAACCTGTTAAACATGCCTCCCTCATTAGACAGATTCTGGAGGCAGCACAAGAAACTAAAGAAATAGCGGTGATAAAGGTAGCTGCACATGTGAGACTCGACACCGAGGAAGCCAGGGGTAACGATAAAGCCGATAAGGCAGCAAAACAGGCAGCACGTAAACCCTTACATCATGCCCACACACTAGATAGCTCTGAAGATGATGAGGAAAGATTGAAGGAAGCTCAGAAACAGGTAGACGACGAAGAACGAGGGCAGTGGCAGAAAAAAGGGGCAGAAGATCAGCAAGGATTATGGAAAAAAGGAACTTTGTTGTGTTTACCCAGAGCCTGGTACCCCGCAGTGGCAAGTGACCTCCACCTACCCACGCATGTGTCGGCAAATGGTATGACGCTCAAGGTAAAAGAAAGGTGGTTGGCTCCAGGCTTTGGTAATTTTGCTCGGAACATGTGTGCTGCATGCGCTATATGCCTGGCACACAATCCAGGTCAGGCCATTAAAACCCCAACCAAGCATCATGTAAGACCACTGTATCCCTTTCAAAGACTCCAGATCGACTACATCCAACTTCCTAGGTACAATGGATACGAATATGTGCTTGTGTGTGTGGACATGTTCTCAGGGTGGCCAGAGGCTTATCCAGTTCGTAAAGCCTCAGCAAAAACTACTGCCATTAAAATAGCACATGAACTGATACCCCGTTACGGCATGCCTGAGGTGATCGAGTCAGATAGGGGTACCCATTTTACTGGGGAAATATTCCAGAATGTTATGAAAATGTTGGGAGTAGAAAACCAGTTTCACACTCCATATCATCCACAGAGTTCAGGTAAAGTGGAAAGATTAAATGGGACAATAAAATTAAAAATCCAGAAGGCCATGGCAGAAACAGGAAAGCCTTGGACCGAGTGTCTACCACTTGCCCTGTATTCCATCCGAAACACCCCAAGGGGGAAGGCTAAGCTGTCACCACATGAGATTCTTTTTGGTAGAGCAGCAAATTTGGGTTGTTATTTTCCACAACAACTGATGTTGAATACTGAGACTTTAACTGCTTATGTACAAGAATTACAAAAACGTTTAACTAAAGTGCATTCGCAAGTTTTTGCTTCCCTTCCAGATCCAGAAAATCTCGAAGGAGGCCACAAGTTGGAACCTGGTGATCAAGTCTACGTGAAAAGACACACCAGAAAGACTCTGGAACCGAGATTTGACGGACCTTTCCAAGTCCTGTTAACAACTCCAACAGCAGTCAAGCTTGAAGGAAAGGCATCATGGATACATGCAAGCCATTGCAAAAAAGCAGTATAAGACTCATGATATTGATGTTAATAATGTTAACCTCAACGGAGGCATGGGAAAGACTGAATTCTCTAGCCCCTTTGAACAATAGATTCGTACAACATCATAGAAAATTAGTGCATGACTTGTTAAATAATACGCAACCCCTGGCAGATTGTTGGATCTGTACCCATTCACCAGTATCAGCCACAAGTATACCTTTTCTAGCAGTTCCCGTGTCAGCTGAAGAAATATTCGCTTGGCCTAATTGTTCAGACAACCTGGCCAACAACCAACCTGGCAATACTAGACTATGGAATACTACAATCGCCATACCAATTGTGGGATGGGTAGAATTTCCTTGGTGGCAGGGCAATCTTACAGGAAAAATAGACAACTTACAATATTTAGCATTCAAGGGAGGAAAATGGGTACCTAGGAATAAGACTGGATTAACTGATTTAGGACAGGTCCCCACTGAAAATCTACAGCTCAGTTTCAGTACAACCACCCCTTCCTCTGATGCTTTCAAACCTACAGTATTGGAAAGATACATACATAATAGAAAATGGGAACATTCTGAGTTGTTCCCCCAAGGTGATGCAAACAGTTGTACAAGTAAGCCGGGGAACCTGGTTTGTAATGAATCCAATGAGTATGTCAACGGAATGCATGTATGTGGGAATCCCGCAGCCGGGTACTGTAGCCCCTTGGGACAAAAACCCTCTTGGTGTATGCTTCAGAATGTATCTAGTTTTGTGGATTTGGCTCACAGATTGGTATTGCAGCACTCAGCTTTGTGGGATCTGCCTGAGGGTACATTTTGGATATGCGGAGAAGGAGCATATAAATGGCTTCCCGTAGGTATAAAGGGTACTTGTACATTAGGACGCCTAACCCCGGCTACTTTCATAATTTCAAATAAACAAGTGAATATGCAAGCCGTGCCCAAGCACACACTGTATAAAAGAGCTGCAGATAACTCACCACGTCCCTCGGGGAGGCCGCATATAGTACAAATGGGAATTCCCAACAAAATTGCTAGTACCATTTTTATTTATCCTATGTTAACACAGATGTGGGATAAATTAGTTAGAGCCACGGATTATCTAGATGATCAGATTTGGGATATATTGGACATATTAAATACAAGTATAGCTGTACAGAATCAGCTTATAATAGTCACTAACCAACATACCCTGGTATTGGATTACCTAACTGCCTCACAAGGGGGTATGTGTCAAATCATCGGACCCACCTGCTGTCATTATATAGACCCGAATAGTACTATGAGTATGAGATTTAAATTAAAAGACGTACAACGACTCAGGGATCAGTATGACAAAGACAATGACCAAAATAAGGATAGCTGGTGGTCAGATACCTTTTCTTTTCTTAACCCGGCCAATTGGTTCAGAGGGATCGGTGGGTGGGTTACCGGGATTATGCAAAGCCTAATACATACAGTTATGGTTATTGTAATTATATATGTATTATTCAAGGTTGTACTCAAGGGTATCTCGGTATGCACAAATAAATTTTGTGTAATGGATGCGAGAATATAAAGTTTTTTTTTGTAATATCACAAAAAGAATGACTAAAATGATCGACAAGTTTTTGAATGGAATATGTCAAAGGGGGATTGTGAAGAGCAGAACAAAAATGATTACCTCAATGAACAAAAATAAAAAAAAAGAATTTGTGATAAATATTGACCTGTCCATTCAAGGACATTTTAGCTATAGTATGAAATCCTGTTTTTCTTGTCTGTGGAATTGCCTTTGTACTGTTTGTTGTGAAACTGCCGCCCACGAAACTGTTTTCTTTTCTTTTCTTTCTTTCCTGTTTTGTCTCTTTGTTTAAACATGCAAAACTTGTATAACCACTAACAACTATATAAAGAAGGGATAGCACTTTGAAGGCAGGCGTGCTTCAGAGACTTCCCAGTGATACACTATACAAGACGTGTCTTGTGTATTATTTCTGGTGAATCCCCACTTCCAAAGGCTGCTCCGACTGAGTGTGATCCCGACATCTTGTTACATAGTCTACAAGTTTATCAAAAACTTCACTTTTGTTTTTAATTAAGTATGTGACTGTGTATCTTGAGTAATCGTCTATAAAAGTCAACATGTATCTATTGCCTCCTGATGTAGTCAATTTCATGGGTCCACATACGTCAGTATGCACCAAATCAAGTGGTCTTTCGCTTTTCATCTCACTTTCTTTTGGAATAGATATCCTTGTGGCTTTGGATTTTATACAACAATCACATCTTATGGTAATTGAGCAATCTGATATCTTTAAATCTTTTGTCAATTCTTTTCTCTGTAGTTCCCTTATACTGTCAGGGTGTCTATGTCCTAGACGTCTATGCCACATGTGAATACAGTTTTTGTGATCATGTGTACATACCTTCATCTGTTCCTTTGGTGTGTCAAAATGATATAATTGTTCATCTGCCTTGACTTTGGTTATCACCTTGTTTCCTGCAATAATTGCACACTCATTGTCTTTGAATTTCACTGTAAGTCCTTTTGCTGTTAAACGTTTCACAGATAATAATCCGCCTTCCAATTTTGGAACATACAACACATCTTGTACAAGTATCTTTGAATCTTGCCCGAACTTGTTTGAACAATTTAGCATACCTTGTCCGATACCTTCTGCGGTTATTTTGCTTCCATCTGCGAGATAAATGGCTTTTTTCTTATCTAAATCAAGATCAGTGAAGAAATTCTTGTCACTTGTCATATGACTCATTGCTCCTGAATCAATAAACCAACCAAGTGATGATTTCTTGTCTGTTACTTTAAATGTGCCATTCCAATTATTCTCACATTAATCGGAAATTGTGTGTTTTACTTTCTCTGTATGCTTTTTATGTTGTAATTTTTGTTGTTCTGCTTTCCATATGGTACAGTCTTTCTTTAAATGACCTTTTTTCTTACATCTGAAGCATTCTCTTGTCTCTTTATTATACGGTTTTTGGAATTCTGTAGCTTTAAGAGCGTTTTCACTGTCCTTTTCAGTAGAAGAATCATTTCTTTGTTCTTTTCTTCTCTGATATTCATCTATTACATAGTTACATAGTTACATAGTTATTAAGGTTGAAGGAAGACTATATGTCCATCTAGTTCAACCCATAGCCTAACCTAACATGCCCTAACATGTTGATCCAGAGGAAGGCAAAAAAAAACCCATGTGGCAAAGAGTAAGCTCCACATTGGGGAAAAAAATTCCTTCCCGACTCCACATACGGCAATCAGACTAGTTCCCTAGATCAACGCCCTATCAAGGAATCTAGTGTATATACCCTGAAACATTATACTTTTCCAGAAAGGTATCCAGTCCCCTCTTAAATTTAAGTAATGAATCACTCATTACAACATCGATTAGTCTTGTTTTCACAATATCTAATGTAATGTCAGTTTCTGGTCTCGTCTCAAGGGCATTTATCAAGGCTGTATTTGAATCTGGTAAACTGCACAACAATATAGCTGCTACATGACTTTCTTTAATATCTTCACCAATAGATCTTAGCTGTGATATCACTTCCATCATTCAGAATATGTGCTTCTGCATATCGTCATTTGCACTCAATCTCATACTGTACAGCTTTCTTAATAAAAACAACTTGTGATTCAAGCTAGGTCTTTCATACAGTTTTCGTAATGCTTCCCACATTCCCTTAGCTGTTTCTTCATTTCTTATATGTATTAATTGAGCATCATCCACTAATAAGCTAATGGTGGCTCTCGCTTGTATATCCTTCTTATCCCATGTCTGATTATCTTGATCTGGTCTTGCTGTAACAATTACTTCCCATAGATCATCCTTAGATAACAACATCTCTACTTTGAATTTCCATAACTGATAATTTTCACTATTCAGTTTAGCTACTGTAAATTTCAGTTCTGTGTTACTCATCATCTTTATATAGTCTTACTTGTTTAGAGAGTTGTACTGAAGATATTCTCCTGTATGTCCTGTGAATTCTCTGCAATTATATCCAGCTCCTGGGATGCTGAATTCCTCTGTCACTCTGTATCTGGAATTAGTTCCTTCTGTTTACAGAGCTTATCTGTGTGCTCCGTTATCTGGGCTATAAACCAGGATCCTTCTGCCTGAGCTTGTAGTGCAGACCTGTAGTGTCTGGGGTGCCTGGGTTGCCTGGAGTTATCTGGGGTGTCTGGGGTTATCTGGGGTGCCTGGGCCCATAACCTGTTGCAGAGTGCGTCTTCTTGCAGTCACCGCTGTACTTAGGAAAGCTTCAATCAGCAAGATATCTTGAGTAAACAGTATTTACTTCATACTGGATAAACATGAGATACAATTCAGTGTCACACAGTCCGTGCACTGAAGACAACACATTCATGAAGAAAAGCAAAACCGAAAGTAAGAAAACAACCAACCACTGAGAGCTTCCCTCCCCACATTACAGCAAGTATATAACTTTACACACTATCGCCATCTGCTGTCTGGTTAGTATAAAGTCCTCCTTTCACTTATAATAAGTTCTAATCTGTTGCATATGCCAACAATGTTCACAGTTGTAGGCATGTGATCTACATGAACTGATGGAACCTCCTCCCCACAAAAGTAAAATTACAGGTTGTGAGGTGGCAAAACACAAAAAATTCAATACAGGGGTGGGGGGAGATACTTTCAAAGCCACTGGACTTTACATTCCTTATCCAAAAATTGGAGCGAGGATCCTTACTGACAGAATAAAACTAATCCATTAAAACAAGAGTATATGAAAAAAGATTCTAACGCATTTCTGACATGACATCCCTTAGTCATAGAATCTACAAAAATGATATTGAGCACCATATACAGGTGCTTCTCACAAAATTAGAATATCATCAAAAAGATAATTTATTTCACTTCATCAATACAAAAGGTGAAACTTATATATTATAGAGAGTCATTACAAACAGAGCGATCTATTTCAAGCAGAGGCGTAGCTAGGGTTTTGGTTCAGGGGGGGGCGAAGCTTCTGAGTGGGCCCCTAACCAGGTAACCTTGATTACAGCTGGGTGACGCACCCTAATAGTGGAGGAGAACCTCAGCAGATGACTGTGCTGTTACTGAAGATAATCTCTATATAACGACCAACATGGATATTACCGCCATATGGTCAGTGGTAGATACCAGCCCTACAGAACATATAAGAGATCACAGCACAGTTACAGATAATGTCTTACCACTGATGATCTCTCTGATGGACTTGTTCACTTTTCCCGTCTTTTCCATTTGGCCCAGACCGACATGACAACTTCTTTCAGCCACGACTCGGCTGCAGAGAATACAACAAAGACATATTTCACATCTCATATTCCAGCCCCATCATCATCATCTCTTCCCAACCTGCACAAACTCCTCATCCTGCTGATAGCCCAATACTGAGCCGTTGCTGCCCTGTGTCCCTAATACTGCACCTGATACCCCAATACTGAGCTGCTGCCGTATGTGTCCCTATTACTCCCCTGATACCCCAAAACTGAGCCGCTGCTGCCATATGTGTCCCTATTACTGCACCTGATACCCCAATACTGAGTCGCTGCCGTATGTGTCCCTATTACTGCACCTGATACCCCAATACTGAGCCGCTGCTGCCGTATGTGTCCCTGTTACTGCACCTGATACCCCAATACTGAGCCGCTGCTGCC
This sequence comes from Ranitomeya imitator, assembly GCF_032444005.1. Classification (NCBI taxonomy): domain Eukaryota; kingdom Metazoa; phylum Chordata; class Amphibia; order Anura; family Dendrobatidae; genus Ranitomeya; species Ranitomeya imitator. The sequence continues at coordinate 152,166,203 of NC_091283.1, read as the reverse complement.
GTATGTGTCCCTATTACTGCACCTGATACCCCAATACTGAGCCGCTGCCGTATGTGTCCCTATTACTGCACCTGATACCCCAATACTGAGCCGCTGCCGTATGTGTCCCTATTACTGCACCTGATACCCCAACACTGAGCCACTGCTGCCGTATGTGTCCCTATTACTGCACATGATACCCCAACACTGAGCCGCTGCTGCCATATGTGACCCCATTAGTGCCCCTGATACCCCAATACTGAGCCGCTGCTGCCATGTGTGTCCGTATTACTGCCCCTGATACCCCAATACTAAGCTGCTGCCGCCGTATTTGACCCTATTACTGCACCTGATACCCCGATACTGAGCAGCTGCTGCCATATGTGTCACTATTACTGCCCCTGATACCCCAACACTGTATAATGGCCCCTTCACTGTAATCTCCACACTGTATGATGGCCCCCATAGATAACACCCCCATAAGGCAGCACCCCCATAGGCAGACCCTGTAGTATAAGACAGCACCCCCATAGGATAGGCAGATCCTGTAGTATAAGGCAGCACCCCACCCCATAGGCAGATCCTGTATATAAGGCAGCACCCCCCCCAAAGGCAGATCCTATATATAAGGCAGCACCCGCCATAGGCAGATCCTGTATATAAGGCAGCACCCCCCATAGGTAGATCCAGTATATAAGACAGCACCCCCATAAAATACACAATAAATACTCATCTCTCTTCCTCGTTCCAGCAGCGCTCCCTGCTCCCACTCATGTCCTGACAGCGGGCGCTGGGCGGTGACGTCATCGCGCCTGCTGTCAGATGATGTGGGGGGATGATGGGAGAAGGAGCGCAGCGCAGTGCTCCTTCCCTCATAACCGCGGTCAGCTGTATCGGCTAGATGCCGATACAGCTGACCTTGTGATGACGGTGGGTGGCCCACTGCTCTGCCGCAGAATGTTACTGTATCAGTGCGCGCCGATGCAGTTACAGTAGCGTAGCTCCAGGTGGGCCCCCTCAGAGCGCGGGGCCCGGGGCCCCCGCACCCTCTACCGGGGGTGTTTATTTCTGTTAATGTTGATGATTATGGCTTACAGCCAATGAAAATCCAAAAGTCATTATCTCAGTAAACTAGAATAATTCACAAAAAACAAAGCAAAGGCTTCCTAAGCAATTAAAAGGGTCCCGTCTCTCTGTCCTTGTAATGACTCTGATATATTATTTAGTTTCACTTTTTGTATTGAAGAACTAAAACAAATTAATTTTTTTATCATATTTTAATTTTTGAGAAGCAACTCTGAGTATATATATATATATATATATATATATATATATATATATATTGTAGCGTTTCACCCGTTACGGGTCTTGGGGATACTCGCTTGGCAGCAGGATAAACACTTCAGGCACGATATCTCACACATATCAGTCCATATGGTTTACTTAAACTCCGCATAAACCAGACAGGGTACAGTCCATTTCATTACAGCCATGAAACATTAGACAGTTCACATAGCAGATAGGCTTCTCTGCTGTATATTATAATCCCGTTGTCCGGGGTTACCTCTCAGAAGTTCCACTCCTTATTACACTGACTTCAGGTCAGTCCCAGATCCTCAACATAGATCGTCCAGGTCTATGGTCTCCAGGTGCTTCCAGGACAACTCCACTCACAGGAGCCTCCAACACCGACTGTCCGTGCTATGTCCAGCACGCAGGCTCTCATGGCTCACATGGCTAGTCAGGTGAGCGTGACATCACCACAGGTCCTTACACACAAAACCATCTTACGTGTTCAGACACGCCTCTTTGGCTGGGTTTGTAGGTGACTGAACCCACCCATCTCTCCAATCACCTGGAAGCCTTCCCAATGTAAACAAACCCCTAAGCAGTAGATCTGTTTGAGCAAAACATACCCAGGCTTCCATCACAGGGCCATCCATCTCTGCGATACATACCATCCATCATTCACATGACCAGTCGCTATGCTACAATATATATATACACACACTGCTCAAAAAAATAAAGGGAACACTTAAACAACAGAATATAACTCCAAGTAAATCAAACTTCTGTAAAATCAATCTGTCCACTTAGGAAGCAACACTGTTTGACAATCAATTTCACATGCTGTTGTGCAAATGGAATAGACGACAGATGGAAATTATTGGCAATTATCAAGACACATTCAATAAAGGAGTGGTTCTGCAGGTGGGGACCACAGACCACATCTCAGTACCAATGCTTTCTGGCTGATATTTTGGTCACTTTTGAATGTTGGTTGTGCTTTCACACTCGTGGTAGCATGAAACGGACTCTACAACCCACACAAGTGGCTCAGGTAATGCAGCTCATCCAGGATGGCACATCAATGCGAGCTGTGGCAAGAAGGTTTGCTGTGTCTGTCAGCGTAGTGCCCAGAGGCTGGAGGGGCTACCAGGAGACAGGCCAGTACACCAGGAGATGTGGATGGGGCCATAGGAGGGCAACAACCCAGCAGCAGGACCGCTACCTCAGCCTTTGTGCAAGGAGGAGCACTACCAGAACCTTGCAAAATGACCTCCAGCAGGCCACAAATGTGCATGTGTCTGTACAAATGGTTAGAATCTGACTCCATGAAGATGGTCTGAGTGCCAGACGTCCACAGATGGGGGTCACAGCCCAACACCGTGCTGGTGTGGTTGGCCCTGGGTTCCTCCTAATGCAGGACAATGAATTACCTCATGTGGCTGGAGTGTGTCAGCAGTTCCTGCAAGATGAAGGCATTGAAGCTATGGATTGGCCCGCCCGTTTCCCAGACTTGAGTCCAATTGAACACATCTGGGACATCATGTCTCGCACCATCCACCAACTTCACGTTGCAACACAGACTGTCCAGGAGTTGGCGGATGCTTTAGTCCAGGTCTAGGAAGAGATCCCTCAGGAGACCATCTGCCACCTCATCAGGAGCATGTCCAGGCATTGTAGGGAAGTCATACAGGCACGTTGAAGCCACACACACAACTGAGCATCATTTCCTTGTCTTGAAGCATTTCCACTGAAGTTGAATCAGCCTGTAACTTCATTTTTTACTTTGATTTTGAGCATCATTCCAACTCCAGACCCCCGTGGGATAATAGTTGTGATTTACATTGATAACACAGGTCTGCAACTAAAAAGCTGTTTAATTATTTTCATCTAATTTCCATGTATTTTGGTGTGCTGAAAACAAAAAAATATTGAAAAAATTCTGGATGTCAGGATTTGCCACAAAATGCAAAATTCTCTTCAAATTTAGTATATTTTTCTCAATTTTTGGTATTTTTAATGTTTTTTTTAGGATTTTGAAAGTCAAGATTACTATTAATTAATTCACATCAATGCATTGAAGATATACAATGCCAAAAAAATATAACTTTCAAAGAAAAGAACTTTCAGAGTGAGCTAATGAAACCAGCATCAACATGTTGCAAGCTGAAAGAGCAGGCTCTGACATGCTCGGGCTTGATTCAATTGTTTTATCTTGGTTCTCGCCTGTTCACACTTTTTCATCTCAGTTCGTGTTAGCTCGTCATATTCAACCGTGTTTCCCAAAATTAGCATTATGGCTCAGTGGAAGTGTATTAATTCACCTGACAGTTTCTGTAACATTTGTGTTGAATATCCTCAAAAAGAAGGGTGGTTTGCATTTAAAGAGGTCGTAGAGAATTTTTTAGGCAATAACAAAGACCCTGACTACAAAAAAATCGTCGGACGAATGCTGAAAGCATTTCAAGCTTTAGGTTGCCTGATGAGTTTGAAAGTGCATTTCCTCCATTCCCACCTTGACAACTTTCCTGAAAATTTGGGAGCTGTGAGTGAAGAGCAAGCTGAATGATTCCACCAGGACATTAAAGAGATGGAAAGAAGATACCAGGGAAGATGGAGCATTACAATGATGGCAGACTACTGTTGGACGCTTCAAAGAGACATTCCAGATGCTACTCACAAGCGTAAATGTACCAAGAGAAGCCTCACAGGGACAAGAGAAGCCTCACAGGGAAGAAGAATCAATTTTAGTGTGTGTTGGTGAGCTCATTACAATTAAAAAATGATTTTCATGAAACATTTGTAATAAAAAATTAATTTTATGAGACTATTTTCATTTATTTTGAGGTATTGTCTTATTTAACATAACTACTTAAATTGTCAGAAAACGTGATGTCCTATGACAAAACGGAGGTCATTTTCTGATTCAGCGCATTTAAAAACATAAGATTACGTGGAATAACCAAACAGCTCTTGAAACATTTTTTAGGTTTTATTGTTCTCAACACATTCCACTATGTAATAAATAAAGATTTGCAACTGAATTATTTCATTCAGTGATATCTAGAATGTGGTATTTTAGTGTTCCCATTATTTTTTTGAGCAGTGTTACATATATATGTATATACAGTAAATATATATATTATATACACATACATATACAGGGTGGGCCATTTATATGGATACACCTAAATAAAATAGGAATGATTGGTGATATCACCTTCCTGTTTGTGGCACATTAGTATATGGGAGGGGGAAAACTTTTCAAGATGGGTCGGACTCGTGACCATGGCGGCCATTTTGAAGTTGGCCATTTTGGATCCAACTTTATTTTTTTCAATGGGAAGAGGGTCATGTGACACAAACGTATTGAGCATTTCACAAAAAAAACTATGGTGTGCTTGGTTTTAATATAACTTTATTCTTTCATTAGTTATTCACAAGTTTATGACCACTTATAAAATGTGTTCAAAGTGCTGCCCATTGTGTTGGATTGTCAATGCAACCCTCTTCTCCCACTCTTGACACACTGATAGCAACACTGCAGAAGAAATGCTAGCACAGGCTTCCAGTATCTGTTGTTTCAGATGCTGCACATTTCGTATCTCCACAGCATAGACAATTGCCTTCAGATGACCCCTAAGATAAAAGTTTAAGGGGGTCAGATTGGGAGACCAAAAGGAGTCGGGGTGAAAATTTCACCATCTGATTAAACAGCACCTTTGCCAGAACCTTCCTGTCTGCATTGAGAATTGCAATGGGACGCAGAGTCTCAGTGCAAAATGGGTCTTTACCCTTAGACAAGATGATCAGGGCAGACCTCCTCATTGACTTCAGCAGTGTGCCCGAGGAAAGACACTCATTGAATACCGCAGTCAATAGGGGAACCAAGTTATCCTTAAAGGTCTTATAGAATTCAGATGTTAAGCCACCTGGATCGGGCAATTTCTTTAGAGCAAGCCCTTCAACTGCCAACTTAACTAATTCCCTGATCATCTCTGTCAAAACGTCAAGAGAGGTCTACTCCTGATTCAGGATGGCTTCAGCCAGGAAAGCCGACATCTCATCCCAATCAAAATCACTCTTTCCCAACAGGTGTGAGTAGAAGGATCTGACAACCTCCAGGATCCCTGTTCTGAATCGCCTCCGGGTTCTCCGCAGTGTCATCCAGTCCTGTAACTACTTTACTATTTAGTGATATCTTGCAGTTTCTGAAAGGGTCAGGAGAGCGGTACTTCCTGTAATCCCTCTCAATAACCAAAGATACATGTCTATCATACTGACACCTCACAATCAAAGGACTGTCTTATCTCAGCTTCTTCCAAGAGAGAAAAACTAAGCCTCCAAAAGCCTCTTCCCAACCAGGTGGGTCTCTGTAACATTCAGAGAAAACAAAATTAAACAGTGGTTGGAGAACTCCAACTCAACAATAGACACTGCTGATGAGGCTGCTTCCTCCTTTAAATAAAACCTCGTGGCCTGGGGAGTGCCGAATGTGGACATCCACCAGGCAAGCCTCACTAGCTATACTATTAAGGGTGATGCTATCATAAGTCAGCTTGTCTCTGGAACCTCCTCTATCTCAGGGCCTTGTGACAGTGTTGAAGTCCCCTCCAAAGACAACCTGCCAACAAGTAGGGTTTGATCCTTATAAAGAGACACTTTCGATTCCATTTAGATTGGGGACTATAAATGTTAAAGAGCTGGAACTCTTGTCCCTTCATGAGGACATCTAGGATCAGATACCTCCCCATTTGTAACTCAATAACCTGTCGGCATTCCATCGGTGCGGTAAAAAGGACCACCATTCTGCTATACGGCTTGGCTGCAAGAGACCAAGAGGAGGGCCCAGTCTCCACTCCCTCTTAGGCTACTTTCACACTAGTGTCGGTACAGGGCGGTCGCCATGCGCCGGCCCGAGGTACCGACGCAAACTGCGAAAATAATGAACAACGGGGGCAGCGGATGCAGTTTTACAATGCATCCGCTGCCCCAGTGTAAGGTCCAGGGAGGAGGGGGCGGAGTTCAGGCCGCGCATGCACGGTCGGAAATGGCGGACTCGACGCACAAAAAAAGTTACCTGTAACTTTTTTTGTGCCGACTGTACGCCAAAACACGAGGCATCCGTCGCACGACGGATGCGACATGTGGCCATACGTCGCAATGCGTCGCTAATGCAAGTCTATGGAGAAAAAACAAATCCTGCAAGCACATTTTCAGGATGCGTTTTTTCTCCAAAACGACTCATTGCGACGTACAGCAAACAACGCTAGTGTGAAAGTAGCCTAAGCTTTAAACATGTCTGCCATGTTTGCACCAAGAAACAAAAACTCTGATCTCTATGGTAAAGATATCATAATATATTATCAAGCCATGTTTAAATTTGTAGTCTAGAGATCACAATAAAAAATAAGGGGATTTTTAGGGAAAAAAATATAACTTTTATTAAACACATTAAACATATCAAACAGACAAAATTACAGAGGGCATTCGTATGTGAGAAGCAGCTGTAAAATCACTGGCACCGTGAAGGTTGAAAAATATAATGCCAGGAGATAGAGAAACAATCGTGTTTGGCAGCGTCGTCTCTTGCAAAAGGAAAATGTCAGCTTCAACCCAGCTGAGAAAATCAAAGGCTGCATATCTGGCTGTATTTAACTTTATGCTGGCGACATTAATGGATGCCAGAGTCAACGAAATGGTTACCGCCATCATTGATGATTGAGTTAAATAACTTTCTTCTTCCCACTCCCCTTATCCTCTGCCTCAGAGGAGGAATCCTTCCCCCTCTTTAATGACACAGAGGTGTCCATTCCCACATTTGTTTTCCTTTTATCGTCATAGTTTCTGGACTCTGAGCCAGTCCCTCCTTCCAAGGACCTTGCATACCCAGAAGAAGACTCGGCACCCCCTGTAAGCCCTGCCGAAGCTGAAACCTCACCCTCAGCTTCCTCCTCAGAGGAAGAGATGTACTCAAGGGGTTGGAACCGGTTAGAAAGATTAACCAGAGGGGAGTCAGTTTTTCCTTCCTTAGGTACCTTGGTCAGAGGAGATGTTTTATCTCCCTTCTTCCTCTTCTTTTTGGTGCTGAGCTTATGCTTGTCCTCTAGCCACTGCCTATTATCCTCATCCATACTTTCATAATGGGAGGATTCTGAGGAAGTGGTGCTTTCCTCTATGTGGATCCTCCTGACCTCCTAATCCAACTCATCATCCCTCGGGTCCTCAGCAGCAAGACTGGCCCAGCTTCCTCTCCTGTCTGCGCTTGTCTAGATGCCTCAGCTGGGCAGGCATCTTTTTATTGCTTTATCTCTCTGGCCCCTCAGCTCCCTCACCCCTGCTAGTCCCTTCCCCAGCAGAATCAGCCTTACGGCTTTCTCCCACAGGTGTCACGACTGCATTAGCGAAGGAACGAGGACAACAGCTGAATGGGTGATCTAACTCATCACACAGGTGGCAACTAATCTCTACACAAGATGCAGCAGGATGGCCGACATCCCCACCCAATGCATATTTCTGCACAGTGCAGTTTGCACTGAAGTGTGTGGGGCCACCACACTTGTGAAAGAGCTTTGGTTGCCCCTGGTAGAAGACCAGGATAGGATCTCTACCCAGGAAGGCAGATGATAGACAACTGTACCACTTGAACGCCTAAGTTTTACCATAAACGTCCAGTCCCCTGACCAGATACCAAACTCGTCGCAATTTTTCTTTGACATCTCTACAACCTCTCCATACTGGCCAAGCCATGTCATGATGTCATAACAAGAAAGCAACTCGTTACAAGTTATCACGGTCACTTTCTTGACTTAGTTTTGGCGAGACACTGCCTGAATGGCAAAGTCTCGCCAGCCGGGCTCATTTTTTTCCAACTGATAATTCAACCAGAAGAGCTCAAGCCCCTCTGGCCAAACAAAGCTGACATCAAACTCAGGCGCGGAATAGGGATGTATCAAGGCACAGATGTCAAATCAACTTGAAGCCCATCTTCAGCAGGAGCTCCACAACCTTAGACCTTGGAGGACATGCATCACTGCCTCTCCACCGAAGATGGACCAAAATCCTATGCACACTGCCCGGCCCGGCTGTTGGGAGGAACCACACTGTATCCCTCCGTTTTTGCTCTCTGAAGGCCCCGAGACCATGCATCTCTCTCCAGAATGATAGATCAACCTCTCGACCCTCTACCATTCGTGATTTCTCCCCGCTCTTCAGAGCCTCAATGAGACACCACTGAAACACGCCGTCCCCAGAGCCCAGAGACGAGCAGGACACCCATTTTACCTAGAGGTGATAGCAGCATAACTCCTGACGGGTGCTGCCACCACCAGGGGGGCAACTGGATCAGTGACCACATCAATACCAACAGTATCACTATTACCCACCTCCATAACCCCCTCACTTTCCACCAGACCAGCAACCACACCACTAGACAAATAATTTTCCTCATTTACACCCACCAACACATTCACTCCTGCTTCATCAGTAACAACAGGGGGTGACATTTTGACCTCCGTGTCATCAGGCACAAGGAGCTCAGTCTCCTCCACAGAATTGGAGGCGACCTCACCCCTGGTCTTACATTTGCCCTCCGCATCATCAGTTGGTAATTTCCACTGCTTCACAGTTGCTACCAGGCGCAGTTGATCACTAGCCGATGTGAGGCGCTGCTGATCCTTAGTATCAGGATCTTGCTGACCAGCAGCGCCAACACAAAATAGGACTTTAGTGGGAGGACCGGAACTCCCAGCCCCGGCAACCTCCATGACACCAACGGCGCTTCTCAACTAAATGGTCAGCGGCAACAGCATTCAGGGGTGCAGAAGCTATCAGAGATGCCACCAATACCGGGCGCTCCCCACTCCCACTGAGGTGCGCACCACAGTATTGTGGTCTGACCATACATCCGTTGCCGGGCCGCCCTCACTGTCCAACCTCTCTACCTTATGCACCTCCTGCTACAGCCCTGCTACTACAAGCAGAGATGGAGCTCTCTGCCTCACTACCATGCTCTGTAATCTCCCTTTTCACCCGCCCCACAGCAGAATTCAGCTGGGCTGGGTAATGGGGCTTATACAGCGAGCTGTCCCCTCAGCCGACTCAGGGGGTACAGGGAGGGGGGCATACATGCAGCTTACCGCTTACTGCAGCTTTGGCAGGGTGTTTTTTGCCTTTTTCTTGTGGCCCCCAGGTGCCTCCTCTGATAAATTGTCACCAAGATGGAAATTCTGAAGGCACACTGGGGACTCCAGGAGCTTTAACTCCACTATTAGCGCCCCTCCCTGGCCACTGTTGCCACTGTCCTCCCAGAGCAGGCAGAACTTCACCCAGATGTCAATGTCACCTCTCCTGCAGGGAGCTTGCTATACAAGGTCTCTGGGTGACTTTTGCAGGCTGCCAGGTGGAGCTTTCTGCTGGTCATCTGTTATGACCTGGTGGTTAGGACAATAATGGACCTGGTGGTTAAGAGCACACGGAATGACCTGATAGTTACCAATAATATAGGACGAGCTCTGAGACGTGGGAACTCTGCTGACCGCAATCCCTAATCCTATCACACACACTAGAAATAGCCGTGGATTGCTCCTAACGCTCCCTATGCAACTCGTCACAGCCTAAGGAACTAGCTAGCCCTGAAGATAGAAAAATAAAGCCTACCTTGCCTCAGAGAAATTCCCCAAAGGAAAAGGCAGCCCCCCCACATATAATGACTGTGAGTAAAGATGAAAATGACAAACACAGAGATGAAATAGATTTAGCAAAGTGAGGCCCGACTTACTGAACAGATAGAGGATAGGAAAGGTAACTTTGCGGTCAGCACAAAAAACTACAAAAAGACCACGCAGAGGGCGCAAAAAGACCCTCCGCACCGACTCACGGTGCGGAGGCGCTCCCTCTGCATCCCAGAGCTTCCAGCAAGCAAGACAAAAATCAAAATAGCAAGCTGGACAGAAAAATAGCAAACAAGAGAAAAACAAACAGGAACTTAGCTTCTGCTGGGAAGACAGGTCACAAGAACGATCCAGGAGTGAACTAGACCAATACTGGAACATTGACAGGTGGCATGGAGCAATGATCTAAGTGGAGTTAAATAGAGCAGCCAGCTAACGAATTAACCTCGTCACCTGTGGAAGTAAACTCAGAAGCCGCAGCCCCACTCACAACCACCAGAGGAAGCCCATGGACAGAACCAGCCGAAGTACCATTCATGACCACAGGAGGGAGCTTGACAACAGAATTCACAACAGTCATCCTCCTCCTCATTATCATCCACCTGGCTCTCAGGCTGTAGCCCCATCTGCCTTTGCTCTCTGTTATCAGCCATTTCTCTAAATCTGTCCTCATTCATTAGTTTTTCCTTGAAAGGACCACTCTTCTCTATTGTGAAGGCTTTTCTGACTTCCAGCTCATTATGTTCATATTTAAGCCTTCTTACCTTCGCCTGGAGTTGGGTCTGCCTTGGTTTGGAGGCACCTGAAGCTTTGGTGCATGTGCAGCGCAGCTCCTCCCGGAGCCTCCTGATGGTCTTACTTGCTTCTTCATACTCACGGAGGTGGCTCATGACCAAGGAGACATAGGTGGACACAGCCTCCCGGCGTCTCTGCAGCCCCCATCCTTCCTCAGTGAGGTAGGCCTCACCTCTGTGAGCGCTCAGCTTTCCTCTGGGAGGACCACCATCATGCACACTAGCAGGCTTCTCCTCCATGTTGGAAACCTTGCGGTTTCTCTGGGTCTCTGCAGACCTGGGGGGAGCTGTAGCCATATTGATGTGACTCCTGGTAGAGTGTCTCACCCCGACTCCTCTGATGTGCAGGCCAGTTGCTGGTTTCTCTTGCCCCGCACCCCCTCCCCCCCCCATCCGAGGAACAAAAGCTTGGCATTTGGCTCCATTGCTTATTCCAGGAAACCCACACCCTCCCTGGGTAAGAGGGAGAACAGGTCCCCAGGTGTAGAGGTGTTGTTTCTCTGAGCTCTGGAGCACACACCAGGATCAGCAGAGCTGAGCAAGAGCTGAGCAGAGCTGCACTCAATATTCTGCTGATGGAGTCACTGTTTACATATGCTACTTATCCTGTACTGATACCAACTTACATCCTGTATTATACTCTAGAGCTGCACTCTCTATTCTGCTGGTGATGTCACAGTGTACATACTTTACATTAGTTTTCATGTACTGATCCTGAGTTACATCCTGTATTATACTCGAGAGCTGCACTCATTTTGCTGGTGCAGTCACTGTGCACTGTACATACATTACATTTCTTATCCTGTACTGATTCTGAGTTACATCCATTATTGTGTACCAGAGCTGTACTCACTATTCTGCTGGTGGAGTCACTGAGTAAACACATTACATTACTTATCCTGTACTGATCCTGAGTTACATCCTGCATTATACCCCAGAGCTGCACTTACTATTCCTTAAAGACTAAATCTCACATCAGTCCCTGCTTGTTCTAACCCTGGTGAATTGATTTCCGTGTTGATTTACCCCAGGGTCTCTACAGATCATCTAATGTAGGAAAAACTAAGTGCTCCTCCAGCGTTATAGGAGCTTAGCCAAGCAGTTAGAAGGTGACTATTCGAACAACATTGTGACCATACTGATATATAAGCAATTTGGAACCGTAGTCAATGCATTTGTTTCAGTTGTATGAACACCTGGTTACATGTTAGGCTACGTTCACACATCAGGCTTTTTGTTTCAGGCACAATCCGGCAATTTTTGGAAAAAACAAATCCGTTTTTTTTACGCCGGATCTGTTTTTTCCCCCATGGAGTTGTATTAGTGCCGGATTGTGCCTGATGGCCAGACGTTTCATCCGTTTTTTTCCAGATCCGTCCAAATAGTCGTTTCCGACGGACGGAGAAAACGTCCACAGCAACGTTTTTTTTGTCCGGCGAAAAAAACGCACAGTGACGGAACTGGCCAAAAACGCATGAAACGGAGGTGTGAAACAATGAATCCGGTGCCCGAATCCGATTTTCAAAGCATTTTCCATACAAATCATGCAGATTTCTCTCTCCACATTCCATCACCTTCACTCCCCATACTCTGTCCACATACATTTTTCACATCACTATTCATACTGTGTCCGCATACATTCCCTGTTCGCTCCCCATACTGTCTGCAACCCTCCCAAATCACCACTGTTCCTGTACCATCCTCCATACTGTTTCCTCATACATGCCCCCATTCCCCCGTACTGTTTTCTCGTACATGCCCCCCATTCCCTTGAACTGTTTTCTCATACATGCCCCCCATTCCCCCGTACTGTTTTCTTGTACATGCCCACCATTCCCCTGTACATGCCCCCCATTCCCCATCAGTGATACATGATACAACTACTACTCCCTAAGTAGTAGTTTTACTATGCTGGGAATATTAGTTTTTCCACAGATTACTGACACTGCATGCTGGGAGTAGTTTTACCACAGATTACTGACACTGCATGGTGGGAGTAGTAGTTTTACCACAGATTGCTAACACTGCATGCTGGGAGTATTAGTTTTACCACAGATTACTGACACTGCATGCTGGGAATAGTAGTTTTTCCACACATTACTGACACTGCATGGTGGGAGTAGTAGTTTTACCACAGATTGCTGACACTGCATGCTGGGAGTAGTAGATCTATCACAGATTACTGACATTGCATGCTGGGAGTAGTAGTTTTACCACAGATTACTGACACTGCATGCTGGGAGTAGTAGTTTTACCACAGATTACTGACACTGCATGCTGGGAGTAGTAGTTTTAACACAGATTACTGACACTGCATGCTGGGAGTAGTAGATTTATCACAGATTACTGACACTGCATGCTGGGGGGGGGGAGTCAGTAGTTTTTCCACAGATTACTGACACTGCATGCTGGGAGTAGTAGTTTTACCACATTTTACTGACACTGCATGCTGGGAGTAGTAGTTTTGCCACATATTACTGACACCGCATGCTGTGTTAGTAATCTGTGGTAAAATGACACTGATGTTTACACCACACGACCCCGGACACCTCCACACACACCTCACTCCAGGTTGTAAGCATCTTCATTTCAGGAGGGAGCCTGGCAGGAGTGGCTCCTGTAACAACACAGCACCCCCGGTAACAGAGACAGGACGGGCAGACCGGGCACCATATGAGGATAATGAAGACTCCTCATCAGTGACTCCGAGCTCCTGCAGCTTCGGGATGCAGCAGAAATAGGTGAGTGATGTCACTAGAGGGGGCAGGGTTCAGGTTCCCGACTAGACAAGTTCTGACTTATCGCAGTCATGTGACCCACGTGTCTGTGCGTTCGCTGCTTCTGTAGTTTCTCCTGAGGCTGGTACAACCCCAGTGCAGTGCAGGAAAAGTAAGATCCCTGCCAGGACAGCAGGATCGGGACTGTCCTGCAGGATCCGGGATGGTTGGGAGGTCTGATTTTGACAAGTTTCATTGTAGAGAGCAAGTAAAAGGAAGATGTGCACCTGTATTTGTCTCTGTGCCCACAGTCATACCCTGAGCAGACATCCCATACTATATGATGCTACGTGATGTGTGTGATTGCACTACAAGATCAGATTACCACATTATGCATAGTACATACATACATAGAATGGGGTCTGGATGGGAGCAATACAGCAGAATTACAAATGCAGCATTGGATGTGACTGGGGTAATCTGTTATGTAGGCAATCCAGTGACACAGTGTGCCAGCAATCAGAGCACATACAGTGATCTGACAATAACCCAAAAAACAATAGAACGAGCTCTGAGACGTGGAATCTCTGTAGACCGCAATACCTGAACCTATCCTAAACACAACTAAAGGCAGCTGTGGATTGCGCCTGACACTACCTATGCAACTCGGCACAGCCTGAGGAGCTGACTAGCCTGAAGATAGAAAAACTAGCCTGACTTGCCTCAGAGAAATACCCCAAAGGAAAAGGCAGCCCCCCACATATAATGACTGTTAGCAAGATGAAAAGACAAACGTAGGGATGAAATAGATTCAGAAAAGTGAGGCCCGATATTCTAGATAGAGCGAGGATAGCAAAGAGAACTTTGCAGTCTACAAAAAACCCTAAAGCAAAAAACCACGCAAAGGGGGCAAAAAGACCCACCGTGCCGAACTAACGGCACGGCGGTACACCCTTTGCGTCTCAGAGCTTCCAGCAAAACGAATTAACAAGCTGGACAGAAAAGTAGCAACAAAAGCAAAGAAGCACTTATCTAAGCAGAGCAGCAGGCCACAGGAAAGATCCAGAAGCTCAGATCCAACACTGGAACATTGACAAAGAGCAAGGAAGACAGAATCAGGTGAAGTTAAATAACAAAGCAGCCAACGAGCTCACCAGAACACCTGAGGGAGGAAGCTCAGAAGCTGCAGTACCACTTGTGACCACAGGAGTGAATTCAGCCACAGAATTCACAACAGTACCCCCCCCTTGAGGAGGGGTCACCGAACCCTCACCAGAGCCCCCAGGCCGACCAGGATGAGCCACATGAAAGGCACGAACAAGATCTGGAGCATGGACATCAGAGGCAAAAACCCAGGAATTATCTTCCTGAGCATAACCCTTCCATTTAACCAGATACTGGAGTTTCCATCTAGAAACACGAGAATCCAAAATTTTCTCCACAATATACTCCAATTCCCCCTCCACCAAAACCGGGGCAGGAGGCTCAACAGATGGAACCATAGGTGCCACGTATCTCCGCAACAACGACCTATGGAATACATTATGTATGGAAAAGGAGTCTGGGAGGGTCAGACGAAAAGACACAGGATTGAGAATCTCAGAAATCCTATACGGACCAATAAAACGAGGTTTAAATTTAGGAGAGGAAACCTTCATAGGAATATGACGAGAAGATAACCAAACCAGATCCCCAACACGAAGTCGGGGACCCACACGGCGTCTGCGATTAGCAAAAAGTTGAGCCTTCTCCTGGGACAAGGTCAAATTGTCCACTACCTGAGTCCAGATCTGCTGCAACCTGTCCACCACAGAATCCACACCAGGACAGTCCGAAGACTCAACCTGTCCTGAAGAGAAACGAGGATGGAACCCAGAATTGCAGAAAAATGGAGAGACCAAGGTAGCCGAGCTGGCCCGATTATTAAGGGCGAACTCAGCCAACGGCAAAAAGGACACCCAATCATCCTGGTCTGCAGAAACAAAACATCTCAGATATGTTTCCAAGGTCTGATTGGTTCGTTCGGTCTGGCCATTAGTCTGAGGATGGAAAGCCGAGGAAAAAGACAAGTCAATGCCCATCCTACCACAAAAGGCTCGCCAAAACCTTGAAACAAACTGGGAACCTCTGTCAGAAACAATATTCTCAGGAATGCCATGCAAACGAACCACATGCTGGAAGAACAAAGGCACCAAATCAGAGGAGGAAGGCAATAACCAAGGTAACCAAGGGCACAAGATGGACCATTTTAGAAAAGCGATCACAGACCACCCAAATGACTGACATCTTTTGAGAAACGGGAAGGTCAGAAATGAAATCCATCGAAATATGTGTCCAAGGCCTCTTTGGGACCGGCAAGGGCAAAAGCAACCCACTGGCACGTGAACAGCAGGGCTTAGCCCTAGCACAAATCCCACAGGACTGCACAAAAGTACGTACATCCTGTGACAGAGATGGCCACCAGAAGGATCTAGCCACTAACTCTCTGGTACCAAAGATTCCAGGATGACCAGCCAACACCGAACAATGAAGTTCAGAGATAACTTTACTAGTCCACCTATCAGGGACGAACAGTTTCTCCGCCGGACAACGATCAGGTTTATTCGCCTGAAATTTTTGCAACACTCGCCGCAAATCAGGGGAGATGGCAGACACAATGACTCCTTCCTTGAGGATACTCGCCGGCTCAGATGAACCCGGAGAGTCGGGCACAAAACTCCTAGACAGAGCATCCGCCTTCACATTTTTAGAGCCCGGAAGGTACGAAATCACAAAATCGAAGCGGGCAAAAAATAACGACCAACGGGCCTGTCTAGGATTCAAGCGCTTGGCAGACTCGAGATAAGTAAGGTTCTTATGATCAGTCAATACCACCACGCGATGCTTAGCTCCTTCAAGCCAATGACGCCATTCCTCGAATGCCCACTTCATGGCCAGCAACTCTCGGTTGCCCACATCATAATTACGCTCAGCAGCCGAAAACTTCCTGGAAAAGAAAGCACATGGTTTCAACACTGAGCAACCAGAACCTCTCTGTGACAAAACCGCCCCTGCTCCAATCTCAGAAGCATCAACCTCGACCTGGAACGGAAGAGAAACATCTGGTTGACACAACACAGGGGCAGAACAAAAACGACGCTTCAACTCCTGAAAAGCTTCCACAGCAGCAGAAGACCAATTAACCAAATCAGCACCCTTCTTGGTCAAATCGGTCAATGGTTTGGCAATGCTAGAAAAATTACAGATGAAGCGACGATAAAAATTAGCAAAGCCCAGGAACTTTTGCAGACTTTTCAGAGATGTCGGCTGAGTCCAATCCTGGATGGCTTGGACCTTAACCGGATCCATCTCGATAGTAGAAGGGGAAAAGATGAACCCCAAAAATGAAACTTTCTGCACACCGAAGAGACACTTTGATCCCTTCACAAACAAAGAATTAGCACGCAGGACCTGGAAAACCATTCTGACCTGCTTCACATGAGAGTCCCAATCATCTGAGAAGATCAAAATGTCATCCAAGTAAACAATCAGGAATTTACCCAGATACTCACGGAAGATGTCATGCATAAAAGACTGAAACACAGATGGAGCATTGGCAAGTCCGAACGGCATCACTAGATACTCAAAATGACCCTCGGGCGTATTAAATGCAGTTTTCCATTCATCTCCTTGCCTGATTCTCACCAGATTATACGCACCACGAAGATCTATCTTAGTCAACCAACTAGCCCCCTTAATCCGAGCAAACAAGTCAGATAACAATGGCAAGGGATACTGAAATTTAACAGTGATTTTATTAAGAAGGCGGTAATCAATACACGGTCTCAGCGAACCATCCTTCTTGGCTACAAAAAAGAACCCTGCTCCCAGTGGTGATGACGATGGGCGAATATGTCCCTTCTCCAGGGATTCCTTCACATAACTGCGCATAGCGGCGTGTTCAGGCACGGATAAATTAAATAATCGACCTTTTGGGATTTTACTACCAGGAATCAAATTGATAGCACAATCACAATCCCTATGCGGAGGTAGGGCATCGGACTTGGGCTCTTCAAATACATCCTGATAATCAGACAAGAACTCTGGGACCTCAGAAGGAGTGGATGACGAAATAGACAAAAATGGAACATCACCATGTACCCCCTGACAACCCCAGCTGGATACCGACATAGAGTTCCAATCCAATACTGGATTATGGGTTTGCAGCCTTGGCAACCCCAACACGACCACATCATGCAGATTATGTAGCACCAGAAAGCGAATAACTTCCTGATGTGCAGGAGCCATGCACATGGTCAGCTGGGTCCAGTACTGAGGTTTATTCTTGGCCAAAGGTGTAGCATCAATTCCTCTCAACGGAATAGGACACCGCAAAGGCTCCAAGAAAAACCCACAACGTTTAGCATAATCCAAATCCATCAGATTCAGGGCAGCGCCTGAATCCATAAACGCCATGACAGAATACGATGACAAAGAGCATATCAAGGTAATGGACAGAAGGAATTTGGATTGTACAGTACCAATGACGGCAGACCTATCGAACCGCTTAGTGCGCTTAGGACAATCAGAAATAGCATGAGTGGAATCACCACAGTAGAAACACAGACCATTCAGACGTCTGTGTTCTTGCCATTCAACTCTGGTCATAGTCCTATCGCACTGCATAGGCTCAGGTTTAATCTTAGACAATACCGCCAAATGGTGCACAGATTTACGCTCGCGCAAGCGTCGACCGATCTGAATGGCCAAAGACAGACTCATTCAAACCAGTAGGCATAGGAAAACCCACCATGACATCCTTAAGAGCCTCAGAGAGACCCTTTCTGAACAAAGCTGCCAGCGCAGATTCATTCCACAGAGTGAGTACTGACCACTTCCTAAATTTCTGACAATATACTTCTATATCATCCTGGCCCTGGCACAAAGCCAGCAAATTTTTCTCAGCCTGATCCACTGAATTAGGCTCATCGTAAAGTAATCCGAGCGCCAGGAAAAACGCATTGACATTACTCAATGCAGGGTCTCCCGGCGCAAGAGAAAATGCCCAGTCCTGAGGGTCGCCGCGCAAAAAAGAAATAATAATCAAAACCTGTTGAATAGGATTACCAGAAGAATGAGGTTTCAAGGCCAGAAATAGCTTACAATTATTTTTGAAATTAAGAAACTTAGTTCTATCACCAAAAAACAAATCAGGAATAGGAATTCTTGGTTCTAACATAGATTTCTGATCAATAGTATCTTGAATCCTTTGTACATTTGTAACGAGATTATCCATTGAAGAGCACAGACCCTGAATATCCATGTCCACACCTGTGTCCTGAAACACCCAAATGTCTAGGGGAAAAAAAAGACTGAACACAGAGCTGAGAAAAAAAAATGATGTCAGAACTTCTTTTTTCCCTCTATTGAGAATCATTAGGTTGGCTCCTTGTACTGTTATGTAGGCAATCCAGTGACACAGTGTGCCAGCAATCAGAGCACATACAGTGATCTGACAATAACCCAAAAAACAATAGAACGAGCTCTGAGACGTGGAATCTCTGTAGACCGCAATACCTGAACCTATCCTAAACACAACTAAAGGCAGCTGTGGATTGCGCCTGACACTACCTATGCAACTCGGCACAGCCTGAGGAGCTGACTAGCCTGAAGATAGAAAAACAAGCCTGACTTGCCTCAGAGAAATACCCCAAAGGAAAAGGCAGCCCCCCACATATAATGACTGTTAGCAAGATGAAAAGACAAACGTAGGGATGAAATAGATTCAGCAAAGTGAGGCCCGATATTCTAGATAGAGCGAGGATAGCAAAGAGAACTTTGCAGTCTACAAAAAACCCTAAAGCAAAAAACCACGCAAAGGAGGCAAAAAGACCCACCGTGCTGAACTAACGGCACGGCGGTACACCCTTTGCGTCTCAGAGCTTCCAGCAAAACGAATTAACAAGCTGGACAGAAAAGTAGCAACAAAAGCAAAGAAGCACTTATCTAAGCAGAGCAGCAGGCCACAGGAAAGATCCAGAAGCTCAGATCCAACACTGGAACATTGACAAGGAGCAAGGAAGACAGAATCAGGTGAAGTTAAATAACAAAGCAGCCAACGAGCTCACCAGAACACCTGAGGAAGGAAGCTCAGAAGCTGCAGTACCACTTGTGACCACAGGAGTGAATTCAGCCACAGAATTCACAACAGTAATCATGACACTTGAGTGCTGATATTCTGCCATACATGAAAAGTAATGTGTGATGCCGCTCCGTAAGGTATATATAACTTTAAAGTACCATCGATCTTTTGTTCTGCTGCCTGTGAACAGTGTATAGCTTAATTATCTCCTACAATTAATTTGCGGCATACTCACAACCCTATAACGTGAGGCCTTAGGCTACTTTCACACTAGCGTCGTTTGGCGTACGTCGAAATGCGTCGTTTTGGAGAAAAACGCATCCTGCAAAGTTGCCCGCAGGATGCATTTTTTTCTCCATTGACTTGCATTAGCGACGCATTGCAACGTATGGCCACACGTCGCATCTGTCATGCGACGGATGCGTCGTGTTTTTGGCGGACGCGGCGCAAAAAAAAAGTTCAATGTAACTTTCTCGGTCTCCCATGACAGCACTA
This sequence comes from Ranitomeya imitator, assembly GCF_032444005.1. NCBI lineage: Eukaryota > Metazoa > Chordata > Amphibia > Anura > Dendrobatidae > Ranitomeya > Ranitomeya imitator. The sequence goes on along the minus strand of NC_091283.1, from coordinate 152,146,138 downwards.
CGGAGAGAGGGGATCCGCCCTTCAGGGACAGGAAACCTACAGATAAAAGGGCGGTACCTCTCCCTCGCATCAGTTGGTTTCCTGTCCCTGAACAGGGAACCTCTTTCCGCCTGTTATGAAGACCGATGGACCGGGACCGGGCGGTCGAGTTCCGGCAGCGAGGAGGCTCCTGCCGCGGCTTGTCCGGCTCCCGAAGCCGCCACCGCTGGAACCGAGGGGTTCTTCAGGGTGAGCGGAGGGAGAACGCTGCCGATTCTGATGAGAGGAAGGGGCGCTGGATCACCCGGAGCTCCTGTGCCGATAAGCGCACGCTCCGGGTGTACTAAGATGGCCGCCGCTCCGGAAATGCGGCAGGACTTCCGGGTCATCGCCGCGCGCATGCGCGGTAGCTTCTCTTCTCCCTGGAGGACGTGACGCAGGACCGGAAGTGCGGGGAACGCCGTAGGTGGCGCCAAATACAAATAGGGAGATGGTGCACACATAGTTGTCGCACCATCTCCCTGTAAATCATGGAAGACAGCGATCCACAGGAGCTGCAGCCGAGGCAGCAGCACCATAAGAAGACAGACCCTAAGAGCGCTAGGAGTGGGTCTAGCAGCCAATCTACACAGCGCAGCAGGTCTGCTGCAAAGACTAATTCACCTCCTCGGGAACCTTCCATTCCAGACCCAGGGCCCCCTCCATAACCGGTACCTGCCTGCACGTCCGAATGGTGAGTTGATCTTCGTGAATGTATATATTATAATAGGGCTGCCTCTTCTCCCTTAATAGGGAAAGAAGAAGTTGGAGAAAAGGAAAAACAAATCCTGCCCCATCTGTGACAAATCTTTACCAGTAGCCTGGGACAAAAAGCTTTGTAAATCATGTATCCAGCGTGTGCTATGTGAGGAGACTCCCGACTTTGCATCCGAGCTAAAAAATATTATTAGATCTGAGGTTCAGAATGCTGTATCTTCCTCCAAAAAAGGAAAAGATAAAGTAAAGGAAACAGTACAATCCCACTCTGTCCGATCCTCATCTGAAGACGCAGATTCGGACGATTCTGACTCCTCCCTATCCTCCTCCGAGGAAGATTCAGGCCGACATTGTTTTCCACTCGAGGAAGTGGATGCCTTAGTGAGAGCCGTTAGGGCTACTATGGGGGTGGAGGAGCCTAAACCTGACAAAACAGCCCAAGACATAATGTTTGGTGGCTTGGGACAAAAAAAACGGAAAACCTTTCCTCTAAATCCAAATGTCCAATCCCTAATTAAAAAAGAATGGGAAAAACCAGATAGTATCCCTTCGAAGATGACGCATCCACTTCCTGGGATAAGGCACCAAAGTTGGATGTAGCGGTGGCAAAAGCCTCGAAAAAATTTGCGCTCCCGTTCGAGGACATGGGTACCCTCAGAGACCCTTTAGATAAGGGTTCAAACAACGAGAGAGCAGATTACCTGAGTCGATCGCTGTTAAAACAAGGCGAGTGGTCCCTAAACCAATCCATCTACGATCAGATCACAAAAATGTGGGGAGCACCGACAATAGATCTATTCGCCAATTACAAAAACAAAAAGGTGAACAAATTCTGCTCACTGAACCCGGTAGGGAATCCACAGGCTCTAGATGCCTTTATGATTCCGTGAACTCAAAAATTAACTTATGCTTTTTCTCCAACTATTCTGATCCCGGCAGTCATTCGGAAAGTCAGAGAGGACAAAGCGAAAATGATCCTCATAGCCCCGTTCTGGCCAAAAAGGACGTGGTTCTCCTGGCTGAGGATGCTTTCGGTCTCGGACCCATGGGTCCTGCCGAATATACCAGACCTTCTACATTAAGGGCCGATCTTCCACCCACAGGAATCGAACTTACATTTGACAGCCTGGTTTTTGAACGGGGACTATTAAAAGAAAGGGGTTTCTCAGATAACTTAGTCACCACGTTGTTAAAAAGTAGAAAACCCATCACTACTAGAATATATGGGAAAACTTGGAAAAAATTTCTGTCCGTCTCCAAAGTAAAAGTCCAAGACGGGCCCTCAATTCCTAAAATACTGGAGTTCCTACAAAAAGGTCTGGAACAGGGATTGTCAGTTAGTACTCTTAAAGTACAAATAGCAGCTCTAGGAGCACTCTATAATCATAATATTGCGGCCAACCCATGGATAATTAGATTTGTTAAGGCGGTGACAAGATCAAAGCCATTAGTCGCTCAGAAAGTGCCCTCATGGGACTTAAATTTAGTCCTCTCGGCGTTAACGGGTCCTCCATTCGAACCCATAGAGACGATTCCCATTAAAACTCTATCACTTAAAACCATTCTCTTGGTAGCGTTAACATCTGCACGCAGAATAAGTGACATTCAAGCCTTATCCTCTAATCCACCCTTCACTAAAATATTAGATGATAGAGTCACTCTTAGACCTGACCCGGCCTATTTGCCAAAAGTGGCATCAAAATTCCATAGGTCACAAGAAGTCTCCCTGCCATCATTTTGTCCAAACCCAAAAAATGAGAAAGAGCAGAACTTCCATAATCTAGACGTCAGAAGGTGCCTAATCCAATATTTAGATTCCACCAGAGAGTATAGGAAGGAAGGCTCTCTGTTTGTCTGTTTCCAGGGTCCCAGAAAAGGATTTCGGGCATCCAAGGGTACTTTGGCGAGGTGGATAAAGGAGGCGATAGTCTTGGCATATTCATCCTCGGGGAATGAGATCCCAGATGGTATAAGAGCACATTCCACAAGAGCAGTAGCTACCTCATGGGCTGAGAGGTCAGAGGTATCAATAGAGCAAATCTGTAAAGCGGCCACCTGGTCATCACCATCGACATTTTTTAGACACTATAGATTAAATCTAGCCTCTGTGTCTGACTTAACCTTCGGACGAAGGGTTCTCGAGGCGGTGGTCCCTCCCTAAGCTTAGTCTCTGCAATTCTCTCCGTAGTGCTGTCATGGGAGACCGAGAAAGTCGTAGTTACTCACCGATAACGGTGTTTCTCGGAGCCCATGACAGCACTCGCTAATTCCCTCCCATCACGAGTGCGGTGAGCACCTTTAATTACATATAATTTATATAGTGTATATAGTATGAGTATAGGCACGGGGTTCCTCTTTTAAGAAATGTTGTAATATGATTTTTTCTCTGTTGTAAACTAACCTGGAGGTCCTCCGATGCTCTGTAAACCAACTGATGCGAGGGAGAGGTACCGTCCTTTTATCTGTAGGTTTCCTGTCCCTGAAGGGCGGATCCCCTTTCTCCGTAGTGCTGTCATAGGCTCCAAGAAACACCGTTATCGGTGAGTAACTACGACTGACCGCCATTTTCGACTGCACATGCGCGGCCGAAACTCCGTCCCCTACTCCCCGCTCATCGCAATGGGCAGCGGATGCATTGTAAAACTGCATCCGCTGCCCACGTTGTGCTAAATTTAACACACTGTCTCGACATACCGACAGTTTGCGGCGGCCCCGTACCGACGCAAGTGTGAAAGTAGCCTTATTGCATTTTCGGTATGGGAGACCTCCATTTCAAATATAACAGGGGTCACATTGTGTAATGGGCTCGGCTACAATGAGACATCACAGACAGTCGGATAGACAAACGACACAGATTCACCTCTTATTCAACCTTCCCTAGAGGAGCCTGCAAGCAGACGCTGCAAAGCCCCGCTCTTATGAGCGTATTCAATACAACCGACAGATCAAAACCGGCAGTCCCAAGTAAGCTTTTGTTACCCTTTCATTCTGAAAATCAAAGCCTCTTAAGCCATTTTGGGGGCTGCGGAGGAAGGGGTTTTTTTAGCATTGCAGTCACACCGTCTGCGGCTTTTGAGGTGCTCGCCAAGATTTCATTTTAACAGCTATTTAAACCAAACATCTTACTTGTAGGAAGGAGAGCGCTCGTCTGGCATACAAAACCCTGCCTAATACAGAGGTGGAATGAGACATAGACTTATAGACCTTGGATCCGGTAAAATACCAAGACCTTGCTCCCTCCACAGCTCCAGCAGCGCAGACATCAAACGACGGCTCCCACAGCAAGAAGCTGTCAGGGGAGGGAGATGAAAGATGCATTTGTACTGTAGAATTTCTAATTTTAATAAACAGCAATGAAGGGGAATTTCCAATAATTAATGATTCTTTCTTACAGGAAAACTCTTTGAAGATTTGCCCTTATTCCTCGATAGCTGAGCTCACTGGCGGACACAGTCAGAAAAGGGCCCCTGTGCAAGAACAATATATGGGCCCTTTGCAGCCCGAGAGCTCCTAAAAATGCAAAATTGCACTTGCTTTGGAGCAAGAAATGGGCCCCCTTACCTCTTGGGCCCCTGTGCGGCCGCACAGGTTGCACCAATGGTATGTCCGCCCATGGCTGAGCTGCACCATGGATGACGACTCTTGCATTCAATCTCTGGTATTTCCCAGTGGGAACAGCAGGAGGTAAAATGTCTCAACTTTTGCTACATTTTATGTAATGACCTTGTTTTTCTTATTTAATAAGATGTTTGTTAAAATCCTCCACATATACATGTGAGCGCTGGCTGCGGTAATGGAGGACGGCTGTACATATGAGCATTGGCTGCGGTAATTGAGGACAGCTGTACATATGAGCGCTGGCTGCAGTAATGGAGGATGGCTGTACATATGAGCATTGGCTGCGGTAATGGAGGACGGCTGTACATATGAGCATTGGCTGCGGTAATTGAGGATGGCTGTACATATGAGCGCTGGCTGCAGTAATGGAGGATGGCTGTACATGTGAGCACTGGCTGCGGTAATGGAGGACGGCTGTACATATGAGCACTGGCTGCGGTAATGGAGGGCGGCCGTACATGTGAGCGCTGGCTGCTCTGTTCTTACTTTGGCACTGCTTTACCGCACATGGCAGAAAATTAAATGCTATCCTGGAACTGGCTACATAAATCGGATAATTTATGGGGCTACAGCAATAACAATGGAATTAGGACAATTACTTTTTCAGGAATTGAATTTATTCCCTTTTGGTTCTAATCACAATATGCTGGGACCAGGCTATAGTAGAAAAGAAAACATTTTGAGGATAATGTAACCATTACTTTACAATTTTAAGATGTGCAAAAGCGCAAATTTGGCACATTCCATTCTTGTGTAAGGATTTGTATGTTTTTACACTTTTCTAAAAGTAGCAAAACTCGAAGTGCACACACCGTTTTTTTGAGGTGCTAACGTAGTGGGAGTGAAATCCCCAGGTTACACACTCGTTTCTTGAGAAGGTGAAATAATTTTATTGAAGTGCTGAAAACATGTGCAAATATACATGGGTGTCATGGATTTCGACAGGTTACGTTTCAATTCACAAGAACCTTTTTCAAACGGTCGATGTGGACATATTGAGATATGCAAATGTAGTATAGTTGTGGAACACACAAAAACAATATATGGTACAATTATAGACCTGTCATTGGGTTTGTCCCATATGAGATAAGACCACCACCTTCCACCTTCCAACCCTGATATAAAGCATTCTAATAGGCTGTATGTATGCGCCAGAGCCGGCCTGCAACAAAAAAGCCCACACTTTATTATACTCAGCTGCGAGGCAAAGTGGTCTGGCCCGATGGGCATCGCTGGTCTTGGTTCGTTGGCTCCCTTCTTTCTATGCCGTCCTCCTTCTGTGATTCGTATGGATAATGCATTCTACATCATTCACACAGTGTTCCCCGTCATCGTGCTCCTGCTCAAGCGTAATTCTCTTTTCTGACTAGGGAAGAGCAAAGTACTGCAGTGTACATACGCTGGGAAAGGTCAAAGAGCCCAAGCGCATGCACACTGCAGTTTAATAAAAGGTGTCTTTCTTTTGTTGCACGCCGGATTGGGGGCATATGTACAGCATATTAGAATTTCACGGAAAATTCAGGAAATTTCAGGAAATTCACATGTGAAGGTTCAGATTCCTTGTCAGGACACATAGCACTGGAGTTCCACTCTCCAGGCCTGTCGAACACTGAATGACTCAGAAGGTCGACTATTTAAACCCCAGACCACACTCTGGGGTGGAGATCAGGTGGATAACTTCCCACCCGCTCTATTGTCCACAAAAACCCAGCCCTTAAAATGGTCAATACTCCTATCAACACAGTGTGCTGCAGCAAACTTCTGGGTTTCAAATCACTGAAGGGAATAGCCCCTATATGCCTTCCACCACTTTGCCAGTGACTTTGTCACATATCTCTCGCGTATCACCCCTACTCTTGAACCCTCTACCACAACACATGAGACTCTCGCCTACCATCGAAACCTTCAAAAAGAGCCTGAAGACCCACCTCTTCCGACAAGCCTATAACCTGCAGTAACCACTGATCGACCAAACCGCTGCATGACCAGCTTTACCCTCGCCTACTGTATCCTCACCCATCCCTTGTAGATTGTGAGCCTTTGTGGGCAGGGTCCTCTCTCCTCCTGTACCAGTTATGACTTGTATTGTTTAAGATTATTGTACTTGTTTTTATTATGTATACCCCTCCTTACATGTAAAGCGCCATGGAATAAATGGCGCTATAACAATAAATAATAATAATATCTCTCCCCTCTGCCCAAAGATGGGGGTTTGGCACCTTCACTCATTAAACAATGAAGTCTGGACAGGGCATCTGCATTACCATGTAGTTTCCTGGACCTGTGCTCCACATGAAAATTTAAGTCCTGGAGCAATAGAAACCACCTAGTCACCCTAGTATTCTTCCCCTTCCTTTCCCTCATCCATTTCAGGGGAGCATGATCAGAACTTCTTGCCTAACAGGTAGTACCTCAGCGTATCTATTGCCCATTTCTAATAATAATAATAATAATTTTTATTTATATAGCGCCAACATATTCCGCAGCGCTTTACAAATTATAGAGGGGACTTGTACAGACAATAGACATTACAGCATAACAGAAATACAGTTCAAACAGATACCAGGAGGAACGAGGGCCCTGCTCGCAAGCTTACAAACTATGGGGATAAGGGGAGACACGAGAGGTGGATGGTAACAATTGCTTTAGTTATTCGGACCAGCTATAGTGTAAGGCTCATGTGTTCATGTAAAGCTGCATGAACCAGTTAACTGCCTAAGTATGTAGCAGTACAGACACAGAGGGCTAATACTGCATAAAGTGTATGAGAACATGATGCGAGGAACTTTTTTTTTTTTTTTTATTATAAATAGGCCACACAGGGATCGTTAGGTTAATGCATTGAGGCGGTAGGCCAGTCTGAACAAATGAGTTTTTAGGGCACGCTTAAAACTGTGGGGATTAATCGTATTAACCTAGGTAGTGCATTCCAAAGAATCGGCGCAGCACGTGTAAAGTCTTGGAGACGGGAGTGGGAGGTTCTGATTATTGAGGATGCTAACCTGAGGTCATTAGCGGAGCGGAGGGCACGGGTAGGGTGGTAGACTGATACCAGAGAGGAGATGTAGGGTGGTGCTGAGCCATGGAGTGCTTTGTGGATGAGGGTAGTAGTTTTGTACTGGATTCTGGAGTGGATGGGTAGCCAGTGTAATGACTGGCACAGGGTAGAGGCATCGGTGTAACGGTTGGTGAGGAATATGATCCTGGCTGCAGCATTCAGGACAGATTGGAGCGGGGAGAGTTTTGCAAGAGGGAGGCCGATTAGTAGAGAGTTACAATAGTCCAGACGAGAATGAATAAGTGAAACAGTCAGAGTTTTTGCAGAGTCGAAAGTAAGAAAAGGGCGAATTCTAGAAATGTTTTTGAGATGCAGGTAAGAAGAGCGAGCCAGTGATCGGATGTAGGGGGTGAATGAAAGGTCAGAATCAAGGATGACCCCAAGGCAGCGGGCATGTTGCTTTGGAGTAATGGTGGAACCGCACACGGAGATGGCAATGTCAGGCAAAGGTAGGTTAGTAGAGGGAGAGAACACGAGGAGTTCAGTTTTTGACAGGTTTAGTTTCAGATAGAGGGAGGACATGATGTTAGAGACAGCGGTAAGACAATCACTGGTGTTTTCTAAAAAGGTCGGTGTGATATCGGGAGCAGAAGTGTATAATTGGGTGTCGTCAGCATAGAGATGGTACTGGAAACCAAATCTACTGATTGTTTGTCCAATAGGGGCAGTATACAATGAGAAGAGTAGGGGGCCTAGGACTGATCCTTGAGGAACCCCAACAGTAAGGGGAAGGTGAGAGGAGGAGGAACCAGCAAAACATACAGTGAAGGATCGGTCAGAGAGATAGGAGGAGAACCAGGAGAGAACGGTGTCCTTGAGGCCGATGGAGCGGAGCATAGTGAGGAGGAGCTGATGATCCACAGTGTCGAATGCTGCAGAGAGATCCAAGAGAATTAGCATGGAGTAGTGACCATTAGATTTAGCTGTTAGTAGGTCATTAGAGACTTTAGTGAGGGCAGTTTCAGTAGAGTGTAAAGAGCGGAAGCCAGATTGAAGAGGGTCGAGAAGAGAGTTATCTGAGAGATAGCGGGTAAGACGGGAGTGGACCAGGCGTTCGAGGAGTTTAGAGATGAAGGGAAGATTAGAGACAGGTCTATAATTAGCGGCACAGTTTTGATCGAGGGATGGTTTTTTAAGTAATGGATGTATGATGGCATGCTTAAATGAGGAGGGAAAAATACCGGAAGTGAGGGAAAGGTTGAATATTTTTGTTAGGTGAGAGGTGACAGCCGGGGAAAGGGACTGGAGGAGATGTGACGGAATGGGGTCACTGGTGCAAGTGGTCGGGCGAGAAGATGCAAGGAGCCTGCTTACTTCTTCTTCTGTAACTGCTTCAAAGTCAGAGAGTGAACTAGATGCAGTGGGGGAGGGAGGACAGTGCATGGTATGAAGAGATTGGGAGATGATTTCCTGTCAAATGTGGTCAATTTTTTCTTTGAAGTAATTGGCCAGATCGTCAGCACGGAGATCCGTGGTTGGGGCCTGCTCTCTTGGGTTGAGTAGGGACTGGAACGTGTCAAAGAGACGTTTAGGGTTATTGGACAGGGAGGTGATGAGGGTGTTGAAGTAGGTTTGTTTGGAGAGGTGAAGGGCAGAATTGTATGTCTTTAGCATGAACTTATAATGGATGAAATCTTCGGGTAGATTAGATTTTCTCCACAGACGTTCTGCGCACCTGGAGCACCGCTGCAGGAAACGTGTTTGCAGCGTGTGCCACGGTTGTTGCCGTCTGTGCCGAGTTGTTTTATGTATTGTAGGAGCAGCTTCATCCAGAGCACTTTGCAGGGTTTCATTGTAATGCTTCAATGCAGAATCAGGACATGAGATGGAGGAGATAGGTGCCAATGAGGACTGCAAGTTCTTCATAAGTTTCTGGGTGTTAATGGCCTGTATGTTTCTATAAGTGTGGAAAGTGGGGGTGACCTGAGCGGGATGGCAGTTCTTGATAGAGAATGAAAGAAGGTTGTGGTCAGAGAGCGGGAGAGGGGAGTTTGTTTAATCATCCACTGAGCATTTGATGGCCAAACACTCTTTTTCCACAATGGCGTAGTTTTTCTCACAAGCAGAGAGTTTTCTGCTTAAATACAAGATGGGATGTTCCGCCCTGTTTACTTCTTGGCACAACATGGCTCCCAACCCGATCTCTGTGGCATCCAGCTGAACCATGAATTCCCTACTGAAGTCAGGTGCGAAGAAGACCAGCTGCTTATACAAGGCGAACTTCAACTCCTGGAATGCCATCTCTGCTTCAGAGGACCATTTGACCATTGACATCTTCGTGCCCCTAAGAAGATCAGTCTGGGGCCCGGCTACCATGGCAAATTTTGGGAGGAATAACCGATAATATCTCACAATTCACAGAAACGCCCAAACTTGTTTCTGGGTGACCGTCTGGGGCCATTTTTGAGTTGCCTCCAACCTATTTAATTGCGGCTTTATTTTGTCCCTTCCAATGATGTAGCCCAAGTATTTTGACTCTTCTTTCCCCATGGTGCACTTGTTTGGGTTTATGGTAAACCCTGCCTTCCTCAGTGCATCCAGTACCGCCCGGACCTTCTGCAGGTGACTTCCCCAATCCAGGCTGAAGATCACGATATCATCCAGATAAGATGTGGCGTACTTTTTGTGAGAGGCTAGGATCTGGTCCATGACCCTCTGGAAGGTAGCTGGGGCTCCCTGCAGACCGAACAGCATCCTGGTATACTGAAAGCACCCATCAGGTGCAGAGAAGGCCGTCTTCTCCTTGGCACTTGGAGACAGGAGAATTTGCCAGTACCCTTTTGTTAGGTCCAGAGAGGCAATATATCTGGCTGACCCTAGCATCTCAATGAGCCCATTGACCAAGGGCACCGGATATCGAACTTGGATATCTCATTTAGCTTTCTGTAGTTGTTACAGAAAAGCCACTCTCCATCTGGCTTAGGTGCAAGGACAATGGGGCTGGACCAACTACTCTTTGACTATTCGATGATGCCCAGGCTCAACATTCTCCTCACCTCCTTGGACATCACCTCGCGGCAGGCTTCGGGAATCCAATACAGTTTTTGGTCTACCCTCACATTCGGTTCTGTCAGGATTTCCTGCTCCACAACCTGCGTACATCCTGGCAACTCTGAAAACAGGTCCCGGTGCCGCTGAAGCAGTTCTCAGCACTATTGTTTCTGAGCCGGTGACAGGGTCTCTGTCACAGTGAAATTCTTGACCCTGGCTTCAGGATTGGTCCCCAGGCATGTAGATTTCACCAATTTTCTGTCTAACCACAATTTGAGCAGGCGGTCGTAGTACACTTGGTGCAGCTTTCTTCTCCTTGGCTGGTGGACCTTGTAGTTTACGTCACTTAATTTTTCAACCACTGCGTAAGGCCCCTGCCACTTGGCCAGGATTTTACTTTCGACATTGAGGACCAACACCTGGTCTCCAGGGCTAAACTGTCTCAGCCTTGCTGTCTGATTGTAGACCCTTGCTTGGGCCTCTTGTGCTTAAAGGAGGCTCTCCTTCACAATTGGCATCACCTCTGTGACCTGCTCCTGCATCTGGGCCACATGCTCGATGATGCTCTGGTGGAGTGTAGCCGTTGCATCCCAGGTCTCATTCGCAATATCCAGAAGTCCCCAAAGCTGCGGTCTGTATAGCAGCTCGAACAGTGAGAACCCCGTAGAGACCTGTGGGACTTCCCTGATAGAGAAAAACAGGTATGGCAGTAGGCAATCCCAGTCTCGGCCATCCTTCTCCATGACAGTTTTAAGCATGGATTGCAAGGTCTTGTTGAACTTCTCCACCAGGTCGTCCATCTACGGATGCTACACCGACGTCCGGAGTTTGGTAATCTGGAGAGTTTTACACAACTCCCTCATAACTTTGCACATAAAGGGAGTCCCTTGGTCCATCAGGATCTCCTTTGGAAGGTTCATCTGGGTGAAAATATGCACTACTTATCAGCCTATACTACTGATGGAGTAGTTTCTCAGTGGTACCGCCTCCGGGTATCGAGTTGCATAATTCATCACCACTCTGAATTAGTGCTCCCTGGCAGACTTAACTAGGAGCCTTACAAGATCCATGGCAATCCGGTCAAATAGGACCTCTACAATGGTCAATGGCACTAGTGGACTCCGGAAGTGGGATACGGGAGCAGTTAGCTGACAAGTAAGGCAGGACCGGCAGTAGTTAACAATCTCTCTGTGACATCCAGGCCAGTAGAACCTCTGAAGGACCCGAGTTTTGTCTATTCCCAGATTCCCAGCCGAGACATGAGCATGGAAGAGGTCTATTACCCTACACCTATAGGGATCCGGTACTAACAACTGCTCTACTCTACTTCTACTCCACTTCCTCTCTTAGTTTAGTGACCTGATACAGCAGCCCCTCATTTAAAGCGAAATGTGGAAACCTGGAGTCAGCCCCCAGCTCTTGAGCAACCTCATTTATCACGGTTATATTAATAAATGTCCCTTTTAGCGTAAGATCCTGCATTTGAGCAGTCCCAAACTTCAATATACAGCAACCTGTGCATCAGAATGTGCTCTGACCCTCAGTACCTTCCCAAGGCAGGGACAAACAAATACAGCAGAATAGGCCAAAATTCAAATATTGTGGCTATCAGTCTTTTATAGGATATTATCAAAGGTTATGCTTTAGATTGCATTTTGGCTTACCCTGCTATATTTGTCAGTCCCAAACTCCCCCCCCCTCCCCCCCAGAAACCAACAGTTCAGGAATTTCAGGCTCATTGGTCGCCGTCTCGTTCTCATTACAAGCAAGGACCCAAAGTGGGAACTCATCCGCCTCCGATTGCGCTGGGAATTCATCACAGTGGAATCGGCTCCTGTCTGAGTCACATGGTACTCCCACCTTCCACCATAAGTCCCAAAACAAGCTACAGGCCCTTCTTATCACCATATGTAGTAGGTCCTTAACCACCTCATTGGTCACAGCCCCACAGTTCATTTTTATAAACACTCTGGCAATGGGGTAGCCCTTGGCGTCCCTGTGAATACAGCACATGCTCACGTTTTCTGGGATCAACTGGTGGGGAAATGTGGCCTTTAACAGGGTCACCAAACTTCCCTAGTCCAAGAGTCTTGACACCAGTTCCCATTTATTGCTATGGGACATGCCTGCGGCCCCTCACCATGCTGACAGTTCACACTGCAGGAGGGGTAGGCATAGGACAAACATCACCTCCCCTTGATACAGTCAATCTGCTGGTAGGACATTGGACACTGGGCGGCTATATGAGCAGAATCTACAGCAGGGCAAGTCTTTTACAGCGCCCTTTTGCAGCGCCTTACTGGCCCCTTGGGATCTCTGACTCCCCCAGCGTTGGCTCTACTAACTTTCTTTTGGGATTCAGGTTTACTCTGGGTAACCCAGTATGGGGATGCAACACCCCCTGGCTTCTTAAAGGACGTCTCAACCACCTGGTATCTTTCTACTATGCCAACTAGGTCATCCACATTTCAGGGATCCCCCTGGGCAACCCAGGTCTGCACCGGCCTGGGAAGGGAGTGGATAAATCTGTCCATTATGACTCACTCTACCATCTGGATTGAGGTGGAGGACTATGGCTGCAACCACTTCTGTACTAGATGCAGCAAATTGAACATTTAGGAGTGAGGGAGTTTATCACTGCAATACACCCAGTGATGAACTTTTTCAGCTCATACAGACATTGTAACCCCTGAGTGTGCCAGTATCTCAGTTTTTAGGTTGTCATATTCCAGGGCATCTTGTAAGGCCAGGTTATAATAAGCCTTCTGGAGCTCGCTAGTTAGATATAGGGGGCCAGCATCTCCACCCACTGGTAGTTTCTCACACTCTGATACCCCACAAAAACAGTCAAAAGTGCTTCCACATCATCCCATCCCACCCACATCATCTTCCGGATATACGTGTTGTCACCTGAACTTGGAGGAGGAGCCGCTGGCCTCCCACAAACCACCTCTGTGAGCAACTCAATCAACTACTACTGTTGTTGGAGCTGGTCTTGTTGATGCTGCTGCTGTTGGAGATGCAGCTGGCACTGAATCTCTTGCTGCTGCTGGATCTGTTGCATAAGCAGCTTACCTGTCTCCTGATGTGCCAGCTATTCCTGCTGCTGTGCATTCACAAGGTGCTTTATCAGGTCCTCCATGCTGTCTGGCTTTGCTTCCTGGAGAAATTGCTTGCACTTCTAGCACCAACTCTGGTAGATCGGCTCACTCGGCTGCATAAGGAGGTAGACACAGGTACACTGTCTCTTTAAGACTCTCACTGGTTTATTAAGGGTGGTGCATAAGCCAGTACAGAGTTAGCAAAAACAAACAAGGCCTTTCTGGCCTAAGGAAAAACAAAACCATAACATACCCCCCAGTCCATGTGCAGGAATCCACCTGTTCAGGAAATTCACATATAACGGTTCAGATTCCTTGTCAGGACACAGCACTGGAGTTCCTCTCTCCAGGCCTACCAAACACTGAATGCCTCAGAAGGCCGTGTATTTAAACCCCACACCACACCCTGCAGTGGAGATAAGGTGGACAATCTCCTACCCACTCCATGGTTGTCCACAAAAAAACAGCCCTTTTAATGGCCACTCAACACAGTATGCTGGAGCAAACTTCTGAGTTTCACATCACTGATGCTAATAGCCTCAGTGAAACGTATCTCCCATCCCACACATTGCCAGGGCCTTTCTCACAATATATAAATATGGAAAAATATGGTTTGGTATCATAAGCACTAAGGTGACAATGGTCAATAAATATATGTATATGTCCAACTATATACAAATAATTCAACAGTCAAGATGAGAATACATTGATGACAAGTACACTTACACTTTTCTAAAAACAGCAATAAAGGGCTATGTGTTTTGCCGAAGGTGGTTTGGAAAAATTGCAACTCATAGATATGATAGATTCAGTTTTGGGGACAGATTTATGTTCATGGACAGCTAATGATGCAGCAAATTATTAATGGACATGCAGCGCTTAAAGGGTTACAGTGCTACATCCCATTCACAAATTTTCCTTTTTATAGCTGCGTCTCTGGCCACCTCTTAAAGGCAACCTGTCAGCAGGATTGTGCACAGTAACCTATAGACAGTGTCAGGTTGGTGCCATTATGCTGATTAAAATGATACCTTGGTTGATGAAATCCATCTTGTGGTTGTTGTTTAATCTTTATTTTCAGTTTTTAGTTAATGATATGCTTGTGCCCCAGGGTGGCCTGTGGTGGGGGTCTTCATGTGGTGCTCTGCTTAGCTATTCATAATGAAGACGCTGACAGGTTACTGATCCCTCACTGACCTGCCACCTAGATTACATAATGAATATTATATATACATATTGAAAAACAAAAACCACTGCAGGCTGGTGCCAGCCATGGCACCTGTGCTGCAGCATAATCGCATATGTACTGTGTATATAATTAACATGTTTGAGGTTATCCTGATATAAATTTTTTTTAAAAAAAATCTATTTCAAAATGGTGCCTGCCACGCCTGTGCAGTGTCCGCTATCGCTGACCTGACACTGTGTGTAGGTTACTGTACACCAGAGGTCCCCAACCTTTCTGACCTTGAGAGCCACATCCACCTATGAAAGTGGGTGGTGAGCCTCATTCAGCTCTGATAGAGGGTCGCGAGCCACAACCAGCTGCTTCCCCACTCTCAGTAGTGACACCAAAAGCCTCCATTACCGGTATAATGACAACCAAAGCAGGGCTACACACAAAAGTCACCATTTAGAGATCTGCTCTTAATAGTTATTTACACCTGGTGCTAATGCACCAAGCTGGCAGGCAGCCGCGAGCCACACATCACGGCCACACATGTGGCTCCCGAGCTACAGGTTGGGGATCACTGCTGTACACAATCCTGCTGACAGGTGCCCTCTAAAGAGTGGATCCAGTCAATTAATTGGGACCATCTGAGTTTGGTGTCTGATTTTCTGGGAATAACTGAAGGGAACACAGTCCTAAAGTCAGTCCGGTGTGAAACCTCTCTGCTCCTGCTCTCCTGTCTGTCATTCTTGCATACAGGGATAACAGAGAGGCAGGCTTTCATTTCAGGGCACACAATTGAACAAAGGCAAATGCAGTGCATGCTGGGAAGGAAAAGATTGTTCCAAGTCCAATAGTGCTTGCAAGATGCTACTGAAGAGGGACTATTCATATCAAGAGAGCAGATGCCAGAAAAAAAAACAGAAATTAATTTAACTCAGCTCAGCGTATATAAAGAATTAACTGCATTCTGTCAGGTCACTGGGTCTTCAATGTCAGCTCAACAACTGACCCCAAAAATCACAGCTATTATTCCTCATTATCAAAATAATTTCACTAGATTAATCTGTCTGCACTTGTCGGAGGTTTAGTCTTTCTTTCTTACTCATTCCCTGTGGCTTTCAGAGCAAACTGGAGCTTGTCAGGTATAATTTTATCAAAGAGGGTCTGAAATCCCAACGAGTAACTCGCACAAGCTCCGACTCCGCATATCTCCAGGAAGATAAATCTATCTGAAGGAATCGGGAAGGTCTTTGAAATGGAAGCTGCTTCGTTTGCGGCAGGTTAAAATAACATATGTGCCCCTTTACCTCATACCTTCCCGCGTCTCATTAATGGGAGAGACGAGCGTCCCATATGCCACCGCGCGCTCTCTCTGTAGTACGGCGACTATTTTTAGCGCTCAGCACAATAGAACAACTTTTGCTTTTCATATTGCACATGAAAGACACGACGGATCGGCTCGTCTTTGACAAGGCAGACACTACAAATGATCAATCATTTTGAAATGATAATGGGGAGGCAGGAAGAGAACTATCGGCGGCAGTGCAGGGTTTAATGCTGATTCTGTAATGCTCTGCAGCCAAAGCGGGGAATTATATCAGGAATCATAATCATATTACCCAATCCCTTCTGTTTACAGACACTTCTGACAGGGGGAACAAAGGAAGATTTAATCTCCAGCTATGGACAGCAAGGAGAGTAAAACACTGCCCCTTAAATTTCTTCAAACCAGGGCTGCTTTAACTTTTTTTTTCCCTTTAAGGAAATATGTCACCACATTTGATCTAAAATATTAATATAAGCATACAGGTTATAGATTGCTGAGGTGGTTCGGTGGTTAGCACTGCAGTAATGCAGCGTTGGGGTCCTGGGATCAAATACCACCAATGACAATCATCTGCAAGGAGTCTGTATGCGTGGGTTTTCTCTGGATTCTTTGGTTTCCTCCCACATTCCACAGACATACTGATAGGGAATCAAGATTGTGAGCCCCAATGGGGACAGTGATGATAATGTATGTAAAGCGCTGCAGAAAAGATAGTGCTATATGAGCAAAAGCAGAATAATAATAATAATCTTTATATAGCGCTAACACATTCCGCTGCGCTTTACAGTTTGCACACATTATCATCACTGTCGCCCATGGGGCTCACAATCTAAATTCCCTATCAGTATATCTTTGGAATGTGGGAGAAAACCGGAGAACCCGGAGGAAACCCACGCAAACACGGGGAGAACATACAAACTCCTTGCAGATGTCCAAGGTGGGATTAGAGCCCAGGACTCCAGCGCTGCAAGGCTGCAGTGCTAACCACTGCGCCACCGTGCTGCCCTGCTGCATAATAAATAAAAATCAATAAATCCTTGTATGCCTCATATCGCACTGGTGACAATTACACATCACACTGGTATCTCTCCTTCATGTAAAATAATCCCTTGAGGCAGTTATCTTCTGGCAGCGTCCTCCCCAGAGCCTGGAAGAGGTAATTTATATAAATTGATGAAAGATGATTTATCAGCAATGAGGTATACAGGCACCACTTTTTTTTAGCACTCTATAACCTGTATACCCATATTAGTAGGTTACATAGATAAAAAGTGGTGACAGATTCCATTTAAGAAACAAAAACACACATCATATCACAATCTTTGAAATAGTAATAGAAAATAAGTAACCATCCATGCCCAGTTTATTCTTTACTTTAATTCCATTCCTGTTAAAACCGACCAAAAGCCAACCGCTGCTAGCCAGTGGACCTTGCAAACAAAATGCAATCAGGCATAAACTGGAAAAAAACGCCACTGTGTAACAAAATTCCAAATGCTTTGCCAAACTTCATAAAACAAAATAAACCTTTGAATGGAAAACATTACTAGCAGGATGGCACCATTGAAGCTCTAAAAAACTATAGGGAGAAAAATACTTTATCTAAAAAACTAATTAAAGCTGCCAAAAAGGAAACAGAGAAGCACATTGCTAAGGAGAGTAAAACTAATCCCAAACTGTTCTTCAACTATATCAATAGTAAAAGAATAAAAACTGAAAATGTAGGCCCCTTAAAAAATAGTGAGGAAAGAATGGTTGTAGATGACGAGGAAAAAGCTAACATATTAAACACCTTCTTCTCCACGGTATTCACGGTGGAAAATGAAATGCTAGGTGAAATCCCAAGAAACAATGAAAACCCTATATTAAGGGTCACCAATCTAACCCAAGAAGAGGTGCGAAACCGGCTAAATAAGATTAAAATAGATAAATCTCCGGGTCCGGATGGCATACACCCACGAGTACTAAGAGAACTAAGTAATGTAATAGATAAACCATTATTTCTTATTTTTAGTGACTCTATAGCGACAGGGTCTGTTCCGCAGGACTGGCGCATAGCAAATGTGGTGCCAATATTCAAAAAGGGCTCTAAAAGTGAACCTGGAAATTATAGGCCAGTAAGTCTAACCTCTATTGTTGGTAAAATATTTGAAGGGTTTCTGAGGGATGTTATTCTGGATTATCTCAATGAGAATAACTGTTTAACTCCATATCAGCATGGGTTTATGAGAAATCGCTCCTGTCAAACCAATCTAATCAGTTTTTATGAAGAGGTAAGCTATAGACTGGACCACGGTGAGTCATTGGACGTGGTATATCTCGATTTTTCCAAAGCGTTTGATACCGTGCCGCACAAGAGGTTGGTACACAAAATGAGAATGCTTGGTCTGGGGGAAAATGTGTGTAAATGGGTTAGTAACTGGCTTAGTGATAGAAAGCAGAGGGTGGTTATAAATGGTATAGTCTCTAACTGGGTCGCTGTGACCAGTGGGGTACCGCAGGGGTCAGTATTGGGACCTGTTCTCTTCAACATATTCATTAATGATCTGGTAGAAGGTTTACACAGTAAAATATCGATATTTGCAGATGATACAAAACTATGTAAAGCAGTTAATACAAGAGAAGATAGTATTCTGCTACAGATGGATCTGGATAAGTTGGAAACTTGGGCTGAAAGGTGGCAGATGAGGTTTAACAATGATAAATGTAAGGTTATACACATGGGAAGAGGGAATCAATATCACCATTACACACTGAACGGGAAACCACTGGGTAAATCTGACAGGGAGAAGGACTTGGGGATCCTAGTTAATGATAAACTTACCTGGAGCAGCCAGTGCCAGGCAGCAGCTGCCAAGGCAAACAGGATCATGGGGTGCATTAAAAGAGGTCTGGATACACATGATGAGAGCATTATACTGCCTCTGTACAAATCCCTAGTTAGACCGCACATGGAGTACTGTGTCCAGTTTTGGGCACCGGTGCTCAGGAAGGATATAATGGAACTAGAGAGAGTACAAAGGAGGGCAACAAAATTAATAAAGGGGATGGGAGAACTACAATACCCAGATAGATTAGCGAAATTAGGATTATTTAGTCTAGAAAAAAGACGACTGAGGGGCGATCTAATAACCATGTATAAGTATATAAGGGGACAATACAAATATCTCGCTGAGGATCTGTTTATACCAAGGAAGGTGACGGGCACAAGGGGGCATTCTTTGCGTCTGGAGGAGAGAAGGTTTTTCCACCAACATAGAAGAGGATTCTTTACTGTTAGGGCAGTGAGAATCTGGAATTGCTTGCCTGAGGAGGTGGTGATGGCGAACTCAGTCGAGGGGTTCAAGAGAGGCCTGGATGTCTTCCTGGAGCAGAACAATATTGTATCATACAATTATTAGGTTCTGTAGAAGGACGTAGATCTGGGTATTTATTATGATGGAATATAGGCTGAACTGGATGGACAAATGTCTTTTTTCGGCCTTACTAACTATGTTACTATGTTACTAGGATCACAAATGCATACGTTTTGTAAGTATATAACCAATGCATCTATATATAAACGTGATTGTTTTTGTTGCTTTGTTTTTGTTCGTCAGACCCCTTGCTGTTAATATGCAATCCTCTGTCCCCCTCCTACAAACTCCTCTGCTCTCCTCCTACAGGCTCCTCTGTCCCCCTCCTGCAGACTCCTCTGCCTCTCCTGTAGACTCATTTGTCCCTCTCCTACACTTAGATTCCTATGTTTCCCAAATATAGATTCCTGTCCCCCTCCTACAGACTCACAGATTCCTGTCCCCCTCCTATAGACTTCTATGTCCCCCTCCTAAAGACTCCTCTGCTCCCTCCTCCAGACTCCTATGTCCCTCTCCTCCAGATTCTTCTGTCAACCTCCTCCAGATTCTTCTGTCCCCCTCCTCCAGATTCATGTCCCCCTCTTACAGGTTCCTCTGTCACCCTCCTATAGACTCCTCTCTTCCTCCTACAGACTCATCTGTCCCCCTTCTACAGACACCTCTGCCCCCTCCAGCAGACTCCTTTGCCCCTCTCCTAAAGACTCCTCTGTCTTCCTCCTCAAGACCCCTCTCTCCCATTCCTCTAGACTTCTATGTCCTCCTCCTACAAATACCTCTTTCCCCCTCCTACAGATTCCTGTCCCCCCTTACAAACTTAGACTCCTATGTCCCCCTCCTAAAGACTCCTCTGTTCCTTTCCTTCAGACTCCTCTGTTCCTTTCCTCCAGACTCCTATGTCTCTCTACTACAAATTACTCTGTCCCCTCCTACAGATTCCTCTGGCAGCACCTTATTTCCCCTGGAAGCAAATGGTTTGGGGATTGAAGTTACAACTACCTGATCCTTTTCTCCCCGAACATCATCTGTCGGCCTCCATACACACAGATGGTCGGCAGGTTCATCTGACTTTCATTAAAT
Organism: Ranitomeya imitator; assembly: GCF_032444005.1. NCBI lineage: Eukaryota > Metazoa > Chordata > Amphibia > Anura > Dendrobatidae > Ranitomeya > Ranitomeya imitator. The sequence continues at coordinate 152,125,701 of NC_091283.1, read as the reverse complement.
GTTTAATGGGGCCTGTAGGAAGAGCAAGAAAGAGTGAGAGAGTGAAAGCGTGTGACAGCACAAGGACGACAAAAAGCCCCCTGGTCGTCCCATTGTCTCAAGTATAGGCAGCCTATGCGAAAAAGCCTTCAATTATATTGATTTCTTTTTGCAACCTATCGCAGTGGCATTACCCTCATACGTAAGGGACTCGGCCCATTTTATTGAGATTGTTCGGGACATTGTTCTACTCGCTGAATTCCATTTGGTCACATGTGATGTGGAATCATTATATTCCAACATCAGCCATGTTGACGGGATCAATGCGCTGTCTTTCTTTTTTGATCAACAGAAACATGAAGACTCTAGACATCACCTGTTTTTGCTTGAACTGTTGAGATTTGTTCTATGCCACAATTTTTTTCTTTTTGACAGGACTTTTTACCTTCAGGTGTCCGGCGTGGCCATGGGGGCTAAGTGTGCGCCAGCCTATGCCAACATCTTTTTAGGCTGGTGGGAGGAGAACGTGGTATATCCCTCTGTGACATTCAAGGAGAAGGTGCATCACTGGCATCGATATATCAATGACGTGTTCTTTCTATGGCTGGGCAACGAAGTAGAGTGCATTCGATTTTTGCAGGACTTGAATGTTAACACTTACAATATTCTCCTTACACACACTCCACGGCCTCCGTCACCTATTTGGATTTGAAAATTTCTGTAGAGGGCAACCATCTGGTCACGGATCTCTTCCGCAAGTCTTCAGCCACCAACTCACTACTTGAATATAGCAGTTTCCATCCTGCTCATACAAAGGTGGGTGTACCAATCAGTCAATTTTTGCGTGTCAGACGGAACTGCACGCATGATTCTGACTTTATATCACAGGCCCGGGATCTCACTAACCGTTTCAAGCAAAGAGAGTACCCCAAACGAGTGATATCATCGGCCTTTCAAAGAGCACGACGGGAGGACCAGTCATTATTGTCTCCAAGATCACGGAACTCGGACAAGGCCACGAGATTTGTCACAGATTATAATAGCAGCTGGACTCAGGTAAAGAATATCATCTTTCGGCATTGGCCTATTCTTAGGACTGATGCCCAGACAGCTGAGGTCACAAGTGACAGGCCACTCCTTGCGTCAAGACGGGCCCCAAATCTACGGGACCTTTTAACAAGTAGCCATTTTTCGAGACCTACCGTTAGACTAAACAGGGGTACTCTCCTTAAAGGGTCATTTCCTTGTGGGGACTGCAGTGTATGCCCATTTATGATACTTACAAGGGACACCTTTCTCAATCCGGTTGACTCGACTGGCCACTCTCTCAAACATTACATCAATTGTAAGAGGAGGGACATTGACTATGTGATAATATGTCCTTCTGGCAAGCCATATGTTGGACAAACTTCTCAGCAACTGAGAAAGAGACTCTAGAAACACATGTCTACCATCCTTCTGGCAGACGCAGACCAACGGAAGGGCAAGCCCCTTACCCCGGTAGCTGCACATTTTTTGGCAGCCCATGGGTGTCCACCTCTAACACTAGGGTTCCCTATGGCGGTAGAGGGGGTAATCCACGCAGGCTACTGCTTCAGATAGAATCTAGGTGGATTTTCACCCTTCAGTCTGTAGCACCACAGGGTTTGAATGAAGAACTTTTATTCACGGTGTTTCTAGGTTGATAATGGGCCCTCATATATGAACATGTCTACTCTTGATGCTCTCCACTTATTGTTGCTTGCATATTTAATGCACTGTGGGTTATTATTATTATAATCATTTTCATGTTTGTTTCTATCCTTATTTCCAAGGGCCGTCTTCTGTCTATCTAACATCTGGGGGCAATTTGCCTTTCGTCGAGCCGTAGGACCTTATATGTCCCAATTGGCATTTGCGGTTCCCATGGTCATCGTCCTGAACTCTACAAAGGATTTTGGACTCCGCCATTGATCATCTGGGAATTTGGCTACCTTGATGACTATGAACTATGTTGCATTGATTCCTGGATTTTACATCAAACCAAGTGGATTGGCCCGGGCTTGCCGCCATTTTGGGCGTCTCAACGCGCATATATCAAGATCTGGACTCTACAAATGTGTTTTCGGTTTCTTCTGGTTGCCCCTGTTTTGCACCCTGGGCAGCCCCTCATTTTCCACCATAGGTGCCATATGGCGTTCTACCTGTCTCTCTGTTCCACTTTATCTGGGTATTATACTTTATTTACCTGAGATGTAATAAAATATCTTCCTTTTGAGCATTTTTTGCTCTTATTTGTAAATTTGTTTGCTCAGATGTACAGGTGTCGCTGTTTTGAGGCCCTGCTGCTTCAGACAGGGATTTGAGTTCGATATCGTTTATTTCAACAGTGACGTACTATAATAATTCTCTTGCCTTTGTGCAGGGTTGATATTCTTCATATTATGGTTCATACCCTTGTATGTTTTTTTGTACTCTTACCATCCAAAAGGGCTGTGATGCCCACTTTTTTTTTTCCATGTGCCACACTAATGAACTCTGCTGTCCGTATATTCATGATTAGCAGGGTTCATATATAAGGCTAACAATTTCGGTCACTCCTTCACCATTTGGGAACTTCAACTCTGACATATACCTTCCATAAAATGAGCCAGATTGCAAAGGTTTATTATGTTTCTACCCAGGGGGGGCCTTCCCCCTCCCCTTGGGGTATTTCGTTGGACGTATTTTGTTAATAACATAATATTTCTGTTGTCTTTTGTTTACTTGCTTTTGCACCCACATCATATGCCCCCCGCAGCTTATCGACATTCATGCCGTGTGAATCTCTCCTGCACTTTTTTCTATATGGCGCTCTGCTACTGGGGTTTCTGTCTGGCGCGTGCGCGGTTTGCTCCCCCTAGGGTTGCCGTTGCGCAAGTGCATGTGCACCATGACAACGGCAACTCTTCTGGCTATAGCCACTATTGTTGCACCTTCCAGGGCGGCTGTGATGGGCGTATGGTACAATATTTGTGGTATGTCCTGATGAAGGGGTCACCTGAACCCTGAAACGCGTAGAATAAACCACGTTGAAACCTCTACAATTTTTGGAATGCTTCTTGCGGAAGCGCGGGGATGATCCTTTTTTCCTACCTAAGTGTGTGTTTCAATCAGGTCCTGCACTGACCTGTGGATCTGCAGCCGCCGCCATTAATATATGTCCTTCCTTCAATCTCACCAGGTGAGTAGTTCTTTTGGTGGGCAACTTTGTGTAACATTTGATAAGACCCTATTTGCGCTTTTGTGTCTCCTTCTTTTCTCTGATCAGCCTAATATTGTAATGTGCTCATTGGGACTCAGGCTTTCCAGGTACCTAGCATGCTCAGACAATACTGTTATTTAATGTATAGCCGTATATATCATTGTGGGGTCTGTGCCTACATTCAAGCCTAACATTGTGATATGAACATTGGTATTTGGGCTTTTCAGGCATTGAGCATGCTTAGATAACACTGTTACTCATTTATAGTCATGCCTATTTTATAGGGTTTCAATTATGTGTGTATATGTTTGCAGCACATTGTGTGTCATGACATTCTTTTTGTTTTGGTTCAATATTAGGAGACTTTACTTATTCAACCTATTAGCAAGAGACATTTTGTTATTTATATCTGTACAGCTTATTATATTATGCATAATTGCTTATAATCACAACATTTCTTTGGATGTACTATACTATATTTGTGATATATAGGGGTGTCGCTTATTGGTCCTTTATCTTAGGCCCTTTTAAATGGTTTTATCTGTGTCTGTCTTTTTTGAGGTGTAATAATTAAAGTTTTCTAATTTTTTTTATTATTTTCGGGTGTGCATACCATCATTGGTCTAGTCTTTTCTCTTTTTTGCTGTATCTAGTTTGCCTTAGGCTACTTTCACACTAGCGTCGTTCGACGCACGTCACAATGCGTCGTTTTGAAGAAAAAATGCATCCTGCAAAGTCGCCTGCAGGATGCGTTTTTTCTCCATAGACTTTCATTAGTGACGCATTGCGACGGATTGCCACACGTTGCATCCGTTGTGCGACGGATGCGACGTGTTTTTGCAGTCTGTCGGGACAAAAAACATTGCTTGCAATGTTTTTTTGTCCGTCGTGTCCGCTTTTTCCGACCGCGCATGCGCAGCTGGAACTCCGCCCCCTCCTCCCCGGACCTTACAATGGGGCAGCGGATGCGTTGTAAAACTGCATCCGCTGCCCCCGTTGTGATTTTACTTCACAGCATGAGTCGGTACGTCGGCCCGACACACTGCGACGGGCCCGTACCGACGCTAGTGTGAAAGTAGCCTTACAGACTAGGATTTGCACCCTGTATCATCATCAGTATAGGGGTGCACCCCTTTTACATATATTTACAAGCATGAAAGAAAGGTCCAGTGTGTGTGAGAGAGCAAAAGAAAGAGAATGTAAGAGACAGAGAGCATGCAAGAGGAATCAAGAAAGAGATAAAGTGTGAAAGAAATGGAGCCAGTGTGAGAAATAGAGTAAGAGAGTGTGACAGAGCAGAAGAGAGCGCCGGAGCAGAAGAGAGCGCCGGAGGGTGTGATACTATGAAAGAGAGGAGAAAAGAATCAGCAAGGCAGAAAGAGCGAGCAAGAATGAGAATGACAAGAGAGTAAAAGAATAGTAAGAAAACGTCAGTAGCGTCTTTGCCGTTCTCTATCATGGTGCACTCGGCTATGGATTATTATCATGTTATTACACTTCTCCTCCGACGATCAGGTGCTCTTCACATATGGATGTGGGTTAGATTTGACATTGACCTCTGCCTGTGGTCTGTCGCCTCCAGCATCGCTGTTTTCTGTATGTTTGCATCGCTCTCCATCTGATCTCTTTCTGACACCTGCAGCGGATGACATTGCCTAGAAGAAAGTAATACTAATCAAATAATGAACGGACATGAAATACTGACCTCCTCAGCGCTGCCGTGTGCTGCCACTTTCCTGACGCACGGGTTATTATCTTATTTTTCAACGTGTCAAACTCCAGTGCCATTAAAAGCTGCATACAATAATCTACAAAAGCCATTGTCACAGCCTAGACGGCACACAGCAAGGCTGCCAAATGGAAGAGCCAAATGTAAGGGGAAACTTAAATGCAGCTTTAGATGTGATTGGAGAAATTATGTATTTTAGGTCGAAGAAAAAGTTTTAGCATGTGGATTTTTTCATTGTAAAAACAGGAGATACCTTTACTAAGCAGTAGTTAGAAATTGTGGATTAGTCACGGTTTTGAGCATGTCTGAAGACGACAAAAACTGCCAGGACAGAGGCCAAACAGTGTCCACAGTGACTATCGGCTCCATTCTCCATGATCACGTAAAGTTATGTTTTTTCCAAGAGAATAAGACAGGCCACAATACACAAACTGCCCAAGTTTTGCCACACTCTGCTTTATTTGCGTGATGGGGGAATTGGTTTAGTAACTTTTATAGGTAAAATACATTCATTTTACATGTTAAAACTCTAACAAGCATGTGGGCAGTTACCACATAGTAAAATCACAAAAAACCGTGGCAAAAGGACACTTCTTTTCTACGTAAAGTTTTTATGTGGCTTTTAAAACAGACATGTACCTCCAGGCATGAACATATCCTCAGAGGCATTGCTATATAGCACCTCGTGGTGACGCTCTGAATACTCGGAAGCTGGTAATGAAGACCTATAGCTGTTTTATGTATCACCATAGAGGGTCACACCTATCAGATTTTTTTTTATAAGACGGACATAAAATCTTTCTACTGTAACGGAGTAAGTAACTCACACATCATGAAAGCACAGCGAGACTTGTATGGATGAACGTTGTCATCTACTCTCCAGAGACAGAAGAGATGGGTACTAACAGAACAATGGAAGAAGATCAGCAGCATGAGATCCTTTGCCCAGGCCAGGAGGCCTAGTTAACAGGGTTGTCGACTGAGTGAGCTGAAGGCCAAGAAGGCTAGTTAAAAGTGTGGTCAATGAAGTGAGCTGAAGGCAACGAGGCCTAGTTGACCGCTTCACTCTGAAGCCTGTTTTCACCTTCCTGACCAGGCCAATTTTTACAAATCTGACCACTGTCAATTTCTGAGGTAATAATTCTGGAACGCTTCAATGGATCCCACGTATTCTGAGACTGTTTTCTCATGACATATTGTACATCATGATAGTGGTAAAATTTTGTTGATATGACTTGCGTTTATTTGTGAAAAAAATCAGAAATTTGTCGAAAATTTTACACTTTTCAAACTTTTCATTTTTATGCCCTTAAATCAGAGTCATATCACGCAAAATAGTAAATAACATTTCCCACATGTCTACTTTACATCAGCACAATTTTTTAAACATATTTTTTTTTAATTGAAAGTTATAAGGGTTAAAAGTTGACCAGCAATTTCTCATTGACAGCATTTTGGAGACTAGATCAAATTTGGGACCTTATCTAGATGTGTATTGAGCACCTTGATCCCACAGGTGCTTCACAGAAGTTTGTAACGTTAAGCCGTGAAAATAAAAAAAAAATCTAAATTTTGTATTTTCACAAGGGTGACAGGAGAAAATGGATCCCAAAATTTGTTGTGCAATTTTTCCTGAGTACACCGATACCCCATATATGGTCGAAAACTACCTTTGACGCACAGTGCAAAGCTCAGAGGGGAAGAAATGCCATATTACAGTGCAGATTTTGCTGTACGTGTTTGAGGGTGCCATGATACATTGACAGAGCCCCTGAGGTGCCAAAACAGCAGAACCCCCCATACGTGACCCTATTTTACAAACTACACCTCTCAATAAATTCATCTAGGGGTGGAGTGATTTTATTGACACCAAAGATGTGTCACAGTCTTTTATACCATTAGGCAGTGAAGAAAAAATAATTTTAATTTTTACCACCAAGATTGTGTATTAGCCCCAAGTTTTACATTTTCATACTGGTAAATGGGTCAGAATTGCACCAAAATTTGTCCCACAATTTCTGCTGAATGTAGAAATACCATAAGTGGCTGTACAGTACTACTTACCAATACGGAGACTCAGGAGGGTCGGAGCGCTATTTGCGGATTCCATATAAAGAGCCCCAAGTACTAGAAAAGCAAAATACCTCCTCAAGTGACCCCATTTTGGAAATTATAACCCTTTGGGAATGTACCTACACATGTAGTTACGATTTTGACTCCATGGGTGTTTTCCAGAAACAAGCAGAAGTGGATGTTGCTGAGTGAAAATTGCAATCTGCTGCTGTAATGACCAGTACGTTATGCCCAGCTCATGCTTCTGGAGACACGCACCTTTAAATTAGGCGGGCCCTCATCACTACAGAAATGACAAATATGTGGGCGCTAAATGTTATTTAGAGACACTGGGGCTCAGAAGGGAGGGGGCATTTGGATTTAGGAACGGAGAATTTGCTGAATTTCTTTTGGAGGGTGAGGAGCCATTTCGCTTTTACAGAGACTTAGGCCGGCGTCACACTGGCGATTTATACGGACGTATGAGCGCAGAAAATACATCTGTAAAATACGCATAACACACGGCCCAATGATTCTCTATGCCCCTGCTCCTATCAGCCGTATTTAACGGATCCGTATTATACGGTCTTCTACGGCCGTAGGAAATCGCAGCATGCTGCGTTTGTCACCGTATTGCGCAAAAAATACGCCAATGAAAGTCTATGGGGGCGAGAAAAATACGGATTACACACGGATCAGCAGTTTGACTTGCGAGATATACGCGGCGGTGTTAGAGAGAAAAGCCGGCAATTCAGTGCGGTGTACAGTAAAATCACACTGACAGCTTACAATAGAAAAGGTAGAATAAATGTGTACACATAGAATAGGTATATATATATATATATATATATATATATATATATATACACATATATGTCATTGAGACACATATATGTATATATATATTAATATTTCATACAGCGCTAGATAGCTTTAAAGCCGGCTTTTGCTATCTCCTTCCTAAACCCGACATGATATGAGACATGGTTTACATACAGTAAACCATCTCATCTCCCCATTTTTTTTGCATATTCCACACTACTAATGTTAGTAGTGTGTATGTGCAAAATTTGGGCGCTCTAGCTATTAAATTAAAGGTTTAAATGGCGGAAAAAAATTGGCGTGGGCTCCCGCGCAATTTTCTTCGCCAGAGTAGTAAAGCCAGTGACTAAGGGCAGATATTAATAGCCTGGAGAGGGTCCATGGTTATTGCCCCCCCCCCCCCCGGCTAAAAACATCTGCCCCCAGCCACTCCAGAAAAGGCACATCTGGAAGATGCGCCTATTCTGACACTTGGCCACTCTCTTCCCATTCCCGTGTAGCGGTGGGATATGGGGTAATGAAGGGTTAATGTCACCTTGCTATTGTAAGGTGACATTAAGCCAGATTAATAATGGAGAGGCGTCAATTATGACACATATCCATTATTAATCCAATTGTATGAAAAGGTTAAAAAACACACTCACACATTATTACAAAGTCTTTTAATGAAATAAAGACACAGGTTGTTGTAATATTTTATTAGACTCTTGATCCACCTGAAGACCCTCGCTCTGTAACAAAGGAAAAATAAAAAAACAACAATATCTCATACCTTCCGATGATCTGTCACGTCCCACGATGTAAATCCATCTGAAGGGGTTAAATTATATTACAGGCAGGAGCTCTGCTATAATGCAGCTGTGCTCCTGCCTGTAAAACCCCAGCGAATGAATGGAATGTAGGTCAATGACCTGTAGTTACCAGATGTGCCTTTTCTGGGGTGGTTGGGGGCAGATGTTTTTAACCAGGAAGGGGGGCCAATAACCATGGACCCTCTCCAGGCTATTAATATCTGCCCTCAGTCACTGGCTTTACTACTCTGGCGGAGAAAATTGCGCGGGAGCCCACGCCAATTTTTTCCGCCATTTAACCCTTTAATTTAATAGCTAGAGCGCCCAAATTATGCACATACACACTACTAACATTAGTAGTGTGGAATATGCAAAAAAATGGGGATATAAGATGGTTTACTGTATGTAAACCATGTCTCATATCATGTCGGGTTTAGGAAGGAGATCGCAAAAGCCGGCAATTGAATTACCGGCTTTAAAGCTATCTCGCGCTGGATGAAATTATATATATATATCTACTTTATAAAGCTGAATGTGTGTGTGTGTGTATGTATGTATGTATGTATGTATGTATGTATGTCCGGGATTGGCATCTGCACCGTCGCAGCTACAGCCACAAAATTTTGCACAGTCACACGTCTGGACCCCGAGAGCGTCATGTGAGGCGAAATTTTAACCCCGCGCGTTCCAATTCACCAAACAATTTTGCCCCTATCTACATAATGGGGAAAAAAGTGAAAGGAAAAGTGTTGGAGGCGTCGTAGCTACAGCCACAAAATTTTGCACAGTCACACGTCTGGTCCCTGAGAGCATCATAGGCTATGTTGTGAGGCGAAATTTTAACCCCGCGCTTTCCAATTCACCAAACAATTTTGCCCCTACCTACATAATGGGGAAAAAATGAAAGGAAACGTGTTGGAGGCAAATTGACAGCTGCCAGATGTGAACAAGGGGGACTTAAAGAGTGAGAGCGATGGCGCCAAAGAGTATATACCGTACAGTTGCTAAGGTGGGGCCCCGACATGGGATACTCACCACACACGGGGATATGGACACACACAATATGCGCCACACACTACCACGTGCTTGAACACATATACCACCCTCAGCACACATTTCACCAGACATACACCAACCTCGCCACATAAAAGTCGAAACACAAAAGTCGCCGCTCAAAACTCGCCACGCGCAAAACTCGCCACATGCAAAAACTAGGCTCACGCAAAACTCGCCACAAGTGCAAAACTCACCTCATGGAAAACTCGCCACATGCAAAACTTGCACACGCGGAAAAATTGCCACATGTACAAAGGTTGCAGCACATGCAAAAGTTGCCTCACACACAACTTGCACATACTCAAAAGGCACCACACATAAAACTCGCCATGCGCAAAACTCGCCATGCGCAAAACTTGCTGCACACAACTTGCTACACTAACCTGTCACATGCAACTTGACACACAAAAAGTTGCTACATGCATGTTGCCACACAAAACTCATCTCACAAAAGTCGCTACATGCATGTCGCCACACGCAACTCAACACACACAACTTGACAAACGAAACTCGCCCTAAAACACACACAAGTCTGGTATTATCCTTCAAAAATAAAAATTAGATTAATAAGCAGACAAACTACAAGAGCAACAAATGTACCATATAGGAAATACGGCAGCTGTCAGTCACATGACCTGTCTATTATGTGTATGTGTGAGCTAATATATACTGCCAGGGGGAGGGCTTCCTGTTGGCTGGGGATTTATCAGGCTGCCAATTTAGCTTACAAATACTGAGGTAAACCTACTGAGCAAATAATGTGTGAACGAGGTCTAATACAGGAGGAGATGACACACAGGTATATACTATATACAGGGGAGATGACACACAGATATATACTATATACAGGGGAGATGACACACAGGTATATACTATATACAGGGGAGATGACACACAGGTATATACTATATACAGGAGGAGATGACATACAGGTATATACTATATATAGGAGGAGATGACATACAGGTATATACTATATACAGGAGGAGATGACATACAGGTATATACTATATACAGGGGAGATGACACACAGCAGGTATATTATATATACAGGGGAGATGACATACAGGTATATACTATATACATGAGATGACATACAGGTGTATACTATATATAAGGGAGATGACAAACATGTACAGTGGGGCAAAAAAGTATTTAGTCAGTCAGCAATAGTGCAAGTTCCACCACTTAAAAAGATGAGAGGCGTCTGTAATTTACATCATAGGTAGACCTCAACTATGGGAGACAAACTGAGAAAAAAACATCCAGAAAATCACATTGTCTTTTTAACATTTTTTTGCATATTATGGTGGAAAATAAGTATTTGGTCAGAAACAAACAATCAAGATTTCTGGCTCTCACAGACCTGTAACTTCTTCTTTAAGAGTCTCCTCTTTCCTCCACTCATTACCTGTAGTAATGGCACCTGTTTAAACTTGTTATCAGTATAAAAAGACACCTGTGCACACCCTCAAACAGTCTGACTCCAAACTCCACTATGGTGAAGACCAAAAAGCTGTCAAAGGACACCAGAAACAAAATTGTAGCCCTGCACCAGGCTGGGAAGACTGAATCTGCAATAGCCAACCAGCTTGGAGTGAAGAAATCAACAGTGGGAGCAATAATTAGAAAATGGAAGACATACAAGACCACTGATAATCTCCCTCGATCTGGGGCTCCACGCAAAATCCCACCCCGTGGGGTCAGAATGATCACAAGAACGGTAAGCAAAAATCCCAGAACCACGCGGGGGGACCTAGTGAATGAACTGCAGAGAGCTGGGACCAATGTAACAAGGCCTACCATAAGTAACACACTACGCCACCATGGACTCAGATCCTGCAGTGCCAGACGTGTCCCACTGCTTAAGCCAGTACATGTCCGGGCCCGTCTGAAGTTTGCTAGAGAGCATTTGGATGATCCAGAGGAGTTTTGGGAGAATGTCCTATGGTCTGATGAAACCAAACTGGAACTGTTTGGTAGAAACACAACTTGTCGTGTTTGGAGGAAAAAGAATACCGAGTTGCATCCATCAAACACCATACCTACTGTAAAGCATGGTGGTGGAAACATCATGCTTTGGGGCTGTTTCTCTGCAAAGGGGCCAGGACGACTGATCCGGGTACATGAAAGAATGAATGGGGCCATGTATCGTGAGATTTTGAGTGCAAACCTCCTTCCATCAGCAAGGGCATTGAAGATGAAACGTGGCTGGGTCTTTCAACATGACAATGATCCAAAGCACACCGCCAGGGCAACGAAGGAGTGGCTTCGTAAGAAGCATTTCAAGGTCCTGGAGTGGCCTAGCCAGTCTCCAGATCTCAACCCTATAGAAAACCTTTGGAGGGAGTTGAAAGTCCGTGTTGCCAAGCGAAAAGCCAAAAACATCACTGCTCTAGAGGAGATATGCATGGAGGAATGGGCCAACATACCAACAACAGTGTGTGGCAACCTTGTGAAGACTTACAGAAAACGTTTGACCTCTGTCATTGCCAACAAAGGATATATTACAAAGTATTGAGATGAAATTTTGTTTCTGACCAAATACTTATTTTCCACCATAATATGCAAATAAAATGTTAAAAAAACAGACAATGTGATTTTCTGGATTTTTTTTTCTCAGTTTGTCTCCCATAGTTGAGGTCTACCTATGATGTAAATTACAGACGCCTCTCATCTTTTTAAGTGGTGGAACTTGCACTATTGCTGACTGACTAAATACTTTTTTGCCCCACTGTATATATATGTGTGTCTCACTGACATATATATATATATATATAGATAGATAGATAGATAGATAGATAGATAGATAGATAGATAGATAGATAGACAGTACATATGATGTTACGATTTTTTGAGAACATGGATCCATTGTATGTCCGTATGTCGGTTTTGCAAGCCTGTGAGAAAATCTCGCAGTATGGATGCCATACGGATTACATACGGAGGATGCCATGTGCAAAATACGCTGACACACCCTGCCTACGAAGGAGATACGGACCACTATTTTGGGGACTTTTCTGCGTATTACGGCTGTAAATTACGGACCGTATTTTTATACGCTGAGTGTGACGCCGGCCTTAGTGCTACCAGTAACGTGGAAGCCCAATATATTTCCATTAGCAGATGACAGACCTGAGTGAGGGCTTGTTTTTTTTTTTGTAGATTGAGTTGAAGCTTTCATTGGGAACATTTTAGGCTGGTTTCACACTTGCGTTTCAAAACGCATGCGTTTTAAAAAAAAAACGCATGGTGAAAAAACGCATGTAAACGCGTGCAAACGCTGCGTTTTTTTGACGCATGCATTTTTGCATGTGGTGAAAAAAACACAGCATTTTGACGCGTTTACATGTGTTTTTTCATGCGTTTGCGTTTTTTAAACACATGCTGAGAAATGTGTGACAGCTGCCAATCATCAAAATAAAGTAAAAAACCCACTATAAACAGAAATGGTTAGGGTTAGGGGTAGGGTTAGGGGTAGGGATCATAACCCTAACCCTAAAGGGATCCTAACCCTACCCCTAACCCTAAGCCTAAAGGGATCCTAACCCTAACCCTAAAGGGATTAGGGTTAGGGGTAGGGTTAGGGTTAGGATCCCTTTAGGGTTAGGGGTAGGGTTAGGGTTAGGATCCCTTTAGGGTTAGGGGTAGCGTTAGGGATAGGATCCCGTTAGGGTTAGGGGTAGGGTTAGGGTTAGGGATAGGGTTAGGGATAGGGTTAGGATTCCTTAGGGTTAGGGTTAGGATCCCTTTAGGGTTAGGGTTAGGATCCCTTTAGGGTTAGGGTTAGGATCCCTTTATCACCTTTATGGTGGGGGATGGCATATCAGTTTGTTTTCTGTTTTTTTTTAAAATAAAAACGCATGCGTTTTTTAACGCAAACAAACGCATGTGCTTAAAAACGCATGCATTTCCATTGACTCCAATGTATTTTTTAACACAAAAAAACGCATGAAAACGCATGCGTTTTTATGTGTCAAAAAAAGGCCTCTCAAAAATACTACAAGTTGCATTTCTGAAAACGCATGCAGCAAAAAACCCATGCATTTCAAAACGCGACCAAACGCGTACAACAAAAAACGCATGCGTTTTCAATGTTAAATATAGGAAAAAAACGCATGCGTTTTTTGTGCATATAACGCTGCAGACAAAAACGCAAGTGTGAAACCACCCTAACATAACATTCATGATCTCATTTGTCTGGCGCTCTACTCTGAGCAATTACATCGGGGTTTCCATCTAAATCTCCTAGTGACATGATACAGATTAAACCCCCGATGGATCCATTTACTATAATGAGGCAGCACAGTTACTGTGGACTCCGTCTGGCCTCTGTTCAGCGTTTTCTTTACAGAAGTGCACAAAACTGAGGCCGACAGCACTTTTATGCAATCCCAAAAACACAGACACCGCCAGATCACAGGTCCACAGTGCCTCCATCGGCCTCATTATAGGGAATCTTCTGCTGGGAGCTCTGTCTGAATCACATATTTCAGAGATTTACACGGAAATTGAAATGTAAGCGCTCAGTGTAGAGCGCATGATAAATGTGCGCCGTGCCTTACTGCAATCTTTGGGAGGCAGAATGAAAAAAACAGCATGTGAAAAATTAGTTTTATTTATTTTTTCCGCAGTTCCTCATGTGGTATAAGTGATTAGACAACATTATTCTTTGGGTCGGTGCGATTACATCGATACCAGATTTATATTGGGTTTTTATGGCTGCTATTGGCTGCTGTCGCACACTTAAAGACACTTTTTATTGCAAAAACTATTTTTTGCATCACAATTTTTAGACAGCTATAATTTTTCCATATTTCGGTCGACAGAGTCATGTGAGGGCTTGTTGATTTTTGCGGGACGAGCTGACGTTTTTATTGGTACCATTCTTGGGCACATGACATTTTTTGATCGCTTTCTATTCTGATTTTTGGGAGACAGAATGAACAAAAAACAGAAATTCAGGAATTGCTTTTTGTTTTTTTATACCATTCTGCATGTGGTAAAATTGGTAAGGCAGCTTCAGGTCAGAACGATTACAGCGATACCCAGTTTCTAATTTTTTTTAATGTTTTGGCGCTTTTACACAAAAATTAGCTTGCAGAAAAAATAATTGTTCTTGCATTGCTTTATTCTGAGAGCCTTGTATGGTATGGTGCCTTGTATGGTGCCTTGTTTTTTGCGGGACAAGATGACGTTTTCAGGGGTACGATTTTTATTTACATTCATCTTTTTGATCGTGTTTTATTGCACCTTTTGTTTGGCAGTGTCATGATAAATCATTGTTTTTTGCCTCATTTTTTACGGTGTTCACTGAAGGGGTTAACTAGTGATAGAGTTTTATAGAGCGGGTCGTTACGGACTTGGCAATACTAAATATGTGTACTTTTATTGTTCATTTTTTTATTTACATAAGTAAATGTATTGGAAAAATATTTATTTTTTTGTTCTTTATTTGGGGATTTTTTTTTTCCTGTAAATTCTTTATTTAAGAATGCTGGAATGAATGACAACATAATCGTACACAAAAAGAGAAAAGGCAAGTGTGTACATAAAGTATATCAACATTTGTTTCATATATGGGGTACAAACTTAGGGAGTCTGGGAGCGGAAGAGAAAGGAAAAGGGGGTACCAAACAGGGAATGGAAGAGTAGGGAGATAGTTGGGGTGGGGGTGGGGAGTCCTGTTGATAACTAGCAAATATTCTCCTTTATAGTGGAGAGACTAAAAACAAGTATAATTATAAGTAGCACAAACATAGTTGGTTACTTAATTCCAAGATTTATAGTATAATCTTATTTTGATATTTATGCCATGGGTGCCAAATTTCATGAAGCTTGTCCTATTTGGTATGAGTCAAGCAAATTTTTCCGAATGAATATATACTACTAGATGGTGGTCTAACGCATCGGGTATTCTAGAATATGCATGTCCACGTATTATATTGCACAGCCACATAGTATATTGCACAGCCACATAGTATATTGCACAGCCACATAGTATATTGCACAGCCACATAGTATATTGCACAGCCACATAGTATATTGCACAGCCACATAGTATATTGCACAGCCACATAGTATATTGCACAGCCACATAGTATATTGCACAGCCACATAGTATATTGCACAGCCACATAGTATATTGCACAGCCACATAGTATATTGCACAGCCACATAGTATATTGCACAGCCACATAGTATATTGCACAGCCACATAGTATATTGCACAGCCACATAGTATATTGCACAGCCACATAGTATATTGCACAGCCACATAGTATATTGCACAGCCACATAGTATATTGCACAGCCACATAGTATATTGCACAGCCACATAGTATATTGCACAGCCACATAGTATATTGCACAGCCACATAGTATATTGCACAGCCACATAGTATATTGCACAGCCACATAGTATATTGCACAGCCACATAGTATATTGCACAGCCACATAGTATATTGCACAGCCACATAGTATATTGCACAGCCACATAGTATATTGCACAGCCACATAGTATATTGCACAGCCACATAGTATATTGCACAGCCACATAGTATATTGCACAGCCACATAGTATATTGCACAGCCACATAGTATATTGCACAGCCACATAGTATATTGCACAGCCACATAGTATATTGCACAGCCACATAGTATATTGCACAGCCACATAGTATATTGCACAGCCACATAGTATATTGCACAGCCACATAGTATATTGCACAGCCACATAGTATATTGCACAGCCACATAGTATATTGCACAGCCACATAGTATATTGCACAGCCACATAGTATATTGCACAGCCACATAGTATATTGCACAGCCACATAGTATATTGCACAGCCACATAGTATATTGCACAGCCACATAGTATATTGCACAGCCACATAGTATATTGCACAGCCACATAGTATATTGCACAGCCACATAGTATATTGCACAGCCACATAGTATATTGCACAGCCACATAGTATATTGCACAGCCACATAGTATATTGCACAGCCACATAGTATATTGCACAGCCACATAGTATATTGCACAGCCACATAGTATATTGCACAGCCACATAGTATATTGCACAGCCACATAGTATATTGCACAGCCACATAGTATATTGCACAGCCACATAGTATATTGCACAGCCACATAGTATATTGCACAGCCACATAGTATATTGCACAGCCACATAGTATATTGCACAGCCACATAGTATATTGCACAGCCACATAGTATATTGCACAGCCACATAGTATATTGCACAGCCACATAGTATATTGCACAGCCACATAGCATATTGCACAGCCACATAGTATATTGCACAGCCACATAGTATATTACACAGCCCACGTAGTATATTGCACAGCCCACGTAGTATGTTGCCCAGCCCACGTAGTATGTTGCCCAGCCATGTAGTATATTGCCCAGTCACGTAGTATATTGCCCAGCCACGTATTATGTTGCCCAGTCACGTAGTATATTGTCCAGTCACGTAGTATATTGCCCAGTCACGTAGTATATTGCCCAGCGACGTAGTATATTGCCCAGCGACGTAGTATATTGCCCAGCTACGTAGTACATTGCCCAGTCACGTAGTATATTGCCCAGCCACGTACTATATTGCCCAGCCACATAGTATATTGCCCAGTCACGTAGTATATTGCCCAGCGACTTAGTATATTGCCCAACGACGTAGTATATTGCCCAGCTACGTAGTACATTGCCCAGTCACGTAGTATATTGCCCAGCGACGTAGTATATTGCCCAGCGACGTAGTATATTGCCCAGCTACGTAGTACATTGCCCAGTCACATAGTATATTGCCCAGCCACGTAGTATATTGCCCAGCGACGTAGTACATTGCCTAGTCACGTAGTATATTGTCCAGCTACGTAGTATATTGCCCAGTCACGTAGTATATTGCCCAACCACGTAGTATATTGCCCAGTCACGTAGTATATTGCCCAGTCACGTAGTACATTGCCCAGCCACGTAGTACATTGCCCAGCCACGTACTATATTGCCCAGCCACGTAGTATATTGCCCAGTCACGTAGTACATTGCCCAGCCACGTAGTATATTGCCCAGCCACGTACTATATTGCCCAGCCACGTAGTATATTGCCCAGCGACGTAGTACATTGCCCAGCCACGTAGTATATTGCCCAGTTACGTAGTATATTGCCCAGCCACATAGTATATTGCCTAGCGACGTAGTATACAGAACAGAGCCACGTAGTATATTGCACAGTGACGTAGTATACAGCACAGAGCCACGTAGTATATTGCACAGTGACGTAGTATACAGCACAGAGCCACGTAGTATATTGCCCAGCCACGTAGTATATTGGCCAGTCACGTAGTATATTGCCCAGCTACGTAGTATATTGCCCAGCCACGTATGTCACAGGTTAAAAAATAAAAAATAAACATATACTCACCTTCTCGCGCAGGTGTGCAGGCCCTGTGATGACGTCATGGTCACATGACCATGACGTCATGGCAGGTCCTTCTCGCGCAGGGCCTGTGATGACATCGCGGTCACATGACCGTGACTTCATGGCAGGTCCTTCTCCCATACCATTCTTGGCACCGGAACCTACGGGAGGTCACCGGAGCGTCGCGAAAGGTGAGTAATGGGTAGGCAGCATCAATAGTAAAAACTTGGTCACACAGGATTAATAGCGGCGGTAAAGGAGTGAGTTACCCGTAGCATAATGCGGTCCGTTACCGCTGGCGTTAACCCTGTGTGAGCGGTGACTGCAGGGAGTATGAAGCGGGCGCTGACTGCAGGGGAGTAGGGAGGGACTAATCGGACTGTGGCCGTCGCTGATTGGTCGCGGCAGCCATGACAGGTAGCTGGCGAGACCAATAAGCGACTTGGATTCCATGACAGACAGAGGCCGCAACCAATGAATATCCGTGACAGACAGAAAGACAGAAAGACGGAAGTGACCCTTTCAGAGCTTTCTCTACAGTACGTTTATGTATAGTTTTCCCAAAAGATGCGATTTTGGACCAATTAAACAAACTATGAGTAGTTGTTCCAGATATCAGATTTCATCTCCAGCAGTTAGGCGAGTAGGAATTATGGATTTTGTTGAGAATATCTGGGGTTTTATACCATCTCGATATGATTTTGTAGTTTAACTCTTGATGTTTAATTGAGGGAGAAATGTAGTGTATGTCTTTTAGTAGTTTAGAAACGTCTTCTGATTTCAAGGTTATGTTTAACTCCTTAAGCCCCGAGGGTGGTTTGCACGTTAATGACCGGGCCAATTTTTACAATTCTGACCACTGTCCCTTTATGAGGTTATAACTCTGGAACGCTTCAACGGATCCCGGTGATTCTGATATTGTTTTCTCAAGACATATTGTACTTCATGATAGTGGTAAAATTTCTTTGCTATTACCTGCGTTTATTTGTGAAAAAAATGGAAATTTTTAGCAAAAATTTTGCAATTTTCAAACTTTGAAGTTTTATGCCCTTAAAATCACAGAGATATGTCACACAAAATGTCTAATAAGTAACATTTCCCACATGTCTACTTTACAACAGCACAATTTTGGAAGCAAAATTATTTTTTGTTAGGGAGTTATAAGGGTTAAAATTTGACCAGCAATTTCTCATTTTTACAACACCATTTTTTTTTAGGGACATCACATTTGACGTAATTTTGAGGGGTCTATATGATAGAAAATAACCAAGTGTGACACCATTCTAAAAACTGCACCCCTGAAGATGCTCAAAACCACATTCAAGAAGTTTATTAACCCTTCTGGTGCTGCACAGGAATTTTTGGAATGTTTAAAAAAATGAACATTTAATTTTTTTTCACAAAAAATTTACTTCAGCTCCAATTTGTTTTATTTTACAAAGGGTAACAGGAGAAAATGGAGCCCAAAAGTTGTACAATTTGTCCTGAATACGCTGATACCCCATATGTGGGGGTAAACCACTGTTTGGGTGCATGGCAGAGCTCAGAAGGGAAGGAGCGCCGTTTGACTTTTCAATGCAAAATTGGCTGGAATTAAGATGGGACGCCATGCTGCATTTGGTGAGCCCCTGATGTGCCTAAACATTGAAACCCCCCCACAAGTGACACCATTTTGGAAAGTAGGCCCCCTATGGATCTTATCTAGATGTGTTGTGAGAGCTTTGAACCCCCAAGTGTTTCACTACATTTTATAACGCAGAGCCGTGAAAATAAAATTTCTTTTTTTTTCCACAAAAATTATTTTTTAGCCCCCAGTTTTGTATTTTCCCACGGGTAACAGGAGAAATTGGACCCTAAACGTTGTTGTGCAATTTGTCCTGAGTACCCTGATACCCCATATGTGGGGGGTAACCACCGTTTGGGCGCATGGCAGAGCTCGGAAGGGAAGAAGCGCCATTTGGAATGCAGACTTAGATGGAATGGTCTGCAGGCGTCACATTGCGTTTGCAGAGCACCTAATGTACCTAAACAGTAGAAACCCCCCACAAGTGACCCTATATCGGAAACTAGACTTCCCCCAAGGAACTTATCTAGATGTGTTGTGAGAACTTTGAACCCCCAAGTATTTCACTACAGTTTTATAACGCAGAGCCGTGAAAATATAAAATAATTTTTGTCCCACAAAAATGTTTTTTTAGCCCCCCAAATTTTTATTTTCCCAAGGGTAACAAGAGAAATTGGACTGCAGAAATTGTTGTCCAATTTGTCCTGAGTATGCTGATACCCCATATGTTGGGGTAAACCCCTGTTTGGGCGCACGGGAGAGCTCGGAAGGGAAGGAGCACTATTTGGGTATGTGCACACGTAGAATGGTCCACTGTGGATTTTTCCGCAGCGGATTTGATAAATCCGCAGTGCAAAACTGCTGCGATTTTACTGCGGATTTATCGCGTTTTCTATTGCGGATTCCGCTGCAGATTTACATCTGCAGTCTTCTATTGGATCAGATGTAAAAACGCTGCGGATTCCGCAAAAAGAATTGACATGCTGCATAAAATAAAACGCTGCGTTTCCGCGCGTTTTTTTCCGCAGCATGGGCACAGCGTTTTTGGTTTCCCATAGGTTTACATTGTACAGTAAGCTCATGGGAAACTGCTGCGGATCCGCAGCTGCCGAAACGCTGCGGATCCGCAGCAAAATCCGCATCGTGTGCACATACCCTTTTACTTTTTCAACGCAGAATTGGCTGGAATTGAGATCGGATGCCATGTCGCATTTGGAGAGCCCCTGATGTACCTAAACAATGGAAACCCCCAATTCTAACTGAAACCCTAACCCAAACACACCCCTAATCCCAACCACATCCCTAACCCCAACTCTAACCACACTCCTAACTCCAACACACCCCTAACACTAATCCCAACCATAACCCTGACACACCCCTAACCCTAATCCCAAACGTAAATGTAATCCAAACCCTAACCCTAGCCCCAAGCCTAGCCCTAACCCTAGCCTTAACCCTAATGGGAAAATGGAAATGAATACATTTTTTAATTTTTTTTTATTTTTCCCTAACTAAGGGGGTGATGAAGGGGAGTTTTATTTACTTTTATAGGTGGTGGTGGTGGTGGGGGGTTAGCGGATTTTTATGATTGGCAGCTGTCATACACTAAAAGATGCTTTTTATTGCAAAAAATATTTTTTTGCGTTACCACATTTTGAGAGCTATAATTTTTAAATATTTTGGTCCACAGAGTCATGTGAGATCTTGTTTTTTGCGGGACGAGGTGACGTTTTTATTGGTAACGTTTTCGGGCTTGTAACATTTTTTGATCGCTTTTTATTCCGATTTTTATGAGGCAGTATGACCAAAAAACAGCTATTCATGAATTTTGACTCCTTGCTTGTTTTCGTTTATCTTTAGAGTTTCATTTGTGGTTATTTATTAATAATTATATTTTTTGTAATGTATTATTATTGTGAGATCCAACAGTAATGCTTTTGATTGTTTTTTTTCTGCTTTTCTTATTTTTCTACAGAAAATAACAATAATTATAATAGACGTTTTTCAAACATTTTTATTTATTCAAGTGCACACATATAAACAACAACTGAAGAACAAAAAGCAGAGAAAATGTAGGTGGAGGAGCATAAAAATGAAAATATGGCGCAGAATTCACCTTCTAAACATTTGGTGTTTCGCATTTTAGGCATTGCCTTTGATTTATGGCAGTACATTGCCCACACAAAGACTTACCACAAGTCTTACAATTGCCGACAGATCTATTTTTCTTGCACTTTTCTTTGATCTGGCAAAATTTTGTTTGAACCATCACTTCTGAACATGTAGAAACTTGGGACATGGAACCCTTTTCCCTATCTGTGACATAAGGACCACTCAACTCTCTCACAAGCGTTTGCAAAAATGCCTTGCGTGACATTTTTTGGTGGGTAATCTCCTTGAATATTATACATGCATTTATACCCGCAAAGTCTAAGGCATTTTCAAATGCAAGAACAGGCCATCTCCTTGTGGATGTTCGTGTGGTATATTTTCGTGCCATCTGATCCACTACATCTACTCCATATTTTGTTTCATTGTAAAACTTTACCGTTTCTGGAGTTTTTTTAGCGGAATCAGACGCAACAACAACATCTGGATGGACGGAACTCAAAATGACAACATTTTTGTTGGGCTTTCCTTGATATACTGTAAGTGTAAAATTGTCTTCATTTCTAAACACTTTAGTGTTGTACAATTCCTCTTTCATGGATTTTATTTCTTTAGGCACTTCTCGCCTTATCTTATTCAGTGTTCCCACGATGGTTGTTCCTTTGCTTTTTAGCTGTTTAGCTAATTTTAATGAAGTAAAATAATTATCGGTTGTAACATTGCAACCTTTTTTCAAAAACGGGTCCAATAACTTCATTACCACATGGTCAGCTAAACGGTCCTCAGCACGGCGTGTGTCATCTTTGCCTAGATAAGGGAAGCCATTTGCCAGATATTTGCTCTCCTTATCAACAGCTAGCCAATATTTGTGGCCATATTTATCTGGTTTGGAAGGCATGTACTGCGTGAATGGACACCTAGTTTTGCGTGGGAAAAGTTGCTCATCCACCGTTATGTATGGGCCAGGTTTGTAACACGCAATACAATTTTCAATAAACCTGTCCCACACAGTAGAAAATAGAGCAAACTTGTCCGTTTGCAGTCTCTCCGATCGAGTAGATTTCTCATCAAATCTGAGAAACCTCATAATTTCAACAAAGCGGTCCCTAGACATTGTCGCTTTGCAAAACGGTATTCCCCAGTCATTACACCAAATACTGCTAATCGAGTGACGGTTCGTGCCAGATATTCCACGAGCATAGAATATCGCAATGAATGCATCTAGCTCCTCATCAGATAGAGTAAACTGTAAATTATTGTTCCTGCATGCTTCTGCAAGCGTACAGTTCTTTATATGTGTCAATATATATGAATCAAAAAATAAACGCCATGCGCTCAAAGGACTATCGATAATGATATTTCTTCTGGCATATCCTGTAGGGCCAGGTGCTTCTCGAAGAATATTTTGGCTGTCACGCCTACCAGGCAAGTATTGTCCAATTTCAACAGGTTTCCATTGAATACCATCCGCTGAAACTAGTATTCCTTCAGATTCGCCTTCTCTGGTGTTTGTTGTTGCATTACCTTCGCCGCCATCGTTATCTGTTGTTCTTTCATTTCTGGGACGTTTTGCTGATTTTTTCTGTCCACGACCAGGAGGATGGTCACGAGGCAACATAACTGCATGAGCCCGATCCCCAGTTGATGTGCTTGGAATATCTGGAAAAAAGTTGATGAATATTTAGAATGTTTGTTTTGTAAGGGTCCGTGCACACTGGCTGGATTAGCGGCGGAATATCCGACCGGATATTCTCACCACAATCCGGCCCGTACCTGCCCGCTCAGGTACAGAGCGGAGTTTCATACCTGAAGCTCCACTCCGAACCCCGGGCTGGAGCCGCTGTCTGGGACGGAGCCGTGCTCGCGCGTAAGCAAGCGCTGCTCTGTCCCTGACAGCGGCTCCAGCCCAGGGTTCGGAGCGGAGCTTCAGGCATGAGCGGGCAGGTACGGCCTGTATTGCGGCAAGAATATCCAGATGGCTATTCAGCCAGAATTCTGCTAGTGTGCACAGGCCCTAACTCAGTGTGTGGAAGAACAAATAAATACACATAACTACTTACCTTCTGGATTTGTTCCTTCTGAGTCTTCAGATTCACTTGATATGTTCTGAGGAATGAAATCTTCATCACTGTCAGAATCAAATACATGTTCCTGCAATTCGGATTCCGATTCATCCTCCGGTATGGATTGCAAAGTAGCCAGAATATCCTGAGGCTTTATCAAACGTCTTCTCTCCATATTCCTCACAAATTCCATAATTCTATATAGCTCCCTGCTGAAAAATAGAAATGAAATGAAAACTAAAAGAAATAATAACTGTTCTGCCGCCTTCAAAAGTAGGTGGGCTGAATCAGTTGACAGACAGCTAAACTATTTCATAACAATTCATACCTGTATGAGTCTTCAGAGCTCTTATGTCTGCGACTGTTCTCTTTGTCTCTTCAGCTGAACTGAAAGTAAAGTTACTATCCAGAATACTGCCTCCTGCTAGGACCTTAGAAAAACACCACCCTTCATTAGCATAAGATAAGAGCCTAGAGTAAACAAGCTATTTTGTTCAGCATTACACAGTAATACAAGCAGGTAAAACACAAGGAAAATGTGAAAAGTTGACATGTAAATTGAACTACATCTATATGAACATCAGGGTAAATAAGACAGAGTGAAAAAATAATGCACAAAACTTTATAGCAACATTTAGTGACAAAAGGACCTCAAAATATAGTAGGGAGTCAAAATGACTCCCTTCAGTAGTTCTTGGTAAATTTTGAAAAAAACGCGCAAATTTTTTACCAAAATTATTTATTCTCACAAAATCTTTTTTCACATCATATTTGAGGAAAAGTCACCGAGTTTCAAGCCGGAATTCTGAAAAATGTAGTCACAGAAGAGAAATAAAAAACGAAAGGAGTCAAAATGACTCCATCAGTAGTTCTAGTGTTAAACCATTCCACGTTTGGTAAAATGGATAAAGCAGTTTTATTCTTCGGGTCAGTACAATTACAGCGATGCCTCATTTAGATTTTTTTATGTTTTGGTGCTTTTATACGATAAAAACTATTTTATATAAAATAATTATTTTGCATCGCTTTATTCTGAGGACTATAACTTTTTTATTTTCTCACTGATGATGCTGTATGGCAGCTAATTTTTTGCGGGACAAGATGACGTTTTCAGCGGTACCATGGTTATTTATATCTGTCTTTTTGATCGCATGCTATTCCACTTTTTGTTCGGCGGTATGATAATAAAGGGTTGTTTTTTGCCTCGTTTTTTTTTTCATTTTTTTTACGGTGTTCACTGAAGGGGTTAACTAGTGGGACAGTTTTATACATCAGGTCGTTACAGATGCGGTGATACTAAATATGTGTACTTTTATTTTTTTTTATTTAGATAATGGAATGTATTTATTGGAACAATATATATATTTTTTTACACATGTAAAAAAAAAATTATTTACTTTTTTACTTTGCCTCAGGGGGGGGCATCACATTACGGTATATTGACAGATCGCTGATCTAACACTTTGCTGTGCACTGTGTCAGATTAGCGATCACACAGGCACAGCAGGGAGGCTTCCCGGAACCTGCTCTGAGCAGGTGCTGGTAAGCCACCTCCCCGCAGGACCCGGATGCAGTACCGCGGCCATTTTGGATCCGGGCCTGCAGGGAGAAGGAGGTAAGAGACCATCGGAGCAACGCGATCACATCCGAGGGTCTCAGGGAAGCACGCAGGGAGCCCCCTCCCGGCGCGATGCTTCCCTATACCATGTTTGATCGCAGTGTGCTGGGGGTTAATGTGCCGGGAGCGGTCCATGACCACTCCTGGCACATAGTGCCGGATGTCAGCTGCGATAGTCAGCTGACACTCGGCCGCGCTCCCCCTGTGAGCGCGGCTGATCGCACTGGACGTACTATCCCGTCACTGGGAATTAAGTCCCAGGTCACCTTCACGGGATAGTACGTCCAATGGGATTAAGGGGTTAATTCTTTCTACCATTTGCTGATAAATTGGGGAATTTCTCTTGAATCGCAAAGGAGTTTGTATATTTTACAGATTATTCCTTTGTTTTCGCTCAGTTAAAAAAAAAAACACTTTATATTAGGTTATCCTCTGGTTTGTTAGAGATATCTGGCAGATGTATTCTAGCTGTTTCTTTTAGATTTTCAAATTCAGAGTCAGTTAATTTGATGTTATTAAATACAATTTAAAGTTTGCTTGTGGAAAGAGTATTTTTCTGAATTAGTTGGTCAATTTGTATAGTAGAATAAATTTCTGAGGATTTAATTTAGTTTTTAACAGATTTATATCTATTTGGGATCAAATATAATAACGGAGTGTAAGTACATATACTGGGGACCAAATTGTGTTTTTTATTGGTCTTGTTCCAGATACTTACAGTTAATCTGGTGAGCGGGTTTATAATTTCTCTGTATTTGAATTTATTATGCAGTGCTGGTCAAAGATACTGATTAATATTTCCATTAACCGCCTCATGACCGCCAACGTTAGATAAACGTCGGCGCTAGCAGGGCTTTGTGCAGTGCCGGCGTTTCTCTACAGTTGGTGGTCTCGCAGCGCTCAGGACCCTCAGGGACCTGCAACGCTGTGATTTCTGTGCAGAGCTGTTGCTCTGACAGGTGACATCATCGAGACCTCGTTAGATCAGGCTCCAATGATGTTAACCCTTTGCTATCTTCTAGATGTCGCGATCGGGGCATGTAGAAAATAGCAGAGGGAGACCCCTGCTATACTCACCTCTCCGACACCGCCCCATGATGAAATCTGAACACATTGTAATAGTATGCAGTGTCAGGAATCCCTGACCGCTGCCACCAATTTGTCACGATTCACACCGTGACTGTCACCCCTACGTCACGGATCGGGGTGACTTTAGGCCAACAGACGGCTATCACATGTGCAGGGGGGCTTATCTTAGTTATCCCTCCACTCCACAATGTGATGAAAAAACACACACAAGGCTATTGACCTCTTAGTTTACAGCAAGGGCTTATTCTAGGTATCCCACTGCTCTTCAATATACCACGAACTGCAGGGATTTATGTATATCCCGCTTACAGTTCCACTTAACACTTGCAGCTCTCTGGCGCCCCCCCTTACTCTCAGGTCAGATTAGGTACTGCACCCTGGGTAATTAGTCGCCAGAAAGGCTGCCTGCTATGTACTGGCTAATGGGCACGCTGCAGCGATGCGATAAACTACTCCCGCTCAGGCAGGAACAATAATTATCAACGCCGCAGTCGCTACAACAACACCCAACTACCCAGTACAAAACGTATGCTGCCACCAGCTTCGATTAAACGGGTCCGAAGCTAACCCAAAAATAGTAGTGTAATTCCCTTCAGGAGACTTAGGGTACGTTTAGAGCATGGAGAGAACTTGTATTACATAATACACCCCACAAAATTTAGGCAGTGCTTTATCAAAATATTTTACAAAGATGTTACAAATGAGACAATTGCAAATATGTACAAGGTACCGTATATACTCGAGTATAAGCCGAGATTTTCAGCCCATTTTTTTGGGCTGAAAGTCCCCCTCTCGGCTTATACTCGAGTCATATACCCGGGTGTCAGCAGGGGAGGGGGAGCGGGGGCTGTGTAGTTATACTTACCTGCTGCGGTGCGGTCCCTGCAGTCCCTGGCTTCTCCGGCGCTGCAGATTCTTCCTGTACTGAGCGGTCACATGGCACCGCTCATTACAGAAATGAATAGGCGGCTCCACCCCCATAGGGGAGGAGCTGCATATTCATTGCTGTAAATGATCGGTGCCATGTGACCGCTCAATTACAGGAAGAAGCTGCAGCACCGGAGAAGCCAGGGACTGCAGGGACCGCGCCGCAGCAGGTAAGGGGAGCGCAGCGCTATAATTACCTGCTCCTCGCTCCGGTGCGGCTCTGTCTGCAGCGTCCTCTAGCAGTGACGCTCAGGTTAGAGGGCGCTGTGACGTAGTCAGTGCGCGCCCTCTGCTGAGCGTCAGTGCTGGAGACGGAGCCGCAGAGGAGCAGGTAATTATTGAAAGCGCCGGCACCCTGAGCAAGAGAGGTGAGTATGTGATTTTTTTTTTTTTTTATTGCAGCCGCATTCTATATGGCACAGCATTATAAGGAGCATCTATGGGGCCATAATCAAAGGTGCAGAGAATATATGGCACAGCATTATAAGGAGCACCTATGGGGCCATAATCAAAGGTGCAGAGCATATATGACACAGCATTATAAGGAGCACCTATGGGGCCATAATCAAAGGTGCAGAGCATATATGGCACAGCATTATAAGGAGCACCTATGGGGCCATAATCAAAGGTGCAGAGCATATATGGCACAGCATTATAAGGAGCACCTATGGGGCCATAATCAAAGGTGCAGAGCATATATGGCACAGCATTATAAGGAGCACCTATGGGGCCATAATCAAAGGTGCAGAGCATATATGACACAGCATTATAAGGAGCACCTATGGGGCCATAATCAAAGGTGCAGAGCATATATGGCACAGCATTATAAGGAGCACCTATGGGGCCATAATCAAAGGTGCAGAGCATATATGGCACAGCATTATAAGGAGCACCTATGGGGCCATAATCAAAGGTGCAGAGCATATATGGCACAGCATTATAAGGAGCATCTATGGGGCCATAATCAAAGGTGCAGAGCATATATGGCACAGCATTATAAGGAGCACCTATGGGGCCATAATCAAAGGTGTAGAGCATTATATATGGCACAGCATTATAAGGAGCATCTATGGGGCCATAATCAAAGGTGCAGAGCATATATGGCACAGCATTATAAGGAGCATCTATGGGGCCATAATCAAAGGTGCAGAGCATTATATATGGCACAGCATTACAAGGAGCATCTATGGGGCCATAATCAAAGGTGCAGAGCATATATGGCACAGCATTATAAGGAGCATCTATGGGGCCATAATCAAAGGTGCAGAGCATATATGGCACAGCATTATAAGGAGCACCTATGGGGCCATAATCAAAGGTGCAGAGCATTATATATGGCACAGCATTATAAGGAGCATCTATGGGGCCATAATCAAAGGTGCAGAGCATATATGGCACAGCATTATAAGGAGCATCTATGGGGCCATAATCAAAGATGCAGAGCATTATATATGGCACAGCATTATAAGGAGCATCTATGGGGCCATAATCAAAGGTGCAGAGCATATATGGCACAGCATTATAAGGAGCATCTATGGGGCCATAATCAAAGGTGCAGAGCATATATGGCACAGCATTATAAGGAGCATCTATGGGGCCATAATCAAAGGTGCAGAGCATATATGGCACAGCATTATAAGGAGCATCTATGGGGCCATAATCAAAGGTGCAGAGCATATATGGCACAGCATTATAAGGAGCATCTATGGGGCCATAATCAAAGGTGCAGAGCATTATATATGGCACAGCTTTATAAGGAGCATCTATGGGGCCATAATGAACGGTGCAGAGCATTCTATATAGCACAGTTGTATATGGAGCATCTATGGGGCAATAATGAACGGTATGGAGCATCTATTTTTATTTTTGAAATTTACCAGTAGCTGCTGCATTTTCTACCCTAGGTTAAAATACTCGAGTCAATAAGTTTTCCCAGTTTTTTGTGGCAAAATTAGGGGGGTCGGCTTATACTCGGGTCGGCTTATACTCGAGTATATACGGTAATTATAAAAAAAACAAGGATTACATGAGGATAACACTTACACGTGTTCAAAGCATTGCAGGCAACCAGGCTAGTGGAGTTTCCATATGTCCCAGCTCATTAGACGTGCTCAGGGCTCTCCAGGAAAAAGACAAGAAGTGACTGCTGGGATCTGGGCAGACAGTTATAGCTTCAGCCTGTGACATCCCAGAAAGGGGTTGGATCACCTCGTCCCTCCTACCTCTTCAGTTAACTAATTTTACCCTAACTTTTATCTAATTTCTATAACTCCGCTACAAAACATGTCATAGTCATAACAAACCCAGCATTCATCTCGGATTAACGTGGGCATTCTAATGAGATCAAATATGTCCTATCTGTGATACATATTTACAGAGAAATCTCTACTTCTTTACCAGATGGAGTTAGAAGCCCGTGTTTAGAGTGATGGGTAGATCCACCAAGGGATATTAAGAATATATATTTTCGTGTTCTTAACTTAAATGGTTTGCCTAATAACTTACAATAATGGAACAAAGGACTTCCATGAATTTTGGAGCCATTTTTCCAGTTCTAGCTGGTCACTTTCCACTGCACGGATGCCGGTCGTAAATACTTTTGCTCTCAGAGCTAGAAGCAATAAACTCCTCTTCCCCCATACCTTGGAAAGGAAAGCTCTTGGCTCAGTGAAAGGGAAGGGGGGCTTTTTAGCCCACAGCCTGCTAGCAAGAGAAACTACTTATATGATATTTCATACCATATTGTCACATGCAGGTACTGAGTATGTAACCACGGAACAGACAGACCAACAGACCAACAGTTGAGGGGTTTAATAACAGGAATCAGGTTCTCCTCGCAGAGAGTAAGCAAGGGAAAATAACTAGCAACAAAACAGTGCAAAAATATGGGAGTCAAACAATGTAACAGAAGTAGCAAGATTTCTTGAGAAAAGAACACTTATCAGTCTGATGAGGACTTGCTTGAAGGGTCGTCTTCTCCAACGTAGGCACTGAGAAACAGCGGCACTTGTCGTCCCTCTGTTGTCCGTGGGCTGAGTAGTCTCTAGGAGCCTGCTGCCTGGGGTTTCGGGAGTTAATGTGATATGCACAGGCTCTGAGTCTTTAGCTTTTACAGCACAGCCAGGAATCAGGGGCTCTGCACTGTTAAGTCTCTCACCAGCCTCTCACCGTCTTTCTTTCTTCTTGTCTGGGAGGCCCAGGACTTGAGCGAGTAGTGTATAATCCAGATGATTTGTCAAACTCAATCTGACAGGTGCCCCGCCCCTATCAAAGTGTATCAAAGTGTGTAACCCCTCCCCTCCCCTTGTCTGACGGCTGGTATCCAGCTGTCCCTCCTTGTTTGACCTCCCCTTTTGATATAGTTTGATATAGTTTGATATTATTCCCGTATTTGTTTTATATTAGATTTTATACGTAGCTCGAGCTTGATTCTGTAAGCTGTGTTTTATTCACAGTGTACACATATAGTGCAGAACTTTGTTTTATAACACAACCAGCTGTTTATTTGTGTCTCTACTGACCATTAACTAAATGATGGTCACCTTATTTACACAAACAGAAAAGACAGATTTTCTGTTTGTGCCTGTAGATGTTATCTGAGGGTCATTTGCCGGGCAGTGTGTTTTATTTATGTTTTTATAACGCACCATGTTTGATATTGTTAATTTGCTTCTGGGATAACACATGTTTAATGTCTCAGGCTTATTTTTGTACAAATCCAGGCTGTTTGCTGATCGATTTTTTGTATTTGCTTTCACTTTGTGGCTGTAGTTGTTATCTGAGGGGGTCATTTGTGTTTGTATTCGCTTTCTCTTTGTGCCTGCAGAGGTTATCTGAGGGTCATTTGTTTTTGTATTCGCTTTCTCTTTGGCCCTGTAGGTGTTATCTGAGGGTCAGTGGTTTATAAGCGGTGTGTTTTATACGAATATAAAACCAAAGACACGTTATTGTAAAATTTAAAAAGATTTTATTTCTCACAATAAAACAACATCTCAAAGACATTTCAATACTATAAAAATTCTTACAGAATATAAAAAGTAAAAACATTAAATAGTACAATGAACATGCATCATTACACTTCTTACAAAATAAATTAGCTTTTTTGATAATCCACTATTAGATGACCGTGGTATATAATTATATCCTAGGATCTGTACGATTACATACGGCATTCTGTACAGAGGTCTCAGGCTTATTTTTGTACAAATCCATGCTGTTTGGTGAACCCCTTTTTGTATGGCCTCTGCTTTTTCTTGTTTTTGTGTAAAATCTCGGTCAGGCAGGCACGAACACAAACACAACACAGAACCCACACACAACAAACACACATAACATACAAACACACACACAAGAAATACACACACACATGCGGCACACACAACACACACACACAACAAACACACAGAACACACACACACACACACAAGAAATAGACATTTAGGACTTATTTATGTTATTATGTTTTTGCACTTTGCCTGTGCTGTCTATAATTTGACTCCTTTTTATTCAAAGACAGCTAACATATGCAGACTTTTAAAGTTTTTTTTACATTTCTATTGGTGTTACTTTTGCACATGTATTACTGGATTCTTTAAAAATATGAATATTATCTAGTTTACTTATGTTGCAGTATTTTATTTTCCTGGTGTTACTTTTGCACATGTATTACTGTTTTTCTTGTTTTTGTGTAAAATCTCGGTCAGGCAGGCACGAACACACACACACACACACACAACACAGAACACACACACACACACACAAGAAATAGACATTTCGGACTTATTTATGTTATTATGTTTATGCACTTTGCCTGTGCTTTCTATAATTTGACTCCTTTTTATTCAAAGACAACTAACATATGCAGACTTTTAAAGCTTTTTTACATTTCTATTGGTGTTACATTTCTATTGGTGTTACTTTTGCACATGTATTACTGGCGTCTTTAAAAAATATGAATATTATTTAGTTTACTTATGTTACAGTATTTTATTTTCCGTGTGTTACTTATGCACATGTATTACTGGCGTCTTCAACAGTTATGATCCATACCTTTTCTATATAAATATGGGTAAATGAATACACCATTATAGAACCATTTCGAATCCATGTTTTGTTGAAAATAACTGGGCATACATAAGAAACCGTGCAATATATCTTTATAGAAATAACACTTCTGCACCCACGGGCGCTTCTCAGCAACCCCTGCATCCGGTACTCATCAGGCACTGTGAAATAATGCAAAAATACATCTGTGTGCGGCTGGCGGGATCAACATTTTGCTATTATAAGTTTATGGTTCTGTAAAAGAACACACAACACATACAGAACACACACACACACAACACACAACAAGCACATATTATGAAAAAATGACAATCATTGTATGTGATTTAAAAGACTTTAGTCGCTCACACGTATCACAGAAAGATTTAGTTTAAAAACTGCTTAGTCATGGGGATTTAGATTTATCAGGGGTGATTTAGTTTGAAAGCACACAGCTCCGCGATAATGTCGGGGGTTGGGCAGGCATTTAACAGTCTTTCATATGTATCACAGAAAGATTTTAGTTCCATCTGTGCGAGTTTGCTTTGAGCGTACTGCGCAGCCATATCAGTAAACATTTTGACATGGTCATCATCCCACGAAGGACGACCTGTGTAAGGTGTATGTACAGCAACTTTCTGTTTTTTACCTACACGGCGACGGGATACTGCGCGTTTCTTTAGAGGTAATACAGGGGCAAAAACGCTAGAAGAGCCTGCAAGAGCAGTATCTGCAGATTGCACAGTCTGGCACACAGGTATATTGAGGGGGTCTATGGGTGACCACATACCCTCGAAGAGCTGTTCAATTTCTCTGTTTTCAGGAGTAACTTGTGGTATGGCGACTGCGCTATTGGCGTCCCGAGTTATGCAGGGACTAGCGTTCTGCGATGCACGTCTCTCTCTTGAAACGTTCGTATATTTCTGATGGGGAATCTTGGGGCTTGGATTCCCGGGTTGTTTTGGGGCCGCGTAGCATTCATCACGATCCACAACACAGATGGGCGAAAGAGATGTTGTTCTCACCGCCGTATTAGCTCTTTGTGGTTGATTCTCTGCAGCTCCGTAATTACGCCGTTGCAAAACGCGTTGCTGAAGATCCGTCGTATCTAAAAGAAAAGATACAAGCGTCGGATAGCCGTGAAACGGGGCAAAATTGGAAAAGCTAAACGGCGACGCATAGCTATGATCCTGCGTAATATTTGAAAAGTTAACGGTGTCAGTTACCCATGAAATCATTGTAACAATATTTACATAAACCTGTATAGAGCAGCCCAGATATATACTTACAAGTATGAAGCGGGAATTGCCCCACAACAGCTCCTGGTTTAACGGTCGGCGCAATGCTCAAACTCGCCGAGATGGGAATATTCTCTTTTTCAAGCTGTATTTTCCGGGCAACTAGATTAGCGGATGTAAGTAAAAATATAACGATTAGCTAACACAGAATTGATTTTCTACACAAAACTGCAGCGTTGAGATGGATATATATATTTTTTTCAACATGAATTTTCTAACAGCTAGTTAGCAGCTGTAAGTAAATATGAGTATTACACAAAAGTGAGAATCGACTGTATTTCAAGTGAACAGATACCTTTTCTATTCTTGAAACACCTGCGTAACGAGCTGCCGCGTCTTTTAGGCGCATCGGGTTTCGATGAAATTGCAGGGTTCTTGACATCTATGATCTCCACGTCTGAGCCCAGCGTATCGCATGGCTCGGGAACACACCAGTTTTCAGGCATATCGTCAGATGTCTCCGTGTCAGTATCTGTATGAGAAATTGCACGTAGTTCGTGTTTACATACAAAGGATTAAAGCAACTGACATAGTATAATATAGTTTTACGGCATAAACATATTTGCGGTGTAAAATTAATATAGCAAGACTTATGCCGCTATATATTAATAATTCAGTATTACATTGGTGGCTACCGCTAGTATTTGTTTTATTAATTTAATCATATATCTATTATGGCATAATTTGTGTAATACAATAGTTAATAGATGCTATAGTTTTACGCCATAAACAGTATATATTAACATAGATAATATATATATATATATTTAGCTTTCTTACATGTGATACATGAAAGATAAATATCTTTGTACCGTGTTACAATGACATTTTTCCCTATCTAAAAGCAAAAAGGCGCTCCTAATTACCCATGATGAGGTGAAGAGCAGGCCCATTATCGGCTAGCGGCTCCACGGCTTCAATGCGCTCATAATTCTGCATTATGAAATTATTGCGCCAATCGGGCGACATATACGGCTCTTAAATAAAAAAAATATATATCCGTCTCAACGCTGCAGTTTTGTGTAGAAAATCAATTCTGTGTTAGCTAATCGTTATATTTTTACTTACATCCGCTAATCTAGTTGCCCGGAAAATACAGCTTGAAAAAGAGAATATTCCCATCTCGGCGAGTTTGAGCATTGCGCCGACCGTTAAACCAGGAGCTGTTGTGGGGCAATTCCCGCTTCATACTTGTAAGTATATATCTGGGCTGCTCTATACAGGTTTATGTAAATATTGTTACAATGATTTCATGGGTAACTGACACCGTTAACTTTTGAAATATTACGCAGGATCATAGCTATGCGTCGCCGTTTAGCTTTTCCAATTTTGCCCCGTTTCGCGGCTATCCGACGCTTGTATCTTTTCTTTTAGATACGACGGATCTTCAGCAACGCGTTTTGCAACGGCGTAATTACGGAGCTGCAGAGAATCAACCACAAAGAGCTAATACGGCGGTGAGAACAACATCTCTTTTGCCCATCTGTGTTGTGGATCGTGATGAATGCTACGCGGCCCCAAAACAACCCGGGAATCCAAGCCCCAAGATTCCCCATCAGAAATATACGAACGTTTCAAGAGAGAGACGTGCATCGCAGAACGCTAGTCCCTGCATAACTCGGGACGCCAATAGCGCAGTCGCCATACCACAGGTTACTCCTGAAAACAGAGAAATTGAACAGCTCTCCGAGGGTATGTGGTCACCCATAGACCCCCTCAATATACCTGTGTGCCAGACTGTGCAATCTGCAGATACTGCTCTTGCAGGCTCTTCTAGCGTTTTTGCCCCTGTATTACCTCTAAAGAAACGCGCAGTATCCCGTCGCCGTGTAGGTAAAAAACAGAAAGTTGCTGTACATACACCTTACACAGGTCGTCCTTCGTGGGATGATGACCATGTCAAAATGTTTACTGATATGGCTGCGCAGTACGCTCAAAGCAAACTCGCACAGATGGAACTAAAATCTTTCTGTGATACATATGAAAGACTGTTAAATGCCTGCCCAACCCCCGACATTATCGCGGAGCTGTGTGCTTTCAAACTATATCACCCCTGATAAATCTAAATCCCCATGACTAAGCAGTTTTTAAACTAAATCTTTCTGTGATACGTGTGAGCGACTAAAGTCTTTTAAATCACATACAATGATTGTCATTTTTTCATAATATGTGCTTGTTGTGTGTTGTGTGTCTGTGTTCTGTATGTGTTGTGTGTTCTTTTACAGAACCATAAGCTTATAATAGCAAAATGTTGATCCCGCCAGCCGCACACAGATGTATTTTTGCATTATTTCACAGTGCCAGATGAGTACCGGATGCAGGGGTTGCTGAGAAGCGCCCGTGGGTGCAGAAGTGTTATTTCTATAAAGATATATTGCACGGTTTCTTATGTATGCCCAGTTATTTTCAACAAAACATGGATTCGAAATGGTTCTATAATGGTGTATTCATTTACCCATATTTATATAGAAAAAGTATGGATCATAACTGTTGAAGACGCCAGTAATACATGTGCATAAGTAACACACGGAAAATAAAATACTGTAACATAAGTAAACTAAATAATATTCATATTTTTTTAAAGACGTCCGTATTTCATGTGCAAAAGTAACACCAGGAAAATAATATACTTCAACATAAGTAAACTAGATAATATTCATATTTTTAAAGAATCCAGTAATACATGTGCAAAAGTAACACCAATAGAAATGTAACACCAATAGAAATGTAAAAAAGCTTTAAAAGTCTGCATATGTTAGCTGTCTTTGAATAAAAAGGAGTCAAATTATAGACAGCACAGGCAAAGTGTATAAACATAATAACATAAATAAGTCCTAAATGTCTATTTCTTGTGTGTGTGTTCTGTGTGTTTGTTGTATGTTTGTTGTGTGTGTGTTGTGTGTGTCGCATGTGTTGTATGTGTTCTGTATGTTGTGTGTGTTTTTTATGTTATGTGTGTTTGTTGTGTGTGTGGGTTCTGTGTTGTGTGTGTGTGTGTGTGTGTGTTCGTGCCTGCCTGACCGAGATTTTACACAAAAACAAGAAAAACAGTAACACATGTGCAAAAGTAACACCAGGAAAATAAAATACTGCAACATAAGTAAACTAGATAATATTCATATTTTTAAAAAATCCAGTAATACATGTGCAAAAATAACACCAATAGAAATGTAACACCAATAGAAATGTAAAAAAACTTTAAAAGTCTGCATATGTTAGCTGTCTTTGAATAAAAAGGAGTCAAATTATAGACAGCACAGGCAAAGTGCAAAAACATAATAACATAAATAAGTCCTAAATGTCTATTTCTTGTGTGTGTGTGTGTTCTGTTTGTTTGTTGTGTGTGTGTGGTGTGTGCCGCATGTGTTGTATGTGTTCTGTATGTTGTGTGTGTATGTTTGTCGTGTGTGTTGTATGTGTTGTGTGTGTTTGTATGTTATGTGTGTTTGTTGTGTGTGGGTTCTGTGTTGTGTGTGTGGATTCATGCCTGCCTGACCGAGATTTTACACAAAAACAAGAAAAAGCAGAGGCCATACAAAAAGAGGTTCACCAAACAGCATGGATTTGTACAAAAATAAGCCTGAGACCTCTGTACAGAATGCCGTATGTAATCGTACAGATCCTAGGATATAATTATATACCACGGTCATCTAATAGTGTGAGAAATAAAATCTTTTTAAATTTTACAATAACGTGTCTTTGGTTTTATATTCGTATAAAACACACCGCTTATAAACCACTGACCCTCAGATAACACCTACAGGGCCAAAGAGAAAGCGAATACAAAAACAAATGACCCTCAGATAACCTCTGCAGGCACAAAGAGAAAGCGAATACAAAAACAAATGACCCCCTCAGATAACAACTACAGCCACAAAGTGAAAGCAAATACAAAAAAAATCGATCAGCAAACAGCCTGGATTTGTACAAAAATAAGCCTGAGACATTAAACATGTGTTATCCCAGAAGCAAATTAACAATATCAAACATGGTGCGTTATAAAAACATAAATAAAACACACTGCCCGGCAAATGACCCTCAGATAACATCTACAGGCACAAACAGAAAATCTGTCTTTTCTGTTTGTGTAAATAAGGTGACCATCATTTAGTTAATGGTCAGTAGAGACACAAATAAACAGCTGGTTGTGTTATAAAACAAAGTTCTGCACTATATGTGTACACTGTGAATAAAACACAGCTTACAGAATCAAGCTCGAGCTACTTATAAAATCTAATATAAAACAAATACGGGAATAATATCAAACTATATCAAACTATATCAAAAGGGGAGGTCAAACAAGGAGGGACAGCTGGATACCAGCCGTCAGACAAGGGGAGGGGAGGGGTTACACACTTTGATAC
The DNA here is from genome assembly GCF_032444005.1 of Ranitomeya imitator. Taxonomy (NCBI): domain Eukaryota; kingdom Metazoa; phylum Chordata; class Amphibia; order Anura; family Dendrobatidae; genus Ranitomeya; species Ranitomeya imitator. The sequence continues at coordinate 152,087,529 of NC_091283.1, read as the reverse complement.
ACTTTGATAGGGGCGGGGCACCTGTCAGATTGAGTTTGACGAATCATCTGGATTATACACTACTTGAGCGACTTCGCTTCTAGGGGACAAAATTGTATCTGTCTCCCCCAAATTTATTCAGCGCATAAGGACAGTTCCATCCCACATGGTAGCCAGGGACCGTGCGACCAATATTCCTGAAGGCAGCTGGTTGGCTCTGCTGGGCTCAATTTGGACTTCGACCCCTTCCAGCAGGATGCTAGCTCGTATAGGCAGGGGAAGCATCGTCTGCCCAGGGGTCAACACTCGATTAACTGAGGCGGGGGAGATGACTTTGCCGAGTTCCTTTCCATCGCTGTATGCTTCCCGGACCTGGGCGGTCCGTATCAGTTGTTGAAAGACCCTTCTCTGGGGGGTTTGGTCGTTCCATTGTTGCAAGAACTGTTCCGGGGACTCGTTGAAAACCAGGCTTCCGAGGTCTTTTAACACATTCATGCCCAGGGTTACGGTATGGTCTTTAGCTACCTCTCCATCCACTAGTACCACTCCTCTTCTCCCGAGGTCTTTTCCGCAGACCTCTATGTTCATCCATACCACCCCTGCGACCAGGATGGGCAAGTGATTGGCCGCCATAAGTTTGATTACAGGGCCCCATTCGAGCCGTAGCGCCTCTGTGAAGTGACGGCGGAAATATCTCTCAGGCATGGTGGTCACTTGTGAGCCAGTGTCTATCAAGCACCACACTGCTCTTCCATTGATTTCTACCCAGACCAGAGGGCACGTGGAAACAATGCTGTGGGGACTTTTACTACTCCTCCTCTGTTCTTCACGCTCCGAGCGATGCCTCTCGAGCTCAGACCCACCTAGTTTAAAGGAGGGATGGTCGGCTCCGCCAGTGACACCATCGAGTAATGTGGCCGGATTCTCCACAAGTGTAGCATGTAAGAGGGCGTCTCCTCCTGGTAGTTTCACCCTCCCTTCGGGGGCAGCTTCTCTGTATCGCACCAGAGGGCCGGGCCCTTCTGCCAGAGTTCTTCTGAAGGCCGCCATTTCTTCACGGACCTGTCTAATCTCCATTCTTAGGTCTTCCACCTACTGGGGGATATTGTCTGCGGTGGTGGTTACCTTCCCACCAGCCCCGTCACTCCCTGTTCTTTTTCTCACACACGCGCCTCACTGCCAACCTCAGAGAAAGTCATGTCTGGCTTTACTCGCATGCGCTCTCGCAGTGCCTGTTTCATCATTGCGTCACGCAGTCCCGTCACCAACTGATCTCTGAGCACATCAACTGACCCAACCCCTACACCGTCCTTTCGTCTGATAGCAGTGTGAAGCTCTTGTAGGCAGTTTATGAATTGGGTCACGGTCTCCCCCTCCCGTTGTACCCGGTGAAACAGTCGCATGCGAAGTTCCCCTACGTCAGTGGGGTCCCCATGCGTCTCCTCAAGTATGCGCAGCACTTTGTCCAGGGTATCTCTCTCCCGGGGGGACCTATGCATAACAGAATCCCCTGCCTCCCCCTCCAGGGCCATCAATGCAATTTCTGCCTCCAGGGCTGGTGTCATGGGATGCATCCGCATCATTCCCCTGATACGCTCCATCCAACTCCACAGCATTACATTGTTCCCAGTGAACCTTGGCAAATTATTCAACATGGCTCCCAGGGAAATGCTAGAAACTTCCCCAGCTGCTTGGTCTGCCCTGTCCGCGCTACTGTGTGACATTCTGCCGACTACGCCAAATGTAATAGTATGCAGGTACTGAGTATGTCACCACGGAACAGACAGACCAATAGTTGAGGGGGTTAATAACAGGAATCAGGTTCTCCTCGCAGGGAGTAAGTAAGGGAAAATAGCTTGCAACAAAACAGTGCAAAAATATGGGAGTCAAACAATGTACCAGAAGTAAGCAAGATCTCTTGAGAAAAGAACACTTATCAGTCTGATCAGGACTTGCTTGAAGGGTCGTCCTCTCCAACGTAGGCACCGAGAAACAGCGGCACTTGTCGTCCCTCTGTTGTCCGTGGGCTGAGTAGTCTCTAGGAGCCTGCTGCCTGGGGTTTCGGGAGTTAATGTGATATGCACAGGCTCTGAGTCTTCAGCTTTTACAGCACAGCCAGGAATCAGGGGCTCTGCACTGTTAGGTCTCTCACCAGGAATGACAGTCTCTGTACTGATACCGCGGGTACCAGGGGGTCGCAGTCTCTGCACGGGCCAATGTCTCTACACGGGTCTCAAAGCGCCCCTCTCCAGTCACAGCAGAGTGCGCTTTCATGTACACACAGGATGCAGTCTTCCTGGGCAATCTCCCTGTATATGTCCTCTGACCAGGAGCTCTCTCTCTCTCCCGGAGCGCAGCTGCACCCTGCTCTGACCGCTGCTCACGCTGCTCTCGCTGCTCTGTTCCTTGTGCATGTGTCTTTCCCGCTCTCTGCCCAGCTTCCTTCCTGTCCCAGTCTCTAAGTCTGCCCCCTGGGGAACCTGCAGCACAGCTCAATGGTTCCAGGCACAGAGCCGAGAACGTAACCGCCCCCAAACTCTTCTTGTGCTTCACCTCCTTACAACGTCGGCGCTAGCAGGGCTTTGTGCAGTGCTGGCGTTTCTCTACGGTTGGTGGTCTTGCAGCGCTCAGGACCCCAAGAGTCCTGCAACACTGTGATTTCTGTGCAGAGCTGTTGCTCTCACAGGTGACATCATCGAGACCTGGTTAGATGAGGTTCCAATGATGTTAACCCTTTGCTATCTTCTAGATGTCGCGATCGGGGCATGTAGAAAATAGCAGAGGGAGACCCCTGCTATACTCACCTCTCCGACCCCCCCCCCCGTGATGAAATCTGAACACATCATGGGGGATCCCGCATTGCCATGGCAGCTGGAAGTCACGTGATACCTTCCAGCTATGGTGGCTGGTTAGGCTCAGCATGCAGCTGAGTCTAACAAGCATTTTCACAGTTTATCACTGACAGGTCTCTTGCAATGCAATACATGTGTATTGAACTGTAAGAGACCTGTGATCAGACACATAAAAACTGAAGTTCCATACAGAGACTTAGGCTACTTTCACACTAGCGTCGGAATCTCCCCGTCGCAATGCGTCGGGGAGAGATTCCGACGCTAGCGTTTAACGCATTGCACAATGGAGGCAGCGGATGCATTTCTCCGGCGCATCCGCTGCCCCATTGTAAGGTGCGGGGACGTGGGGGTGGAGTTCCGGCCGCACATGCGCGGTCAGAAAAAGCGGTCCGTCAGGAGCAAAAAACGTTACATGTAGCGTTTTTTGCTCCCGACGGTCCGCAGAAGCACGACGCATCCGTTGCACGACGGATGCGACGTGTGGCAATCCGTCGCAATGCGTCGTCAATACAAGTCTATGGTGAAAAAACGCATCCTGCAAGCACTGCAGGATGCGTTTTTTCTGCAAAACGACGCATTGCGGCGGATTGCAGTTAACGCTAGTGTGAAAATAGCCTAAGTAAAAAAAGTTTAAAAAAAGTAAAAAAACTGTTAAAACTATAAAAAATTCACGAAATAAATAAAAAAAAAAAAGAAAAAATATTAAACCAATAAATATATATATATATATCACAAAAAAAGTACACATATTTGGTATCGCCGCGTCCGGAACGAGCCACCCTATAAAATGGTCCCACCTGTTCACTCCTTCAGTGCACACTGTAAAAAAAAACAAAAAAATGGAGCAAAAACCTTTGCATTTTCATCATGCCGCCAAACGAAAAGTAGAGTAAAACGTGATCAAAAAGTCATATCAAAATAAAAATGGTACAGCTAAAAACGTCCTCTTCTCTTGCAAAAAAAACAATCCGCCATATAGCTCCAACAGCAGAAAAAGAAAAAGTTATAGCTTTCAGAATAAAGCAATGCAAAAAATTATTTTTCTATAAAATAGTTTTTATTGTGAAAAAGCAGCAAAACGTAAAAATAAAATATAAATGTAGTATCGCTGTAATCGTACTGACCCAAAGAATAAAGCTGCCGTATTAATTTTACTACACACGGAACATCATTATAAATATATATATATATATATATATATATATATATATATATATATATATATATATATATATATATTCCAGAGTTCCTGGTGTTTGATCAAAACTCAGAATAGAAAGCGATCAAAAAATGTCATGTGCCCAAAAATGGTACCAATAAAAATGTCAGCTCAACCCGCAAGAAACAAACCGTCACATAACTCTGTCGGCCGAAATACGAAAAATGTATAGCTCTCAAAATATGGTGATGCAAAACTGTTTTTTTGCAATAAAAAGCATTATTTAGTGTCTGACAGCTGCCAAACATAAAAACCGCTATAAATCTGGTATAGCTGTAATCGCACCGACTTGAATAATAAAGTCACCTAATCACTTATACTGCATGACGAACGTCGTAAAAAATAAATAAAATCAATTCTTCACATGCTGTTGACTTTTCATTCTGCCTCCCAAAGATCGCAGTATTGCTTGGCGCACCTTTATCTCGCACACTGCACTGGGCGCTTACACCAGAATTTCCGTGTAAATCTCTGAGATACGTGATTCAGACGGAATCCCTGGCAGAAGATTCCCCATAATGAGGTAGATAGAGGCACTGTGAACGCCATAAGACCTGTGATCCAACTGTGTCCATCTTTTTAGTAATACATAAAAGCGCATTCAGCCAGTTTTGTGTGCAGCGCCTCAGGGTCATGGTCGTTGCAGGAATGTCATTCTTCCACCAGGGGGAGTGATGTTACGTCTGATGGCAATAAAGGAGATCTCTTTACCTGGTATCACAAACCATACAACACACTTCACACTCCAGTCCGCCAGGGGGGGACTATGCTCCTATTTATTAGGGCTCTCCTCACAATTAGGTAAAACTGGTGGGTTGGACAGTTAGTAAGGGAGAAGCGAGCTGGGTTTCACCCAGGCAGCACCAGTCTGGCAGACGCTGGCTGGGCTACACTCAGTAAGCTGCTATCTGAGCTTCACTCAGGTAGTGGGTCCCTGACAGGGGTGGGATCCTGTCAGAGGCCTAGACAGAAGGACATGGAGCTGCGCCTGCTTACCAATGCGGCGGCATCCAAAGAAAGAGACATTGAAGGGAATTGCATTGCTGAGAGTGAGAAACGAGGTCATAGCAAAAGGAGAGGAAGCCAGAAGGAATTCTGCCCTGTAAAAGGCTGCCTCCTTCTGAGGCGCAGAAGCCGGTAGCCGGAACACCGAGGGAGTCATCGTCTCCAAGCCTGGCTCCAGAGACCGGCAGGACAGCTAGTTCCATATTAGTGGCCCAACCTTATACCCAGGAGGCACGGTGGCAACTGTGGGGGCCGGGGCGTGATAGTGTCCCTGTAAAAAGCCTCAGGCCATCAGTCATATGGGGCTTGTCCTATCCTATCCATCAGGGCGACAGAGAGAAAGACATAACATCTACAACAGTTGTGAGGACCTTACTGAGACGCACATCAGGGAGGTACTTACTGAGACGCACAGCAGGGAGGTGCTAGAGGAAGACACTGATTTCCACCTGGATAAGGGGACTCTGAATTTGTCTTCAGACCGGCCAGACTCTGCCTGCCCTGTGATCTGGTGCTTTGGACTGAGGACGCTGGAGCCTTCAGTAAAGGTAAAGAGACTGCAACCTTGTGTCCTCGTTCTTCCTTGCGCCTCACACCATCCACCATCTACACTCTGGGAAGCCCTGGGGACACACTTCACCTGTGGGAAGGTATACCATCTAGCTACCATAACATCACCCCCAGCGGACCCCTAAGCAGCGTCGGTCACCCTGATCGAATATCACAGGTGGTGTCGCGATTATTATCCCTTTAAAGACCTTTCCCCACCATTTACAATGGACGCCCCTAGGGCCACGGACCGGGTCAGCCACCGTGACACCCCCCTTGAGAACCGAAGGGCCCATCTCCGAGTACCCCACTGCTGTACTGGGGGCGCTCCATATGCACCTCTGAAAAGAAGGACACCGCTGAACAGAGGCCAGATGGAGTCCAGAGTAACTCTGCTGCCTCATCATAGTGAATTGATCAGGGGTTTCATCAGTCACATCACTCAGAGATTTACATAGAAACCCCAAAGTAAGTGCTCAGCGTAGAGCACCAGATAAATGTGATCCCAAACGTTATGTAAAATATTCCCAATAAAAGCTTCCACTCAATCCACAAAAAAAGCAAGTCCTCACTCAGAGCCGTCATCTATTAACAGAAATATAGGGGGCTTCCACGTTACTGCTAGTACAAAGGCTCTTGAAAAGCGTTATAGCTACTCACCCCCCTAAAAAAATTCTGCGCTTCCAAATTCAAATGCCCCCCTCCCTTCTGAGCCCCACAGTGTACCTAAACCACATATATCATCCACATGTTTGGCATTTCTGTAGTGATGAGAGCCCGCCTAATTTATGGGTGCATGTATCCAGAAGCACGGGCTGGGCATAACATATTGGTGACTACAGAGTACTGGTCACTACAACGGCATCTTGCATTTTTCACTCAGCAACATCCACTGCTGCCTGTTTCTAGAAAATACCCATGGAGTCAAAATCATCACTACACTTGTAGATAAATTCCTAAAGGGGTATAATTTCAAAACTGGGGTCACTTGAGGGTGGATTCTGCTTTTATGACATTTAGGGGCTTTTTATATAGAGTCTGGAAAGTATTCTATAATAATTTGTTCTCCAAGAGTCAAATAGCGCTCCGTCCCTTTAGAGTCTTGCTGTGTGGCTAAGCAGTACTGTACCGACACATATGGGGTATTGCCAAGTTCAGAAGAAATTGTGTAACACATTTTGGCACCATTTTTACCCATTTCCCAGTGTGAAAATGTAAAATATTGGCCTTGAACAATTTTTTTGTGGTAAAAATGTAATTATTTTTTCTATATATATATATGAACCTCTCATTGAGAGGTGTAGTTTGTAAAATGGGGTCACTTACGGGGGTTTCTGCAGTTCTGGCACCTCAGAGGCTCTGCCAATGTAATATGGCAGTCCAACTGTCCAACCAAATCAAAAAGGGGAGTCTCCAACAACGTGCCAACCAAAAAAATTAAGCCTACCCCTAAAAACATCAATCTTTATTAATCACCTATTAATATACACATAATATATAAAAAATCTAGATAAAAAACATCCCTGTTAGGGACCAAACACCTGAGATAAGGGACACAGCCTATAGGCATTTATATAGAGGCCATTTTTCACCAAAAAAGAACACAATAGAAAAAAATCAAGAAAATATGAAAAAATACCAAAAAAAAAAAAAAGATGAAAAAATATAAAAAATGAAAAAGTTATTATGCCTCTTCTGACCCTGATAGGAAGGTTATCAGACTTTAGGGCCTAACAGCGGAGGTTGGCACCCTAAATTGCGATATGGCGCCCCCGCTCCACGGAGGCTGTCCCTTATATCCCTAGGTGGTCCCTAACCATCTAACCCCCACAGACACACAAAAACACATATATGGATCAAGATAGATCCATAGTAGCTACCACTTACTAATCTATCAACTATATACTATAACTAAAGACTAAAGGCTTAGATAATAACTTGTAGACCTATATATCTAAAATGGTGCCAGGTCTACACCCAGTAGGAAGCTAGAACCACTACTAGGCTGCCCTGTATATGTATAATAGCAACAGGTATATTACTTAGCATATCACAAATCTGTTGTCCTACACCTATCCCTCTGCATAAACAGATAGGCTAGAAGTTTATCCATATATCCATAGTTAATCACAGGGATATCTCCACAAAAAACTGTTAGTAGCTGATGGTCTAGTCTGAATTAGTGTTCAATAAACCATTTATGCACCATATATTATCTGTCTTTATAGATCATAACATATACCTCTTGCCAATTCATCGTTTACCATCATGGTGATAACTTCATTCAAAAAGATTTTTTTTTCTTCATCAAACACCTTAATAGATCAAGTGCTTAGAATGCTATAATTGCACCATATATAAAAAAAACTATAGCTAATAAAGATTTATCCACTTAGCTCTTTTCTCCTCTTTTTTTTTTTTTTATATATATGGTGCAATTATAGCATTCTAAGCACTTGATCTATTAAGGTGTTTGATGAAGGAAAAAATATCTTTTTGAATGAAGTTATCACCATGATGGTAAACGATGAATTGGCTGAATTGGATGAATTGCACTGCAGAGCATCACATCATCGTCTGACAGGCAGGGAAGGAGGGGTCTCATGTCCTGCTCTCTGCAGGCATTGCAAAGCCACCTTCCCTGAAGGATCCCGCGGCCATCTTGTGGCCAGGGGTCTCCATTGAGAACATCAGGACAATGCAATCGCATTGCGTTGTCCTGATGGAAGTGCACAGGGAGACCATTCCCTGTGCGATGCTCCTCTATGTTGCTGTCCCTAGGTTGAGCGACCTTGACTTTTTTAGGGTTGAGTCGGGTTTCGCGAAACCCGACTATCTCAAAAGTCGAGTTGAGTGAAATCGGCCGACTGTGGCGAAAAGTCGAGGATCGACTGAAACACGAAACCCTATCCAAAGTCAATGGGATTTTTTTTTTCTCTCTCTCTCTCTCCTGAAAAGCTAGTGTTACACATTGCAAATCGCTACAGCGCAAAAGTGACAACATAGCGATATGCGTCCACACCCCTAAGACCTATGTCATCACTCTGCCCACGCTCCTTCATTGGCTGAAAAAATGGCGCCAAGCGCGTCATACGAAACGCGACTTTGGCGCGAAAGTCGCGTACTGCATGGCCGACCCCACACAGGGATCGGGACGGGTTTCATGAAACCCGACTTTGCCAAAAGTCGGCGACTTTTGAAAATGAACGATCCGTTTCGCTCAACCCTAGCTGTCACTATTAACAGCGGCTTCAGAGGGGTTAAATGCCTGCAATCTGTGCTAGCACTCATCGTGGGCATTGCGCAGGGAGTCAGCTCTCACACACAGAGCTGACACCCGCACCTGATCGCAACGGCACTCAACCTGAAGCCATGCGATTGCGGCGCTGTACATATAATGCTGTTTGTGGGAATGCAACTTCTGCAAAGCAGTATATGTATGGCGCATTTCGGGAAGGGTTTGAAGGGGCCATCGATCAAGTGAGCTCAAGGACAGGAGGCATAGGTAAAGGGATGATCAATCGAGTGTTGTGAATTCTGTGGCCAAGCTCCCTCCTGTGGTCGTGAGTGGTACTGCGGCTGGTTCTGTCTATAAGCTTCCTTTGGTGGATGAGAGTGGTACTGCGGCTTCTGAGTTTCCTTCCTCAGGTGATGAGGTTAAGTCGTTAGGTGCTGCTCTATTTAACTCCACCTGGTGCTTTGATCCTGGCCTCCAGTCAATGTTCTAGTATTGGTCTTGCTTCCTCCTGGATCGTTCCTGTGGCCTCTCTATCCTGCATAAGCTAAGTTCTGCTTGTGTTATTTTTGTTTGCTATATTTTCTGTCCAGCTTGCTATATTGGTTTTTCTTGCTTGCTGGAAGCTCTGAGACGCAGAGGGAGCACCTCCGTACCGTTAGTCAGTGCGGAGGGTCTTTTTGCCCCTCTGCGTGGTTGTTTGTAGGTTTTTGTGTTGACCGCAAAGCTATCTTTCCTATCCTCGGTCTATTCAGTAAGTCGGGCCTCACTTTGCTAAATCTATTTCATCTCTGTGTTTGTATTTCATCTTTACTCACAGTCATTATATGTGGGGGGCTGCCTTTTCCTTTGAGGAATTTCTCTGAGGCAAGGTAGGCTTATTTTTCTATCTTCAGGGCTAGTTAGTTTCTCAGGCTGTGCCGAGTTGCATAGGGAGCGTTAGGCGCAATCCACGGCTACCTCTAGTGTGGTGTGATAGGATTAGGGATTGCGGTCAGCAGAGTTTCCATGTCTCAGAGCTCGTCCTATGTTTTTGGTAAATGTCAGGTCATCTTGTGTGCTCTGAACTTCAATGTCCATTGTGATTCTGAATTACCTGTTCATAACAGTACTGGAGGCCCAAAGTACTAATGCTTCTCAATAGAGGGAAAAGAGAAGTTCTGAGACCATTTTTTATTCTTTGCACTGTGTTCTGTCTTTCTTTTCCCCTTTACATCAGGGTGGTTCAGAACACAGGTGTGGACATGGACATTCAGGGTCTGTCCTCTTTGATGGATAATCTCACTATAAGAGTACAGAACATTCAAGATTTAGTGGTTCAGAATCCTATGTTAGAACCTAAAATTCCTATTCCTGAGTTATTTTCTGGAGATAGAGCTAAGTTTTTGAATTTTAAAAATAATTGTAAACTGTTTCTGGCTTTGAAACCCCGCTCCTCTGGTGACCCAGTTCAACAAGTTAAAATCATTATTTCTTTATTACGTGGCGACCCTCAAGACTGGGCATTTTCCCTTGCGCCGGGAGATCCTGCATTATGTAAAATTGATGTGTTTTTTCTGGCGCTCGGATTGCTGTACGACGAACCTAATTCAGTGGATCAGGCAGAGAAAAATTTGCTGGCTCTGTGTCAGGGTCAGGATGAGATAGAGATTTATTGTCAGAAGTTTAGAAAGTGGTCCGTGCTCACTCAATGGAATGAATGTGCGCTGGCAGCTATTTTCAGAAAGGGTCTCTCTGAAGCCCTTAAGGATGTCATGGTGGGATTTCATATGCCTGCTGGTCTGAATGAGTCTATGTCTTTGGCCATTCAGATCGGTCGACGCTTGCGCGAGCGTAAATCTGTGCACCATTTGGCGGTATTATCTGAGCATAAACCTGAGCCTATGCAGTGCGATAGGACTTTGACCAGAGCTGAAAGGCAAGAACACAGACGTCAGAATGGGCTGTGTTTCTACTGTGGTGATTCCACTCATGCTATCTCCGATTGTCCTAAGCGCACTAAGCGGTTCGCTAGGTCTGCCACCATTGGTACGGTACAGTCGAAATTTCTTTTGTCCGTTACTTTGATCTGCTCTTTGTCTTCCTATTCTGTCATGGCATTTGTGGATTCAGGCGCTGCCCTGAATTTAATGGACTTGGAGTTTGCTAGGCGCTGTGGGTTTGTCTTGGAGCCCTTGCAGTGTCCTATTCCATTGAGAGGAATTGATGCTACGCCTTTGGCCAAGAATAAGCCTCAGTATTGGACCCAGCTGACCATGTGCATGGCTCCTGCGCACCAGGAGGATATTCGCTTTCTGGTGTTGCATAATCTGCATGATGTGGTCGTGTTCGGGTTGCCATGGCTACAAGTCCATAACCCAGTATTAGATTGGAAATCAATGTCTGTGTCCAGCTGGGGTTGTCAGGGGGTACATGGTGATGTTCCATTTCTGTCTATCTCATCATCCACCCCTTCTGAGGTCCCAGAGTTCTTGTCTGATTACCGGGATGTATTCGATGAGCCCAAGTCCAATGCCCTACCTCCGCATAGGGATTGTGATTGTGCTATCGATTTGATTCCTGGTAGTAAGTTTCCTAAGGGTCGACTGTTTAATTTATCTGTACCTGAGCACGCCGCTATGCGGAGTTATGTGAAGGAGTCTTTGGAGAAGGGTCATATTCGCCCGTCATCGTCGCCATTGGGAGCGGGTTTCTTTTTTGTGGCCAAGAACGATGGTTCGCTGAGACCTTGTATTGATTACCGCCTTCTAAATAAAATTACGGTCAAATTTCAGTACCCCTTGCCGCTGCTGTCTGATTTGTTTGCTCGGATTAAGGGGGCTAGTTGGTTCACCAAGATAGATCTTCGTGGTGCGTATAATCTTGTGCGTATCAAACGGGGCGATGAATGGAAAACAGCATTTAATACGCCCGAAGGCCATTTTGAGTACCTGGTTATGCCATTCGGACTTTCTAATGCTCCATCAGTGTTTCAGTCCTTTATGCATGACATCTTCCGAGAGTACCTGGATAAATTCCTGATTGTATACTTGGATGATATTTTGGTCTTCTCGGATGATTGGGAGTCTCATGTGAAGCAGGTCAGAATGGTGTTCCAGGTCCTGCGTGCTAATTCTTTGTTTGTGAAGGGGGTCAAAGTGTCTCTTTGGTGTTCAGAAGATTTCATTTTTGGGGTTCATTTTTTCTCCTTCTACTATCGAGATGGACCCTGTTAAAGTTCAGGCCATTTATGATTGGACTCAGCCAACATCTCTGAAGAGTCTGCAGAAGTTCCTGGGCTTTGCTAATTTTTATCGTCGCTTCATCGCAAATTTTTCTAGCATTGCTAAACCGTTGACTGATTTAACCAAGAAGGGTGCTGATGTGGTCAATTGGTCTTCTGCTGCTGTGGAAGCTTTTCAGGAGTTGAAGCGTCGTTTTTCTTCTGCCCCTGTGTTGTGCCAACCAGATGTTTCGCTTCCGTTCCAGGTCGAGGTTGATGCTTCCGAAATTGGAGCAGGGGCTGTTTTGTCGCAGAGAAGTTCTGATTGCTCGGTGATGAAACCATGCGCCTTCTTTTCCAGGAAATTTTCGCCTGCTGAGCGAAATTATGATGTTGGCAATCGAGAGTTGCTAGCCATGAAGTGGGCATTCGAGGAGTGGCGTCATTGGCTTGAAGGAGCTAAGCATCGCGTGGTGGTCTTGACTGATTACAAAAACTTGACTTATCTCGAGTCTGCCAAACGGTTGAATCCTAGACAGGCTCGTTGGTCGCTGTTTTTCTCCCGTTTTGACTTTGTGGTTTCGTACCTTCCGGGCTCTAAAAATGTGAAGGCGGATGCCCTGTCTAGGAGTTTTGTGCCCGAATCTCCGGGTTTGTCTGAGCCGGCAGGTATTCTCAAAGAGGGGGTAATTTTGTCTGCCATCTCCCCTGATTTGCGGCGGGTGCTGCAAAAATTTCAGGCTAATAGACCTGACCGTTGCCCAGCGGAAAAACTGTTTGTCCCTGATAGGTGGACGAATAAAGTTATCTCTGAGGTTCATTGTTCGGTGTTGGCTGGTATCTTTGGTACCAGAGATTTGGTGGCTAGATCCTTTTGGTGGCCGTCTCTGTCGCGGGATGTGCATTCTTTTGTGCAGTCCTGTGGGATTTGTGCTCGGGCTAAGCCCTGCTGTTCTCGTGCCAGTGGGTTGCTTTTGCCCTTGCCGGTCCCGAAGAGGCCTTGGACACATATCTCTATGGATTGTATTTCGGATCTCCCCGTCTCTCAAAGAATGTCGGTCATTTGGGTGGTTTGTGATCGCTTCTCTAGGATGGTCCATTTGGTGCCCTTGTCTAAATTGCCTTCCTCCTCTGATTTGGTGCCATTGTTTTTTCAGCATGTGGTTCGTTTACATGGCATTCCAGAGAACATCGTTTCTGACAGAGGTTCCCAGTTTGTTTCGAGGTTTTGGCGAGCCTTTTGTGCTAGGATGGGCATTGATTTGTCTTTTTCCTCGGCTTTCCATCCTCAGACAAATGGCCAGACTGAACGAACCAATCAGACCTTGGAAACATATCTGAGATGTTTTGTTTCTGCTGATCAGGATGATTGGGTGTCCTTTTTGCCGTTGGCTGAGTTCGCCCTTAATAATCGGGCCAGCTCGGCTACTTTGGTTTCGCCGTTTTTCTGCAATTCTGGGTTCCACCCTCGTTTCTCTTCAGGGCAGGTTGAGTCTTCGGACTGTCCTGGTGTGGATACTGTGGTGGATAGGTTGCAGCAGATTTGGACTCATGTAGTGGACAATCTGACTTTGTCCCAGGAGAAGGCTCAACGTTTCGCTAACCGCAGGCGCTGTGTGGGTCCCCGACTTCGTGTTGGGGATTTGGTTTGGTTGTCATCTCGTTATATTCCTATAAAGGTTTCCTCTCCTAAATTTAAGCCTCATTTCATTGGTCCATATAGGATTTCTGAGGTTCTTAATCCTGTGTCTTTTCGTTTGACTCTTCCGGCTTCTTTTTCCATCCATAACGTGTTCCATAGGTCATTGTTGCGGAGATACGTGGCACCTGTGGTTCCATCTATTGATCCTCCTGCTCCAGTTTTGGTTGAAGGGGAATTGGAGTATATTGTGGAGAAGATTTTGGATTCTCGTGTTTCGAGATGGAAACTCCAGTATCTGGTTAAGTGGAAAGGTTATGGTCAGCAAGATAATTCCTGGGTCTTTGCCTCTGATGTCCATGCTGCCGATCTGGTTCGTGCCTTTCATGTGGCTCATCCTGGTCGGCCTGGGGGCTCTGGTGAGAGTTTGGTGACCCCTCCTCAAGGGGGGGGTACTGTTGTGAATTCTGTGGCCAAGCTCCCTCCTGTGGTCGTGAGTGGTACTGCGGCTGGTTCTGTCTATAAGCTTCCTTTGGTGGATGAGAGTGGTACTGCGGCTTCTGAGTTTCCTTCCTCAGGTGATGAGGTTAAGTCGTTAGGTGCTGCTCTATTTAACTCCACCTGGTGCTTTGATCCTGGCCTCCAGTCAATGTTCTAGTATTGGTCTTGCTTCCTCCTGGATCGTTCCTGTGGCCTCTCTATCCTGCATAAGCTAAGTTCTGCTTGTGTTATTTTTGTTTGCTATATTTTCTGTCCAGCTTGCTATATTGGTTTTTCTTGCTTGCTGGAAGCTCTGAGACGCAGAGGGAGCAACTCCGTACCGTTAGTCGGTGCGGAGGGTCTTTTTGCCCCTCTGCGTGGTTGTTTGTAGGTTTTTGTGTTGACCGCAAAGCTATCTTTCCTATCCTCGGTCTATTCAGTAAGTCGGGCCTCACTTTGCTAAATCTATTTCATCTCTGTGTTTGTATTTCATCTTAACTCACAGTCATTATATGTGGGGGGCTGCCTTTTCCTTTGGGGAATTTCTCTGAGGCAAGGTAGGCTTATTTTTCTATCTTCAGGGCTAGTTAGTTTCTCAGGCTGTGCCGAGTTGCATAGGGAGCGTTAGGCGCAATCCACGGCTACCTCTAGTGTGGTGTGATAGGATTAGGGATTGTGGTCAGCAGAGTTTCCACGTCTCAGAGCTCGTCCTATGTTTTTGGTAAATGTCAGGTCACCTTGTGTGCTCTGAACTTCAATGTCCATTGTGATTCTGAATTACCTGTTCATAACATCGAGTGAGCTGAAGGCCAGGAAGGCTAGTTAAAAAGGTGGTCAATCAAGTGAGCTGAAGGCCAGGAGGCCTAGTTAAAGGGACAGTCAAGCGAGTGAGCTGAAGGCCAGGAGGCCAAGATAACGGTATGTAAGGGTCTTAGGCTGCGCTCTAGAAGATGGAGGCAGATGACAGATTGCTGGTTTAAGGAGTTGCCAGCGGACTACAGAGCAAGATTTATTGTCTATTGGGGAAACAGAGCTGACTCCGATTAGGGTCTGCCACGGTGACCACTAACGACAGTCTGGAAGGTTAGGTAACAACCGTTATAGTGACTACATGGACTTTAACAAATTACAAACCAGTGCATCTTTCATGAATATATGAATATAATTTGGTGTATTACTTAGATAACTATGTGATTTATATTGTATTGTACAAGTCTGTGCTTAGCTACAACAAAGAAATAAGACAAAGTATTGTGTAACACTTCAATGTTTGTCATTTCCGAATTGTCCTTTGCTAGACATTACATCTTTTGCTATTTGAATTGTAAATAGTTGTAGTGCCGGCGTACCTACACTCTGCCCCTCTTCTTCAGCAGGGATGTCAGCCTACTCACCGCCACTCCCGTTACAATAGTTAATAAATACAGATTTGTTTACTTTACCACTGAGTCGGCATATTCTGTGTTGCTGCATCTGTAGACCTGTTTAAACTTTGCACAGTCAGCAGGATGCAGCACGTGGACACAGAAATGGCTGATTAGTCGGTAACAGAGACAACAGGGAGCAGCCTACCCCTGGGAGCGATGCCCATCAATATGCCAAAGTTTACGGAAGACAGCTTGCCAATTAGGGACAGGGTTGAACCCTTAATGGGTATGTTACGGGTGCACCTTACAGGCAAAGATAGCACTGCTGACTTTAGACAGAGAGGTCTGACAGATGGTTATGTTCTGAAGTCCAAGAGATCATGACACAGTAGATAAAGTGGTAAAAATCTTTAAGGACGTGCATGGTGACAACTGTTTTAGGTAACTTATGTATTCACCTCTTCCATTGGGTCAAAGAGAATGCAAGACAGTCACTCAATTTGTGAATGCATTGCGGGAAGTAATGGCTCAAATTGTCAAGAAAACCAAAGGCGAAAATGAGTGGCTAGGCCCAATGGATGAAGTATTAAGAGACCAGTTGATTGCAGGCGTAAGAAATACCTTTCTGAGGCAGTCACTGAAGGAACATTTGCTCCACAATCCCAACATGAGTTTCCTTTAGGATGGAGCTGCAGCAAGGGTACAGGAACAAGAGGCCTCATCTCTGGTCGGCATTGTCCAGAGCCGTGAAGCAACCACTCCAAGGGTTACCAGTACTGAACTGAAATGGGCCTGTGAATTGCGACAGAAGATGCAAGAAATCCTGGAAGAGCTGTTGAGTATAAAGGAAAGCCCTGTAACTGCTCCAGAATCAGATTCAGGTTCCAGGTATGAACAGTGGCCAAGGAGGGGGTATCCCCCACCTAGAGATCACCAATTTGGACCTAGATGCCAACCAGATAGGGGCGGGATTAAATGCTGTCTCTGTGGAGGAATGGGGCATATATCAAGGGACTTCCCAACCCAAAATGGTCAAAAACAGAGGCGTCCTTTAAACTAAAGAGCCGAAAAAATATTTCAGCCAGCGGTTCTCAAATGTCGCTCGATAGAGGGAGGACCCTATCATATGGTTGATGGCTGCAAATCAATTAACCATCCCAGTAGCGGGTGTGGTGTGAATGGACATACAGGTGTGCAGACAGATTATAGAAAAGAAGGTTCTTGGTGAAGGGTCCAGAGATGGACTAGTTGTGATGTTGTGGATGAAGGTCTTAAAATATGTAAGGTGGTTCCAGGCAAATAATCGTTGAAGAAACAATTGTAAGCTAGTGGCAGGAGAATATTACAGCTGCTGATTCAGGTCAACCAAATTCATAGTTGTTGATAGCTTCACAGGTCTTGCAAAAGTAGTGGTACACACTACTTTTGCAATGACCTTACCACACAGTCAGACAGTGCTCATAATACCCGTCCAGGCTCGTATTTCCTTTGAAGGAATAGAGGTCCAAGTTGAAACCAAAGTGACTGGGGAATTGATGCAGGGACTGCTGGTAGCCTGCACTCTGGTGACAGTACACCAGGGGCACGTGATAGTAAGGTGACTCAATTTCAGAGGAAAGCCTGCGACCGACGCCAAAAAATATGGCGTGAGTCTACATGATGCAGGAAAAGCTTACCAAAGCTAAGGCAATTAACCTGTCTTTAGTGTACGGAGATCCTTGGATATTAATGGTGTCCATGGAACAGGACAGAAAGCCAAAGGCGAGAGTAACATATTGGAACAGATGAAGCAGATTTATGTGAGTTCTCTCCCAGGCAATTTGGACAGGTGGAAGACCTTCAAGGGCAATACCAGAAAATGGATGCCAGACATGATGATGACTTTGGTTGCGCAGATGCCATTCAGCATGAAATCCCTATGGGAAATACAAAGAGATTTTGTCAGATTCTACCCCAGATGTATCAGAAAGTGAAGGATCTCTTAGCACAGATGTTACAGAGTGATGTGATACAAGAAAGACAGAGTCCCTGTGCTACGCCTATTATGATGGTCCATAAGAAGGATGGGACTGAGGTTTTGTGTGGATTATCGATGGCTGAATGTCTGCACAGTTTGAGACTTTTACCTGTTGCCGAGGATAGGAGAATCTCTGTCTACAGTAGGAAAAGCCAAATACTTCTACTCTCTGGATTTAGCCAGAGGTTACTGGCAAGTCGCCATGGTCGAGGGTGACCGGCTGAAGATGGCATTTATCCTCCCTATAGGACTGTTCAAATTTAATCAGATACTGATCGGGCTAACTAATGTCCCAGGGACGTTTCACTAGTTGTTGGAAAGATGTCTCGGTGACTTGAAATTTGAAGTGACTGATATATCTGGAAGATATTCTGATCTACTCCACTATGTTCGAAGAGCATCTTACTAGGGTGGGATAGGTGCTAGAGAAACTTCTGGAAAAAAAGGTTGAAGCATTTGGAACACACTGTCTCTGGAGAAAGCATGTATCCAACAAGAGAAAAGGTGGCTGCTGTGCACAAGTGGCCTACCCCAACTACTCTGTGAGAGTTAAGAGCGTTCCTGGGTCTCTCAGGATATTCCAGAAGATTCATAAAGATTCATGCATGATTTGATGACAGGAATGGCAGGAGGCCACAAGAGTCAGCTAATTCAGTGGATGCCAAGGTAAGAAGAGGCCTTACAAGCATTGAAAATTACATTGACCGATGCTCCCATTTTGGCCTATACTGACTTTTCACAATTGTTCGTGTTATACACTGTTTAGAATCTCCACGGCTTGGGCACTAGGCTTACTCAAGTCCAAGAAGAACAGGACGAGTGATTGCCTATGCAAGCTGGTCAATAAGGGACATGGATAGAAATCCTGAGAACTACATCTCATTCAAACTTCTACTGGCTCTTGTATGGGCCATGATCAAGAAATTTGTGGACTATTTGTCAGCAACTGAAGTTCATGTGCAATCTAATAACAACCAGTTAGCTCATCTGGAAAATGAGAAACTGGAGCATTGTATCCACGAAGGTTTACGAGAATGTCTAAGTACCAGTGTCGGATAGCCTATTGGGCAAAAGTCGAAAATACTACACAGATGAGCTATCAAGTGTGACCCATGAACAACCGGTCCAGGATGTAGATGAGGAATTAGAGAGCGATGAGTTTGCAACAGCTCTAGTGGCCTATCAGGGATCTGGAAAGAATGCAGACATAATCGAGTACTGGTGCACCCACAAGAAGAGGGTGGGGTACCCACAGAAGTGAGGGACTCGAGGACAGATGACTAGCTGCGAAGAACGAGCGACTTAGACACTCGGACAATGGGAACGGCCCTGAACGAAAAATGGCCAGTTATCACTCCTTTGTGGGCACCTAGCGTCTACAGCAGGAGCTACACAGATAGTAGATTTATTAGCGGAGCTTCCGATCTGGAGACTGCTTCAGGACCTTTGGCGACATCACGATCATGTGACGAGTCATGTGACTGTGATCTCACCACAGGTCCTGTGCTCTGTGGGAGTTGGAAGAACTGAAGAGAAGATAGATTTGTGGTAAGTCCTCTGTGTGTGTGTGTGTCTCTTTCTGCCTGTCTTTTTTTCTGTCTGTGTATGTGTGACTGAGCTTAGAATATATGGTTGGGCTCCTGGTGTTATGTATTAGTGAAGACATCAGAGTGTATGGGCTTTTATGGTATATATTAATGAAGATATCAGAATGTATGGGCTCATCTACTATATTCCGTCATCTACTATATTCCGTCTGTCTGTCCTTCTGTCACGGTTATTCATTTGTTGATTAGTCATGTGACCGTGACGTCATCACAGGTCCTGCGCTAATACCAACCCTGGGACCGGTACCTGCCGTGGACTACAAGGGCTCCCTCGGAAAGGTGAGTATATGTTTATTTTTTATTTTTTCACCTGTGACAAACCTGGCTGGGCAATATACTACATAGCTGGGCAATATACTATGTGACTGGCCAATATACTACATGACTCTGTGCTGTATACTACTTCGCTGTGCAATATACTACATGGCTGGGCAATATACTACGTCACTGGGCAATATACTACGTGGCTCTGTGCTGAATACTACGTCACTGGGCAATATACTACGTCACTAGGCAATATACTACGTGGCTGCGCAAGATACTACGTAACTGGGCAATATACTATGTGGCTGGGCAATATACTACGTGGCTGCGCAATATACTACGTCACTAGGCAATATACTACGTAACTGGGCAATATACTATGTGGCTGGGCATTATACTACGTCACTGGGCAATATACTACGTGGCTGGGCAATATACTACATGGCTGGGCAATATACTACGTGGCTGGGCAATATACTACGTCACTGGGCAATATACTACGTCACTGGGCAATATACTACGGGGCTGGGCAATATACTACGTGGGCTGTGCAATACACTACGTGGACATGCATATTCTAGAATACCCGATGCGTTAGAATCGGGCCACCATCTAGTCTACTATATAATTGTCTAAGGGTCACTTCCGTCTTTCTGTCTGTTCTTCTGTCTGTAACGGAAATCCCAAGTCGCTGATTGGTCGCGGCAAAAAGGCCACGACCAATCAGCGACGGGCACAGTCCGGTGGCAAAATGGCCGCTCCTTACTCCCCGCAGTCAGTGCCCGCTCCATACTCCCCTCCAGTCAGCGCTCACACAGGGTTAATGGCAGCGTTAATGGACCGCGTTATGCCACGGTGTAACGCCCTCCGTTAACGCTGCTATAAACCCTGTGTGACCAACTTTTTACTATTGATGCTGCCTATGCAGCATCAATAGTAAAAAGATCTAATGTTAAAAATAATAAAAAAATAAAAAAATCATTATATATACTCATTTTCCGTGGGCCCCCGGATCCAGCCGAGGCCTTTCCCGCGACGTTCCGGTGACCGGTCAATGCATTGCGGTCTCGCAAGATGATGACGTAGCGGTCTCACGAGACTGCACGTCATTATCTCGCGAGACCGCAATGCACTCTTGGGACCGGAGCGTCGCGAGGAGCATCGGTAAATGCCTGGGCTGGATCCAGGGGCCGACGGAAGGTGAGTATATATAACTATTTTTTATTTTAATTCTTTTTTTAACAGGGATATGATGCACACATTGCTATATACTACGTGGGCTCTGTTAGATACTGCGTGGGCTGTGTTATATACTATATCTCTGTGCTATATACTATATGGGCTGTGCTATATACTATGTGGCTGTGGTATATATTACATGACTGGGCAATATACTACATCGCTGTGCTATATACTACGTGGCCTGGGTTATATACTGCCTGGCAGTGGCAGTGTTATATACCACATCTCTGTGCTATACACTACGTGGCTGTGCTATATACGTGGCTGTGCAATATACTACGTGGCTGGGCAATGTACTACGTGGCTGTGCTATATACTACGTGGCTGTAAACTACATACATATTCTAGAATACACGATGCGTTAGAATCGGGCCACCATCTAGTAGTGGTATATATTAGTGGTGACATCGGAATGTATGGGCTCCTGGTGGTATGTATTAGTGAGGACATCAGAATGTATGGATTATTGGTGGTAAATATCAGTGAAGACATCAGAATGTATGGACTCCTGGTAGGTACAGTATGTATTAGTGAATACATCATAATGATCATAATGTATGAGCTACTGGTGGTACAGTGCTGCTCACTGTTATTGGCACCCCTTCATTTTTTTTGACTGTACTATATCTTCACAAATAAATGAAAATGTACCAAATTTATATCCTTAGGATTTTTTAATTAGTGATCTGAAGTAATACAACAATGAAACATTGTTTTTCAACTTATGTGTTGCAATTTCAAAGAAGAAACAGAATAAACAGCATGTGCAGCAATAAAGGCACCCCTAATTAAAGGCAAGGTGCCACAAGTTTTCTTGTAGTTTTATTTTGTGAAAGGACATGGTGGAGAAGTTGAGCTTTTCCAAGAGTGAGCGGTGGGACTGTGTAAGGTTCACAGGGTGGAGGCCAAGCTTAGGAAACCAGGGATTCAAGCTTCAGGAGGCTAATTTGCATATTCCAGGTGCCTTCTGGGAGAAGCGAAGTCTCCCTAAGCTAGAAGATCGTTGGGTACAGCCGGGACCAGCTGCTTCGAAAGCATCACCAAACCAGGGATTCAAGCTTCAGGAGGCTAATTTGCATATTCCAGGTGCCTTCTGGGAGAAGCGAAGTCTCCCTAAGCTAGAAGATCGTTGGGTACAGCCGGGACCAGCTGCTTCAAAAGCATCACCAAACCAGGGATTCAAGCTTCAGGAGGCTAATTTGCATATTCCAGGTGCCTTCTGGGAGAAGCGAAGTCTCCCTAAGCTAGAAGATCGTTGGGTACAGCCGGGACCAGCTGCTTCGAAAGCATCACCAAACCAGGGATTCAAGCTTCAGGAGGCTAATTTGCATATTCCAGGTGCCTTCTGGGAGAAGCGAAGTCTCCCTAAGCTAGAAGATCGTTGGGTACAGCCGGGACCAGCTGCTTCGAAAGCATCACCAAACCAGGGATTCAAGCTTCAGGAGGAGAATTTTTGCCTGTAGGACATTATTGCAAGAGAGCTTGGCTGAGTAGATTACACAAGAAGGAAAACACACAGCAAGTCAGCAGGATCTAGGAGCAACATGGCAGATGTGACAACCTACATGGTGAGCTGCAGCATGTGCTACATGTTCACAGATCGACCAGAAGAAGAATCCAATTTCACCTGTCAGAAGTGTAGACTAGTGGCCCTTTTAGAAGAAAAGGTGCGGGGTCTGGAAGAAAGAATAGCAACTTTGAAACTCATCAAAGAGAATGAAGACTTTCTAGACAGAACAGAAGCATCTCTACTGGTCACAGAAGGTGCAAAAAGTGTCAGAGAACCTCCAAAAGCAGATGAGTGGAAGCATGTGACCAAAAGAAGCAAGAAGACCATGGAGAAATCACCAACCACACAACTGAAGAACCGATATCAAATCTTTGTAGAGGATGAAGATGGCACACCTAAGGATGAAGCAATACCAGCAAGCAAAAAAGAAAAGGGCACACAGCAACAAGTGACAGCAAAAAGTACAGCCAAGAAGCAACGAAGAGTGGTGGTGGTGGGAGACTCACTACTGAGAGGCACAGAAGCAGCCATCTGCAGACCGGACATAACTGCAAGAGAAGTATGCTGCCTTCCAGGTGCGATGATCAAGGATGTGACCGATAGGATACCAAAGCTCTTCAGCTCCAAGGACGTCCACCCATTTCTTCTGATACATGTTGGCACCAATGACACGGCAAGGAAGGACCTACCGACAATCTGCAAGGACTTTGAAGAGTTGGGGAAGAAAGTAAAGGAACTGGATGCACAGGTAGTTTTTTCTTCTATCCTTCCAGTAGACGGGCATGGCACCAGGAGATGGAACAGGATCCTTGATGCAAACAACTGGCTAAGACGATGGTGCAGACAACAAGGATTCGGATTCCTGGACCACGGTGTGAATTACTGGTATGATGGACTCCTCGCCAGAGACGGACTACACCTCAACAAACCTGGGAAACGCACATTCGCCAGAAGACTCGCTACACTCATCAGGAGGGCGTTAAACTAGAAGAAGAGGGGACGGGAAGAAAAACATTAGACTCGAACAAAGACGACCCAGGAAAATATACTCAGAAGGGAGGTAAGAACATTTCTAAAACAATCCACAGTGAGGAGATTGGAACAAAACAAAATCCTCTAAACTGCATGCTCGCAAACGCCAGAAGCCTGACAAACAAGATGGAAGAACTAGAAGCAGAAATATCTACAGGTAACTTTGACATAGTGGGAATAACCGAGACATGGTTAGATGAAAGCTATGACTGGGCAGTTAACTTACAGGGTTACAGTCTGTTTAGAAAGGATCGTAAAAATCGGAGAGGAGGAGGGGTTTGTCTCTATGTAAAGTCTTGTCTAAAGTCCACTTTAAGGGAGGATATTAGCGAAGGGAATGAGGATGTCGAGTCCATATGGGTTGAAATTCATGGAGGGAAAAATGGTAACAAAATTCTCATTGGGGTCTGTTACAAACCCCCAAATATAACAGAAAGCATGGAAAGTCTACTTCTAAAGCAGATAGATGAAGCTGCAACCCATAATGAGGTCCTGGTTATGGGGGACTTTAACTACCCGGATATTAACTGGGAAACAGAAACCTGTGAAACCCATAAAGGCAACAGGTTTCTGCTAATAACCAAGAAAAATTATCTTTCACAATTGGTGCAGAATCCAACCAGAGGAGCAGCACTTTTAGACCTAATACTATCTAATAGACCTGACAGAATAACAAATCTGCAGGTGGTTGGGCATTTAGGAAATAGCGACCACAATATTGTGCAGTTTCACCTGTCTTTCACTAGGGGGACTTGTCAGGGAGTCACAAAAACATTGAACTTTAGGAAGGCAAAGTTTGAACAGCTTAGAGATGCCCTTAATCTGGTAGACTGGGACAATATCCTCAGAAATGAGAATACAGATAATAAATGGGAAATGTTTAAGAACATCCTAAATAGGCAGTGTAAGCGGTTTATACCTTGTGGGAATAAAAGGACTAGAAATAGGAAAAACCCAATGTGGCTAAACAAAGAAGTAAGACAGGCAATTAACAGTAAAAAGAAAGCATTTGCACTACTAAAGCAGGATGGCACCATTGAAGCTCTAAAAAACTATAGGGAGAAAAATACTTTATCTAAAAAACTAATTAAAGCTGCCAAAAAGGAAACAGAGAAGCACATTGCTAAGGAGAGTAAAACTAATCCCAAACTGTTCTTCAACTATATCAATAGTAAAAGAATAAAAACTGAAAATGTAGGCCCCTTAAAAAATAGTGAGGAAAGAATGGTTGTAGATGACGAGGAAAAAGCTAACATATTAAACACCTTCTTCTCCACGGTATTCACGGTGGAAAATGAAATGCTAGGTGAAATCCCAAGAAACAATGAAAACCCTATACTAAGGGTCACCAATCTAACCCAAGAAGAGGTGCGAAACCGGCTAAATAAGATTAAAATAGATAAATCTCCGGGTCCGGATGGCATACACCCACGAGTACTAAGAGAACTAAGTAATGTAATAGATAAACCATTATTTCTTATTTTTAGTGACTCTATAGCGACAGGGTCTGTTCCGCAGGACTGGCGCATAGCAAATGTGGTGCCAATATTCAAAAAGGGCTCTAAAAGTGAACCTGGAAATTATAGGCCAGTAAGTCTAACCTCTATTGTTGGTAAAATATTTGAAGCGTTTCTGAGGGATGTTATTCTGGATTATCTCAATGAGAATAACTGTTTAACTCCATATCAGCATGGGTTTATGAGAAATCGCTCCTGTCAAACCAATCTAATCAGTTTTTATGAAGAGGTAAGCTATAGGCTGGACCACGGTGAGTCATTGGACGTGGTATATCTCGATTTTTCCAAAGCGTTTGATACCGTGCCGCACAAGAGGTTGGTACACAAAATGAGAATGCTTGGTCTGGGGGAAAATGTGTGTAAATGGGTTAGTAACTGGCTTAGTGATAGAAAGCAGAGGGTGGTTATAAATGGTATAGTCTCTAACTGGGTCGCTGTGACCAGTGGGGTACCGCAGGGGTCAGTATTGGGACCTGTTCTCTTCAACATATTCATTAATGATCTGGTAGAAGGTTTACACAGTAAAATATCGATATTTGCAGA
This sequence comes from Ranitomeya imitator, assembly GCF_032444005.1. Lineage (NCBI taxonomy): Eukaryota > Metazoa > Chordata > Amphibia > Anura > Dendrobatidae > Ranitomeya > Ranitomeya imitator. The sequence continues at coordinate 152,062,270 of NC_091283.1, read as the reverse complement.
TGATACAAAACTATGTAAAGCAGTTAATACAAGAGAAGATAGTATTCTGCTACAGATGGATCTGGATAAGTTGGAAACTTGGGCTGAAAGGTGGCAGATGAGGTTTAACAATGATAAATGTAAGGTTATACACATGGGAAGAGGGAATCAATATCACCATTACACACTGAACGGGAAACCACTGGGTAAATCTGACAGGGAGAAGGACTTGGGGATCCTAGTTAATGATAAACTTACCTGGAGCAGCCAGTGCCAGGCAGCAGCTGCCAAGGCAAACAGGATCATGGGGTGCATTAAAAGAGGTCTGGATACACATGATGAGAGCATTATACTGCCTCTGTACAAATCCCTAGTTAGACCGCACATGGAGTACTGTGTCCAGTTTTGGGCACCGGTGCTCAGGAAGGATATAATGGAACTAGAGAGAGTACAAAGGAGGGCAACAAAATTAATAAAGGGGATGGGAGAACTACAATACCCAGATAGATTAGCGAAATTAGGATTATTTAGTCTAGAAAAAAGACGACTGAGGGGCGATCTAATAACCATGTATAAGTATATAAGGGGACAATACAAATATCTCGCTGAGGATCTGTTTATACCAAGGAAGGTGACGGGCACAAGGGGGCATTCTTTGCGTCTGGAGAAGAGAAGGTTTTTCCACCAACATAGAAGAGGATTCTTTACTGTTAGGGCAGTGAGAATCTGGAATTGCTTGCCTGAGGAGGTGGTGATGGCGAACTCAGTCGAGGGGTTCAAGAGAGGCCTGGATGTCTTCCTGGAGCAGAACAATATTGTATCATACAATTATTAGGTTCTGTAGAAGGACGTAGATCTGGGTATTTATTATGATGGAATATAGGCTGAACTGGATGGACAAATGTCTTTTTTCGGCCTTACTAACTATGTTACTATGTTACTATGTAGGTGGAGCCTGGGCAGAGTCTCAAGGGGGCCCAAAAATGTTGCCAGTATGGGGCCCGGAAATTCCTAGTGGCAGCCCTGCTGGTTGGACAGAGGTTCCAAGAGGCAAGACACCCTGAAGTGACTCCGGTACAGCAGGCACAACTACAACCAGGGGATCGAGTTTTGGTCTGAGCAAAATGCCCTAAGGGCAATTTGGACTACAAGTAGGATGTTGTTCCCCTTGAGGTGACCAGGAGAGTACACTGCAAAAATCCTGTGTATAAGGTTTGACCCGAATGAGGAGATGAGACATCTCTGATCTATCCCCAAACCAGCTCAGGAGATAGATTACAAGCTGACCCCGCAGAGGGGTATCGCAAGGCCCCAATGCTCAAAATGAAACAAGTCAAGAGGGGCTTCGCAGGACTAAGTATGACTTCATCTGGCAGTACATAATGGAGGAGACACAGGAGTCGGACGAATGTTGTCGTGTACTGGCCAGAGACAAAAGCGATCAGAACAAACAGAACAATGTAGGAACTAAAATGAGAAGCCAGAGGCAGAGGGTGAGTTATCAGCCAGACTTTATCAAGTTGAATGTGCACTGTCAACCGCATAGGCTTTATACCCGCATCTTGGAAGAAGGAGAGTAGCAGGATGAGGTACGAAATTCAGGCCAGGAGGCCTAATTGATGGAACAGTGTATTGCTTAAGAGAGCATCAGGACAACGTCTTTAGCACAGACCAGGAGGCCGAGTTAAAGTGGCAGTTGATCAAGTGAGTTGAAGGCCAGGAGGCCTAGTTAAAGGGGCGGTTGATCGAGTGAGCTGATGGCCAAGAGGTCTGGATAGCGGTTCGGGAGAAACTTGAGTTGCACTGTACGAGACTGAGGCAGTGGTATAGCTTGCTGGTTCAATGATTTGCCAGTGGACTACAGCACAAAATTTGCATCCTAACTGGGAAACAGAGCTGACTCCAATTCGAGCCTGCTACGGTGACCACTAACGACAATCTGGAAGGTTAGGTAACGACCGCTATAGTAACGACACAGACTTTGACGAATTATGGACCAGTGCATCTTTTATGAACATAGTTTAGTGTATTACTTGGCTAACGATGGGATTTAAATGGCATTCTATAAGTTATTGCGTAGGTACATCAAAACAATAAGTCGAAGTACTGTGTAACAGTTCAGCGTTTTTGTGATTTTTGAATTGTCATTTGCCAGACATTACATCTTTGTCTATTTGAATTTTAATTAGTTAATACAAATTTGCATACTTTACCACTGAGTTTGCATATTCAGTACTGCTGCATTTGCGGACTTGTGTACACTTCCTAATGATTTGTTCCAGTATATATAAGCGTGAACCATTCCTGAAGAGTTATCTTAGACACTGGGCTATAATGTTGAGGCGGAGATTCACACAGGTATCAACTCTGTATATCTCCTACATGTGGATTTTGTTATTGATTCACAAGGGATTTCACCTGAGTGCAAACCCACATGTACTGTACAGTAATTTGTTTTGAAGCTGCCATGCCTGTACGTTATTGATACTTACTAGATGAATGTGCTGGACGAGGATTGGAATGAGCAGTACCTACAGCCGCCTCCACATATGGCTCCTGACACCAAGCCGCTTACATCTTTTCATTACAATTAGGTGTCAGCAATGTAACATCCTGCAAGGCTCTTGTACTCCTGACATGGGGACACGGTGCTACAATAAACATGTATGGCGAGGCTTTCTTCTATAATGAGTGACATATGAAACATGATTCGCCTCTGGCTATGGAAGACGAGTGCGAAGAGAGGCCGTGGCGGCAGAGAGGGAATGAAAGTAAAATGAGAGAAGGGACCTCAGCGCCAAGAGAGTGATCGCCTACTGAATTCTTAACCAATTCATAAGAGCCAGGGACTCAGATGTTTCTCAGACTCATTTCAATTATCACAAGATAAATTATGCAATTCCCAATTAGGAAATCTCTCTTTTCAGAACTGTTTCTTCTATCAGCATTTAGTGGGCTGGTTAACAGGGGGCACTAATATTATTGGATCACACTGATGTCCTTACTTTAAAGGGAACCCATCATGTCGTAAATGGTGTATTGTCTGCAGGCAGGATATTATAGAATTGGACAAGCTGATCAGATTGATATATGTTTTGGTGGGAAAAGTTTCAGTAAAACTTGCATGTTATTGAGATCTCTGAAGTTTTTACGCACGAGTCCAGTGGGCGGTCCAATTCAATGACTGACAGTCTTTCTGGCATGACTGCCTGCAGAGTTAGTGGTCCACTAGGCTCATATACATACGAAAAACAACTATCTCAATTAAAAAAATGCAAGTTTTACGGAAACTTTTCCAATGGGCCTATATATGATTCTCCTCAGCTTCTTGTCTATACCATGCTGCCCACAGATCAGACTGCAGGTGCAATTTGACAGATTACCTTTCATACAGGCAAGTCTGCTGGTTATAGGTTCTCTTTAAACACACTGTATATGGGAATACCCCTCTATACCCCCCCATCTCCTTCCATTTTATACTCGCAATGCTACTCAATTTTCCAATTACTCAATTACTGCAAAGGCTTGGTTTCTACTTTTACTCTGAGGTTCCCCCAAAATGAATCCCCAAAGATAAAATGTCAGCTGAATGTTGGCATCCCTGCTGCAGGTGAGGATCTCAGCATTGGTGGGAGTGGAGCAGATGAATCCTGCTTCCGATCTCTACACTATTTATGGCAGCTCCATGAATACCTGACCCCACTATTTAACCTCTATTGTTCTTGCATCAGCATTTCTTTATAGGACAGGAGTGTGGCTTCTGTTGATGAAATCTTCTCATATGTATTCCTACGGCGTCCCTCTCTAAATGCTCAGCTACAAGTCTTCTGACTGATGGGGGGGTACAGGGAGCTGAATAACTGGGGTCAATGGTGATGGTCACTAGGAGATATTAATGATCAGGGTCACCTTGCACACTATATAAGTTGGTGCTTTAAGAGGAAAAAATCAAGTCAATATAATAGAGCAACCTCAGGCACACACAAAAAAAGGTGAAAAAAGTTTTTTATCTTGATTTTCAATAGTTAATTTTTATTCTGGGAATTCACAGCCATGAAACGAAGCATAACATAAGAAGTTTGTCCCTAAAGTTTCGACCGCAAACGGTCTTTATCAAGGGTTCAGTCTGTGATAATGGACGGCAACTCGAATGGCTCTCTGGGATTGCCGTTCGAGTTGCCGTCCATTATCACAGACTGAACCCTTGATAAAGACCATTTGCGGTCGAAACGTTGGGGACAAACTTCTTATGTTATGCTTCGTTTCATGGCTGTGAATTCCCAGAATAAAAATTAACTATTGAAAATCAAGATAAACTTTTTTCACCTTTTTTTGTGTGTGCTTGAGGTTGCTCTATTATATGGTCACTAGGAGATGGCTGCTTGTCATTTGTTTGGCTGCCGAGCTCTGGAGACCACCCTGTGACACTAGTCTGGGTGCTGCAGGCCACTGTAATGCCTGCTGTCACTTATAGGCACATACATCCCAAGCAGCACAGGGTTTCAGTATGTGACTCATTTTCTGTATAATATGCACCCAGGGAGACATATGTTACATCAGACAAACAACTCTGCAATAGGTTGGCCCCAGACGCATAGCCGCCCCCGGCTAACAGAAAATGTACCAGTGATTCTTACAACCCGGGAAGAGGGAGCGACAAGCAATTGTTAGTAAGAGGCAACAGTCACCCACAGATGAGAGAATAGTCCCGACTCCCGATCCAACCAATGATGCAGACTCTACACATTTTACTTATCAGGAAGCTGGAGGAGCTGACAAACAATTCAGAGTCATTCTCTATGTGGGAAATCACTCATTGTAATTCATTCTTTATTGCTGCGTATGTATGAAGCTGATTAAATATTACCATTATTAGATTCTACTGCTTTCACACTTGTGCATTTAAGTCATCAGCGTCTATAAAACAAGTACATATGAGGAGCTCCAAAACACAGAAGAGGTGCAGATCTTTCCACTATCAGTATTTGGTCAGTATTTCACATCAGTATTTGTAAGCCAAAACCAGGAGTGGGTCAAAAATACATTCTTGGTGATGTGTTTTTATTATAGCTTTCGCCTCTGTTTGTTCCACTCCTGGTTTTGGCTTACAAATACTGATGTAAAATACTGACCACATACTGATAGTGTGACCATAGCCTAAAGCAGGGCTGACCCAGTTGAGATACAAAGTCCATGCTTGGATTATAATATCGTCTCACATGATAGTTCTCCTGGAATGAACTCACTGCCGCAAATGCCTACGAAGGCTGGATATTGCAATTCAAGCACGGCCATGTGAATGCAGTCTTATAACCTTACCTCCCTATACCTTCTGCTCCTGGTTTTGTCTTACTGACCAAATATATAAGTGTGAGTGTGGCCTTAACATGTAGAACATGAGGAAATACAAAAAGGATATCCATATAACCATTGTAGTGCAGCAGGGTTGAGAAGTGGGACAGATAGGCAGGGACCACATAAAGTTCAACATAAACAGTGTCTTTATTTTCAGACTCACATATAGGAGTGATATCCTCTGGATCGCAGCCGGGTTTCTAGAAATACAGTCCATGATCAGAAACCCGCTCCCGTGGACAATGTCACCGCCGCGTCTCTTGGGTGCATCGGCCACCTTGAAGTCCCTGGATCTGTGTTAGCTCCACACAGACCTGGGTTGCACAGAGCCTCCTGCTCTGCAGCTTGCAAACTCCAAACTGACCCACCCAAGGCCAAACTGACAGATTTAACTGGATTTGTGGCCATAGAGCCACTTCCAAAACCCGGAGTGGAGAGAGGGATTCACCCCACTACCAAAGCTGCAAATCCTTCTAAAAATAAAAGCCCGTGACAGGTTTTCCTAAAAATCTAACTGGGTCAACTACTTGGACCCAGTCCACTCTTTTATTTTGCCTTGTGATTCACAGGCATTCTGCTGTGAATACAAGGTGCTCCAGCGGGTTTAATAAGACTACACCCGCATCCTGAAGGACACATATCGACCACTGCATGATCTCCCTCACTGCCTCACACCATCCATAATATTATAAACTAGTAGTCAAATTAGGATGTAGATGTCATCAGCTCATATGAAACAGGTAAGTAAGGTAAATGTGGTGTTACATGGCTGCCTTTCCATTACATGACCATCTATGTCATACAGAAATGGGCCATGTCTACTAAATCAGAAGGCTTCCACATCAGTATACAGATGGGACATTTCTCTAGTATTTATAAATATCTAAATTCAATTTGTGCTATTATTTTGGCTCTTGCAATATTTTTTGTACTCTTGCCATATTATTTGCACTCTTATAATATATCTTGTGCTTTTAATTACTTCAATTTTCCTCAGCACACAAGCGTAGTACTAAGAGGTGCTATATACTAGTGTGGTGCTGTTAGTCTGCATCTCATATGCAATCTAACGATAATTTTGAGTTCGGCTCCCACTGTGCAAGTTTACAAGTGTATTGTCCCTGAAAACACCCCAAAACGTGTCAGCTCATGAAAGGGTTAAAGAGGCTCCGAGTCCACAATTACATTACAAACCTCCAATATCTAAGACATGATTACATATCAGTCAAAATAATCAATGTATAGAGGATGTATATTGTGTGACCCCCTACAGCCCTCCTGCCCTAGGACCTGGAATCCCTCAATGTCAGATTTGCATGCTACACATTGAGTCTCTAGATGGAGGCAGATGCCTGAATACTGGAGTAAATACATTAATGAGTGCACCCCTCAGTCTGACATCTTTTTCTAGCAGTGGGAGTGGTGGGTAGGAGAATGGTGGGGACAACCCAATTATGCTGACCACAAGTCCTAGTGATACACAGTAGTGATGAGCGAATATACTCGTTACTCGAGATTTCCCGAGCACGCTCAGGTGTCCTCCGAGTATTTTTTGCTCGGAGATTTAGTTTTCCTCACCTCAGCTGAATGATTTACATCTCTTAGCCAGCTTGATTACATGTGGGGATTTCCTAGCAACCAGGCAACCCCCACATGTATTTATGCTGGCTAACAGATGTAAATCATTCAGCTGAGGCGATGAAAACGAAATCTCTAAGCACTAAAAAGTACTCGGAGGACCCATGAGCGTGCTCGAGAAATCTCGAGTAACGAGTATATTCGCTCATCACTAATACACAGCAGTCTCCTGGCGCTTGGGATGATGAGTGACCTATCATTCTGCAGATGGAGGTGACTTTGGAGTTTTCACATGTTATTCTGTATTTCACATTCATCTGGGGTAGAGGAAAGTCACTTGTTGGGTGTCCTGGGCTCTCTGAATTTTTTAATTGGCCACTGGATTCTGTTTCTCGGCGCGCAGACTTTGTAATATGAAATTCATTTGCCCTTTTCTCTATGACCTTGACTGATGAAGGCCACAGGAACGGATTGTGTGTCAGCTGGTAGCAAGATGAAGGAGAGTGATGAAGCTCATGTCATATCTCTGAGACACGTCCCATAAATCTTGTGACATTAGGTGACTCTATTTTTGCTGAGTAGCAAGGAAGGGACCAACTGTACCAAAGGATGTGTGAAACAATCAGGACAAAGACAGAGACTGACAGGCACAGAGGGATGTATTAGCAATGGATGAAACATTCTCATAGTAATCAGTAACTCCCCAACTTTCAAGATCTCTGCTCTCTGTCAGTGAGTGAGAACAATCCTACAACCCCCGTCTAGTCCTACAATCACAGCCGAAGGCTTGTGACAATGTACTGGTCTCGATAATGGTCTGTGACCTTAAAGGGATATTCCCATCTCTAAAATCCTATTCTTATATGTAGTAGGTGAAATAATAATAATAATATTAGCAAATACCTCCAGGTAGAAATCAGAAATGTCGTATGGTTCTTCTGATTCGCTATGTCGCTTACCCCATGTGCAGGGCATTGCGCTAGCTTAGGCTACTTTCACACTGGCGTTTTTTGCCAGACGTCGCAATGCGTCGTTTATGGCAAAAAACGCATCCTGCAAAGTTGTTTGCAGGATGCGTTTTTGCCCCATAGGTTAACATTAGCGACGCATTGCGACGCTTTGCCACACGTCGCAACCGTCGTGCGACGGTTGCGCCGTGTTGTGGCGGACCGCCGGGAGCAAAAAACGTTACATGTAACATTTTTTGCTCATGACGGACCGCTTTTTCCGACCGCATATGCGCGGCCGGAACTCCGCCCCCACCTCCCCGCACCTCACAATGGGGCAGCGGATGCGCCGGAGAAATGCATCCGCTGCACCCGTTGTGCAGTGCGTTAAACGATAGCGTTGGAATCTCGGCCCGACGCACTGTGACGGGGAGATTCCGACGCTAGTGTGAAAGTAGCCTTAGATATCCATGGTTATAAAGAGCTTACAATCTAAAAACGTGAATTAGACCTCATTGGACATATGGTGCAGAAAGGAAATTAGTGGCAGCTAAGAAGTCACAATGCTAATTAAAACTCCTTTTGAAGCCCAGACTCACTGCAGTGCCCAGGTGATTGAAACAGGATATCTATTGTGGTTAACAGCCATAGAGGCTAAGGTTTGTAGATTGAAAAGGCAGAAGCCGCTAGGATGAAAGAATCTGTTGAAGACAGCTGTCTCCGAAGATCAGATATGAATATTGGAGTTTGTATAAATCCGATATTGATGGGACATACATTTTCCACTTCAGGACTAATAGGCAAAGGATCTGCATTTTTGTTATAACTGTGAGACACGCCAATCAGCCCCATATTAATAGTGGCCATATAGCTGACAACAGCCATTCCATGTTTCCTATCTATGAAAAGGTAAAATCACAAGAAAAAAATATGATGTCGATATTAAATGCCTGTGAGCGTCAGGAGCAAAGATAATGTGAATGTTGGGAATCTCATCATTTTCTGAAGCTGAAGCCACATCCAAAACTCCAGCCCACATGAGTACATCAAGGGGAGATGTGTGGTTGTAACTTAGGTGCTGATAAAAAGACAAGGCAAAGTATGATCTATGTTCAATGCCACAAGATACATTGCTGTGTAGGCTTGATAAACGTTTTTGAATTGGATTGCTTTCATCCACTAAGCTCTGAAGCCATTGCAGTGACATCAGGTTTAGCAATTTTCTTTTCTTTATCCTTTTATTTTATGTAATTGTACATGCTATATTGTTTTGTCCCCTTTGTAAAATCTGTTGTGTATTATTTACAAACACTGCCTATATTTCTGGAGTAAATATAAAATGTAATAGTTCTGTTCCTTTTGTTCTCTATACCACACTCCTGAAAGTCATACACTACCTGTCAGGTAGATGCGTGGCTATCTCTATTAATTTGCTCTGGAGTTTTGAAGCTTAGTGAAAACATTTGTGGATAATTTTCAGAACTTCTATTCAAGTATATAGTTGTGCCACATGGATGCATAGCTCTCCATTGCAACAACGTGATTAAATAGTCAAGAGATAGGCACATAACATTGCTGAAACACGCCAAGCAGTCCGACAGGAGGGTACAGGCCAAACTTACAGCCTGCTGTGAGCTGTTATCCCAGCCCCTCATTCACACGTACAGAGGCTGTGTAAGTAGGCTTATATCAAGTGTCGAAGTCCGTACACGAAAACATTATGAGGTTGCAGAACTATTATCATTTTGGATACTTATATCTTATACTAGATGGTGGCCCGATTCTAACGCATCGGGTATTCTAGAATACGCTTGTCCACGTAGTATATTGCACAGTCCACGTAGTATATTGCCCAGCGACGTAGTATATTGCACAGCCCACGTAGTATATTGCCCAGTGACGTAGTATATTGCCCAGTCACATAGTATATTGCCCAGTCACGTAGTATATTGCCCAGTCACGTAGTATATTACCCAGTCACGTAGTATATTGCCCAGTCACGTAGTATATTGCCCAGCTACGTGGGCTGCCTACGTGGGCTGTGCAATATACTACGTGGGCTGTGCCATATACTACATGACTGGGCAATATACTACGTGACTGGGCAATATACTACGTGACTGGGCAATATACTATGTGGGCTGTGCATTATACTACGTGGCTGGGCAATATACTACGTGGCTGGGCAATATACTACGTGACTGGGCAATATACTACGTGGGCTGTGCAATATACTATGTGGCTGGGCAATATACTACGTGGCTGGGCAATATACTACGTGACTGGGCAATATACTACATGGGCTGTGCAATATACTACATGGCTGGGCAATATACTACGTGACTGGGCAATATAGTACGTGACTGGGCAATATACTACGTGGGCTGTGCAATATACTACGTGGCTGGGCAATATACTACGTGGCTGGGCAATATACTACGTGACTGGGCAATATACTATGTGGGCTGTGCAATATACTACGTGACTGGGCAATATACTACGTGGGCTGTGCAATATACTACATGGCTGGGCAATATACTGCCCAGCCACGTAGTATATTGCCCAGCCATGTAGTATATTGCACAGCCCACGTAGTATATTGCCCAGCTACGTAGTATATTGCCCAGCCACGTAGTATATTGCACAGCCCACGTAGTATATTGCCCAGTCACGTAGTATATTGCCCAGCCACGTAGTACATTGCCCAGCCACGTAGTATATTGCACAGCCCACGTAGTATATTGCCCAGTCACGTAGTATATTGCCCAGCCACGTAGTATATTGGCCAGTCACGTAGTATATTGCCCAGCCACGTAGTATATTGCCCAGTCACGTAGTATATTGCCCAGCCATGTAGTATATTGACCAGCCACGTAGTACATTGCCCAGCCACGTAGTATATTGCACAGCCCACGTAGTATATTGCCCAGTCACGTAGTATACTGCCCAGCTACGTAGTATATTGCCCAGTCACGTAGTATATTGCCCAGCCACGTAGTACATTGCCCAGCCACGTAGTATATTGCACAGCCCACGTAGTATATTGCCCAGTCACGTAGTATATTGCCCAGCCACGTAGTATATTGGCCAGTCACGTAGTATATTGCCCAGCCACGTAGTATATTGCCCAGTCATGTAGTATATTGCCCAGCCACGTAGTATATTGCACAGCCCACGTAGTATATTGCCCAGTCATGTAGTATATTGGCCAGCCACGTAGTATATTGCCCAGCTACGTAGTATATTGCCCAGCCACGTAGTATATTGCCCAGTCACGTAGTATATTGGCCAGGCACGTAGTATATTGCCCAGCCACATAGTATATTGCACAGCGACGGAGTATACAGCACAGAGCCACGTAGTATAGAGACTTAAAAAAAATAAACATATACTCACCTTCTGAAGGCCCGTTGAAGTCCTGCTATACTCACCATCCGCTGCCTTTCCCGCTCCTTGGGACGCTCCCGGGATCGCTCCATTGCAAGCGTCAGCTTCCGGTCCCAGGGCGGGTAAGAGCAGGACCTGTGATGACGTTGCGGTCACATGACCATGACGTCACAGCAGGTCCTTGTCGCACACCAGCCCTGGGACCGGAAGCTGCCGCTTGCAATGGAGCGGTCCTGGGAGCATGGCGAGGAGCGGGAAAGGCGGCGGAGGGTGAGTATAGCAGGTTTTTTGTTTTTTTTAAATTATTTTTAACATGACATATTTTTACTATTGATGCAGCATAGGAAGCATCAATAGTAAATAGTTGGGGACACACAGGGTTAATAGCGGCGGTAACGGAGTGCGTTACACCGCGGGCCGTTACCGCTGCCATTAACCCTGTGTGTAAAGGCACAGATAATTGACCTCGTGGAGAACAAAACATCCAACACCGCGGAGACACCATCACGTGTTTCTCAACGCAGTGATCCAGAACACTGCCCCCAAATATGCAAATGCATGTAGAGGAGCTGCGGAGACACACGCAGGCAGTGAATAGCCAGGCCTTTCCCCGGGAAGGAACAACCAAGGGAAGGGCAGCATCCAATAAAGGAAAACATTCAATAAAGGAAAACCACCTATGCCAAGCATGGTATCCATCCACAGACAGCCACACTGATGAGGGGCAAAAACTCCGAAACAGCTGTCTGTGGATGGATACCATACTTGGCATAGGTGGTTTTCCTTTATTGGATGTTTTCCTTTATTGGATGCTGCCTTTCCCTTGGTTGTTCCTTCCTGGGGAAAGGCCTGGCTATTCACTGCCTGCGTTGAGAAACACGTGATGGTGTCTCCGCAGGTCCTCTACATGCATTTGCATATTTGGGGGCAGTGTTCTGGATCACTGCGTTGAGAAACACGTGATGGTGTCTCCGCGGTGTTGGATGTTTTGGTCTCCACGAGGTCAATCATCCGTGCCTTTATAGACTTTCTACTAGGCACTGCTCCTGATAGCCAGTTTCCTACTCCACACTGATGAGGGGCAAAAACCCCGAAACTGCTGTCTGTGGATGGATACCATGCTTGGAATAGGTGGTTTTCTTTATTGGATGTTTTCCTTTATTGGATGCTGCCCTTCCCTTGGTTGTTCCTTCCTGGGGAAAGGTCTGGCTATTCACTGCCTGCGTTGAGAAACACGTGATGGTGTCTTCGCAGCTCCTCTACATGCATTAACCCTGTGTGAGCGGAGGGGATTATGGAGCGGGCGCCGGGCAGTGAGTGCAGGGGAGTAGGGGAGGGACTAACCGGACTGTGCCCGTCGCTGATTGGTCCCGGCAGCCATGACAGGCAGCTGCCGAGACCAATCAGCGAATGAATAACCGTGACAGAAGGACAGACAGACAGACGGTTCAACTGTTCAAAACAGCTAACATTTGCTGCACACAGCCGCGGGAGGAATCGCGATCCTCCCGCTGCTGTTAACCCATTAAATGCTGCTGTCCAACTCTGACAGCGGCTTTTAATACGCGCTTCCGGAAAGCATGCCGGAAATCCGCCCATCGGTGACCCCCATCACGTGATCGCGGGTCACCGATGGGTTGGCATGACAACCAGAGGTCTCCTGCAGACCTGTATGGTTGTCACTGCCAGATTGCTATGAGCGCCACCCGGTGGTCAGCGCTCATAGCAAGTAATTCTGCTACATACAAGCAATCTGATCATCGCCTGTATGTAGCAGAGGCAATCAGGTATTGGCAGTTGCTAGTCTCCCATGGAGACTATTGAAGCATGCAAAAAGTAAAAAAAATGTTTTTAAAAATCCAAAAATATAAAACTTCAAATCACCTCTCTTTCACCCCATTCAAAATAAAACAATAAAAAAATCAAACATACACATATTTGGCATCGCCGCGTTCAGAATCGCCTGATCTATCAATGCAAAAAAGAATTAGCCTGATCGCTAAACGATGTAGCGAGAAAAAGAGTCAAAATTATGTTTGCCATGACATTGCATTAAAATGCAATAATGGGCGAACAAAAGATCGTATCTGCACCAAAATGGTATCATTAAAAGCGCAGCTTGGTGCACAAAAAATAAGCCCTCACCCAAGCTCAGATCACAAAAAATGTAGACGCTACGGGTATCGGATTATGGCTCTTTTTTTTTTTAACAAAGTTTGGAATTTTTTTTACTACTTAGATAAAAAGGATTCTAGACATATTGACATATTTGGTGTCTGTGAACTTGTGATGACCTGGAGAATCATAGTGGCAGGTCAGTTTCTGCATTTAGTGAACATAGTAAAAAAGCAAAACAAAAAAACAACTGTGGTATTGCACTATTTTTGCAATTTCACCGCACTATTTTTCCTGTTTTCCAGTACACGATATGTTAAAACCAATGGTGTTGTTCAAAAGTACAACTCGTCCTGCAAAAAACAATCCCTAACATGGCCATATTGACTGAAAAATAAAATAGTTATGGCTCTGGGAAGAAGGGGAGCAAAAAAAGAAAACACAAAAACAAAAATACTTTCGGTCATGAAGGGGTTACCGAATTTTTAGCAGGAGCTGGAAATATTTTTTCTATTTTTCTTCAATGATTCCTGATAGCAAATCAGATAGGAAACTTCCTTAACCAAGGTCAAGTTCAAGTTGCAGTGGGCGAGAAGCTATCGTTAGAGGCAGTGGGAGGCCTTACTGGGATCATTTGAAGACATTCCTGCAATGTCCAGAGCTCAAAGACACGTACTATGTAGAATGCCTTATCCTCTGGGGTACAGAGGAAGTTTAACAAGGAACCGTGTTAAGAGAAGGTAAAGGATGCCGAGTGGACTGCGGGACTGAATGGTAAAATCCCTGGGGCTGACAGAGCCAGTAAACATGGGCATAGTCCAGGTGGAACTCATAGTAATGTTGAAAATGTGCTCTATTAAGGAAGCAAGAAATAGGAAGTGTTGTGCCCGACACTGCGTGTTGCAATCCGATCAACTTAAACTGTCCAGTCAACTTTTGTGAGACAAAATGAACTGGGTGTTCCCTGAGTTATGTGCAGCAGCTCTTGAAGAAAAAGACCCGGACACAGAGGAGGCCTGCGGCCTACAAGTGAGTGTGATACACCCCACACCTGACATATCGACCACAGCTACCGCCCTCGGTCACTTTACAAATGTATCAGGAGGCTGAGACATTTCACCCACAGCCTTCGCCATGGTGACACATCTAATCCTCCTGTAAAGGGCAGACAGAACCCCTAAATATTACAGGGTGATTTCCTACAATCCTTCATTAGAAAATCCACATACTCCTGGTGTATAAATACAAGATTGTTTTTGGGCTGCTCTGCAGTGGACCTGCCTCTTCTCCGGTGACACATTTTATATGTAAAACCTTTTTGCTTGGCTTCTGGGTATTATCAGTTTCATCTGTTTGAGTTAAATGATGATGTAGAAATCCTCAGATTTTCTGCTGGGGAGAGTGAGGCCGATTTATCCAGGCGGCCGGAAGCTGATGGTTTGTGCAGCTTAGTTTTAATCTAAAACTCAGGATTTAAAAGGCAAAGGAGATTTTATTCTGGAAAACCCATTGATGAAAAAAAAAAATAGTCATCTGCGTTCATCAGGAGAATGAGAGATTTCTGGATCAGTTGGAACTCAGAGATTTCGGTTTCCTTACCTTGTGGGTTTAACGTGAAAGGGAAACCAGGGGACCATGAATTATTTATCGATTCTGCGTCTTTGATCCACACAAAGGCGAATGGATGAAATTTAATCTAGCTTTCTCTGCCAGTGTACTCTGTGCAGTGGTTAAATCATAATAAGTCCTTGCAAGTGGAGAGAGTCCAAGAGTTGGTATTGCGGAGCTCTGTGCCGATGTATGGCGCGTCTGTACAGAACTGAATACATTTCTTTTACAGGATTATACACCCATAATATTGCATATTACACCATGACCCATATTTTGATTATGGATTCTTGTGCACGAACCTGGTGTGTTATAAGTGGAGGCAAAGAAAAATTCTTTAATTGCTATAAAACAGATTCTGTGTATATGAAGCCTAAGGGTATGTTTCCACACTCAGGAAACGCTGCGTTTTTGACGCTGCGTTGAGCCGCAGCGTCAAAAACGCAGCGTCCAGATGTTACAGCATAGTGGAGGGGATTTCATGAAATCCCGTCTCCACTATGCATTAAAAGACGCATGCAGCAGACCCGCAAAAACACACATGCGGCGCGTCTTTTAAGAACGCAGCATGTCCTTACGTTGCAGAAACAACACAAGGACAGCGCAGGTGACCTGCCAGTGACCTCTGGTGCAGATTTGGTCAGGATTTTAATTGCATAAAATCCTGACCAAATCCTGATGCAATCCTGAACGTGGACACATACCCTTATGTTTTCTATGGACCCAGCAGCTCGTCCACACATGTCCCTGTTAATAGAGCCATTCTGTTTTCTAGCACCATGCACATTCACTCATATACATTGATAAACCATTAACATCAAGCTTTGTGCACACAGATTATTTTTTAGAGGTTTTTGGAGCAGAAATTGAGAAGAGCTCTCCAAATATTAAAACTGGACTCAGTGTGCACATTGACGTATGAGAAGGAAAAAATCTATCCAGCTTCTGGGGTCATCCAATAAAATTAAAAACCGTTATTAATGAAAAGCATTAAAAACAATCTTTCCTTATAGCTATATCTACCGCATAGCCCTATAGTCACATGAAAACCCCTTATAGGCCAGAGTTACACTAGCGAGGAATACAGACGAGTGCTATGCGAGAAAAAAGTCGCATAGCATTCGGATCGCTGTTAATCGTAATAATCATATTAAACGTGCGAGTGAAATCGCAGCATGCTGTGATTTGCTGTGTATATCGGCCGAGACTCGCCAATGCAAGTCAATGGATGTGAGAAAAAAAAAATCGCACAGCACTCGCCCCATGCGAGTGCTGTCCGATTTTTAGCATCGGTGTTCTTTGAAAGGCCATCAATTCATACGGCTACTGTAAAATCATACTGACAGGTTATAATAGAAAAGATAAAATAGATATGTACACATAGAATAGATGTCAGTTCATTGTCCCATGCTCGAGAGTTCAGCGCAGGTCAGGCTGTGAGGCAGCGCAGGACCAGTGATGGCACCGCTAGTTACTGATGCTGTGTCGGCAACATCTCATTCATTCATTAGTGGTTTACAGCCGGGGTGGTCGCATCTTACCACCGTCCTGGTTGTAAACTGTATATACCCCAGATATTGATTACGATGTGGGACACAATGACGAACAGGTATGGTATATTGTTGTTTTGTAAATTTATTTTTATTACAGGAGAACGAGTGAGGATTAGTAATGGACAGGTGTCTTATTTTCACCTCTCCATTACTAAGCCGTGGTCCCTTCCTAGGCTATGAATATCAGTCTGCAGCTGTCTGCATAGCCTTTTCTGTTTATTAATTATAGGGGGCCCCCACATCACTTTTTTGGGGTTCCCCCTATTTTAATAGCCAGTAAAGGCTAAATATACAGCTGTGAGCTGATATTAATAGCCTGTGAAACTCCATGGGTGTTACCCCTTCCCACACTATAAACATCTGCCCCAGCCGCTGGCTTTCCCTCTCTGGTTTGCAAAAATTGTACGTGAGCCCACACCATTTTTTTCTCCAAAAAGAATCATTAATTAAATACATGTCACCTAATTTGCACACACACTAATTTTATTGGTTACTGACATCTACAGTATATATCTACCTATTCTGCATCTATTTACTGTATGTAAATCATGTCTTCTATCCTGTCGGCTCCTGCAGTGATTTTAGAGAAGCCGACAAATGAATTACTGGCTAATCTTCTATCTATCTCTCTATGAAATATAAATACATACATATATATGCCTGTCACTGACATATAAATATACACTGCTTAAAAAAATAAAGAGAACACTAAAATCCCACATCCTAGATATCACTGAATGAAATATTCCAGTTGTAAATCTTTATTCATTACATAGTGGAATGTGTTGAGAACAATAAAACCTAAAAATGATCAACGTAGATCACAACTAATATCCCACGGAGGTCTGGAGTTGGAATGATGCTCAAAATCAAAGTGGAAAATTAAGTTAAAGGCTAATCCAACTTTAGTGGAAATGCCTGAAGACAAGGAAATGATGCTCAGTAGTGTGTGGCCTCCATGTGCATGTATGACCACCCTACAACGCCTGGGCATGCTCCTGATGAGGCGGTGGATGGTCTCCTGAGGGATCTCCTCCCAGACCTGGACTAAAGCATCCGCCAACTCCTGGAAAGTCGGTGGTGCAATGTTGGTGGATGGTGTGAGACATGATGTCCCAGATGTGTTCAATCGGATTTAGGTTTGGGGAACGGGCGAGCCAGTGCATAGCTTCAATGTCTTCATTTTGCAGGAACTGTTGACATACTCCAGCCACATGAGGTCTAGCATTGTCCTGCATTAGGAGGAACCCAGGGCCAACCGCACCAGCATATGGTCTCACAAGGGGTCTGAGGATCTCATCTCGGTACCTAATGGCAGTCAGACTATCTCTGGCGAGCACATGGAGAGCTGTGTGGCCCTCCAAAGAAATGCCACACCACACCATTACTGACACACTGCCAAACCGGTCATGCTGAAGGATGTTGCAGGCAGCAGATCGCTCTCCACGGCGTCTCCAGACTCTGTCACGTCTGTCACATGTGCTCAGTGTGAACCTGCTTTCATCTGTGAAGAGCACGGGGCGCCAGTGGCGAATTTGCCAATCCTGGTGTTCTGTGGCAAATGCCAAGCTTCCTGCACAATGTTGGGCTGTGAGCACAACCCACATCTGTAGACGTCGGGCACTCAGACCATCCTCATGGAGTCGGTTTATAACCGTTTGTGCAGACACATGCACATTTGTGGCCTGCTGGAGGTCATTTTGTAGGGCTCTGGCAGTACTCCATCCTCCATGAGGATGGTCTGAGTGCCCGACGTGCACAGATGGGGGTTGTGCTCACAGCCCAACACCGTGCAGGACGCTTGGCCTTTGCTGACAGTGTGAAGAGGGAAACAGATCGAGCGACCCACTGCAGCGACTGGCCGTTCTGGCATTTGCCAGAAATGCAGATGGCCAGTCCGGCCCTGCCTACGTGAAATTGCTACAATCATTGCTCACAGAATGATGAGCGGCAGCTCTAAGCATGCCCCGACATTTATACTGACAGCTCTCTTGATGTGCACAATGAGTTGTCAATCAAAATGCCGGAAAATGGTTACAGTGGCCCCTTACTATGTACCGAGTTGTGACTGCTGCAGCTCCATGCACGCCTCCATGTTGGAGGCTTCCAAAAGGAATGAAGTTTATTTCCTCGGGTGGCCACGATTTCAGCAATAGAACGCTGAAGGTTAATAGCGTTTTCTGGACATGACAGGTTCCCTTTAAAACTTCTCGAAACCTATTCCTGCTTACACAACTAGGGGATTGTAACAATGATTCAGTGTACATATTAAGAAAAGGAAAAACACTGGAAAACGACAAAGCAAAATAGGGTCTTATCTGGGTAACAAATTAAACAGAAATGCACACAATGTGCTTACCTGATTTGGTTGTGTGCACACAACCACTTATAGCGCTTAAGGCTGCTGCAGCCCCACCAGGAGATGAATGCATGTGTAACAGTATGCAGGTACTGAGTATGTCACCAAGGAACAGACAGACCAACAGTTGAGGGGTTTATTAACAGGAATCAGGTTCTCTTCACAGGGGGGAAGCTGTAGAATATAACTAACAATAATACAGTGCAAAAATATGGAAGTCAAACAGTGTAACAGCAGCTGACGACGATGTTCTTGAACCCAGGAGTACACCCCCGTCTGTGGGTGGTCCTCGGGTTCCAGCTCCAGCTCCAGCTCTGCCAGCCCCTTCCCGGATTGGCCAAAGAACAAAGAGTAGGGGGTGAATCCGGTGGTGCTGTGTTTCCGATTCTTATACGCTCACACCAATTCAGGGACGGACTTGGTCCACTTTACCTTCTGGTCCTCTTCCAGGGTTCTCAGCATTTGAGTGCGGTTAAATCTCTCATAAGCCCCATTTGGGCCGGAGCGCCTCTGTGAAGTGACGGCGGAAATATCTCTTAGGCATGGTGGTCACTTGTGAGCCGTTATCTATCAGGCACCGCACTGCTCTTCCAGTGATTTCTGCCCAGACAAGAGGGCATGTGGAAACAAGACTGTGGGGACTTTTACTACTCCTCCTCTGTTCTTCACGCTCTGAGCGGTGCCCCTCGAGCTCAGAGCCACCTAGTTTAAAGTAGGGCGCGGGGATGGTCGGCTCCACCGGGGACACCATCGGGCAATGTGGCCATGTGCTCCACAGGTGTAGCATGTAAGAGGGCTTCTCCTCCTGGTTAGTTTCACCCTCCCTTCAGGGGGCAGCTTCTCTCTCTCGCACCAGAGGGCTGGGCCCTTCTGCCAGAGTTCTTCTGGAGGCCGCCATTTCTTCACGGACCTGTCTAATCTCCATTCTCAGGTCCTCCACCCACTGGGGGATATTGTCTACGGTGGTGGTTACCTCACTGCTCCGCACCCTTCCCACCAGCCCCGTCACTCCCTGTTCTTGTTCTCGCACACGCGCCTCACTTCCAACCTCAGAGAAAGTCATGTCTGGCTTTACTCACATGCGCTCTCGCAGTGCCCATTTCATCATTGCGTCACGCAGTCCCGTCACCAGCTGATTCCTGAGCACCACATCAACTGACCCAATCCCTACACCGTCCTTTCATCTGATAGCAGTGTGAAGTTCTTGTAGGGCATTTATGAATTGGGTCACGGTCTCCCCCTCTCGTTGTACCCAGTGAAACAGTCGCATGTGAAGTTCCCCTACGTCAGTGGGGTCCCCATGCGTCTCCTCAAGTATGCGTGGCACTTTGTCCAGGGTATCTCCCTTCTGGGGGGATTTATGCATGACAGAATCCCGTGCCTCCCCCTCCAGGGCCATCAATGCAATTTCCGCCTCCAGGGCTGGTGTCATGGGATGCATCTGCATCATTCCCCGGATACGCTCCGTCCAACTCCACAGCATTACATTGTTCCCAGTGAACCTTGGCAAATTATTCAACATGGCTCCCAGGGAAATGCTAGACCTGGGAACTTCCCCAGCTGCTTGGTCTGCCCTTTCCGCGCTAACGTGTGAAATCCTGCCGACTACGCCAAATGTAATAGTATGCAGGTACTGAGTATGTCACCATGGAACAGACAGACCAACAGTTGAGGGGTTTATTAACAGGAATCAGGTTCTCTTCACAGGGGGGAAGCAGTAGAATATAACTAACAATAATACAGTGCAAAAATATGGGAGTCAAACAGTGTAACAGAAGTAAGCAGGATTTCTTGAGAAAAGAACACTTATCAGTCTGATGAGGACTTGTTGAAGGGTTGTCTTTTCCAACGTAGGTGCCGAGAAACAGAGGCACTTGTCGTCCCTCTGTTGTCCGTGGGCTGAGTAGTCTCTTGGAATTCGCTGCCTGGGATTTCATTAGTTAATGTGGTATGCACAGGCTCTGAGTCTTTAGCTTTTACAGCACAGCTTATCCCTGGAAAACGATGGTCAGTCTATTATTAAGTCTCTCACCAGGAATCAAGGACTCTGCACTGTTACCGTGGGTACCAGGGGGTCACAGTCTCTGCACGGGCCAATGTCTCTGCACAGGTCTCAAGGCACCCCTCTCCAGTCACAGCAGAGTCCGCTTTCATGTACTCACAAGATTCAGTCTTTTTGGGCATCTCCCTGTATTTGTCCTCTGACCGGGAGCTCTCTCTCTCTCTCTCTCCCGGAGCGCAGCTGCACCCTGCTCTGACTCCTGCGCGCGCGCCTTTCCCGCTCTCTGCCCAGCTTCCTTCCTGCCCCAATCTCTAAGTCTGCCCCCTGGGGAACCTGTAGCACAGCTCAATGGTTCCAGGCACAGAGCCGAGAAGGTAACTGCCCCCGGACTCTTCTTGTGCTTCACCTCCTTACACATGAAAGAGGGAGCAAATGGGTTGTTGTGCACTGCTGTGAAAGAATGGAGGATGCCAATCCAATAATGAGTAGTTTATTAGTCAACACGTTTCAAAGCATACAGCTTCTTCATCAGTATAACAACGATGAGGATACAAACAGCATGAGCAGATATAAATAGACAAGACATTTGAAAAAGGAACATGAAAGGAAAAAAAAAAGATCTTCCTGACCCCCTTTTTCTTTTACGCGCCTTTCTTAAAATCTCTTCTCTTTTTACATCTGCTCATGCGGTTTGTATCCTCATCTTGGTTTTCCTGATGAAGAAGATGTATGCTTTGAAACACGTTGACTAATAAACCACTTAGTAATGGATTTTCATCCTCCATTCTTTCACTACAGCGCTGAGCAACCCATTTGATCCTTCTTTTATGCATTCACTCTACATATTGGTACATCGCTCACTCCCTTGATAAAGCGGTCTAATAGGGACGCGAAACGCGCGTCAGGGGGCTTCTTTATATACCCGGCCTAGGATCCTCCAACCCCTGCCAGTGGTAAGTGTCTGCCTACCTCCCATATCATGATTACTGCCTCACTGGGGGCTATGCCTACATGGGGCGCTGTTTGGTAGGCATACTTACCTGTGTTATAGCACTCTGCACTTTATGGACAGCCTGTTAGGCACTCAGGAACTAGGGTTCTTTGGTGGGTCCTGTTTTCCCTGGTGTGTTGTCTCTGCACATGTACTACTTTTTTGTGTAAATGTATGTCTAATATATATTATGTGAATTCTCAATAAATTTTGGACTTTTTTATTATATATATATACCTAGTATAGCTCCTTTTTCTCCTTTCGTAGCATGTTGTACTGAGTGGGTATATTTTCTTTCTTCCTCGCTAAATGGGCTAACTATAGCCCTCGCTTCTGACGGAAATATGTCAGAGAGGTTTTTGTGGCTACTAATATTGGTACATCGCACCTGCACAAAGTTCACTAAGGTCATGATTTTCTTCATTGTATTAGAGAGTAAATGTATAAAGTCTGGAGTCCGATTCTCTACATCAAACACTATTGTTTGGACTGGATACAATTGTAAGTAGCCGCCTCTGTGAGCAGAACCAGATATGGCTGTAATAAGATCGCACTAATAAAGAGAGACAGGGAAAAACGGACTCAGCTTCAACGGGCACAAAGGATGTATTCTTCCAGAACATGACCTATGAGGCATCAAAATGCCCCAGCAATTTTTTCTTTTACTAACGGCTTTAGGACTTTTTCTTTTTTTCCTGCTCAAGTCTAAACATAGGGCAAAAAGCCAATATAAAACCCAATTCTGCTGAATTTTCTCATCGATACGTAATTTAAAACCCAAATGATTTTTATACTATGGATTTCTGAGTTTTTCGCCAGCATTCAAAGTCAATACAATCTGTGGGAACTTTTAATATCAGATAGGAAGGGATTTTCATCTCCTTTGCAGAATCACTAATTAAGTGAACAATAGGAAATGTCAAGGTTTTTCTCAATATATTCAATACATCATGAAAATGGCAGAATTAAAAATGTATTTTCCAAAGCAAGGCCAAAGATTTCCTGAACTCTATAAATATTAATTTCTCTGACCAGAGAGTAAGAGGAGCATAGAAAGATTGATGAGAGAATCATTTAAGTATCGTTGATAAAAAGGCATTGGAAAGTCAATTAAAATGCAGTGAAAAGGGCACCGGGTGGCAGCGTGCCTGTTATGATGCCATGAAGGCATTGCCTCACAATAACGGCAGTCATTAATGGATATACACCATCCTGCTGTAGCTCAGAGAGGTTTCGAGATATGGGCGATGAAGTGATAAACCACAATCTGTTAATTTTGCATCTACTTTAATATCTGCTTTGAAGATGCACAGTTGAAATAACAGTGATTGAAAGCGCAGTAAAGATGTCGTGATGCCTTCACGAAGGATTGTGGAAAACCTCCCTGTAAAGCTTTTATTGAAGGGAGCACAAAAAACTCCATTTATTGCAATGTGAAGAATAGGGACACATTTATTAAATGACTGCTCATCTTTGATACATTAGGGTCTCAAACATCACTGCAATGTCAACTGGAGTCTAAGGCTACATACGAAGTGAGATGCGAAATGCGTGTCAAGTGCATTTTCTTGATTATTGAGTTTCTTTATAGGTCATTGTGCATCTTTACTTATATGTGACATCTTTTCCCCCTCAATGTATTGCATATTTTGTTAAATTCATACTGTATGCTATCATTTGGGGCATATTTATTCATGGGAATATCCATACGTAATACTGAGATTATTTATATATTCTTTTATGTTTTACATCTGATTTGTTATGTACGTGTTTTTAACAAGATGATGTCAATACTCACCAATCTTTAGTATTCTAAGGCCGGGTGCCAACGATCCGGATGTAGCAGCACTTTGGACACAGAGCATGTTCACCTTGTCCAAATCGCTGCCATTTGTTGAATGCAGGTTAATCCGTATGTGTTCACTGAACCATACAGATTTACAACATTCAATACATTTCTATTGATGTAATTTCCCATGCGGAGACTAGAGTCTCCGCAAGACAAATTGACATACTACAGTCTGGAAAGACAGGCCACATGTCAGTCTCCGTGGGTGTGGACACATAGTTGACATGAGATTTCTTGAAATCCCATCCACTATGCTGTTACAGCTGGCCGTTGAAGGTTTGACTCTGCATAAATACGCAACGTCAAACCCGCAGCAATTAATGATCGTGGGCACATACCCTTAATGTCATAACTTTGTTTAATCATTGACGCATCCACACAGTCTCCTCTGCACCGCGCTCCTGCGCAGGCATACTTCTGTGTCCTGTTGAGGGCAGAGCAATGTACTGCAGTGTGCACGTGCTGGAAAAGGTCAAAGGGCCCCGACAACTGCGGACTGCAGTACTTTGCTCTGCCCTCAACATTGCAGAGAAGTACACCTGTGCAAGAGCGCGGTGCCAAGGAGACTGTGTGGATGATGCAGGGATGCGTCATCCAGACGAAGCAAGAATGAGGATGGCATTGCAAGATGGGAGGCGCCGAACACCCCTTGGACCGGACCGCTCTGCAGGTGAGTATAATAAAATTTATTTTTCTTCTCTTGCAGGTTGGGTTGGGGGCAGATATTCAGCATTATAGAATGCTGTATATCAGCCCTGAAAGGTGATGACCGTATCTTATATCTGTCAAAACTGCTGCCAGGATCCCTTTAATAAAGATATTTTCTATACATAATGAGCCTTGCACTTTTTCTATGTAGGTTTTCTTGTAATATTATGAATTTATTTGCCCTTCACCTGCAGCTCACAATACTAATGTAAGTGTGATGTCAGTCACTAATCAATGTGATGCTAGTCACTACTCACAGACTTACCATGAGGCAGGATAGTTAAGAGGTCCCCCAGCACCAAGAGGGCTCATAACAAAGGAAAAAGACAAAAGCATAGTCAGGTAACAGTCTGAGGTCAGAGTATCAGGAAGGTAGATTAAGACAAAGTATACTAATAGATCACAGACTGAACATGAGTCAACAGTGTGATGCAGCAGCAAAAAGGGCAAATACAATTCTGTGATGTATTAACAGAAGCATACAGTCTAGATCACGTGAAGTAATTATTGCCCTCTACTCCTCTTTGGGCAGACCTCATCTGGAATACTGTGTCCAGCTTTGGGCACCACATTATAAAAAAGACATCAACAAACTGGAGCAAGTTCAGAGAAGAGCAACCAGAATGGTGACTGGTCTGCAAACCATGTCCTTTGAGGAACATTTACAGAATTTGGGAATGTTTAGCTTGCAAAAAGGAAGACTGAGAGGAGACTTGGTAGCTGTCTACATATATCTCAAGGGCTGTCACATTGTAGGAGGATCATATTTATTCTCATTTGCACAAGGAAAGACTAGAAGCAATGGGATGAAACTGAATGGGAGGAGACACAGATTAGATATTAGAAAAAACTTTTTGACAGTTAGGGTGATCAATGAGTGGAACAGGCTGCCACGAGAGGTGTTGAGTTCTCCTTCAATGGAAGTTTTCATACAGAGGCTGGACAGATATCTGTCTGGGATGATTTAACCCCTTCATGACCCAGCCTATTTTGACCTTAAAGACCTTGCCGTTTTTTGCAATTCTGACCAGTGTCCCTTTATGAGGTAATAACTCAGGAACGCTTCAACGGATCCTAGCGGTTCTGAGATTGTTTTTTCGTGACATATTGGGCTTCATGTTAGTGGTAAATTTAGGTCAATAAATTCTGCGTTTATTTGTGATAAAAACGGAAATTTGGTGAAAATTTTGAAAATTTCGCAATTTTCACATTTTGAATTTTTATTCTGTTAAACCAGAGAGTTATGTGACACAAAATAGTTAATAAATAACATTACCCACATGTATACTTTACATCAGCACAATTTTGGAAACAAAATTTTTTTTTGCTAGGAAGTTATAAGGGTTAAAATTTGACCAGCGATTTCTCATTTTTACAACGAAATTTACAAAACCATTTTTTTTAGGGACCACCTCACATTTGAAGTCAGTTTGAGGGGTCTATATGGCTGAAAATACCCAAAAGTGACACCATTCTAAAAACTGCACCCTTCAAGGTACTCAAAACCACATTCAAGAAGTTTATTAACTCTTCAGGTGCTTCACAGCTGCAGAAGCAACATGGAAGGAAAAAATGAACATTTAACTTTTTAGTCACAAAAATTATCTTTTAGCAACAATTTTTTTATTTTCCCAATGGTAAAAGGAGAAACTGAACCACGAAAGTTGTTTTCCAATTTGTCCTGAGTACGCTGATACCTCATATGTGGGGGTAAACCACTGTTTGGGCGCACAGCAGGGCTTGGAAGGGAAGGAGCGCCATTTGACTTTTTGAATGAAAAATTGGCTTCACTCTTTAGCGGACACCATGTCACGTTTGGAGAGCCCCCGTGTGCCTAAAAATTGGAGCTCCCCCACAAGTGACCCCATTTTGGAAACTAGACGCCGCAAGGAACTTATCTAGATCTATAGTGAGCACTTTGAACCCCCAGGTGCTTCACAAATTGATCCGTAAAAATGAAAAAGTACTTTTTTTCACAAAAAAAATTCTTTTAGCCTCAATTTTTTTCATTTTCACATGGGCAACAGGATAAAATGGATCCTAAAATTTGTTGGGCAATTTCTCCTGAGTACACCAATACCTCACATGTGGGGGTAAACCACTGTTTGGGCACATGCCGGGGCTCGGAAGTGAAGTAGTGGCGTTTTGAAATGCAGACTTTGATGGAATGCTCTGTGGGCATCACGTTGCGTTTGCAGAGCCCCTGATGTGGCTTAACAGTAGAAACCCCCACACAAGTGACCCCATTTTGGAAACTAGACCCCGAAAGGAACTTATCTAGATGTGTGGTGAGCACTTTGAACCCCCAAGTGCTTCACAGAAGTTTATAATGCAGAGCCATGAAAATAATAAATACGTTTTCTTTCCTCAAAAATAATTATTTAGCCCAGAATTTTTTAATTTTCCCAAGGGTAACAGGAGAAATTTGACCCCAATATTTGTTGTCCAGTTTCTCCTGAGTACGGTGATACCCCATATGTGGGGGTAAACTACTGTTTGGGCACATGCCGGGGCTCGGAATTGAAGTAGTGACGTTTTGAAATGCAGACTTTGATGGAATGCTCTGCGGGCGTCACGTTGCGTTTGCAGAGCCCCTGATGTGGCTAAACAGTAGAAACCCCCCACAAGTGACCCCATTTTGGAAACTAGACCCCGAAAGGAACTTATCTAGATGTGTGGTGAGCACTTTGAACCCCCAAGTGCTTCATAGAAGTTTATAATGCAGAGCCGTGAAAATAATAAATACGTTTTCTTTCCTCAAAAATAATTATTTAGCCCAGAATTTTTTATTTTCCCAAGGGTTACAGGAGAAATTGGACCCCAAAAGTTGTTGTCCAGTTTCTCCTGAGTACGCTGATACCCCATGTGTGGAGGTAAACCACTGTTTGGGCACACGTCGGGGCTCAGAAGGGAAGTAGTGACTTTTGAAATGCAGACTTTGATGGAATGGTCTGCGGGCGTCACGTTGCGTTTGCAGAGCCCCTGGTGTGCCTAAACAGTAGAAACCCCCCACAAGTGATCCCATTTTAGAAACTAGACCCCCCAAGGAACTTATCTAGATATGTGGTGAGCACTTAGAACCCCCAAGTGCTTCACAGACGTTTACAACGCAGAGCCGTGAAAATAAAAAATCATTTTTCTTTCCTCAAAAATGATGTTTTAGCAAGCATTTTTTTATTTTCACAAGGGTAACAGGAGAAATTGGACCCCAGTAATTGTTGCGCAGTTTATCCTGAGTATGCTGGTACCCCATATGTGGGGGTAAACCACTGTTTGGGCACACGTCGGGGCTCGGAATTGAGGGAGCACCATTTGACTTTTTGAATACGAGATTGGCTGGAATCAATGGTGGCGCCATGTTGCGTTTGGAGACCTCTGATGTGCCTAAACAGTGGAAACCCCTCAATTCTACCTCCAACACTAACCCCCCACACCCCTAACCCTAATCCCAACTGTAGCCATAACCCTAATCACAACCCTAACCACAACCCTAATTCCAACCCTAACCCTAAGGCTATGTGCCCACGTTGCGGATTCGTAAAAGGCACTGCGTTTTACCTGCGGATTTACCGCGGATTTCCAGTGTTTTTTGTGCGGATTTCACCTGCGGATTCCTATTGAGGAACAGGTGTAAAACGCTGCGGAATCCGCACAAAGAATTGACATGCTGCAGAAAATACAACGCAGCGTTTCCGCGCGGTATTTTCCGCACCATGGGCACAGCGGATTTGGTTTTCCATAGGTTTACATGGTACTGCAAACCTGATGGAACACTGCTGCGAATCCGCAGCGGCCAATCCGCTGCGGATCCGCAGCCAAATCCGCACCGTGTGCACATAGCCTAATTCTAAAGGTATGTGCACATGCTGCGGAAAACGCTGCGGATCCGCAGCAGTTTCCCATGAGTTTACAGTTCAATGTAAACCTATGGGAAACAAAAATCGCTGTACACATGCTGCGGAAAAACTGCACGGAAACGCAGCGGTTTATATTCCGCAGCATGTCACTTCTTTGTGCGGATTCCGCAGCGGTTTTACAACTGCTCAAATAGAAAATCACAGTTGTAAAACCGCAGTGAAATGCGCAGAAAAAACGCGGTAAATCCGCCATAAATCCGCAGCGGTTTAGCACTGCGGATTTATCAAATCCGGAGCGGAAAAATCCGCAGAGGACCAGAATACGTGTGCACATACCGAAACCCTAACCCTAACCCTAACCCTAGCCCTAACCCTACCCCTACCCCTAACCCTATTCTAACATTAGTGGGAAAAAAAAATCTTTATTTTTTTATTGTCCCTACCTATGGGGGTGTCAAAGGGGGGGGGGGGGGTCATTTATTATTTTTTTATTTTGATCACTGAGATATAATCTATCTCAGTGATCAAAATGCACTTTGGAACGAATCTGCCATTTTGGAAGATGGCAGCGCCCAGGGAGAAGACGGACGGACCCCGGCAGGATCGGTAAGTTTGATGGGGAGGGGGGGAGCACGGGGGGTGGGGGGGAGCACGGGGGGGGGGGGGGGGATCGGAGCATGGGGGGGTGGATCGGAGCGCGGGAGGGGTGGAACGGAGCACGGGGGGGTGGAACGGAGCACGGGAGTGGTGGAACGGAGCACGGGGGGGTGGAACGGAGCACGGGGGGGTGGATCGGAGTGCAGGGGGGGTGATTGGAGCACGGGGAGGGTGATTGGAGCACAGGGGGAGCGGACATGAGCACGGGGGGAGAGGAGCACAGGATGGAGGGGAGCCGGAGCAGTGTACCGGACAGATCGGGGTGCTGGGGGGGCGATCGGTGGGGTGGAGTGGGGGCACATCAATGTTTCCAGCCATGGCCGATGATATTGCAGCATCGGCCATGGCTGGATTGTAATATTTCACCAGTTATAATAGGTGAAATATTACAAATCGCTCTGATTGGCAGTTTCACTTTCAACAGCCAATCAGAGCGATCGTAGCCACGGGGGGGTGAAGCCACCCCCCTGGGCTAAACTACCACTCCCCCTGTCCCTGCAGATCGGGTGAAATGGGAGTTAACCCTTTCACCGGATCTGCAGGGACGCGATCTTTCCATGACGCCACATAGGCGTCATGGGTCGGATTGGCACCGACTTTCATGACGCCTACGTGGCGTCATGGGTCGGGAAGGGGTTAATGAATCCTGCTTTGAGCAGGAGTTTGGACCAGATGACCCAGGAGGTCCCTTCCAGTTCTAACATTCTATGATTCTATGAAAGGGGTACATCAAACGGATAGTCAAAGGTAAATCCAAGGGCGGCACACTACTTGGGAAAAGCTATAATTGGCAATGATCTGACAAATGTCTGAGTGCTATAAATAGCCTTGTAATCACCCAGAATGGATGACACCTGGAGGAGTGTTATGGACCTGGTGGTTAGGAGCACACGGAATGACCTGATGGTTAAACTAACACAGGACAAGCTCTGGGAAGTGGGAGCTCTGCTGACCGCAACCCCTAATCCTATCACACACACTAGAAATAGCCGTGGAGCGTACCTAACTCTGCCTAGACGCCTCTTCACAGCCTAAGAGCTAACTACCCCTAGAGAAAGGAAACAAAGCCTACCTTGCCTCAGAGAAATTCCCCAAAGGAAAAGGCAGCCGCCCACAAATATTGACTGTGAGTTAAGATGAAAGTCACAAACACAGGAATGAAACAAGTTTCAGCAAAGGGAGGCCAGACTTACTAAACAGACTGAGGATAGAAAAGGTATCTTTGCGGTCAGCACAAAAAAACTACAAAAAGACCATGCAGAGTGTGCAAAAAGACCCCCGCACCGACTCACGGTGCGGAGGTGCCACTCTGCATCCCAGAGCTTCCAGCTAGCAAGGCAAAATCATGATAGCAAGCTGGACAAGAAAACAATGAACAACAAATAAACTAGCAGGGACTTAGCTTCTGCTGGAGTAGAAAGGTCACCAGAAAGATCCAAGAGCGAACTGAACCAGTACTAGAACATTGACAGCTGGCATGGAGTAACGATCTGAGTGGAGTTAAATAGAGCAGCCAGCCAAAGAATAAACTAGGTCACCTGTGGAAGGAACCTCAGAACCAGCAGCTCCACTCACAGCCACCAGAGGGAGTCCATGGACAGAACTCGCCGAAGTACCATTCATGACCACAGGAGGGAGTTCGATAACAGAATTCACAACAGTACCCCCCCCTTGAGGAGGGGTCACCAAACCCTCACCAGAGCCCCAGGCCGATCAGGATGAGCCAAATGAAAGGCACGAACCAGATCGGCAGCATGAACATCAGAGGCAACAACCCAGGAATTATCTTCCTGACCATAACCCTTCCACTTGACCAGGTACTGGAGTTTCCGTCTCGAAATACGAGAATCCAAAATCTTCTCCACCACATACTCCAACTCCCCCTCGACCAACACCGGGGCAGGAGGGTCAACGGAGGGAACCATAGGCGCCACGTATCTCCGCAATAACGACCTATGGAACACATTATGGATGGCAAAAGAAGCTGGAAAGGCCAAACGAAATGACACAGGATTGAGAACTTCAGAAATCTTATAAGGACCAATGAAACGAGGCTTAAACTTAGGAGAGGAAACCTTCATAGGAACATAACGAGACGACAACCAAACCAAATCCCCAACACGAAGTCGGGGACCAACACAGCGACGGCGGTTAGCGAAACGTTGAGCCTTCTCCTGGGACAATGTCAAATTGTCCACTACATGAGTCCAAATTTGCTGCAATCTGTCCACCACAGAATCCACACCAGGACAGTCCGAAGGCTCAACCTGCCCTGAAGAAAAACGAGGATGGAAACCAGAATTGCAGAAAAAAGGCGAAACCAAAGTAGCCGAGCTGGCCCGATTATTAAGGGCGAACTCAGCCAAAGGCAAGAAGGACACCCAATCATCCTGATCAGCAGAAACAAAGCATCTCAGATATGTTTCCAAAGTCTGATTGGTTCGTTCGGTCTGGCCATTTGTCTGAGGATGGAAAGCCGAAAAAAAAGAAATCAATGCCCATCTTAGCACAAAAGGACCGCCAAAACCTCGAAACAAACTGGGAACCTCTGTCCGAGACGATGTTCTCCGGAATGCCATGCAAACGAACCACATGCTGGAAAAATAATGGCACCAAATCAGAGGAGGAAGGCAATTTAGACAATGGTACCAAATGGACCATCTTAGAGAAGCGATCACAAACCACCCAGACGACCGACATCCTTTGAGAGACAGGGAGATCTGAAATAAAATCCATGGAAATATGCGTCCAGGGCCTCTTCGGGACCGGCAAGGGCAAAAGCAACCCACTGGCACGAGAACAGCAGGGCTTAGCCCGAGCACAAGTCCCACAGGACTGCACAAAAGAACGCACATCCCGTGACAAGGAAGGCCACCAAAAGGATCTAGCCACCAAATCTCTGGTACCAAAGATTCCAGGATGACCAGCTAACACCGAACAATGAACCTCAAAGATAACTCTACTAGTCCATCTATCAGGGACAAACAGTTTCTCCGCTGGACAATGGTCAGGTCTATCAGCCTGAAATTTCTGCAGCACCCGCCGCAAATCAGGGGAGATGGCAGACAAAATTACCCCCTCTTTGAGAATACCAGCCGGCTCAGGAACACCCGGAGAGTCAGGCACAAAACTCCTTGAAAGGGCATCAGCCTTCACATTCTTAGAGCCCGGAAGGTATGAAACCACAAAATCGAAACGGGAGAAAAGCAGCGACCAACGAGCCTGTCTAGGATTCAACCGTTTGGCAGACTCGAGATAAGTCAAATTCTTGTGATCCGTCAAGACCACCACGCGATGCTTGGCTCCTTCAAGCCAATGTCGCCACTCCTCGAATGCCCACTTCATATCCAACAACTCTCGATTGCCAACATCATAATTGCGCTCAGCAGGCGAGAACTTTCTAGAAAAGAAAGCACATGGTTTCATCACCGAGCCATCAGAACTTCTTTGCGACAAAACAGCCCCTGCTCCAATCTCAGAAGCATCAACCTCGACCTGAAACGGGAGCGAAACATCTGGCTGGCACAACACAGGGGCAGAAGAAAAACGACGCTTCAACTCCTGAAAAGCCTCAACGGCCGCAGAGGACCAATTGACCACATCAGCACCTTTCTTTGTCAAATCAGTCAACGGTTTAACAACACTAGAAAAATTAGCGATGAAGCGACGGTAAAAATTAGCAAAGCCCAGGAACGTCTGCAGGCTCTTCACAGATGTAGGCTGAGTCCAATCATAAATGGACTGAACTTTAACAGGGTCCATCTCGATAGTAGAAGGGGAAAAAATGAAACCCAAAAATGAAACCTTCTGAACTCCGAAGAGACATTTAGACCCCTTCACAAACAAGGAATTCGCACGAAGGACCTGGAACACCATTCTGACCTGCCTCACATGAGACTCCCAATCATCCGAAAAGACCAAAATATCATCCAAATATACAATCATGAATCTATCCAGGTACTTTCGGAAGATGTCATGCATAAAGGACTGAAACACAGATGGAGCATTAGAAAGCCCGAATGGCATCACCATGTACTCAAAATGGCCCTCGGGCGTATTAAATGCTGTTTTCCATTCATCGTCCTGTTTAATACGCACAAGATTATACGCCCCTCGAAGATCTATCTTGGTGAACCAACTAGCCCCCCTAATCCGAGCAAACAAATCAGACAGTAGCGGCAAAGGGTACTGAAATTTGACCGTGATCTTATTAAGAAGGTGGTAATCAATACAAGGTCTCAAAGAACCATCCTTCTTGGCCACAAAAAAGAACCCTGCTCCCAACGGTGATGACGACGGGCGAATATGCCCTTTCTCCAAGGACTCCTTTATATAACTCCGCATAGCGGCATGTTCTGGCACAGATAAATTGAACAGTCGGCCCTTAGGAAACTTACAACCAGGAATCAAATTAACAGCACAATCGCAATCCCTATGAGGAGGTAGGGCACTGGATTTGGGCTCATCAAATACATCCCGGTAATCCGACAAAAATTCAGGGACTTCAGAAGGAGTGGAAGACGAAATTGACAGCAATGGAACATCACCATGTACCCCTTGACAACCCCAGCTGGACACAGACATTGATTTCCAATCCAACACTGGATTATGGACCTGTAGCCAAGGCAACCCCAAAACGACCACATCATGCAGATTATGCAACACCAAAAAGCGAATATGCTCCTGATGTGCAGGAGCCATGCACATGGTCAATTGAGTCCAGTACTGAGGCTTATTCTTGGCCAAAGGCGTAGCATAAATTCCTCTCAATGGAATAGGATACTGCAAGGGTTCCAAGAAAAAACCACAGCGCCTGGCAAACTCTAAGTCCATCAAATTCAGGGCAGCGCCTGAATCCACAAATGCCATAACAGAATAAGACGACAAAGACCAAATCAGAGTAACGGACAAAAGAAATTTAGACTGTACCGTACCAATGGTGGGAGACCTAGCGAACCGCTTAGTGCGCTTAGGACAATCGGAGATAGCATGAGTGGAGCCACCACAGTAAAAACACAGCCCATTCTGACGTCTGTGTTCTTGCCGTTTAGCTCTGGTCAAAGTCCTATCACATTGCATAGGCTCAGGCCTCTGCTCAGAGAATACCGCCAAATGGTGCACAGCTTTGCGCTCACGCAAGCGCCGATCGATCTGAATGGCCAAGGACATAGACTCATTCAGACCAGCAGGCGTGGGAAATCCCACCATAACATCCTTAAGGGCTTCAGAAAGACCCTTTCTGAAAATTGCCGCCAGGGCACACTCATTCCACTGAGTAAGCACAGACCACTTTCTAAACTTCTGACAATATACCTCCGCTTCATCCTGACCCTTACACAAAGCCAGCAAGATTTTCTCTGCCTGATCCACTGAATTAGGTTAATCATAAAGCAATCCAGGCGCCAGAAAAAACGCATCTACATCACGCAATGCAGGATCTCCTGGCGCAAGGGAAAATGCCCAGTCTTGAGGGTCGCCACACAACAAAGAAATAATGATTTTTACTTGCCGAACGGGGTCACCAGAGGAGCGGGGTTTCAAAGCAAGAAACAGTTTACAATTATTTTTGAAATTCAGGAACTTAGATCTATCCCCAGAAAACAAATCAGGAATTGGAATTCTAGGCTCTAACATCGGATTCTGAACTACAAAATCTTGAATGCTTTGTACCCTTGCAGGGAGATGATCCACAGAAGAGGACAGACCTTGAATGTCCATATCTACACCTGTGTCCTGAACCACCCAGAGGTTAAGGGGAAAAGAAAGACAAAACACACTGCAGAGAAAAAAAAAATGGTCTCAGAACTTCTCTTATCCCTCTATTGAGATGCATTAACACTTTGGGCCAGCTGTACTGTTATGGACCTGGTGGTTAGGAGCACACGGAATGACCTGATGGTTAAACTAACACAAGACAAGCTCTGGGAAGTGGGAGCTCTGCTGACCGCAACCCCTAATCCTATCACACACACTAGAAATAGCCATGGAGCGTACCTAACTCTGCCTAGACGCCTCTTCACAGCCTAAGAGCTAACTACCCCTAGAGAAAGGAAATAAAGCCTACCTTGCCTCAGAGAAATTCCCCAAAGGAAAAGGCAGCCGCCCACAAATATTGACTGTGAGTTAAGATGAAAGTCACAAACACAGGAATGAAACAAGTTTCAGCAAAGGGAGGCCAGACTTACTAAACAGACTGAGGATAGAAAAGGTATCTTTCCGGTCAGCACAAAAAAACTACAAAAAGACCACGCAGAGTGTGCAAAAAGACCCCCGCACCGACTCACGGTGCGGAGGTGCCACTCTGCATCCCAGAGCTTCCAGCTAGCAAGGCAAAATCATGATAGCAAGCTGGACAAGAAAACAATGAACAACAAATAAACTAGCAGGGACTTAGCTTCTTCTGGAGTAGACAGGTCACCAGAAAGATCCAAGAGCGAACTGAACCAGTACTAGAACATTGACAGCTGGCATGGAGTAATGATCTGAGTGGAGTTAAATAGAGCAGCCAGCCAAAGAATAAACTAGGTCACCTGTGGAAGGAACCTCAGAACCAGCAGCTCCACTCACAGCCACCAAAGGGAGTCCATGGACAGAACTCGCCGAAGTACCATTCATGACCACAGGAGGGAGTTCGATAACAGAATTCACAACAGAGGAGATCCCACAGACCCAACTACATAGGAAGGTTGATTTGTCATTCACAATACTCATACCTCTGCCTCAGCTTGGGTGGCAGAGATGTCACTCACAATTCTAACAGCTCAGCAAGCACTCGATCCCATATGGTGGATGAGCTGTTATTCACAGTGCCCATAGGACATTGCGAGTGGTGGAATCGTGACAGTTCGACCCCACAGTGTGTCATGGGCAAAGTGTGTTGAATAACAGCTCAGTCATCAAATCAGGTACACGGGTGTGCTGAGCTGTCAGTGTGGTTTAATGACAGCTCAGTCATCTAATCGGGTGCCAGGGCATGCTGAATTGTCAGTGTGTTGATAGACAGCTCAGTCATCTAATCTGGTGCAGCAGTGTTCTGAGCTTTGGTACTTTGACAGCTCAGCCGTCCAATCAGGACAATTAATTCCTTGTGTGGTGTGGGTAACCCATGTTACAGCCATGGGGCGCTGTGTATGTGCTTCAGGATGCTCTTGGAGGCATAATTATGGTGATGAGATAACGTCTGACAGGATTGTAAATGGCTGGTATGTGTCGCAGAGGTGCTCTGCGCTGTAAGCCTAAAATGATATGGTTATGCTGGGACTTATAGTTCCACAAGAGTTTGTTGTTTACTTATAAGGGCGGGCTTATAGGGTTAGCTGGTGAGCTGGGCGGGACTGGCTAACCACACATACTCCATCTAGTGGAGTGATTACAACCACATAATGTGACTGAGGTCTGGTCACATGGTCAGAGTGTATGGATCTGTTTGGTCCATGTGCAAGGTCCTGGATGGTCAGTGTTGGAAGCTCCTGTGAGTGGAGACTTCCTGGAAGCACCTGAGAGACCATGGACCTGGTGGTCTGTGTTGGAAGCTCCTGTGAGTGGAGACTTCCTGGAAGCACCTGAGAGACCGTGGACCTGGTGGTCTGTGATGGAGTCTCCTGGGAGTGGAGACGTCCCGGAAGCACTGTGGACTGTGTTGGATTGTCCGGGGATGGACTGGAGTCCTGCAAGCACCTGGTGAGAGTGTGAGTCCTGGAATGGTCAGGGTGTTGGATTGTCCTGGGATGGACAGGAGTCCTACAAGCACCTAGTGAGACCATGGACTGATGGCCTGTGTGTTGGAAGTGCCTGTGATTGGACTTCCTGGAAGCACATGGAGAGGCTGCATCTACAGAGCCTGAGACGGTTTCTGTGTTGGGGAAGCTACAGTTCCTACTGTGGGTCTGGACTATCTGAGGTGCCCTGGTCACAAGGACGGTGATCTCAGTGAGGCAGATTTCCCCTGAGAACCAGCATTGACAGGAGCCAGTGCGTGAAGCCAGAGCTCCTGTAAGGTAACTCCAGGTAACAAGGGGTTACGGGCAGACACAGATCTGCCATTGGAACAAACTGTCGATGGTTTAGTGTTCCGGTGATCTATGTAATGAACTGTTTGTGTTATGGTTTATGATGTCTAATAAACCAAATAAGACTGTTTACGTTGGGAAACCGTGCCTGAGTGCTTAAATCCCATGCTAAGCGAGTGTTCCCCAACCCATTCAGGTAGCGTTTCACCACACTTGCTACTTAGTTGAGCTTTCAAGCCCAGATCTCTGCCACTCGTACCATTCGCTCGGTGGTGCTGGTTGCCTGGTATTTTGTGATCTGCTCATTAATTTATTGCTGCCTGACAGATGCCTTTTTGATACACTTAAAGAGGTTGTCTGTCATGATCCCAATGGCAGGGGATCACAAAAGGACAAGCACACAAAAAACAGAACAAGCTCTAGGGTGATGGAAACTGAGCTGACCGCGATCCTGAACCTAATTCACAACACTAGCAGTAGCCGGGGAACGTGCCTACGATGATTCTAGACGTCTCGCGCCAGCCGAAGGACTAGCTTCCCCTATTAGAAGAAACAAAGACCTCTCTTGCCTCCAGAGAAACACCCCACAGAAATAGCAGCCCCCCACATGTAATGACGGTGAAATGAGTGGAAAGCACATACGTAGTAATGAAAACAGATTCAGCAAAATGAGGCCCGCTAAAACTAGATAGCAGAGGATACAAAAGTGAACTGCGCGGTCAGCGAAAAACCCTACAAAAAACCATCCTGAAATTACCTGAACTCATGTGCCAACTCATGGAACATGAGGAGTAATATCAGCCCACTAGAGCAACCAGCAACAAGGAATCACATAACTGCAAGCTGGACTAAAACAAAAATAAAGCAAAACGTGAAACAGGAAAATCAAAAACTTAGCTTGTCCTGATGATCACAGAAGCGGAAAGCAGAGGTAACAAGACACACTGATTACATTGATCGCCGGCGAGGAAATGACAAGAAAGCCAGGTTAAATAGGAAACTCCCATATCCTGATAGAACAGGTGGACACCAGAGACCACAGAGAACACAAGTCACCCAGTACCATCTGTAACCACCAGAGGGAGCCCAAAAACAGAATCCACAACAGTACCCCCCCTTGAGGAGGGGTCACCGAACCCTCACGAGAACCACCAGGGCGACCAGGATGAGCCCTATGAAATGCACGGACCAAATCAGCAGCATGAACATCAGAGGCAACCACCCAAGAATTATCCTCCTGACCATAACCCTTCCACTTGACCAAATACTGAAGTTTCCGTCTGGAAACACGAGAATCCAAGATCTTCTCCATAACATACTCCAATTCTCCCTCCACCAGCACCGGAGCAGGAGGCTCAAGCGAAGGAACAACAGGTACCTCATACTTCCGCAACAACGACCGATGAAACACATTATGAATAGCAAACGATGCCGGGAGATCCAAACGAAACGACACAGGGTTAAGAATTTCCAAGATCCTATAGGGACCGATGAACCGAGGCTTGAACTTAGGAGAAGAGACCTTCATAGGAACAAAACGAGAAGACAACCACACCAAGTCCCCAACACGAAGTCGAGGACCCACGCGGCGACGGCGATTAGCAAACTGCTGAGCCTTCTCCTGGGACAACTTCAAATTGTCCACCACATGACTCCAAATCCGATGCAACCCATCCACCACCATGTCCACTCCAGGACAATCAGAAGGCTCCACCTGACCAGAGGAAAAACGAGGATGAAACCCCGAATTACAAAAGAAAGGAGAAACCAAGGTAGCAGAACTAGCCCGATTATTAAGGGCAAATTCGGCAAGCGGCAAAAAGGTAACCCAGTCATCTTGATCAGCAGAAACAAAACACCTTAAATAAGTTTCCAAGGTCTGATTAGTTCGTTCCGTCTGGCCATTCGTCTGAGGATGGAATGCAGACGAAAAGGACAAATCAATGCCCATCTTAGCACAGAACGTCCGCCAAAATCTAGACACAAACTGGGATCCCCTGTCAGAAACAATGTTCTCCGGAATCCCATGCAAACGAACCACGTTCTGAAAAAACAGAGGGACCAACTCAGAGGAGGAAGGTAACTTAGGCAAGGGTACCAGATGAACCATCTTAGAAAAGCGGTCACACACAACCCAGATGACGGACATTTTTTGAGAGACAGGGAGATCCGAACTAAAGTCCATGGAAATGTGCGTCCAAGGCCTCTTCGGGATAGGCAAAGGTGACAACAATCCACTGGCCCGAGAACAGCAAGGCTTAGCCCGAGCGCAAACTTCACAAGACTGCACAAAAGAACGCACATCCCTCGACAAGGAAGGCCACCAAAAAGACCTGGCCACCAAGTCTCTAGTACCAAATATTCCAGGATGACCTGCCAACGCAGAAGAATGGACCTCGGAGATGACTCTACTGGTCCAATTATCCGGAACAAACAGTCTTTCAGGCGGACAACGATCAGGTTTATCCGCCTGAAACTCCTGCAAAGCACGTCGCAAGTCTGGGAAGACAGCTGACAAAATCACCCCATCCCTAAGGATACCAGTGGGCTCAGAATTTCCAGGGGAATCAGGCACAAAACTCCTAGAAAGAGCATCCGCCTTCACATTCTTTGAACCTGGCAGGTATGAAACCACAAAATCGAAACGGGAGAAAAACAGTGACCAACGAGCCTGTCTAGGATTCAGACGCTTGGCAGACTCAAGGTAAATCAGATTTTTGTGATCAGTCAAGACCACCACACGATGTCTAGCACCCTCAAGCCAATGACGCCACTCCTCAAATGCCCACTTCATGGCCAAAAGCTCCCGATTACCAACATCATAATTCCGCTCAGTGGGCGAAAACTTTCTAGAAAAGAACGCACATGGCTTCATCACCGAGCAATCGGAGCTTCTCTGTGACAAAACCGCCCCCGCTCCAATCTCAGAAGCATCAACCTCAACCTGAAAAGGAAGCGAAACATCTGGCTGACGCAACACAGGAGCAGAAGAAAACCGGCGCTTAAGTTCCTGAAAGGCCTCCACAGCCGCAGGAGACCAATCAGCAACATCAGCACCCTTCTTAGTCAGATCCGTCAAAGGCTTAACAACACTAGAAAAATTAGTTATGAAACGACGATAAAAATTAGCAAAGCCCAAGAACTTCTGTAGACTCTTAAGAGATGTAGGCTGCGTCCAGTCACAAATAGCTTGAACCTTGACGGGATCCATCTCAATAGTAGAAGGGGAAAATATATACCCCAAAAAAGAAATCTTCTGGACTCCAAAGAGACACTTTGAACCCTTTACAAAGAATTGGCCCGCAGGACCTGAAACACCTTCCTGACCTGCTGAACATGGGACTCCCAGTCATCAGAAAAAACCAAAACATCATCCAAATACACAATCATAAATTTATCCAGATATTCACGGAAAATATCGTGCATAAAGGACTGGAAGACAGAAGGAGCATTAGAAAGTCCAAAAGGCATCACCAAATACTCAAAATGGCCCTCAGGCGTATTAAATGCGGTTTTCCACTCATCACCCTGCTTAATCCGCACAAGATTATACGCACCCCGAAGATCAATCTTAGTGAACCACTTAGCCCCCTTAATGCGAGCGAACAAATCAGTCAACAATGGCAAAGGATACTGATATTTGACCGTAATCTTATTCAAAAGACGGTAATCTATACAAGGCCTCAAGGAACCATCTTTTTTGGCCACGAAAAAAAAACCTGCTCTCAAAGGAGATGAAGATGGACGGATATGTCCCTTTTCCAAGGACTCCTTAACATAATCCCGCATAGCAGTATGCTCTGGCACTGACAGATTGAACAAACGACCTTTAGGAAATTTACTGCCAGGAATCAAATCTATAGCACAATCGCAATCCCTGTGAGGGGGAAGCGAATTGAGCTTAGGCTCCTCAAAAACATCCCGATAATCAGACAAAAATACAGGAACCTCAGAAGGAGTAGATGAAGCGATAGAAATCGGAGGTGCATCATCATGAACCCCCTGACATCCCCAGCTTAACACAGACATCGTTTTCCAGTCCAAGACTGGGTTATGAGTTTGTAACCATGGCAGACCAAGCACTAAGACATCATGTAAATTATACAGTACCAGGAAGCGAATCACCT
Organism: Ranitomeya imitator; assembly: GCF_032444005.1. Lineage (NCBI taxonomy): Eukaryota > Metazoa > Chordata > Amphibia > Anura > Dendrobatidae > Ranitomeya > Ranitomeya imitator. The sequence continues at coordinate 152,021,189 of NC_091283.1, read as the reverse complement.
CCTGATGAACGGGAGTCATACGCATGGTCACGTGTGTCCAGTACTGAGGTTTATTCATAGCCAAAGGTGTAGAGTCAATTCCTTTCAAAGGAATAGGGACTTCCATAGGCTCCAGACTAAACCCACAGCGGTTGGCAAATGACCAATCCATAAGACTCAGGGCAGCGCCTGAATCCACATAGGCATCGACGGAAATGGCTGATAATGAACAAATCAGAGTCACAGACAGAATGAACTTAGACTGTAAAGTACTAATGGCAACAGACTTATCAACCTTTTTTGTGCGTTTAGAGCATGCTGATATAACATGAGCTGAATCACCACAATAAAAACACAACCCATTTTTCCGCCTATAGTTTTGCCGTTCACTTCTGGACTGAATTCTATCACATTGCATTGTCTCAGGTGCCTGTTCAGAAGACACCGCCAAATGGTGCACAGGTTTGCGCTCCCGTAAACGCCGATCAATCTGAATAGCCATAGTCATAGACTCATTCAGACCTGTAGGCGCAGGGAACCCCACCATAACATCTTTAATGGCCTCAGAAAGGCCATCTCTGAATCTTGCAGCCAGAGCGCACTCATTCCACCGAGTAAGCACCGACCATTTCCGAAATTTCTGACAGTATATTTCTGCTTCATCTTGCCCCTGAGAGAGAGCCAATAAAGCTTTTTCAGCCTGAATCTCTAGGTTAGGTTCCTCATAGAGCAAACCCAATGCCAGAAAAAACGCATCCACATTGAGCAACGCAGGATCCCCTGGTGCCAATGCAAATGCCCAATTCTGAGGGTCACCCCGCAGGAAAGATATTACAATTTTGACTTGCTGAGCAGGGTCTCCAGAGGAGCGAGATTTCAAAGAAAGAAACAACTTGCAATTGTTCCTAAAATTCAGAAAACTAGATCTATCTCCAGAAAAAAACTCTGGGATAGGAATTCTAGGTTCAGACATAGGAGCATGTACAACAAAATCTTGTATATTTTGAACCTTAGCAGCAAGATTATTCAGGCTGGAAGCCAAACTCTGGACGTCCATGATAAACAGCTGAGGTCAGAGCCATTCAAGGATTAAGAGGAGGTAAGACGCAGCCAGGCTGCAATTAAGGCTAGGCAGCAAACTCTGAGGGAAGGAAAAAAAAAAAAAAAAAACTTCCTCAGACTACTTTTCCTCCTACTTCAGCCAATACGATTACCACTTTTGGCCGGCGATACTGTCACGATCCCAATGGCAGGGGATCACAAAAGGACAAGCACACAAAAAACAGAACAAGCTCTAGGGTGATGGAAACTGAGCTGACCGCGATCCTGAACCTAATTCACAACACTAGCAGTAGCCGGGGAATGTGCCTACGATGATTCTAGACGTCTAGCGCCAGCCGAAGGACTAGCTTCCCCTATTAGAAGAAACAAAGACCTCTCTTGCCTCCAGAGAAACACCCCACAGAAATAGCAGCCCCCCACATGTAATGACGGTGAAATGAGTGGAAAGCACATACGTAGTAATGAAAACAGATTCAGCAAAATGAGGCCCGCTAAAACTAGATAGCAGAGGATACAAAAGTGAACTGCGCGGTCAGCGAAAAATCCTACAAAAAACCATCCTGAAATTACCTGAACTCATGTGCCAACTCATGGAACATGAGGAGTAATATCAGCCCACTAGAGCAACCAGCAACAAGGAATCACATAACTGCAAGCTGGACTAAAACAAAAATAAAGCAAAACGTGAAACAGGAAAATCAAAAACTTAGCTTGTCCTGATGATCACAGAAGCAGAAAGCAGAGGTAACAAGACACACTGATTACATTGATCGCCGGCGAGGAAATAACAAGAAAGCCAGGTTAAATAGGAAACTCCCATATCCTGATAGAACAGGTGGACACCAGAGACCACAGAGAACACAAGTCACCCAGTACCATCTGTAACCACCAGAGGGAGCCCAAAAACAGAATCCACAACAGTTGTCTACTACTTTTACATTGATGCTCTATGCTTAGGATAGGGCATCAATGTCTAATTGGCCAGGGTCTGGCACTCGACACCACCGCTAATCAGCTGTTATTGGCCTGAAGTACTTACTTGCGGAGACTGGCCGTATAATTGTAGTGGCCGGGGCTTGTTACTGCAAATCCGTCTCCTATTGAATAGAAGGCGAATGTGTAGTACCCTGCAGCAGCCACTACAAGTAAATGGCCAGGTTCCGCAAGTATTTCTGACCAGCAGCCGCCGCTGGTACTGATAACAGCTGATTGGCGGGGGTGCCGAATGCCGGACCTCGTCCGATCAGACATTGATGCCCTATCCTAAAGACAGGGCATCAATGTAAAAGTAGTGAACAACCTCTTTAAGGACTCTATGGCTCTGTATACTTCACCTTACTCCTTGGGTGAGGCCATGACCAAGGCCATTCATATGAATCGTAGAATTCAGGAGAGACGTGGTGAGAAACAGAGGGTTTTGGTCATTCTTCCTGAGTCCATCCACTTGCCAGAGGCGGAACCTCAACATGATCTTGCACTCTGCCTCTATTATGGTCTTGCTGGACATTTCCTTAAGGACTGTGCAGCTCCCCCACAAGCAAGCAAGCCAAGCAACCAAGCTGACGGTAAATGTCTAAGTAGGTGTTTGTCGAGGAGGTCACCCAGACTCCCTGGTACCCTTCTACCGCTTAGACAATATACTGCTTAACGTGTAACTACTTTCTGAAAACCAATGGTTATCTGGTTTAGCTTTCATTGACTGTGTTTCTGCTTCCAATTTCATTGAATCTGGACTGGTTCAGAAATTAGGATTAAACTAGAAGAAGAGGGGACGGGAAGAAAAACAGACTTGAACAAAGAAGATCCAGGAAAACATACTCAGAAGGGAGGTAAGAACATTTCTAAAACAATCCACAGCGAGGAGATTGGAACAAAACAAAATCCTCTAAACTGCATGCTTGCAAACGCCAGAAGCCTGACAAACAAGATGGAAGAACTAGAAGCAGAAATATCTACAGGTAACTTTGACATAGTGGGAATAACCGAGACATGGTTAGATGAAAGCTATGACTGGGCAGTTAACTTACAGGGTTACAGTCTGTTTAGAAAGGATCGTAAAAATCGGAGAGGAGGAGGGGTTTGTCTCTATGTAAAGTCTTGTCTAAAGTCCACTTTAAGGGAGGATATTAGCGAAGGAAATGAGGATGTCGAGTCCATATGGGTCGAAATTCATGGAGGGAAAAATGGTAACAAAATTCTCATTGGGGTCTGTTACAAACCCCCAAATATAACAGAAACCATGGAAAGTCTACTTCTAAAGCAGATAGATGAAGCTGCAACCCATAATGAGGTCCTGGTTATGGGGGACTTTAACTACCCGGATATTAACTGGGAAACAGAAACCTGTGAAACCCATAAAGGCAACAGGTTTCTGCTAATAACCAAGAAAAATTATCTTTCACAATTGGTGCAGAATCCAACCAGAGGAGCAGCACTTTTAGACCTAATACTATCTAATAGACCTGACAGAATAACAAATCTGCAGGTGGTCGGGCATCTAGGAAATAGCGACCACAATATTGTACAGTTTCACCTGTCTTTCACTAGGGGGACTTGTCAGGGAGTCACAAAAACACTGAACTTTAGGAAGGCAAAGTTTGACCAGCTTAGAGATGCCCTTAATCTGGTAGACTGGGACAATATCCTCAGAAATAAGAATACAGATAATAAATGGGAAATGTTTAAGAACATCCTAAATAGGCAGTGTAAGCGGTTTATACCTTGTGGGAATAAAAGGACTAGAAATAGGAAAAACCCAATGTGGCTAAACAAAGAAGTAAGACAGGCAATTAACAGTAAAAAGAAAGCATTTGCACTACTAAAGCAGGATGGCACCATTGAAGCTCTAAAAAACAATAGGGAGAAAAATACTTTATCTAAAAAACTAATTAAAGCTGCCAAAAAGGAAACAGAGAAGCACATTGCTAAGGAGAGTAAAACTAATCCCAAACTGTTCTTCAACTATATCAATAGTAAAAGAATAAAAACTGAAAATGTAGGCCCCTTAAAAAATAGTGAGGAAAGAATGGTTGTAGATGACGAGGAAAAAGCTAACATATTAAACACCTTCTTCTCCACGGTATTCACGGTGGAAAATGAAATGCTAGGTGAAATCCCAAGAAACAATGAAAACCCTATATTAAGGGTCACCAATCTAACCCAAGAAGAGGTGCGAAACCGGCTAAATAAGATTAAAATAGATAAATCTCCGGGTCCGGATGGCATACACCCACGAGTACTAAGAGAACTAAGTAATGTAATAGATAAACCATTATTTCTTATTTTTAGGGACTCTATAGCGACAGGGTCTGTTCCACAGGATTGGCGCATAGCAAATGTGGTGCCAATATTCAAAAAGGGCTCTAAAAGTGAACCTGGAAATTATAGGCCAGTAAGTCTAACCTCTATTGTTGGTAAAATATTTGAAGGGTTTCTGAGGGATGTTATTCTGGATTATCTCAATGAGAATAACTGTTTAACTCCATATCAGCATGGGTTTATGAGAAATCGCTCCTGTCAAACCAATCTAATCAGTTTTTATGAAGAGGTAAGCTATAGGCTGGACCACGGTGAGTCATTGGACGTGGTATATCTCGATTTTTCCAAAGCGTTTGATACCGTGCCGCACAAGAGGTTGGTACACAAAATGAGAATGCTTGGTCTGGGGGAAATTGTGTGTAAATGGGTTAGTAACTGGCTTAGTGATAGAAAGCAGAGGGTGGTTATAAATGGTATAGTCTCTAACTGGGTCGCTGTGACCAGTGGGGTACCGCAGGGGTCAGTATTGGGACCTGTTCTCTTCAACATATTCATTAATGATCTGGTAGAAGGTTTACACAGTAAAATATCGATATTTGCAGATGATACAAAACTATGTAAAGCAGTTAATACAAGTGAAGATAGTATTCTGCTACAGATGGATCTGGATAAGTTGGAAACTTGGGCTGAAAGGTGGCAGATGAGGTTTAACAATGATAAATGTAAGGTTATACACATGGGAAGAAGGAATCAATGTCACCATTACACACTGAATGGGAAACCACTGGGTAAATCTGACAGGGAGAAGGACTTGGGGATCCTAGTTAATGATAAACTTACCTGGAGCAGCCAGTGCCAGGCAGCAGCTGCCAAGGCAAACAGGATCATGGGGTGCATTAAAAGAGGTCTGGATACACATGATGAGAGCATTATACTGCCTCTGTACAAATCCCTAGTTAGACCGCACATGGAGTACTGTGTCCAGTTTTGGGCACCGGTGCTCAGGAAGGATATAATGGAACTAGAGAGAGTACAAAGGAGGGCAACAAAATTAATAAAGGGGATGGGAGAACTACAATACCCAGATAGATTAGCGAAATTAGGATTATTTAGTCTAGAAAAAAGACGACTGAGGGGCGATCTAATAACCATGTATAAGTATATAAGGGGACAATACAAATATCTCGCTGAGGATCTGTTTATACCAAGGAAGGTGACGGGCACAAGGGGGCATTCTTTGCGTCTGGAGGAGAGAAGGTTTTTCCACCAACATAGAAGAGGATTCTTTACTGTTAGGGCAGTGAGAATCTGGAATTGCTTGCCTGAGGAGGTGGTGATGGCGAACTCAGTCGAGGGGTTCAAGAGAGGCCTGGATGTCTTCCTGGAGCAGAACAATATTGTATCATACAATTAGGTTCTGTAGAAGGACGTAGATCTGGGGATTTATTATGATGGAATATAGGCTGAACTGGATGGACAAATGTCTTTTTTCGGCCTTACTAACTATGTTACTATGTTACTATGTTACAGACAGGTTGGAAAAATCCATTCATTTTTCTGCTATTGACAAGACACAGTTACTTCAGAATCTTGTCCAGAGTGTAAAGATGGAGTTCACACTTGGAGTGGGAACTCTTCACTTTGAGTACATCTCCTGCTATGTGTCTGACAATTTATCTGCTGGGCTGGAATTGGGGATTCCATGGTCATGCATTCACAATCCTGTCATTGGTTGGTGTTGGAAGGATATTGTTAAAAGGAACCCCAATTGTTATAAGAAATGTCTTAGTTCTGTACAAATTTTCTCTGCTAGTCTGGAAGGTCTGCCAAGGTACCTAAAGGAAAAAAAGGTAGAGATACTACCCCCACATCGTCCTTATGATTGTGCTGTTGATCTTGCCCCTAATGCCAAATTACCTAAAGCTCGCCTGTATAATTTGTCAGGACCTGAACTTACTGCCATGAAAGAATGTAAACGAACATTTACAGAAGGGTCATATCAATCCTTCCTCCTCCCCTGTGACTGCTGGATTTTTCTTTGTTAAGAGGAAAGATGGGGCCTTCTTCCTTTGCCTCGATTTCCGGGAGTTAAACAAGATTACGGCTAAAAATTCCACTCAACCCTGACCTACAGTGGGAGAAATAAGCAATCCACTGCCAATTTTGCAAATGTTTCCACCTACAAAGAATGGAGAGGTTGGTAATTTTTATCATTGGTACACTTCAACTGTGAGACAGTATCTTAAAATAAAAAAAAAACAGAAAATCACATTGTATGATTTTTAAATAATTAAATTGCATTTTATTGCATGAAATATGTTTCTGATCACCTACCAACCAGCAAGAATACTAACTCTGACAGACCTGTTAGTTTTTCTTTAAGAATCCTACTCTGCACTCATTGCCTGTATTAATTGAACCTGTTTGAACTCATTGCCTGTATAAAAGACATCTGTCCATACACTCAATCAATCACACACCAACCTCTCCACCATGACAAAGACCAAAGAGCTGTCTAAGGACACCAGGGACAAAATTGTAGACATGCACAAGGCTTGGATGGGCTACAGGACAATAGGCAAGCAGATTGGTAAGAAGGCAACAACTGTTAGCACAATTATTAGAAAATGGAACAAACACAAGATGACTGTCAATCTTCCTCTGTCTGGGGCTCCATGAAGATCTCACCACATGGGGTAAGGATGATTCTGAGAAAGGTCAGGAATCAACCCCGAACTACATGGGAGGACCTGGCCAATGACCTGAAGAGAAATGGAATCATATTTTCAAACATTACTGTTAGTAACATATTACGCTGTCATGGATTAAAATCCTACAGGGCACGCAACGTCTCCCTGATCATGCCAGCACATGTCCAGGCCCATTTGAAGTTCACCAATAACCATCCGGATGATCCAGAGGAGGCATGGGAGAAGGTCATGTGGTCAGATGAGAGCAAAATAGAACTTTTTGGTATCAACTCCACTCGCTGTATTTGGAGGAAGAAGAAGGATGAGTAGAACCCTAAAAACACCGTCCCAATCGTGAAGAATGGTGGGGAAAATCATACTTTGGGATTGCTTTTCTGCAAAGGGGACAGGACGACTGCACCGTTTTGAAGAGACGATGGATGGGGTCAAGTATTGAGAGATTTTGGCCAACAACCTCCTTCCCTCAGTAAGAGCATTGAACATGCACAGTGCACAGCACAGCAGTGAAAGAGCACAACATGGGCATGATTTCTGGCAATGTTAGTGGCCTGTTACTAGAAATCACAGAGGTTGTAAGATTAGTTCTAGTAATTTACATATGAAGGACTCCTAAACTGAGAAATATAATTTAGAGGACTCCTACCACAAGGATGAATTGCAGGATTATCGCAGGGGATAGCTAGTGAGCAACCGCACAATATCTACATACTCCAAATTTGGATCAATGCACCATCATAGCTGATAAATTAGATTAGAGTGGTAAATCTGGTTACAAATTCTTTGTTTTTCTCCATGTCTATGCAGGAAACATGGAGCTCTCATAAGAGATGAACCAGTCCTAAACATCAAAGATAATCCCTTTAAGTTTGTGTAACGTGGTGCAGGGTGGTAGCATGTTACATTAAAGTGGCAGTCCTCTCTGGGTTTGCGGACTTGTGTTGTGAGGGCTCTATGCCTGGGCAGGCCGCATTTGACCGATGTTGCTGGTTTGTCAGGACCAGGTGTTCAATGAGGGAGTTCACCAGTCAAAAGTAAATTTTTTACTGAACGGGAACTTGGTATGGAATATACACAAGAGATAGCGGGTACACAGTCTTATGAAGGTTTCTTCCACAACTCAAAGCATCTTCCACGCAGTTTATTTCCTTTGTTTCTCTACTGTTCACCTTTCTCTACCTGTTCACCTTTCCACTCTACTTGTCCTCTGTCTCCACTGTTTCTCACTACTTCACCAAAACCCAGCTCAGTACTACAGGCTTGTTTACTAAGAGTCCTTTATTTCACGCCTGCTTCCTTGTCTTCTCCCCCCTTAGGGAAGCTATGGTGCCAGTATGGCCAGTACTTATCTTCTCCAGTACTCACGCTCTGTAACTCCCTCCCGGGACAATCTGTTTGTCTCACGTACCAAGTCCTTACCAGGCCCGGTACCTTTAAGAGTTATAAACTCTGGGCCATTCTGCTAGGCGTCCTCTCCTAGCACCCTTCTTCGTCAAACCACTTTGTTTTTCAGTCACTTTCCATGTTTCTGCTCCGGATCTTGCTTTTTCTTGGTCTCCTCTCACTTAGGGACAACCAAAATGTGGCACTGCTCACAATGGACTTTAGGTCCTCTTTCTATCCACTCTAGGCCCTATCTAATGTTTTAACCTGAAATTATCACTTTCCCTTCAGCTTAGACCCCCACACTGGCTAGTCCCAAACATTAACTCTCACTATCCCTATTGTCAAACTACACACATTATCACCATCATTAAAACAAGTCACATTACACCACACAACATTAAACTTGTTTCTTCAAGGGAGAACGTGGGGAGCATGTCCATCTCCTTACATCTCTATCTTGTCTGAGGGGCTCGGCTACCTAGATGGCCTTCACTTCCTACAAATACTCATTCACTTCCACATGAACTGCATTATTTGTTCTAAATGCTTGCTTAAAATGATTTAAATTACCAATCACCCGCTGCCCCGTTGACTCACTGGACAATGGACTCTGTAGCTGACACGTAACATTTCTGTTACTGGAGGTCGAGATTTTGGTGCCAGAAGTAACGTTTCTGTTTATGGCTATATACTTGACACCTGGAAGGAGAAAGCCCCAGAGTAAGGGCACAAACATCATCCCGCAGCAGATGGCTGAGTTGGACAGATGATTACTTAGGACAAGAAATGGTTGCCTAGCAGAGCAATCCCATGTACACACAGGCTAAAGATAGCCATGATCCAGGCTGTGCATTCTGCTATTAATATTTGAGGGCTGCTCTGCCAGCAATTATTCCTCTCCTGGCACATAAAGAATGGACACAGCTCCTGCTGTTCTGCAGATGATGATGTTTGCAGTGTAGATTGTAAACGTGACTTTTTGGGACTCGGAGGACTGTACTGTGCATGGCTCACACACATGTATATGTATGCCAATGTCACTAAGGCTTATTTGCATTTATACACAGTCCTGAAAACAATTCACAGGCTTACGATATCTGTAAATAGACTAGATTCATGTTAGTGAGGAGATATCTCCCAGATTGACATCCGTCCCTGCGGCATTAGATAACAGTGTGTACCCAGGAGAGAAGCAGCAAAGTTTTATGTCTGAATTCTAAAGAAAAAGAAAAATACAACCCTATAAACCTATCACTATCCCACACATTTAGTAATATAAGAAGATGCCCAATATCACTATGAAGTATGATAAGTTTGCTGCACCGATTAGTGGACAGCTTTCAGAAACAAGACAATTATAAAACTTTCAAAAAGAAATTATGAGGAAGACTCACAATATAGGAGTAAAAATGTCACCATCAACAAGCAGAACAGAGAGCGCAGCTCTGGAGTATAATAAGGGTTGTAATTCAGGATCAGTAAATGATAAGTTGTTTATTCTGTGAAGTGTTATTTTATATAGATTACATTAGTATACAAACAGTTATGTGGATATTCACAGACTATTAGGTAAGTAGTCTGAGTTTCTCTTTTTGATTGTGTGAATTGACTATGAGATCCGAGCACAAATATTTCAGCACCAAGGCCAGGGACAGATGCTACTGTAAGAAAGAACATCAAATGGCAATGCGTCTAAGTTAAAACCTTGTAGCTCAAGGTGAATTGCTGTTTTAACATGCGGCCACTGAATAAATTCCAGTTTTAGAAGCCCCCCCCCAAAAAAAAAAAAAAAAAAAAAGACTTTCTGTTTGTATATGCCATCCACCTTCGCAGCTGCAGGTGAATGCAGAGGGAATTTCCTTAGACTGACACTGAATAGATTACATTGCAGCACTTGTTCAGAATATGAAACATGGTAATGTTCATTTCAGCAGAGTGGATGATGCAAAGATTCTATAATGTTTCATTTAGGGTGGAAAAAAGTAATCATGGGCGTGCATAAATAAAACTGGAAAATTCAGAGTGTTCATTAGCTCGGGAAACTTTCCATAACCTTCCTGAATGACTTATCCTTCCACTATGTCTAAGGCCTCTTTCACAAGTCCTGATATTTACGGCATTGGAAAAACCAGTGCCAGTGCTATCAGTGTCTGTGTGCAACACCCGTGTGGCATCTATGCGCACCATCACTGTGACACGCACAGGCATCTGGTGCTGAAGCCAACTCTCATCATTATCGCCTGGTCTCCCTGTGATCAGCACGACCAGGCGATGCTGATGAGAGTCAGAGTCAGCACCTGCTGACTGTGAATAGTGTGTATTAATCATTTTTAAAAAAGATGGTGTGGGGTCCCCTTTAATTTTACTAACCAGCGGAGGGAAAGCAAACAGCTGGGGGCTGATGCTAATATTCTGGGAAGGGGCCAATAGCTATAAAGGTTCAAAGCCTATTAACAGTTCATAGCTGTTTGCTTAAACCTTACTGACATCACCACTTGCAGCGTAAGAAATTTCCATTAGATGCGCCAATTCTGGAACTTAGCCTCCGCTCTTCCCACTTGCCCAGGGTGCATTGGCAAGTGGGGTAATAGTTTGAGGGTTGATGTCAGTAGTCAAAAGTAATAAAGACTCACTTAGAAAAGTCCTTTAATTGAAAAAAACCCACTACCTGACCCTCTTTTAGCTATTTATTCCCATAGAAATAAAAGTTATACTCACCTGTCCGCCGTAATTCCATATTAATTAGGTGCCACGACGATCCCCAACTCTGCTACATCCGGATGGTGTGGTGAGTGGTGAAATCAGTAAGGTGACCACTCACCATGCCAGCCAGAACACAGTGAGGGTACCATGAAAACCCGGCTGCAGTGACAAGTGATAACCTTATCGCAGGTCACAGACAGGTCACGGTAAGCTCTGTGTGAGCTGGTTTATGAACTGCGGTAATCTTACTGACGTCATCGCTTGCAATGTGAGAAATTTCTCACGCTGCGAGTGGTGATGTCAGTAAGGTTAAAACAAACAGCTGTGAGCTGCTATTAATAGGCTGGAAACCTTTATGGCTATTGAACCCTTCCAGACTATTAACACCAGGCCCCAGCTGTCTTCTTTCCCTAAGCCTGATAGTAAAAATAAGGGAGATACCACACCGCTTTTTAATTAATTAATTATTTCTTTAATATGCACTATAAAGAAAAGTGTAGGAAGGAGGCCATTTTAGGGGATACAAAGTAAAGAGTGACCCACCTTTTATGCTGCCCGGTTACCATTTCATCATGGCCAACATGGATGCTCTCCTGGGACAGCTGCAGGTTGCTGCAGGCATCAGAGGGGAGGCCTGGCTGGAGGAACAGGTCGAAGGCTTGCTGGGAGGTGTAGTCCTGTAGCCAGTTAGTGAGAGGTCCAGTTGGCGCCTGAGGAGGACAAGGCTCCCGGATAGGTTGAACCCTGACACCACCCCTTGTTGCAGGCGAAAGCTCAGAAGCCCTTCAGGGGACCCTTTTGGCGACAGGCTATGGAACTCTGCAGATGGGTGGCGTCCTCGGTCTGAGGTATCAGTGACCTGTCAGCAGCCTGCATTATGAATATCTAATCAGAATATTAGATATGAAGCTAGTGAAGCTAGGTTTTCGTAGAGATGTACTGATAATTAGATGGCTCGGATTCAGTGATATGGTATGGAGTCGGGTTTTACCCGAGCCTCATAAGGTGGCACATTTGGATAGAATGTCCAATATTTTGTTTTTTACACGTGAGAGGTAACGACTTGAGGATGAGATCAGTTAGGAAATTGATTAGGGACATCCATTTTCACCTTTTGAGGTTATGGTTAGCATTTCTGAAAACGTTAGTTGTTTGATCGGACATAGTGTTTAGAAAACATGGCATTTAGCAAGATGGGTGAAAAGGATTAATAGGGCAAGGGTGAAAGTAAATAGGGCTATATTGTATTTTTTATCTTGCAATGGAGGTGTTAGTGTGTGTTATCATGATCGGAAAATTAGGGAAGGAAATTTTTGGCTGAACTAAGGGGTTCATTTGAATTGACATGTGGGCGCTCACTATCCAGGAGGGGATTAAACATGCTCTGGAGTTGGTTTGGGGCACATGCACCTGAGGGATCAGAGTAAATTTGCGGTGGCTGGGGGTCCTTGGAGCTGGTGTGAAATTGGTTGTGGAGGGAATTATATGGATAATTCCCTTCAGGATGGAAGTAAGAATGACTGATCTGGCACTTAGTGGGGTTCTGGATGGGAGTGGAGCTTGGGAGCTGGTGGTTGTGGTTTTTTTACCACTGACACTGGCATGGTACCCTTGAGCTGGGTTTAACAGCTGAGTGTAAAATAATTCTATTTTAGAATAATTTGATTTGTGTGTTCCAGATCTGGTAGCTCCAAGGACTTCCACGATTTCGATAATCTAAAATTGTTATTGCTATTATTATTTGTTAATAAATGGCCATTATAGCCAATTTTATCCAAAATAAAGTCTCTTGTGTATGATTATTACAGTCGAGACTGAATTGTACTAGGAAGATAGTAAAAAAGAGGGAAGGTTTTGAATGGAATGGTAAGAAACGGCTATACCCTACCATGTACTGTATCAAGGTTCTACACATGTTCCTAATTGTACAGATCATAGTAACATCCCTAAAGAAACGCAAGAGGCCTACAGTACCTCTGTATATCCCCAAAATTCTACAGAATATGTGACACATTTGTGGTGGTAGGGTGAGGATTCCTTTATAATGTAGTGGTATGCGGAGGGGTGCCTATTACTCCTTAACACAAGACTGTGGGGGACGATGCACAGGCAGGTTCAATATTGCTAGCAACAAGCAGACACTGGTATCATGCTAGGGGAGCACATACTTTTGCAATTCATGATGGTATGACAATTTTATCTATAAAGATGCTGGGATATTTCCTACTTCTGCAAGGATTTGGGAACGCAGCCTGTAAGACGTTCTATCTGCCCCACTTAGAAGCTACCGGCAGCAACATTTGTTTGCAATAGACCGAACTGTGAACAGTTTAATATGATCAAAACAAACCTAATATGTAGATGGGGTTGTGGAAACTGTAGAGTCAGATTATGCTGACTGCGGATGAGAGAACTCACCTACCAAGGTCTTTGTGGTTGATCAATATTAGATTGAGTGCAATCTACCCTCAGATATATTTATAGGGAAATCAAGAGATCTCCTGCTATACAATCGGAGCTGAAAAACATATGTAGAAATCAGGTGACAGATCCTAGATGTGAAAGAGGACCAAGGAAAGGGCAGATTCCACATTCTCAATCATTGGGAACATACTCGGTTGAGCCAGAGATATAAGAACCTGCAATGATGGGCAAATTATTTCCTCTTCACCATTAAAGCCAATATATTCATTGGGAGTCCGATGCATTCAATGCATTCTGAGTCCCACTCCTTTCCCATCAGAGGTCCAGTCTGCAACTTTATCCCCCATGCTTTACACTGCTGCTCTGCTTATTTAGACTGTCTTCTGCCTATAACCAGGTATTCAGCAGGATGTCTGTATATGGAAAGGTAATTACATAATGATAAGAAACTAGATGCAACTATGAAAGGGGGAACATGGAAATTCACTTTGAATCGCAGATTTTCCAAGGAAAATCATGAGAACAGAGACAATGCCTCAAAAACTCTTGGTCTTTATGGTAACAAAGCCAAAAGCTTGAAGTAAAGACAAGGAAGAGACCCCTCCTGATTGAGAATGCTTCCACAGAGAGGAGAGCGGGTACTTGTGACAAAGAACAGATTACTCAGGAGACTCTTGGCTATTTGTTTTAGCACAATCTAAATTGCCACCGTGCTGCCATTATACAGCTTCAGCGCACTCTGTGGGATGAGAAGTATGAGCTCACCCCTGAGGATTCATTTTTCAAGACAAAGCTCCATCCTCCCATTTTCCCTCTCACATTCTGTCTCCAGGTGAGAAATCACAACTGATGGCTGGAATCAATGCACCTAAGCAAGACAAATGATGATGTACAGGATGGTCTACGGGTTTCACCATACTCACCGCAAACACTTCATATATTAATGTGACCTGTATAGGAAAAGCTGGAGGTTCCGCTAAGACAAATGCAGGTGTTAAAGGGGTTGTCTGCGTCAAGGTATAGTAATGTGATCAGGTGGACATATGCTTTATTAGCTGAAGTTGGAGACAACTCACAGGATCGACGATCCTTCTAGTTATGTAGTGAATTCTATTACTTGGTTCCTTTTTTTATTTGTTCCAACAAACTTCAGGAAATAATGTGACTCCTGTTGAGTTTTTCAGTCTTGCAGTGCTTTGGTATGAAGATGTGGTGCCCCAGGGTCCTGGTCATCACAGTAGCATTGCTTTCCTCATGGGGAGAGTGATGTTACGTTTGGAAGCGATGAATTACATCTTTTATCAGGTAACCACCATACACACAACATGTTCACACTCCAGGCCACAATGGGGAGCTTTTGATCCTATTTTCTAGGTGACTCCCCTATTTATATTGTGGTCTGGAGGGAAAGAGAGGTCAGATTGTCAGAGAGACACGAGAGAGCAGACGAACATTGAGTGTTAGAAGGTCTGAAGGGGCCATGTAGTCTGAAGTACTACAGCTCCTGGACAGAAACATACAGAAAACCGAACATTGTTCAGTGAGCGTGCAGGAGAGTGAAGCACAGGAAAGTAACATCAGGGGAGACCAGCTAAGAGCAGGCTGAATCCTTCTGAGCAGCAGATAACCGGTAGCTGGACCACTGAGGTTGTAAGGGACTCTACGACTTACATCAGAGACCGGCAGGACAGCTGAACTGCAAGTTACCTGTCCACCACACACACCTGAGACACAGTAACACATAGAGCCCGGGGCATGCTAGAGTCCCTGTAAAAGGGCTCGAGTTACCTGTCATGCAAGTATTGTCCTATCCTATAAGGGGGACAGAGAGAAGAACTATGAGGACCTTTTGTGAAGCCATAGGCAGTAAGGGACTACAACACCACTGCGCTAGAGGAAGGCTTTTAACTCCACCTGGTAAAGGGGACTCTGGATTCGCTTCCAAGCTGGCTGGACCCTGCCTGCCCTGTGATCTGGTACCCTGGACTGTGGCTGCTGAATTCTTTAGTAAACCAGGTAAAGAGACTGCAAACCTGTGTCCTCGTTCTTTACTGCACCATTCACCATCTTCCATCTACACCCCGGGAGCCCTGGGGATATTCTTCACCTGTGGGAAGTTATACCATCTAGCTGCCATAACATCACCCCAGTGGACCCCTTAAAGCAGCATCGGTTCCCACTGACCAAATACCACAGGTGGCATCACGAACATAAACTCTATTCACCAAATCACTTTTAAAGACTTTCCCCTTTTACATGGGCGCCCAGGGCCACGGACCGGGTTACCACCATGACATCCCCCTGTGAACACCACCGGACCCGGTACCAGGTATCCCGCAGCCCCGGCGGGTGACTCACATACAATTTTCCTTACTACCAGGAGATGCAGCTGTTGTGGCCTAAAGGCAGGGCTGGACTGGCCATCGGGCAGTTCTGGCAAATGCCAGAAGGGCCGGTGCCAGTAGTGGGCCGCTGCACGCCGACTCACCCTTCCCTCCCCCAGCACCGCTGCATTCAACTATACCGGCATCTATGACGCCAATACAGTTGAATGCAATGATGGAGGAGAGTGTGTCACCTAACGCTCCCTCTCCCATCATTCCCCGCTCTGCCTCTGACACTACGGGTGTGCGCGCACTCACTGTGTCCCAGGCAGTGCAGCAGCAGCCGCCGAGACAGGAGCAGGAAGCAACGCGGGCGCGAGGAAAGGTGAGGAGCTTGTGTTTTTTTTACTGGACTGTGGGGCCATTCTAGGGAGGGAGGAGAGATGTGAGCTCTGCTGTATACTACTATGTGGGCTCTGCTGTATACTACTGTGTGGGCTGTGCTGTATACTACTGTGTGGGCTGTGCTATATATTACTGTGTGGGCTGTGCTGTATACTACTGTGTGGGCAGTGCTGTATACTACTGTGTGGGCTGTGCTGTATACTACTGTGTGGGCAGTGCTGTATACTACTGTGTGGGCTGTGCTGTATACTACTGTGTGGGCTGTACTGTATACTGTTAAGTGGGCTATGCTGTATACTGCTATGTGGGCTGTGCTGTATACTGCTACATGGGCTGTGATATCTGCTATGCGGGTTGTGCTATATACTATGGGGGTATATTATATTCTATAGGGGAGGCCGTGTTATATACTATGTGGCTGTTATATACTATTGTGGGGGTATATTATATTCTATGGGGGAGGCTGTATTATATACTATGGGGGGCTGCATTATACGCCCCCTGAAGAACGAAGTTTCTCTTCCGAAACGCGCGTTGGGGAGGGCGGGAGATTGCATGTGCCCTGATCACACGCCACTTGGTATGTTATTGGAAGCAGGATATTTACATTTGTACTGACGCTATTTACAATGGTCTTGCTTTTGTTGTGATATTTGGGCTTATTTTGCGGTCTCCTACCATTTGTGCTGTGGCTTGGTTCGCCATTTTTTTAGCCCTGTCTCTGTTTATTATTATTATTTACTTTTTGTATTACTTAATAAACATTTTTGCATTATACAGGGTGGAGCGCGGTAATTTGCTTTTTTGCACTGCATGCTGTGGCGGCACTGTCGGTCGAAGAGAGGGGAGAGTGGGTGTGGCTTACAGTGGCTGATGGGAGATTTGTATTCCTCTGCCTTTCAGTTGCCATCATGCAGTGGACACGTGAGGAGAGGTCATTTTGTGTTGAAGTGTATTTTTCAAATGCCCACTCGATCATTGCAGTGCAGCGTGCTTTTCGTTTACAATTCGCTGTTCCTCCACGCGGACGTGTTCCTGGACGGCAATCAAATGTAAATTGGGTGAATGCATTCAGAACAGCAGGGAATGTGTCATGTGTACGAAGGGGACCTGAGAGAAGGATTACAACACCACAAAACATCGAGAGAGTTAGAGCAGCAGTACTGCAATCTCCGAAACGCTCTGCTCGGAAGCAATCATTTGCTCTTGGCATTTCAAGACGTTCTCTCCACCGGATTCTTCATGATGAACTGAATTTTCACCCGTATAAAATGTGCGTGGTCCAACATTTGTCAGCATGGGACTATTTGACACGGCGGACCTCTTGTGAAGACATGTTAGCAACGATACCCTGTGACGCAATTGTGTTTTTTTCTGATGAGGCACATTTTCACCTCAGTGGGTGTGTAAACAAACAAAATATGCGTTACTGGAGTGAAACAAACCCCAGATATTCGTTATATTATTTGGACAATTTTTCCACTATTTCGTTCTGTGGTGTGGTTCTATTTGACTTTAGTGGGTCCTTTAAGGTCCTAATAGTCTGACTATGGATTACCTTTATTTATAAACTATTTTAACTATGTGGTATTCCAGTAGCTGGTTGTGCTTTTTTGCTTGTTAATACTACTGTGTGGTCAGTGCTGTATACTACTGTGTGGGCTGTGCTGTATACTACTGTGTGGGCTGTGCTGTATACTACTGTGTGGGCAGTGCTGTATACTACTGTGTGGGCTGTGCTGTATACTACTGTGTGGGCTGTGCTTTATACTGCTAAGTGGGCTGTGTTATCTGCTATGCGGGTTGTGCTATATACTATGGGGGGTATATTATATTCTATGGGGGAGGCCGTGTTATATACTATGTGGCTGTTATATACTATTGTGGGGGTATAAATTCAATGGGGGAGGCTGTATTATATACTATGGGGGACTGCATTATATTCTATGGGGGCTACATGGGGGCTACATTATATATTATGGGGAGGTGGACTGTATTATATTCTATGGGGTGGCTGCATTATACTCTGGGGTTGCTGCATTATATTCTGTAGGGTGGTGGCTGCATTATACTATATGTGGGCTACATTATGCTGTATCGAGGACTATAGGGAATACATTATACTATATTAAGAACTATGGGGTGCATTATACTATGAGAAGTGAATTGTACTACATGGATGACTATGGCGGTGCATTATACTATATGGAGCACTATGAGGAGTGTATTATGCTATATGGAGGACTATGAGGAGTGTATTATGCTATATGGAGGACTGAGCAGTGTATTTTAATATATGGAGGACTATAGGGAGTGTATTATATTATGTGGAGGACTGTGGTGCACATTATAATATACGGAGGACTATGGGGTGTATTTTACTAAACAAGTAAAATGCTGCATATTCAGATTGTTTTTGCTGGGACATAAATCATTGTTCTCAGCAGCACATTGCCGGTGTAAACTGTAGATGTGCTGCTGATAACATGATACTGTATGGTGATCTGTTATTGATGTATTAGTGATCGTTCTGTCCCATCATTATTCCTCAGCTGGTGGAAAGAGGCCGGGAAACAAGCGCTGAACAACTTCAGTATTGTCAATCAAACTCATTTAGCGGCCTGAACTCAGCACATGTAAACACAACCGAAATGCTTTTGTGTGACGTGCAATATGTTAGCATTTGGGGCCCCATTTAAAACTTTGCCTAGGGCTCCACTTTGCCTAAAACCGGCCCTGCCTACAAGTGTACAAAGATATTATACAGTCACCATGTGACAAGTGGGCCTGTGTAACTTCAAATACCAGGGCTGAATTTTAGTCCCAGTCCGGCCAGTCGATGAGTGTTATAGCATCATGTTATAAGCAGCAGGGCTGTATATATAAACTCTAGTCTGTTCAGCCAGTATTTAAAAATGTGCATGGCACACACACATTCACACACTATCACTGTGTGTTTATACCCAGCCATCTACATATACTAATAACATATATTCAAGTTATAATAATGCAAAAAAAATATATATATATATATCATGCACACACTTAAACACACACACATACATGGCACATGCTTATACACACATACATACATACAGTGGGGCAAAAAAGTATTTAGTCAGTCAGCAATAGTGCAAGTTCCACCACTTAAAAAGATGAGAGGCGTCTGTAATTTACATCATAGGTAGACCTCAACTATGGGAGACAAACTGAGAAAAAAAAATCCAGAAAATCACATTGTCTGTTTTTTTTAACATTTTATTTGCATATTATGGTGGAAAATAAGTATTTGGTCAGAAACAAACAATCAAGATTTCTGGCTCTCACAGACCTGTAACTGCTTCTTTAAGAGTCTCCTTTTTCCTCCACTCATTACCTTTTTGCCCCACTGTATATGTACATGGCACACACTTATACACACACACGGCACGCACTTATATACACACACACACACACACATATATGTCACGTACTGATATATATATATACACACACACGTCACGCACTTATACACACACACATAGCACGCACTTATACACACATATACATAGCACACACTTATACACACACATACATAGCACACACTTATACACACATAGCACACACTTATGCACACACATAGCACACACTTGTACACACACATACATAGCACACACTTATACACACACGCATAGCATGCACTTATACATACACATGCATAGCAAGCACTTATACACACACTCATAGCATGCACTTATACACACATATACATGGCACGCACTTATACACACTCACATAGCAAGCACTTATAGACACACATATACATGGCACGCACTTGAAGCTTCTGCTGTGGATGCTGGGGGCCCCCAAGGGAGTGGGGGCCTCAGGCAGCTGCCTAGTCTGCCTTGCCCTAATTCTGGCCCTCTATATAGTACTATGTACTTACAATTGCTCATTTTGCCTTTCTACACAGTTAATTCTTCTGTTTTCCATTAGGTCTACTGTCACAAGCAAGTCACGTCCTCATGGGAGATCTAGGGTTAGAGCTATGGATTGTGAATTGCAGATCTTCCATTTAGCCGATGTGTTTGTGTATCATATTATATGGATTTAGTTTCCTTTTGTGCTGAAGATGTTAATGAAGCTTTCTATGCTGGTTAGAAACTTAGAGCTCCATCTCACAGCTGTTTCTGACCTGGTCATTTTCTCTCCCTATATAATCTGGTCAGACCTTCTCTTCTTTGCCAGTGAAAGCTTTGCTTCCTAGCTCCTTGGAGACGCTGTGCTGAATTGGAGATTGTGTTGCTACTGGATATAGCGTGTTGTTTTTGGTTGTATGCTTTCCTCATTGTCCTATTTCCATTTGGTTGGCACATTCCTATCCCTCCCTTTATACCTCTCAACCTTTGGTGTTTTTGTTGCTTTTTGTTATCCTTGACTTTCTTTCTTACGTGTTAATACACTAGCATTTCTGTCCCAGGCCTCCTGGGGGAGGGGACAGCTTAGGGAATAACAGGAGAACCATAAGGCTGGTGACCCAAACCTCCTCACCTTTTGAGCTACCTTTGGGAGCAGGGATAGTTAGGACCCAAGCCCTAGGGACGGTTCAGGGCCTCTTTCCCTCAACACGTACAGTCAATGAGTAACAGTCTATGATTATCATGTGATTGAAAACTGACTAGCTAAATCCTTCTAAGCCCTTTGTAGAAACAGTGAGTCCATTTTTTTCTGTAAGAGTTATAAGTCACTGCAAAAGTCCCTGGCAGGGAGAGGGGCAGAGCAGCTGGTTCAGAAGTTAAAGAGGGGAGTGATAAATGCTGGGACAAAAGACTTTTTGCTTCTACATCGAGCATAGAAAACAGAGGAATTAGCTTTGTAGAAAGGCAAAATAAGCAATTGTAAGTGCACAGTGCTTTATAATATGATGACTGCAATATATTAAGAGGATAAAAACCTAGATGGGAGGAGTGGTCCTTTAGCAGGCCATAAAGTCTTTTTGTCCCTTTGGCATGATACAGAAACACCGAGACCCCAGTCTTATTTCCTATCTTCAGCCCTAAATCTTTTTTATATCTCAAAAGCCAATGACAATGCATATATTGTTATTCTAATATTGGATTTACGGTGTATAAGGCTGATCAGAGCTCACCTGGAGGGTTTGGATGTATGAAGGGATGAATGCAGAGAGGAATATATCACTGATCAGGGTGGCTGCCCATAGGGTACAGTTCCAAAATCCTTCATTTCTTACTACAGTTAAGTCCATATATATTTGGACAGAGACAACATTTTTCTAATTTTGGTTATCGACATTACCACAATGAATTTTAAACAAAACAATTCAGATGCAGTTGAAGTTCAGACTTTCAGCTTTCATTTGAGGGTATCCACATTAAAATTGGATGAAGGGTTTAGGAGTTTCAGCTCCTTAACATGTGCCACCCTGTTTTTAAAAGGACCAAAAGTAATTGGACAGATTAAATAATTTTAAATAAAATCTTCATTTCTAGTACTTGGTTGAAAACCCTTTGTTGGCAATGACTGCCTGAAGTCTTGAACTCATGGACATCACCAGACGCTGTGTTTCCTCCTTTTTGATGCTCTGCCAGGCCTTCACTGCGGTGGTTTTCAGTTGCTGTTTGTTTGTGGGCCTTTCTGTCTGACGTTTAGTCTTTAACAAGTGAAATGCATGCTCAATTGGGTTGAGATCAGGTGACTGACTTGGCCATTCAAGAATATTCCACTTCTTTGCTTTAATAAACTCCTGGGTTGCTTTGGCTTTATGTTTTGGGTCATTGTCCATCTGTAGCATGAAACGACGACCAATCAGTTTGGCTGTATTTGGCTGGATCTGAGCACACAGTATGTCTCTGAATACCTCAGAATTCATTTGGCTGCTTCTGTCCTGTGTCACATCATCAATAAACACTAGTGACCCAGTGCCACTGGCAGCCATGCATGCCCAAGCCATCACACTGCCTCCGCCGTGTTTTACAGATGATGTGGTATGCTTTGGATCATGAGCTGTACCACGCCTTCGCCATACTTTTCTCTTTCCATCATTCTGGTAGAGGTTGATCTTGGTTTCATCTGTCCAAAGAATGTTCTTCCAGAACTGTGCTGGCTTTTTTAGATGTTTTTTTTAGCAAAGTCCAGTCCAGCCTTTTTATTCTTGATGCTTATGAGTGGCTTGCACCGTGCAGTGAAACCTCTGTATTTACTTTCATGCAGTCTTCTCTTTATGGTAGATTTGGATATTGATACGCCGACCTCCTGGAGAGTGTTGTTCACTTGGTTGGCTGTTGTGAAGGGGTTTCTCTTCACCATGGAGATTATTCTGCGATCATCCACCACTGTTGTCTTCCGTGGGCGCACAGGTCTTTTTGCATTGATGAGTTCACCAGTGCTTTCTTTCTTTCTCAGGATGTACCAAACCGTAGATATTGCCACTCCTAATATTGTAGCAATTTCTCGGATGGTTTTTTTCTGTTTTCGCAGCATAAGGATGGCTTGTTTCACCTGCATGGAGAGCTCCTTTGACCGCATGTTTACTTCACAGCAAAACCTTCCAAATGCAAGCACCACACCTCAAATCAACTCCAGGCCTTTTATCTGCTTAATTGAGAATGACATAACGAAGGGATTGCCCACACCTGTCCATGAAATAGCCTTGGAGTCAATTGTCCAATTACTTTTGGTCCCTTTAAAAACAGGGTGGCACATGTTAAGGAGCTGAAACTCCTAAACCCTTCATCCAATTTTAATGTGGATACCCTCAAATGAAATCTGAAAGTCTAAACTTCAACTGCATCTGAATAGTTTTGTTTAAAATTTATTGTGGTAATGTCTATAACCAAAATTAGAAAAATGTTGTCTCTGTCCAAATATATATGGATTTGACTGTATCTGTGATTGTCAGCTCCTCCCCAGATATTGTGATCACCGTTCATTTTTCCTGCATCTTTACTATTAATTACATGGAGTCATGATTTTATACCAGTGCAGTGCACATGGCAGCCCAGTTACGCCACTAATACAGAATACGCTGCGTAGTATCGAGCTGCAGATGTGGATGTGACTAAAGAGCGCTCCTTATGACATTTACATATAGAAAGCCACGCGATTACAATGCTGTCCGCCTCTCAGCCCGGCACTCCATGTAATACATCGATAGTGGAATAACTGAGTATTATAATGCTATATTTCATTCCTCTGTACATCTAGTGCTGGGGGCACAAACATTAAAAGAAATCGATGCCTCCTCTCAACACGTTAATTATGTATTTTTCCGTTAACCAGGCGAAATATGTTTTACCAATAGCGCTGTTTTTCTGCTTTTCTTTTTCCCATTGATTTCCCATTACAGTTGAAGCTGGAAACCAGCATTTAGTGAAAGTCTATAACAGTCCTAAAATAACCAGACCATAAGGGAAAACGAAGAAGAAATTCGGGATTGTCGGGGCTGATCCCTCAGTTGGAGGATTTTGGAGCAAAACAATTGCAAATACGCAGGGCCGCCATCCGGGAATTACTGCCCTTATTGGCGTATGGGGCCTGATGAAAAGGCCCCCTCTCTTCTGCTCACCGGGACATGATCCTGCCGATGGAGCAACCGAACGTGTGTCCACGGACGCACGTTCAGTTTAAAATCTATTGCCACGCGGCCCCGCACGCCAATAAAAGCCACCAGCCAATCACCAGCTGACAGCGGATGTCGGCGGCGTATGACATCACTGTCATGCACCTGCGAGTCCGCTCTTCACATGCATAGAGGAGACTATGCCACTGAACCACGGCCAGGTAAGGAGAAAGCGTTTTTTTTTCTTCTCTCTTCTATACTGAAAGCGGCAATCCACAATATAGGGGCAGATTAGGCAGGATCATGGGACACATAGGGCAGGATGGAAGCTAATGGGGCAAGATGGAGACAGACGGGGCTGGATGAAGACAGATGGGACAGGATTAAGATAAATGGGGCAGGATGAAGACAGATGGGGCAGCCGCAATATCATGGGACATATGGGGCAGGATGGAGACAGACAGATGGGGAAGGATGGAGACAGACAGATGGAGCAGGATGAAGACAGATGGGGCACATGTAGCATCATGGGACACAGGGGGCAGGATGGAGACATGGCAGGATGGAGATACCTAGGGCATGATGAAGGCACATGGTGCACGAGTCCTGGGAAATGGATGGGGCAGGATCATGGGACACAGGTGGGATAGGATCACGGGACATAGGTGGGGAAGGATCATTGGAAAAGATGGGCAGGATCATGGGACATATGGGGAGAGCATATGGGGCAGGATGGGATATCACATCGGGGCAGAATGGGAGAACATATGGGGCCAGGATTGAGGAACATATGGCTGGAGCCAGGAATGAGACACAAGGGGGCCAGGATGGGGGATATTATTACTGTAGGGGCTAATTAAGGGATATTATTACTACAGTGATGTATTTTATTTTTAAGGATACTGTTTTCAATCAGGGGGTGCAGGTACTGTGCAGGGTCGCATATGTCGCCTTTTTTTCTTCCTTTGGTGTAATGTAGAAGTTGGGGAAAAATGAAGTAATGTGTTTTGCAAGCGGTGCTCTAGACAACTGTTATTTTCTGTAGAGACGAGTTCTGGCTGGAAGAAGTGATGACTGTTATGACCTGGTGGTTAGGAGCACCCGGTACGACCTGATAGTTAAACTCACACAGGACAAGCTCTGGGATGTGGGAGCTCTGCTGACCGCAACCCCTAATCCTATCACACACACTAGAAATAGCCGTGGAGCGTTCCTGACTCTCCCTAGACGCCTCTTCACAGCCTAAGAGCTAGCTAGCCCTAGAGATAGAAAATAAAGCCTACCTTGCCTCAGAGAAATTCCCCAAAGGAAAAGGCAGCCCCCCACATATATTGACTGTGAGTAAAGATGAAAGTCACAAACGCAGAAATGAAACAGGTTTCAGCAAAGGGAGGCCAGACTTACTAAACAGACAGAGGATAGGAAAGGTATCTTTGCGGTCAGCACAAAAAACTACAAAAGACCACGCAGAGAGTGCAAAAAGACATCCGCACCGACTAACGGTGCGGAGATGCCACTCTGCATCCCAGAGCTTCCAGCTAGCAAGACAAAATCATGATAACCAGATGGACAAGGAAACAATGAACTAATAATAACTATCAGGAACTTAGCTTCTGCTGGAGAAGACAGGTCACCAGAAAGATCCAAGAGCGAACTGAACCAATGCAGGAACATTGACAGCTGGCATGGAGTAACGATCTGAGTGGAGTTAAATAGAGCAGCCAACCAAAGGATAAACCACGTCACCTGTGTAAGGAACCTCAGAAGCAGCAGCTTCACTCACAGCCACCAGAGGGAGTCCATAGACAGAACTCGCCGAAGTACCATTCACGACCACAGGAGGGAGTTCAACCACAGAATTCACAACAGTACCCCCCCCTTGAGGAGGGGTCACCAAACCCTCACCAGAGCCCCCAGGCCAATCAGGATGAGCCAAATGAAAGGCACGAACTAGATCGGCAGCATGAACATCAGAAGCAAAAACCCAGGAATTATCTTCCTGACCATAACCCTTCCACTTGACCAGGTACTGGAGTTTCCGTCTCGAAACACGAGAATCCAAAATCTTCTCCACCACATACTCCAACTCCCCCTCGACCAACACCGGGGCAGGAGGATCAATGGAGGGAACCATAGGCGCCACGTATCTCTGCAACAACGACCTATGGAACACATTATGGATGGCAAAAGAAGCTGGAAGGTCCAAATGAAATGACACAGGATTAAGAACTTCAGAAATCTTATATGGCCCAATGAAACGAGGCTTAAACTTAGGAGAGGAAACCTTCATAGGAACATGACGAGATGACAACCAAACCAAATGCCAAACACGAAGTCGGGGACCAACACAGCACAGGTGGTTAGCGAAACATTGAGCCTTCTCCTGGGACAATGTCAAATTGTCCACCACATGAGTCCAAATCTGCTGCAACCTGTCCACCACCGTATCCACACCAGGACAGTCCGAAGGCTCAACCTGCCCTGAAGAGAAACGAGGATGGAAACCAGAATTACAGAAAAAAGGAGAAACTAAAGTAGCCGAGCTGGCCCGATTATTAAGGGCGAACTCAGCCAAAGGCAAGAAGGACACCCAATCATCCTGATCAGCAGAAACAAAGCATCTCAGGTATGTTTCCAAAGTCTGATTAGTTCGTTCGGTTTGGCCATTAGTCTGAGGATGGAAAGCCGAAGAAAAAGACAAATCAATGCCCATCTTAGCACAAAAGGACCGCCAAAACCTCGAAACAAACTGGGAACCTCTGTCCGAGACGATGTTCTCTGGAATGCCATGCAAACGAACCACATGCTGGAAAAACAATGGCACCAAATCAGAGGAGGAAGGCAATTTAGACAAGGGTACCAAATGGACCATCTTAGAGAAGTGATCACAAACCACCCAAATGACCGACATCCTTTGAGAAACAGGGAGATCAGAAATAAAATCCATGGAAATATGCGTCCAGGGCCTTTTCGGGACTGGCAAGGGCAATAGCAATACTAGAAAAATTGGCGATGAAGCGACGGTAAAAATTAGCAAAGCCCAGGAACTTCTGCAGGCTCTTCACAGATGTCGGCTGAGTCCAATCATAAATGGCCTGAACTTTAACAGGGTCGATCTCGATAGTAGAAGGGGAAAAAATGAAACCCAAAACTGAAACCTTCTGAACTCCAAAGAGACACTTTGACCCCTTCACAAACAAGGAATTCGCACGAAGGACCTGGAACACCATTCTGACCTGCTTCACATGAGACTCCCAATCATCCGAAAAGACCAAAATGTCATCCAAATATACAATCATGAATCTATCCAGGTACTCTCGGAAGATGTCATGCATAAAAGACTGAAACACAGATGGAGCATTAGAAAGCCCGAATGGCACAAGCAGGTACTCAAAATGGCCCTCGGGCGTATTAAATGCTGTTTTCCATTCATCGCCCTGTTTAATTCGCACAAGATTATACGCCCCTCGAAGATCTATCTTGGTGAACCAACTAGCCCCCTTAATCCGAGCAAACAAATCAGACAGCAGTGGCAAAGGAAACTGAAATTTGACTGTGATCTTATTAAGAAGGCGGTAATCAATACAAGGTCTCAAAGAGCCATCCTTCTTGGCCACAAAAAAGAACCCTGCCCCCAATGGTGACGACGACGGGCGAATATGACCTTTCTCCAAGGATTCCTTTATGTAACTCCGCATAGCGGCGTGCTCTGGCACAGATAAATTAAACAGACGGCCCTTCGGAAACTTACTACCAGGAATCAAATTAATAGCACAATCGCAAACCCTATGAGGAGGTAGGGCACCGGATTTGGGCTCTTCAAATACATCCCGGTAATCTGATAAAAACTCAGGGACTTCAGAAGGAGTGGAAGGCGAAATTGACAACAATGGAACATCACCATGTACCCCCTGACAACCCCAGCCGGACACAGACATAGATTTCCAATCCAACACTGGATTATGGACCTGTAGCCATGGCAACCCCAAAACGACCACATCATGCAGATTATGCAACACCAAAAAGCGAATATCCTCCTGATGTGCAGGAGCCATGCACATGGTCAATTGAGTCCAGTACTGAGGCTTATTCTTGGCCAAAGGCGTAGCATCAATTCCTCTCAATGGAATAGGACACTGCAAGGGCTCCAAGAAAAACCACAGCGCCTGGAAAACTCCAAGTCCATCAAATTCAGAGCAGCGCCTGAATCCACAAATGCCATAACAGAATAGGACGACAGAGAGCAAATCAGAGTAACGGACAAAAGAAATTTAGACTGTACCGTACCAATGGTGGCAGACCTAGCGAACCGCTTAGTGCGCTTAGGACAATCTGAGATAGCACGAGTGGATTCACCACAGTAAAAACACAGCCCATTCCGACGTCTGTGTTCTTGCCGTTCAGCTCTGGTCAAAGTCCTATCACACTGCATAGGCTCAGGCCTATGCTCAGAGAATACCGCCAGATGGTGGACAGCTTTGCGCTCACGCAAGCGCCGATCGATCTGAATGGCCAAGGACATAGACTCATTCAGACCAGCAGGCGTGGGAAATCCCACCATGACATCCTTAAGGGCTTCAGAAAGACCCTTTCTGAAAATTGCCGCCAGGGCACACTCATTCCACTGAGTAAGCACAGACCACTTTCTAAACTACTGACTGTACACCTCCGCTTCATCCTGACCCTGACACAAAGCCAGCAAGATTTTCTCTGCCTGATCCACTGAATTTGGCTCATCATAAAGCAATCCAAGCGCCAGAAAAAACGCATCAACATAACGCAATGCAGGATCTCCTGGTGCAAGGGAAAATGCCCAGTCTTGAGGGTCACCACGCAATAAAGAAATAATGATTTTTACTTGTTGAACGGGGTCACCAGAGGAGCGGGGTTTCAAAGCTAGAAACAGTTTACAATTATTTTTGAAATTCAAGAACTTAGATCTATCCCCAGAAAATAAATCAGGAATAGCAATTCTAGGCTCTAACATAGGATTCTGAACCACAAAATCTTGAATGTTTTGTACCCTTGCAGTGAGATGATCCACACAAGAGGACAGACCTTGAATGTCCATATCTACACCTGTGTCCTGAACCACCCAAAGGTTTAGGGGAAAAGAAAGACAAAACACAGTGCAAAGAAGAAGAAAAAATGGTCTCAGAACTTCTCTTATCCCTCTATTGAGATGCATTAATACTTTGGGCCAGCTGTACTGTTATGACCTGGTGGTTAGGAGCACCCGGTACGACCTGATAGTTAAACTCACACAGGACAAGCTCTGGGATGTGGGAGCTCTGCTGACCGCAACCCCTAATCCTATCACACACACTAGAAATAGCCGTGGAGCGTTCCTGACTCTCCCTAGACGCCTCTTCACAGCCTAAGAGCTAGCTAGCCCTAGAGATAGAAAATAAAGCCTACATTGCCTCAGAGAAATTCCCCAAAGGAAAAGGCAGCCCCCCACATATATTGACTGTGAGTAAAGATGAAAGTCACAAACGCAGAAATGAAACAGGTTTCAGCAAAGGGAGGCCAGACTTACTAAACAGAGAGAGGATAGGAAAGGTATCTTTGCGGTCAGCACAAAAAACTACAAAAGACCACGCAGAGAGTGCAAAAAGACCTCCGCACCGACTAACGGTGCGGAGATGCCACTCTGCATCCCAGAGCTTCCAGCTAGCAAGACAAAATCATGATAACCAGCTGGACAAGGAAACAATGAACTAATAATAACTATCAGGAACTTAGCTTCTGCTGGAGAAGACAGGTCACCAGAAAGATCCAAGAGCGAACTGAACCAATGCAGGAACATTGACAGCTGGCATGGAGTAACGATCTGAGTGGAGTTAAATAGAGCAGCCAACCAAAGGATAAACCACGTCACCTGAGTAAGGAACCTCAGAAGCAGCAGCTTCACTCACAGCCACCAGAGGGAGTCCATGGACAGAACTCGCCGAAGTACCATTCACGACCACAGGAGGGAGTTCGACCACAGAATTCACAACAGATGACGGTCTGTGCTGGATGGAGAAGGAAAGCAAAGATGAAAGACTTCAACTAGAGACGTCACTGGTGAGTCTATGTATAACCTGTACACTGTATATAATATGCAAAGCACTTGTGTATAATGTCACCAATGATCCCTGTATTGCCTGTACACTGACACTACATACAGAGTTCCTGTGTATAATGTTACTGGTGATCACTGTATTACTTGTAGACTATACATTATATACAGAGCTTCTGTGTGTAATGTCAATGGTGATCACTGTATTACCTTTACACTATACATTGTATACTATGTACAGAGCTCTTGTGTACAAATGTCACTGAGAAGCACTGTATTACCTGTACACTGACACTATATACAGAGCTCCTGTGTATAGCGTCACTGGTGATCCCTGTTTTACCTGTACACTGACACTATATACATAGCTTCTGTGTATAATGTCACCGGTGATCACTGTATTACCTGTGCACTGACACTGCATACAGAGCTCCTGTGTATAATGTCAGCGGTGATCACTGTATTACCTGTATACTGACACTATAAACTATTGTTGAGCTCCTGGGTATAGTGGCACTTATGGTAATATTAATATTGTGGGTTTTTTTTAAATTAATGATCAGTATTGTATTATTTGGTTAGTAAATGGTGGTAGTATGTGGTCTGGTCATGGTGTGGTGGTATTTGTTCCTTCTATGTGGTATTATTCAGTCATTATGTGGTGGTAGTATGTGGTCTGGTCATGGTGTGGTGGTATTTGCCCCTGGTATGTGGTATTATTGGTCATTTTAAAAATTAAAAAATAAATAAAATAAATAAAAATATACCTAAAGAATACTTTATATTTTAACGAATGTTTAATAGGTTACAGTAGAGTAGAGCCTGGTCAAAAGAGTCTACCTTGTCATGGTGGTGGCTTAAAAAGTCTTTTGGCCAAAACAAAAGCTGATGGCTATGTATGTGATTTGGTGATGGCAACTGATAATGTGTGATTTGTGAGGGCGTAGTGCAGAAGTGGAGTTTTTCCATGAGTGGGCAGTAGGACTATGGAATGTTCGAAAGGTATAGACAAGGTGGGGGTGAAGCCTGGGTGGAGTGTCAAGGGGGCCCGAAAATGTTGCCAGTATGGGCCCCTGAAATTCCTAGTGGCAACCCTGCAAACACTTCTACACTATCACAGCAAAAATAACAGGATTGAAGTGTATGAACCAGGGAATCAAAGCAAATAAATGACATCCCCGTATGTTCGTCACCATCATTTTTCGCACATCTTTATATTTGGAAGTGTTACAATTTTAACAGCAAATGTGAATATCTTAAAAACTTTACAAAACTTTCTTTACAAAACTTATTTTTTTGGGACCTATTCAGTTTTGAAGTGAAAGAAAATTCATAAAAGCTCACAAAAATTACAAAAACAGCACAACTCAAATAATACAAGATCTTTGTCAAGAAGCTTGTTAACTCTTTAGATGCTTCACAGGAATTAATGCAAAGTTGAATAAAAAATTACTTTTTCCAGCTAAAATTTTGCTAACAGGTCATGACATGAATGGGGACCACACTCATGCTTGAGAGGTGCGGATGGGGATAAAGAGGTAGCCTCCTTTCTTAACCTTTCAAATGCGCCTGTACTTATTAACAACAGCACCTAATGTGTTAAACACAATCGTCCTACAGAGAATACAGCTGACACCTGCTGCATTATCGTCTGTAGTGGACGAGAGGTGTGTGGCCATATGTAGTGGACGAGAGGTGTGTGGGCCATGTTATCTTATTTGTCAGGTAAGTAAAATGGTGTTTTGGCGTTCATTAAGGGTTAAGGTAGGGGAGGGGGAAGTGAAATGTTACTCTTTCAGCAAGAAGAAGATTGTGAAGGATTCCCATTTAACAAACAGACTCCAGCTGTTCAAAACCATTGTCCATTTCATTAGGAAAAGTACAAGTGCTGAAATGAAATTGAAGAGAGCTTGTCCTGGCAAGTGGGGAGCCATGTAGTCATCAGATGCAGACAGACCTACTTTACTTGACTGATTACACGCAGAGAAGCCTGGACTAGAAGCTTAGCAGCCACTGGTGGAACGTCAGCGCTGACAAATAAATGAGTTTTGGGAAGCGACTGTATGGAAAATTACCTGGTTTTTGCCTTCTCTGACCTTTTAAAATCAGCCTTAATAGAGCAGGAAGAGCAGAAAGGGTGGGAATCAAAGAGCTGGTGATTAAAAGATGGCAACTCTGAGATGATGTCACCCACAACTGTTCCCCACTCCTAGACTATAGGATCTGATGATTAAAGGATAAATATACTGCTGCCAAAGAGGTGGTTCTGATCGATGGCTCAAAAGTGCCTAAAGGTAAGGGTACCGTCACACAGTGAAATTTTGATCGCTACGACGGCACGATTCGTGACGTTCGAGCGATATATCCGTGACGTTCGAGCGATATCGCAATGTCTGACACGCTCCTGCGATCAGGAACCCCGCTGAGAATCGTACGTCGTAGCAGATCGTTTGAAACTTTCTTTCGTCGTCTAGTGTCCCACTGTGGCGGCATGATCGCATGATGTAACATATATCGTATACGATGTGTGCATAGTAACCAACGGCTTCTACATCGCACATACGTCATGAAATTATCGCTCCAGCGTTGTACATTGCAAAGTGTGACAGCAGTCTACGACGCTGGAGCGATATTGTTATGACGCTGGAGCGTCACGGATCGTACCATTGTAGCGATCAAAATTTCACTGTGTGACGGTACCCTAACACGAGTGAGCACAAGAACACAATTAGACACGAATACAATGAAATGACAAATTGTGTGTACGGGGATGAAACAATAGGAGTGGCAGAGGTATTGGCCGGGCTCACACACAATCACAGATCTTGTTCTAGTCTGAGATTCATCCCAGATTCCACCAGTATAAAATAGCACAGCCAGCAAGGCCAGGTGAACTGGGGAAATGATGGGCACCATGATGGACGCCTAACACACTCTAGTATAGTTAGCGGGGTCTGTTCTGCCGCTGTATATGTTTTTCAGGTGACAGATTTGTCCCCTGCATTAGTCCCGTGTTTCTATATCTATAATCCTGGGTACTGGAACTTTTGTGAAATTGACACCACTGTGGTCTCACGCGACTATATCATCCAACAGGACTCATCAGCAACACAGAAGAAGTAATTTTTATATTACATTTATACACATGTATTTATCCCTAAACTGTACAAACCTATTCTACAACGCTATTCAGTGATGTCCTAAAGATCTGACAACCTACTCTTCCCATCTCACACCAAAAAGACTGGGTGATAGGCAAAAAAAACTTTGGAAACCAAGAAAAATATATCGGTTCCATGTTGTGTTGCCCCTACGAGACACAGGACCCCTTTCACAGTCCGGAGTAGTTTACAGCCTCAAAAGCACAAAGCCCCAAAATCTATATAAATGGTAAATGCTGTTTACTGACATGTCTCTGCCTTATTATCTTTGCCCAGCAGTCTCTTTCTCTTGCTCTTCACTAGCGGAAATAATCATCCTGGTCTCCAGCAAAAGTACTGCAACCCTTGAATTCCCATATAAATAATCCTGGAGGCGCAGGATAATTAATGTGATGCGATACAATGGAGAAGCTTACAGCTCTGAATTAGACCTACATGAGGGTGAGATCTGACGCGCTGCAGGCTGCAGCCATGCGTCTGCCTCTGTGTATGTGGAGCTGTCAGTCTGCGCCTGGTCTCAATCAATACGGTAATGAGACGTATATACCATGTAATTACACACTGCGACTGTTTGTGTTCTCAGCTCATGCGACGCTTAAATAAATAAAACTGCTGGTTATGAATATGGAAGATATCTCGCATTGTGCCGCTCGCCGTTCGCTCTTTGTAGTCTTACAAACAAAGCCAAAACTGCTGCATCTTCTGCAAGGAAGGCCTCTAACATCCGGAGGCTTTGTGGAGAACAGACACTGCTCCAAGTGATGCCGGTTAAGGCTGGTTTCACATTTGCGTTTAGTGACGCTGCGTTTGTAGCGCATATAAACGAATGCGTCATGTTTTCCTATGTTTAACACTAAAAACTTTTTTTTTGTACGCGTTTGACGACGCATGCGTCTTTTCGATGCTTGCGTCCAGCCGCGGAAATGCAACATGTAGTAATTTCCAGAGGCATCTATTTGCCGCATAAAAACGCATGCGTTTGTTTGCGTTTGGTTTGCGTCTAAAAAATACATTGCTGTCTATGTAAACGCATGCATTTTTTAGCACATGCGTTTGGTTGCGTTTTTGAATTTTCAATTGAGATAAGCCTGTCTAGACACTGATAAGCCACCCCCTACCATCAAGGTGATAAAAGGGAGGTTGTGGACAGTTTCAGGACACTTCTCACCAGACTCTCAAGAAGACAAGACACTGGCAGGCCGCATTTTGGAGAACAAGACCCTGATCAATGTGAGTATATCCTAGCCAATGCCTTTATTTTCTATTTTTTGGCTCTACATGTCCTAATTTCTTCCATTTCTTTCTTTCTACATGCGTCAGAATGTCTTCTTTGGAGTCTTCATCTGATGAGGAATATCAGCCACGTCAGTCGGAAGTGGAGCATGTCAGTGAGGTGAGTATTTGCCTCGTCAGCTTGGTAAGTATTCACTGTCACATCGACCCATGTGACAATTTGATTTTACCTTTTTTTAGAGCACTTCTACTGAGGCACAGACCGGGCAGGAGCAGCGGAGTCAAGATCCGGTGGGAAGACGCCAGCAGGTACGTATACAAGGCTGACTGTCCTCAGTGTAATAAACCTTTCTTTCCACTCGTATTTCTTTAATTTTTTCTTCTTGAGTGCTTTTGTATGTTGACTTTCCTACTCATGCCATTTCTCAGCATCTTTTTTCTTTCTTTTCCTTATGTAATTGAGCAAACTTTAATGACTTTCTTTAATTTTTAGGTTTCACAACGGGACGATGACCTGATTAACAATGACCTCCTAATCACCCTTGTCCAGGAGCGAGTCCCGTTGTGGGACAGCCGGGATCCACTGCATTCGATCAACACCACGCTCCGGCGATTATGGAATGAGGTGGCCCAAGCGATGTGGGATGGCTGGGACAACGCCCCGCCACGGGTCCGTAGTGCATTTGGTAAGTATTGCACTGCAGTGTGAAGCAGCAGAGACCTTGGCCGTACTCACTCGACTGTGTGTGATGAAAGAAACTCTCCGGAGTTTCTCTCATCACACACAGTTGTCTGTGCACGGCAAAAAGTCCATTTCCTGACCATAATGTGTTTTTTTTTTTAACAGTGGACAAAGTAAAAACACGTTGGCGTTCGATGAAGGACCGCTTCAACAAGGACCTGCGCCAAGAGAGTCGTGTTGCCAGTGGTTCACGAGCAAGGATCCAAATGTACAAGTATCATCGCGTTCTGTCATTTTTAAGACCGGTCCTTGCCCAGAGAACGTAAGTATTTATCACATGCTTTCGGTTGTATTGTATTGCCATAATCTGTATTTTTAAATTGCACTGGATTTTGCGTCTTGTTAAATTTTGGTATTAATTTTCTTTCCTTTTTTTCACAGCACATACAGCACGACTGTCGGCCCAGGTTCTGGAGTGGTTCTTCATCCGACAGCCACGGACCCGTCCCAGCCATCCGACAGCGCAGCAGCAGGTGGGCCTTCCACACTAACTGGAGACCAGGGAGCTGGTCCATCAGGTCTTCCCCTTTCGCAGTCCTCTTCCACTGCCCCCTTTTTTTGGGGCTCATCTCGGCAGCGGCAGAGGGCTTTGGACAGGTCACTCATGCCCGAGTTTTTGCACTTGAGCTCGGTTTACACGAAGCAATCAAGGCTTTAGGTGACCAAATGGATGTTTCACATAACCTCTTGAATGCCCGTATCCAGGAGGTCACGAAAAGTCTTGATCAAGTGAAAGCCGACCTCCAGAGGCCAGCTCATCATTTTTTAACCAAATTGAGCAGGGCATGTCGGAACACCTTACCCCTGATCTCCAGCTCAGTGTGATGCAGGCCTGCAGTGCTGCTTACGTGCAGGCTATGCAGCAGAGTCGGTATTTCCAGCAGACAGTGGCGGCATATTCAACTGTGCCGTTACTGTCACGATTAACCTCAATGCCGACCTCTGCTGCATACCACTGCACGGCCACCTCAATTCCTTCCACAGGCGGACTCCACTACAGCGCCAGGACCATGACGAGTGTAGTTGGACATCCCACCGCCACCACCATGACAACCGCTGCTCCGGCTTGGACCTCCTCCACTGACACCACAATGCAGCAGGACCATGGCGTGGCTTTTCAGACTGGCCCCACCACGATGCAGCAGGACACTGGCATGGCTTTCAGGACTGCCCCCACCACGATGCAGCAGGACCCTGGCATGCCTTTACGGACCGGCCCCACCACGATGCAGCAGGACCCTGGCAGGGCTTTCCGGACCGCCCCCACCACGATGCAGCAGGACCCTGGCATGGTTTTCTGGACTGCCACCACCACGACGCAGCAGGACCCTGGCATGGCTTTATGTACCGCCCCCACCACGACGCAGCAGGACCCTGGCATGGCCGTTCACTCGACAAGCGCTATGGACTGTGAGACAGTGCAGCCGGACCCTGACAGGTCACCCACAACCACGACACAGCATATGAGCCCACCAAGACGTCCCCCAACCAGGCAAACACAAAAAAACTCAGGAAAAAAAAAACAGAGAACTCTTCACCCCTTCACCTACCGATGTGTCTGTAATGTCAGTTTTGTCTCGCCCTTCCAGTGCGTCTCAAGCCTCTCATGTGTCAAGCCCCATCCCCGAACTTCCAGACCCTTCTAGTTTCATTGCCCCTTCTCCTGCCACCTCTGGGTCGTCCACGGTTAGCCAGGCCTCAGCTCTTCACACCCCCCATTTACATCACTCTACCCCAAGCCGGCTGTTGTGAATTCTGTTATCGAACTCCCTCCTGTGGTCATGAATGGTACTTCGGCGAGTTCTGTCCATGGACTCCCTCTGGTGGTTGTGAGTGGAGCTGCTGCTTCTGAGGTTCCTTCCACAGGTGACGTAGTTTATTCGTTGGCTGGCTGTTCTATTTAACTCCACTCAGATCGTTACTCCATGCCAGCTGTCAATGTTCTTGTACTGGTTCAGTTCGCTCTTGGATCTTTCGGGTACCTGTCTACTCCAGCAGAAGCTAAGTTCCTGCTAGTTTATTATTTGTTCTTAGTTTTCTTGTCCAGCTTGCTATCATGATTTTGCCTTGCTAGCTGGAAGCTCTGGGATGCAGAGTGGCACCTCCGCACCGTGAGTCGGTGCGGAGGTCTTTTTGCACACTCTGCGTGGTCTTTTGTAGTTTTTTGTGCTGACCGCAAAGATACCTTTCCTATCCTCAGTCTGTTTAGTTAGTCTGGCCTCCCTTTGCTGAAACTTGTTTCATTCTTGTGTTTGTGACTTTCATCTTAACTCACAGTCAATATATGTGGGGGGCTGCCTTTTCCTTTGGGGAATTTCTCTGAGGCAAGGTAGGCTTTATTTTCTATCTCTAGGGCTAGATAGCTCTTAGGCTGTGAAGAGGCGTCTAGGCCTGGTTAGGTACGCTCCACGGCTATTTCTAGTGTGTGTGATAGGATTAGGGGTTGCAGTCAGCAGAGCTCCCACTTCCCAGAGCTTGTTCTGTGTTAGTTTAACCATCAGGTCGTTCCAGGTGCTCCTAACCACCAGGTCCATAACAGCCGGCGCAGTAAAAAATAATTTTTTGACTTTGTTAACAAAATAAAACAAGTTTGATTTGCCACAATTATGTTTGGTTTATTGTGTATATCGCCGCCGGCAACTCACACCGTGTGCCAAGAAACTTCGCCACACACTTATTTTTTGGGCCACATCATATTTCCAGTAGTTAAAAATAAAAGACTGCAGCTATATGTGTGTCTTTAGTATACAGATATGAGGTGGCCCAAAAAATATAACATCTATCTCCATAATCTCTTTTTGTCTATGCCTAGTGTGGCAGTATGAAGAGAAAATGGTGGGAATACAGTGCAGTCCTCTACTGATCAGGTCAGGTGTCAAAAAACTCATTAGTTATGACACCTGACCTGTTGAGTAGATAACTGCCTTGTATAACCACCATTTTCTCTTCTTTATACATAATCGATTACACACAAATTGAGGGCACAATGGTTGTCACACGCTACATATCTATGTTCACCTGCCCAGGTGTCAGAAATAGTGAATTCATGAGCCTGTATATGTTTATCATGAATTCATTATTTCTGACACCTGACATGATGAGTATAGATAGCGTGACAGTGATTGTCTCTCCATTTTGTGTCCAATGGATACATGAGAAGACAATCATGACGCAATGACGTCAACAAGCTTACCAATAAAGCAACATGGCTGCCATATTTTATATCAGTATTTGTAAACCAAAACATGGAGTGGAACAATTAGAGGTAAATTATGATATTAACATAATAACTAGCACCTCTGCCTTTATCACCCACTCCTGGTTTTGGATTACAAAAAATGATATTAAATACAGATCAAATACTGCCAGTTTTAGGACAACCTTGGTTTGGAGAGGAAAAAGTAAGGAGACATGGTCAACACAACCAACACTAAAGTTTATTAATGTGAAATATTATTATGATTGTAGAAAATTACTGGTACAGATATAGTTACAACAGGACATTTACACAACATTGTCCTGCCATGACACCCGGCCAATATCTGAATCAAAAAATGTAGCAAATTGGTCCCGCATGTGACCAACGGCTGCAGTTGACCGCAGCGGGTGATGCTGGAAATCAGGCAGTGGGTGTGCAACTGGTTCATCCAGTTCAATGTTGGGTCGCTCCTTAGTCATTATGTAATTGTGGAGAACCACACAGGCTTTGACCACCTCGTCGACTGTTTCCACTTTCAGATTTATGGCTGATGCAAGAATGCGCCATTTAGCGACCAGAGTGCCAAAAGTACACTCTACTGTTCTTCGGGCCCTGCTCAGTCTGTAGTTAAAGATCCTTCTAGTGTGGTTCAAGTCCCGACTGGAATAGGGCTTCAGTAGGTTTTCACACATCTGGAAGGCCTCATCCCAAACCAAAACAAATGGCAGCGGTGGACCTTGAGTGTTGGGGAGAGGCTGTGGCGGGGGAAAATTGAAATTTTTGCCTTACACACGCCGGCCCATGTCGGAGCTCTTGAAAGTCTGGGAATCGTTGCCACGGCCAAAAGCTCCAATGTCCACGGCGATGAAGCGACAGCCGCATCAGCTATTGCCATGAGCACTATAGAAAAATATTTCTTATAGTTAAAAAACTCTGATCCTGTTCTGGCAGGTTTGATAATGCGGATGTGCTTTCCATCCACCGCTCCTAAACAGTTTAGGAAATCACACACATTCCAGAATTTTTCTGCAATTTCACGCCACATGTCTGCGGTGGGTAGGGGTATAAACTCATCCCGGAGTACATTCCACAAAGCCCAATAGGTGTCCACAACTATTCTGGACAGGGTGGATATTCCAAGCCGGTATTGGAAGTGGAGGGATGATAAACTCTCTCCGGTGGCCAGAAATCTGGAAGAAAAACACAAACAAAAAAAAAATTATAATCTATTCTTTTTATGGTGTGGTTACAAAAAAAAAAAGGAAAATACACAAAAAATATGTCAGAAAAAAATAAATTTGGACTGTCATGGGTATAGATTTTGAACGTACCTTAATGTCACCAGCAGACGTTCCTCGGGTGGAATCACTCTACGGAGCTGGGTGTCCTGTCGCCGTATAGCTCCTTGGACACGAGAAAGCAAATCCCGGAACGAGTCTTGCGACATTCGCGTGTACTCCTGGAATTTCTCCGGGTTGGCATTCAGCTCAGCATAGAGCGTGTGATAGGCTCCACGGCTCTCACGTAATTCAATAATGGGGTGCCTCCAAAAATGCCTGTGTTGTCTCCTTCTCAATCTTTCGCAATTTCTGTCTTGCTCCCAAGCAAAAGCACAGGCAAGAAACAGCTTGAAGCTGAAATCCAGGTTGAAATAAAAGCTCTCCATGCGAAGATCCATCATGACACAGGATACAGTAGCAAACTGTTAAAATTTCAGTAGCCCTAGGGTCTATATATAGAGATCCCATCATATACGCCGTCTTTAGTCCCATTGGCGGTGTCTGGTTATCTTGATTTTTCTCTTGTGAAATCTCTCTTCTTGCGCACCAAAAATGCAAACGCATGAAAAAACGCATGTAAACGCGTACAAACGCGACTTTTTTTAGCCACATGCATCAACGCATGTGTCTAAAAAACGCTGCATTTGTACGCGTTTACATGCGTTTTTCCACTACTTGTGGATGCGTTTAAAACGCTGCATATTAAAACGCAAATGTGAAACCAGCCTAACAGACGAACCTTCGCAATCCGCATTACAGTCATCTGAGCAGACTCAGTCAATCACACACAATCCATGTCCTCACTTTCCTGGATTAATTCTGGAAAGTTTTACAACGAGGTAGAAGTTGGAGGATTTAGACTTTTCTGAAGAAAAAAAAAAAATGATCTCATTCTGGAAATTTCTTTCTTGTGTGGCACTGGTTTCAATAACATCAGCTCTGTTGTCCATATTTCTAAAATATAGCTTCTATTAAGAACTTTATTAGTGATAGATCTACAACTTTTACCTTTTTTTGATTTGTGTTCTGATTCTCACACATCAGGTTTTCATTTAGTAGTTTGATTATATTGCATTGACACATGAACACTTCGGTACCATCTAGGCTGCCGATCGGGCCTCATCGAGAGTTTATATTTTTTTTCTCATAAGTGAAAAAAATTGACGGCCCCCCCCATTAGTTCACTGGATCAGATTTTTATCCATTTCTAGTCAGTGCCATCAGTTTTTTTTCATGAGCAAAAGAAGGAGAAACATATGTGCAAACTTCTCCAAGCAATGGACAGCACGAGTGAAAAAATGGATAAAATCTATGTGGTAGCCTTTTGACTTGCATTGAGGAGTTTGATCCCTGACTCGGACATGTGACCTTGCCCATAGACTATAATGGGTATATGTTCTATCCGTAAAAAAACACAGATGACTGGGGTGAATCATTAAGCCTCACTCCACTTCTGCCCCAGTATTTCTATTTTTGACTTCCATTATAGGAACAGAAAAACAAAATGAGCGTCAGTGACTGATTCATCACACAATGGAGACCAAGAGGGCCCAACGGCCTCTACTGACTTGATTGGGGTCCACTTGGTTAGGTCTCTTCATGTGTCCATAGATCTTATTTTCTGACAGAATCTGCCACATAGCTTTTAATGTAACCTGGCTTAACTCCTAGAGTCCAATACATACAGGTTCACAGATTATTAACTGTTTCTATACTAATTACATTGTCCACGGTCATCATATAAGCCATATTATAAATATAATACTAGCAATCCTCTTTGTTGACAGTTTCCAAGTATCGGGGAAAAAAGCTGCAAAGAATTGACAAACAATTATACATGCAATTTATAAATATAAAGAAGATTTATTGCGGTGTAAAGGACTTCAGTGTCAGACAAGAACAATGAAACTTTTTTGTTACTTGCAGGAATATTGTAATTCACAGAGCGGCAAAAACGAGATTGCATTTTAGGATTTGTGAACAACAGAAAATAGGAAAGTGATGATCTCTCAAAGCCAGCCTAATGCAAAACTCGACATTCTGGTTGCTACGTGAACATTTATTACGATGTTGCAAGGCACCATATTCCCAGCGACCAGTGAATCCCAGATCAACCTGATCTTTAGATCAAGACAGAAGGCGCAGAGCTGAGTGCACGGGATGGCTAAGGAGACGGAAGCACAAACACAATACTCACATCCATACTTACATTTGTGGATTTATGTGATCTAGTTTGCAATCTTTATGTGGATATCTGCCTATTCCTCCTTAGTCATCCAAGGCCTTTACATAAACTTCAGTCGCTCCCAAGTGTGGAGGACGCGGGACTTTAGCTCTTCACTTCTCCCTTTGTTGTAAACGTCAGACTTAACACACTGTTAATTTGCAATTGATCGCTGCAAGCAAGTCCCTTGATGTCTTCCAAACGCCCCAACGGGCTTTTGATCAAACTGTCTCATGCAGCGTAGATGTCAGCAAGAATACATGTTTTAATGCCAGAATTAATCTTCCAGCCTATTGATCTTCCGAGGAGCGGATGTCTCCATTTTAACCAAATGTGTTCAGTGAGCGAGAGATATTTACTGATCACACTTGTTACGCTTTCACTACTAACATTTATTTTTCATGTACTTTTTCCATGGCCGGATGGCTCGCCTTCAGTCCCCCACTCACTTCCCTGATTAGAGGCCAGCTTGCAGCTAGGCCTATGAATCATTAAGCATACCTTGTAGCGGCATGTCGTAATTCTTGTCCTCTTGTTAACCAGAATTAGATTTCAGTCCTTTATTGCGATTCTGATGAGACAGAGATAAAACTGAAAAGCAATGAATGTAATTATGAGAAGACGCTGGGAGAGATTCTGATTCTCCTTAAGGCGTCGTAGGAAAAATTATCTGCATGCTAAATCTTTAAATGAAGAAGAAGGGAAAACAGAGTTTATTGAAATGAACATGTGAAATACTGCAAACATTGCTGGATTCTCTTATCAGTAAGACACTCAGGGACAAACTATGTCAGGGGTGCACAACATTTTTTGGTTCTTGGGCCACATTGCTATAGTGAACTAATCGGAAGGGCCGCAAAGACATTTGAAGGGATACTTACATGAGTGCATCACCAGAACCACCATCAGTACATTATTACATTACCAGAACTAAGTTTTAAGCACTTGAAGAGGATATGAAGACTTTCTGCTCCCAAAAAAATCAGTGTGAACACATGCTAACTTAAACTTAGTTTTTTGGATTAGAAACTCACTGAATCATCCTCAGAAAAATACTCAACACTTAGAGATTTGAGATTGTTTTCACATAGCCATGAAGCACGTTATGGATTACTGCATGTGCAGGTTTCTGATTCTCTGGCAATCCTATGAGCAGCTCTCACTGAAATTTTGCTTGGTTTTCCAGACCTTATCTTGAACTCCACTGTTTCTGTTAACTGACATTTCTTTATTACATTTTGAACTGAGGAATAAGCAACTTGAAAATGCGTCGCTATTTTATTATATAGCCTTCTCCTACTTTGTGGGACTCCACCATTTTCATTTTCAGAGTGCTAGGCAGCTGCTTAGAAGAACACATGGCTGCTGTTTTATGGCGCAGGATTCAAAGAGGCTGGGTTTCCATAAAGCGAGGAAATTTGCATCATCTGGGCTTTCCTAACAATGATCGTGAACAAACCATAATTCTAAAAGGCTAATTACCGTATATACTCGAGTATAAGCCGAGATTTTCAGCCCAAATTTTTGGGCTGAAAGTGCCCCTCTCGGCTTATACTCGAGTCAAGGTGGGTGGCAGGGTCGGCGGGTGAGGGGGAGAGGGCGCTGAGGCATACTTACCTGCTTCCAGCGATCCTGGCGCTCCCCCTGCCGTCCCACGGTCTTCGGTGCTGCAGTTCTTCCTCTATCAGCGGTCACGTGGGACCGCTCATTAGAGAAATGAATAAGCGGCTCCACCTCCCATAGGGGTGGAGCCGCCTATTCATTTCTCTAATCAGCGGTGCGGGGACCGCTGATAGAGAAAGAAGCTGCGGCACCGAAGACAGCTGTCCGGGAGAAGGAGCCGGACGCCAGGACCAGGTAAGTATCGCATAGTCACCTGTCCACGTTCCAGCCGCCGGGCGCCGCTCCTGTTCAGGTCAGAGGGCGCGATGACGCATATCGTGTGTGCGGCGCCCTCTGCCTGATCTGTCAGAGCAGAGAGACGCCGGGACAGGACGCTGGGAGCTGCAAGCAAGAGAGGTGAGTATGTGTTTTTTTTTTTTTTTACTGCAGCAGCAGCAGCGACAATGGCAGAGCTTTCTATGGGGAAATATGAACGGTGCAGAGCACTATATGGGGCACAGCTATGGGGCAATAATGAACGGTGCAGAGCACTATATGGGGCACAGCTATGGGGCAATAATGAACGGTGCAGAGCACTATATGGGGCACAGCTATAGGGCAATAATGAACGGTGCAGAGCACTATATGGGGCACAGCTATAGGGCAATAATGAACGGTGCAGAGCACTATATGGGGTACAGCTATAGGGCAATAATGAACAGTGCAGAGCACTATATGGGGCACAGCTATAGGGCAATAATGAACGGTGCAGAGCACTATATGGGGCACAGCTATAGGGCAATAATGAACGGTACAGAGCACTATATGGGGCACAGCTATAGGGCAATAATGAACGGTGCAGAGCACTATATGGGGCACAGCTATAGGGCAATAATGAACGGTGCAGAGCACTATATGGGGCACAGCTATAGGGCAATAATGAATGGCGCAGAGCACTATATGGCACAGCTATGGGGAAATAATGAACGGTGCAGAGCACTATATGGCACAGCTATGGGGAAATAATGATCTATTTTTAT
This sequence comes from Ranitomeya imitator, assembly GCF_032444005.1. Taxonomy (NCBI): domain Eukaryota; kingdom Metazoa; phylum Chordata; class Amphibia; order Anura; family Dendrobatidae; genus Ranitomeya; species Ranitomeya imitator. The sequence goes on along the minus strand of NC_091283.1, from coordinate 151,976,837 downwards.
TATTGAAATTCACCGGTAAATGCTGCATTTCCACCCTAGGCTTATACTCGAGTCAATAAGTTTTCCCAGTTTTTTGTGGCAAAATTAGGAGGGTCGGCTTATACTCGGGTCGGCTTATACTCGAGTGTATATGGTAAGGCCTGAAATCTTGGTCAACATAATCTGAGCACACAATTCTCCAAAGGTGCCCAAATTTTGCATCAGCCCATTTTCCTTTTTATAATTTAAAAAAAATGACAATATATATTTTTTCCTAAAATACAAAGGAAATGTGTCATCCCTAACTTTAGGCCCTTTAGACATCTCATCTTCATATTTCATCATCGATTTGCTTAAGTGTACACAGTAATTTTGATCAGGGGTGCCCAACTTTTACATGCCATTATATACAGTACATCTGAGTTCTGGGTTTACACTTAGTCCCTGTAAATTTCCACATGGCTTGAAGCCTTTTTGGGGACTCACTACCAAGCAATTGTAGCAGAGGAAAGCTGATAGCAGCATGGCAGAAAAGGGAGATATAGATGGATAGCAACAGAATATATTTCCCTGATTTAATGGAACTTAGAAATCTTTTTTTTTTACACTCATGAGAAAATTGGCAAAAAATAATACTGGTAATAATTTTGGTTTATGATTGTTTTCACATCTTTGGTCAGGGGAAATATTCTTTTGAAAAACTTGCAAAAATCTCTGTCCTAGTAGTGGTTCAGTCTTGAGCTGAAAAAATGAAATGTCAATAATTTTTGGTCATCTGCAATTTAGTTTCTTCATTGCTTGGCTGCAATTCCTCTTTATTTCTTTAGGATACAGTATGTTCACATACAATGAATATGTTATGTAAAATTTCCACATCAAATCTAATGGAAGCTGTAGGGAAATGAGACACAATTTTGTCATTCTTCACATTCATATATGGTCAGTGCTGGAAACAAGCTCCAAGTAATTGGGTGTCAATCACAGAAATTCTCCCCCATCAATTAGAACATTAGAACAGATTTCAGGATTTCCAGCGGGAAACGGATTATATGTTGCTCTTCAATGACAGCACTTCAGAATCATAGCCTATGTGGCGGTATAAAACCCACTGAATTGATCTACACCATGGAAAGACCTAATGGTCTGTGAATAACACGGAAAATACTGCAAGCCTGGATGAATAGGAGAGACATTTGAGGACTCTGTTGTGGTGGGATCTCTCATCTGTCCACAGTCGCATCTAATGCCAGGCGATTCTTCACGAGCCAGGTTCAGCTTCCAAGACGTATGATTTACAAGGCAGAAGCCATGCCATTGTTTTAAGAGACAATACCAATTTGCCTGATTAAAACCTCAATGCCATCTGCTTGTGTTATCTCCTGTGTACTGGATACTTGTTGGTCTTGAACAGATGGCTTCATACTCTTCGTATTGTGTAAAGGTAGAGAATATCATGTACTGCTGAGCATATTACAAATGAATACTGAAATATGGTGCAACGTGATATTATAATGGGCAGCACGGTGGCGCAGTGGTTAGCACTGCAGCCTTGCAGCGCTGGGGTCCTGGGTTCCAATCCCACCCAGGACAACATCTGCAAAGAGTTTGTATGTTTTCTCCATGTTTGCGTGGGTTTCCTCCGGGTACTCCGGTTTCCTCCCACATTCCAAAGACATACTGATAGGGAATTTAGATTGTGAGCCCCATTGGGGACAGTGATGATAATGTGTGCAAACTCTAAAGCGCTGCGGAATATGTTAGCGCTATATAAAAATAAAGATTATTATTACAATATACTGTTCATTTATAGAGATAAAGATAAACCAACATTTCTGCAATAGAGAACTGTCCATATAGCAACTTCCTAAAAGATATCTAGTAACACCCCTTTGGGGGTCCAGCAGAAGAGCGAGACAGAGGCTGGTGCACTACATGGTGTTGAGAATGTAGGTCTCCATTTATAGAAGTCTGCACTCCGTCCACTGGACAACAAACAGCAACCTGTATCTGCTCATGGGCTAAAATGCTAAAATTAAAACTGGTATTCCCACCATGCTTATTTATGGCTTATCAATGGGATATAGCAAAAATTAATAGTAGATACTGGTGCCACAAATGGGACTTGCATCTATCTCGTGTATGGCGCCATATTCGTATGTCATAAAGGTTCAAGACGCTTTAAAGAGGTTGTACAACCCCAAAATCCAATTTTATTTTGTTTTAGCTAATCAGTGCTGTATTGTAATATACAACACCCATTTACATTTTGTTTTTTTGTTTCTACCTTTCGTTCCTCCTGAATCTCACTTCATTCCCTGAACCCAGTTTGTTTACATCTGGCTCTCCAGACCAGGCAGCAAACAGGCCCTTTTTTCTAAGTTAACAGCCGGAGGTAACTCTGCCCTCTGTCCACCCACTACATAGTCATTGGCTGTTGGTATCTGCCCAGCACTGACCTCTGTCAATCATCCCAGCATTGGAAGTGATAAAGGAGTGATCCTGTGTCTTCATCTGGAGTGCAATAATCTATCTCACATCACATCCACAGTGGTGGTAGAGCTGTCATATGTCCCCCCCTTCATAAACACAGTGGTGATAGAGCTGTCATATGTCCCCCACATCACCTCCACAGTAGTGACAAAGCTGTCACACGTCCCCCCCTTCATATACACAGCGGTGAAGAAGCTGTCACATGTGCCCCCACACCCACAGTGGTGGTAGAGCTGTCACATGTGCCCCACATCACATCCACAGTGGTGATAGAGCAGTCACATGTCCCCCACATCACATCCACAGTGGTGATAGAGCAGTCACATGTCCCCCACATAATATCCGCAGTGGTGATAAAGCTGTCACATGTCCACCACATAATATCCACAGTGGTGAAAAAGCTGTCACATGTCCACCACATAATATCCACAGTGGTGAAAAAGCTGTCACATGTCCACCACATAATATCCACAGTGGTGATAGAGCAGTCACATGTCCACCACATAATATCCACAGTGGTGATAAAGCTGTCACATGTCCACCACATAATATCCACAGTGGTGATAGAGCTGTCACATGTCCACCACATAATATCCACAGTGGTGAAAAAGCTGTCACATGTCCACCACATAATATCCACAGTGGTGACAAAGCTGTCACATGTCCACCACATAATATCCACAGTGGTGATAGAGCTGTGACATGTCCACCACATAATATCCACAGTGGTGATAGAGCTGTCACATGTCCACCACATAATATCCACAGTGGTGATAGAGCTGTGACATGTCCACCACATATCCACAGTGGTCATAGAGCTGTGACATGTCCACCACGTAATATCCACAGTGGTGATAGAGCTGTCACATGTCCACCACGTAATATCCACAGTGGTGATAGAGCAGTCACATGTCCACCACGTAATATCCACAGTGGTGATAGAGCTGTCACATGTCCACCACATAATATCCACAGTGGTGATAGAGCAGTCACATGTCCACCACATAATATCCACAGTGGTGATAGAGCAGTCACATGTCCACCACATAATATCCACAGTGGTGATAGAGCTGTGACATGTCCACCACATAATATCCACAGTGGTGATAGAGCAGTCACATGTCCACCACATAATATCCACAGTGGTGATAAAGCTGTCACATGTCCACCACATAATATCCACAGTGGTGATAGAGCAGTCACATGTCCACCACATAATATCCACAGTGGTGATAGAGCTGTGACATGTCCACCACATAATATCCACAGTGGTGATAGAGCTGTCACATGTCCACCACATAATATCCACAGTGGTGATAGAGCTGTGACATGTCCACCACATAATATCCACAGTGGTGATAGAGCAGTCACATGTCCACCACATAATATCCACAGTGGTGATGGAGCAGTCACATGTCCACCACATAATATCCACAGTGGTGATGGAGCAGTCACATGTCCACCACATAATATCCACAGTGGTGATAGAGCAGTCACATGTCCACCACATAATATCCACAGTGGTGATAGAGTTGTGACATGTCCACCACATAATATCCACAGTGGTGATAGAGCTGTGACATGTCCACCACATAATATCCACAGTGGTGATAGAGCTGTCACATGTCCACCACATAATATCCACAGTGGGGATAGAGCAGTCACATGTCCACCACATAATATCCACAGTGGTGATAGAGCAGTCACATGTCCACCACATAATATCCACAGTGGTGAAAAAGCTGTCACATGTCCACCACATAATATCCACAGTGGTGATAGAGCTGTCACATGTCCACCACATAATATCCACAGTGGTGATAGAGCTGTCACATGTCCACCACATAATATCCACAGTGGTGAAAAAGCTGTCACATGTCCACCACATAATATCCACAGTGGTGATAAAGCTGTCACATGTCCACCACATAATATCCACAGTGGTGATAGAGCAGTCACATGTCCACCACATAATATCCACAGTGGTGATAGAGCAGTCACATGTCCACCACATAATATCCACAGTGGTGATAGAGCAGTCACATGTCCACCACATAATATCCACAGTGGTGAAAAAGCTGTCACATGTCCACCACATAATATCCACAGTGGTGATAGAGCAGTCACATGTCCACCACATAATATCCACAGTGGTGATAGAGCAGTCACATGTCCACCACATAATATCCACAGTGCCGATAGAGCTGTCACATGTCCACCACATAATATCCACAGTGGCGATAGAGCTGTCACATGTCCACCACATAATAGCCACAGTGGTGATAGAGCTGTCACATGTCCACCACATAATATCCACAGTGGTGATAGAGCAGTCACATGTCCACCACATAATATCCACAGTGGTGAAAAAGCAGTCACATGTCCACCACATAATATCCACAGTGGTGATAGAGCAGTCACATGTCCACCACATAATATCCACAGTGGTGAAAATGCAGTCACATGTCCACCACATAATATCCACAGTGGTGATAGAGCTGTCACATGTCCACCACATAATATCCACAGTGGTGATAGAGCTGTCACATGTCCACCACATAATATCCACAGTGGTGAAAAAGCTGTCACATGTCCACCACATAATATCCACAGTGGTGATAAAGCTGTCACATGTCCACCACATAATATCCACAGTGGTGATAGAGCAGTCACATGTCCACCACATAATATCCACAGTGGTGAAAAAGCTGTCACATGTCCACCACATAATATCCACAGTGGTGATAGAGCTGTCACATGTCCACCACATAATATCCACAGTGGTGATAGAGCAGTCACATGTCCACCACATAATATCCACAGTGGTGATAGAGCTGTCACATGTCCACCACATAATATCCACAGTGGTGATAAAGCTGTCACATGTCCACCACATAATATCCACAGTGGTGATAGAGCAGTCACATGTCCACCACATAATATCCACAGTGGTGAAAACGCTGTCACATGTCCACCACATAATATCCACAGTGGTGATAGAGCTGTCACATGTCCACCACATAATATCCACAGTGGTGATAGAGCTGTCACATGTCCACCACATAATATCCACAGTGGTGATAGAGCTGTCACATGTACACCACATAATATCCACAGTGGTGATAGAGCAGTCACATGTCCACCACATAATATCCACAGTGGTGAAAAAGCAGTCACATGTCCACCACATAATATCCACAGTGGTGATAGAGCAGTCACATGTCCACCACATAATATCCACAGTGGTGATAGAGCAGTCACATGTCCACCACATAATATCCACAGTGGTGAAAAAGCAGTCACATGTCCACCACATAATATCCACAGTGGTGATAGAGCTGTCACATGTCCACCACATAATATCCACAGTGGTGATAGAGCTGTCACATGTCCACCACATAATATCCACAGTGGTGAAAAAGCTGTCACATGTCCACCACATAATATCCACAGTGGTGATAGAGCAGTCACATGTCCACCACATAATATCCACAGTGGTGAAAAAGCTGTCACATGTCCACCACATAATATCCACAGTGGTGATAGAGCTGTCACATGTCCACCACATAATATCCACAGTGGTGATAGAGCAGTCACATGTCCACCACATAATATCCACAGTGGTGATAGAGCTGTCACATGTCCACCACATAATATCCACAGTGGTGATAAAGCTGTCACATGTCCACCACATAATATCCACAGTGGTGATAGAGCAGTCACATGTCCACCACATAATATCCACAGTGGTGAAAAAGCTGTCACATGTCCACCACATAATATCCACAGTGGTGATAGAGCTGTCACATGTCCACCACATAATACCACAGTGGTGATAGAGCAGTCACATGTCCACCACATAATATCCACAGTGGTGATAGAGCTGTCACATGTCCACCACATAATATCCACAGTGGTGATAGAGCAGTCACATGCCCACCACATAATATCCACAGTGGTGATAGAGCTGTCACATGTCCACCACATAATATCCACAGTGGTGATAGAGCAGTCACATGTCCACCACATAATATCCACAGTGGTGATAGAGCTGTCACATGTCCACCACATAATATCCACAGTGGTGATAGAGCAGTCACATGCCCACCACATAATATCCACAGTGGTGATAGAGCTGTCACATGTCCACCACATAATATCCACAGTGGTGATAAAGCTGTCACATGTCCACCACATAATATCCACAGTGGTGATAGAGCTGTCACATGTCCACCACATAATATCCACAGTGGTGATAGAGCAGTCACATGTCCACCACATAATATCCACAGTGGTGATAGAGCTGTCACATGTCCACCACATAATATCCACAGTGGTGATAGAGCAGTCACATGCCCACCACATAATATCCACAGTGGTGATAGAGCTGTCACATGTCCACCACATAATATCCACAGTGGTGATAAAGCTGTCACATGTCCACCACATAATATCCACAGTGGTGATAGAGCTGTCACATGTCCACCACATAATATCCACAGTGGTGATAGAGCTGTCACATGTCCACCACATAATATCCACAGTGGTGATAGAGCAGTCACATGTCCACCACATAATATCCACAGTGGTGATAGAGCTGTCACATGTCCACCACATAATATCCACAGTGGTGATAGAGCAGTCACATGCCCACCACATAATATCCACAGTGGTGATAGAGCTGTCACGTCCACCACATAATATCCACAGTGGTGATAGAGCTGTCACATGTCCACCACATAATATCCACAGTGGTGAAAAAGCTGTCACATGTCCACCACGTAATATCCACAGTGGTGATAGAGCAGTCACATGTCCACCACATAATATCCACAGTGGTGATAGAGCAGTCACATGCCCACTACATAATATCCACAGTGGTGATAGAGCTGTCACGTCCACCACATAATATCCACAGTGGTGATAGAGCTGTCACATGTCCACCACATAATATCCACAGTGGTGAAAAAGCTGTCACATGTCCACCACATAATGTCCACAGTGGTGATAGAGCAGTCACATGTCCACCACATAATATCCACAGTGGTGATAGAGCAGTCACATGCCCACCACATAATATCCACAGTGGTGATGGAGCAGTCACATGTCCACCACATAATATCCACAGTGGTGATAAAGCTGTCACATGTCCACCACATAATATCCACAGTGGTGATAGAGCAGTCACATGTCCACCACATAATATCCACAGTGGTGATAGAGCTGTCACATGTCCACCACATAATATCCACAGTGGTGATAGAGCAGTCACATGTCCACCACATAATATCCACAGTGGTGATAGAGCTGTCACATGTCCACCACATAATATCCACAGTGGTGATAGAGCAGTCACATGCCCACCACATAATATCCACAGTGGTGATAGAGCTGTCACGTCCACCACATAATATCCACAGTGGTGATAGAGCTGTCACATGTCCACCACATAATATCCACAGTGGTGAAAAAGCTGTCACATGTCCACCACGTAATATCCACAGTGGTGATAGAGCAGTCACATGTCCACCATATAATATCCACAGTGGTGATAGAGCAGTCACATGCCCACCACATAATATCCACAGTGGTGATAGAGCTGTCACGTCCACCACATAATATCCACAGTGGTGATAGAGCTGTCACATGTCCACCACATAATATCCACAGTGGTGAAAAAGCTGTCACATGTCCACCACATAATGTCTACAGTGGTGATAGAGCAGTCACATGTCCACCACATAATATCCACAGTGGTGATAGAGCAGTCACATGCCCACCACATAATATCCACAGTGGTGATAGAGCAGTCACATGCCCACCACATAATATCCACAGTGGTGATAGAGCTGTCACATGTCCACCACATAATATCCACAGTGGTGATAAAGCAGTCACATGTCCACCACATAATATCCACAGTGGTGATAGAGCTGTCACATGTCCACCACATAATATCCACAGTGGTGATAGAGCTGTCACATGTCCACCACATAATATCCACAGTGGTGATAAAGCAGTCACATGTCCACCACATAATATCCACAGTGGTGATAGAGCTGTCACATGTCCACCACATAATATCCACAGTGGTGATAGAGCTGTCACATGTCCACCACATAATATCCACAGTGGTGATAGAGCAGTCACATGTCCACCACATAATATCCACAGTGGTGATAGAGCTGTCACATGTCCACCACATAATATCCACAGTGGTGATAGAGCAGTCACATGCCCACCACATAATATCCACAGTGGTGATAGAGCTGTCACATGTCCACCACATAATATCCACAGTGGTGATAAAGCTGTCACATGTCCACCACATAATATCCACAGTGGTGATAGAGCTGTCACATGTCCACCACATAATATCCACAGTGGTGATAGAGCAGTCACATGTCCACCACATAATATCCACAGTGGTGATAGAGCTGTCACATGTCCACCACATAATATCCACAGTGGTGATAGAGCAGTCACATGCCCACCACATAATATCCACAGTGGTGATAGAGCTGTCACATGTCCACCACATAATATCCACAGTGGTGATAAAGCTGTCACATGTCCACCACATAATATCCACAGTGGTGATAGAGCTGTCACATGTCCACCACATAATATCCACAGTGGTGATAGAGCTGTCACATGTCCACCACATAATATCCACAGTGGTGATAGAGCAGTCACATGTCCACCACATAATATCCACAGTGGTGATAGAGCTGTCACATGTCCACCACATAATATCCACAGTGGTGATAGAGCAGTCACATGCCCACCACATAATATCCACAGTGGTGATAGAGCTGTCACGTCCACCACATAATATCCACAGTGGTGATAGAGCTGTCACATGTCCACCACATAATATCCACAGTGGTGAAGCTGTCACATGTCCACCACGTAATATCCACAGTGGTGATAGAGCAGTCACATGTCCACCACATAATATCCACAGTGGTGATAGAGCAGTCACATGCCCACCACATAATATCCACAGTGGTGATAGAGCTGTCACGTCCACCACATAATATCCACAGTGGTGATAGAGCTGTCACATGTCCACCACATAATATCCACAGTGGTGAAAAAGCTGTCACATGTCCACCACATAATGTCCACAGTGGTGATAGAGCAGTCACATGTCCACCACATAATATCCACAGTGGTGATAGAGCAGTCACATGCCCACCACATAATATCCACAGTGGTGATGGAGCAGTCACATGTCCACCACATAATATCCACAGTGGTGATAAAGCTGTCACATGTCCACCACATAATATCCACAGTGGTGATAGAGCAGTCACATGTCCACCACATAATATCCACAGTGGTGATAGAGCTGTCACATGTCCACCACATAATATCCACAGTGGTGATAGAGCAGTCACATGTCCACCACATAATATCCACAGTGGTGATAGAGCTGTCACATGTCCACCACATAATATCCACAGTGGTGATAGAGCAGTCACATGCCCACCACATAATATCCACAGTGGTGATAGAGCTGTCACGTCCACCACATAATATCCACAGTGGTGATAGAGCTGTCACATGTCCACCACATAATATCCACAGTGGTGAAAAAGCTGTCACATGTCCACCATGTAATATCCACAGTGGTGATAGAGCAGTCACATGTCCACCATATAATATCCACAGTGGTGATAGAGCAGTCACATGCCCACCACATAATATCCACAGTGGTGATAGAGCTGTCACGTCCACCACATAATATCCACAGTGGTGATAGAGCTGTCACATGTCCACCACATAATATCCACAGTGGTGAAAAAGCTGTCACATGTCCACCACATAATGTCTACAGTGGTGATAGAGCAGTCACATGTCCACCACATAATATCCACAGTGGTGATAGAGCAGTCACATGCCCACCACATAATATCCACAGTGGTGATAGAGCAGTCACATGCCCACCACATAATATCCACAGTGGTGATAGAGCTGTCACATGTCCACCACATAATATCCACAGTGGTGATAAAGCAGTCACATGTCCACCACATAATATCCACAGTGGTGATAGAGCTGTCACATGTCCACCACATAATATCCACAGTGGTGATAGAGCTGTCACATGTCCACCACATAATATCCACAGTGGTGATAAAGCAGTCACATGTCCACCACATAATATCCACAGTGGTGATAGAGCTGTCATGTCCACCACATAATATCCACAGTGGTGATAGAGCTGTCACATGTCCACCACATAATATCCACAGTGGTGATAGAGCAGTCACATGTCCACCACATAATATCCACAGTGGTGATAGAGCTGTCACATGTCCACCACATAATATCCACAGTGGTGATAGAGCTGTCACATGTCCACCACATAATATCCACAGTGGTGATAGAGCAGTCACATGCCCACCACATAACACACATGACAGTGTGGGAACTAGCCGATGTTTGGGAAGCCGAACCTGAACAGTAACACGGAGATCCTGGAGAAGTTCGTGTTCGACTTCCGTGCATGGATACTAGGTGTTTGGTATGGATCCCGAACTTTACTGTTCGGGTTCGCCCATCACTATAGATGGGGTTCTACAGCAGCTTCTTTATTTCTTTCCTCCAGTCACATGAGGTTGCCATTTGACACTAAGGTCCTGGCAGTATCATCAGTCTTTGCTGAGATTGAAAGGTGGAGGAAGGAGTTTTCAGCTTTCAGCTTCTTGTTCCACATTCAATTTTGCTGTCTGTCCCTGCTAACAGCTGATTGGACTGATTAGTCCAATCAGCTGAGTCCTGCCACTGTTGGCTTACACTGGGTGCCAGCACAGGGAGGGAGATGGACTGGCATAGAATGGGGGGCCTGGTGACTGTTGTGACATTAAGTCCAGTCTTTGCCAGACTGGGTGTGACCAGATTCACAAGAATCATGAGAGAGCTGGTAACATCCCCAAGTATGGTATATAGGCGACAGTGCCTAATGCTGACAGGGAGTATATTGGAGACAGTCAGCATTCTGCAGCCTAGGTTCACAACCAGAATAGAATAAAGGAAGGAAATTTTCTTAACCCCTTAATGACCGCCAATATATATTTTTACTGACCTAAGATATAAGGAAATATTATCCCCATACAGGTGACAATCCAGCAGCTGTCGGCTGTACACTATAGCTGACAACTTGCTGCATCAGCCAGGATCAGTGTTGTCACCGTCCATATCTGTTTAACCCGTTAGATGTGGATGTCAATATTGACTATTTCATATAAATGGTTAACAGAGTGTGGGGCTTCCTCTTTATCCCCATCGGTACGCTGAGATCATGATTATGTGGTTCTGATGTTTGCCATGGCAGTTCACAGCCAAATAATGGCTTTAGAGTCTGCCGTTTAGAGTGGCCTGTTCAGAAGTTACCGACATTTAGGTGGTAAAAATAAACTTTTTCATTCCTATCATGCCACTTTGCATTCATTCCAGAACAGAACCTGAAGGGTTAATAAACTACATGACAGAGGTTTTTAATATGTCGAGGGGTGCTGTTTTAAAAATGGTCTAACTTCTGGAGGTTTTCCAATATATAGGACCCCCAAAGTCACTTCAAACCTGAATAGGTCTTTCAAAAATATAAACTTTGTAAATTAACTTGAAAAAATGAAAAGTGACTGCTACATTTTTAAACCTCCTAAACGGCTAACAAAATAAAATAACATTTTGCAAATGGTGCTGATGTAAGGCAGATGCAGCGCCCCAGGGTCCTGGTCGTTGCAGTAATGTCATTCTTCCACCAGGGGGAGTGATGTTACGTCTGAAGGCAATAAAGGAGATCACTTTACCAGGTATCACAAACCACACAACACACTTCACACTCCAGTCCACCAGGGGGAGCTCTGCTCCTATCTATTAGGGCACTCCTCACAATTAGGTAAAACTGGTGGTCTGGATAAGAAGTTAGACAGAAGCTGACTGGGCATTGACCCAGGCAGAAGCAGACTGGGCTTCACCCAGGCAGCACCTGTCAGGCAGACAGGGGAAGGAGGAACATCAAACAGCTGCAGACAGAGAGGTCCCTGACGGGTGGGATCCTGTCAGAGGCCTAGATAGAGGGTTACAGAGCTGCACCTGCCCCACATGTGGCAGCATCCTAAGAAAGGACACGAAGAGAATTGCGTTGCTGAGAGTGAGAAACGAAGTCATAGCACAAGGAGAGGAATCCAGAGGGAGTTCTGCCCTGCAATAGGCTCCTCCCTCTGAGGTGCAGAAGCCGGTAGCCAGAACACAGAGGGAGTAAGGAACTCTATGCTTTACTTCAGAGACTGGCAGGACAGTTAATTCCACGTTAGCTGCCTGACCTTACACCCAGGAGGCACGGTGGCAACTTGTGGGGGCTGGGGCGTCATAGGGTCCCTGTAAAAAGCCTCAGGCCATCAGTCATACGGGTTTGTCCTATCCATACCATCTGGGGGACAGAGAGAAAGAGACATAACATCGAGAACACCAGCATCAGTTGTGAGGACCTCAACAAAAAGCTCAGCAGGGAGGTACTACAACACTCAGGCACTAGAGGAAGGCTACTGATTTTCACCTGGATAAGGGGACTCTGGAATTGTCTTCAGACCAGCCGGGCTCTGCCTGCCCCGTGATTCGGTGCTGTGGACTGTGGACACACTCTGGGAAGCCCTGGGGATATACTTCAACTGTGGGAAGGTATACCATCTAGCTGCCATAACATCACCCCAGCGGACCCCTAAGCAACGTCGGTCACCCTGACCGAATACCACAGGTGGCGTCACGAACACTATCCCTTTAAAGACCATTCCCCAATCATTAACGGACGTTCCCCTAGGGCCACGGACCGGGTCAGCCACCGTGACATCCCCCTTTGAGAACAGAAGGGCCCGGTACCGAGTTCCCCTAGCCCTTGGGGGCGATCCACAGACATGTGGGAAATGTTATTTATTAATATTTTCTATGGTACGACTATCATATTCATAAAGGAACATCATTCAAAGTTTGAAAATTGCTATTTTTTTACATTTTTATCAAATTTCAAATTTCATTTTTTTTATAAACAAAAAACATACCAACCTAAATTTACCATCATCACAAATTACAATCACTGGGATTTGTTGAAGCATTCCAGAGTTATTACCACATAAAGTGACACTGGTCAGAGTTAAAAAATTTGGCTCTGTCACTAAGGGGTTAACACTTGCAAGGGTTGCTATTTGATTCACCGGGGTGGATAGTAACATGTCAAAACTTCTTTTATATTCACTCAATGAATCTGAGATTAAATCTGAAGCAACTTTACAGATAGTCTTGTTAAAAATTGTACTTTTGTTTGAGGTCTACAGATCTAATGGAGATCTATGCATCACCATGGAAACAGACTATAAGCTGTGTCATCTGAGGCTGCAGAGGTTACAGGTTTGCTCCCTACAAGTTATTAGGGGGAAACTTCATACTATTGAGAAAAATACAAATTTATTTTCTTCAAAACTTAGTTTGCGAGAAGCTCAGTTTCAGCATTAAAATCACCAGATCATCTAAATGTAATTAATAAAAAAGGCTAAAAAAAACCAAATGCGAGTTCCTGACTTTTGCATGTAATATTAATTATTAAGCTTCCCCTACTTATTTATTTATTTATGGTGTTGTCCTATCAGGGGAGCTGAGTGCCACCATCAATTCTAATCTGTCCCTATCATTTAATAGGCGTTGATACTCCCCACAGGTACTGTATTGTGTCAATAGAGAAGTGATCCCCCCATAGCATTGCTTGAGGAGGGATGCAAGTGTTATGTATTATAGCCTTGTAAAACTGGCCAAAAGGATCAGGGTTAGGGGTTGACGTATACATAAACACACAGAGAGCATTTCTCTTCAACAAGGCTACATGAATTAAGCTGCATTATAGCATCTTTCGCTCTTACACACAGGGCAGGTCAGTATTTGGTCTCAGACACTAGTCAGGTCGCCATTCGCTCTCATACACTGGACAGGTCATCATACATTCTCATAAACTAGACAGGTCGCCTATTGTTCTCATACACTGGACATGTCGCCATAAGTTCTCATACACCGAATAGGTCGTCATTTGCTCTCATACACCAGACAGGTCGCTATTCGTGCTCATGTTTGGACAGGTCACCATTCGCTCTCATACACTGGACAGGTCACCATTCGCTCTCATACACTGGACAGGTCACCATTCACTCTCATACACTGGACAGGTCACCATTCACTCTCATACACCAGATAAGTCGCCACTCGTTCTTAGACTGAACAGGTCGCCATGTGCTCTCAAACACTGAACAGGTTGCCTTTCTTTCTAATACATTGGACATGTTATCATTTGTTCTCAAACACTGGATAGATCATCATTCGCTCTCATAAACTGGAAAGGACTCCATAATTAGGTGGCCTGTCTGGTGTAATTCATTGGCTGACCATATGATCTGGAATAAAGGACTAGATGACAAAAAGGCATAAAGTGACCATGTGTTCTGATAGAGAGGATTGGCTGACTGTGACTATTTCAGGAGAGGCAGAAGAGTTAAGCCTTCATACTGTATTCATAAAACATAAGCACATTATCATGGATTTCTTCAGAACTGCATTTTCTTGATCTCACACTGTCTGCTACCAGCTGTGTCTCTTCTGCTTTCTGGCATTTTCACAGATTACAGATTCAGAAGGGAAATAATGCAACTCTGCAGCTTCAGTGGAACATGTTAGACTAGTGAAATATCACAAGCGGAACATCTTCTGGAACCGGAGGGCAATTCACATTAAGGGTGTTGCTATAATACCATTATGCTGTGCTGTGCTGGTTTATAGCATAGCTCAATAGAGTTGTTAAGCTTATGAACAAGTAAGTAAAACTGAGAAAAATGCTATATCTATTCACAAGAACAGCGCAGATGGTTTTTATGTAAGGGGTCTTGGAAAAGTCTTACATGTGCCACCTGTCAGACACCAAACACAGAGCTTTAACTGTTATGACCTGGTGGTTAGGAGCACCCGGAATGACCTGATAGTTAAACCTCATACAGGACGAGCTCTGGGATGTGGGAGCTCTGCTGACCGCAAGCCCTAATCCTATCACACACACTAAAAATAGCCGTGGAGCGCTCCT
Source organism: Ranitomeya imitator (assembly GCF_032444005.1). Lineage (NCBI taxonomy): Eukaryota > Metazoa > Chordata > Amphibia > Anura > Dendrobatidae > Ranitomeya > Ranitomeya imitator. The sequence goes on along the minus strand of NC_091283.1, from coordinate 151,961,242 downwards.
GGCCAGACCTAGGCGCCTCGTCACAGCCTAAGAACTATCTAGCCCTAGAGATAGAAAATAAAGCCTACATTGCCTCAGAGAAATTCCCCAAAGGTAAAGGAAGCCCCCCACATATATTGACTGTGAGTAAAGATGAAAGTCACAAACGCAGAAATGAAACAGGTTTCAGCAAAGGGAGGCCAGACTTACTAAATAGACAGAGGATAGGAAAGGTAACTTTGCGATCAGCACAAAAACCTACAAAAGACCACGCAGAGTGTGCAAAAAGGACCTCCGCACCGACTCACGGTGCGGAGGGGCCACTCTGCATCCCAGAGCTTCCAGCTAGCAAGACAAAATCATGATAACCAGCTGGACAAGAAAACAATGAACAAATAATGACTATCAGGAACTTAGCTTCTGCAGGAGAAGGCAGGTCACCAGAGAGATCCAGGAGCGAACTGAAGCAATGCAAAAACATTGACAGCTGGCATGGAGTAACGATCTGAGGGAAGTTAAATAGAGCAGCCAACCAAAGGATAAACCACGTCACCTGTGTAAGGAACCTCAGAAGCAGCAGCTTCACTCACAGCCACCAGAGGGAGCCCATAGACAGAACTCGCCGAAGTACCATTCACGACCACAGGAGGGAGCTCGACAACAGAATTCACAACAGTACCCCCCCCCTTGAGGAGGGGTCACCGAACCCTCACCAGAGCCCCCAGGCCGATCAGGATGAGCCAAATGAAAGGCACGAACAAGATCGGCAGCATGAACATCAGAGGCAAAAACCCAGGAATTATCTTTCTGACCATAACCCTTCCACTTGACCAGGTACTGGAGTTTCCGTCTCGAAACACGAGAATCCAAAATCTTCTCCACCACATACTCCAACTCCCCCTCGACCAACACCGGGGCAGGAGGATCAACGGAGGAAACCATAGGCGCCATGTATCTCCGCAACAACGACCTATGGAACACATTATGGATGGCAAAAGAAGCTGGAAGGTCCAAACGAAATGACACAGGATTAAGAACTTCAGAAATCTTATATGGCCCAATGAAACGAGGCTTAAACTTAGGAGAGGAAACCTTCATAGGAACGTGACGAGATGACAACCAAACCAAATCCCCAACACGAAGTCGGGGACCAACACAACGCCGGCGGTTAGCGAAACGTTGAGCCTTCTCCTGGGACAATGTCAAATTATCCACCACATGAGTCCAAATCTGCTGCAACCTGTCCACCACCGCATCCACACCAGGACAGTCCGAAGGCTCAACCTGCCCTGAAGAAAAACGAGGATGGAAACCAGAATTACAGAAAAACGGAGAAACTAAAGTAGCCGAGCTGGCCCGATTATTAAGGGCGAACTCAGCCAAAGGCAAGAAGGACACCCAATCATCCTGATCAGCAGAAACAAAGCATCTCAGGTATGTCTCCAAAGTCTGATTAGTTCGTTCGGTTTGGCCATTAGTCTGAGGATGGAAAGCCGAAGAAAAAGACAAATCAATGCCCATCTTAGCACAAAAGGACCGCCAAAACCTCGAAACAAACTGGGAACCTCTGTCCGAGACGATGTTCTCTGGAATGCCATGCAAACGAACCACATGCTGGAAAAACAATGGCACCAAATCAGAGGAGGAAGGCAATTTAGACAAGGGTACCAAATAGACCATCTTAGAAAAGCGATCACAAACCACCCAAATGACCGACATCTTTTGAGAAACAGGGAGATCAGAAATAAAATCCATGGAAATATGCGTCCAGGGCCTCTTCGGGATCGGCAAGGGCAAAAGCAACCCACTGGCACGAGAACAGCAGGGCTTAGCCCGAGCACAAGTCCCACAGGACTGCACAAAAGAACGCACATCTCGTGACAAAGAAGGCCACCAAAAGGATCTAGCCAGCAAATCTCTGGTACCAAAGATTCCAGGATGACCAGCCAACACCGAACAATGAATCTCAGAGATAACTCTACTAGTCCATCTATCAGGGATAAACAGTTTCTCCGTAGGACAACGGTCAGGTCTATCAGCAGCACACGCCGCAAATCAGGGGAAATGGCAGACAAAATTACCCCTTCTTTAAGAATACCCGCCAGGCTCCGGAACACCCGGAGAGTCAGGCACAAAACTCCTCGACAGGGCGTCAGCCTTCACATTCTTAGATCCCGGAAGGTATGAAACCACAAAATCAAAACGGGAGAAAAAGAGCGACCATCGAGCCTGTCTAGGATTCTACCGTTTGGCAGACTCGAGATAAGTCAAATTCTTGAGATCCGTCAAGACCACCACGCGATGTTTAGCTCCTTCAAGCCAATGTCGCCACTCCTCAAATGCCCACTTCATGGCCAACAACTCCCGATTGCCCACATCATAATTGCGCTCAGCAGGCGAGAATTTTCTAGAAAAGAAGGCACAGGGTTTCATCACCGAGCCATCAGAACTTCTTTATGACAAAACAGCCCCTGCTCCAATCTCAGAAGCATCAACCTCAACCTGAAAAGGGAGCGAAACATCCGGCTGGCACAACACAGGGGCAAAAGCAAAACGACGCTTCAACTCCTGAAAAGCCTCTACAGCCGCAGAGGACCAATTGACCACATCAGCACCTTTCTTGGTCAAATCAGTCAACGGTTTAGCAACACTGGAAAATTTAGCGATGAAGCGACGATAAAAATTAGCAAAGCCCAGGAATTTCTGCAAGCTCTTCACAGATGTCGGCTGAGTCCAATCGTAAATTGCTTGAACTTTAACAGGGTCCATCTCGATAGTAGAAGGGGAAAAAATGAACCCCAAAAATGAAACCTTCTGAACTCCAAAGAGACACTTTGACCCCTTCACAAACAAGGAATTCGCACGAAGGACCTGGAACACCATTCTGACCTGCTTCACATGAGACTCCCAATCATCCGAAAAGACCAAAATGTCATCCAAATATACAATCATGAATCTATCCAGGTACTCTCGGAAGATGTCATGCATAAAGGACTGAAACACAGATGGAGCATTAGAAAGCCCGAATGGCATAACCAGGTACTCAAAATGGCCCTCGGGCGTATTAAATGCCGTTTTCCATTCATCACCCTGTTTAATTCGCACAAGATTATACGCACCACGAAGATCTATCTTGGTGAACCAACTAGCCCCCTTAATCCGAGCAAATAAATCAGACAGCAGCGGCAAAGGATACTGAAATTTGACTGTGATTTTATTAAGAAGGCGGTAATCAATACAAGGTCTCAAAGAACCATCCTTCTTGGCCACAAAAAAAGAACCCTGCTTCCAATGGTGACGACGACGGACGAATATGACCCTTCTCCAAGGATTCCTTTATATAACTCCGCATAGCGGCGTGCTCTGGCACAGATAAATTAAACAGACGGCCCTTAGGAAACTTACTACCAGGAATCAAATTAATAGCACAGTCGCAATCCCTATGAGGAGGTAGAGCACCAGATTTGGGCTCTTCAAATACATCCCGGTAATCTGATAAGAACTCAGGGACTTCAGAAGGAGTGGAAGGCGAAATTGACAGCAATGGAACATCACCATGTACCCCCTGACAACCCCAGCTGGACACAGACATAGATTTCCAATCCAACACAGGATTATGGACCTGTAGCAATGGCAACCCCAAAACGACCACATCATGCAGATTATGCAACACCAAAAAGCGAATATCCTCCTGATGTGCAGGAGCCATGCACATGGTCAATTGAGTCCAGTACTGAGGCTTATTCTTGGCCAAAGGCGTAGCATCAATTCCTCTCAATGGAATAGGATACTGCAAGGGCTCCAAGAAAAAACCACAGCGCCTGGCAAACTCCAAGTCCATCAAATTCAGGGCAGCGCCTGAATCCACAAATGCCATTACAGAATAGGACGACAGAGAGCAAATCAGAGTAACGGACAAAAGAAATTTAGACTGTACCGTACCAATGATGGCAGACCTAGCGAACCGCTTAGTGCGCTTAGGACAATCGGAGATAGCATGAGTGGATTCACCACAGTAAAAACACAGCCCGTTCCGACACCTGTGTTCTTGTTGTTCAGCTCTGGTCAAAGTCCTATCACACTGCATAGGCTCAGGCCTATGCTCAGAGAATGCCGCCAGATGGTGCACAGCTTTGCGCTCACGCATGCGCCGATCGATCTGAATGGCCAAAGACATAGACTTATTCAGACCAGCAGGCGTGGGAAATCCCACCATGAAATCCTTAAGGGCTTCAGAAAGACCCTGTCTGAAAATTGCCGCCAGGGCACATTCATTCCACTGAGTAAGCACAGACCACTTTCTAAACTTCTGACAGTACACTTCCGCTTCATCCTGACCCTGACACAAAGCCAGCAAGATTTTCTCTGCCTGATCCACTGAATTAGGTTCATCATAAAGCAATCCAAGCGCCAGAAAAAACGCATCAACATCACGCAATGCAGGATCTCCTGGCGCAAGGGAAAATGCCCAGTCTTGAGGGTCACCACGCAACAAAGAAATAATGATTTTTACCTGTTGAACGGGGTCACCAGAGGAGCGGGGTTTCAAAGCTAGAAACAGTTTACAATTATTTTTGAAATTCAAGAACCTAGATCTATCCCCAGAAAATAAGTCAGGAATAGGAATTCTAGGCTCTAACATAGGATTCTGAACCACAAAATCTTGAATGTTTTGTACCCTTGCAGTGAGATGATCCACACAAGAGGACAGACCTTGAATGTCCATAGCTACACCTGTGTCCTGAACCACCCAAAGGTCTAGGGGAAAAGAAAGACAAAACACAGTGCAAAGGAAAAAAAAATGGTCTCAGAAGTTCTCTTATCCCTCTATTGAGATGCATTAATACTTTAGGCCAGCTGTACTGTTATGACCTGGTGGTTAGGAGCACCCGGAATGACCTGATAGTTAAACCTCATACAGGACGAGCTCTGGGATGTGGGAGCTCTGCTGACCGCAAGCCCTAATCCTATCACACACACTAAAAATAGCCGTGGAGCGCTCCTGACCGGACCTAGGCGCCTCGTCACAGCCTAAGAACTATCTAGCCCTAGAGATAGAAAATAAAGCCTACCTTGCCTCAGAGAAATTCCCCAAAGGTAAAGGAAGCCCCCCACATATATTGACTGTGAGTAAAGATGAAAGTCACAAACGCAGAAATGAAACAGGTTTCAGCAAAGGGAGGCCAGACTTACTAAATAGACAGAGGATAGGAAAGGTAACTTTGCGATCAGCACAAAAACCTACAAAAGACCACGCAGAGTGTGCAAAAAGGACCTCCGCACCGACTCACGGTGCGGAGGGGCCACTCAGCATCCCAGAGCTTGCAGCTAGCAAGACAAAATCATGATAACCAGCTGGACAAGAAAACAGTGAACAAATAATGACTATCAGGAACTTAGCTTCTGCAGGAGAAGGCAGGTCACCAGAGAGATCCAGGAGCGAACTGAAGCAATGCAAAAACATTGACAGCTGGCATGGAGTAACGATCTGAGGGAAGTTAAATAGAGCAGCCAACCAAAGTATAAACCACGTCACCTGTGTAAGGAACCTCAGAAGCAGCAGCTTCACTCATAGCCACCAGAGGGAGCCCATAGACAGAACTCGCCGAAGTTCCATTCACGACCACAGGAGGGAGCTCGACAACAGAATTCACAACATTTAACCCCTTAATGACAGCCAATACGTCTTTTAACTGACCTGAGATATAAGAGAATGGCCTCCCCATACAGGTGACCATCCAGCAGCGGTCGGCTGTACACTATAGCTGACAACTTGCTGTATCAGCCACGATCAATGTTGGCACCGTCCATATCTGTTTAACCCTTTAGATGCTGCTGTCAATAGTGACTACATCATTATAAATGGTTAACAGAGTGTGGGGGCTTCCTCTTTATCCCAATTGGTGCCCTCAGATCATGATTGTGTGGTCCTGATGTTTGCGATGGTAATTCACGACCAAATAGCAGCCTTAGAGTCTGTCGGCTGTTGTAACCTGTTCAGAAGTTAGCGACATTTAGGTGGTAAAAATACACATTTTCATTTCTGTCATACCACTTTGCATTAATTCCTGAAAAGCACCTGAAGGGTTAATAAACTACCTGAAAGCAGTTTTCAATCTGTCAGGGGGTGCGGTTTTTAAAATGGTATCACGTTTGGTGGTTTCTCAATATATGAAACTCCTAAAATCACTTCAAACATGGATAGTTCCCTAAAAAATATATGTTGGATATTTCCTTGAAAAAATGAAAAATTGCTGCTACATTTTTAAACCTCCTAAAATGCTAATAAAATGAAAACATTTTACAAATGGTGCTGATGTAAAGTCGACATGAGGGAAATGTTATTTTTTAATCGTTTGCTGTGGTATGAGCATCTGGATTAAAGGGATAATCATTCAAACTTTGAAAATTGCTAATTTTTTTAAATTTTTCTCAAATTTGTGATATTTTTTATAAATAAACACAAAAACATATTGACCTAAATTTACCATTATCACAAAGTATAATGTGTCACGAAAAAACATTCTCAAAATCACTGGAATTTGTTGAAGCATTGCAGAGTTATTACCACATAAAGTGACACTGGTCAGATTTCAAAAATTTGGCTCCGTCACTAAGGGGTTAATTATCTGAGAAGGACAATAAAGACAAACATTAGAAAGCTCCATATTCACACTACAGCGACTGGCAGACTCTCTATTACCTCTACTGTAAACAGGAGACCACATTACTGCCTTTACCAGTGTAAACAGGCATAGAGTTGCAAGGAGTTGCCCCATGAACAAAATTTATCACGTAACCACAGAATAGATGATAAATGCATAATTCTTGGGGGTTTGGTTGATGAGACCTCCATCAATTCCAAGCGCAGCGGACCAAAGAACCCTGTGTCAATGGAACAGTATTGAGCATGTGTGGCGACCACTCCTATAGAAAGGTAATGGAGCAGTGCTCGCACATGCTCACTTGCACTGTATTCACACAGGAGACTATAGAACTACCTTTCTCATGTTTGGTAACGGTCCTACATATAGGGGCCTCAATAATCCTACATTTATAATCAATCCTATAAACAAGTTGTCTATAGGACAACCTCTTTAACCTCGGACACTTTATAATCCCCTATGACAAGGAGAATCTCCAACGCGGCCCATGTTATACCATTAGGGGCTAGTAAAGGATTGTAAGTTTGAATAAATGCAAAAGCAGTAATGTTTGTTAAAGAAGTTGTCCACTACTATAAAGTTTTTTTTTTTTTTTCATAAATCTTGCTATTATGTGCCACTGAAAACATCTACTGTGTTTATTTTAGCAATATTAGCTGTTATCATGCTGTAGCAGCACATCTTCAGTGCTGGATTCAGCTCTCATGAGGTTAAACGACAACTTCCTTATTGTGCCCTAATACTACAAGTTCCATGATGCTTTGCACTGCCACTAAGCCCGAACCTACCACACCCACTCCAAAAACACACCCAAACCCCTCCCTCCTCTCCCTTCAAAAAGATTTGTGGTGTCATTTCTGTCCAACTCCTCTTTTACATTTGTCCAACCCACACTCCATTACACAGAGATAGATAGATAGATAGATATTAGATAGATAGATATTAGATAGATAGATATTAGATAGATAGATCGATATTAGATAGATAGATATTAGATAGATAGATATTAGATAGATAGATAGATAGATATTAGATAGATAGATAGATATTAGATAGATAGATAGATATTAGATAGATAGATATTAGATAGATAGATATTAGATAGATAGATATTAGATAGATAGATAGATATTAGATAGATAGATATTAGATAGATAGATATTAGATAGATAGATAGATAGATAGATAGATATTAGATAGATAGATAGATAGGTATTAGATAGATAGATATTAGATAGATAGATAGATATTAGATAGATAGATAGATATTAGATAGATAGATATTAGATAGATAGATATTAGATAGATATTAGATAGATATTAGATAGATATTAGATAGCTAGATGATAGATAGATAATAGATAGATAGATAGATATTAGATAGATAGATAGAAGATAGATAATATCTATCATGCCGTCGCATGGTGCATGTTGTCGCATGGCGCATGTCGTCGCATGGTGCATGTCACATGCCGTTGCATGGTGCATGTCGCATGGTGCATGTCGTCGCATGGTGCATGTCGTCGCATGGTGCATGCAGCATGTTGTCGCATGGTGCATGTCGTCGCATGGTGCATGTAGCATGTCGTCGCATGGTGCATGTAGCATGCCGCATGCCGTCGCATGGTGCATGTTGTCGCATGGTGCATGTCGCCGCATGGTACATGTCGCATAGTGCATGTCGCATGCCGTCGCATGGTGCATGTAGCATGTCGCATGGTGCATGTCGCATGCCGTCGCATGGTGCATGTTGCATGTCGTCGCATGGTGCATGTCGTCACATGCAGCATGTCGTCGCATGGTGCATGCAGCATGTCGTCACATGGTGCATGTCGTCGCATGGTGCATGTCGTCCCATGGTGCATGTCATCGCATGCTGCATGTGCATGTTGTCGCGTGGTGCATGTTGTCGCATGGTGCATGTTGTCGCATGTCGCATGCAGCATGTCGTCGCATGGTGCATGTCGTCGAATGTCGCATGGCGCATGTTGTCGCATGGTGCATGTCACATGGTGCATGTCGTCGCATGGTGTGTGTTGTATGTATGTATGTACTGTGTATGTTTTTTTTTTACATTCAACACATTAGCCGGATGATGGGACTACTACTGTCCCATCATTGGCTAATGTGTCACTTACTGTCAGTGTAGCAGGCAGAGCCCGATGGGACTTGTAGTCCCATCGGACGATGCCTGCACACACACACAGCGCCGGCGCGCGCGCACACACACACACACACAGTGCCGGCACGCACACACACACACAGCGCTGGCACGCGCGCACACACACATCGCCGGCACACACACATCGCCGACACACACACACACATCGCCAACACACACACACACATTGCCGACACACACATCGCCGACACACACACACGCTGGCGGGTAGACCTCCGCACACGCCGGCGGGAAGAGCCCCGCACAAGCCGGCGGGCAGAGCCCCGCACACGCCGGCAAGCAGAGCCACGCACACGCCGGCAAGCAGAGCCACGCACACGCCGGCGGGAAGAGCCCCGCACAAGCCGGCGGGCAGAGCCCCACACACGCCGGCAAGCAGAGCCCCGCACACGCCGGCGGGCAGAGCCCCGCACACGCCGGCAAGCAGAGCCCCGCACACGCCGGCGGGCAGAGCCCCGCACACACCGGCAAGCAGAGCCACGCACACGCCGGCGGGCAGAGCCCCGCACACGCCGGCAAGCAGAGCCACTCACACGCCGGCGGGAAGAGCCCCGCACAAGACGGCGGGCAGAGCCCCGCACACGCCGGTGGGCAGAGCCCCGCACACGCCGGCGGGCAGAGCCACGCACACGCCGGCAAGGAGAGCCACTCACACGCCGGCGGGAAGAGCCCCGCACAAGCCGGCGGGCAGAGCCCCGCACACGCCGGCAAGCAGAGCCCCGCACACGCCGGCGGGCAGAGGCCCGCACACGCCGGTGGGCAGAGCCCCGCACACGCCGGCGGGCAGAGGCCCGCACACGCTGGCGGGCAGAGCCCCGCACACGCCGGTGGGCAGAGCCCACGGCGACCGCAGCACAGCCCCGTCCTCAGATCCCAGCAGTGAGCTGAGCACACACTGTCAGCCCCGCCCGCCCCCAGCACAGCCCTGCAGGCAGCCCCCAGCACCGCCCACAGCCCAGTCACTCTTGCTGAGTGTCTGCCTACTGTGGGGGCTGGTCACGCCTGCTGGTGACGTCACGTCAATTTTCAGAGCCTGGAAATTGACGTGACGTCGGCGGAAATGAGCGGCGACTGCAGTCTGGGGGTCATGTGACCCGGACACAGCAGCAGGAATAGCGCCGCTCACAGGCGAAAACGTCAACAGAAGGTAATGGCACAATTCATTAGGGGCCCCGGGGGGGTACATTGGGGGGTTAATTGAAAGTAGTGGACAACCCCTTTAAATATAGTGGCCAAAGAAGATAGTAACCTAACAGTAGAAACATACTGGAGTACACCAGACTATTTGGGAATGGAAAACATTGCACCTTCTTTGTAAATGAGATTTATTTCAAAGTACAAGAGCAGAAAATAGAATTTTTAATATGATCCATTGAGGGTGAAAAATCCTTGTTGAACAGTTATTCAGCAATATGTTAGAGGAAAATCTAAGCAGCAGATCTGTACTTACAGGCAGCCTACACAAAGAACATTGGCTGCACTAAGGATCACGGTGTGCGCTAATGCAGCAGCTGAGCTGAATTTTAGGGAGCCTGTGTCTAGACTCTGCTCTACCTACGCGCTTTCTATTTCATCCCAAAGAAAAGATGGGGCCTGATGGAGACGAGCACGCTTCTTAAGATGAAATTAAATCCCAAGCACAGGAGAAAATGTTTAGCTGGAGGAAGTTAAAAGACATCTTGTTTTTCAGAAACACGTTCCAGTCTTGCAGCATCTGCTAGTCCCGGCTGTGTCTGAGTGTGTGCAGAATTGGCCAAGGGATTTAATTTCAACTCCATTTTCATCCAGAACACAAAGCAAATTTTTCACAATAAGCTTCTGGGGATTTTATAAATGTGTATTTGGAAACGTATCGCGTCTTCACAACTGTGACATGTGTGTATCATGCTTTATATGAACGACAAAGACACCCTGGGGCCTGTGACTAAGGGCTTATACTGGTTTGTGCGAGAAATGGATGAGTGCAATCTGATAAAAAAATCGGATTGCACTCGGACCAATGTTATTCAATAGGTGACATCTCATTTGCGAGTTTTTTCTCAGCCTAAATCGGACTGAGAAAAAAATTGCAGCATGCTGCCTATTGCTGCGATTCTCGGACAAGACTCTCCAAAGCAAGTCAATGGGTGCGAGAAAAAAAAAAATCGCACAGCACTCGCACAATGCATGCCAGTCGCAGGCATAACTATGGTGATGAGACAAAGCCTGGCAAGATTGTGAATGGCCGGTATGTGTGTCGCAGAGGAAGATGTCTTCCTGTCAGCCTGAAGTAAGGTTGTTCTGGGACCTGTAGTCCTACAAGTAATTGTGTTGTTTTAGAGGGAGGCTGGCAGAGCTAGTTCTGAGAGCTGAGCGGGTCAAACTAGCCACACAGACCTCACACCTATAGGAGTGGTTACAGCTTGATAATGTGACCAGGGTGTGGGTCACATGGTTCCTGTGTATGGACCTGAATAGATCTTGGCTGGAAGGTCCTGTGAAAGGAAAAGCCTTGGTGTTGGGAGGTCCAGAGTGGGGACCGGATCCCTGAATAGCACCTGGTGAGGCCGTGATCCTGAGTGGCCTCTGTGTTGCGAGGTCGTGGGAGTAGGACCGGATCCCCGAAGAGCACGAGGTGAGGCCAAGGACTTGCAGAGCAGGTGACAGATACTGTGTTGGCGAAGCTACCGCCTTCGGTGTGTCTGGACTGACTGAGGTGTGCCTGCCAGGCAAGTTGGTGATCCCCGTATGGCAGCTTTCCCAGGGAGAGAGGACTGACAAGGAGTCAGCGTGTGGAGCAGGAGCTCCCGTAAGGTACCTCCATAGACTGTTGGTGCTTATTGTGTACCATGAACTAATGAACTGTGCGGCATGCGGTCACCCATGGCAACTGGACAACGTAAGGTCCAGCATGTTTAGTGTCTGAGATGAAGCCATATATGAAGTGATGTAATGAACTGTTCATGGTTGCGGTTTATGATACCTGAATAAACCGGATAGACTGTTTTGTGTTAAAAACCGTGCCTGTGCTCATTTATCCTGTTGCTAAGCGAGTATTCCCCTACCCGTTAGTGAGCGCTATCTCACAACAGTAAAATCACAATGACATGTTAGAATAGAATAGATGGAATAGATATATAGGCAAAGAATAGGTACAATGCCTACAAGTAGTATTCAACCCCCTGCAGATTTAGCAGGTTTAATAAGATACAAATAAGTTAGAGCCTTCAAACTTCAAACAAGAGCAGGATTTATTAACAGATGCATAAATATTACAAACCAAAAAGTTTTGTTGCTCAGTTAAATTTTTATAAATTTTAAACATAAAAGTGTGGGTCAATTATTATTCAACCCCTAGGTTTAATATTTTGTGGAATAACCTTTGTTTGCAATTACAGCTAATAATCGTCTTTTATAAGACCTGATCAGGCCGGCACAGGTCTCTGGAGTTATCTAGGTTCTTTGGGTGTCTCATGTGGACTTTAATCTTGAGCTCCTTCCACAAGTTTTCAATTGGGTTAAGGTCAGGAGACTGACTAGGCCACTGCAACACCTTGATTTTTTGCCTCTTGAACCAGGCCTTGGTTTTCTTCGCTGTGTGCTTTGGGTCGTTGTCTTATTGGAAGATGAAATGACGACCCATCTTAAGATCCTTGATGGAGGAGCGGAGGTTCTTGGCCAAAATCTCCAAGTAGGCCATGCTATCCATCTTCCCATGGATGCGGACCAGATGGCCAGGCCCCTTGGCTGAGAAACGGCCCCACAGCATGATGCTGCCACCACCATGCTTGACTGTAGGGATGGTATTCTTGGGGTCGTATGCAGTGCCATCCAGTCTCCAAAAGTCACGTGTGTGGTTGGCACCAAAGATCTCAATCTTGGTCTCATCAGACTAGAGAACCTTGAACCAGTCAGTTTCAGAGTCCGCCAAGTGATCATGAGCAAACTGTAGACGAGCCTTGACATGACGCTTTGAAAGTAAAGGTACCTTACGGGCTCGTCTGGAACGGAGACCATTGCGGTGGAGTACGTTACTTATGGTATTGACTGAAACCAATGTCCCCACTGCCATGAGATCTTCCCGGAGCTCCTTCCTTGTTGTCCTTGGGTTAGCCTTGACTCTTCGGACAAGCCTGGCCTCGGCACGGGAGGAAACTTTCAAAGGCTGTCCAGGCCGTGGAAGGCTAACAGTAGTTCCATAAGCCTTCCACTTCCGGATGATGCTCCCAACAGTGGAGACTGGTAGGCCCAACTCCTTGGAAAGGGTTTTGTACCCCTTGCCAGCCTTGTGACCCTCCACGATCTTGTCTCTGATGGCCTTGGAATGCTCCTTTGTCTCCCATGTTGACCATGTATGAGTGCTGTTGACAAGTTTGGGGAGGGTCTTAAATAGTCAGAAAAGGCTGGAAAAAGAGATAATTAATCCAAATATGTGAAGCTCATTGTTCTTTGTGCCTGAACTACTTCTTAATACTTTAGGGGAACCAAACAGAATTCTGGTGGGTTGAGGGGTTGAATAATAAATGACCCTCTGAAAAGACTTTTCACAATTTAAAAAAAAAATAAACAAAGAAATAACATTCTTTTTTGCTGCAGTGCATTTCACACTTCCAGGCTTATCTACAGTCCAAATGTCACAATGCCAAGTTAATTCCAAATGTGTAAACCTGCTAAATCTGCAGGGGGTTGAATACTACTTGTAGGCACTGTATGTGTATATCTAATAAATAAAGCTGAATGTTTGTGTGTACAGGTCCTTCTCAAAAAATTAGCATATAGTGTTAAATTTCATTATTTACCATAATGTAATGATTACAATTAAACTTTCATATATTATAGATTCATTATCCACCAACTGAAATTTGTCAGGTCTTTTATTGTTTTAATACTGATGATTTTGGCATACAACTCCTGATAACCCAAAAAACCTGTCTCAATAAATTAGCATATTTCACCCATCCAATCAAATAAAAGTGTTTTTTAATAACAAACAAAAAAACCAACAAATAATAATGTTCAGTTATGCACTCAATACTTGGTCGGGAATCCTTTGGCAGAAATGACTGCTTCAATGCGGCGTGGCATGGAGGCAATCAGCCTGTGACACTGCTGAGATGTTATGGAGGCCCAGGATGCTTCAATAGCGACCTTAAGCTCATCCAGAGTGTTGGGTCTTGCATCTCTCAACTTTCTCTTCACAATATCCCACAGATTCTCTATGGGGTTCAGGTCAGGAGAGTTGGCAGGCCAATTGAGCTCAGTAATACCATGGTCAGTAAACCATTTACCAGTGGTTTTGGCACTGTGAGCAGGTGCCAGGTCGTGCTGAAAAATGAAATCTTCATCTCCATAAAGCATTTCAGCCGATGGAAGCATGAAGTGCTCCAAAATCTCCTGATAGCTAGCTGCATTGACCCTGCCCTTGATGAAACACAGTGGACCAACACCAGCAGCTGACACGGCACCCCACACCATCACTGACTGTGGGTACTTGACACTGGACTTCAGGCATTTTGGCATTTCCTTCTCCCCAGTCTTCCTCCAGACTCTGGCACCTTGATTTCCGAATGACATGCAAAATTTGCTTTCATGAGAAAAAAGTACTTGGGACCACTTAGCAACAGTCCAGTGCTGCTTCTCTGTAGCTCAAAAGTGGCTTTACCTGGGGAATGCGGCACCTGTAGCCCATTTCCTGCACACGCCTGTGCACGGTGGCTCTGGATGTTTCCACACCAGACTCAGTCCACTGCTTCCTCAGGTTCCCCAAGGTCTGGAATCGGTCCTTCTCCACAATCTTCCTCAGGGTCCGGTCTCCTCTTCTCGTTGTACAGCGTTTTCTGCCACATTGTTTCCTTCCAACAGACTTACCATTGAGGTGCCTTGATACAGCACTCTGGGAACAGCCTATTTGTTGAGAAATTTCTTTCTGGGTCTTACCCTCTTGCTTGAGGGTGTCAATGATGGCCTTCTTGACATCTGTCAGGTCGCTAGTCTTACCCATGATGGGGGTTTTGAGTAATGAACCAGGCAGGGAGTTTATAAAAGCCTCAGGTATCTTTTGCATGTGTTTAGAGTTAATTAGTTGATTCAGAAGATTAGGGTAATAGGTCGTTTAGAGAACCTTTTCTTGATATGCTAATTTATTGAGACAGGTTTTTTGGGTTATCAGGAGTTGTATGCCAAAATCATCAGTATTAAAACAATAAAAGACCTGACAAATTTCAGTTGGTGGATAATGAATCTATAATATATGAAAGTTTAATTGTAATCATTACATTATGGTAAATAATGAAATTTAACACTATATGCTAATTTTTTGAGAAGGACCTGTATGTATGTAATAATAATAATAATAATCTTTATTTATATAGCGCCAACATATTCCGCAGCGCTTTACAGTTTAACAGTTTCAAACACAACAGTCATAAGTAACAACGTTGACAATACAATAATTAAAGCGAAATAAGACGACCCTGCTCGTGAGAGCTTACAATCTACAATGAGGTGAGGGAGATACAAAGCACAGGTGTGTGTTTACAATGATGTATTTACAATGATGATCCAGCCATCTTCAGGGGGTGGGGTGTAGACGGAGATAGTGAATGGGCTACACACACAAACATAACATGACTTTGATTACTGAATGTGATAGGCCGCTCTGAACAAATGTGTTTTGAGCGAGCGCCTAAAACTATGCAAACTGTGGATGGTCCTATATCTTGGGGTAGAGCATTCCAGAGGATTGGCGCAGCGCGGGAGAAGTCTTTGAGTCGGGAGTGGGAGGTACGGATTAGTGCAGAGGTTAGTCGGAAGTCATTTGCAGAGCGCAGCGGTCGGCTAGACCGATAGACCGAAATGAGGGAGGAGATGTATGGGGGTGCCGCACTGTGGAGAGCTTTGTGGGTGAGAACAAGTACTTTGAATTGTATCCTGTAATGAATGGGCAGCCAGTGTAACGACTGACGAAGAGCGGACGCATCCGAGTAATGACTAGCCAGATGGACGACCCTGGCTGCTGCATTAAGGATAGACTGGAGAGGGGAAAGTCGAGTAAGGGGGAGGCCAATTAGTAGAGCATTACAGTAGTCCAGGCGGGAGTGGGAGTGGATCAGGGAGACAGTGAGGGTTTTTGTTGTTTCCATGGTGAGAAAAGGGCGGATTCTAGAGATGTTCTTTAGGTGTAAGCGGCACGAGCGGGCAAGAGATTGTATATGGGAGGTGAAGGAGAGATCGGAGTCAAACCTAACACCCAGACAGCGCGCCTGCTGCCAGGGTGTTATTATGGTGCCACCCACGGAGTTCAGTTTTGGAGAGGTTGAGTTTCAGATAGAGAGCAGACATGATGTTGGAGACTGCGGACAGACAGTCACTGGCGTTCTGTAGTACAGCGGGGGTAAGGTCAGGGGAGGATGTGTATAGTTGTGTGTCATCGGCATAAAGATGGTACTGAAAGCCAAATTTGCTGATGGTCTGTCCAATTGGGGCCGTGTAGAGAGAGAAGAGAAGGGGGCCAAGGACTGTACCCCGACAGTGAGAGGAAGAGGAGTTGAAGTGGAGCCAGAGAACAGAACACTGAAGGAGCGGTCAATGTATGTGTGTATGTCCGGGATTGGCATCTGCACCGTCGCAGCTACAGCCACAAAATTTGGCACAGTCACACGTCTGGACCCCGAGAGCGTCATAGGCTATGTTGTAAGGCGAAATTTTAACACCGCGCTTTCCAATTCAAACAATTTTTCCCCTATCTACATAATGGGGAAAAAGTGAAAGGAAAGTGTTGGAGGCAAATTGACAGCTGCCAGATGTGAACAAGGGGGACTTAAAGAATGAGAGCGATGGTGCCAAAGAGTATATACCATATGGTTGCTAAGGTGGGGCCCCGACATGGGATACTCACCACACACCGGCATATGAACACACACACAAAATGCGCCGCACACTACCACGTGATTGAACACATATACCACCCTCAGCACACATTTCACCACACATACACCAACCTCACCACATAAAAGTCGAAACACAAAAGTCAGTACTCAAAACTCGCCACGCGCAAAATTCGCCACATGCAAAACTAGGCTCACGCAAAACTCGCCACACATGCAAAACTCACCTCATGGAAAACTCGCCACACGCAAAACTTGCACACGCGGAAAAATTGCCACATGCGCAAAAGTTGCAACACATGCAAAAGTTGCCTCACATAAAACTTGCACATATTCAAAACGCACCACACATAAAACTTGCCATGGACAAAACTTGCTGCACACAACTTGCTACACTAACCTGTCACATGCAACTCGACACACAAAAAGTTGCTACATGCATGTCGCCACACAAAACTCATCTCACAAAAGTCGCTACATGCATGTTGCCACACGCAGCTCAACACACACAACTTGACACATGAAACTCACCCGAAAACACACACAAGTCTGGTATTATCCTTCAAAAATAAAAATCTGATTAATAAGCAGACAAACTACAAGAGCAACAAATGTACCATATTGGAAATAAGCCAGCTGTCAGTCACATGACCTGTGTATTATGTGTATGTGTGAGCTAATATATACTGCATGGGGGAGGGCTTCCTGTTGGCTGGGGATTAATCAGGCTGCCAATTTAGCTTACAAATACTGAGGTAAAAATACTGACCAAATAACGTGTGAACGAGGTCTAATACAGGAGGAGATGACATACAGATATATACTATGTACAGGGGAGATGACACACAGGTATATACTATATACAGGAGCAGATGACACACAGGTATATACTATATAGAGGAGGAAATGACATACAGGTACATACTATATACAGGAGGAGATGACATACAGGTATATACTATATACAGGAGGAGATGACACACAGGTATATACTATATACAGGAGCAGATGACCTACAGGTATATACTATATACAGGAGGAGATGACATACAGGTATATGCTATATATAGGAGGAGATGACATACAGATATATACTATATACAGGAGGAGATGACACACAGATATATACTATATACAAGGGAGATGACACACAGGTATATACTATATACAGGAGGAGATGACATACAGGTATATCTATAATATAATGCTGGGAGCGTCACTCTGTCCGAAGCCTTTATAGACTGCGCAAGCGCAAGCGCCGGCACAGTCTGGGCCTCACAGAGTGACGCTCCCAGGAGATCGCGGTATGCGTAAACACTGAACACACACCGCGATCTCCAACAGAGAAGCAGGGACCGCCAGGAGGGTAAGTATGAGCTATATTCACCTGGCCCCGCTCCACCGCTGCGCGCCGCCATCTTCCCGGTCCTCGGCCTGTGACCTTCAGTTCAGAGGGTGCGATGACGCGCTTAATGCGCGCCGGCACCGCCCTCTGACTGACCAGTCACAGCCAGAGGACCGGGAAGATGGCGGCGCGCAGCTGTGGAACGGGGCCAGGTGAATATAGTAAGTGCTAGGGGGCCTGAGCTGGCGGCGATACCGGCACCTGACCCCCACAGCGCGCCGGTGTCCCCGCCTGCTCAGGCCCCCCAGCACTCGGCGCCCAGCGACCATAGGTGAGTATAGTATTTTTTTTTTATATATATATATTGCAGCAGCATACGAGGCATATACAATGGAGCATCTTATGGGGCCATAAACCATAATGGAGCATTTTATGGGGGCCATAAACCTTTATGGAGCAGCGTATGGGGCATATGGATGGGAGCAGCAAATTAAAGAACGGTGGTGCAGGATGGGAGCAGCACATGACAGAATAGGGCAGTACATGACAGAACGGGGGCGCAGGATGGGAGCAGCACATGTCAGAATGGGGGCGCAGGATGGGAGCAGCACATGACAGGATGGGGACGCAGGATGGGAGCAGCACATGACAGGATGGGGACGCAGGATGGGTGCAGCACATGTCAGAATGGAGGCGCAGGATGGGAGCAGCACATGTCAGAATGGGGGCGCAGGATGGGAGCAGCACATGTCAGAATGGGGTCGTAGGATTGGAGCAGCACATGACAGGATGGGGGCGCAGGATGGAGCAGCACATGTCCGAATGGGGGCGAAGGATGGGAGCAGCACATGTCAGAATGGGGGCGCAGGATGGGAGCAGCACATGTCAGAACGGGGGCGCAGGATGGGAGCAGCACATGACAGGATGGAGACCATATACCAATATAAATGCTCGCCACCCGGGCGTAGAACGGGTTCAATAGCTAGTACTATATATAGGAGGAGATGACATACAAGTATATACTATATACAGGGGAGATGACACACAGCAGGTATATACTATATACAGGTGAGATGACATACAGGTATATACTATATACAGGAGATGACATATAGGTGTATACTATATATAAGGGAGATGACAAACATGTATATACTGAGGTGAAAATGAAAAGGTGTGAGTGCAAAATGAGAGGAGTGATCGGAAAATGACAGATGTGAGGTCGAAATGACAAGTGTTAGAGGGGAATGAGAGGAGTGAGGGGGAAAATAAGAGGAGTTAGGGGGAAAATGAGAGGTGTGAGGGAGAAAATGAGAGATGTGAGAGGGAAAATGAAAGATGTGATGGGGAAAATGAGAGGCGTGATGGGAAAATAAGAGAAGTGAGGTGCTATAACTAACCACATATATTTACTATGCCCAGGCAACGCCGGGCTCTTCAGCTAGTATATATATACATACACCTGTACTATGTGTATATTTCAATTCTGCCTATTCTATTCTAACCTATTCTATTCTATACTGCACGCGGCATCTGCCGGCTTTTAAAATCGCATTGCATGCAGACTGCATACGCATGCCATGTTCTGAGGAAAAAAAAATTGCATGGAAATCGCATTACACTTGCATGATATTGGCATAGCACTCGTCTGTTTTTTCTGTCCGGATATCGGACCGTTTTATTTTCTCACAAATGAGTATGAGCCCTAAAAGTGAGGGAAGCATTCAATCACCTACAATGTCCAGGAGCAGCGGTGCCGCCGCAGTGTGCTGCGTCACCCTTTATTTAGTGTCAGCACGGGAGGAGGAATCTTTCATATCTGCAAACATCTCTTGTATTCAAGTTGCAAACACAAATGTGGTTCTTATTCATGGAGGAAGGAAAGCCACTTGTTGGCCAAAGCGTTTTTTTCTCCCTCGTACAGGAATTGAGTTATGAGATTAAGTAATGAAGTCTAGGGGCTTGTTCACATGTAGCTTTTTTATGTGTTGAAAAAAACAGCCTTTTACAGTAGCATCAAATTAAATTAGATTTCTTTAAATCTAATTCACACTGTGTGTTTTTTTCCATGTATTTATTGAGCTGTTTTTACTTTTTTTATTTTAAACTTTAGTATGTCAATTCAGTGCTTGTTCCTACATTTTTTTTAATCTATTCAAGTAAATGCATAAAAAATGCATTAAAAACACAAGTACTGTACACAGTCAGTACTGCGTTTTTTTAACATGGAAAAAAAAACAAAACAAAACTGTGTGAACAGACCCTAAGCTTTTTTTTTCTATCTGAATTGGAGTCTAGTGCCTTGGAGATGATGAGGATGGCCAAGGCCGTCTGTCACATTCAATATACTGTTTAAGGCTTCTTTCACATGTTTGTGTGTCCAGTACCTGTGGTGACAGTTTTCACACGTACTGGAGACACTTACACACATAGACAAATTCAAGCGAATGGGTCTTTGCACATATCATAGCAAAACACAGTGATATGTCTGTTTTTCACTTGCAGCACGGACCGCAAAACATCCCGCGCACGTTTACACAGATGATACACTGAGATGTCATCCGACTGGTGGTATTGATGCGGCACACGGTTGCCATTCGTGTGCTGCAATTATTACACTCATAGACACCGACATGTTGGTACCGTTTTTTTCTGGTACCGGAAATATCAGGACATGTGAAACCGGCCTAAAGGGGTGTTCCAGGACTAAAATGATGCCCAATCCCAGGTTATCAATACCAAGTCAGTGGGTATCAAATATCTCCATTTTTCAGCCATCACCAGCTTTGCCAGAGCCATGATTTACAATGTACAGAGCTGGGATCGCACCGCTCCATACATTTTGTGGTGACATTCTCAGTACTGAAGCACAGCTGTTATTGAACTGAAAGGGAGTTCCTGAGAACAGCCATTACACAGTGTACAGAGCTGGATATTTATGGTCAGTGCACTAGGAATCAGCTAATTGGTCAGCAATAATGATGAGCGAATATACTCGTTACTCGAGATTTCTCAAGCATGCTCGGGGGTCCTCTGAGTACTTTTTAGTGCTCGGAGATTTAGCTTTTCTTTTTAGTGCTCGGAGATTTACATCTGTTAGCCAGCTTGATTACATGTGGGGATTTCCTAGCAACCAGGCAACCCCCACATGTACTTATGCTGGCTAACAGATGTAAATCATTCAGCTGCGGCAAGAAAAACTAAATCTCCGAGCACTAAAAAATACTCGTAGGACCCCCGAGCATGCTCGAGAAATCTCGAGTAACGAGTATATTCGCTCATCACAGGTCAGCAATATTTCAGTCATGGACAAACCCTTAATGAACTGATCGTTTCCAAGACTTATTTTCTATTGTGGTTTCACAAAGGGCATTAAAAGCAATGCTCCAGGATGAAAACCTGGTGCTGAGTGGGAACCACAACTACACACGATACCACACGCCAATATCTCTGTGAAAAGCTATTAAGATTACTTAGGTCATAAGGAGTAAAACGTATTCCATAGATGTCAGCTGGTAAAAATGAGGATCCCAACTAAATCCCAATGTCAATATAATCATAGAAAGGGGTCATGGCTGCCCATATCTATGGCAGCAAGACACATCAATTGATTCAGAAAACAGAACGCTAGATTCAGTTTAGTAAAAAAAGCTTTTTTTTTCTTTAGCACAAAAAGTGTCTTTCTTCTGCAGTTCATGAGTGAACCAATTATTTCCAAAATTTTCCTATTGCAAAAAAATGGCAAATGTGCAGAACACTATGTTCCTTCCTGCTTCAGACATACTGCATATTCTCTGTTAACATTTCTGGAAATAGAAGACCTGGCTGTGATTATTTCTATGTGACAGCCCACCATTTGTGTAGTATCTTTTACATGTTTGCAGTTGTTGCAGTCCCCAAAATGCTGCTTCTACTAAGCATATGTGATGGTGAACCCATGTAGCAGTGATGGAGACCAAGAGAGGTAATAAGAAAAGTCTCAGTTAAATGACTTGTTGCTGTTCTAAAGGATTTTTTCATTGCGGTCCCTTCATCCAATCCATTGATTTCCTGCAAGGGATCATTAAGTATTTAAATGGAGACTGATGAGCCATCCTTGCTTTCAGCTAGCAGTCTTAATTCTTCGTAACTACCAGAAAAATCATTAGTTCAATCACAGTCATTAATTAAGTTATAAATCATTATGGGAATGATTCTCTTTGAATTGGATTCGTTTTTCAATTATTGCGTTTCTGCTCCTCCTACAGGCTGATAGGACTTGGCTCCTAATGTGTCAGGACAAGAAAAAGTGATTTGCTTTCATTGGGGGTCAGTGAATACCAAATGTAAGGAAATCATAAGGTAGTAATTGTAGGTTAGAAGCAAAATCAATGTTAACAACCTCCCAAACTCAACTCCACAGCTATGAAAAACAAGGTGCTCAAGTTATGTCAGCATAAAACTACCACAACCATCATACAGACTCACTGGGAGCTAGTTTCTGAACAGCTGAAAAGCCACAGGATAGATATTAGTATATGAATTTTGTTTGAGGAAATAATAGGAATGAGAACAACTAAAAAAGAACCAATAATGTGATTTATCAAACACATGTTCCATTTGGTTATAACATTGAGCAGGATCGGTTTCTAAGCCGGGGACTACAAATCTTCTACGGTAGAAGATTATAGTAGGAAAAAACTGCAATGCAACATAATAGAAGTGAATATCCTGCAGTTTTGGATTCTGGAAACTTGCGTTTTGTGATTGCTGCAACTTGTGGATCACAAGAAAACTGAATTTACCTTCCATAGGGTGTGGTTTAACATTGCCATACTGTATTCTTTTGCAAGTATTACAGTGTGACAGAGTCACTGGCACGGTATGTGAAAGGAGATGTGTGTCACGGAGATTACTTTCCTTCCTGATCTAGAAACCCATAGGTTTCTTTTCAGCATGTTATGTGTTGAAAGAGTTAAGCGGGCATGTTATGGGTGGGTTTTTAGGTGAGTAGGTAAAGAGATGGGCTGGATGACAACTCACCATATCTCTACCTCAAGGGTGTGGCTGGGGAAATAAATGTCCAGCCAGCTTGTTTTTCTTTGATCTGTGATGTGTAGAGGCAAGGAAACCTCTAGGCTGAAGCTCCTGTGAGAGCTGCCATATGTGTTGGCCCAGAAGTGCTGGGCAGGACTGTTAATGAACTTTTTATTTCCTTTTGAGCCAGTCTGTTTTTCTGTTACGATTTTGGGTTTATGATACAATAAACCACCCAGAGACTTTAACCCACGTGTGCCTGTGTCTACATTGAGGAACAACTAAGTGAGCCGACCTTCCACAACAGCCAAAGTCACTGTCCAGCCCCAAGGTAATTGTCAGCTTTTTTCCTGAGCTGATAGATAGGGAATAGCTGCTATGAAGCCTCCCATTAACGGAACACATAAACAACTGGAGATCCTATTGCTCCATCCATTAGAAGTTCATGTTTAGAAGAAGCAGCAACATCATGGATGGCAGTCTATAATGGTACCCGTCAGTGTAGCTGTGAGTCCGGGAGTGGAGTGAGTGAAATACAACATTTACTAGAAGAAGCATATAGTTTAGCATACATCAGTATTGAGCACTGTATCTGTTAATCCAGCACTCGGGTGGGATACAACAATTACTAGAAGTAGCAACAGGGCTGAAATTATACAGAAGTGAAGAATACTTACTAGAAGCTGAATAGCATGGCGGACATAATAGCTCAGTATTAAGCATTGTATCTGTCAAGAAAGCTATGGGGAGAGATACAACCTTTAATATAAACAGCATCACTGTGTGTGTGTTTTGTCTTCACAGACTTTTAAGGGCAACCCGATTTCTCCTTGAGCTGCTAATGATTGTCACATTAGACAGATTTTTGTTGTGAGTGATCAGTGCAGGAGCAGAGGAGTCTGATAAAAAGCTATTTTTCTGTACAGGAAAGACATATATATTTTTACCATGTTAGCCAGTAGATAGAAAAATATTTAGAATTGAGAGTCCTCAGTGGCTGATGCCTTTTAATGGCTAACTGAAAAGATGGTAACAAATTGCAAGTTTTCGAGACTACTCAGGTCCCTTCATCAGGCATAGACTAATACAAATTCTGAAGAATCACATATTTATGCACAAAACAGCACAGAAATAATGTCATTGATAAGACAGGTGACGTGAAGCAAAACTACCATTATGGGAGAGTGATAAACACTTATGTCCATAAACATTGGAACAGTTCATAGATAAGGAGTGTGAATGTTTTATTGTCCTCTGATTGAGGTCTGGTTTGGTGTTGTGATGCCCCCACAAGGTCTGAGGAGCAAATTCCTTAACTGAGGTAAAAAGACATAAAGCCATGCAACGCATTCATTCCTGCACTGAGAGTGTCAAAGGTTGTCATAAGCTTATACTCCCAGACCCTTCTGTCTAAGATTTGAAATTACTCTTTAATATAAGTAATCTCATGTCCATTATGCTGTGATCCAGGAGACAAAAATGTATTGCCACAGGTAGATCCATTCTTTTTTCTTTTATTGTATGGCGATAAGAGTTCATCCTTTTTCTCAGTTTCTGCCCTGTCTCCCCTACATACAGACCCCCAGTTGGACATTTAGTACAAATAATTAGGTACACCACATCAGAAGTGATGCAGCTGAAAGTACCTGGGATCTTGTAGTCCTGATGTGAGTTAGGGATCTTTATCTTGTCCATGTTCATTATAAACGGACAGTTTTTACATTTTTTCTGGTTGCAAGGAAAGGTTCCTGCAACTGTTGAAGAGGACAGTGAGCTTCTGACAATGATGCTTCTTAGATTTGGGGGCTGCCTAAAACACAGTAGTGGGGGGTCTGGAAAAATGGATTGTAAGCGGGCATCTTTTTCTAGTAAAGGTTGTAATTTCCATGCAGCTCCCCTTAGCACCTACAGATTTGGATTGTAGGTGACTACTAAAGGCACCCAGTTATTTTCTTCTTTAGCTTTGTAATGTAGCAGGTGATTCCTTGATATTCTAGTTGCTCTTGTAATTTGGTTTTGAATTGTTCTCGGATGGTAGCCTTGATTCAAAAAGGTTTTTCTGAGCTAACCAAGGTGTTCATCCCTATCCATGGGGTTGGAACATATACGATTGTATCTGATGGCTTGACTGTAGACAATAGAGTTTTTTATGTGCTTTGGATGGAAATTGTCCCATTTAAGGTATGTTGGATGGTCGATTGGCTTCTGATACAGGGATGTACAGTCAGAAGCTCACTGTCCTCTTCAACAGCTGCAGGAACCTTTCCTTGCAACCAGAAAAAATGTAAAACCTGTCCATTTATAATGACCACGGACAAGATAAAGATCCCCAATTCACATCAGGACTACACGATACCAGGTACTTTCCACTGCATCACATCTAATGTGGTGTACCTAATTATTTGCACTAAATGTCCAAATGGGGGTCTGTTTGTAGGGGAGACAGGGCAAAAACTGAGAACAAGGATGAACTCTCATCGCCACACAATTAGAGAAAAAAGAATAGATCTACCTGTGGCAAAACATTCTTGTCTCCCTGATCACAGCATAATGGACAAGAGAATACTTGTATTAAAGGGAAATTTCAAATCTCAGAGAGACAGAAGAGTCTGGGCGTATAAGCTTATGACAACCTTTGACACTCTCAGTGCAGGAATTAATGTGTTGCATGGATTTATGTCTTTTTACATCAATTAAGGAATTTGCTCCTCAGACCTTGTGGGGGCATCAAAACACAGAACTAGACCTCAATCAGAGGACAATAAAATATTCACACTCCTTATCTATGAACTGTTCCAATACTTATGGACATAAGTGTTTATCACTCTCCCATAATGGTAGTTTTGCTTCACGTCACCTGTCTTATCTATGGCATTATTTCTGTGCTGTGCATAAATATGTGAGTCTTCAGAATTTGTATTACTCTATGCCTGATGAAGGGACCTGAGTAGTGTTGAGCGATACCGTCCGATATTTGAAAGTATCGGTATCGGATGGTATCGGCCGATATCTGAAAAATATCGGATATCGCCGATACCGATATCCGATACCAATACAAGTCAATGGGACACAAATACCGGAAGGTATCCTCTATGGTTTCCAGGGTCTGAAGGAGAGGAAACTCTCCTTCAGGCCCTGGGATCCATATTCATGTGTAAAATAAAGAATAAAAATAAAAAATATTGATATACTTACCCTCGGACGCGCCCTGGTTGTAACCGCTGCAACCGCCATGATTCCCTTCCTAAGAATGAGCGCGTAAAGGATCTTCGATGACGTCGTGGCTTGTGATTGGTCGCGTGACCGCTCATGTGACCGCTCACGCGACCAATCACAAGCCGCGACGTCATCGAAGGTCCATCACGCACTCATTCTTAGGAACAGAAGCATGGCGGTTGCAGCGGTTAGAACCAGGGCGCGTCCGAGGGTGAGTATATCAATATTTTTTTTTTTTATTCTTTATTTTACACATCAATCTTCATCCCGATACCGATTCCCGATATCGCAAAAATATCGGAACTCGGTATCGGAATTCCGATACCGCAAATATCGGCCGATACCTGATACTTGCGGTATCAGAATGCTCAACACTAGAGTAGTCTCGAAAGCTTGGAATTTGTTACCATCTTTTCAGTTAACCATTAAAAAGTATCAACCACTGAGGACTCTCAATTCATTTTTCTGTAGTAAGATATGTTATAAAGTTTATGTACTGCTGATTTATGAAGAAAACAAGATGATGGTAACAGTCAAACAAAAGAATTTCAGAATAGACGAGATCTGGATCAGATGATTTGGTAGTCTTGTGAAGAGCCTTTCCTGTGAACATCAATTGTAAGTTGTGCTCGTTAACGTTAGAGAAATTACGACGGCTGCATCAGACTTCACAAAGCAGAGTGTTAGGCTTTATGTGCAAACGATGCGGATTTTGCTGCGGGTCCGCAGCAGTTTCCCATGGTTTACAGTACAATGTAAACCTATGGGAAACCGAAAACGCTGTGCCCATGCTGCGGAAAAAAACGTGCAGAAACGCAGCAGTTTACATTCCGCTGCAAGTCAATTCTTTGTGCGGAATGCACAGCGGTTTTACACCTGCTCCATAATAGAAAACCGCCGATGTAAAACCGCAGTGGAATCCGCACAAAAACCGCTGTAAATTCGCAATAAATCCGCAGGAAAAATGCAGTGTTTTTGCCCTGCGGATTTATCAAATCTGCTGCGGAAAAATCCACAGTGGACCATTCTACGTGTGCACATACCCTTAACCTTTCCCATGTTAGATACATGAAACATCTGAGTGATGAGCTGAAGAAATTCTTCTGGATACAGGAATGTGCTGAATGTCGGTATCACAACCTCTGACACATTGTTTCAGTCTTTTCTTAGTCTTGATACATTTTGGTGTATTTTGAAGACTACAATAAAAATGGTAATAATCTCTGACCGAGCAGAAATGGCTGCTAATACTACTAATATTTGGGTTTTATATGATTAAGCCGAGAACTCGCTCTGGTATTTCACAAATGGGGCTTTCTGAGAACATAACGTTTTGCAATATATTCTGCACTCGCTATCCATTTATAGTTCACTAGATGGTTGCCCGATTCTAAGGCATCGGGTATTTTAGAATATGTATGTATGTATATAGCAACCACATAGTATATTGCACAGCCCACGTAACACAGACAGCCACGTAGTTTATAGCACAGCCTCATAGTATATAGCACGGCCACGTAGTATATAGCACAGCCACGTAGTATATAGCACAGCCACGTAGTATATAGCAGCCACGTAGTATATAGCAGCCACGTAGTATATAACACAGCCACGTAGTATATAACACAGCCACGTAGAATATAACACAGCCCGCGTAATATGTAGCAGCCAAGTAGTATATAACACAGCCATGTAGTATATAGGAGCCACATAGTATATAACACAGCCCACACAGTATATAGCAGAGCCCACGCAGTATATAACACAGCCCACGTAACACAGACAGCCACGTAGTATATAGCACAGCCACGTAGTATATAGCATAGCCACGTAGTATATAGCAGCCACTTAGTACATAACACTGCCCACGTAGTATATAGCACAGCCGCGTAGTATATAACACAGCCCACGTAATATATAGCACAGCCCACGTAGTATATAACACAGCCCACATAGTATATAACACAGGCACGTAGTATATAACACAGCCCACGTAGTATGTAACACTGCCCACGTAGTATATAACACAGCCCATGTAGTATATACCACAGCCCACGTAGTATATAAAACTTCCCACATAGTATATAACACTGCCCACGCAGTATATAACACCGCCCACACAGTATATAGCACAGCCCACGCAGTATATAGCACAGCCCACGCAGTATATAGCACAGCCCACGCAGTATATAGCACAGCCCACGCAGTATATAGCACAGCCCACGCAGTATATAACACTGTCCACGCAGTATATCACTGCCCACGCAGTATATAGCACAGCCCACGCAGTATATAACACTTCCTACGTAGTATATAACACTACCCACATAGTATATAGCACAGCCCACGTAGTATATAACACTGCCCACGTAGTATATAACACAGCCCACATAATATATAGCACAGCCCACGTAGTATATAACACTGCCCACGTAGTATGTAGCAGCCACGCAGTATATAACACAGCCCAAGTTGTTATGATCTGGTGGTTTAGGAGCAACATGGGACGAGCTCTGAAGGAAGTGGTATCTGTACTGACCGCAGTCCCTAAGCTCAACACAACACTAGAAGTAGCCGTGGGATGCTCCCAACACTCCCCAGGCACCTCGGCACAGCCTGAGAACTAACTACCCCTAAAGATAGAAACAGGAAAACTATCTTGCCTCAGAGAAAATTCCCAAAGGATAGATAGCCCCTCACAAGTAATGACTGTGAGTGGAGAGGGGAAAGACATACACAGAATGAAACCAGGATAAGCACAGGAGGCCAGTCTAGCTAGATAGATAGGACAGGATGGAATACTGTGCGGTCAGTATAAAACACTACAAAAAATCCACACAGAGTTTACAAAAATCTCCACACCTGACTAAAGGTGTGGAGGGTAAATCTGCTTCCCAGAGCTTCCAGCATCACTGAATTAATTCATACTGACAAACTGGACAAACATAGAAAGCACAGAACGGATAAGTCCACAACCTGTGGACATAAAAGAGCAAGCAAGGACTTAGCTTTGCTGAACTGGTCAGGATAACAGGGAAATCCAAAGAGATGTGAATCCAACCAGGAACCATTGACAAGTGGCACAAGCTGAAGGAAAGAGCCAGGCTAAATAGCCGAGCAGAATAGACAATCAGTGGAAGCAGCTGCTGACAGCTAAATCCAAGGAGCAGCCATTCCACTTAAAACCACCGAAGGGAGCCCAAGAGCAGAACTCACAAAAGTGCCACTTACAACCACCGGAGGGAGCCCAAGAGCGGAATTCACAACACCAAGTACTATGTAGCAGTGTGGGCACCATATCCCCATTAAAAAAATTAAAATAAAAAATAGTTATATACTCACCCTCCGGTGGCCCCCGGATCCAGGCGAGGCTTTCAGCGATGCTTCCGGTCCCACGAATGCATTGCAGTCTCGCGAGATGATGACGTAGCGGTCTCACGAGAGTGCTGCGTCATCATCTCGCGAGACCGCAATGCGCAATGCGTTGCGAGGAGCGGGAAAGGCCCCGGAAGGTGAGTATATCACGATTTTTTATTTTTTTAATTATTTTTCACATTAGATCTTTTTACTATTGATGCTGCATAGGCAGCATCAATAGTAAAAAGTTCATCACATAGGGTTAATAGCAGCGTTTACAGACTGCATTACACGCTATGTGGGTGGTGGGCGCTGACTGGGGGAGAGTATTGGGATTTCCGTGTCCATAAAGAGAGTCCATAAAGGCAGCTCCTGGTTAATCCAATAGATAACCACTTGTATGCAAAATAAATGTCATGCACTACTAGACATAAATCATCCCAAAAAAACGTGCAATACAAAGACTTATATAAAAATAATAGATTTTATTATATAAATAATACAAAGTATAGAAAAATAATAACATACACAAATAAAGCTGATAAAATAAGAAGAAGGCATTCAGCCGAAACGTACGTAGGGACTGAGCACCTATAGGTATGTGGAACCTCTTGTAACTATCTAGATCTTATTTACGTTATTTATGCCGCTACTAGTGTTCAATAGCGGTGGATATATCAAGGCACTGTCTGCACTTTAGTGTTATTTTACCATCGCTGCTATTTTTTGCTGTGTGAGTCTGTTAGTCCCAGCGTGGTAGTGTGCAATACAAAATATCTAGTGTTACTTTTTAGCATATCCGCATTTCATCAGCGGTATTGAATACTTTATATGCATTTCACATTATATGTGTTTTTTTGCACCTTCTAAAACGTCTGGTATTACTTTTATTAGGTACCTAGGTTGATTTATTTAATTGGCACTGTTTCACTTTATATTGGCATACTTTATACTATATGCAGGGATCTGCAGTGTGGCATTGTGCAATATAAATACCTAGTGTTACCTTTTAACATACCTGCATTTCATTAGTGGTACTTAGTATATTATATTTGCATGTATTTGCACAAATTAGGGACCCAGGTTTAGTATTACTGTATATTAGCACTGTTGCACTTTTTATTGGCACATATATTTTCACTATATGCAAGTTTTTTCTGCATATCTTATATTATTTTTTATATTATATCTTATTTTTTGCACTTGACTTTCTAGTACTTTTTACACATATCATAGTTGGGTAGTGCAATATATATATTGTATATTTTTTCTTCTTTTTATCATTATACACAGTGGTATTTAGTTACTTGTTACACAATTTTCCTATTTTAGTACTTGTATTATATAATATATTTTGTATCTGGGTATTTATCATTACTTTTTGTGCATCCTTTGTACCATATAGGCTCTAGTTTTTTAGGTGTCTCATCATACCATTATAGTGTGCTCTTATTTTATCAGCTTTATTTGTGTATGTTATTATTTTTCTATACTTTGTATTATTTATATAATAAAATCTATTATTTTTATATAAGTCTTTGTATTGCACGTTTTTTTGGGATGATTTAAAGGCAGCTCCTGGTAGAGATCACAGGAAGGATGTCCGTGGCCACTACACCACCAAATGAAACGGACATCCTTCCTGTGATCTCTACCTGGAGCTGCCTTTATGGACTCTCCCTCTATACTTCTTTTTCCCTATTTACCCCTGCACAAGTGAGGCTTTGAGAAAGACCGTGCCTGGTTGAAACGTTAACCCGGTTGTCCGCAATCACCCTTATTTATCTTTGAAATTATTTGGTGGTGTCTGTACACGTGAATAAAAGATACAAAAAAAAAATGTTTTCTATGTAAACATAATGGCTTGAGTGCGGCTGTTTTTTCTATATAATTGACTTTGGTTGTCCAGCCAGCACCTTCCATTTTTGACAGTGTGCACATCATATTTCTCTGATCACATTGTACAATCACACAATACAATTAGTTTCAATTCATCCTTTGGCTTGCGGTCAGTGATTACAAACAACCTGTCATGCCGTTCTGTCTGTTTCTGGTTTTCGGCATGACAATGCATATGTTTGCTTTAACCCTTTACTCTTTTCCCCCTAATTTGAGCTGGGATACTGTTGGCTGTTACCTGGATGGAGCCTTCTCAGTTCCCTGCTCTGCTGTGCAGCCGTAGATGGGTGGTTAGGTCTTTGCCCTGCTGCATACCTTCCTCATGTGCAGTCGCTGGTTGCCACTGTGGAAGCTGTCCGCGGGTTGTGAGGTCATTTGCAGCTGGTGCATGACTTTCCATGTGGGTCAGTGCTTGCAGTCACAGCCAGGTGCCCTTAGCCTCAGTTCCTGCACTGATTGTACTGTAATGGCTTCTGTTTGTGCTTAGGGCATGCGCGGCCACACCTCCCCTGCTTTTATCAGGGTGAGGGTGTGTACTTAAAATACTGTCCCCAGCCAATTGCAGAGGGGCAGCTCCTATATAAAGTTCCCCTGCCCTATGGGCGGGGCCTGAGCTACTCACAAAGCTCCTGAACTTTGCTATGTGTGTTTGTGTTCCTGCACTTCTCCTGTCTATGTTTTGGTACCAAAGTCCTTGCCTTGATTCCTGCTTTGTCCTGTTCTGGCGCCTGTCCTGGAGGCGGTATATCCAGGCCCGAATCCTTGATCCTGTACCTGTCCTGTACCTGTCTGAACTGTGTCTGCTGTGATTATGTTTCTGGAATCCCCCTGCATCTGGAGCCTCACTCCCAGTGACTATGAGTCTCTTGAAACCGGTGTTTCTGCTGAGCATCTACTACTCTGTGCTCTGACTACCATGCGGTGTTAACCCCGTCTGGCTCGCGTCCAGTACGGCGGTGCTTGCACAATCACACTTGAGTTCCTTCCTAGGTCCGATGCCTGGAGCCTGACGACCGCAGTCTGGAACCTGATGACCGCTGCCTGGAGCTTGGAGCCTGATGACTGGTGGTGCCTGTAGGTCGTGTCGGATGTCCGGAACCGAACGACTCCTGTCTGATGTCTGCCGGTGACTCTGGATCCAGATGTCTTGATGTCCTGTCTGTACCCTGTAACCCTGCCTGTGTCCTGATGTCCTCCCTGTGTCCGATATCCTGATGTAACTGATGACCTGGGCTGCCACGCCAGTGTCCCAGCCTATGGCCTGGGCTGCCACGTCAGTGTCCCAGATGTCTATCCGGTATTCCTGATGTCCTGATGCCCTGCCTGTGTCCTGATGTCCTGTCTGTACCCTGATGTCTTGCCTGCATCCTGATGACCTTGTGTACCCTGATGTCCTGCCTGTGTCCTGATGTCCCGCCTATGTGTGCCTCGGTGATCCGTTGGTGCCTTGGGGTCCACTGGGTAGTACCCTTCTGGAGGTGTTTAATCGGGAGCCTGTCATCGTCATGTTTTGGTTTATGTACTGTGTGACTTTACTTTAGTAAACTTTACTTTCTCTATACCTGAAGTTGTGCGGTGTAATTAAGTCCTACGCGTCTCTTTCCTTGTACTCATGCTCAGCTGCCACAGAACCCTGGTCTCTGCCCTCCCCTAGTCCGGGTAGGCCGGGGTCCCCCTCTGCGGTTTAAAGGGTCCGTATTTCATCCCCGGGAAACGCGCGCCCCACGCCTTCTGAGGTTGGTCGGCTTGGGGGCGTCTATGAGCTGGGCCGCATTGGCAGCCACAGCTGACCGTGACACAACCCTTGCTAAAAACCCACCTATACTCAGAAAGCTAGCTGTTTGGTACAGTGTATCCAATCTTCTTAGATATAACTTGAAAGCTTAAAGGGGTTGTCCACTACAACAAAACTGAAATATAGTGGACCCATTCAGCAACTGCGCATGGGCTGCAGTGATCAAGAGACGCCCCTGTATCAGATGCTGATATTAGGTGACTGATGGGGCCAGTGGCATAACGTGAAGCTCCAATGGGGCCCCCAACTAACACAGGTCTTTAATAGTAATAGTCTTTTCATATGGGACAAAGGGACCTTTGTGGCCCCCTAGGCTTCAGGGCCTGGGTGCGATTGCAACCCCTGCGCCTATTATATTTACGTCCCTGGACGGAGGACACAATACTGATGTGTACAGGTGTACTGTCGGCAAGATAGGAAAGTATAGAGTTTTTTTTATTTATCACATTACACCCTGTTGTAGGATTGGACAAACTACTTACAGTCTTGTACACAAAAAGTCAGCAGTCTGAGCTCTTGGAAATGGTGGGAAACTAACACAAAGACTAAGGTGCATAACTTCACATGATACTATGACTAAAGTGGTTGTCCAGAATAAGAAAAAACTTGGCTGCCTCCTTCCAAAACAGCATCTTCAGTTTGTTTTTGGTTTTACAACTCAGCTCTACTCATGTCAAGTAGATAAGCTGCAATACGGGTACTTTCACACTAGCGTTTTTTTTTAATCCGTCACAATGCGTCGTTTTGCAGAAAAAACGCATCCTGCAAAAGTGCTTGCAGGATGCGTTTTTTCCCCATAGACTTGTATTAATGACGCATTTGCGACGGATTGCCACACTTCGTTTGCTTTGGCAGACCGTCGGGAGCAAAAAACGCTACATGTAACGGTTTTTTCTCCTGACGGACCGCTTTTTCCGACCGCGCATGCGCGGCCGGAACTCCGCCACCACCTCCCCGCACCTTACAATGGGGCAGCGGATGCGCCGGAAAAATGCATCCGCTGCACCCATTGTGCAATGCAGCAAACGCTAGCGTCGGAATCTCTCCCCGACGCATTGCGACGGGGAGATTCCGACGCTAGTGTGAAAAAAGCCTAATACACACATTCCATACAGAGCTGTGGCTCTGTTTCTAGAAGAAAGCAACTTTATGTTTCTACCCCTGGACAAGCCCTTTAAGTTTCAGTTTCCTAAAGACTTAGGACACCTTGGGACTTTTGTTGTTACATTTGTGTTTTCTTACAAATGTTGCAGCAGTAGGCGGCATGTGCAGAACGCTACTCACAGCCAAATCTGTCATTGCAGATGTGATGGCTTGGTCTCCAGTGACTTCTCTGTACTTCAGATCGAAAATCTAGGCTCAATTCTGATTAAATCAAAGCTGGATAACCACTTTAATACAATGCCATATGGTTCCTTGCGAGTTGTGGAAAGACTGAAGAAAAAAAAGATCTTAATGTTTATTTACAGGAAACAGCAATGTTGCGGGAAGGCGTAGTTACAAAATGTCCAATTCGGTCATGCTGTACTCTTTCCAGCAGACATAGCACTGTTTCTCATTGGGAATTAGAGAAGTTGCACTCTGCAGTTTAACATGTATCCTAAAGCCTCAGGTGCATTGCATTTGTATTGCCTTCACCTCCTTCCCCCTCACAGTTTTAATAGGAGCAGGTATAATTCCAATTATTTCTGTGCTATTTCTTATATAACAGTAAAAGTGTATTTTTGCAGTGGTTTCTTCAGTGAATAGCAGAACATGTTCTTCTAACACACTCAGAGCATTATTATTTCATAGATAAAAGCTTTCCAGCCAGGCATTACCAGACACATTTAATAAACCACTTGGCAGTCCGCGTCAGCGGGGCTGCCCCACTTCTGAAGTACAAAAGAAGACACTTATGTATCAGAGCCAAGGAAATTAAGATTTCATTGTGACCGTAGCCCAGCGCTGATTTATAACAGAATAACACTGAAAATCTCCTGCTGCAAAAGATAAAAAAATCTTTGATGCCAACATAATAAAGTCAGTCAATGGAAAACATTAGGGAGAGGTGATTAAGACAAACCACGCAATAAAGAACACTTATAATCACTTAAAAGACTAAAGCACCTGCAGGGGGCGCACCTTCCTAAATGGACTAACATGGAGTGAAATTGTCCAAAGCTCAATGGTCATGTTCCAGTAGTCACAAAAATAGACCCACAACCAAGGCTTCAATATATCCTCACATTGTGGATAGCCGAGGCTAAGTGAACATGAGGGTTATCTTTGCTGCAGGACGGTCCATGGCTTCTAGTAAAAAAAGAATCCCTTCTACAGACACAGATATGACTTATTGAGGGATTGTTTACACTCTATAGAGAGTAGAGCAATATTTCACATTTCAGCCTTCAATCATGTACTGCAATACACACAATGGAGAGATCAACAATAGTGTGTGGCTACATTACTGCAAAGATGCCCATACAAAACAGATGGCTGACCGCCAAACGCTTGCTTCACCATGAAACTCTCAGCTCCCCCATACACAGGAACACTGGCTCAGCCGAGCATTCATGTGTGCTTAATAAGGAGGGGAGAGAAAGTCATAACTAGACTCATCTGTTCTCCTCTGCCTCAAAACTCCTCTGTCCTCCTCTTCCTACAGACCCATGTGTCTGTGGCGCCCCTGAGGGTTCAGTCGCCACAAAGGTACTGCACCTCATCCAGAGATGTGGTATCACACTCTCAGGTAAGGAGAGGGCACTACACAGGACTCTAACACCAGCATCCGACACCTCACCACTTCAGTTAGGGTATCTGGGTGTACCCTATGGGAGGATGGCCCCATCCCAGTCTGGAGAGGGTTTCTAGGTAGAGGGTGTGGGTGGAGCACATAGGGGAGGAGCTAATTAGGAGGGAAAGTGAAGGAGATGCTGAGAGAAGCTGAATGGAGTGAGACGTGCAAAAAGGAGCTCCCTGAGAGAAAGAAGAGTGAGGAGAGGGAAGCTCCAGGAAGAAGAAGGGGTCCTAGGGGCACGGGTAGTGAGCAATCCACCCCTGGGGCCCGCATCCACTCTGACCATCGCCAGGTGGAGGGACCAGGTCACAGTGGAGAACTGGCCCCCAAGACCAGGGCTGGCATCAGCACCCGGTGTACCCGGGCAAGTGCCAGGGCCCTGGCAAGACAGGGGGGCCCATTCAGGTCCGCTCCCCCAGGGGCCCTCAGCTAGCGGCACATCACGCAGCTACTATGGGGCCCCTGTCGCAAGCGCCAACTCCCTCACTGCCGCTTTGAACTTTACCGGCGTCTGCCGGTAAAGTTCTAAGCAAATGATGGAGGAGAGAGCGTCACCTGACCCTCCCTCTCCCATCATTCCCCACTCTGCCTCTGACACTGCTGCTGCGGGTGCGCGATGACATCATCGCGCACTCGCCGTGTGTCAGGCAGTGCAGCGGCAGCCGCCGAGACCGGAGCAGGGAGGGAGCAGCACGGCGCGGGAACGTTGAGAGGTGAGGAGTGTTTTTTTCCCCGTAACTAACAGTGAGTACTGGACTATGGGGCCATTCTTGGGGGGAGGGGGGCTATGCTGTATACTACATGTCTGTGCTATATACTACATGGCTGTTCTATATACTACATGGCTGTTCTATATACTATGTGGGCCGTGTTATTTACTACGTAGGCTGTGATATGCTACGTGGACTGTGCTGTATACTACATGGCTGTCCTATATACTACATGGGCTGTGTTATATAATATGTGGCTGTGCTATATACTACATGGCTGTTCTATATACTACGTGGACCGTGTTATATACTACGTGGGCTGTGATATGCTACGTGGGCTGTGCTATATACTACATGGCTGTTCTATAACCTACGTGGGCCGTGTTATATACTATATGGCTGTGCTATATACTATATGGGCTGTTATATGCTACGTGGGCTGTGCTATATACTACGTGGCTGTGTTATATGCTACGTGGCTGTGCTATATACTACGTGGGCTGTGTTATATACTACATGGCTGTGTTTATATGCGATCATGACAAGTGGAGAACTAAAAGACTCAGCTAGCCACTCAGAGGTTGTGGTATCTGTACATGCCACAGCCACATCCACACATATTCACTGAAAAGGCAGCCACATAGGGCTCAGGGGACTAGAGAGACTTCGTCCTACAAGGTCCGGGGCTGCTGGCTTAGGACACTGTGTGTGAAGGCGTAGGGCAGGAGAGGTGAGAACCAGCACAGTGAGACAGCCAGGAAAGGAGCATAAGAGAGGAGTCCTGGAAAAGTCCTGGAAAAGTGTACCACAAATCATCTGGTGTTGACTGGACCACAGACCCGGAGGACACAGTTCACGGCTGGAGACAGTAATCTGCAGAACTATGAGTAAAGCATTGAAAACTGCACCCAGCTGTGTCCTCTGAATTATTCCTGCGTCATTTGCCCTGCACTACAACTACCACAATCAACACCTATATCTTCCCTGGGGACTAGCTCTGCCCGTGGAGAGCTGCAACATCTTCGCTGCGTCACCAACTGCCCCAGTGGATCTGAACTGCAGCGTCGGCCATATTGACCGAATACCACAGGTGGCATCATGAACAATTCCCCTATAAACTTTATTTCCCCTTTAATTTCATTTCAACTTTTATTGGACACCCAGGGCCATGGACCGGGTCACTGCTGCCGTGACAACCCCTATAAGAACCATCCGACCCAGTTCCAAGTACCCCACGGCCCTAGCGGGCACACCATAACTGCCTCCTATTCATACAAATGCATATGTCCTCCTCATCATCCCGACACCTATGTCCTCCTTTTCATTTAGATCCATCTGTCCACCTCTTCCTCCAGTCCTCTCTGCCCTCCACAAGATTCCTCAGTCACCTTCTCCAGGCTACCCCGTCTTCCTCTTCATACAGACCCATCTGTCTTCCTTCAGACTCCTCTATCCTACGCTTTCTCCAGACCCATCTGTCCTCCTCCAGACCCATCCGTCTTCCTTTTCCTCCAGATTCCTGCCCTCCTCTTTCTTCAGACCCAGCTGTCCCCCTCGTCTTCCTTCAGACTTCTCTGTCCTCCTCTTCCTCCAGACCCATCTCTCCTCTGCTTCTTTCAGACTCCTCTGTACGCCTCCTCTTCCTCCAGACTTCTCGGTCCTCATCTTCCTTGAGACCTATATGTCCTCCTCTTCCTCTAGACTCCTTGGTCCTCTACAGGATTTCTCAATCACCTTCTTTAGACTCCTCTGCCTTCTTTTTCCAACAGACCCATCTGTCCTCCTCCTCGTCCTCTATACTCCTTTGTCCTCTTCTTCCTTCAGACTTCTCTGTCATCCTCATGCTCCAGACCCATCTGTCCTCCTTCTACAGACCCCATCCATTCCCCACGGGCCCTGGCCGATCTCCCCATAGAAATGCAAGCACTGCAATTCAGCAATATCATGAATCTTTTCCTCACAATCTGTGATTGGAGAGTTGGGAAAGTTTGGATGAGTGATTCCCAACAGATTGCATTATCAGGATTTCCTTAGTATCAGACAGGTGAGAGAACCTGTGGCAGTGTCTGCTGCCTTGATGATACTTTCATCACCTGTTTAATACTTAAGAAATCCTGAAAACATGATCTGTTGGGGGCTGTGAGGACTGGAGGTTGGGAAAAACTGGTTTAGATGGGCAGCTGGTCCTGCTAAAAACAGTGGAGTTGGACAACTTTTCTCTCATGTACATTGAGGTCTTATGATTAAAAAATTATCAGCTTTGACTTTGCAGAGACACAATTTTATGTTGATGTTATGAGCAATAATAGGAGAAATCAGCTCTGCAGCTTTAAGGGCCCAACAAATATGATCTGTCTTAAAGGGGTTATCCAATACCAGGAGTCGGAACTCGAGGTTCCCAGACACTGATGCAGAGGAATGACATGTGATGCCTGGCACCCAATCAGCTCTGGCATCACTTTCTCCGCCTTCAGATAACCTGAACATGAAGAGAAAGTCTTGGATGAGCTGCAGCCCTGGCTTCCTCTTCATGTTCAGTTTGTAACCTACAAGAGAAAAAGTAAGCAAAAACCCTGATGCAACCAAGTAAAAAAGCAAAAGTGCATTCAATGGCCAATGTGAACATGCGTTTAACATGCGTTTAACTACATGTGTGTCAACTCAAGTTAAGCTCAATTTTTGTGTTTTTTTTTGTATTGTTGCATTCTGTGTAAGCCGGGGTGTGGCCTCCCTGTTTCTGAGCTAGAGATTGTATATAATTCTTCCCCAGTCTGGTGTTCCCTGGTTGGGTCCAGTCCTTTTGTCTGCCCTTATTCACACTGAGGTCAACATTGACACATGGTAAGGTTTTAATATTAGACAGTGTAGGACTGTCCCGATCAGTTACCTTGACGCGGTGAGATGGCTTTTGTGCTATTATTTTTAATCAAAAACAGTATTACTGAAAACTCCGTGTTATTTGAATGCACTTTTGCTTTTTTACTTGGTTGCATCAGGGTTTTTGCTTACTTTTTCTCTTGCAGGTTTTAATGTTTTGTGGCCAGTGTGAACATGCGTTTAACTTCTGCATGTGTACCAACTCAAGTTAAGCTCAGTTTTTGTGTTTTTTCCTATGTTCAGTTTGTAAGTAGGCAGAGACAGTAATGCCAGTGCTGATGGGCGCCGGCATCACGTGTCACAACACCGCATCACAGCCCTGGGGAGAGCGAGTGCAGACACTGCAGGAATGGTGCCAGCACGGGAGGTGAGTAGTGATGAGCGAGTGAACTCGTTGCTCGGGTTTTCCCGAGAACGCTCAGGTGGTCTACGAGTATTTATGACTGCTCGGAGATTAAGTTTTCATCGCCTCAGCAGCATGAACTACAACTATTAGCCAGCTTGATTACATGTGTTGATTCCCTGGCAACCAGGCAACTCCCACATGTACTCAGCCTGGCTAATAACTGTAAATCATTCAGCTGCCGTGATGAAAACTAAATCTCCAAACACTAACAAATACTTGGAGGTCACCCGAGCGTTCTCTGGAAAACCCGAGCAACGAGTACACTCGCTCATCACTAGAGGTGAGTATAAGCTTTGTTATTTTGTCAGGGCCGAACATTTAGTTGAAAAAGGGGTTGTCCTAGTAGTGGACATCCCCTTTAATTTCCAAGACAAATGTGATTGTGTCAAGGGGGAAGAGTCTTAAGGTACCGTCACACTGAACGATATCGTTAACGATATCGTTGCTTTTTGTGACGTAGCAACGATATCGTTAACTAAATCGTTCTGTGTGACAGCGACCAACGATCAGGCCCCTGCTGGGAGATCGTTGGTCGCTGGGGAAAGTCCAGCAATTTATTTTGTCGCTGGATCTCCCGCTGACATTGCTGAATCGGCGTGTGTGACGCCGATTCAGCGATGTCATCACTGGTAACCAGGGTAAACATCGGGTTACTAAGCGCAGGGCCGCACTTAGTAACTTGATGTTTACCCTGGTTACCGTTGTAAATGTAAAAAAAAAATGTCCCTCGCCGTCAGCTTCCCGCACTGACTGGTGAGCGTCGGCCAGCCGTAAAGCAAAGCACAGCGGTGACGTCACCGCTGTACTTTGCGGCCGGCGCTCAGTCAGTGCTGGAAGCTGAAGGCAAGGGACATAACCAGACACCGGGAATGTAAGTATGTAGTGTTTGTTTTTTTACATTTACAACGGTAACCAGGGTAAACATCGGGTTACTAAGCGCGGCCCCGATGTTTACCCTGGTTACCCGGGGACTTCGGGATCGTTGGTTGCTGGAGAGCGGTCTGTGTGACTGCTCTCCAGCGACCAAACAGCGACGCTGCAGCGATCGACATCGTTGTCGGTATCGCTGCAGCGTCGCTTAGTGTGACGGTACCTTTATCCAACTCAGTTTGTCACCAATTGCTGTTTAATCCCATAGTAATATGCTGCCACCCAAGGATGTCAAAACCAAATTAATTGGTGCCAACCTCTCTGCCACCCAACCAGACACTATGATCACAGTGCTCAAAGAGCTGTACAGATGTGAGCTGCGTATATTCCGTATTCTGGAGATCTTAGCATGACTTTTACTGTTAAAGCGGTTTGCTCTCTTCAGAAATATTTACACATATACAAAGACGAGAGGCTCTGGAAGAATCAGTTCTCCAGATTTATTAAACCCTTCAGCTGTTTTAATATTTAATTACATAGGGCACCTTTTAAGGAGCTACAGAGGAACAGTTGTGCGCTGCCCAATAAGAATAATATAGTGCAAGATAAAATAGGTTTATTAGCCCTGAGACTCGCATCGTATGTAAGGAACTCTGCAAGTGAAAACCTATTTATTGAATTGTATTTCAAATGTTAATATACTGCAACGTAGCGTGCGAGGCAGGCATTGTATATTGAATAAAGATGGAGAGCCGCAGAATGTGGCACCAGGATCTATTACATTACAAGTCTAACTCTTATTTATGAGGAGCAGAGCAGGGGTAAAATTATTATGTCTTAAGAAATTCTTGCAAAATATGCAGTATTTTAAAAGTATTTTTTTTTTATTTACTTGACCTTGTTGTACACAAATTCCAAGATAAATTCAAAAAAATGCTAAACCACTTATTCGCTTATCAAAAACAAACAAACAAACAAACAAGAAATGTACTGTATTTTTTAAGCTACATACTTTTCAACAGCCAAAAAATGTGATTCAGTTCTGTAAAATTTTTTAATATCTTGTTCAGGCATTGGAGTTATTCTGCAAACGTGCACAACTAAAAATAATTGCACATTGCATGTATGCTGTCCTGTATGTTGACCGTAATGAACCCAGGTCAGTATATGAAAAAATAAAAATAAAAACATAACACATACTCAGCTTTTGGATCTTGCTGCTCATCCACATCCTGTGTCTGCTGCTGGTCGCCGGGCATCATTATCAGTCAGGCTGCTGGTTGTCCGCAACCATCACATTCAGATCAGTTTTTAATGTTTACACAGAAAGTGAAGGTTGCAGACAATTAGTGGCTACAAGCTACTTGTAGCGCTCGCATCTCTGCCTGTAGTCCCTCTCTCCCTGCAGAGACACCAGCGTACTCATTGCCGAGGCTCCCGTCCTGCTCCTTCCGGGTTCTTCTGCCCGGGGTGCATGCACTCCTAGCAAGTCTCCAGGCACTGTGCTTAGGGCACGCGCACACTTCCTCTTTCTTAAAGGGGCCGGGCACGTTCCTCTAAAGTGTCACCAGCCAATAGCTGGAGGTCACTTACTATTTAAACCGCCTCCTCCAACATGGAGGAGCCTGTGCAATGTTGTGAGTTTGTTCCTAACATGCTTGTCAGTTCTCAGGTTCCTGTACTTGCTTCTCAGTCTGCTGTACCCGCCAGTGCTATCTTCAAT
This sequence comes from Ranitomeya imitator, assembly GCF_032444005.1. NCBI lineage: Eukaryota > Metazoa > Chordata > Amphibia > Anura > Dendrobatidae > Ranitomeya > Ranitomeya imitator. The sequence continues at coordinate 151,918,558 of NC_091283.1, read as the reverse complement.
GGTAGCTGAGTCTGCTGCACCCACCAGTGCTTCATTTAAAAGTAGCAGAGTCTGCTGCACCTGCTAGTGCTTTCTTCAAATGGTAGCCAAATCAGCTGCACCCACCAGTGCTTTTCTAAACAGCAGCTGAGCCAGCTGTACCCACAAGTGCTCATCTCAACAGCAACTGAGCCAGCTGCACTCGCCAGTGCTCACCTCAACGGCAGCCGAGCCAGCTGCAGTTGCCAGTGCTCACCTCAATGGCCTTTCGAGCCAGCTGCACCTTCCAGTGCTCACCTCAATGGCAGCTGAGCCAGCTGCAGTCGCCAGCACTCACCTAAACAGCAGCTGAGCCAGCTGCACCCGCCAGTGCTCATCTGTTTGTTAGACTGTCCTGTCTGCACCTGCGGCTCTTGTCATCTTCTTTGCCTGCCTGCATTGGTTGGACATTTCCCTGGGCCAGCTATCCATTCCTAGGGGTCATCCGCCAACTACCCAAGGTCAGTCCGAGAGTAGCACCTGGATCACCTCCTTTGTCTCTCCAGGGACCGTGGTGTCGTTAGCTGCTGCGTGTCTGTGGTCAGATTGGGTGAGGTTCCTAGCCATGCCCCTCCAAGTCTTCCTTGGGCTTTGGCACAGTGGTTCCACCACCCAACCCGTTACACTACTTCATGTTGATGTCTAGAGACTAGAAAGGGGCACAATACAGAACGCAGAGGAAAGGCATGGGCCTGGAAGGATTATAGGTTCTCTTTTTTTACACCAACTCTGGGTCAATTAAGATCAACTTTTATAGTAGGAGAAAACGACTTTAATATTGCCAAACATTCCCATTCACCAGACAGAGGCCAAAATCTTTGTTATTTCAGCTTACATCTGTCCGGGGAAGAGTCTCTCCATAAACAGCCTTGTCGGACTTCCGGGAGGCGGAGCCTGATGATGGCAGCTTTGTAAAAGAGCTCCTAGGCCACGGGGGATTTACCAGACCCCATTCATAGTAACATAGTAACATAGTTAGTAAGGCCGAAAAAAGACATTTGTCCATCCAGTTCAGCCTATATTCCATCATAATAAATACCCAGATCTACGTCCTTCTACAGAACCTAATAATTGTATGATACAATATTGTTCTGCTCCAGGAAGACATCCAGGCCTCTCTTGAACCCCTCGACTGAGTTCGCCATCACCACCTCCTCAGGCAAGCAATTCCAGATTCTCACTGCCCTAACAGTAAAGAATCCTCTTCTATGTTGGTGGAAAAACCTTCTCTCCTCCAGACGCAAAGAATGCCCCCTTGTGCCCGTCACCTTCCTTGGTATAAACAGATCCTCAGCGAGATATTTGTATTGTCCCCTTATATACTTATACATGGTTATTAGATCGCCCCTCAGTCGTCTTTTTTCTAGACTAAATAATCCTAATTTCGCTAATCTATCTGGGTATTGTAGTTCTCCCATCCCCTTTATTAATTTTGTTGCCCTCCTTTGTACTCTCTCTAGTTCCATTATATCCTTCCTGAGCACCGGTGCCCAAAACTGGACACAGTACTCCATGTGCGGTCTAACTAGGGATTTGTACAGAGGCAGTATAATGCTCTCATCATGTGTATCCAGACCTCTTTTAATGCACCCCATGATCCTGTTTGCCTTGGCAGCTGCTGCCTGGCACTGGCTGCTCCAGGTAAGTTTATCATTAACTAGGATCCCCAAGTCCTTCTCCCTGTCAGATTTACCCAGTGGTTTCCCGTTCAGTGTGTAATGGTGATATTGATTCCCTCTTCCCATGTGTATAACCTTACATTTATCATTGTTAAACCTCATCTGCCACCTTTCAGCCCAAGTTTCCAACTTATCCAGATCCATCTGTAGCAGAATACTATCTTCTCTTGTATTAACTGCTTTACATAGTTTTGTATCATCTGCAAATATCGATATTTTACTGTGTAAACCTTCTACCAGATCATTAATGAATATGTTGAAGAGAACAGGTCCCAATACTGACCCCTGCGGTACCCCACTGGTCACAGCGACCCAGTTAGAGACTATACCATTTATAACCACCCTCTGCTTTCTATCACTAAGCCAGTTACTAACCCATTTACACACATTTTCCCCCAGACCAAGCATTCTCATTTTGTGTACCAACCTCTTGTGCGGCACGGTATCAAACGCTTTGGAAAAATCGAGATATACCACGTCCAATGACTCACCGTGGTCCAGTCTATAGCTTACCTCTTCATAAAAACTGATTAGATTGGTTTGACAGGAGCGATTTCTCATAAACCCATGCTGATATGGAGTTAAACAGTTATTCTCATTGAGATAATCCAGAATAACATCCCTCAGAAACCCTTCAAATATTTTACCAACAATAGAGGTTAGACTTACTGGCCTATAATTTCCAGGTTTACTTTTAGAGCCCTTTTTGAATATTGGCACCACATTTGCTATGCGCCAGTCCTGCGGAACAGACCCTGTCGCTATAGAGTCACTAAAAATAAGAAATAATGGTTTATCTATTACATTACTTAGTTCTCTTAGTACTCGTGGGTGTATGCCATCCGGACCCGGAGATTTATCTATTTTAATCTTATTTAGCCGGTTTCCCACCTCTTCTTGGGTTAGATTGGTGACCCTTAATATAGGGTTTTTATTATAGTGCTTTGTAAAAAGCACTGTATTGTTATTCCACCGTAGACAACTTCTTATTCTTATTCTTCTTATTATTATTAGGCTTTTTTCCGCAATTAATGCGGCCCGAACCGCTACACGCACAGACTCCAGTGAGGTGTCATTTCGAAGCCAGCGTCCCCAAGAGGTGTGCTAAGTATTTTTCGTGTCGATCGGATTTGTAGTTTTGGCGCAATTAACGTTTGAAAATTGTTTTTCTCTCATTGGAATGCATTGCCAATGCATTTCAATAGGGAAATTTAGCCATAAGGTATAATGGCTGATTACTGAGGCAATTTAAAAAATAACTGCCAACTGCCACCTGGCTGATCAGCTCATTGATATGTGCAGTGACACCCAGTTACTATGACAACGCCTACGAACTCTACATGACCCCACCAGGACACAGTTTTGCCAGATAATATCAGCTCTTAAAGTGACCAACCCACCAAATTGTTACCTGAGGTGTCCAGCCCACCAAATAGGAGGCCGAGGGGCCCCGACCACCACATCGGAGGCCGAGGGGCCCCGACCTCCAAATCGGAGGCCGAGGGGCCCCGACCTCCATATCGGAGGCCGAGGGGCCCCGACCTCCAAATCGGAGGCCGAGGGGCCCCGACCTCCATATCGGAGGCCGAGGGGCCCCGGCCTCCAAATCGGAGGCTGAGGGGCCCCGGCCTCCAAATCGGAGGCCGAGGGGCCCTGGCCTCCAAATCGGAGGCCGAGGGGCCCCGGCCTCCAAATCGGAGGCCGAGGGGCCCCGGCCTCCAAATCGGACCCTGAGGGGCCCCGACCACCAAATCGGACCCTGAGGGGCCCCGACCACCAAATCGGACCCTGAGGGGCCCCGACCTCCAAATCGGACCCTGAGGGGCCCCGACCACCAAATCGGACCCTGAGGGGCCCCGACCACCAAATCGGACCCTGAGGGGCCCCGACCACCAAATCGGACCCTGAGGGGCCCCGACCACCAAATCGGACCCTGAGGGGCCCCGACCTCCAAATCGGACCCTGAGGGGCCCCGACCACCAAATCGGACCCTGAGGGGCCCCGACCACCAAATGTGACCCAGAGTGACCCCGCCCACCAAATGTGACCCCGCCCACCAAATGTGACCCCGAGTGGCCCCGCCCACCAAATGGGACTGCGAGTGGCCCCGCCCACCAAATCGGACCCAGAGGTGCCCCGCCCACCAAATCGGACCCAGAGTGACCCGGCCCACCAAATGTGACCCAGAGTGACCCCGCCCACCAAATGTGACCCAGAGTGACCCCGCCCACCAAATGTGACCCAGAGTGACCCCGCCCACCAAATGTGACCCAGAGTGACCCCGCCCACCAAATGTGACCCAGAGTGACCCCGCCCACCAAATGTGACCCAGAGTGACCCCGCCCACCAAATGTGACCCAGAGTGACCCCGCCCACCAAATGTGACCCAGAGTGACCCCGCCCACCAAATGTGACCCAGAGTGACCCCGCCCACCAAATGTGACCCAGAGTGACCCCGCCCACCAAATGTGACCCAGAGTGACCCCGCCCACCAAATGTGACCCAGAGTGACCCCGCCCACCAAATGTGACCCAGAGTGACCCCGCCCACCAAATGTGACCCAGAGTGACCCCGCCCACCAAATGTGACCCAGAGTGACCCCGCCCACCAAATGTGACCCAGAGGTGCCCCGCCCACCAAATTTGACCGAGGTGCCCCGCCCACCAAATCTGACCCAGAGGTGCTCTGCCCACCAAATCTGACCCAGAGTGGCCCCGCCCACCAAATCGGACCCAGAGTGGTCCCGTCTACCAAATCGGACACAGAGTGGCCCCGCCCACCAAATCATCCCCTGAAGGGCCCCGCCCACCAAACCAGCGCCTGAAGGGCATCCAAGTGTGAAAGTCTTGCAGGGGCAGCCCGGGCACCATTACAAAGCACTATCTGTAGTTCCTTCAGGAAATACCCATCTAGTTGTTTCTTGGGATTTCACCTAGCATTTCATTTTCCACCGTGAATACCGTGGAGAAGAAGGTGTTTAATATGTTAGCTTTTTCCTCGTCATCTACAACCATTCTTTCCTCACTATTTTTTAAGGGGCCTACATTTTCAGTTTTTATTCTTTTACTATTGATATAGTTGAAGAACAGTTTGGGATTAGTTTTACTCTCCTTAGCAATGTGCTTCTCTGTTTCCTTTTTGGCAGCTTTAATTAGTTTTTTAGATAAAGTATTTTTCTCCCTATAGTTTTTTAGAGCTTCAATGGTGCCATCCTGCTTTAGTAGTGCAAATGCTTTCTTTTTACTGTTAATTGCCTGTCTTACTTCTTTGTTTAGCCACATTGGGTTTTTCCTATTTCTAGTCCTTTTATTCCCACAAGGTATAAACCGCTTACATTGCCTATTTAGGATGTTCTTAAACATTTCCCATTTATTATCTGTATTCTCATTTCTGAGGATATTGTCCCAGTCTACCAGATTAAGGGCATCTCTAAGCTGTTCAAACTTTGCATTCCCCGGGTTGAGTCACCGAAAGGCCAGGATAAGAACCGGACAAGGATCCACCTCGAAGGATCCAGCTCTCCAGATACCACGGAGTCACGAGGCGCAGGCAGCGCCACACGCAGCAAGCCGCCTGAAGTAGGAGTCGTGGGGGAAGGGCGCGCCACGCGATCCCCAGAAAGATGAGGAGGCTTACCGAGATACAGCCCGGAGATACACACCCGGCGCTCATCGGAGGAAGGTGAGCGGCGTCAGGGTGAGTTCGCGGCGGCCTCATGCTGCTGTCGGTGGGAGTGGAGAAGAAGGCGGCAACAGACCGGCGCCTTCTTGTCTGGGAGTTGCATGCCCAGCTACAGTGAATCCAGGCTGGGCTGACCGCACTGTGCCACATCCCCGGGCTTGCAATAACGCTGACTGACAACCGAAAGACAGAAGGTATAGGGGGTTAAACAGAGAGGTTTTGTAGAACCCCGGTGTTATATACGCTGTGAAGTGTTTACAAGAAATTGGTGGCAATACCCACTCTACATGGTGGGAGGCAGCAGATACTGAATTAAAACCCACAAAAAAAACACTACATACTATGAATTAAAAAAAAAAAAACACTACATACTTACATTCCAATGTCTGTCACGTCCCCCGCCGTCAGCTTCCCTGCACTGACTGTCAGTGCTGCCGGCCGTAAAGCAGAGCACAGCGGTGACGTCACAGCTGTGCTCTGCTTTACGGCCGGCACTGACACAGTCAGTGCAGGGAAGCTGACGGCGGGGAACGTGACAGACATCGGAATGTAAGTATGTAGTGTTTTTGTTTTTTTTAACTTTTACAATGGTAACTAGGGTAAATATCGGGTTACTAAGCGCAGCCCTGCACTTAGTAACCCGATGTTTACCCTGGTTACAAGTGAACACATCACTGGATCGGAGTCACACACGCTGATCCAGCGATGACAGCGGGTGATCAGCGACGAAAAAAAGGTCCTGATCTTTCCCCAGGACCAACGATCTCCCAGCAGGGGCCTAATCGTTGGTCGCTGTCACACATAAGGAGATTGTTAGTGAGATCGTTGCTACGTCACAAAAAAGCGTGACGTTGCAACGATATCGTTAACGATATCGTTATGTGTGAAGGTACCTATAGGCCTTCCGGAATCAATTCCCGCTTCTGAGCTGGTTAAGATAACATCAGAATGGCTACCAAAATCTCTAGGTATTTTACCTACATCAGGAGCAATGGCTATTGAGAGAGCCCACAGATTGGGACCCCCAAGAGGAGGTGAAGGAGATAGACCAAGCTCGGTCATCTTTAGAGTCCTTGACTTTCAAGACAAAGTACGCATTCTATCAGCCTACAGGAAGCAACGATCCCTATTATATGACAAAAACAGAATCCGCCTGTTCCAGGACTATTCGGCCGCCTTGGCAGCTAGGCGCAAAGCCTTCAACCCTGCCTGCAAAATTCTGGTAGACAAAAACATCCGCTTTGGTTTGCAGTACCCTACAGTTCTGCGTTTCAGTATGGCGGGGAAAAACTGGACCTTCAACGACCCAGTAAAGGCTCTGAAATTTCTTCAAGTGGACATCCAGTCACAAACTGATCCTGGCAATACTTGAACTAAAGATGCTGCTTCAGATTATTAATCTTCAATGATGTCGTGTTTATGTTATTATTCCTATGCCCTTCAGTGGCATGTTTATTCTTTTTGTGGTGCTCATTCTGCGTATGAGCATAATTGTTACAGTTACAAAGTTTAAATTATTAGGGGGGATGGGTGAGGGGGAGGGTCTCTGCGTGCACAAACATAATAGTTTTGATTCAGGAGCTCTCGCGCCCACTTGCTGGGATGGGTGGGGGTCCCACTCACAGCTTTTGTACACTGGTCAAATGTTTAAACGTATGGGTGTAGGTGGATGACAGATCAGGTCAATTTTGAGCATTTCACGATCCGCTTTCTGCATTGGTGCTCGTGGAATGTCAACGGGTTGAATACCACGATTAAGAGGAAAAAGGTACTACAATTTTTATATAAAAAAAAATTCCACATAATTTTTCTACAGGAAACACACTAAATAAAAAATAATCACCCGTCTTTGTATAGTAGAAAGTACACTCTGTGCGCCAAGGCTTCATACTCAAAAAAGCAGCAGGGAGTAGCCATACTAATCCATAATGGCCTTAAGTATGAAGTTCTTGATACGTTGGAGGACCCACAGGGAAGATTCCTCCTAGTCAGAATTGTGATAGAGGGGATGAGCTTTAGCCTGGTTAATATTTTCGCCCCTAATACTCCTGACGCACAATTTCAAGCTAAAATCTTGGAGAGCATGGCGGGGTGGGACACATCTCGGGTAGTCATGGGAGGCGACTTCAAGGAGGTGTGCGATGCTTCTATGGATAGATCTAGGCAGCGGACTACACAACAAACAGCACAGGGAAACGGCATACAATCGCTGTCGGACCAACTGGATTTGGTAGATATCTGGAGATTGCAGCACCCAATAGCGAGGGACTACTCTCATTACTCCCATGTGCATGACTCTCACGCTAGGATTGACTGTTGGCTTTTACACTCGTCACTACTACCATTAATACTACAGACAGATATACAAAATATTCATATATCAGACCATGCTCCAGTAACATTTAATTCAAGCTTGACAATCCCAATACATTCAGAGAGGAGATGGCGTTTCCCCTCATACCTCTATCAGTCAGACAATTTTACAAAATATCTACAACTGTCGTGGGAGGTTAATAAGAATGACAACCGCACTCATTGTGATGATGCGCATTTATGTTGGATGGCTTCTAAGGCCGTATTAAGGGGTCAGATTATTTCCTATGTTAGTCATAAAAGAAAAGAATTAATGAAACGATCATTAGAAACACAAAAATCATTAACCCAAGCTTACAAAGAATTCAAATTAAACAACACACCACTAACAAAACAAAAATTTTTAGAGGCCAAGGAGGAAGCAGACTCTTTGGCGCATGAGGCGGCCATGCATAATTTAGATTACCAAAAACAAATATTTTAAATGGGATAACAAACCAGGGAGGGTACTGGCATCCCTTACGCGACCATATAGGAAGGCGACGAAAGTACATAAAATACAGCAACGCAACGGTCCTATTTTAACAAGTAATGAGGAGATAGTGAATGAATTTAGGTAATTCTTTGGCGAGTTGTATAAATTAGAGCCAAAGGAGGGAGGGGAAAATAAGAACTTTTTAAAAAGCCACCTAGCGCCAGCACTCGTGGAAGACGAGAGGGAGGCCATCAGCTCCCCCATTACTCCCACGGAGATTCTACAGGTCATCAACAAACTTAAAATCTCCAAGGCACCTGGCCCGGATGGGTTCAGCAATGAACATTATAAAATTCTGAGAACCCCCATGGCATCTCACCTTAGTGAGTTGTACAATAATATAGTCAAAAGTGGTCATCTTCCAGATCGGTTTAACGAAGCTGTTATCATTGTTCTTCCACAACCGGGCAAAGACCACATGCAAGTTGAGGGTTATAGACCAATATCACTACTCAAGTCCGATTTTAAGATTTTTACGAAAATTTTGGCCAACAGACTCCAAAAAATAATTCCAAATTTGATCACGCCCCAGCAAACTGGATTTGTACATGGAAAATCCATTACATATAACATTAGAATGGCTTTGGGAGCTATATCTTACAGTAGAGTGCATAAACATATGAAAACTATTGTGGTTAGCCTGGATACCGATAAGGCGTTCGATAGGGTGGCATGGGATTATTTGCATGATCTGCTAACATTTAGATATTTTGGCCCTTGGTTCAGTGATGCCGTTAAAACAATTTATAAATACCCGATGTCTAGGATGTCCGTAAACAATACTCTATCTAGGCCTTTTGAAATCTAATGAGGAACGCGTCAGGGCTGCCCTTTGTCTCCCCTGTTATTCAATTTAGCGCTAGATCCACTCCTGAGAATGCTGCAGACTGAGACGGCATATAAAGGTGTAAAAGTAGGTGCTACCTCAATAAAAATCTCAGCTTTTGCTGACGATATTCTTTTATTCATTGCTAACCCAGCCCACACAGTTCCGGCCAACATGAAAATTTTGGAGGAATTTGGCAGATGCTCTGGCTTCAAAGTCAATTATAACAAATCTGAGGCCCTGGCGATATTCAGGACTGGGAGATTGCGAGATCCCTTATTCCCATTTCATTGGAGCCAGGAGTCTATTAAATATTTGGGGATACGGCTCCCAGCAGATCCGTCCATTTTATACAGCGTCAATTATAAACCACTTATATCCTCAATAATCAGTCTCCTTCATTCGTGGCAACATTTTACATTATCTTTTTCAGGCCGATGTCACTTGATTAAAATTATAGTGTTTCCTAAATTGCTGTATGCTTTTCAGACTCTTGCTGTCTAGAGCAGATCTCAGTCTGCTAAATTCAACTTTTCGGAAGTTTATCTGGGGTGATGGGGGCAGGACGCGTATAGGTCTTATAAAGGGCAGAGGGCGGAATTAACTTTCCTGACATAGGAAGGTATAACTTGGCGGCCAACCTTAGATATGCTATCGATTGGATAAGAGGTGTCTCTCATTTCGCTAATGTTGGTTTAGAGCAACAAATGTGTCTACATATCACATTGTCGGCAATGCTGCATCTGGGTGGGGAGGGGCTTCCGATGGAGCTACAGGAACACCCGACGATGTGGCAAACGATACTGACTTGGAGACGTTGTAGGAGGCTTTGTAATTTATGAGCTGGGTTGTCCCCATTTCAACCATTTCTCGGTAATCCTGGGTTTCTAAGGGGTACTCCACCATTATTCTATAATCTTCTGGCTGATCAGGGATTTAAGCAAGCAATAGATTTGATGGACCTTAATTTCTCTGTGTTCTCTTTTGACGTAGCATCACAGCGTTTTCCATTATTTAATAGCAATCCTTTTCTATTCCTTCAGGCAGGTAGTTTGGTACAAAAGTGCCTGCTGACTGGAGGGATGGGGGAAGGGAGGAACAACTTGGACGGCTTTATCAGAAATACAAGATCACAGCCGGCATCTATAAGTAGCATTTATGCTCTATTACGTAAAAGATGGTCATGGGAAGGGAGAAATACGGGATTAGCAAAATGGTCAAAAGACCTTTTAGGCTTAGGGGTAGGGGATTTCCTTGATGATACTACAGCGCAAAGGAAAATCTTAACATATAGTAGCTATACCGACATGGCTCTATTGATTCTACACAGGGCTTATATCACCCCATATTTGCAGTCTAGGATGTCTCCTTCTACTCTATATTTTTGCTCCAAATGCAAAACACGCAATACTGACATATATCACCACCTATGGAGCTGTTCAAAGATTCAGGAGCTGTGGGGCACCATACATGACGAATTGCAGAGGTTGTGTAGGATCAGCTTCACACTCACACCACAGTGGGCCATTTTTAACATTTTAGCGGAGGCTCATCATAAAGTGCCTAAACATATTAAAGCAACACTCATGATTTGGGCCTCAGCAACTAGGAAAAGCATATTACAGCACTGGCTGAGCCCAATTGTCCCACCACATTCTCTTATACATGCCAAAGTTATGTTCCTTTTCAAAATAGAGTGATTGGACGCGCTGACCAATAAGGAAAAGATGTCCGGTAAATTCCTGACCACATGGTCTCTCTTTGTTCCGTCTCTTCCTCTAGGGGTTAGGGAAAAATTGCGCGTTTGAAAATACCCAATGGTATCTTTTACAGCGGATAAGTGGTCATACACCAATTCCATAACATAACTCGAATGTTGAGTGCACGCAGAGAAGAGGATTTGGGGAGGGAGCGGGGAGGGTTAAAGTTCATGGGTTCTTGTGATTGCTGTTTATTTGTCTTGTTAATCTTAAAAACTTAATAAACAGAATTAAAAAAAAACAGCCTTGTCAAAGTCAACTGCACTGATATGAAACCACATATGTATTTTACAGCTCGGTTATTGGAGGTATTGGGGGACACTGTACAGGCACGGGTACTCAGAAGAAGATCTGAGGAAGATCTGAAGAAGATGATCATTAATGAGGATAGATTAATGGATCTGGACATGATTGCGGAACAATCAATGATAGCAGAACACAGACACTCTAAATCGGCCACTTGGTCGATCTCATCATAATCTTCATCATTTGGCCATCACAAGCAGGTTATGCTACAGTCCCCTACAACCGGGGCTCTGCTCGTGTGTCACAGTACGTTCTCCAGAGCTCGGGGCTGTACTCTATAAAGCTCCTCCATATCAACAGTGATGTATTGAATTTCGACAGCGGCCACTCACTGCCATGTAATCAATTCATTAATTATAATAGCCTATTTAAAACTAACGTGTTGAAAAATTAGTCTTGATTGCAACATATCATTAATCACCGGGGACAGCGAGACGTGATTTAGAGTCCAATCAACAGCTTCATCCATATTTCATTGGCATCTTCTTCTCATATAATAACAACACAACTATAGACTCCTCCTGTGAGCAATATTCGGGTAGATCATATAAAGCATGGAGATAGATGCAGTAATCCCTAATTGAATGATTACATAGAATCCGTCAGCAGCTTTTACGTCTCTTCTCCTGGCACCCCTAAAATATGCCAAAAAAGTTCAAATATATCCAAATTTTAGCGCTTATTCAACTTTATCATGTGATAATTATTAATCAAGTGTCCGCTGAAGCTTTTTCCATCTGTGAAGTCACTTGAGTGATTGTCAACAATCCTTTAGAAACTTTGTCTCTCCGCTCCCGATTGGCATGTCCTAGAAGGGACGAGAGATCAATAAAGAGCAGGAGAGTTGATATGGACTCCTGGCGATACCTCAAGACATTTCACAGATGAAGAAATGCGCAGTAAACAGCTGATGAATTATTAGCACATGATGACTGGTTAAATACTAATTACATTTTTGGGCTTGTGCTGGGATCATAATAGCAGGCAGGTATTTTTTACTTTGATTCCTTCCCACAAGCTCTTTTTACGAATCCCCCCCAAATAAAAACAGTAATTTTGGATTACCGGTAAATTGGATAAATTGGCCTTTAATGGAACAAAACATTAAAAATAACAAATAACTTGAGGTAAAGAGGTTCTTGGATCTTTCAAACCGGGCTGAAACAAGTACAATGATAAACCTTCCAGTATTACACCCAGTCGCAACCACAAGCTCCGAGGCACCTCTGCTGCCAGAAAACCATTTCCATATCACCGACTCCCAGGGACTCCACCCTAAAGAGTCCCAAACTCCACCAGGCGATTACCAAAATTCCAAAGTGAGGTTACCACCTACTTTACGTACAACCCCTATCCGCCAAGTTTTGCCTCAAATCCAAAAGCCCTCTCTCCACTGCCACATTGAGAATTGCATGAAGCTTCATAATATGAGTCACCCTAACAAAAAAGTGCATGCTCTAGACCTTCTTGAATGCTCAAAGCCCATAAATCAATCCCTATTGCACTCCATTGTTCCGCCATAAATTCACCCCACCGGACTCCAATTCAGTATGCCTCACTTCAAATTATCCATTTCTTGATACAAAGCACCCCACTTTTATTATGATCTTTCCAAGGATTGGGCAGTGCGACAATTTTTCTGGGAACAATATCCAACCACACTGTCTACATGTTTGGATAAGATGTCCAGAGACGCAAAACATCAAGGTTGATGTCCCTGATTGGATCCCTACAGGGGCGAATCCCTAAATCATTTCCCCCTATATGTAATACAAGCAACTCTGGGAAACAGTCCAGCAGCACAAAACAAAGAAAATCCAGTAATACCTGCTGTCAACACATACCTCTTACGCCAAGCCATCTAACTATAACCTCACTGCTAGAAAAACTCAACTGATGTAAATTCTTCTGCAAATCGGCCTTTAACACTCCCCAATAGACAAGTGCCCTAAAATCCATATTAGACGTGCTCCGTCTAAGAGTAAACAGGAAAAAGGGGGAGATGGAAGAAGAGCAGGGGTGAAAAACAAATAGCAACTCTATATATACAGTGGGTGAAATAAGTATTGAACACATCACCAATTTTCTAAGTACATATATTTCTAAAGGTGCTATTGACATGACATTATCATCAGATGACGGTAACAACCCATCCAATCCACACAGGCAAAGAAATCAATCCATAGATGTCCATAGTTATGTGTAATAATGAGAAATGACACAGGAAAAACTAATTGATCACATCAAGAAAGAGAGGTGCTAAAAGCCATGGAAAATCATAACTCCAGCTGAAATCTATCAGTAATTAGGAAGCAATCCTGCCACTTAGTGACAAATAATATCAGATGGTTCAACTGATACCTAAAAAAAGGTGAATGAGAAAAATAAAAAAGTTCAAAACAACCCTTTTTGCCCCCATTAAAAAAAAAAAAAAAAAATAGCAAATAGACATACTTGGTATCGCTGCATTTGTAAAAGTCCAATCTTTCAAAATATAAAATAACTTAATCCGATTGGTAAAAGGCAGAACAACAAAATAATAAATCAAAACACCAAAATTACACTGTTTGGGACCACACAACATTGCAATAAAATGCAATTGTATCTACTCCAAGATGGTATCAGTAAAAACGTCCATGCAAAGTGCAAAAGCATAAGTCAACACGCAGCTCCATATCTCTAAAATTGAAAATGTTACGATTCTCGGAGAATGACGACACAAGATTTTTTTTTTAAATTTCTAAAAGGCTTATTCTCATCCATTTAAAAATTTAAATTTCATTATTACTTTAGTTAACAGGAAACAAATAATGTTCCCTGTCGCAACCAATAATCATGGAATGGTAGCATCCACTAAAGATAAATACCATGTAAAGTTAAGATGCCACATAAGTACCCAGGATTTTAAAGGTACCTTCACACTCAGCGACGCTGCAGCGATACCGACAACGATGTCGATCGCTGCAGCGTCGCTGTTTGGTCGCTGGAGAGCTGTCACACAGACCGCTCTCCAGCGACCAACGATCCCGAAGTCCCCAGGTAACCAGGGTAAACATCGGGTTACTAAGCGCAGGGCCGCGCTTAGTAACCCGATGTTTACCCTGGTTACCAGCGTAAAAGTAAAAAAAAGCATTAAGCTACTTACTGGTAGCGGCATTTTTCGGAGGCCCATGACAGCACTACGAGAGAGGGGATCCGCCCTTCAGGAACAGGAAACCTACAGATACAAAAGGGCGGTACCTCTCCCCATGCATCAGTTGTATATTAGAGCCTGAGAGGACTACCGCGGTTAGTAGCACACAAATATACATTATATACAGTTACTGTACAAAATAACCAATCATAATGAACTATATACCACACGAGAGACGTGTCTATCTCATTATATACATTATAGGAAGTGCAACCCCCACGTGAATAGGGAGGGAACTAAGGGTGCTGTCATGGGCCTCCGAAAAATGCCGCTACCAGTAAGTAGCTTAATGCTTTATTCGGACTCCCATGACAGCACTACGAGAGAATTACAGAGATGTAAACTACCTTAGGGAGGGACTATAGCCTGAAGCACCCTTAACCCGAAGGTGAGATCAGAAGAGAACCCCAAATCCAACCTATAGTGCTTGAAAAAGGTGGAAGGGGATGACCACGTAGCTGCCTTACATATCTGGTCGATGGAAACTCCAGATCTCTCAGCCCAGGATGCAGCCATGGCCCTAGTGGAATGTGCCCTCAGATTCTGCGGAACAGGACCTCCACCTGCAGTATAAGCCAGAGAGATAGCCTCCCTAATCCACTTCGCTAACGTGCACTTTGAAACTCTAAGACCTTTCCTGGGACCTTGGAAGGATAGAAACAACGCCTCCTCTCTCTTCCAAGCATCAGTGACTGATATATATTCTAAGAGACATCTCCTAACATCTAACGTATGGAGTAACTCCTCTTTGGAATTAGAAGGATTAGGGAGAAATGATGGTAGAACTATCTCCTGAGATCTATGAAAATCTGAGGCCACTTTAGGTAAATAAGCTGGATCTGGTCTGAGGACTACTCTGTCCTGTAGAAATTCTGTATAGGGGGAGAGCCCAGAAAGAGCCTGTATGTCTCCTACCCTACGAGCAGATGTAATTGCCACCAAGAATGCTGTTTTGAGGGATAGTAATTTAAGTGAGGCTGAATGTAAGGGCTCAAACGGTTCTTTAGTCAAGGCTGAGAGGACTAGGTTGAGATCCCAAGGCATTGACCTATTCCTGTGTATAGGTCTGGATCTACTAGCTGCTTTGATGAACCTTGATACCCAATAATTACCAGCAATGTTACAAGAAAATAGAGCCCCCAGGGCTGAGACTTGTACTTTTAGAGTACTTGTGGATAGATTTAGCTCTAGCCCCCTCTGCAGGAATTCTAGAATCTGGTTAATTGGTAAACCCTCTTCGATATTAAAATTCGAAGAGGCCAGAAACTTCCTCCAAGTTCTAGAGTAGATTTTAGTTGTTATGAGTTTTCTACTCTTCATAAGGGTATCAATGAGATTTGGAGAAAATCCTCTGTTTTTTAACAGTGACCTCTCAAAGACCATGCCGTCAAATGGAGACCCTTCACTTGTGGATGGTTGATCGGACCTTGATGAAGTAAGTCCGGAATGTCCGGC
This sequence comes from Ranitomeya imitator, assembly GCF_032444005.1. Lineage (NCBI taxonomy): Eukaryota > Metazoa > Chordata > Amphibia > Anura > Dendrobatidae > Ranitomeya > Ranitomeya imitator. The sequence continues at coordinate 151,902,792 of NC_091283.1, read as the reverse complement.
AGTACCCAGGGGTCTTCCACCGACATGGTCCTGAGCCAGGAGAACCAAGCCCTTCTGGGCCAGAACGGAGCGATCAGTATGATTCTCGCTTGATCCTCCCTTATCTTTCTGACCACCAGAGGCAACAGGTTTAGCGGGGGAAACGCATAAGCCAACCGGAAATCCCATCTGATCAGGAAGGCATCCACTGCCAGCGGATATTCCCTGGGATTTAAGGAACAGAATTTTTTCACTTTCCTGTTGTCCTTGTTGGCAAATAAGTCCACCGAAGCTCTTTGTTTTGAACTTCCCACCTGGGACAAAGACCGCAGGGATTCCTTAACTTCCATACGGATCATCTCCTTTAGACTAGCCGTAGAAGCAGATTCTTCCGCTACCTAGGGGAGGACAATAAGGGAGATACCATCTATCTAGCCTGATGTCACTCAACCCCTCCACTCCTGTAGACCTCACCGTCTGTTGTATACAGGAGGCACACAATTTTTTAGGGTAGGAATCTGGTAAAGGAACTTCACATAGGGCACACTCCTTATGTTTCGACTTTGCACTTCTCTTCCCCTAGAATGACAAAGTATAAGGGGCCCGCGTCACTGAGTGAACATTCACATAGATCACTTACCAGTGTACGCCAAAGAAAAAGGTACCGGAACACGAGGGGGCTCCTTGCCAGTCGAAGCTCTAGATCCTTGCCTGGACGAGCTTTTACGGCTGGACTGGTCACTTCTGATATGCTCCTTTCCCACGGCTTCCTGCCGCACTTTATCCAGAAGCTGAGGCTGCTGCTCACCATCATCTGCCATGATGAGACTGTGGCCAAAAGCAGGGTTCTATCGCCAACACCTGCTTATATCCCCTGTATTCCGGTCAGCAGGCCACCTGGCGTGTTCCCCATTGGTTCCTGATGATCAGGCTGCAGCTGGGATGTTAGCGGCGGTAATACAGAAGAACCGGCGACCGGACCATGGGCGCCGCCATTTTGGAAAAGACCGCGCATGCGCAGCCCACCCGCAAACCGGAAGCGCCTGCCGGCTCCACCCCCCGGCGCCCCAGCGTTCCGGAAACGCTCAGTGAGCGATGCAGGACGCCGGGAATGCCCAGCAGAGCTCCGGACGGCGCTCCACTTCCGACGCCGCAACCGCACCACCGCACCTCACCGCCGCCGCCTGACCCAGGGGGGGGAAATGAAACATACCAACGCCGGCTTCCGGAGACAAGGAATCCTCCGGACCCTGCTCCCTGCTGCCAACGCCACTGACGTGCAGTCCAGCCTGGACCACCGTGGCGTCTCCAGGACTTTCCGCACCGGTCGAGGTAGGAGACCCCCCCGCTACCAGATTCGACCGGCCGGCCTGGGCTCCTTACGAGATGAAATCTGTAGGATCCTGTCCCTCCAGGAACAGGAAACCAACTGATGCATGGGGAGAGGTACCGCCCTTTTGTATCTGTAGGTTTCCTGTTCCTGAAGGGCGGATCCCCTCTCTCGTAGTGCTGTCATGGGAGTCCGAATAAACAAACACTACATACTTACCTACCGCTGTCTGTCCCCGGCGCTCTGCTTCTCTGCACTCCTCCTGCACTGACTGTGAGCACAGCGGCCGGAAAGCAGAACGGTGACGTCACTGGGGACAGACAGCGGTAGGTAAGTATGTAGTGTTTGTTTTTTTTACTTTTACGCTGGTAACCAGGGTAAACATCAGGTTACTAAGCGCGGCCCTGCGCTTAGTAACCCGATGTTTACCCTGGTTACCAGTGAAGCCATCGCTGGATCGGTGTCATACACGCCGATTCAGCGATGTCTGCAGGGAGTCCAGCGACAAAATAAAGTTCTGGACTTTCCTCAGCGACCAACGATCTCCCAGCAGGGGCCTGATCGTTGGTCGCTGTCACACATAACGATTTCCTTAACGATATCGTTGCTACGTCACAAAAAGCAACGATATCGTTAACGATATCGTTATGTGTGAAGGTACCTTTAAGCAATGGGGCGGGAAGTGGAAAGAAAACCTCAATACTTTACCTTGCATTTATTGCCTAATAATGCCCCTACCTAGCAGCGGAGGTTGGCACCATAAGAATGCAGGCAAGCTTATGGCGCCCCTGCTCTGCTCACAGTCATCTCACTCTGGTCTGCTCTAGATGGTGCCAGGTGCTAGATACCCCTCACAAGAAGAGATATTCAAACTAGCAGATGAAACAATCCCTAATAGCAAAAATTATAGACACAACAATAAGGTGACAGTGAAGAGGAAAAGGATATGGGCAGCACCATAATATATACTACAGGTTGGGCCATTTATCTGGATACACCTAAATAAAATGGGATTGGTTGGTGATATCAACTTCCTGTTTGTGGCACATTAGTATAAGGGATGGGGAAAACTTTTCAAGATGGGTGGCGACCATGGTGGCCATTTTGAAGTCGGCCATTTTGGATCCAACTGGGAAGAGGGTCATGTAACACATCAAACTTATTGAGAATTTCACAGGAAAAGCAATGGTGTGCTTGGTTTTAACATAAACCTTATTCTTTCATGAGTTATTTACAAGTTTAATACCACTTATAAAATGTGTTTAAAGTGCTGCACATTGTGTTGAATTGTCAATTCAACCCTCTTCTCCCACTCTTGACACACTGATAGCAACACCGCAGAAGAAATGCTAGCACAGGCTTCCAGTATCTGTTGTTTCAGATGCTGCACATCTCGTATCTTCACAGCATAGACAATTGCCTTCATATGACCCCAAAGATAAAAGTTCAAGGGGGTCAGATCGGGAGACCTTGGTGGTCTGGAGAGTGGATTGGTCATCGTTGGCCAGTTGAATTTGACAACAAGAATACAAGCATTTGGCAATCTTGACCTTTAAATCAGGCAGTGAACCCAGAACCAGACTTTATACGTACATACTGTAGAGATATATTGTATATTGCAATGTATTTTTATGTTCCCTGTATACTGAGGTGAAGAAAAAAGTATTTTTTTCTTTGTTGCTTTAAACTGCTAAAAATAATTAAGAGCAATAAAAAATTTTTTTCCATGAGTCTCCCAGGTAATCAAACCCACAACCATCAACATTACGGGCAGGAGCTAAAGCTGCTGAGCTACGTACTCTAGTGATGTCATGGGGAGAATTTTGTGTACTTGATCTCTATTGCAGGCTCTAACTCCACAGGCCTGTTGTACGGATACATTGTACAGAGCAGAGTATTTCTATGTTTCAGTATTCTAAAGGGAAAATAAGAGATTTTTTATCCTATAAAATTACTAAAAATAATGAAAAACACTTAAAATATTGTCATTTTTAATGCGCTTTTTTTAAAAAAAACAATGAACATCACAAATCAGCAAATAATATGGACATATTCGATGTCCCTGTAATTATAACAACCAGCACAATCACAATGATTAAACTAGTTATGGGGATCGGTAAATGTTGTAAAAAATGGCATGATTGATATTTTTATCTATTAAACCCATAAAAAATGTAATAAAAATGTAACGCTGAGGTCGTGCTCACATGCAGCATAATTGCTGTATTTTATTCTACTACTTTTTTTTCTGCAGATGTCATCACCAAACAACACAATAATCTCCTTTGATTATTGCGTGTTTGCTGCATTTCTTTTATGCATGTTCCCCTATATTTGATACGTTTTTGGTGCAGATGTGAAGTTGTATTTTTAATACCACAAAAAAAGCTTTGATTCTTTGCTTCATGCGTTTTTTTTTCCAGAAGAAGCCTATAGAGAAAAAATGCACTAGACGCACTGAGAGTGGAGATTTTAATGGAATCACCTTCACTTTTCTTAGACATTTAGACCGTGTCTATATGTCGCATAAATGCTGTGGTTTTTTTTGCTGCTTTTAACTACGCCCCCTGTGCGTCTAAACATGCGGCTGAATTTTGCAGTTTTGGTGCCTTTTTTTCTCTTGCGCCCTCTATATGAAGCCTAAAAAAACGCATGTAAAAAACTGCAGTTACTTTTTTAAGTGCAGAATCAAACCTTTTCTGTACTATAAAAAGCACTTAAAAACGTGGCTTCACATATGCACTAAAAACTCATCAAATAAAGGGAAAAGGAGTAAAAAATGCAGGAATAATTAGAGAAATTATTGTGTAGTTTGGTGCGGACAGCTGCAGAAAACAAAAAACACAGTATTTATGCTATATGTGAACCCGGCCTTACAGACACATTCAAGTCAGATGTCATATAGTGAAGCTACAGTCCATAAAGATGAGAATGTTTTGGCGGCTCTGAATGTGAATGAAGGAACAAAAGAATAAATTCAAAGATCCCAACTAGAGATGTGCAGGACACACAGATGACTTCACACAAGCTCAGGGCAATCAAAACTCGCGCAGGGGATGGCTGAAAGTGATTTGTCACCTCCCGTCCCGCCACCAGGTACCACTGATATGGACGCTGGACCTGAGACCCATGAACCGATCCGCTCATCTCTAGTCCCAACTGTCCCGGATACAGCAGACAGTACTGGATTTGGGTCGTCCTGCAGTCTCGGGCATCTGCTGAATGTAGCTCACTGCCACTGACCCTCTGACATCTTCTCTTGCCAGGGGAGAAAGAAATGGTAAATGGGCGTACATTGGGGTGTGTACAGGGGCGTGACCAAAACTTGCCACATTTTGCTTAATGCACCACATAATTTCTTTCGCATTCTGATCTTCAAAAGTTGATAGGCACGCTTTGTTTGTTTGGTTTTTTTTTTTTTACAAATTTTCCAATCTTTTTCACTACTTAAATAAAAAAAAACCTATAAAAGTTTTGTATCCGAGTAATTATACTGACCTGGAGAATCAGATTTCCAGGTCAGTTTTACTGTATAGTGAACATGGTAAATAAAATTAAAACCTTTGTGGAATTGCACTTTTTTTTCAATTTCAAAGCATTTGGGTTTTTTTTTTCCGCTTTTCAGTGCCAGTGCATCACACGATAAAATGAATGGGGTCCTTCAAAAGTACAACTTATCCCATAAAAAAACAAACCCTTGCACGGTTATGTGGACAGAAAAACTAACTGCCACTATGCCAAAAAACCAAAGAAGTTGACCTTCCGTTTTTCCCTGAACTAAAGGGACTGCCAAATGACAATTGATTTCAATACCGATTGACAAATTGAGGAATCATGCAGACCAATGTATAAAGAATCATCAGAATATGCACACAAAATCGAGTAGCCCATCTGAAGATATTCCTCTACAAAATGAGAACCCTCCCTAAAACAACCCATCAAATGTAAGCTATCAGGGTGCAAAGGCAACAAGCAAAAAGCACACTCAATATTGGTCTTTGCTAACTGCGCCCCTTTACTCATAAAACCTTTACCCATCCAACTGCGGCATCAAAAGAGGAACAAACCATTATTGACCCCCTTTGAAACTCTCTGCTTATCAATGAACCCTCCAGACCACACTGTTTCTCTGCTGTACAAACTCTTCCAAGAGGGACAAACCCCTCCGCAGGACTTTCCAGTATTTTTCTCAAAGTGGGAGATTGATTTGGGGAAATCCTTATCGCCTGAGGACAGATCAAAGATTCTTTTGTTTACGTTTAGGTCATCATTATGCTCGATGTCACAGGAGAGGAGCTGTAAGATTTTATCAAGGTGGAACAGGTGCCCCTCTACTATCCGTTCTATGTTCCCGACGACCCCAGATACTTGTTGGAGATGCCTAAGAGAGGAGGGCACGTATACCCACGTTTGGTGAAATTGCCCGCCTATAAAGAATATATGAATAGCGATCTTTGAACTCTACAATAGATTATTTCTCACTAGGATTAGACCCACAATGGAAACGGCGCTATTATCCCTAAGTGACTTATCGATTTCCAAGTTTAGGCCGGAGTCACACTAGAGAGGAATACGGACGAGTGCTATGGGAGAAAAAAATCGAATAGCACTCGGCTCAATGTTAAAGGGAAGGTGCCACCAGTTTTCTTGTATTTTGTTTTTTTTGTGAAATTAAGCTTAAAATAGTAATTAAAATGTAATAATGCAATGTTTGCACTGTTTGCAAACATTTCTATATGAAAAATATTATATATTTTTCTACAAATATACATACTTACCACTAGGGGGAGCATTTTCCATTTTAGACCTCAAGCAGCTATAGTAAGATTTAGCAGCTCTGCTCCAGGGATATTAGACCACCCAAAAGGGGAGGGAAATGGTGATGTCAGCAGTTACTGCCCCAATTTTGCTGCTAACAGTAAGAATGAAGAGCAGCATCACAGGGCAGCACCATTTTGTGTGTGACTGCCCTGTGACCTGCTATCACCAGCAGTTACTGCATCAGAGGCACAGCTTGTTTACAGAGGAGCAGAACACAGTGGGCTCAGCAGCATTTTTTGTGAATAACATTCTTGCCATCCCCCTTCCCCCACCTTAATCCCTGTCCTGTCAGCTGCCCTGCTCTCTCTCTCTCCAGGTGTCACCTCCCTTTCTGCAGGCTGTGAGTGCGGTTTACCTGAGATCACAGGGACTGTGTGTGAGGGGGAGGGGGAGACACAGCAGGAGAAGCACACAGGGCAGCCTGTGAGGAGCAGAGGATGTGTGCCTGCTTGGAGTACAGAGGAGCAGTGAGGGCTTCTTCTGTCCTGCAATAGAGAGTAAGTGGAGCTCGGCAGATAGCACAGGGCTATAATAAAATGGCAGCTAGTCACACCTACAGCAGTCAGTTGTGCAGCCCACAGAGGCATGCCCAGCTCACTGCTAATGCTGCTGCAATGTTACAGATAGGGTCAGCGCTGGTCTATTATCTCCTATGTCCATGGGGTGCCATAATCTGACACTGATAGTGCCCTGCTACTGCTGCAAAACCAAGATGTCAGCCCCCAGTGCATTCTTTAAACTCATATAACACATGAAATCTGTTTCACATGCATTTCAAACTTGCTTATAGCAGCAAGTTGATTACAGTGATTTATTAACCCCTTCATGACCCAGCCTATTTTGACGTTAAAGACCTTGCCGTTTTTTGCAATTCTGACCAGTGTCCCTTTATGAGGTAATAACTCAGGAACGCTTCAATGGATCCTAGCGGTTCTGAGACTGTTTTTTCGTGACATATTGGGCTTCATGATAGTGGTAAATTTAGGTCAATAAATTCTGTGTTTATTTGTGATAAAAATGGAAATTTGGTGAAAATTTTGAAAATTTCGCAATTTTCACATTTTGAATTTTTATTCTGTTAAACCAGAGAGGTATGTGACACAAAATAGTTAATAAATAACATTTCCCACACGTCTACTTTACATCAGCACAATTTTGGAAACAAAATTTTTTTTTGCTAGGAAGTTATGAGGGTTAAAATTTGACCAGCGATTTCTCATTTTTACAACGAAATTTACAAAACCATTTTTTTTAGGGACCACCTCACATTTGAAGTCAGTTTGAGGGGCCTATATGGCTGAAAATACCCAAAAGTGACACCATTCTAAAAACTGCACTCCTCAAGGTGCACAAAACCACATTCCAGAAGTTTATTAACCCTTCAGGTGCTTCATAGCAGCAGAAGCAACATGGAAGGAAAAAATGAACATTTAACTTTTTAGTCACAAAAATGATTTTTCAGCAACAATTTTGTATTTTCCCAATGGTAAAAGGAGAAACTGAACCACGAAAGTTGTTGTCCAATTTGTCCTGAGTACGCGGATACCTCATATGTGGGGGTAAACCACTGTTTGGGCGCACGGCAGGGCTTGGAAGGGAAGGAGCGCCATTTGACTTTTTGAATGAAAAATTGGCTGCACTCTTTAGCGGACACCATGTCAAGTTTGGAGAGCCCCCGTGTGCCTAAAAATTGGAGCTCCCCCACAAGTGACCCCATTTTGGAAACTAGACGCCCCAAGGAACTTATCTAGATGCATAGTGAGCCCTTTAAACCCCCACCTGCTTCACAAATAGATCCGTAAAAATGAAAAAGTACTATTTTTTCACAAAAAAAATTCTTTTAGCCTCAATTTTTTCATTTTCACATGGACAACAGGATAAAATGGATCCTAAAATTTGTTTGGCAATTTCTCCTGAGCACACCGATACCTCACATGTGGGGGTAAACCACTGTTTGGGCACATGGTAAGGCTCGGAAGGGAAGGAGCGCCATTTGACTTTTTGAATGAAAAATTATCTCCATCGTTAGCGGACACCATGTCGCGTTTGGAGAGACCCTGTGTGCTTAAACATTGGAGCTCCCCCACAAGTGACCCCATTTTGGAAACTGGACCCCCCAAGGAACTTATCTAGATGCCTAGTGAGCACTTTAAACCCTCTGGTGCTTCACAAATTGATCCGTAAAAATGAAAAAGTACTTTTTTTTCACAAAAAATTTCTTTTCGCCTCAATTTTTTCATTTTCACATGGGCAATAGGATAAAATGGATCCTAAAATTTGTTTAGCAATTTCTCCCGAGTACGCCGATACCTCATATGTGGGGGTAAACCACTGTTTGGGCACATGGCAGGGCTCGGAAGGGAAGGCGCGCCTTTTGACTTTTTGAATGGAAAATTAGCTCCATTTGTTAGCGGACACCATGTCGCATTTGGAGAGCCCCTCTGTGCCTATGCAATGGAGCTCCCCCACAAGTGACCCCATTTTGGAAACTAGACCCCCCAAGGAACTTATCTAGATGCATACTGAGCACTTTAAACCCCCAGGTGCTTCACAGAAGTTTATAATGCAGGGCCATGAAAATAAAAAATAATTTTTCTTTTCTCAAAAATGATTTTTTAGCCTGGAATTTCCTATTTTGCCAATGGTAATAGGAGAAATTGGACCCCAAATGTTGTTGTCCAGTTTGTCCTGAGTACGCCGATACCCCATATGTGGGGGTAAACCACTGTTTGGGTGCACGGCAGGGCTCAGAAGGGAAGGCACGCCATTTGGCTTTTTAAATGGAAAATTAGCTCCAATTATTAGCGGACACCATGTCGCGTTTGGAGAGCCCCTGTGTGCCTAAACATTAGAGATCCCCCACAAATGACCCCATTTTGGAAACTAGACCCCCAAAGGAACTAATCTAGATGTGTGGTGAGCACTTTGAACCATCAAGTGCTTCACAGAAGTTTATAACGCAGAGCCATGAAAATAAAAAAAAAAAATTCTTTTCTCAAAAATGATTTTTTAGCCCGCAATTTTTTATTTTCCCAAGGGTAACAGGAGAAATTTGACCCCAAAAGTTGTTGTCCAGTTTCTCCTGAGTACGCTGATACCCAATATGTGGGGGTAAACCACTGTTTAGGCACATGCTGGGGCTCGGAAGTGAAGTAGTGACGTTTTGAAATGCAGACTTTGATGGAATGCTCTTCGGGCGTCACGTTGCGTTTGCAGAGCCCCTGATGTGGCTAAACAGTAGAAACCCCCCACAAGTGACCCCATTTTGGAAACTAGACCCCGAAAGGAACTTATCTAGATGTGAGGTGAGCACTTTGAACCCCCAAGTGCTTCACAGAAGTTCATAACACAGAGCAGTGAAAATAATAAATACGTTTTCTTTCCTCAAAAATAATTTTTTAGCCCAGAATTTTTTATTTTCCCAAGGGTTACAGGAGAAATTGGACCACAAATGTTGTTGTCCAGTTTCTCCTGAGTAAGCTGATACCCCATGTGTGGGGGTAAACCACTGTTTGGGCACACGTCGGGGCTCAGAAGGGAAGTAGTGACTTTTGAAATGCAGACTTTGATGGAATGGTCTGCGGACGTCATGTTGCGTTTGCAGAGCCCCTGGTGTTTCTAAACAGTAGAAACCCCCCACAAGTGACCCCATTTTGGAAACTAGACCCCCCAAGGAACTTATCTAGATATGTGGTTAGCACTTTGAACCCCCAAGTGCTTCACAGACGTTTACAACGCAGAGCCGTGAAAATAAAAAATCATTTTTCTTTCCCCAAAAATGATGTTTTAGCAAGCAATTTTTTATTTTCTCAAGGGTAACAGGAGAAATTGGACCCCAGGAATTGTTGCGCAGTTTGTCCTGAGTATGCTGGTACCCCATATGTGGGGGTAAACCACTGTTTGGGTGCACGTCGGGGCTCGGAAGTGAGGGAGCACCATTTGACTTTTTGAATACAAGATTGGCTGGAATCAATGGTGGCGCCATGTTGCGTTTGGAGACCCCCTGATGTGCCTAAACAGTGGAAACCCCTCAATTCTAACTCCAACACACCCCTAACCCTTATCCCAACTGTAGCCGTAACCCTAATCACAACCCTAACCCCAACACACCCGTAACCCCAACACACCCCTAACCACAACCCTAATTCCAACCCAACCCTAGCCCTAAGGCTATGTGCCAACGTTGCGGATTCGTATGAGATTTTTCAGCACCATTTTTGAAAAATCCGCGGGTAAAAGGCACTGCGTTTTACCTGCGGATTTACCGCGGATTTCCAGTGTTTTTTGTCCGGATTTCACCTGCGGATTCCTATTGAGGAACAGGTGTAAAACGCTGCGGAATCCGCACAAAGAATTGACATGCTGCGGAAAATACAACGCAGCGTTCCCGCGCGGTATTTTCCGCACCATGGGCACAGCGGATTTGGCTTTCCATATGTTTACATGGTACTGTAAACCTGATGGAACTCTGCTGCGGATCCGCAGCGGCCAATCCGCACCGTGTGCACATAGCCTAATTCTAAAGGTATGTGCACACGCTGCGGAAAACGCTGCGGATCCGCAGCAGTTTCCCATGAGTTTACAGTTCAATGCAAACCTATGGGAAACAAAAATCGCTGTACACATGCTGCAGAAAAACTGCATGGAAACGCAGCGGTTTACATTCCGCAACATGTCACTTCTTTCTGCGGATTCCGCAGCGGTTTTACAACTGCTCAAATAGAAAATCGCTGTTGTAAAACTGCATTGAAATGCGCAGAAAAAACATGGTAAATCCGCCATAAATCCGCAGCAGTTTAGCACTGCGGATTTATCAAATCCGCAGCGGAAAAATCCGCAGAGGACCAGAATACGTGTGCACATACCAAAACCCTAACCCTAACCCTACCCCTAACCCTAACCCTACCCCTAACCCTACCCCTAATCCTACCCCTAACCCTAACCCTACCCCTAACCCTAACCCTAACCCTAGTTCTTACCCCAACCTTAGTGGGAAAAAAAAATATATTTTTTTTATTGTCCCTACCTATGGGGGTGACAAAGGGGGGGGTCATTTACTTTTTTTTTTTATTTTGATCACTGAGATATAACCTATCTCAGTGATCAAAATTCACTCTGGAACGAATCTGCTGGCCGGCAGATTCGGCGGGCGCACTGCACATGCGCCCGCCATTTTGGAAGATGGCGGCGCCCAGGAAAGAAGACGGACGGTCCCCGGGAGGCCAGGTAAGTATAAGGGGGGGGAGATCAGGGCACGGGGGGGCGTCGGAGCACGGGGGGATGGATCGGAACACGGGGGGGGGTGGATTGGAGCACGGAGTGGGGGATCGCTGTGCGGGCGGGTGGATCGGAGCACGGGGAGGGGATCGCTGTGCGGGGGGGTGGGATCGGAGTGCGGGGGGGTTTGATTGGAGCACGGGGGCTGTGATTGGAGCACGGGGGGAGCGGGCAGGAGGACGGGGGAGCGGAGCACAGGACCGAGGGGAGCAGACCACAGATCGGGGGGCTGGGGGGGCGATCGGAGGGGTGGGGTGGGTGCACATTAGTGTGTCCAGCCATGGCCGATGATATTGCAGCATCGGCCATGGCTGGATTGTAATATTTCACCATTTTTTTAGGTGAAATATTACAAATCGCTCTGATTGGCAGTTTCACTTTCAACAGCCAATCAGAGCGATCGTAGCCACGAGGGGGTGAAGCCACCCCCCCTGGGCTAAACTACCACTCCCCCTGTCCCTGCAGATCGGGTGAAATGGGAGTTAACCCTTTCACCCGATCTGCAGGGACGCAATCTTTCCATGACGCATATGCTGCGTCATGGATCGGAATGGCACCGACTTTCATGACGCAGCGTATGCGTCAAAGGTCGGGAAGGGGTTAATGACCTATAAACGCGGTACCTTCCCTTTACTCTATGGGGCAGCTCCCATCATCAGTTTTTTTCTCGGCCATATTATATGTGCGAGTGAAATCGCAGCATTCTGTGATTTGCACCGTATATTGTCCGAGACTCGCCAATGAAAGTCTATGGGTGAGAGAAAAAATTGCACACCACACAGACCATTAGTGTGACTTGCGAGATAGATGCACCGGTGTCCTTTCGAAAAGCCGGCAATTTAGTGCGGTGTACAGTAAAATCACACTGGCAGGTTAAACCACTGTGTAATGAATGAAAAGCTGCCTGTGCAGCCTCCCCACCTGACCGGACATGAACTCAGTAGCATAATTTTCCCACGCTGTCAAGTTCACTGCGTCAGGCGGGGAGTCTGCGCAACCTCAGTGACTAGCACTGATGTCACTGAGCATGCACAGACTCTCTGCCTGACCCGCGGTGAACTGACAGCGTGGAAAAATGATCAAAAACTTTCCCACGCTAATGAGTTCATGTCTGGTCAGGCATGGAGGCTGTGCAGCCAGTTTTTCATTCTTTACACAGTGGTTTACAGTCAGGGCGGTAGCATTAGCACTGCTCCCGGTTGTAAACTATTTAACCCCTTGAGGTGGCTTGCAGTGTGGGACTTGACTGTATGGCGGACAGGTATGGGATATTGTTGCTTTTATATTTTTTACAGAAGAACAAGGGCTTCGCTTGGATTGAAAGTGCAATAAAGATGGAAAACCTGTGTGTTTAATTATTTCATTAAAAGACTTTATTCTGCATGTATGTGTATTTTTTAACCCTTTCAGACTAGTGGATTAATAATGGATAGGTGTCTTATTGACACTTCTCCATTATTAACCGGGCTTAATGTCACTTTACAATAGCAAGGTGACATTAACCCCTTATTACCCCATATGCCACTGCTACAGGGCAATGGGAAGAGACAGGCTAAGTGCCAGAATTGCCACATCTTAAAGATGTGCCTTTTCTGGGGTGGCTGGGGGCAGATGTTTTTAGCCATGGGGGCAATAACAATGGTCCCTTTCTAGGCTATTAATATTTGCCCTCAGTCACTGGCTTTCCCTCTCTGGCGGAGAAAATTGTACAACTTGTATTGCACAATGTACTCAACAAACTTGATTAACACAAAATAACTATATATAGGCCAACCAACCCCCTTTCCCACCTCTTAAACTTTTATTCCTAAACAAGTCCCTTCCTTGCCAAGCTAAATTAATTAACTCCTGCTTTCCCTTACAAAGCTGAGTCATGGGTCGTTGTGCTCATGGCCCTGTAGGGGCTTTGTTTAACCTTTATGTGATGAAATATAGAGATACCCATTGCTCAGCCTCGCTACTCCAGTAGTGACACTCAGTGATGGTGCACCGTACATCCACGTGACCACCACAGCCAATAACTGGCCTCAGTGGTGACATGAGCATGTGTGGCAAAAGGCTGCGGAAGCCGGTGATTAGATGCAGCAGACATGTGGCATGTGTGGCACGCTATGGACGCATCGTTGCAGGAGCAGCGAGGTAATAGATTTTTATGTTTGGTTAATTTTAAATCTGCTTTATGATGCATGCATTTCCATTGCAAAGATTAGTAATGTTGGAAACCACTAATGTGTATGATCAGAAGTTATTGATGTAATCGTGGATCTCCAAATTGGATATCAATCTACACTCAAGGAGAACAGCCCCCGCAAAAGAGTGGCTCATCTTCTGGAGAACCCAGTGCACTTTTTAATGTGCAAACAGGGACCACCAGAGATAAGAGGAGGGGGACTCTATCAGATCTGATCCAAAACACTTTGAGAGCCAATTTTCTTTCATAGCAGCTTCAGCATTATTATATGACAGAATACAGGCTTCAGTGGAGACAGCCTGTATTCTGCTGACAGATTTACAATGGGTATTCGATGGTTGGGGAATTGCTAAATATACCAACATAAGTTAGATGACAGAGATAAGACAAGAACAGCCGCTCTCAGGATGCCACAGACGATCAACTCTAGCCGGGTCATTGAGATTAATGGAAAGGGACAGGATACATTGTAATTACCAGGGAATTGATCTGTTGTTTCATTACTCACTGTGCGGCATATGGAAATTAATTAAAACTCAATTAGATTTTAATTATTAGGAAGTGAACTCCTTATAATATTACGGTGGTAAACATTTTCTGCGACTTTGATCCTCAGCATTTAAGGAATTACTGCAGTGATGGAAAATTCACTTAAAATACAAAGCTCCAATAATCTGGCAGCCATTGTATCAGGGTAATGGGGCTATACTACAGTTTTATGGATCACTGGATATTATTACAGTTCAATAAAATCCCCAATAACCTAGAAAGCTCAGTGGAAGCTATGTGGTATTGTGGGACGACTCCATGTACAGTCAGGATCAAAGTTTAGAATCATCGTCCTAGACAACTATAATTTACATGAAGAAATGTGAGATCCCACCTAGCCCACAATTTGCACAGTAATCTATGTGTTCCTTTACAGTTTCTCTAACTGCACAAAGATGCAACAAATTCCAACAATAATGAAAAAGGAGATGCAAGACAGGGGTGAAACGCCAATCAATGAAAATGAATGAAAATGACATGGAAATTTCATTCCCTAATAGCCAACATTCACAACATACAGAACGAGGAATAAAGGCACAGAACAGTGACATTTCTATTAGAATTCACTGCTCACAATGCTGTCACTTACAAGCCACCAGCATAGCTATAAATGCACACTAAATCATACTACTACAGGTTTATACACACATAAAAGAATGTGCTTTCAAGGGACTATCACATTACAGTGAGTGGAAATGTTCAGATTTCGCAGAGGGTTGTGGGACAGTAAGAATGTTTTTTGGAAATTAACCTGAAATGTCCAAAGTAATGAAAACACCTAGCTTCGGACCTTCCCATAGCCACATGATATTACAATATACCTATGTGCATATTGTGAGGCAGTGACCGGTCACATGTAGGGGTCGATGTGTGTTCCCCCCAGGATGCGGGGGAGGGGTATTGAGGCCATGGGAGTGCATTGCAGTCACAGGTGTAGCTGTGATTGCAATACAATATTGTTGTGCTCCAGGAAGACATCCAGGCCTCTGTTGAACCCCTCGACTGAGTTCGCCATCACCACCTCCTCAGGCAAGGAATTCCAGATTCTCACTGCCCTAACAGTAAAGAATCCTGTTCTATATTGGTGGAAAAAACCTTCTCTCCTCCAGACGCAGAGAATGCCTTCTTGTGACCATCATCTTCCTTGGTATAAACAGATCCTCGGAGAGATATTTGTATTGTCCCCTTATATACTTATACATGGTTATTAGATTGCCCCTCAGTCATCTTTTTTCTAGACTAAATAATCCTAATTTTGCTAATCTCTCTGGGCATTGTAGTTCCCCCATCCCTTTTTTAATTTTGTTGCCCTCCATTGTACTCGCACTAGTTCCATTATATCCTTCCTGAGCACCAGTTCCCAAAACTGTACACAGCACTCCATGTGCGATCTAACCAGGGATTTGTACAGAGGCAGTATAATGCTCTCATCATGTGTATCCAGACCTCTTTTAATGCACCTTATGATCCTGTTTGCCTTGGCTGCCGCTGCCTGGCACTGGCTGCTTCAGGTAAGCTTATCATGAACTAGGATCCCCAAGTTCTTCTCCATGTCAGATTTACCCAGTAATTTCCTGTTCAGTGTGTAATAGTGATATTGATTCCTTCTTCCCATGTGTATAACCTTACATTTATCATTGTTAAACCGCATCTGCCACCTTTTGGGCCCAAGTTTCCAACTTATCCAGATCCATCTGTAGCAGAATACTATCTTCTCTTGTATTGACTGCTTTACAATGCAGAATAAAAGTGAGTATTGGTCCTGGACAAGCTATTTCTCCAGGGTAGATTTAAGAAAACCTGCCCTCAGCTTTTCTGTTTTGAAACAGACTACAAGACGGTAGTGGTGCAGCCCATTTCATTCCTGGTCGGGTTTTCCATGTGGCTTAAGGCCACAGATTGCTTGTAAAAACCCCTGAAGCAGAGGGTTGGGTGTGTCAGGTTCAGAGTCAGTGTCAGTCTGGTGTTGGCAGGAGTACAGAGCAGAAGGCTCTGCATAGCTCCTCCTGTGTGAGGCAACACAGGCCAGAGGAGCCAAACTGCGAAGGCAGCTGAAAAGCCTGGCACCCACAGCGTACACAGTGGTGCAGTCGCCCATGGCAACTGGTCTCAGGAGATGGACTGACATGTTTATTGGCTGCAAACTGGAGGATATGGTTCCCAGCGGCAATCCGGAGGATATCGTGTACTGTGTAGTGCTGTGAGTTGAATATTAACACGGCGGTGCAGTCGCCCACGACAACTGGTCACGAAGGTGGTCTGACATGTTTATTGGCTACAATTCAGAGGATATGGTTCCCGGCTGCAATCCGGAGGATATCATGTGCTGTGTTTTTGTGAGTTGAACATTAAAGAGACGTTTTGCTTTGAACTTTCCTGGGTCACTGCCTCATCACTGCAGAGGGTGCTAAAGCTGCACTACTAATATATATATATATATATATATATATATATATATATATATACACACACACATTGTATATATACCGTACATAGTTATGGCCGAAAGTGATGGCACCCTTAAAATTGTTCAGGAAAATTGAGTATTTCTCCCAGAACATTGTTGCAATTACACATTTTGTTATACACATGTTTATTTCCTTTGTGTGTACTGAAAGAAAACAAAAAAGAGAAAGAGAAAGGCAAATAAGAAATCATTTCACACTACACCCCAAAAACGTTGGCACTGTTCCAAAAATGTGGGTAAACATAAACTACTTTGTTTCAAGCATGTGATGCTCAATCAAGCTCACTTGTGGCAAGTAACAGGTGTGGGCGATGTGAAAATCACACCTGAAACAAGATTAAAAGTGGAGAAGTTGACTCAATCTTTGCATTGTCTGTGTATGCCACATTAAGCATGGAGAACAGAAAGAGGAAAGTGGCGTGGGATGATAGCCATGAGTGAGGTACTTATCTTTGTGGTGGGTGGTTAAGGTCAGTGATGCTGTGCTTCTGAGGAGGTTCATGCTTTGGTGCCTGCACTTGGTTTATCATTGTTCACCTTCGTTCGTGCAGTTCCACTACGGTTTCTTGGCTCTGATATGTTCACCCTGTCTACTGTTTGTGTGTCCGGTTACCAGCCGCCGTGCTGCTCGCTGCCTGGGAAGGGCTCTAGTAAAGTTCCCCCTTGCCAGGACTGGGAGGTGGGTGAAGAGTATACCCGGGACTCAAGGGTGTGCAGCAGTGTGACGGCTAGCGCCAAGTGTGACTGACACACTGCTCTTGCTGGTTAACATTAGGTCTGTTCACCATCACCCAGCATGACACAGGGGCACTCTCTTCATCTTACATTCCTCATTCCATCCTGGCCCGTTACCTCTCTATCTTGCGGATTCAGGGCCGTACTGCTAGCTGTCTTGTCCCAGGACCCATCTCCAGTAAATCACTCTGTCTTTCTAACACTTTTTCTGTGTTTGCTCTGGATCACACTATCCACAGTCTCGGTCTCCACTCACTTTGGAGACACACAACTCATGTGGCTCTGCTGTGTACTCAGACCAAGGGTCTACTCTAGCTGCAAGTTAGGCCCTGTCTGACTCAAGATGTCCTTTCTGATCTTGCTACATAGCCCCTCCCTCTCTGGGCTAGTCCTATCTCTTAACTATATCCATACCTACTCACTATCCATTGCTGGGCAGAACACAACTCTACCACATAACAATGTAAAACATTATAATGCATCTCATCATAGCACATATCAGCAAGGAGGAAAGAAGGCACAACTTCCATCTTCTTATATTTCCTCTTTCTTTAATGATGGCCGTCCTTGGCCATCTGAAGTCTGAAAGACACCAAATATTTTGTCACACCTGGATGCATACTAAAGAACACAGAGTCCCCTTCTTCTCATAGAGTAACGCTGATCCAATCCTACTCAGTTAGGATCCTAGAACCAAGTCCATTTAACTCGGGACCAGTTCATCCGGTTGGTCTGGCCTTTTTTGGAAATGGCCCTATAACAACAACAGCAAAGTTTGTCTCTTTGCAGATAGCCAACATGGCAAGGGCACAGTCCATCAACAGTCCATAGGACAGAGGCCTTGTCCATTCTTAAGAGTCCTGGATTTTTGGACCACAGGGACACTGGGTTTTACTATGTGGGATTCTCAAACTGCTCCATCCTGGATTGAAGGACTCCGCTTCCATCTCTAGTCCTGATGTTTGCTCTCCGTCCAGGAAACAAGTGGCCTTCTCCACCAGACCACCCAGCTGCACTTCATCACCAGGCCGCAGGCCTTGAGCCCTCCCAGCCCCACAATAGTCCAGAACATGGGTTGACACCGTCGTACACAGTACCTTCCCCAGCGGCATGAGATCAGTCCATCCATTGTGTCACTCTTCAACTCTCGCTCCACCTGCTCCATCAATTGACGCAAGTGACCACCTCATTCACCAACACCCAGCAGCACACTGTGTGTGAGGCCTACCTCTGTCTCCCCCACTGAGTCATCTGGACCTCCGGCGTAAATAGTGCACACTAACTCCACCCAAGTTGCCTTCAGGCACTGAGGTAATGCAAGCATCTTCTTGCCACCATTCTTCTGAACTTCTCCCGCCATTGCTGAATCTTTCTTGCTGTCAATATTGTGTAGAAAAACAACAGTTCCTACATATTCTGAGCTTGTTTTGATGGTCTGGTCAACAGAAAGATAAGTGTTGTGCTGCACAGAAGACAGTGCAGTGTATGGACCAATCTGAGTGATGTTGCCATATTTTGGCAGAAAGTCTCACACAATTAGATCAAAGTGTGCCTTAAGAATCTGAAATGTGTAAGTGAAGAAATAACTGTCGGTAAAGTGCACACTGTGCTCTTGCACTTTGCCAAAAAACTCTCAGTGAATTATTTATTATTTCCATGAGCTTCCATTTACCAGACTGAGGCCAAAAGTACATTCCTTTTACCCAGACTGACCGTGGGTCTCCTAACCTAAACTAACAGCCTCAACATTTTAGAGTCTTGCTGGTTTAGGTTAGGAGTCCTTCAACAGACGAGAATGTTGGTCAGTACACATTGAATGAAACGTAGATGTCTGAATTCAGCATTTCTGAAGTGGAATTTTCTGAAAATGCCATTAATTCCCCCCACTAGATGTGAAAAATAGAGAGAAGGATGTGTAATTAGGAAAGGTGCTGAGACAAAAGTGTGAAGAGCGATCTAGCACATCTTCACACTCTAGTTACTTGCCTTACGGACCCAGGAAATGAAGCTTTGTGTTCTCAGCATCCGAGGTGACACTTCTGCACACTTCTCACTGCTCTGGGGCCAAGAGGCACAGCACAATAAGGCGGATTAAATGTAGAAATTTCTGTGGTAGAGATTCAAGAGCTGCTCCTGTGTAACATAGGTCAACAAGCAAGTGATGAGGATGGTGGTGAGATTGCTCAGAGCCATCACGCAACGTTCAGCTCTCATACATCGTATAAAGCACCATTCACACATTAGCAAAATGGTTGATGACAATAATACTCTGGAAATGCAATACTTCCAAAAACGTGCAACTTAAACATTAAGGGGCAAACATTTCATCAGAATATTCTCATGTAGAACTTCCTCATGCAGACCAGAAATTCTCATTCCAGTACTCAGTGGGAGAATCACAAAAATATCACAATATAGAGAAGAATTCTTGATAATTGGTTCCTATTGAAGTGGAGCGTTCTTTATCAATACTAGCATAATAATAAAGGAACTGCTAACCAGCCAATTACTGGGGTATGGTGGCCAATGGGGACACATTGTGCCCAATATAAATCTGCAAAGTTTGCTCTGTCACTCTCCTGTTATTGCATTGTATTATGTATAGGTCTGAGCGGGTTTCTGTATTGTGATTACTTGGCTGATTAGCAACCTTTTTGGACTTGACTTCAGACTTTCTCTTCTAGCTTAATTATTGGCCTGACCCTCTGGACCCGATTGCTAATATTCACCTGGGTTCCCATTGCGTTATGGGACCGCGTTAAACGGACAGCGTTGCACGGCGAAATTAACGCCGTGCAACGCGGCCGTTAACGCGCCCATTCACGCTAATGGGAACGCGCTTCACTAGCGCGTGCCATGTTCGGCACGCGCTAGCGACGCGCCGGGGATTCCTGGCGCGCCGCGGACGCTGCTTGCAGCGTCCGAGGCGCGCCCGCGGTCCGTTCCCTGCTCTCGCAGATCGGGGATCTGCGAGAGCGGGGACGTTACCGCGACCCCGACCGCAGCACCATAGAAAACATTGCGTTAGCGCAATCCGCTAGCGCTAGCGCTAAACGGATTGCACTAACGCAATGTGACCCTAGCCTAACTGTGCTGCTATGTGTAATATTCTGTCATGGACTCTGGTTGTGACCTGGCTAGATAACACTTCTTCCCTCAACTCAATTCCACTGACCAGCAACTTCTCCATGAATACCTCCCAGGGGCCAGCCTAAATACCAGAAAAGCATTGGGAACTCCTACTAAGAGTGGCTTATGCCAAGTTTGCAAGTGAAAGCCCATTTTGAGTTGATGGATTGGATCCAGGAATGCAAGGTCACTCTACAAGTGAAGCGTTAAACCCCAGAGGTAAAAGCCCAGTAGACCTCATGTAAGTATTCGGACAGAAATCCGAGAGTGGACCCTCTGGGTCGTGACTCTAGAGCCCCCGGGGTCGAGCGGACCGATGGAATCACCCCCTATACAGGGAGTGTTAGGAGCAGGACCTCGGGGGAATGGAGACACAACAGCTAGAGCCAAAGGGACGACCCAAAATAAAGAAGGAAACCACAGGCTATAAGGATGGCAGGGAATAATAGGAAAACAAGACTTAACTGAAAGAATGTCTGGAACACGGAACGGCAGGACTCAGCAGGAACACGGACCGGCAGGATACAACAGGAACACGGACTGGCGGGATACAGCAGGAACACGGACAGGCAGGATACAGCAGGAACACGGGCTGGCAGGACACAGCAGGAACACGGACTGGCAGGATACAGCAGGAACACGGACTGGCAGAATACAGCAGGAACACGGACAGGCAGGATACAGCAGGAACACGGACTGGCAGAATACAGCAGGAACACGGACTGGGAGGATACAGCAGGAACACGGACTGGCAGGATACAGCAGGAACACGGACTGGCAGGATACAACAGGAACACGGACTGGCAGGATACAGAGACAAAGCAAGGACTGGGCTGAGAAAAGACACTGGTACAGGGGAGCCTAGGGCATAGGGACACTGACGGCAGACAGTGCACCTACAAAGCAAAGGCGTCTTACCTAGGAAGACGCCGGGAAGAAATACCCGATGGGCGCCGCCATGTTGGGGCGGAGCCACCGGGTCGCGACCTCCCAGAAGGCTCAGCGACGGGGGAGACGCGACCGCGCATGCGCGAAGAGACCAGACGCCGAGAGCCGGCGAAGGAGGAGGCAGAGCGGCGCGGGACAGGATCGTGAGCGCGCCGAGGGATGGGAGAAGCCGGGTAAGTATGTGCGGGCGTGACAGTACCCCCCTCCTTAGTCCCCCTCCTTTTAAGGCTAGAAAGGAATCTTTTCATGATAAGGGGAGCGTTGATGTTCTCTCGGGGCTCCCAGGACCTCTCCTCAGGGCCAAATCCCTCCCAATCAATCAAAAAATAAGTTTTACCCCTAACTACTTTTTTGGCAAGAATATCTTTAACATTAAAGATTCCATCAGAAGTACAGAGCTGAGGAGAGGAAGAGGTAGCGGAGTGAAAACAATTAAAGACTGCGGGTTTAAGAAGAGACACATGGAAGGCATTGGGGATGCGCAAAGAGGCAGGTAGCTTCAACTTATAAGAGACATCATTAATGCGACTCAAGATAGGAAAAGGACCAATGTAGCGAGGACCCAGTTTGTAAGAGGGAATTTTAAGCTTGATATAGCGAGAGGAGAGCCAAACTTTATCACCCGGAGAATATGGCGGAGCATCCAAACGCTTCTTGTCAGCAAACCTTTTCATATTAAGGCTAGCTTTCTCAAGAGCCACTTTGGTCTCATTCCAAATCGTAGAGAATTCCCGGGACAAGAAATCCGCTGCCGGTACCCCCGAGGAAAGAGAAACAGGAAGAGGAATGTTCGGATGTTGACCATAGACTACGAAAAAGGGAGATTTGGAGGAAGACTCGCTGGGAAGATTGTTGTAAGAGAATTCAGCCCAAGGGAGAAGAGAGACCCAGTCATCTTGGTGTGCATTGGTGAAGTGTCGCAGATATGTAGTCAGAACTTGATTAACTCGCTCCACTTGTCCGTTGGACTGAGGGTGATAGGCGGAAGAGAAGTCCAAGTTAACCTTTAATAGACTGCAGAGAGCTCTCCAAAAACGTGAGGTAAATTGTACTCCACGGTCTGAGACAATATGATGTGGAAAACTATGAAGACGGAAGACTTGGTGTAAAAAGATCTTTGCCAACTCAGGAGCGGAAGGCAGACCAGGCAAAGCGATGAAGTGAGCCATTTTAGAGAACCGATCTACAACAACCAAGATGACAGAGCAATTCAAGGAAGAAGGTAGATCAGTGATGAAGTCCATAGCGATATGACTCCATGGAACGGAAGGCACAGGCAGAGGATGCAGGAGACCGGAGGGAAGCTGCCTAGGGACTTTATTTTTTGCACAAGAAGGACAAGAAGCGATGAATTTGGTGACGTCTTGACGGAGAGATGGCCACCAGTAGTGCCGAGAGATAAGAGACAGTGTCTTCTTGACTCCTACATGTCCTGCAATTTTGGAGGAGTGACCCCAACGTAAAACTCTCTCCTTGTCTTGATTAGCCACAAGAGTCTTGCCAGGAGGAGTAGGAATCACTCTTAGAGGAGCAAGAGTGACGATCCTCGCAGGATCAATGATGTGAGCCGGAGAATCCTCCATGTCCTGAGGTTGAAAGGATCTCGAAAGAGCATCTGCTTTGACATTCTTATTTCCAGGTCGGAAATGAAGTTCAAACTCAAATCGTCCGAAGAATAAAGACCATCTGGCTTGTCGTGGATTTAGTCTTTGGGCAGACTGAATATAGGCCAGATTCTTGTGGTCAGTGTAAATGATGAATGGATGAAGAGACCCTTCAAGAAGATAACGCCATTCTTCCAAGGCTAGCTTGATAGCCAATAGCTCCTTATCCCCTATAGAGTAGTTACGCTCAGGAGCGGAAAAAGTTTTAGAAAAGAAACCACAGGTCACCAAACGTCCGGACGAATATCTTTGCAAAAGCACTGCTCCAGCTCCAACAGAAGATGCGTCGACCTCAAGGACAAACGGTCTATTAGCATCAGGACGATGAAGCACAGGGGCCGTAGCGAAACTTTGTTTAAGGGACAAAAAAGACTCTTCAGCCTCAGGGGTCCAAAGGCTGGAATTGACTCCCTTGCGAACTAGGGCAGAGATAGGCTTGGTCATGGAAGAAAAATGAGGAATAAATTGTCTATAGTAGTTGGCAAAGCCAAGAAAATGTTGGATTGCTTTTGTTCCAAGAGGACGAGGCCAATTCAGGACAGCAGAAACCTTCTCTGGATCCATCTCTAAGCCAGATCTTGAGACAATATACCCAAGGAAGGGAAGAGAGGACTGTTCAAAGACGCACTTTTCAATCTTAGCGAACAGATGATTCTCTCTTAGCCTTTGCAGGACTCGGCGGACATCTCGCCTGTGAGTGGAGAGATCCGGAGAGAAGATGAGGATGTCGTCAAGGTAAACCACGACTGAGGACTAGAGAAGATCCCGAAATACATCGTTCACAAATTCCTGGAAAACCGCGGGGGCGTTGCAGAGACCAAACGGCATAACCAAGTATTCGTAGTGACCGTCACGAGTATTGAAGGCGGTCTTCCACTCATCGCCTGCACGAATACGAACCAGATTGTATGCGCCACGTAGATCTAATTTGGTAAAGATTTGCGCACCCCGAAGACGGTCGAAGAGTTCCGGAATGAGTGGCAGAGGATATTTGTTCTTCACCGTGATGTTGTTTAGGCCTCGATAATCAATGCAGGGACGGAGGGAACCGTCTTTCTTCTTCACAAAAAAAAACACTGCTCCGGCCGGAGAAGAAGACTTGCGGATGAAACCTTTAGCAAGATTTTCTTGAATGTACTCAGACATAGCTTGAGTCTCAGCAGGAGAGAGAGGATAGATTCTGCCCCTGGGCGGGTTAGTTCCAGGCACGAGATCTATGGGACAATCATAGAGACGGTGAGGCGGAAGCTCCTCAGTCTCCTTCTTGTTGAAGACATCAGAAAAAGCGCTGTAGACAGAGGGTAAGGCGGGAAAGGAAGAAGAAGGAGAAGAATTAGAGGAATATCCCACAGGACGCACCGGCAGCAGACAACGTTCCCGACAAAGCTCACCCCAGCGCAAGATATTACCATTGCGCCAATCACAAATGGGCTCGTGGCTCCGTAACCAAGGAAGACCTAAGAGCATAGGATGAGACAGACCCGCTAAAACATAAAATGCAATTCTCTCCTTGTGCAGAGCCCCAACCTGAAGTTCCACCTCAAGTGTCACTTGAGTAATGGTCTCCTGTAAAGGTTTACCATCCACAGATGCTAGAATCACAGGAGCCTCTAAGGTTCTGACTGGAACGGAGAATTTAAAAACCTCTTCCAACCTAATAAAATTCCCGGCAGCGCCCGAATCCACATACGCATCCAGAGAAACGCCCTTGCCCGCAATATGCAAAAGAACGGACAAAGTAAGGGGTTGAGAGGAATCACACACACCTAGGGAGGCCTCTCTTACCTGACCTAGGCGGAGGAGTTTCCGGACGTTCAGGGCAAGAGCGCAATAAATGAGCAGCACTTCCGCAGTAAAAACATAACCCCTGAGTGCGCCTCTCTTTACGACGTTGTTCGGACATTTTAAGACGGTCCACTTGCATAGGTTCCGGTGCGGACGCCTGAGAGGAGGTTCTAGGCTGTGGACTGAGTGGCTTACAGGTGGCAGAAGAAGGACGAAGAGGCCTCCGCTCGCGAGCGCGTTCTTGGAACCGAAGGTCAATACGGGTCGCTAAGGAAATTAATTCCTCCAAAACCGTAGGGGTGTCCCAACCAGCTAACTCATCCTTTATGCGCCCAGAGAGACCCCGCCAGAAAGCACCCACCAACGCCTCATTGTTCCAGCCCAAGTCAGAGGAGAGGGTGCGGAACTGAATAGCGTACTGGCCTACGGATAACGATCCCTGATGGAGAGAGAATAGGGCTTCAGTTGTAGAGGCCAGTCGTCCAGGTTCGTCAAAGACAAGACGGAAAGTCTCCAAAAATTCAGACAACCGGGAGACTAGGGGATCGTCTCGCTCCCAGAGTGGATTAACCCATGCCAAGGCGTCACCCTCTAGATGGGAAATCAAAAACACAACTTTGGACCGATCCGTCGGGTAATGCTGGGGCAGAAGCTCAAAGTGAAGACGGCATTGGTTTAGAAATCCTCGGCAGGACTTAGGATCCCCATTGTACCGAGGCGGTTTAGCCAAGCGGGGTGGAGGGTGGGAAGCAGGAGCAGACGTAGAAGCGGCTGTCTGGATGGAAAGCAGCCGATCGTCAATAGAAGACATATAACTAAGTATATGGGCCTGGGTGTCACGCTGCTGAGCTAACTCTTGCTGTAAGCCAATGAGTTGAGCGGCGTTGCCAGGATCGGAGGACTGGAGCGTGGACAAACGAGAATCCATAGCCTTCATAAAGGACATCATACGGGACTGATTCTCCCGCAAAAAGAGTAGCTCTTTTTGCGTAGCAGAGGCCCCAGCGGGGTCCATGGCCTTTGCTTCCTGTAAGTATTCGGACAGAAATCCGAGAGTGGACCCTCTGGGTCGTGACTCTAGAGCCCCCGGGGTCGAGCGGACCAGATGGAATCACCCCCTATACAGGGAGTGTTAGGAGCAGGACCTCGGGGGAATGGAGACACAACAGCTAGAGCCAAAGGGACGACCCAAAATAAAGAAGGAAACCACAGGCTATAAGGATGGCAGGGAATAATAGGAAAACAAGACTTAACTGAAAGAATGTCTGGAACACGGAACGGCAGGACTCAGCAGGAACACGGACCGGCAGGATACAAC
This sequence comes from Ranitomeya imitator, assembly GCF_032444005.1. NCBI lineage: Eukaryota > Metazoa > Chordata > Amphibia > Anura > Dendrobatidae > Ranitomeya > Ranitomeya imitator. The sequence goes on along the minus strand of NC_091283.1, from coordinate 151,876,599 downwards.
AGGAACACGGACTGGCGGGATACAGCAGGAACACGGACAGGCAGGATACAGCAGGAACACGGGCTGGCAGGACACAGCAGGAACACGGACTGGCAGGATACAGCAGGAACACGGACTGGCAGAATACAGCAGGAACACGGACAGGCAGGATACAGCAGGAACACGGACTGGCAGAATACAGCAGGAACACGGACTGGGAGGATACAGCAGGAACACGGACTGGCAGGATACAGCAGGAACACGGACTGGCAGGATACAACAGGAACACGGACTGGCAGGATACAGAGACAAAGCAAGGACTGGGCTGAGAAAAGACACTGGTACAGGGGAGCCTAGGGCATAGGGACACTGACGGCAGACAGTGCACCTACAAAGCAAAGGCGTCTTACCTAGGAAGACGCCGGGAAGAAATACCCGATGGGCGCCGCCATGTTGGGGCGGAGCCACCGGGTCGCGACCTCCCAGAAGGCTCAGCGACGGGGGAGACGCGACCGCGCATGCGCGAAGAGACCAGACGCCGAGAGCCGGTGAAGGAGGAGGCAGAGCGGCGCGGGACAGGATCGTGAGCGCGCCGAGGGATGGGAGAAGCCGGGTAAGTATGTGCGGGCGTGACACCTCACATGGGGCTATTTGCTGACGGACCTCATGGATCTTAATGAAACTCTCATGGATTTTAATGGAACTGGATTACATTATCAGCCTTGGTTCCTTGGTAAGTTCCCAATTTTTGACCTGTTTATAGAAACATTTAATTACTCCACACAGCACGGCTTCATTCATGGCACCTTGATGCAGATGTCTACTGAAATTATCTTGGACAGCAACACTCCTACAACTCCCTATAAAATATTCGTATTGCTTTCACATTCAAAGCTGTTTTATGGATTTTTTTTCTCTGCAATAAATGTTTTGGACTATTTCCACTTTGAAGTAAAACTGCTGCAGAAACGTCAGGGTCCTGGCAGTAATACTGGACACATTCATGGCCAGGGCAAACTAAGCCATCTCAGTTGTCGTCTAGGGACATAATCTTACATAAGACAACGTAGAAATGTAAATATTTCATTTTTAAAGGACCACTGGTCGCCATGTGGACACACAGATGAATTTCCTTATAATGTGCCCAATTCTCTTCCTCGATTCTCACTTATTATTCCAATATCTTATACATTTTGTGACAGTCTCTTCCTCCTGATATACATCACTAATCCACACAAAAGTTTTTTATTTCTTATATTTTTTGTTATAAGGGCAAAAACTTAATCTCCATGGGATCTTCTGGGATTTGTCAACATAAAGGCCTGGAGAGTTTGTGCCTAATCCTCTCCTCCTTCCTCTAACTAGCATCTTCTAGTTGGAGCGCCTCTCTATCAGGATTTTAAGCCAGGAAGTTTATTTCAGCATCTGCTGCTTAAAGTACGAGTTACCATGGAAACAGCATCTGGTGACCAGCGTGCATTTCCCAGCCAATAAATAAATAACAGGGCGAACGGGAGGGGGGGGGGGGGAGCTTTTGTTGACTTTCACAGAAATTGTACAGGAAAAAAAAAAATGAAAAAGAAATTAAATCCTCGGATGACAAAGTAATTTTATTTTAATCCCCGGAGTCTGAGGGGGGTTGTGATAATTTACGGTACGCCTTGGAGCCGTCTCCTGTTGTTTATCTTTTTGTTGAGATATCTAGGCCGCTGAGAGCCGCTACCTGCTGCTACAATAGCTTCACAAGGGATTGATCTGATTGTAAAGCACTCCCTGTCGAGCGCACAGGCCATTAACAGAGAATTAAAATGTTTGAGGGGGCATGCCCTAAAGCCTTAATGGAGCATGATGCCTACGCTTTGCATTTATTTACTTTTTTAGTACCTTGCCCCAGGTCTTCATAAGTTACATTGAAGACCCTGAAAATGATTTAGGACTCGCAATATAATCAGAGATAGACAATTCCGCAAATGTTCCGCGTAAGGACTTTGCTCCATCATACAATGTAAGCAATGGTGGACAGTAACACTGGTCACATAAAAAGATGGAAGATGCCAGAATGTTACTCACCTGTCCCAACTCCAGCACAAGGTTTTGCTTCTCTGATGTCCAGCTCCCTCTGTGCTAATCCAGCAAGAACTACAGAGGTCATGATTCTAAGCATTTAGGTCCAGCTCGCACAGCAACCCACAGCATGAGTATTCAGGAACTAGCCTTCAGGAAGTGGCCTTTCTGCTACATGCTTTTCTGGAGTTAGCCTCATTTTCTTTTTTACTCCACTTTAGCCAGGTGTCTACCCAGTTACTCCTGTTTGCCATCTAGAAACCAACTACTACTTCGAAGCTCAGTCCAGTAAATCCTGAGCTATGTCACTCGCAGTTTGCTGTGTCAAGATATGCCTCTCTGCTATCTTGATGCTGCCTACATTTTCTACTCAGTTATTCCTGTGTGTAACTGCACAACTGCAAGCAAGATACCAGTTTTTCTATACTTGTCTGCAATTCCTATGTTTAACTGCATACGTGCAAGCAAGATCGCAGTTTGTGTATATATCTATGCTATTCCTGTGTGTAACTGCAGATGTGCAAGAAAGATAGCAGATTGTGTATATCTATGCTTTTCCTGTGTGTAGCTGCACCTCTGCAGTCAAGATAGCAGTTTGTCTATACATCCATGCTATTCATGTGTGTAACTGTACATCTATAGGCAAGATAGCAGGTTACCGTTGGGATTAGGGTTAGGGGTGTTGTTGGATTAGGGTTTCAGGTAGAATTGGGGAGTTTCCACTGTTCAGGCACATCAGGGGCTCTCCAAACGCGACATGGCGTCCGATCTCAATTCCAGCCAATTCTGCGTTGAAAAAGTAAAACAGTGCTCCTTCCCTTCCGAGCTCTCCGGGGCGTCCAAACAGGGGTTTACCCCAACATATGGGGTATCAGCGTACTCAGGACAAATTGGACAACAACTTTTGGGGTCTAAGTTCTCTTGTTATCCTTGGGAAAATAAAAATGTGGGGGGCTAAAAATCATTTTTGTGGGAAAAATAAGATTTTTTTAATTTTTGCGGCTCTGCGTTGTAAACTGCAGTGAAACACTTGGGGGTTCAAAGTTCTCACAACACATCTAGATAAGTTCCTTGGGAGGTCTAGTTTCCAATATGGGGTCACTTGTGGGGGGTTTGTACTGTTTGGGTACATCAGGGGCTCTGCAAATGCAACGTGACGCCTGCAGACCAATCCATCTAAGTCTGTATTCCAAATGGCGCTCCTTCCCTTCCGAGCTCTGCCATGCGCCCAAACAGTGGTTCCCCCCCACATATGGGGTATCAGCATACTCAGGACAAATTGGACAACAACTTTTGGGGTCCAATTTATCCTGTTACCCTTGTGAAAATACAAAACTGGGGGCTAAAATATCATTTTTGTGAAAAAAAAAGAATTTTTTTTTTCACGGCTCTGCGTTATAAACTGTGGTGAAACACTTAGGGGTTCAAAGTTCTCACAACACATCTAGATACGTTCCTTGGGGGGTATAGTTTCCAATATTTCCAATATGGGGTCACTTGTGGGGGGTTTCTACTGTTTGGGTACATCAGGGGCTCTGCAAATGCAACGTGACGCCTGCAGACCAATCCATCTAAGTCTGTATTCCAAATGGCGCTCCTTCCCTTCCGAGCTCTGCCATGCTCCCAAACAGTGGTTTACCCCCACATATGGGGTATCGGCATACTCAGGACAAATTGGACAACAACTTTTGGGGTCCAATTTATCCTGTTACCCTTGTGAAAATACAAAACTGGGGGCTAAAAAATCATTTTTGTGAAAAAAAAAAAAGAATTTTTATTTTCACGGCTCTGCGTTATAAACTGTAGTGAAACACTTGGGGGCTCAAAGCTCTCAAAACACATCTAGATAAGTTCCTTAGGTGTCTACTTTCCAAAATGGTGTCACTTGTGGGGGGTTTCAATGTTTAGGCACATCAGGGGCTCTCCAAACGCAACATGGCGTCCCATCTCAATTCCAGTCAATTTTGCATTGAAAAGTCAAATGGCGCTCCTTCCCTTCCGAGCTCTGCCATGCGCCCAAACAATGGTTTACACTCACATATGGGGTATCAGCGTACTCAGGACAAATTGCACAACAACTTTTGTGGTCTAATTTCTTCTCTTACCCTTTGGAAAATAAAACATTGGGGGCAAAAAGATCATTTTTGTGAGAAAAAAATGATTTTTTTTTATTTTTACGGCTCTGCATTATAAACTTCTATGAAGCACTTGTTGGGTCAAAGTGCTCACCACACATCTAGATAAGTTCCTCAAGGGGTCTACTTTCCAAAATGGTGTCACTTGTGGGGGTTTCAATGTTTAGGCACATCAGGGGCTCTGCAAACGCAACATGGCGTCCCATCTCAATTTCAGTCAATTTTGCATTGAAAAGTCAAATGGCGCTCTTTTCCTTCTGAGCTCTGCCATGCGCCCAAACAGTGGTTTATCCCCACATATGGGGTATCAACGTACTCAGGAGAAATTGTACAACAACTTTTGGGGTCCATTTTCTCCTGTTACCCTTGGTAAAATAAAACAAATTGGAGCTGAAATAAATTTTGTGTGAAAAAAGTTAAATGTTCATTTTTATTTAAACATTCCAAACATTCCTGTAAAACACCTGAAGGGTTAATAAACTTCTTGAATGTGGTTTTGAGCACCTTGAGGGGTGCAGTTTTTAGAATGGTGTCACACTTGGGTATTTTCTATCATATAGACCCCTCAAAATGACTTCAAATGAGATGTGGTCCCAAAAAAAAAATGGTGTTGTAAAAATGAGAAATTGCTGGTCAACTTTTAACCCTTATAACTCCCTAACAAAAAAAAATTTTGGTTCCCAAATTGTGCTGATGTAAAGTAGACATGTGGGAAATGTTACTTATTAAGTATTTTGCATGATATATCTCTGTGGTTTAAGGGTATACAAATTCAAAGTTGGAAAATTGCGACATTTTCAAAATTTTTGCCAAATTTCCATTTTTTTGTCAAATAAACGCAAGTTATATCGAATAAATTTTACCACTAACATGAAGTACAATACGTCACGAGAAAACAATGTCAGAATCGCCAAGATCCGTTGAAGCGTTCCAGAGTTATAACCTCATAAAGGGACAGTGGTCAGAATTGTAAAAATTGGCCCGGTCATTAACGTGCAAACCACCCTCGGGGCTTAAGGGGTTAATAAGATGTGTAGTAGAGGGGTTACAAGGACATTAAACTACAGGAGGGCAAATTTCCAATGGATGAGAGATGATCTTAGTGCAATTAACTGGGACCATATCCTGAGACATAAAAATACACAAAGAAAATGGGAGACGTTTATTAGCATCCTGGATAGGACCTGTGCACAGTATATACCGTATGGGAATAAACATACCAGAAACAGGGGGAAACCAATATGGCTAAATAGAGTTGTAAGGGGAGCAATAAGTGACAAAAAGAAAGCATTTAGAGAATTAAAGGAAGTAGGTAGTGAGGAGGCATAAATAAATACAAAAAATTAAATAAATTCAGTAAAAAGCAAATCAAGGCAGCTAAGATTGAGACAGAGAGACTCATTGCCAGAGAGAGTAAAAGTAATCCCAAAATTTTTTTTAACTACGCAAATAGTAAGAAACTAAAAAATGATAGTGTTGGCCCCCTTAAAAATAGTCTGGGTGAAATGGTGGATGAGGATGAGGAAAAAGGCAATATGCTAAATTAATTTTTTCATCAGTATTTAAACAAAAAAATTCCATGGCAGACAATGTGATCAGTGATAACAAAAATTCCCCATTAAGTGTCACCTGCTTAACCCAGCAGGAAGTGCGGTGGCATCTAAAAATCCCTAAAATTGACAAATCTCCGGGCCTGGATGGGATACACCCCCGAGTACTGCAGGAATTAGGTACAGTCATTGATAGACCATTATTTTTAATCTTTAAAGACTCCATAATAACGGGGTCTGTACCACAGGACTGGTGTATAGCAAATGTGGTGCCAATATTCAAAAAGGAGACAAAAACTGAACTTGGAAATTATAGGCCAGTAAGCTTAACCTCTACTGTGGGTAAAATCCTGGAGGGCATTCTAAGGGATGCTATACTGGAGTATCTGAAGAGGAATAACCTCATGACCCAATATCAGCATGGGTTTACTAGGGACCGTTCCTGTCAGATCAGTCTGATCAATTTCTATGAAGTGGTAAGTTCCGGACTGGACCAAGGGAACCCAGTGGACGTAGTGTAAATGGACTTTTCAAAAGCTTTTGATACGGAGCCACACAAAAGGATGATACATAAAATGAGAATAATGGGGATAGGGAAAAATATGTGTAAGTGTGTTAAGAGCTGGCTCAGGAATAGGAAACAAAGAGTGGTTATTAATGGGGCACACTCGGACTGGGTAGCGGTTAGCAGTGGGGTACCACAGGGGTCAGTATTGGGTCCTCTTCCTTTAAGCAAATTTATTAATGACCTTGTAGGGGGCATACAGAGTGGAATTTTAAATATTTGCAGATGACACTAAACTCTGCAGGGTAATCAATACAGAGGAGGACAATTTTATATTACAGGATGATTTATGTAAACTAGAAGCTTGGGCTGATAAATGGCAAATGAGCTTTAATGGGGATACATGTAAGGTCATGCACTTGGGTAGAAGTAGTAAGATGTATAACTATGTGCTTAATTCTAAAACTCTGGACAAAACTGTCGGTGAAAAAGACCTGGGAGTATGGGTGGATGACAAATTCACATTTAGTAGCCAGTGTCAGGCAGCTGCTACAAAAGCAAATAAAATAATGGGATGCATTAAAAGAGGCATAGAGGCTCATGAGGAGAACATAATTTTACCTCTATATAAGTTACAAGTCACTAGTTCGACCACACTTAGAATACTGTGTACAGTTCTGGTCTCCGGTGTATAAGAAAGACATAGCTGAATTGGAGCAGGTGCAGAGAAGAGCGACCAAGGTTATTAGAGGACAGGGGGGTCTGCAATACCAAGATAGGTTATTACACTTGGGGCTATTTAGTTTGGAAAAACGAAGGCTAAGGGGTGATCTTATTTTAATGTATAAATATATGAGGGGACAGTACAAAGACCTTTCTAATGATCTTTTTAATCATAGACCTGAGACAGGGACAAGGGGGCATCCTCTACGTCTGGAGGAAAGAAGGTTTAAACATAATAACAGACGCAGATTATTTACTGTAAGAGCAGTGAGACTATGGAACTCTCTGCCATATGATGTTGTAATGAGTGATTCATTACTTAAATTTAAGAGGGGACTGGATGCCTTTTTTGAAAAGTATAATGTTACAGGGTATATATACTAGATTCCTTGATAGGTGCGTTGATCCAGGGAACTAGTCTGATTGCCGTATGTGGAGTCGGGAAGGAATTTTTTTCCCCAATGTGGAGCTTACTCTTTGCCACATGGGGTTTTTTTTGCCTTCCTCTGGATCAACATGTTAGGGCAAGTTAGGTTAGGCTATGGGTAGAACTAGATGGACTTAAAGCCTTCCTTCAACCTTAATAACTATGTAACATCATATTCTCTTAACAAAGCTCATGAAAGACTACCTAGGGGTATGGCGTGTTTTTCTTAGTAGCTACTATGGTCGCACAAGTTGTCAGTCAGCAGAGGTATCAAACAGTGAATTATCTCTGTTTACCGACGCAGCTGGTTCAGACAGCTTCAGTGTCATTTATGGTTCGGACTCGTGCACTGCCAGTTGGCCCGCTGAATGGCATGAGCTGGCTTCTTCGGTGTTTGCAGTTTAACATCTGGTTTAGATCTAATCATGTACCAGTAGTCATGAATGTGTGTGCTGATGCTCTCACATTTTCATGACAGGAATTTCGGCGGCTCATGCCAAGGGCATCCAAGGAAGGCAGGATGTGCCCTCCAGAGCTGTGGGATATCCTGATGAATGCATAATGGCGTTGGTACAATCTTATATAGCGCACGCGACATAAAACAATATTGGTAAGGCGTGGAGCGAGTGGTGGGAGCTGGCCGGTGAGAGGTATGGGAAGTTGGATCAAACGGCCTTTTGGGCAACCTCATGCATTACTTAATTCATCATAGATCTGTGGGTGTTTCATACTCAGCGGTTCAGCAAAATCTTTCAGGTATAAGCTTTTACTTTCGTTTGCTTGGCTTTAAAGATATGACAAAAGTATCGTTCAGCAGGCCCTGAAGAGCTGGAGGAAAGAGCATGTTAGAAAGGAGCATGGTTGCCCCATCTCTTATCGCTTTCTGGAGCGTTAAGTTACAGCAACTAACATTGATTGTTAGGACAATTTTGAGACATTCCTATGCAGCACAGCTTTCCACTTAGCCTTTTTCAGTGCACTTCGGGTAAGCGAGTTTGTTGCCCTGTCAAAAGCTAGAATGGGTGGTTTATTAATAGATGATGTCATAGTTAGCTATGGTTCAGTCCGAATCCACATATGCCGCTCCAGGACAGACCAATACGGACATGGCACACGGATTCCGTTGACATAAGTGGATGGTATAGTTATCCCTTTTTGTATCATCTATGCTTATTTAGACATGCGGTAAAAGTGCGAGAATTTTTAAGCCCACCATGATGGTACACTTTTCACATGTTACCAGTTTCAGGCCATATTGAAGCGGTGCTTAGTTTAGGTGGGTGCGGAGCCTGGGGAGTTTGACGCGGCAACCTCGAGCAAATTTTTTTTTCCCCCCAAGATAATATTGGTTTGAATGCACAAATACTTGAAGTGAAAACAGGTGATCGGCACAGCTGCACTTTCCCAGGGTTTCGATGTAATATCGACTTAGGGATCTTGGGTGCTAAGAAATGTGAAAAATTCTGAGACAATGTCCAAGAGATAAAAAAGAGAATGGCACTCACAGTCCCATACAATTTTCCTTTTTATTGGATTTGCATTAAAAAACCAGAGGCAGGAGAGTTCTCGGTGGAAACGCACTGGACAACAGCCGTTTCGCGCTAACACACACTTCTACGGGTCCTCTTCTTCTACGGGACGCACAGAAGCGCATGTTAGTGCGAAACGGCCATCATCTGGTGCGTTTCCACTGAGAACTCTTCTGCCTCTGGTTTTTAAATGCAAATCCAATAAAAAGGAAAATTTAATGGGACGGTGAGTGCCATAATATTGGTTTGGTACAAGATAATCCCTCGAGTCACCTGGTAGGGAGTTAGGGATGCTGTTGATGTTGAGAAGGCACTCAGGTTGCTTAATTGTCATATTTCCTGTTTTGTCAGCTTCAAGTTGGAGGTTGTAGTATGGTATGTTGTGAATTCTGTTGTCGGGCTCCCTCCTGTGGTCATGAATGGTACTTCGGCTGGTTCTGTCCATGGACTTCCTCTGGTGGGTGTTTCTGAGTTTCCTTCCACAGGTGACGAGGTTAATTCGTTAGCAGGCTGCTCTATTTAACTCCACTTAGATCTTTGCTCCATGCCACCTGTCAATGTTCCAGTATTGGTCTAGTTCACTCCTGGATCGTTCTTGTGACCTGTCTTCCCAGCAGAAGCTAAGTTCCAGCTTGTATTTCTTTGGTTTGCTATTTTTCTGTCCAGCTTGCTATTTTTGTTGTTGTCTTGCTTGCTGGAAGCTCTGGGACGCAGAGGGAGCGCCTCCGCACCGTGAGTCGGTGCGGAGGGTCTTTTTGCGCCCTCTGCGTGGTCTTTTTGTAGGTTTTTGTGCTGACCGCAAAGTAACCTTTCCTATCCTCGGTCTGTTCAGTAAGTCGGGCCTCACTTTGCTAAATCTATTTAATCTCTGTGTTTGTATTTTCATCTTTACTCACAGTCATTATATGTGGGGGGCTGCCTTTTCCTTTGGGGAATTTCTCTGAGGCAAGGTAGGCTTTATTTTTCTTTCTTCAGGGCTAGCTAGTTCCTTAGGCTGTGCCGAGTTGCATAGGGAGCGTTAGGCGCAATCCACGGCTATTTCTAGTGTGTTTGATAGGATTAGGGATTGCGGTCAGCAGAGTTCCCACGTCCCAGAGCTTGTCCTTTATTATCAGTAACTATCAGGTCATTCCGTGTGTTCTTAACCACCAGGTCCATTATTGTCCTGACCACCAGGTCATAACAGTACAGGTGGCCCAAAGTACTAATGCATCTCAATAGAGGGATAAGAGAAGTTCTGGGACCATTTTTTTTTCTTTGCACTGTGTTTTGTCTCTCTTTTCCCCTTTACCTCTGGGTGGTTCAGGACACAGGTGTAAACATGGACATTCAAGGTCTGTCCTCTTGGATGGATAATCTCACTACAAGGGTACAAAACATTCAAGATTTAGTGGTTCAGAATCCGATGTCAGAGCCTAGGATTCCAATTCCTGATTTGTTTTTTGGTGATAGATCTAAGTTCTTGAATTTCAAAAATAATTGTAAATTGTTTCTTGCCTTGAAACCTCGCTCCTCAGGTGACCCTGTTCAACAAGTAAAGATCATTATTTCCTTGTTACGTGGTGACCCTCAAGACTGGGCATTTTCCCTTGCGCCAGGAGATCCGGCATTACGTGATGTTGATGCGTTTTTTCTGGCGCTTGGATTGCTTTATGATGAACCTAATTCAGTGGATCAGGCAGAGAAAATCTTGCTGGCTCTGTGTCAGGGTCAGGATGAAGCGGAGACATATTGTCAGAAGTTTAGAAAGTGGTCTGTGCTCACTCAGTGGAATGAATGTGCCCTGGCAGCAATCTTCAGAAAGGGTCTCTCTGAAGCCCTTAAGGATGTCATGGTGGGATTTCCCATGCCTGCTGGTCTGAATAAGTCTATGTCCTTAGCCATTCAGATCGATCGACGCTTGCGTGAGCGTAAAGCTGTGCACCATTTGGCGGTACTATCTGAGCATGGGCCTGAGCCTATGCAATGTGATAGGACTTTGACCAGAGCTGAACGGCAAGAACACAGACGTCGGAATGGGCTATGTTTTTACTGTGGTGATTCCACTCATGCTATCTCCGATTGTCCTAAGCGCACTAAGCGGTTCGCTAGGTCTGCCACCATTGGTACAGTACAGTCTAAATTTCTATTGTCCGTTACTCTGATTTGCTCTTTGTCATCCTATTCTGTTATGGCATTTGTGGATTCAGGCGCTGCCCTGAATTTGATGGACTTGGAGTATGCTAGGCGCTGTGGTTTTTCCTTGGAGCCCTTGCAGCATCCTATTCCATTGAGAGGAATTGATGCTACACCTTTGGCCAAGAATAAGCCTCAGTACTGGACCCAATTGACCATGTGCATGGCTCCTGCACATCAGGAGGATATCCGCTTTCTGGTGTTGCATAATCTGCATGATGTGGTCGTTTTGGGGTTGCCATGGCTACAGGTTCATAATCCAGTATTGGACTGGAAATCTATGTCTGTGTCCAGCTGGGGTTGCCAGGGGGTACATGGTGATGTTCCATTTTTGTCTATTTCGTCTTCCACTCCTTCTGAAGTTCCAGAGTTTTTGTCGGATTATCGGGATGTATTTGATGAGCCCAAAGCCAGTGCCCTACCTCCTCATAGGGATTGCGATTGTGCAATTAATTTGATTCCTGGTAGTAAGTTTCCTAAGGGACGATTGTTCAATTTATCTGTGCCAGAACACGCCGCTATGCGGAGTTATATAAAAGAATCCTTGGACAAGGGTCATATTCGCCCGTCGTCATCACCGTTAGGAGCAGGGTTCTTTTTTGTGGCCAAGAAGGATGGTTCTTTGAGACCTTGTATTGATTACCGCCTTCTTAATAAAATTACAGTCAAATTTCAGTATCCTTTGCCGTTGCTGTCTGATTTGTTTGCTCATATTAAAGGGGCTTTGCTAATTTTTATCGGCGCTTCATCGCTAATTTTTCTACTGTTGCTAAACCGTTGACTGATTTGACCAAGAAGGGTGCTGATGTGGTCAATTGGTCTTCTGCAGCTGTAGAGGCTTTTCAGGAGTTGAAGCGTCGTTTTTCTTCTGCCCCTGTGTTGTGCCAGCCAGATGTTTCGCTCCCGTTTCAGGTTGAGGTTGATGCTTCTGAGATTGGAGCAGGGGCTGTTTTGTCGCAAAGAAGTTCTGATGGCTCGGTGATGAAGCCATGTGCTTTCTTTTCTAGAAAGTTTTCGCCTGCTGAGCGTAATTATGATGTTGGTAATCGTGAGTTGTTGGCCATGAAGTGGGCATTCGAGGAGTGGCGTCATTGGCTTGAAGGAGCCAAGCATCGCGTGGTGGTCTTGACAGATCACAAGAATTTGACATATCTTGAGTCTGCCAAACGGTTGAATCCGAGACAGGCTCGATGGTCGTTATTTTTCTCCCGTTTTGATTTTGTGGTTTCGTACCTTCCGGGCTCTAGGAATGTGAAGGCTGATGCCCTGTCAAGGAGTTTTGTGCCTGACTCTCCGGGTGTTCCTGAGCTGGCGGGTATTCTCAAAGAAGGGGTAATTTTGTCTGCCATCTCCCCTGATTTGCGGCGGGTGCTGCAAAAATTTCAGGCTGATAGACCTGACCGTTGCCCAGCGGAGAAACTGTTTGTCCCTGATAGTAGAGTTATCTCTGAGATTATCTCTGAGATTCATTGTTCAGTGTTGTCTGGGCATCCTGGAATCTTTGGTACCAGAGATTTGGTGGCTAGATCCTTTTGGTGGCCGTCTTTGTCACGGGATGTGCGTTCTTTTGTGCAGTCCTGTGGGACTTGTGCTCGGGCTAAGCCCTGCTGTTCTCGTGCCAGTGGGTTGCTTTTGCCCTTGCCGGTCCCGAAGAGGCCCTGGACGTATATTTCTATGGATTTTATTTCGGAACTCCCCGTCTCTCAAAAGATGTCGGTCATTTGGGTGGTTTGTGATCGCTTTTCTAAGATGGTCCATTTGGTACCTTTGTCTAAATTGCCTTCCTCCTCTGATTTGGTGCCATTATTTTTCCAGCATGTGGTTCGTTTACATGGTATCCCGGAGAACATCGTTTCTGACAGAGGTTCCCAGTTTGTTTCGAGGTTTTGGCAATCCTTTTGTGCAAGGATGGGCATTGATTTGTCTTTTTCCTCGGCTTTCCATCCTCAGACAAATGGCCAAACCGAATGAACTAATCAAACTTTGGAAACATATCTGAGATGCTTTGTTTCTGCTGATCAGGATAATTGGGTGTCCTTTTTGCCGTTGGCTGAGTTCGCCCTTAATAATCGGGCCAGCTCGGCTACTTTGGTTTCGCCGTTTTTCTGCAATTCTGGTTTCCATCCTCATTTCTCTTCAGGGCAGGTTGAGTCTTCGGACTGTCCTGGTGTAGATACTGTGGTGGATAGGTTACAGCAGATTTGGACTCATGTGGTGGACAATTTGACATTGTCCCAGGAGAAGGCTCAACGTTTCGCTAACCGCCGGCGCTGTGTGGGTCCCCGACTTCGTGTTGGGGATTTGGTTTGGTTGTCATCTCGTTATGTTCCTATGAAGGTTTCCTCTCCTAAGTTTAAGCCTCGTTTCATTGGTCTGTATAAGATTTCTGAGGTTATCAATCCTGTCTCATTTCGTTTGGCCCTTCCTGCTTCTTTTGCCATCCATAATGTGTTCCATAGGTCGTTTTTGCGGAGATACGTGGCGCCTGTGGTTCCATCCGTTGATCCTCCTGCCCCGGTGTTGGTTGAGGGGGAGTTGGAGTATGTGGTGGAGAAGATTTTGGATTCTCGTGTTTCGAGACGGAAACTCCAGTACCTGGTCAAGTGGAAGGGTTATGGTCAGGAAGATAATTCCTGGGTTTTTGCCTCTGATGTTCATGCTGCCGATCTGGTTCGTGCCTTTCATTTGGCTCATCCTGGTCGGCCTGGGGGCTCTGGTGAGGGTTCGGTGACCCCTCCTCAAGGGGGGGGTACTGTTGTGAATTCTGTTGTCGGGCTCCCTCCTGTGGTCATGAATGGTACTTCGGCTGGATCTGTCCATGGACTTCTTCTGGTGGGTGTTTCTGAGTTTCCTTCCACAGGTGACGAGGTTAATTCGTTAGCAGGCTGCTCTATTTAACTCCACTTAGATCTTTGCTCCATGCCACCTGTCAATGTTCCAGTATTGGTCTAGTTCACTCCTGGATCGTTCTTGTGACCTGTCTTCCCAGCAGAAGCTAAGTTCCAGCTTGTATTTCTTTGGTTTGCTATTTTTCTGTCCAGCTTGCTATTTTTGTTGTTGTCTTGCTTGCTTGAAGCTCTGGGACGCAGAGGGAGCGCCTCCGCACCGTGAGTCGGTGCGGAGGGTCTTTTTGCGCCCTCTGCGTGGTCTTTTTGTAGGTTTTTGTGCTGACCGCAAAGTAACCTTTCCTATCCTCGGTCTGTTCAGTAAGTCGGGCCTCACTTTGCTAAATCTATTTCATCTCTGTGTTTGTATTTTCATCTTTACTCACAGTCATTATATGTGGGGGGCTGCCTTTTCCTTTGGGGAATTTCTCTGAGGCAAGGTAGGCTTTATTTTTCTTTCTTCAGGGCTAGCTAGTTCCTTAGGCTGTGCCGAGTTGCATAGGGAGCGTTAGGCGCAATCCACGGCTATTTCTAGTGTGTTTGATAGGATTAGGGATTGCGGTCAGCAGAGTTCCCACGTCCCAGAGCTTGTCCTTTATTATCAGTAACTATCAGGTCATTCCGTGTGCTCTTAACCACCAGGTCCATTATTGTCCTGACCACCAGGTCATAACAATGGTATAGGCAGTTGGAATGGGATAACCGACGGATGATGGGTCAGGATGGAGTTCAATTGAATGAAATAGGCCTGGGTATATTCCTATCGGGCCTCCAGGACAGGGTCGAGAAAGCCATATTTTTATTGAGTGCGGTCAGGGCTTGATTTAGGGTTACACGAGCCCCTTTGTGGCAGTAAAAATTATTGGTAGGAGAAGATGGATCTGAAGATGGTCTTGCCCATCGGGAGTCCATTGGTGCATACCATTTCAGATTCCAGTGTTCACATGGTTTTACGGTTAAAGAGTTATGTGATGGTACAAAAGAAAAAAGCTGTGGCCAAGGCCAGACTGGCCATCTGGCAAATGTCAGAATGGACTGTCTGACCGTGGGCTGCATTGTGTGCTACACTGTTAGCAGAATTGGCATGCTCAGGACGCCGATACTGTTAACAGTTGTGACAGAGCTAACAACTCTGTGACTTACTCCAGCAGGCTTCCATTCAAACTGCGACCTGCCGGAGGCTGGCGCCACCCAGGGGACATCGGTGGTGCGATGATGTCACTGCATCATGTCACCAGCATTAAGTGCAAGACAGGATAGAAAAGTAGACGGAGGCTGCGGATGATGAGTTGTCTGGATTAATTGATTATAATGTTTTTGTATTTTGGAGGACCTGTGGGGAACCATCATATTATAGAGGGTTCTGTGAGAGACCATCATACTATATAGGGTGCTGTGGGGTGGACCACCATACTATATTGGGGGTCTGTGGGGTGAACGATCATACTATATAGGGGGCTGTGGGGTGGACCATCATACTATATAGGAGGCTGAGGGGTGGACTATCATGCTATATTGGCGGCAGTGGCATGGATTATCATACTATATAGGAGCAGGGCCCTCACCCCTTTTGATATCCAAGTTATGTTTATTCTGTAATGTCTTTATTGTCTGTACAAGCCCCCTCTAAAATTGTAAAGTGCTGCAGAATATGTTGGCGCTATAAAAGTAAAAAATATTATTATTAGGGGCTGTGGGGTGGACCATCATACTATGTAAGGAGCTGTAAGGTGAGCAATAATGCTATATAGGGGTCTTTGGGGGTCAACCATCATACTATATAGGGGGCTGTTGAGAAGACCTTCATACTATGTCGGGGTTGACTATCATACTACATAGGGTGCTGTTGGGGGGTCAATTATACTATATAGGAGGCTGTGGGGTGGACCATTATACTGTACTAGATTGTGGCCCGATTCTAACGCATCGGGTAGTCTAGAATATGCATGTCCCCGTAGTATATGGACAATGATGATTCCAGAATTCGCGGCAGACTGTGCCCGTCGCTGATTGGTCGAGGCAACCTTTATGACATCATCGTCGCCATGGCAACCATTATGACATCATCGTCGCTGTGCCCGTTGCTGATTGGTCGAGGCCTGGCGGCCTCGACCAATCAGACGCAGGATGTCTACGTCCTTTATGACATCATCATCGCTGTGCCCGTTGCTGATTGGTCGAGGCCTGGCGGCCTCGACCAATCAGAGAGCCGGGATTTCCAGGACAGACAGACAGACAGACAGACAGACAGACAGACGGAAAAACCCTTAGGCAATTATATATATATAGACTAGATTGTGGCCCGATTCTAACGCATCGGGTATTCTAGAATATACATGTCCCCGTAGTATATGGACAATGATGATTCCAGAATTCGCGGCAGACTGTGCCCGTCGCTGATTGGTCGAGGCAACCTTTATGACATCATCGTCGCCATGACAACCATTATGACAACCATTATGACATTATGGCATCGCTGTGCCCGTTGCTGATTGGTCGAGACCTGGCGGCCTCGACCAATCAGACGCGGGATGTCTACGTCCTTTATGACATCATCGTCGCTGTGCCCGTTGCTGATTGGTCGAGGCCTGGCGGCCTCGACCAATCAGAGACGCGGGATTTCTACGTCGATGCTGTGCCGGTCTCTGATTGGTCGAGGCCTGGCGGCCTCGACCAATCAGAGAGCCGGGTTTTCCAGGACAGACAGACAGACAGACAGATAGACAGACAGACAGACAGACGGAAAAACCCTTAGACAATTATATATATAGATAAGATGCTGTGAGATTGACTATCATACTATTGTGGAGGCTGTGGGGTGGCCTATCATACTATGCATAGGGTTGTGAGGTGGACCTTCATACTATGCAGAGGACTGTGACGTGAACCATCATACTACATAGGGAGATATTGACGGTACCATCATACTATATAGGGGACTGTGAGGTGGGCCATCATACTATATAGGGGGCTGTGGGGTGGACCATCATATTATATAAGGTGCTGTGAGGTGCACATCATACTGTATAGGGGACTATGAGATGGGCCATCATACAATGTAAAGGGCTGTGAGATGTACCATCTTACTTTATAAGGTGCTGTGGATAGGATCAGCATATTATACAGGGCTGTGGAGGGCCATCATACTATATAGGGGGCTGTGAGGTGAATCACCATACTACATATGGAGATGTTGGTGGTACCATCATACTATATAGGGGGCTGTGGGGTAGACCGTCATACTATATAAGGGGCTGTGAGGTGGATCATCACAATCTATAGGGGGCTGTGAGGTGGACCATCATACTATATAAGGTGCTGTGTGGTGTACCATCATACTGTATAAGGGACTGTGGGGTGGAACATTATACTATGTAAGGAGCAGTGAGGTGGATCATCATACCGTATAAGCTGCTGTGGATAGGATCAGAATACTATATAGGGGGTTGTGGAGGACCATCATACTGTAACCAGGCTATGTGTGAAGGAAACCACTATACTATATGGTGGCTTGTGGGGGGATCATCTTTCTGTATTGGGGCTGTGGTGGATCATCATGCTGTGGGGGGATCTTCATACTATTTGGAGTGGCTGTGTCGGACCATTATACTGTATGGGAGACTATCATACTGTGTGGGATGGCTGTGGTAGACAATCGTATTTTGTAGGCTAGCTGTGGTGGACATTATAAAGGGTGGACCATTTATATGGACACATGTAAATAAAATGGGAATGATTGGTGATATCAACTTCCTGTTTGTGGCACATTAGTATATGAGAGGGGGAAACTTTCCAAGATGGGTGGTGACCATGGCGGTCATTTTGAAGTCAGCTATTTTGGATCAAACTTTATTTTTTTTAATGGGAAGAGGGTCATGTGACACATCAAACTTATTGAGAATTTTGCAAGAAAAACAATGTTTTGCTTGGTTTTAAGGTAACGTTATTTTATGAGTTATTTACAACTTTCTCTTTGTTTACTGCCATTGACATGTCGCAGAGGTTAACACGTGAGGAGCGGATAGAAATTGTGTTGATGTCTGGTGAATGCAGTACTCGGGTCATTGCAGGAGATTTCAATGCAAGACACCCTGCGCAAGAAAACTGTCACCATTCCCATTTTAAGTGTATCCATATAAATTGCCCACCCAAAAACATTTGCCTCATCACTGAACATAATGTTCTGTGTAAACTGAGGGTCCTGTTCCAAATTTTGGTTTGCCCATTCTGCAAATTCAGCGTGCCGATCTGGGTCACCAACCATTCCCATTTTATTTAGGTGTATCCATGTGCACACGATGCGTTTTTGATGAGTTTCCGCAGCGTTTTTTTATGCACGGAAATGTTCCAAAAACACAATGGAATACTAAAGCAAGGTAATGCAATGACAATCCTGAAGTGTTGTGCACATGATCCGTAAATTTCCGTCCTTATATGCAGTGTTTTATTTTCTGCAGTATGTCAATTCTTTTTGCATTTCTGCAGCGTTTTTGATTCAGTCAAATCTGCAGCAAAAATGCAGGTGTAAAAAGGTTTGCATATTTGCTGCAGATTTGACTGCCAAAAACGCTGTGGTTTGTCAAAGGGAAATGATGTCAGAAGGAGGAAAAGTGTGTGTGTCTGTGTGGGTGGAGAATATGTGTGTGTGTGTGTCTGTGTGTGTGGGCGGAGAACACGTGTGTGTGTCTGTTAGGGTTGGCGGATCGCACTAAATAAATTTAACTGATAAAGTGTGATCGCAACCCGGGGTCCACCGTACAGAGATGTTAAACTGCAGCTAGTGCAAACAATGACGGAACACACAGCTAGCGACTGCTTGCACACACTGAGTTAAACGCCACTCAGTGAACAGCACAAGAAATGAACACGCAAGCAGAAACAAAACAGATGTTCTGCTACAGAGCTGTGTCACTCGCACACAGTAACGGAATAGATGCTCTACAATAGAGCTGTGTCACTCGCACACAGCAACGGAATAGATGCTCTGCAATAGAGCTGTGTCACTCGCACACAGTAATGGAATAGAAATTATGCTGTTAACCACACAGAGGAAGGAAGCCTGCACACAGGGCAAGAAGCAAACAGTGGTCACACAGTTTGCAAAAGCACTCAACCAACTCCTCTCTGGAGGTGCCGGAATTCTAATGGCTATACGCCAGTCCTGAATTAATTCAGACAATCTCCTCTACGTAGAAATGGAATTCTAATGGCTTACCACCGACTGTGAGCACACTGATGCAATGTCCCATACACACACATAATGAGATTGATACTAGCGCACCCGAATGTGCCTCTGAGACCCTTTTATATGTTCAGCTAATGCCCAGTCAGTACCTTGCTCGTGGACCAATCCGAAGCTGCCACATCACCAGAACAGCTGACGAGTGACCACCAATGAGACGTAGCCACATCACGAGCATGCTCAGTAGCGTGATTTCTGGACTTAGTTCGCTCGTCGTTGCCTACCGCTGGTTATCATAGGCTTGGCTGAAAAGCTAGCAGTAACCAGACGAAGAGCACAAGCCTGAGCAAGACGCTGGGCCCAATGTCTATGCTCAGCAGTACCCACAGCGGCCAAAGCTGAATGGGAGACCGCTGATGCAGGCAAGGCTTGGGATCTACCCTGTGCAGCGGGAGAATCCAGTCGCCTAACAGTGTCTCTGTGACAGCAAGAGCCGATGATGGGAAAATAGTCTCATCATCCGGCGCCTGTGTTCAATTGTTAAAAAAAAATCAAAATATTAACATACATACTCACAAACACCTAATCCCTGTGTCTCCTACAAACAATCAAAAATAATAAATCATTCACCTTTCTGCCGCAGTCCATTTAATACTGAGTGTCCCATGTCGATCTCACGCGGCCACCGGCGATACACTGACAGGAGGTAATCGCTCCCACACTCATTGTATCACTGAACCACCGTAAGAGTTCACTGGAGCTGATCAGCTCCGGTGCTCTCACTTATGGCACCGCTGTGTGGGAAAGTTCTCACACAGCTGCAGTGCCGCAAGTAAGAGCACCGGAGCTGATGAACTCCAATTAACTCTCATGGCGACTCAGTGATACACTGTGGGTAAGTATGGTAAATTTAGATTCAATAAAGGCATCTGTGCTGTTATTTTAAATAAAGAACTTTATTCTGGCCGTTTTTTAACTTACCATGTAACTATAGGATTAGTAATGGATAGCTGTCTTATAGACGCATCTCCATTACTAACCTGTGGGCTTGAATGTCACCTGACAATACAAAGGTGACATCAACCCCGCTTGCTACTGCTACAGGGCAAGTGGGATGAGGGAGGCTAAGTCCAAAAATTGGCGCATTTATAAGTTTCTAGGGCGGCTGAGAGCTGATGTTTTTAGTCTGGGGGGGGGGAGGGGGCAATATCCATGGTCCTTTCCCATTTAAGCAAACAGCTGTGAGCTGATATTAATAGCCTGGGAACCTTTGGCTATTGGCTCCTTCCCAGAATATTAACATCAACCCTCAGCAGTCAGCTTTCCCTCTGCTAGTTATGAATATTATGCGGGAGCCCACGCATTTTTTTGAAAATATAAACAGATACTGCATTTCGTGCAGATTTCTGATAATTCCATTTTTGTTACAGCATACTCTATATACTGTAGATTAATTATGTTAATGCTCCTACATAGGCTAGTATGTGTGTGTGTGTGTGTGTGTGTGTGTGTGTCTTTATTTAATATTAACAAGGGTATCTGGCTGAAGAGGTTGAACAAGGAAATTACATCACAATTTTTTTAATATATAATATATCTTTATTTAGCTTACAAAAACGCATACAAAAAGCCTGAAAAACCGCATGAAAAACGCAACAAAAATGCATAAAAATGCGCATATTTTCCACTGTGTTTTTCTGCTAATAGATGCAGAAACCTTGCAGAAATTTCTGCAAGAAAATCTGCAACGTGCGCACATAGCCTTATTGAGTGTGAGGTTTATGAGGCACTCATACTGTATGGGGTAATCATATTCTATGACCATTATGAAAGGGGTATCCTAGTGGATGAGATCACATAGAAGCTTCAGTTGGGGCAAAACAATTGTGCAAGTGTCGCAATACATATCCCTCATCGTGTCTTGAAGAAGCACCCCCATTTTTTTATTCTCTTAATGTATTACAATCATATTATATAGCACTGTACACTTATGATTGCTCAGTTAGCCTTTTTGCCCAGCTAATTTTTATCTTTTCTCTGCTCTATGTAGAAACAGGAAGTCTCTTGTTCCTGCATTGATCATCCCCCTCTTCAACTCCTGACCCAACTGCTCCCTCTTCCGCCCTGCCACAGGAACTTTTGCAGTGATTCATGATCCATACAATTTCTACATAGAGCTTAGAAGGATTCAGCTAGTCTGTTTTTAATCACATGATGTTGTAGAACTAGTAGAAAAGAGAAGAATTAGCTGGGTAGAAGGGGAAAATGAGCAATTGTAAGTGCACAATGCTGTATAATATGTTGACTGTAATATATTAAGACTATAAAAATTTTGACAGGAGTGCTTCTTTAGAAAGTTGGGATGTATGCCTTTCTGTGACTGACTTTTGCTATTGGGTGCCTGTTTTTTATATATACGCCCCTGCTCAGGAGAATTATTACAATAAAGAGGCACTTGAGGGTTATTATTATAAGGAGGCACAATGGGGAGGTATTATAAGACACACTGCGGGATTGTTGCAAAAATGTAAGCTAGAAAGAACTCTTAGAGGACAAATGAGTGTTCCATACACACATGGTCAAAATTGTTGGCACCCCTCGTTTAATGACAGAAAAACCCACAATGGTCACAGAAATAACTTGAATCTGACAAAAGTAATAATAAATACAAAATCTATGAAAATGAACAAATGAAAGTCAGACGTTGCTTTCCAACCATGTTTCCACAGAATTTTTTTTTAAATAAATTAAAAAATAAATAAATAAAACTCATGAAATAGGCCTGGACAGAACTGATGGTACCCTTAACTTAATATTTAGTTGCACAATCTTTTGAGGCAATCACGGCAATCAAACTATTCCTGTAAATGTCAATAAAACTTCTGCACCGCTTGACAGGTATTTTGACCCACTCCTCCGGTTGTCTCGTGTTTGAAGGTTGCCTTTTCCAGGCTGGCATGTTTTAGCTCTTTCCAAAGATGCTCAATAGGATTTAGGTCAGGGCTCATAGAAGGCCACTTCAGAATAGTCCAATGTTTTCCTCTTAGCCATTCTTAGGTGTTTGTAGCTGTGTGCTTTTGGTCATTATCTTGTTGCAAGACCCATGACCTGCGCCTGAGACCAAGCTTTCTGACACTGGGCAGCACATTTCTCTCTAGAATCCCTTGATAGTCTAGAGATTTCATTGTACCCTGCACAGATTCAAGACACCCTGTGCCAGACACAGCAAAGCAGCCCCAGAACATAACAGAGCCTCCTCCATGTTTCACAGTAGGGACAGTGTTCTTTTCTTGATATGCTTCATTTTTCCATCTGTGAACATAGAGCTGATGTGCCTTGCCAAAAAGTTCAATTTTTGTCTCATCTGTCCATAGGACATTCTCCCAGAAGCTTTGTGGCTTGTCAACATGTAGTTTGGCAAATTCCAGTCTGGGTTTTTTAATGATTTTTTTTCAACAATGGCGTCTTCCTTGGTCGTCTCCCATGAAGTCCACTTTGGCTCATAGAACGACGGATGGAGAGATCTGACACTGATGTTCCTTGAGCTTGAAGTTCACTTTTAATCTGTTTAGAAGTTTTTCTGAGCTCTTTTGTTACCATTTATATTATCCGTCTCTTTGATTTGTCATCAATTTTTCTCCTGTGGCCACGTCGAGGGAGGTTGGCCACAGTCCCATAGATCTTACATTTCTTAATAATATGTGTAGATGGTAACAAATTGCAAGCTTTCGAGACTACTCAAGTCTCTTCATCAGGCATAAACTAATACAAAATCTGAAGAATCACATATTTATACACAACACATAAATATGTGATTCTTCTGATTTTGTATTAGTCTATGCCTGATGAAGAGACCTGAGTAGTGTCAAATGCTTGCAATTTGTTACCATCTTCTCAGTTACCCATTAAAAGGCATCAACCACTGAGGACTCTCAATTGTAAATATTTTTCTATCTACTGGCTAACACGGTACAAAGATAATTATATTTTCTGAATAATATGTGCAACTGTAGTCACAGGAACATCAAGCTGCTTGGAGATGGTCTTATAACTTTTACCTTTAACATGTTTGTCTATAATTTTCTCTCTGATCTCCTGAGACAACTCTTTCTTTCGCTTCCTCTGGTCCATGTTGAGTGTGATACACACCATGTCACCAAACAGCACAGTGAGTATCTGCAGCCCTATATACAGGCCACTTACTTATTCCAAGATTGTAGACACCTGTGATGCTAGTTAGTGGACACACCTTGATTTAACGTCACTTTGTCACATTATTTTCAGGGGTACCATCATTTCTGTCCCGACCTATTCCATGAGTTTTATTTTTTTTTTATTCTGTGGAAGCTTGATTGAAAAGCAATGTCTGACTTTAATTTGTTCATTTTCATAGATATTTTATTTATTATTACATTTGTCAGATTCAAGTTATTTCTGTGGCCATTGTGGGTTTTTCTGTCATTAAACGAGGGGTTCCGACAATTTTGACCACATATGTAAGGACCAATGAGTATCATTCTTATTCATCGTGTTATTTCTCATGGCTTTGAAACAAAACTGGAGGCTGGCATATTTAGGCTGCTGATCTGTGGGAATGAAGAGACTTAGTGTTAGGGCTGGCTGAACGCACCGAGTAAATATAGAGATGTTATTTGGTGCGTTCGCAGCCCGGGGTCCACCGTGCAGGAAAAGAACCTGCTGCTGGCAAACAGCGGCACAATATGGCGGTAGAAGCGAACTCTGTTGCTTCACAGAGTCGCTATAAGAAAAGGACTGTGTCCTGTTAAACTCCACAGGAATACACAGTAACTGCTGAGCAGATAGCAGCTTGTGGTCACGCAGTCCAGGAGGCAAACATACAATCTCCTCACCGGAGGAGCCGGTATTCTAATGGCTTATTTCAGCCGGGGCCCTGTAACCAAACACACAATCTCCTCACCGGAGGTGCCGGTATTCTAGTGGCTTATTTCAGCTGGGTCCCTGAATACACACAAGCGTGACCACACTGGCGCAAAACTCATGTCATGCATTGATACTAGCGCATGGCCGTGCGGCCATGCGAGCCTTATATAGCTGCAGCAAGTAAAAGACCTTCCTAGAAGGACCAATGAGAGACTGCCATACCTGAGCATGTGACCCTAGATCTCCACTGAGAGATCTTACCCTGGGCATGCTCAGTGTGTGAAAAGCAGGAGTTAGTCCTAGCAGCTATAGAACCTTCCTACCATGTGACCCTCGATCTCCACTGAGAGATCTTACTCAGGGCATGCTCAGAATGAGAAAAGCAGGACTTAGTCGCAGAAGTGTCTGCTCGCCGCTGCCCAGCACTGACTTCAATAGCAGAAGCAGGAAAGGCAGCAGTAACTCTTTGTACAGAGTGGGACTGAGCAAGACGCTTGGACTGACGTCTCCGCTGAGCAGGCTCAACTGCGGCAGGAGAGGAATGGGAGACCGCAGCGGAGATGGCCCGAGATTCCCCCTGTGCAGAGGCGGGAACTCGACCCCTAACTCTTAGGATTCCAAAACGATTTTTATTAATACCAACGCGTTTCTTCGGCGTACTGGCACCCTTCTCAAGGTATAAAAACCAAGTGAATCATTATCATTAGAAGGGACGCAAAGGAGGCATAATAATAATGATAATAATAAAAACACAAGGGTGTTTTTATTATTATAAAGTGGTGCAGGGTCATTATTATAAGGGTTCAGGGGTGAGTATTATTAAATGAGGCACAGTGGAATTATTATAAGGCAACACAAAGGGGCATTATTACTGTATGGTGCTGTATAGCTGTAAGGAGGTACAAGGGAGCATTATTTTTATAAGGAGGTACATGTACCGTATATACTCGAGTATAAGCCGACCCAAGTATAAGCCGACCCCCCTAATTTTGCCACAAAAAACTGGGAAAACTTATTGACTCGAGTATAAGCCTAGGGTGGAAATGCAGCATTTACCGGTGAATTTCAAAAATAAAAATAGATCATTATTTCCCCATAGCTGTGCCATATAGTGCTCTGCACCATTCATATTTCCCCATAGCTGTGCCCCATATATGCTCTGCACCGTTCATTTTGTCCCATAGCTCTGCCCCATACTGTGCTCTGCACCGTTCATTTTGTCCCATAGCTGTGCCCCATACTGTGCTCGGCACCGTTCATTATTGCCCCATATCTGTGCCTCATATACAGTGGGGCAAAAAAGTATTTAGTCAGTCAGCAATAGTGCAAGTTCCACCACTTAAAAAGATGAGAGGCGTCTGTAATTTACATCATAGGTAGACCTCAACTATGGGAGACAAACTGCGAAAAAAAAATCCAGAAAATCACATTGTCTGTTTTTTTAACATTTTATTTGCATATTATGGTGGAAAACAAGTATTTGGTCAGAAACAAACAATCAAGATTTCTGGCTCTCACAGACCTGTAACTTCTTCTTTAAGAGTCTCCTCTTTCCTCCACTCATTACCTGTAGTAATGGCACCTGTTTAAACTTGTTATCAGTATAAAAAGACACCTGTGCACACCCTCAAACAGTCTGACTCCAAACTCCACTATGGTGAAGACCAAAGAGCTGTCAAAGGACACCAGAAACAAAATTGTAGCCCTGCACCAGGCTGGGAAGACTGAATCTGCAATAGCCAACCAGCTTGGAGTGAAGAAATCAACAGTGGGACCAATAATTAGAAAATGTAAGACATACAAGACCACTGATAATCTCCCTCGATCTGGGGCTCCACGCAAAATCCCACCCCGTGGGGTCAGAATGATCACAAGAACGGTGAGCAAAAATCCCAGAACCACACGGGGGGACCTAGTGAATGAACTGCAGAGAGCTGGGACCAATGTAACAAGGCCTACCATAAGTAACACACTACGCGACCATGGACTCAGATCCTGCAGTGCCAGACGTGTCCCACTGCTTAAGCCAGTACATGTCCGGGCCCATCTGAAGTTTGCTAGAGAGCATTTGGATGATCCAGAGGAGTTTTGGGAGAATGTCCTATGGTCTGATGAAACCAAACTGGAACTGTTTGGTAGAAACACAACTTGTCGTGTTTGGAGGAAAAAGAATACTGAGTTGCATCCATCAAACACCATACCTACTGTAAAGCATGGTGGTGGAAACATCATGCTTTGGGGCTGTTTCTCTGCAAAGGGGCCAGGACGACTGATCCGGGTACATGAAAGAATGAATGGGGCCATGTATCGTGAGATTTTGAGTGCAAACCTCCTTCCATCAGCAAGGGCATTGAAGATGAAACGTGGCTGGGTCTTTCAACATGACAATGATCCAAAGCACACCGCCAGGGCAACGAAGGAGTGGCTTCGTAAGAAGCATTTCAAGGTCCTGGAGTGGCCTAGCCAGTCTCCAGATCTCAACCCTATAGAAAACCTTTGGAGGGAGTTGAAAGTCCGTGTTGCCAAGCGAAAAGCCAAAAACATCACTGCTCTAGAGGAGATCTGCATGGAGGAACGGGCCAACATACCAACAACAGTGTGTGGCAACCTTGTGAAGACTTACAGAAAACGTTTGACCTCTGTCATTGCCAACAAAGGATATATTACAAAGTATTGAGATGAAATTTTGTTTCTGACCAAATACTTATTTTCCACCATAATATGCAAATAAAATGTTAAAAAAACAGACAATGTGATTTTCTGGATTTTTTTTTCTCAGTTTGTCTCCCATAGTTGAGGTCTACCTATGATGTAAATTACAGACGCCTCTCATCTTTTTAAGTGGTGGAACTTGCACTATTGCTGACTGACTAAATACTTTTTTGCCCCACTGTATGTTCTGCACTGTTCATTTTGTCCCATAGCTGTGTCCAGAGGTGTAGCTAGGGTTTTGGTTCAGGGGGGGGCGAAGCTTCTGAGTGGGCCCCTAACCAGGTAACCTTGATTACAGCTTGGTGACGCATCGTAATAGTGGAAGAGAATCTCAGCAGATGACCGCACTGTTACTGAAAATAATCTCTATATAAAGACCAACATGGATATTACCGCCATATGGTCAGTGGTAGATACCAGCCCTACAGAACATGTAAGAGATCACAGCACAGTTCATTTTTTCCGTCTTTTCCATCTGGCCCAGACCGACATGACAACTTCTTCCAGCCACGACTCGTCTGCAGAGAATACAACAAAGCCACATTTCACTTCTCACATTCCAGCCCCATCACCATCTATTCCCAACCTGCACAAACTCCTCATCCTGCTGATACCCCAATACTGAGCCGCTGCTGCCGTATGTGTCCCTATTACTCCACCTGATACCCCAATACTGAGCCGCTGCTGCCGTATGTGTCCCTATTACTCCACCTGATACCCCAATACTGAGCCGCTGCTGCCATATGTGTCCCTATTACTACACCTGATACCCCAATACTGAGCCGCTGCTGCCATATGTGTCCCTATTACTACACCTGATACCCCAATACTGAGCCACTGTGTCCCTATTACTGCACGTGCTGTGTGGTTCTCTGTGCCCTCTAAATTCTAAAGCAACCCTCTATAATATAGTAATACGGGTTGCAAGTGCCCTAGAAAACAGTGCCCATATTTTGCCCAATAGAAATAGAAATTGCCCTGTGTGTCCCTTTGATAGTCACAGTAACCTGAGTTCCCCTATAACAATAAGTGCCCACTTTACATTTAATAATGTCCCGAGTCTCCCCCCTGCACAGCTCCCCTATACACAGTACCCCTTAGTAGCCTCCAAACTATTTGATGGCTCCAACACTGTATGATGGCCCACTCACTGTAATCTCCACACTGTATGATGGCCCCCTCACTGTAATCTCCACACTGTACGATGCCCTCCTAGATAGCCTCCATATAGTATAATGCACCAGATAGTCTTAAATATAGTATAATGCACTCCCCATAAGCCTCCATATAGTGTAATGCACTCCCCGTAGGCCTACTCTATATTGTATAATGCACCCCTATAGGCAGACTCTATAGCAAAAGGCAGCCCCCATAGGCAAACTCTATATTGTATAATGCACCCCCCATAGGCAGACTCTATAGCACAAGGCAGCACCCATAGGCAAACTCTATAGCACAAGGCAGCACCCCATAGGCAGACCCTGTAGTACAAAGCAGCACAACCATAGGCAGACTCCGTAGTTTAAGGCAGCACCACCATAGGCAGACTCTGTAGTATAAGGCAGCACCCCTATAGGCAGACCCTGCAGTATAAGGCAGCACCCCTATAGGCAGACTCTGTAGTATAAGGCAGCACCCCTATAGGCAGACCCTGTAGTATGAGGCAGAATCCCTATAGGCAGACCATGTAGTATAAGGCAGCACCCCTATAGCCAGATCTGTAGTATAAGGCAGCACCCCTATAGGCAGACCCTGTAGTATAAGGCGGCACCCCTATAGGTAGACCATGTAGTATAAGGCAGCACCCATAAAAAATACTCACTTCTCTTGTTCCTGGTTCCTCCGCAGCTCTGAGCTCCTGCTCATCTCCTGACAGCGGGTGCCAGTTAGTGACGTCATCGCGCCCGCTGTAAGTGTCGGCGTCAGTAACATCAGACGCTGACAGGGGGATGATGGGAGAAGGAGCGTAGCTCAGCGCTCCTGCTCCCATCAATGTGATCAGCTGTATCGGCTAAATGCCGGTACAGCTGACCTTGCGATGTGGGGCGGGGGCCCACTGCTGGCACTGGGCCCCCCGCCTGCTCAAGGGCCCCATAGCGGCTGGGCAGCAGAGCAAGGAGATAGATTCTCACCTCTCTTGCTTGCAGCTCCCAGCGTCCGCGCCATCTTCCCGGCGTCTCTGCTCTGACTGATCAGGCAGAGGGCGCCGCGCACACTATATGCGTCATCGCGCCCTCTGACCTGAACAGTCGGAGCGCAGACGCCGGGAAGATGGAGGCGCCGGGAAGATGGAGCGACGCCCGGCGGCTGGAACGCGGACAGGTGAATATAAAATACTTACCTAGTCCCAGCGATCCTGACGCTCACTCTGCCTGTCACAGCTGTCTTTGGTGCCGCAGCTTCTTTCTCTATCAGCGGTCACCAGCACCGCGGATTAGAGAAATGAATACGCGGCTCCACCCCTATGGGAGGTGGAGCCGCCTATTCATTTTTCTAATGAGCGGTCCCACGTGACCGCTGAAGAGGGGAAGAACTGCAGCACCGAAGACTGTGGGACGGCAGGGACAGCGCCAGGATCGCTGGGACTAGGTAAGTATGCCTCAGCGCCCTCTCCCCCTCACCCGCCGACCCTGCCACCCACCTTGACTTGAGTATAAGCCGAGAGGGGCACTTTCAGCCCAAAAATTTGGGCTGAAAATCTCGGCTTATACTCGAGTATATACGGTATGTTATTTCTACAGGGTGATGTATAACTCTAAGGCTGTGTGCACACGTTGCAGATTTTTCGCGTTTTTTTCACTTTTTTTGCTATAAAAACGCTATAAAAACGTGAAAAAATGCATACATTATGCATCCCATCATTTAGAATGCATTCCGCAATTTTTGTGCACATGGTCATTAATTTTGCGGATTTCCGACTATATTATTGCATTGGGAACCTCCGGAAAATCCACAAAAAAACGCACCAAAACGCGGTAAAATCGCGGTAAAAACACATGCGGATTTCTTGCAGAAAATGTCCGGTTTTGCACAGGAAATTTCTGCAAGAAATCTTGAACGTGTGCACATAGCCTAAGAAGGCACAGCATTATTACTATGAGGCAGTACAGAGGAAACATTATTACTGTGCAGGGGCACAGAGGTGGCACTGTTATTGTGTGGGCCCATAGGAGGGTACTCTTTCTATATGGGACAAAGAAGGGGCATTATCCCTGCCTGGAGCATTGTTAATAGCACTATATGGTTTGTGTAGAATTGCTAGAATTTGAAGAAGGTCCTGGAAAAGCAGTAAATGAAGGATGTCTACGTGCTGCATTTTACCAGGATGGATTATAGAGGGAAGAAGCAGTCATGGTGGTCTGGGACAAATAGAAGAGAAAAGGAAAAATGAATGACGACAAGTGAGAACATTACTAGTGAGAACCTGTACAATACACACATATATGGTCTACAGAGCACTGGTGCAGAACTGATATTACCATTATATGGTCACCGTATGGCGGTGATATCAGTCCTAATACAGTGGTTTTGATGAAAGGTTCTCCAGGTTTGAAGTTAAAGTATGCAGTCACTTTATGTACAGTATTATTATTTAATGTTATGTAATAGAGTGCAGGGTTGAGTATGTCACCACGCAACAGACAGACCAACTGCTGAAGGGGATTTATTAACAGGGGTAAAATTCTCCTCGCAGGGAGTAAACAGGGGGTTAATAGAGACAAATCAAACAGTAAACAGTTAAGCGGAATCAAAAGGGTTAACGAGTGTTCTTGTAACTTATCAGTCCAGGGAGGTCCTGACTGGAGGGTCCTTTTTCCAACGTGGGTACAGTCACCAGCAGGGCTTGAGATCCTGAAGTCTCTTCTCTGTCTCCTGGAAACTGGAAACTCCGGGGTTAAGCTTCTGCAGCCTGTTCTCCTTGTGCAGCTGGAAGCAGGAAGTCACACAGCCACTCTGCTGCGAGTCTCTGGATATTAGGCTGACAGTCTCTCTCTCTGCAGCACCAACACACACACACTGAGCAGTTTCCTTAGTCACACTCAGGGGTCCTGGCTTGTCAGTGCGGTCACCGGGGCTGCGAGCTCAGGTCACTGAAAGGGGATATGTCGTCTCTGATTATGGAGGCTTCCAAGTCCCCACTCTCACTCCAGCCTTAGTGCCCTCACGGGGAGCACTCTGTCATGGGGAGCGCGGCGCTGCAGCCTGCTTTCTCTCTGGCGCGCTGTCCCCTCTGTCTGGCACGCTCTGCTCTCCCGCACTTTTCTGACCACACCCCCGTCTCTTCCTCCCTGCCCCAGCCGTCACATGGTCCCTTCTATCCAGGGCAGAAAGTCTTCCCCCCGACAACCCAGCTGTCTGACTAAGTGGTTCCAGGTAAGGAGCAGGGAAAGCAACCTCCTTACAGTTATATAGCAATATTATTGGTATTATTAGAAATATTAGTCTTGTAGTAAATGTTGATTTCCCCCAGGCAGGGTAATATTAGTAATAGATATCCCTGTCTAGCGCTCAGGGGCGTTGACAGCATAGGCTTGTGTGCTGTGTCCCACACTGTCCAAAAAAGAATAACATGTCCTGTGAATTTATTTGATTGCCATAGCAATGGGAGGGAGTTAGCTTTGTTATAGAGGGTGTTGGGCTTTATGGTTTCTTCAGTCCTGAGGACCTCAAGCCAAATAGGGTAGGTGTTCATGACTGTAGCGGCAGACCGCCGAGACCCAAACCAACCACCAGAAGCTTCCATGCAATGACTGACACAACAACCATCCACTTGAAACTCTTTAATTTTCTTTTAACATCAGTAAACAAAACTTAGTTTTCTTTTTTGGCAGGGGTTGGTCACAGCTTTAAACATACAGCACGAGGGGCCTATAAACTTGCCATGAAGCACTTTGCCCTCCGGTCCCCCGGGGGCAAGATTGCCTTCGAAAGGATACTTGGTACCATCAAACCGCTGTGACTTAACTTATGCAAACAAACGAAAACCTTGAACTTGCTCCAGATCTCGGACGAGAGAGACTGAAAGCCAGGTTGCTGCAGCATTATAAGGAGGGGGAGGGTTCCATACTGGGAAGAAGGAGCACACCAGATACTGCAATGATTTAACCCCAGCATGACCAGAACAGGCCTGGCGGTCAGGGGTGCATCGGCAGATATAGCCGAAGTGCCCCACATTGGGTTAATGGGGTTTTATGCTTAGCCTATCTCCTCCCTCCATTTGCTTTTCCTTTGCCCCAACTCCTTCTACTGCTGGTTTTGTCGGGGTTAAACATCTGGGTATGGTGCATTGGCTTTCGCTGCATGGGGGAGTTCTACCCCCCACCCACCTCCTTTGCTCATCCCTCTTATGCTGCCAGGTTTGGCTATACAGTTTATTCTGCCCCCCACTCCTCATCATTTAAAGTCAGTATTTACTTATATAATAATCTTTATTTTTATATAGCGCCAACATATTCCGCAGCTCTTTACAGTTTTCCACACATTATCATCACTGTCCCCATGGGGCTCACAATCTAAATTCCCTATCAGTATGTCTTTGGAATGTGGGAGGAAACCCGGAGAACCCAGAGGAAACCCACGCAAACACGAGGAGAACATACAAACTCCTTGCAGATGTTGTCCTTGGTGGGATTTATATTTATTATTGCTTCCTGGGTTTTTCCTGCCTCTTCTCTGGTACCTGCTGAGTGAGCTTATGATATTGGTTTACTGATACAGTTTTCTGTGTTATAGTGTTGAACCAAGTCACAAGTGTTATTAAAAATTATCAGTTGGCGAGTATCTAGCTGAAGATGGAATTGCCCACCGGGAGTCCAGAGGTGCATACTGTTTCAGATTCCGGTGTTCACATGGTTTTAATGGTTAAAGAAAGTGGTTACGTAATGGTACAAAAGAATAAAGATGTGGCCGACCCCGTCCAAAAAAAGAAGAATAATACGTCCTGTGAGTTTATTTGATCGCCGTAGTAGTAATGGGAGGGAGTTCGCTTTTTTATAAAGGGTTTTGGGCTTTATGGTGTCTTCAGTCTTAGGCCAGCGTCACACTTGCGAGTTTTACGGACGTAAGAGCGCAGAAAATACGTCCGTAAAACTCGCCAAACAAACGGCACAATTATTCTCTATGCCCCTGCTCCTATCTGCCGTATTTTACTGATCCGTATTATACTGGCTTCTACGGCCGTAGAAAATCGCAGCATGCTGCGTTTGTCACCGTACTGCGCAAAAAAAACACCAATGAAAGTCTATGGAAGCCAGAAAAATACAGATCACACACGGACCAGCAGTGTAACTTGCGAGAAATACGCAGCGGTGTTAGAGAGAAAAGCCGGCAATTCAGTGCGGTGTACAGTAAAATCACACTGACAGCTTACAATAGAATAGGTAGAATAAATGTGGACACATAGAATAGGTATATATATATATATATATATATGTCATTGAGACACATATATGTATATATATTATTACTTCATACAGCGCTAGATAGCTTTAAAGCCGGTAATTCAATTACCGGCTTTTGCTATCTCCTTCCTAAACCCGACATGATTTGTGACATGGTTTACATACAGTAAACCATCTCATATCACCTTTTTTTTTGCATATTCCACACTACTAATGTTAGTAGTGTGTATATGCAAAATTTGGCCGTTCTATCTACTAAATTAAAGGGTTAAATGGCGGAAAAAATTGGCGTGGGCTCCCGCGCAATTTTCTCCGCCAGAGTAGTAAAGCCAGTGACTGAGGGCAGATATTAATAGCCTGGAGAGGGTCCACGGTTATTGCCCCCCCCCCCCCCCTGGCTAAAAACATCTGCCCCCAGCCACCCCAGAAAAGGCACATCTGGAAGATACGCCTATTCTGGCACTTGGCCACTCTCTTCCCATTCCCGTGTAGCGGTGGGATATGGGGTAATGAAGGGTTAATGCCACCTTGCTATTGTAAGGTGACATTAAGCCAAATTAATAATGGAGAGGCGTCAATTATGACACCTATCCATTATTAATCCAATACTAGTAAAGGGTTAAAAAATACACAAACACATTATTAAAAATTATTTTAATGAAATAAACACAAAGGTTGTTGTAATATTTTATTCAACACCCAATCCAGTCACTGAAGACCCTCGTTCTGTAACAAAAAAAAAATAATAAACCAACAATATCCATACCTTCCGAAGATCTGTAAGGTCCAACGATGTAAATCCATCTGAAAGGGTTTCAATATTTTGCAGCCACGAGCTTTGCTAATGCAACGTTGTTCGTGGCTGCAAAACCCCGGGGAATGAAAGTAAAGTAGGTCAATGACCTATATTTACCTTCATTTGCGGTGAGGCACCCTCTGCTGGCTGTTCCTGGAGCGTGGGAACTTTCCTAGAAAGCTCCCAGGCTCGAGTTCATAAGAGGCGCCCTCTGCTGGTTGTCCTCATATGAACTCGAGCCTGGGAGCTTTCTAGGAAAGTTCCCACGATCTAGTGACAACCAGCAGAGGGCGCCTCACCGCAAATGAAGGTAAATATAGGTCATTGACCTACTTTACCTTCATTCCCCGGGGTTTTGCAGCCACGAACAATGTTGCATTAGCAAAGCTCGTGGCTGCAAAATATTTTAACCCCTTCAGATGGATTTACATCGTTGGACATTACAGATCTTCGGAAGGTATGGATATTGTTGGTTTATTTTTATTTTTTTTTGTTACAGAACGAGGGTCTTCAGTGACTGGATTGGGCGTTGAATAAAATATTACAACAACCTTTGTGTTTATTTCATTAAAATAATTTTTAATAATGTGTTTGTGTATTTTTTAACCCTTTACTAGTAACATAGTTAGTAAGGCCGAAAAAAGACATTTGTCCATCCAGTTCAGCCTATATTCCATCATAATAAATCCCCAGATCTACGTCCTTCTACAGAACCTAATTGTATGATACAATATTGTTCTGCTCCAGGAAGACATCCAGGCCTCTCTTGAACCCCTCGACTGAGTTCGCCATCACCACCTCCTCAGGCAAGCAATTCCAGATTCTCACTGCCCTAACAGTAAAGAATCCTCTTCTATGTTGGTGGAAAAACCTTCTCTCCTCCAGACGCAAAGAATGCCCCCTTGTGCCCGTCACCTACCTTGGTATAAACAGATCCTCAGCGAGATATTTGTATTGTCCCCTTATATACTTATACATGGTTATTAGATCGCCCCTCAGTCGTCTTTTTTCTAGACTAAATAATCCTAATTTCGCTAATCTATCTGGGTATTGTAGTTCTCCCATCCCCTTTATTAATTTTGTTGCCCTCCTTTGTACTCTCTCTAGTTCCATTATATCCTTCCTGAGCACCGGTGCCCAAAACTGGACACAGTACTCCATGTGCGGTCTAACTAGGGATTTGTACAGAGGCAGTATAATGTCTCAACATGTGTATCCAGACCTCTTTTAATGCACCCCATGATCCTGTTTGCCTTGGCAGCTGCTGCCTGGCACTGGCTGCTCCAGGTAAGTTTATCATTAACTAGGATCCCCAAGTCCTTCTCCCTGTCAGATTTACCCAGTGGTTTCCCATTCAGTGTGTAATGGTGACATTGATTCCTTCTTCCCATGTGTATAACCTTACATTTATCATTGTTAAACCTCATCTGCCACCTTTCAGCCCAAGTTTCCAACTTATCCAGATCCATCTGTAGCAGAATACTATCTTCTCTTGTATTAACTGCTTTACATAGTTTTGTATCATCTGCAAATATCGATATTTTACTGTGTAAACCTTCTACCAGATCATTAATGAATATGTTGAAGAGAACAGGTCCCAATACTGACCCCTGCGGTACCCCACTGGTCACAGCGACCCAGTTAGAGACTATACCATTTATAACCACCCTCTGCTTTCTATCACTAAGCCAGTTACTAACCCATTTACACACAATTTCCCCCAGACCAAGCATTCTCATTTTGTGTACCAACCTCTTGTGCGGCACGGTATCAAACGCTTTGGAAAAATCGAGATATACCACGTCCAATGACTCACCGTGGTCCAGCCTATAGCTTACCTCTTCATAAAAACTGATTAGATTGGTTTGACAGGAGCGATTTCTCATAAACCCATGCTGATATGGAGTTAAACAGTTATTCTCATTGAGATAATCCAGAATAACATCCCTCAGAAACCCTTCAAATATTTTACCAACAATAGAGGTTAGACTTACTGGCCTATAATTTCCAGGTTCACTTTTAGAGCCCTTTTTGAATATTGGCACCACATTTGCTATGCGCCAATCCTGCGGAACAGACCCTGTCGCTATAGAGTCCCTAAAAATAAGAAATAATGGTTTATTAATGGTTTAATAATAGATTTATCTATTTTAATCTTATTTAGCCGGTTTCGCACCTCTTCTTGGGTTAGATTGGTGGCCCTTAATATAGGGTTTTCATTGTTTCTTGGGATTTCACCTAGCATTTGATTTTCCACCGTGAATACCGTGGAGAAGAAGGTGTTTAATATGTTAGCTTTTTCCTCGTCATCTACAACCATTCTTTCCTCACTATTTTTTAAGGGGCCTACATTTTCAGTTTTTATTCTTTTACTATTGATATAGTTGAAGAACAGTTTGGGATTAGTTTTACTCTCCTTAGCAATGTGCTTCTCTGTTTCCTTTTTGGCAGCTTTAATTAGTTTTTTAGATAAAGTATTTTTCTCCCTATAGTTTTTTAGAGCTTCAATGGTGCCATCCTGCTTTAGTAGTGCAAATGCTTTCTTTTTACTGTTAATTGCCTGTCTTACTTCTTTGTTTAGCCACATTGGTTTTTTCCTATTTCTAGTCCTTTTATTCCCACAAGGTATAAACCGCTTACACTGCCTATTTAGGATGTTCTTAAACATTTCCCATTTATTATCTGTATTCTTATTTCTGAGGATATTTTCCCAGTCTACCAGATTAAGGGCATCTCTAAGCTGGTCAAACTTTGCCTTCCTAAAGTTCAGTGTTTTTGTGACTCCCTGACAAGTCCCCCTAGTGAAAGACAGGTGAAACTGTACAATATTGTGGTCGCTATTTCCTAGATGCCCGACCACCTGCAGATTTGTTATTCTGTCAGTAGTATTGGATTAATAATAGATAGGTGTCATAATTGACGCCTCTCCATTATTAATTTGGCTTAATGTCACCTTACAATGGCAAGGTGGCATTAACCCTTCATTACCCCATATCCCACCGCTACACGGGAATGGGAAGAGAGTGGCCAAGTGCCAGAATAGCCGCATCTTCCAGATGTGCCTTTTCTGGGGTGGTTGGGGGCAGATGTTTTTAGCCAGGAGGGGGCCAATAACCGTGGATCCTCTCCAGGCTATTAATATCTGCCCTCAGTCACTGGCTTTACTACTTTGGCGGAGAAAATTGCGCGGGAGCCCACGCCAATTTTTTCCGCCATTTAACCCTTTAATTTAGTAGATAGAACGGCCAAATTTTGCATATACACACACTACTAACATTAGTAGTGTGGAATATGCAAAAAAAAAAGGTGATATGACATGGTTTACTGTATGTAAACCATGTCACAAATCATGTCAGGTTTAGGAAGGAGATAGCAAAAGCCGGTAATTGAATTACCGGCTTTAAAGCTATCTAGCGCTGTATGAAGTAATAATATATATATACATATATGTGTCTAATGACACATATATATACCGTATATACTCGAGTATAAGCCGAGATTTTCAGCCCATTTTTTTGTGCTGAAAGTCCCCCTCTCGGCTTATACTCGAGTCATATACTGGGAGGTCGGCAGGTGAGGGGGAGCGGGGGCTGTGTAGTTATACTTACCTGATGCGGCGCGGTCCCTGCAGTCCCTGGCTTCCCCGGTGCTGCAGATTCTCCCTGTACTGAGTGGTCACATAGCACCGCTCATTACAGAAATGAATAGGCGGCTCCACCTCCCATAGGGGAGGAGCCGCATATTCATTGCTGTAAATGATCGGTAACTGTGACCGCTCAATTACAGGAAGATGCTGCAGCGCCGGGGAAGCAGGGACCGCGCCAGGAGCAGGTAAGGGGAGCGCAGCGCTGCGCGATATTTACCTGCTCCTCGCTCCGGTGCGGCTCTGTCTGCAGCGTCCTCTAGCAGTGACGCTCAGGTTAGAGGGCGCTGTGACGTAGTCAGTGCGCGCCCTCTGCTGAGCGTCAGTGCTGGAGATGGAGCCGCACGAGGAGCAGGTAAATATTGAAAGCGCCGGCGTCCTGAGAAGAGAGGTGAGTATGTGATTTTT
This sequence comes from Ranitomeya imitator, assembly GCF_032444005.1. Lineage (NCBI taxonomy): Eukaryota > Metazoa > Chordata > Amphibia > Anura > Dendrobatidae > Ranitomeya > Ranitomeya imitator. The sequence continues at coordinate 151,838,583 of NC_091283.1, read as the reverse complement.
TTTTATTGCAGCACCAGCAGCATTCTATATGGCACAGCATTATATAAGGAGCATCTATGGGGCCTTAAAGAATGGTGCAGAGCATTATATATGGCACAGCATTATATAAGGAGCATCTATGGGGCCATAAAGAACGGTGCAGAGCATTATATATGGCACAGCTTTATATAAGGAGCATATTTGGGGCCATAAAGAACTTTGCAGAGCATTATATATGGCACAGCATTATATAAGGAGCATCTATGGGGCCATAAAGAACGGTGCAGAGCATTATATATGGCACAGCATTATATAAGGAGCATCTATGGGGCCATAAAGAACGGTGCAGAGCATTATATATGGCACAGCATTATATAAGGAGCATCTATGGGGCCATAAAGAACGGTGCAGAGCATTATATATGGCACAGCATTATATAAGGAGCATCTATGGGGCCATAAAGAACGGTGCAGAGCATTATATATGGCACAGCTTTATATGGCACATCTATGGGGCCATAAAGAACGGTGCAGAGCATTATATATGGCACAGCTTTATAAGGAGCATCTATGGGGCCATAATCAATGGTGCAGAGCAATATACCGTATATGGGGCACAGCTTTATATGGAGCATCTATGGGGCCATAATCAATGGTGCAGAGCAATATATATGGGGCACAGCTTTATAAGGAGCATATATGGGGCCATAATCAACGGTGCAGAGCAATATATATGGGGCACAGCTTTATAAGGAGCATCTATGGGGCCATAATCAACGGTGCAGAGCAATATATATGGGGCACAGCTTTATAAGGAGCATATATGGGGCCATAATCAACGGTGCAGAGCAATATATATGGGGCACAGCTTTATAAGGAGCATCTATGGGGCCATAATCAACGGTGCAGAGCAATATATATATGGCACAGCTTTGTATGGAGCATCTATGGGGCCATAATGAACGGTATAGAGCATTGTATATAGCACAGTTGTATATGGAGCATCTATGGGGCAATAATGAACGGTATGGAGCATCTATTTTTATTTTTGAAATTTACCATTAGCTGCTGCATTTTCCACCCTAGGCTTATACTCAAGTCAATAAGTTTTTTTGTGGCAAAATTAGGGGGGTCGGCTTATACTCGGGTCGGCTTATACTCGAGTATATACGGTATATAGACAGTATATATATATATAATTTTTTTTTTTACACATGGATCCCTTGTATAGCCGTGTGTTGGTTTTGCAAGCCTGCGAGAAAAACATGCAGTACGGATGCCATACGGATTACATACGGAGGATGCCATGCGCAAATACGCTGACACACCCTGCCTACGGAGGAGCTACGGACCACTTTTTTGGGGACTTTTCAGAGTATTACGGCCGTAATATACGGACCGTATTGTCTTACGCCAAGTGTGACGCCGGCCTTACAGGCAAACATCATTTAGGAAGCATTAGATAATTATATTTCCAATTTAGTTATTGAGGGGTTGATTTTATTTAACCCCTTAACGACCAGAGGGATTTTTGATTTTGCATTTTCATTTTTTGCTTCCCAGAGCCATAATTTTTTTATTTCTTGGTCAAAATGGCCATGTGAGGGCTTGTTTTTTGGGGGGGACAAGTTGTACTTTTGAACTTGAGCACCATCCACAAGTAATTTTTTATTGAGTGCCCTGTTGTTCTCTACTTTTTGTACTTTTGAACAACACCATTGGTTTTACTATATCAAGTACTGGAAAACAGGAAAAAAATTCCAAGTGCTGTGAAACTACAAATAAAGTGCAATCCAACAGTTGTTGTTTAGATTTTTTTTTGACCATGTTCACTAAATGCTAAAACAAACCTCCCATTATGATTCTCCAGGTCATTACAAGTTCATAGACACCAAATATGTCTAGGTTATTTTTAAGTGGTGAAAAAACAAATCTAAATTTTGTTAAAAATAAAAAATTGCACCATTTTCTGATACCCGTAGCGTCTCCATTTTTTGTGATCTCAGTTGGGTGAGGTCTTATTTTTTGCATGCCGAGCTGACGTTTTTAATACCATTTTGTTGCAGATACGATCTTTTGATCACCCGTTATTGCATTTTACCAAAAAAATGTAATTCTGGCATTTTGTCTTTTTCTTGTTACGCCGTTTAACACTCGGGTTAATTACTTTTTTATATTGATAGATCGGGCAATTCTGAAAGCGGCAATACCAAATATGTGTATGTTTATTTTTTTTATTGTTTTATATTGAATGGGGTGAAAGTGGGGTGATTTGAACATTTATATATTTTTTATTTTTCAAAACTTTTTTTTACTTTTTGGAGACTAGAAGCTTCATTTGTCCGATCGGCTCTGCTACATACAGGCGATGATCAGATCGCCAGTATGTAGCAGAACTGCTCACTTGATAAAAGTGCTGACCACCAGGTGGCACTCATAGCAATCCAGCAGTAACAACCATAGAGGTCTCCAGGAGACCTCTGGTTGTCATACCAACCCATTGGTGACCTGCGATCATGGTGCGGGGTCACCGATGGGCGTGATTTCCGGCGTGCTTGCCGGAAGTGCCAATTAAATGCCGCCGGCAGAGATTGACAGGTTAACAACTGTGGGTGGATCGCAATTCCACCCGCAACTGTTAGTGGCACGTTAGCTGTTCAAAACAGTTGATATGTGCGGAAAAGATGTGGGCTCAGCGCCGGAGCCCACATCAAAGGGAGGGAGTGTGACATTGGCGTACTATTATGCCCAATGTCGGAAAGGAGTTAAAAATTCTCCACTCACTGACAACAAGCCAAAATCTTAATAAAAAAGAAACAAGTACGGTAATATGAATTTTAACATTGGAAATCTGTAGAACTCTTTATTCTGAATTATTTGGGCTGATCCTATACATCACATAGGTCTGATGAGCCGTGCTGTCTACAAGGACCTGTGAGGAGCTGTAATTTTCTATAGCTCACATTCAGGATGTTCTTCATTGTCTCTACCTCCCAACCATCCCCTTTTTTCAATTCTCGACACTGCTGATGCATGAGAAGTGAGATTATTATTTCAATATTATCATCTCATGAGTATTCTGCAAGCTCTTGCATGAATCTTTCCCAGGCAAGGCTCCAGGAATACGGCGCTGGGCAAATCCTTGTAAAGCTTTTTATTTTAAATTACAAAAAAAATCAGCGTGCACCTCAGAGACACGTCCCACTGTGGCTTTGATAAACTCAGTATTGGTGTACATGTAATCATAGCTATGGTCGACACAACGGGATTACTGATAAGCAGCAGTTTTCTTTAATAAACCCATCACAATGAAACGTTTATTATATGGGAGCTTATGGGAACATGACGATTTGCTTTAAATGCTCCCCTATATCTCTGGATAGGACGTGATGGTAAATAAATGAGTCTTAATATGTTGTATGATGCTAAAACCCAATAAGAAGCAGTGAAGTAAAGATAAATAAATGAGAAGTCCTCATTCATTATAGAGCAATTCTTACATTAATTTCTTCAAAACTTTGGAAAATAAAACCAAACAAATCTGCCTAAGGCCTCATTCACACAAATGTGTTTCCAGTCAGAGAGCTAGCCTTATGTACAATGCTGACCAATGAAAATAAATGTGTGGAAAAACAGTCACCATGAACAAGTGTCATTCATTATGTGGACAACACAGATAATTTTAATAGTAGAAGCAGATACAATATTCAGATGTAAGTAGCCTAAGAAATCGACATTAGGCTTCATTTAGATGTACTATCACGGGCTGGGTACGCACCGCAATCCACAGAATCAGCGTGTATTTCCTGACAGTATAATAGGTATATACGAGAGTGTTGAGTTGGGTTCAGGAGACTGCATCCTAGTGTGCACTTACACCTCATTTAGATGTCTTGTATCATGGGCTGGGTGCGCACCGCAATGCACAGAATTGCACACGTTGGTAGGTGGGTTAAAGTATTGTTATGATGTCAGGAGATTGGCGGCCCCTTGGATTACGGCAGCTTAAGGGTGCCTGCCCACTTCCTTTCACTATCAGGACCGTTGAAGCGCAGCCGCGCGAAACGGCCGTTGTCCTCCTCAATCCACGTTCTCCCTAGTTGTTTTCCTGCATATGCCGCAATAAACTACTGTTGAATCACAGGACCGGTGAGTGCACCATCATTTTTTTCTTTTTTGTCTGTACTATTTGCATACTTATGTATGAGGTGCACCCGTGGGTCTGCGCAGGTAGTTTTGGCAGTGTTGGCATAGCAGCAGCTTATAGTCGCTGGTACTTTGGATAAGTGGGTGTAGCAGTGTAGAAGTGTTACTTCTATTTTTCTCTTGCAATGCACAGAATGGCTGCGGGTCTCCTGACAGTATCATGGGCATATTTGAGAATGTTGAGTTCGGGTCAGCAAACCTGCGGCCAGGTCATTCTTTGTGATCATTCAGACGTTCTTGTATTATAGTCTAAGTCTAGATTGACCATTCAACAATGAAAAGATCTAATGAGCGCTACCACCACCAAGTATAATGATGGTGGATTACAAAGTTCAAAAGGAAAACTTATCACAATGTACTGCACGTTTCAAGTTGTGACGGCTCTTTATACAACCCATTCATTGAGTGCCACAACTGAACCTATTACACTATGGAGCGCTGTCTCTTTTAACTGTTATTTATTTAATCTCTTTATATAATTTGGAGGATTTGACATTCAGGAACCTGGGAGAGATAGCACAGCGTTAGTGTAAATGCCAATGAGAACAAGCCAAGGACTTACACTATATACACAGGTGATTTTTCTATTTTATGGGGGAATAGTCATCTATATATTCCTATGCGACATCAGAAGTGCAAGGGTCGCCCGTTGCTGAAATGCAAGCTATAAAACATATAAAATGCCCGGGTTAGAATGCAGATTCTTCCCAAGTGAATGAGGCTGAACGGCGACTTTTAAGAGTTCATCAACCTCTTTAGGAAAAACATTTATGAGAGCACTGAAATTAATGTGCAGCATTATCTGCTGAGACTTGTCTGAATCATTGCATGAAATAAGGACCATAACACATTTACTGCACTTGCTGTAAGCGAAAAATTGGATACTAGAAATGTACAAATCCCAGGACCGTAAAAGCCCTGTAATTCTCTGCATCGTCCAGGCATATTCCCATTTACGACTCCACTATTGATTAATATTCTATCTATCTAGACTATTTTAGGACCAGACACGTCGAATCCTCGCACCTTGTGGACAAACAAAAGAAGGTGAAAGAGTTTATAATTTTCAATTATGGATATGTTTCAGGATTCACGTCATATTCTTTGGTGTCAGGTGGGTGCCGGCAAACAATCAGGGTACTCTCTCCTGCGGCCGATCTAGGGAAACCTATTTGCATTTTATTGATTACAATAAGAAAGAAGCAGGGAGCAGAGAGTGATCGAGCAGATGATACCGCTGGGAAATCCTGGAGCTAATAAACACATCAAAAGCAGTGTTTCCAGCTCCAATGAAGTAATAAATATGTATAAATCTGTACACAATGTACAGCAGGATATAGATCAGGTTATTGCGGCCCTGAAATCAATTACAGCTTTATTGATGCTCCTTGGTATTTATGTTCCGGGGTTGGCAGAGGCTCCTGCTTCTTAGCAGGGGTTGCATTTTAAGAGCATTTGGTTGACCTGACTGCAAAAACAAGAACAGCCGCTCAGTCTATGCTTGAAAAGATTAATGCTCCGAGAAAAATACATGCAGCACCTTTCACACCCGCCAGTGTTATCCATGCAGATGGGTGACCTAAATTCACCCGCTCTGAATATGGAGAAGAAGATTCATGTACAGATAAGAACTAGAATAAAATATCCATATATATTATAAATAATTCTAATATCCAGGATATGCAGCAAAGCACGGCTTGGCCAATATATTGTCCTCCAGCTAAGCATCCAATTTGGCCCACAATGGAGCTTCAGATTCAATAGACTATCAAAAAGCGAAGAAACTATTAAAAGGGAGAAGACTTTCGCTGCACCCAGTAATATTTTTAGCTCTGATTATACACTACATAAGACCAGCGGGCACCATCTAAGATATGGTGTGCTGATTGCCAAGTTGTGTACACTGGAGATGGTGGGAGCAGGTGATTTTCATGCCATCTCTACAGAATTATTGTCAACAGTAAGCATATTTTTAATGTGGTCAATAGGACTCAAACTCCCCCAGTGCTGGTATCTGAATGTGAATGGTAATGTCACTTTAAAGAAAGGTAATAAAGACGATGACTTTACCTCTTGTTTAGGAGCAATGTACTACTGGTCTAGTTATGGCCTTGTGTGTCATATATTACATCAGAGTAGCAGTCGTCACCTAACCCTGAAGTCATGGTCATCTTCGAAAACGAAGGACGAACATCACATCAGAGTAATGGTAATAGCTGTACCTTCTCCCAAGATCTATTCCCAAATCTTTTCATAAGGATTTTGATGAAAGTCGTACAATGTATTGTTCGGCATCAATCCCTATTCACATTCATAACATCTTGCCGTCCTCCTCTTTGGTGCCTTTCATAGATATAGAATAGTGTAGCAGCCATAATGACTTCCCATTTCAATGAATGAAAACGATGCAGTTAGTCGATTATTGTAGTCCATCAACACTAACTGCTAAATTCATTCAGTCCAGTCAATGTCTTGTCACGTTCAATATTTTACATCAGTATCTGTAAGCGAAAACCAGGTGAGGAACAATCGGAGGAGAAGTATAATAGAAACACATCACCAATTCTGCATCTTCCACCCACTCCTTGTTTTGGCATACAACTACTGATGTAAAATACTGAGTCCTAGTGGTGAGCGAGTATACTCGCTGCTCGAGATTTCCCGAGCATGCTCGGGGGGGGGGGGTCTCTGAGTATTTGTAAGTGCTCGGAGATTTAGTTTTTGTTGACGCAGCTGAATGATTTACAGCTGCTAGCCAGCATAAGTACGTGTAGGGGTTGCCTGGTTCCCAGGGAATCCCCACATGTAATCAAGCTGGCTAACAGATGTACCTCATTCAGCTGCGGCGATGAAAACTAAATCTCCGAGCACTAAAAAATACTCGGAGATCTCGAGTAACGAGTATACTCGCTCATCACTAATACTGACCAAATAATGAACGTATGAACGTGACTATAGCGCCACCCCTGCAACAGCACTTCAGAAATCTCCAGTAATCTACCATTCTAATGAATTAGCATCAAGGCACCAAATTAAAGGGGTACCCTTCCAATAATCAATGGGAAGCTCCAAAGCTTACTGAGAATTGGTCGGTAAGCTGTTGGAGATCAAGAGGGTACAAAGTTAACATTATTTTGACCAACAAAGCGTAAAAGCCATTCCAGTGCAACAAGGTGTACCTATTCAGGACAGTCTTATCCTTTCTCTTGTATTAAAACCTCACCTTATGTCAGCCGACCTCAATATACATAAGGGCAGAGCATGACGCAGGATAGCAATAGTGTCAAATAGTCACACCATACATATACCCTCTGGCTCAAAATGGAAATAGCTGTGGAGGATATCCACTAATAAAACATAACTTTTAATATTAAAGCTCTCTAAAAAGGTTGCACACCCAACAGGACACAAACAACAAAACACAAAGTGCTCAAGTGAACCAGTGCTCAAGATAAAAAAAAAATATATTGGATTGGTCTCACCCAGACTGACGGACAACCGTATACTTCCAAACGACACGATATAGGCCCGTGGTTGTGAAGTATAGGTAGGGCTGGGAATCAAATATCTACCCTGTAACCCCTGTGTAACTCCTGCCCTGACAAGGACAGGCCCCAAATGGACCTCACTGAGGGGAACCACCTTTTTCTAAAAGATGTAGTTTCTTCCTCCCAACTCGTTTCAACTGTAATTGTAATTATTGCATTGCACTATCTGTTTATCACTGCACTATGTATATTTATATTTATGGTGCACCCTGTGCTATACGGCAGGGTCCGGTCCGGCTTTTCCTTGATACCCCTTTGCTACTGATTGAGGGGAGGGGATTTGGGTATATATAAGAGAGGTTTTGTGAGATAGTCTGGAATTTACCAGAGACTGTGGACACAGATGGTCGCTCCTATTTTGGGATACCTAGCCACTGCAGGTCCCATATTTATTATTTAAACGGACTGATATCTACATGTTATGTGCCTATTGGTACCTCCTTCTATGTGACTCCCCTGATGATACTCCATGACTGGAGTTGAAACGCGTTGGAAGGAAGAAACTACATCTTTTAGAAAAAGGACTTTGCCTGCATTCATACTTGGTGTGGCGGTTCCCCACAGTGAGGTCCACAGGGGTTACAGTGTAGATATTTGATTCCCAGCCCTACCTCTGCTTCACAACCCCGGGCCTCTATCGTGTCGTTTGGAAGTATACGGTTGTCCGTCAGTCTGGGTGAGACCAATCCAATATATATTTTTTTATCTTGAGCACTGGTTCACTTGAGCACTTTGTGTTTTGTTGTTTGTGTCCTGTTGGGTGTGCAACCTTTTTAGAGAGCTTTAATATTAAAAGTTATGTTTTATTAGTGGATATCCTTCACAGCTGTTCCCAGAGCATGACGCAGGCCTGACTGTCCAGACACCTGCCCATGGATAGTTATATAGATGAAATACCTAGCACAAAACAGGGGAACAATGCTCATTTTGTTTTTTTCTTGCATTTTGTATGTGAACATGCTTTTAAACACAGCATTTATATCAACTTATGCTCTGGCTCATTTTTATTATTTTGCTGTAGTTTCTTGTACTCTGTACAAACAGGAAGTTTGCTCCATTTTTTAGCTACGCATTTCATCTACAAGTGCTTTTCACTAAATTAGAATATCATCAAAAAGTAAATTTATTTCAGTTCTTCAATACAAAAAGTGAAACTCATTTATTATGTAGTCATTACAAACCAAGTGATCTATTTCAAGTGTTTATTTCTGTTAATGTTGATGGTTATAGCTTACAGCCAATGAAAACCCAAAAGTCATTATCTCAGTAAATTAGAATAATTAATAAAAAAACACTTGCAAAGGCTTCCTAAGCATTTAAAAAGGTCCCTTTGTTTGTTTCAGTAGGCTCCACAATCATGGGGAAGACTGCTGACTTGACAAATGTCCAGAAGGCAGTCACTGACAAAAGGAGGTGGCGTACTGTATCCAAGCATATTAATGGAAAGTTAAGTGGAGGGAAAAAGTGTGGTAGAAAAAGGTGAACAAGCAACCGGGATAACTGCAGCCTTGAAAGGATTGTTAAGAAAAGGCCATTCAAAATTTGGGGGAGATTCCCAAGGAGTGGACTGCTGCTGGAGTCATTGCTTCAAGAGCCACCACACACAGACGTGTCCAGGACATGGGCTACAAGTGTCACATTCCTTGTGTCAAGCCACTCATGACCAATAGACAATGTCAGAACCGTCTTACCTGGGCCAAGGAGAAAAAGAACTGGACTGTTGCTCAGTGATCCAAGGTGTTGTTTTCAGATGAAAGTAAATTTTACATTTCATTTGGAAATCAAGGTCCCAGAGTCTGGAGGAAGAGTGGAGTTTCCACAATCAGTGATGGTTTAGGGAGCCATGTCATCTGCTGGTGTAGGTCCACTGTGTTTTTATCAAGACCAAAGTCAGTGCAGTCATCTACCAGGAAATTTTAGAGCACTTTATGCTTCCCTCTGCCGACAAGCTTTTTGGAGATGGAAATTTCATTCTCCAGCAGGATTTGGCACCTGTCCACACTGCCAAAAGTACCAATACCTGGTTTAAAAACAACAGTATCACTGTGCTTGATTGACCAGCAAACTCACATGACCTTAACCCCATAGAGAATCTACGGGATATTGTCGGGATATTGTCAATAGGAAGATGAGATACACCAGACCCAACAATGCAGACGAGCTGAAGGCTGCTATCAAAGCAACTTGGGCTTCCATAACACCTCAGCAGTGCCACAGGCTGATTGCCTCCATGCCACACTGCATTGATGCAGTAATTGATGCAAAAGGAGCCCCCAACAAGTATTGAGTGCATTTACTGAACATACATTTCAGTAGGCCAAGATTTCAGATATTAAAATCATTTTCAAGCTGGTGTTATAAAGTATTCTAATTTACAGGGATAACTTTTGGGTTTTTATGGGCTGTAAGCCATAATCAACATTAACAGAAATAAACATTTGAAATACATCACTCTGTTTGTAATTACTCTATATATGAGTTTCACTTTTTGTATTAAAGAACTGAAGTAAATTTACTTTTTGCTGATATTCTAATTTAGTGAGAAGCACTTGTATATAGCTTCTCATGGGCAGATGTCTGAACTGTCCAGTCCTGCTCTGCCCTTATCTACATTGAGATTGGCTGACACAAAGTGAGATTTTAATACTAGAACCAAGATAGGACTGTCGGTTTCACTTGTAGTGGTAGGATGGCTTTTACACTTTTTTGATCAAAATAGTGTTAACCCCTTCATGACCAAGCCTATTTTGACCTTAATGACCTGGCCGTTTTTTGCAATTCTGACCAGTGTCCCTTTATGAGGTAATAACTCAGGAACGCTTCAACGGATCCTAACGGTTCTGAGAATGTTTTTTCGTGACATATTGGGCTTCATGATAGTGGTAAATTTAGGTCAATAATTTTTGCGTTTATTTGTGAATAAAATGGAAATTTGGCTAAAATTTTGAAAATTTCGCAATTTTCAAATTTTGAATTTTTATTCTGTTAAACCAGAGAGTTATGTGACACAAAATAGTTAATAAATAACATTTCCCACATGTCTACTTTACATCAGCACAATTTTGGAAACAATATTTTTTTTTGCTAGGAAGTTATAAGGGTTAAAATTTGACCAGCGATTTCTCATTTTTACAATGAAATTTACAAAACCATTTTTTTTAGGGACCACCTCACATTTGAAGTCAGTTTGAGGGGTCTATATGGCTGAAAATACCCAAAAGTGACACCATTCTAAAAACTGCACCCCTCAAGGTACTCAAAACCACATTCAAGAAGTTTATTTACCCTTCAGGTGCTTCACAGCAGCAGAAGCAAAATGGAAGGAAAAAATGAACATTTAACTTTTTAGTCACAAAAATGATCTTTTAACAACAATTTTTTTTATTTTCCCAAGGGTAAAAAGAGAAACTGGACCCCAAAAGTTATTGTACAATTTGTCCTGAATATGCCAATACCCCATATGTGGGGGGGAACTACTGTTTGGGAGCACGACAGGGCTCGGAAGGGAAGGAGCGCCATTTGACTTATTCAATGAAAAATTGGCTCCAATCTTTAGCGGACACCATGTCGCGTTTGGAGAGCCCCTGTGTGCCTAAACATTGGAGCTCCCCCACAAGTGACCCCATTTTGGAAACTAGACCCCCCAAGGAACTTATCTAGATGCATAGTGAGCACTTTGAATCCCCAGGTGCTTCACAAATTGATCCGTAAAAATGAAAAAGTACTTTTTTTTCACAAAAAATTTATTTTAGCCTCAATTTGTTCATTTCCACATGGGCAACAGGATAAGATGGATCCTAAAATTTATTGGGCAATTTCTCCTGAGTACACTGATACCTCATATGTGGGGATAAACCACTGTTTGGGCACACGGCAGGGCTCGGAAGGGAAGGAGCGCCATTTGACTTTTTGAATGAAAAATTAGCTCCAATCGTTAGCTGACACCATGTCACGTTTGGAGAGCCCCTGTGTGCCTAAACATTTGAGCTCCCCCACATGTGACCCCATTTTGCCGTCGACCAAAAGCGGGCACACCCACCTCTTCAGACAAACAGCACTCTCACGGGTTCTGGCACCAAGTGGCGATACCACAGCCCCGTGTGGGGAGTTTGGCCATTTAGGGAGGTGTAAACATGTCGTATGCTGGACAATCAGGTGCTGCAAATTACGAGATTGCAAAAGTCATTCACAGGCAAGACCTTTTCATACGAAAGCTAGGTGTCGGCCGGGCAAGGTGGGGCAAAAGATTTCGAAATCCAGTTGTGGTTCATTTTAATGAAGGTTAGATCATCTACATTTTGGGTAGCCAGACGAGTCCTTTTTTCGGTTAATATTGAACCTGCAGCACTGAATACTCTTTCGGATAGGACACTAGCTGCTGGGCAAGCAAGCTCCTGCAATGCATATTCTGCCAATTCTGGCCAGGTGTCTAATTTGGATGCCCAGTAATCAAGTGGGAATGATGGTTGAGGGAGAACGTCGATAAGGGATGAAAAATAGTTAGTAACCATACTGGACAAATGTTGTCTCCTGTCACTTTGAATTGATGCTGCAGTACCTGTCCTGTCTGCGGTCATAGCAAAATCACTCCACAACCTGGTCAGAAAACCCCTCTGTCCAACACCACTTCTGATTTCTGCCCCTCTAACACCTCTGGTCTGCTGGCCCCTGCAGCTCGTGTGAGAACGATCACGGGCGCTGTGTGCTGGGAATGCCTGAAGCAAACGGTCAACAAGAGTTGATGGTTTGGTTGCTAATATTAGTTCCAAGTTCTCATGTGGCATAATATTTAGCAATTTGCCTTTATAGCGAGGATCAAGGAGGCAGGCCAACCAGTAATCGTCATCGTTCATCATTTTAGTAATGCGTGTGTCCCTTTTGAGGATACGTAAGGCATAATCCGCCATGTGGGCCAAAGTTCTAGTTGTCAAATCTGCAGTTGTGATTGGTTGAGGGGCAGTTTCAGGCAAATCTACGTCACTTGTGTCCCTCAAAAAACCAGAACCCGGCCTTGCCACGCCGCCAATTTCCAATGCCCCCGGGAAAGCTTCCTCATTAAAAATATACTCATCCCCATCATCCTCTTCGTCCTCCACCTCCTCTTCGCCCACTACCTCGTCCTGTACACTGCCCTGACCAGACAATGGCTGACTGTCAACAAGGCTTTCCTCTTCCTCTGGTGCAGACGCCTGATCCTTTATGTGCGTCAAACTTTGCATCAGCAGACACATTAGGGGGATGCTCATGCTTATTATGGCGTTGTCTGCACTAACCAGCCGTGTGCATTCCTCAAAACACTGAAGGACTTGACACATGTCTTGTATCTTCGACCACTGCACACCTGACAACTCCATGTCTGCCATCCTACTGCCTGCCCGTGTATGTGTATCCTCCCACAAAAACATAACAGCCTGCCTCTGTTCGCACAGTCTCTGAAGCATGTGCAGTGTTGAGTTCCACCTTGTTGCAACGTCTATGATTAGGCGATGCTGGGGAAGGTTCAAAGACCGCTGATAAGTCTGCATACGGCTGGAGTGTACAGGCGAACGGCGGATATGTGAGCAAAGTCCACGCACTTTGAGGAGCAGGTCGGAGAACCCAGGATAAGTTTTCAATAAGCACTGCACCACCAGGTTTAAGGTGTGAGCCAGGCAAGGAATGTGTTTCAGTTGGGAAAGGGAGATGGCAGCCATGAAATTCCTTCCGTTATCACTCACTACCTTGCCTGCCTCAAGATCTACTGTGCCCAGCCACGACTGCGTTTCTTGCTGCAAGAACTCGGACAGAACTTCCGCGGTGTGTCTGTTGTCGCCCAAACACTTCATAGCCAATACAGCCTGCTGACGCTTGCCAGTAGCTGGGCCATAATGGGACAACTGGTGTGCAACAGTGACAGCTGCCGATGGAGTGGTTGGGCGACTGCGGTCTGTGGAAGAGCTCTCCCTTCTGCAGGAGGACGAGGAGGAGGAGGGGGTGCAAACGCCTACAGCCAACTGTTTCCTAGACCGTGGGCTAGGCACAACTGTCCCGAAATTGATGTCCCCTGTGGACCCTGCATCCACCACATTCACCCAGTGTGCCGTGATGGACACGTAACGTCCCTGGCCATGCCTACTGGTCCATGCATCTGTAGTCAGGTGCACCTTTGTACTCACAGATTGCCTGAGTGCATGGACGATGCGCTCTTTAACATGCTGGTGCAGGGCTGGGATGGCTTTTCTCGAAAAGAAGTGTCGACTGGGTAGCTCAAAGCGTGGTTCAGCGTAGTCCATCAGGGCTTTGAAAGCTTCTCTTTCAACTAACCGGTAGGGCATCATCTCTAACGAAATTAGTCCAGCTATGTGGGCGTTAAAACCCTGTGTACGCGGATGCGAGGATAAGTACTTCCTTTTTCTAACCAGAGTCTCATGTAGGGTGAGCTGGACTGGAGAGCTGGAGATCGTGGAACTAGCGGATGTGCCGGTGGACATGGCAGACTGAGAGACGGTTGGAGACGGTATTGTTTCCGCCGGTGCCCTAGATGCAGTATTTCCTCCTACGAAACTGGTGATTCCCTGACCCTGACTGCTTTGGGCTGGCAAAGAAACCTGCACAGATACTGCTGGTGGTGCGGAAAATGGTGGCCTTACAGTGACGGAAGGGATGTAGCGTTGCTGACTAGCTTCATTGGCCGAGGGTGCTACAACCTTAAGGGATGTTTGGTAGTTAGTCCAGGCTTGCAAATGCATGGTGGTTAAATGTCTATGCATGCAACTTGTATTGAGACTTTTCAGATTCTGACCTCTGCTTAAGCTAGTTGAACATTTTTGACAGATGACTTTGTGCAGATCAATTGGATGTTGTTTAAAAAAATGCCAGACTGCACTCTTTCGAGCCTCGGATCCCTTTTCAGCCATTGCAGACTGAGCTTTAACCGGATGGACACGCTGTCCTCCAACAGTTTTTGGCTTTGCCACGCGTTTTGGGCCAGATACTGGCCCGGCAGATGGAACCTGTTGCGATGTTGATGCCTGCTGCGGCCCCTCCTCCTCCGCTTCAGAACTACTGCCGCCTGCACCCTGTTCCCCCAATGGCTGCCAATCGGGGTCAACAACTGGGTCATCTATTACCTCCTCTTCTAGCTCGTGCGCAACTTCGTCTGTGTCACCGTGTAAGTCGGTGGTAGAGCGTTCGTGATGGGGCAACATAGTCTCATCAGGGTCTGATTCTGGATCAGTACCCTGCGAGGGCAATGTTGTGGTCTGAGTCAAAGGACCAGCATAGTAGTCTGGCTGTGGCTGTGCATCAGTGCACTCCATGTCAGATTCAACTTGTAATGGGCATGGCCTGTTAACTGCTTCACTTTCTAAGCCAGGGACGGTATGTGTAAAAAGCTCCATGGAGTAACCCGTTGTGTCGCCTGCTGCATCCTTCTCTGTTGTTGTTTTTGCTGAAGAGGACAAGGAAGCGACTTGTCCCTGACCGTGAACATCCACTAACGACGCGCTGCTTTTACATTTACCAGTTTCAAAAGAGGAGGCAAAAGAGCTAGAGGCTGAGTCTGCAAGGTAAGCCAAAACTTGCTCTTGCTGCTCCGGCTTTAAAAGCGGTTTTTCTACTCCCAGAAAAGGGAGCGTTCGAGGCCTTCTGTAGCCAGACGACGAACCTGGCTCCACAGCTCCAGACTTAGGTGCAATATTTCTTTTCCCACGACCACCTGATGCTCCACTACCACTACCATCATTACCAGCTGACAATGAACGCCCACGGCCACGACTAGAGTTGAGCGACCTTGACCTTTTTAGAGTCGAGCCGGGTTTCGCGAAACCCGACTATCTCAAAAGTCGGGTCGAGTGAAATCGGCCGATTATGACGTAAAGTCGGGATCGACCGAAACACGAAACCCAATGCAAGTCAATGGGGCAGCATAGTCGGCAGTGAGTGGGGGCCAGGAAAACACCTAGAGTGCCCATTTTAATGTCAAAACCATCCATTCTTCTTAATGAAGCTTGTCAAGCGTAATTTACCTTATAATAATTGGAAGGCATTTGAAATTGGGGGTCATTTGGCTAAAGTTGTGGTGGGTAGGGCTGGTTCAAGTAATTAGTGGGCCCAGGAAATCTGGAACACGTCACGGCAGTGGAGCAGGGAGAGGTAAGTATTTCAACTTTGCAAGTGCTGTGAACCTGAGCAAGCAGGGGGGGCCCACTCGTTGGCATTGGCACTGGCACAGGGCCCCTCAAAGTACAGCGGTGTGTTTGCACGGCGGGGGCGCCTCCCACCGGCAGCAACACTTTTGCGTACTATGAGAGGCCCTGTGCCAGTGACGTCGCCAACTAGTATTCCTCCCCCCATCTGATGAAGGAACCTGCACTTTCATCTGCACCTTCCTCTTTGTCCCTGTGTAAGGTGGTATGGTATGCGGGAAGAGCAACCTGACTTTCAGCAGGGTCACAATGTTGTTGTGTAGCGTGCACGGGGAATGTTGCGTTATGGGTCAATGTACCAGCAGACTCATCTATCACTGGCTGGGCAATGGGCAGGATGAGGAGGAAACACAGATATAGGCCCAAAGAATAAAGTTGGCTAAATGCAGTTCAAAATTGGTAACACAGGAATAACCAGGGGGCATTGCAGTGGAGGACAACTGGAATGAGAGGCTGACACAGAGAGTAGGCCCAAATCAGTAAGTAGTCGAAATGCAGTTCAAAATTGGCAACCGTAGTAAACAGGCGGCACAGCTTTGTTCAGTGGAGGAGAACAGCAAGGAGTGGCAGACACCGATAGTAGGCCCCAACCCAACTAGTAGGCAAAATGCAGTCTAACATTAACAACTACTTAACGAGCGCCTGAAAACGGAATTTCAGGACAGGAAACCAGGAGAACAGCAAGGAGTGGCAGACACCGATAGTAGGCCCCAAACCAACTAGTACGCCAAATGCAGTTGTTCCGTTTAACCACAATTTAATGAGAGCCTGAAGATAGAAGTTCAGGAAAGGCAACCTGTAGAACACCTTGGAGTGGAACACACCATCTCTCTACACCCCATACCCAATTTGTAGGCCTAATGCAGTGTAGTTTCCAACAACTACTAAACGAGAGCCGGAAGATCGAAGCTCAGGAAAGGCAACCTGGAGAACACCTTGGAGTGGAACACACCATCTCTCTACACCCCATACCCAATTTGTAGGCCTAATGCAGTGTAGTTTCCAACAACTACTAAACGAGAGCATGAAGATCGAAGCATTGGCGAGGAAACCTGGGGAACACCTTGGAGTGGAACACACCATCTCTCTACACCCCATACCCAATTTGTAGGCCTAATGCAGTGTAGTTTCCAACAACTACTAAACGAGAGCCGGAAGATCGAAGCTCAGGAAAGGCAACCTGGAGAACACCTTGGAGTGGAACACACCATCTCTCTACACCCCATACCCAATTTGTAGGCCTAATGCAGTGTAGTTTCCAACAACTACTAAACGAGAGCATGAAGATCGAAGCATTGGCGAGGAAACCTGGGGAACACCTTGGAGTGGAACACACCATCTCTCTACACCCCATACCCAATTTGTAGGCCTAATGCAGTGTAGTTTCCAACAACTACTAAACGAGAGCCGGAAGATCGAAGCTCAGGAAAGGCAACCTGGAGAACACCTTGGAGTGGAACACACCATCTCTCTACACCCCATACCCAATTTGTAGGCCTAATGCAGTGTAGTTTCCAACAACTACTAAACGAGAGCATGAAGATCGAAGCATTGGCGAGGAAACCTGGGGAACACCTTGGAGTGGAACACACCATCTCTCTACACCCCATACCCAATTTGTAGGCCTAATGCAGTGTAGTTTCCAACAACTACTAAACGAGAGCCGGAAGATCGAAGCTCAGGAAAGGCAACCTGGAGAACACCTTGGAGTGGAACACACCATCTCTCTACACCCCATACCCAATTTGTAGGCCTAATGCAGTGTAGTTTCCAAGAACTACTAAACGAGAGCCGGAAGATCGAAGCTCAGGAAAGGCAACCTGGGGAACACCTTGGAGTGTAACAAACCCTCTCTCTACACCACGGAAGGGCTGATTCTTAGGAAGGAAGGCTGTCGGAAAGAAGCAGGGCGCGTCCGAGGGTGATTATATTCATATTAGGTATATACTCACCCTCGGACGCGCCCTGCTTCTTTATTTGTAATGAATATTTATTTGCAATGTGGTTTTGACTTACTCTATTTTTTTGGTAAATAATGATTTTATTATATTCATTGTTTTGCATCTTCTTGGCAATAATATAAAGAAGACGCGACAGGACAACACTCGGTGGATGCCATATCTGTGTTTAAAATTGAAAAAACCTTTCAGTTAACTACTTGCAGGAGAAAGGTATTGTAGCTGGTGGCCATTTTTAGTACTGTACCAGATTTTTGTTGTATGTGTTTGTTTTTAATGTTAAAATGTCTGCATTTGATATCTCTCCAGTATTTTCTTTTTTATAAGCAAAATACTTATTTTTATATTTTCTGATGTTGGTTCCAGGGGTACACGGGCAGCAGTGGTGTGGTCAGTGGAGGCCTAGTGGAAGGAGTGACCACAGACAGGCATCGAAGGCCTAAAATAATAACACATGGCTGTAGGCAATTTTAAATTGGTTCCAGGGGTACACGGGCAGCAGTGGTGTGGTCAGTGGAGGCCTAGTGGAAGGAGTGACCGCAGACAGGCATCGAAGGCCTAAAATAATAACACATGGCTGTAGGCAATTTTAAATTGGTTCCAGGGGTACACGGGCAGCAGTGGTGTGGTCAGTGGAGGCCTAGTGGAAGGAGTGACCACAGACAGGCATCGAAGGCCTAAAATAATAACACATGGCTGTAGGCAATTTTAAATTGGTTCCGGGGGTACACGGGCAGCAGTGCCCTGGTCAGTGTAGTAGTAGTTGAAAGAATGGACCGCAGACAGGCATCGAAGGCCTAAAATAAAAAAATTGGGCTGGCTATAGGCAATTTTAAATTGGTTCCAGGGGTACACGGGCAGCAGTGGTGTGGTCAGTGGAGGCCTAGTGGAAGGAGTGACCGCAGACAGGCATCGAAGGCCTAAAATAATAACACATGGCTGTAGGCAATTTTAAATTGGTTCCAGGGGTACACGGGCAGCAGTGGTGTGGTCAGTGGAGGCCTAGTGGAAGGAGTGACCGCAGACAGGCATCGAAGGCCTAAAATAATAACACATGGCTGTAGGCAATTTTAAATTGGTTACAGGGGTACACGGGCAGCAGTGGTGTGGTCAGTGGAGGCCTAGTGGAAGGAGTGACCGCAGACAGGCATCGAAGGCCTAAAATAATAACACATGGCTGTAGGCAATTTTAAATTGGTTCCAGGGGTACACGGGCAGCAGTGGTGTGGTCAGTGGAGGCCTAGTGGAAGGAGTGACCGCAGACAGGCATCGAAGGCCTAAAATAATAACACATGGCTGTAGGCAATTCTAAATTGGTTACAGGGGTACACGGGCAGCAGTGGTGTGGTCAGTGGAGGCCTAGTGGAAGGAGTGACCGCAGACAGGCATCGAAGGCCTAAAATAATAACACATGGCTGTAGGCAATTTTAAATTGGTTACAGGGGTACACGGGCAGCAGTGGTGTGGTCAGTGGAGGCCTAGTGGAAGGAGTGACCACAGACAGGCATCGAAGGCCTAACATAACAAAAATGTCAATACAATGGTATTGTCAGTGGCAGGCATTGAAGGATGTCAGCGCATAGACTAAACATTGGTGGAGCTGTGAGATAATTTTGCAAGTGGTAGAGCTCTGTTTGAGCTGGGGTGGGGGGAAACTGTCTTGTGGCCGGCGGTACAGGCCCAGGGCCCCTCATATTACAACGGTGTGTCTGACGTTGGGTGCGCACCACCACCGCCAGAGACACTTTATTGTACTAGGAGGGACCCAATGGCAGTGCCGTCGACCAAAAGCGGGCTCACCCACCTCTTCAGACAAACTGCACTCTCACGGGTGCTGTCGCCAAGTGTCGATACCACGGCCCCGTGTGGGGAGTTTGGCCATTTAGTGAGGTGTAAACATGTCGTGTGCTGGACAATCAGGTGCAGAAAATTACGAGATTGGAAAAGGCATTCAGAATAGTCCACAGGCAAGACCTTTTCATAGGAATGCTAGGTGTCAGCCGGGCAAGGTGGGGCAAAAGATTTCGAAATCCAGTTGTGGTTCATTTTAATGAAGGTTAGATCATCTACATTTTGGGTAGCCAGACGAGTCCTTTTTTCTGTTAGTATTGAACCTGCAGCACTGAATACTCTTTCTGATAGGACTCTAGCTGCCGGGCAAGCAAGCTCCTGCAATGCATATTTTGCCAATTCTGGCCAGGTGTCTAATTTTGATGCCCAGTAATCAAATGGGAATGACGGTTGAGGGAGAACATCGATAAGGGATGAAAAATAGTTTGTAACCATACTGGACAAATGTTGTCTCCTGTCACTTTGAATTGATGCTGCAGTACCTGTCCTGTCTGCGGACATAGCAAAATCACTCCACAACCTGGTCAGAAAACCCCTCTGGCCAACGCCACTTCTGATTTCTGCCCCTCTAACTCCTCTGGTCTGCTGGCCCCTGCAGCTCGTGTGAGAACGATCACGGGCGCTGTGTGCAGGGAATGCCAGAAGCAAACGGTCAACAAGAGTTGATTGTTTGGTTGCTAATATTAGTTCCAAGTTCTCATGTGGCATTATATTTTGCAATTTGCCTTTATAGCGAGGATCAAGGAGGCAGGCCAACCAGTAATCGTCATCATTCATCATTTTAGTTATGCGTGTGTCCCTTTTGAGGATACGTAAGGCATAATCCACCATGTGGGCCAAAGTTCCAGTTCTCAAATCTGCGGTTGTGCTTGGTTGAGGGGCAGTTTCAGGCAAATCCACGTCACTTGTGTCCCTCAAAAAACCAGAACCCGGCCTTGCCGCGCCACCAATTTCCAGTGGCCCCGGAAAAGCTTCCTCATTAAAAATATAATCATCCCCATCATCCTCCTCGTCCTCCTCCTCCTCTTCGCCCGCTACCTCGTCCTGTACACTGCCCTGGCCAGACAATGGCTGACTGTCATCAAGGCTTTCCTCTTCCTCAGCTGCAGACGCCTGATCCTTTATGTGCTTCAAACTTTGCATCAGCAGACGCATTAGGGGGATGCTCATGCTTATTATGGCGTTGTCTGCACTAACCAGCCGTGTGCATTCCTCAAAACACTGAAGGACTTGACACATGTCTTGAATCTTCGACCACTGCACACCTGACAACTCCATGTCTGCCATCCAACTGCCTGCCCGTGTATGTGTATCCTCCCACAAAAACATAACAGCCCGCCTCTGTTCACACAGTCTCTGAAGCATGTGCAGTGTTGAGTTCCACCTTGTTGCAACGTCTATGATTAGGCGATGCTGGGGAAGGTTCAAAGAACGCTGATAGGTCTGCATACGGCTGGAGTGTACGGGCGAACGGCGGATATGTGAGCAAAGTCCACGCACTTTGAGGAGCAGGTCGGATAACCCCGGATAACTTTTCAGGAAGCACTGCACCACCAGGTTTAAGGTGTGAGCCAGGCAAGGAATGTGTTTCAGTTGGGAAAGGGAGATGGCAGCCATGAAATTCCTTCCGTTATCACTCACTACCTTGCCTGCCTCAAGATCTACAGTGCCCAGCCACGACTGCATTTCTTTCTGCAAGAACTCGGACAGAACTTCCGCGGTGTGTCTGTTGTCGCCCAAACACTTCATAGCCAATACAGCCTGCTGACGTTTGCCAGTAGCTGCCCCATAATGGGAGACCTGGTGTGCAACAGTGGCAGCTGCGGATGGAGTGGTTGTGCGACTGCGGTCTGTGGACGAGCTCTCGCTTCTGCAGGAGGACGAAGAGGAGGAGGAGGGGGTGCGAACGGCTACAGCCAATTGTTTCCTAGACCGTGGGCTAGGCAGAACTGTCCCAAACTTGCTGTCCCCTGTGGACCCTGCATCCACCACATTTACCCAGTGTGCCGTGATGGACACGTAACGTCCCTGGCCATGCCTACTGGTCCATGCATCTGTTGTCAGATGCACCTTTGTGCTCACAGATTGCCTGAGTGCATGGACGATGCGCTCTTTAACATGCTGGTGGAGGGCTGGGATGGCTTTTCTGGAAAAAAAGTGTCGACTGGGTAGCTCGTAGCGTGGTACAGCGTAGTCCATCAGGGCTTTGAAAGCTTCGCTTTCAACTAACCGGTAGGGCATCATCTCTAACGAGATTAGTCTAGCTATGTGTGCGTTCAAACCCTGTGTACGCGGATGCGAGGCTAAGTACTTCCTTTTTCTAACCATAGTCTCATGTAGGGTGAGCTGGACTGGAGAGTTGGAGATCGTGGAACTAGCGGGGGTGCCGGTGGACATGGCAGACTGAGAGACGGTGGGAGATGGTATTGTTGCCACCGGTGCCCTAGATGCAGTGTTTCCTACTACGAAACTGGTGATTCCCTGACCCTGACGGCTTTGGCCTGGCAAAGAAACCTGCACAGAAACTGCAGGTGGTGCGGAAAATGGTGGCCCTACACTGCCGGAAGGGATGTTGCGTTGCTGACTAGCTTCATTGGCCGAGGGTGCTACAACCTTAAGGGATGTTTGGTAGTTAGTCCAGGCTTGCAAATGCATGGTGGTTAAATGTCTATGCATGCAACTTGTATTGAGACTTTTCAGATTCTGTCCTCTGCTTAAGGTAGTTGAACATTTTTGACAGATGACTTTGCGCTGATCAATTGGATGTTGTTTAAAAAAAATGCCAGACTGCACTCTTTCTAGCATCGGATACCTTTTCAGGCATTGCAGACTGAGGTTTAACCGGATGGCCACGCTGTCCTCCAACAGGTTTTGGCTTTGCCACGCGTTTTGGGCAAGATACGGGCCCGGCAGATGGAACCTGTTGCGATGTTGATGCCTGCTGCGGCCCCTCCTCCTCCGCTTCTGAACTGCTGCCGCCTGCACCCTGTTCCCCCAATGGCTGCAAATCGGGGTCAAGAACTGGGTCATCTATTACCTCTTCCTGTAGCTCGTGTGCAACTTCGTCTGTGTCACCGTGTCGGTCGGTGGTATAGCGTTCGTGATGGGGCAACATAGTCTCATCAGGGTCTGATTCTTGATCAGCACCCTGCGAGGGCAATGTTGTGGTCTGAGTCAAAGGACCAGCATAGTAGTCTGGCTGTGGCTGTGCATCAGTGCACTCCATGTCAGATTCAACTTGTAATGGGCATGGACTGTTAACTGCTTCACTTTCTAAGCCAGGGACGGTATGTGTAAAGAGCTCCATGGAGTAACCCGTTGTGTCGCCTGCTGCATTCTTCTCTGTTGTTGTTTTTGCTGAAGAGGACAAGGAAGCGACTTGTCCCTGACCGTGA
Source organism: Ranitomeya imitator (assembly GCF_032444005.1). Taxonomy (NCBI): domain Eukaryota; kingdom Metazoa; phylum Chordata; class Amphibia; order Anura; family Dendrobatidae; genus Ranitomeya; species Ranitomeya imitator. The sequence continues at coordinate 151,815,461 of NC_091283.1, read as the reverse complement.
ACATCCACTAACGACGCGCTGCTTTGACATTTACCAGTTTCACGAGAGGAGGCAAAAGAGCTAGAGGCTGAGTCAGCAAGATAAGCCAAAACTTGCTCTTGCTGCTCCGGCTTTAAAAGCGGTTTTCCTACTCCCAGAAAAGGGAGCGTTCGAGGCCTTGTGTAGCCAGACGACGAACCTGGCTCCACAGCTCCAGACTTAGGTGCAATATTTTTTTTCCCACGACCAGCTGATGCTCCACTACTACCACTACCCTCATTACCAGCTGACAATGAACGCCCCCGGCCACGACCTCTTCCACCATACTTCCTCATTGTTTTAAAAACGTAAACAAACTAACGGTATTTGTTGCTGTCACACAAATTACACGGTGAGCTATAACTTCAGTATGATTTAGCTACCCCTTTACAGGTGAGTGACACCACAACGAAAATCAGGCACAATGTTACACACTCTGTTGTTGGTGGCAACAAATGAGAGAGATGCCACACACGCAGGACTGTCACTGAAGCACAAATGTAAATATTAATCTCCCACTGATTTGATTTTTTTTTTTTTTTTCAGGGAGACTTTAGGAAAAAAAAAATAGAATAAAATGATTTTTTCAGGAAGAATTTAGAAACCAAAGAAAATAAAATGATTTTTTCAGGGAGAATTTAGAAAACAAATAAAACAAAAAAAGGCTTTCTATGGCCCACTGAGTGAGAGATGACGCACACAGGAGTCAGGAGTGGCACACAAGCCCAGAGGCCAATATTTATCTCCCACTGATTGATGTAGTGATTTTTTCAGGTAGATTTTGGAACCCAAATCAAGCTAAAAAAATGATAGGCTTTCTATGGCCCACAATTGGAGAGAGAGAGAGAGATGGCACACCCAGGAGTCAAGACTGGCACACAAGCAGAAAGGGCAATATTAATCTCCCACTGATTTGTTTTTTTTTGTTTTTTTCAGGGAGACTTTAGGAAAAAAAAAATTGAATAAAATGATTTTTTCAGGAAGAATTTAGAAACCAAATAAAATAAAATGATTTTTTCAGGGAGAATTTAGAAAACAAATAAATCAAAAAAAGGCTTTCTATGGCCCACTGAGTGAGAGATGACGCACACAGGAGTCAGGAGTGGCACACAAGCCCAGAGGCCAATATTTATCTCCCACTGATTGATGTAGTGATTTTTTCAGGTAGATTTTGGAACCCAAATCAAGCTAAAAAAATAATAGGCTTTCTATGGCCCACAATTGGAGAGAGAGAGAGAGAGAGATGGCACACCCAGGAGTCAAGACTGGCACACAAGCAGAAAGGGCAATATTAATCTCCCACTGATTTGTTTTTTTTTTTGTTTTTTTTTCAGGGAGACTTTAGGAAAAAAAAAAATAGAATAAAATGATTTTTTCAGGAAGAATTTAGAAACCAAAGAAAATAAAATGATTTTTTCAGGGAGAATTTAGAAAACAAATAAAACAAAAAAAGGCTTTCTATGGCCCACTGAGTGAGAGATGACGCAAACAGGAGTCAGGAGTGGCACACAAGCCCAGAGGCCAATATTTATCTCCCACTGATTGATGTAGTGAATTTTTCAGGTAGATTTTGGAACCCAAATCAAGCTAAAAAAATAATAGGCTTTCTATGGCCCACAATTGGAGAGAGAGAGAGAGAGAGATGGCACACCCAGGAGTCAAGACTGGCACACAAGCAGAAAGGGCAATATTAATCTCCCACTGATTTGTTTTTTTTGTTTTTTTTTTTCAGGGAGACTTTAGGAAAAAAAAAATAGAATAAAATGATTTTTTCAGGAAGAATTTAGAAACCAAAGAAAATAAAATGATTTTTTCAGGGAGAATTTAGAAAACAAATAAATCAAAAAAAGGCTTTCTATGGCCCACTGAGTGAGAGATGACGCACACAGGAGTCAGGAGTGGCACACAAGCCCAGAGGCCAATATTTATCTCCCACTGATTGATGTAGTGATTTTTTCAGGTAGATTTTGGAACCCAAATCAAGCTAAAAAAATAATAGGCTTTCTATGGCCCACAATTGGAGAGAGAGAGATGGCACACCCAGGAGTCAAGACTGGCACACAAGCAGAAAGGGCAATATTAATCTCCCACTGATTTGTTTTTTTTTTTTTTTTTTTCAGGGAGACTTTAGGAAAAAAAAAAAATAGAATAAAATGATTTTTTCAGGAAGAATTTAGAAACCAAAGAAAATAAAATGATTTTTTTCAGGGAGAATTTAGAAAACAAATAAATCAAAAAAAGGCTTTCTATGGCCCACTGAGTGAGAGATGACGCACACAGGAGTCAGGAGTGGCACACAAGCCCAGAGGCCAATATTTATCTCCCACTGATTGATGTAGTGATTTTTTCAGGTAGATTTTGGAACCCAAATCAAGCTAAAAAAATAATAGGCTTTCTATGGCCCACAATTGGAGAGAGAGAGAGAGATGGCACACCCAGGAGTCAAGACTGGCACACAAGCAGAAAGGGCAATATTAATCTCCCACTGATTTGGTTTTTTTTTTTTTTTTTTTCAGGGAGACTTTAGGAAAAAAAAAAATAGAATAAAATGATTTTTTCAGGAAGAATTTAGAAACCAAAGAAAATAAAATGATTTTTTCAGGGAGAATTTAGAAAACAAATAAAACAAAAAAAGGCTTTCTATGGCCCACTGAGTGAGAGATGACGCACACAGGAGTGAGGAGTGGCACACAAGCCCAGAGGCCAATATTTATCTCCCACTTTTTTTTTTTTTGTTCCAGGGAAAATTTATAAACCCAATAAAAAAAATAATAAATAGGCTTTCTATGGCCCACTATCTGAGAGACAGAGAGAGATGGCACGCTTAGGACTGGCACACAAGCCCAAAGGCCAATATTAATCTCCCTTTTTTTTTTAAGGGAGAATTTAAAAAACCAAAAAAAAAAAAAATAAATAGGCTTTCTATGGCCCACTATTTGTGAGAGAGATGGCACGCTCAGGACTGGCACACAAGCCCAGAGGCCAATATTAATCTCCCACTTTTTTTTTTTTTTCCAGGGAAAATTTATAAACCCAATAAAAAAATAAATAAATAGGCTTTCTATGGCCCACTATCTGAGAGAGAGAGATGGCACGCTTAGGACTGGCACACAAGCCCAAAGGCCAATATTAATCTCCCACTGATTGATTTATTGATTTTTTCAGGTAGAATTTAGAACCGAAATAAAGCAAAAAAAAAAAAAAAAGGGCTTTCTATGGCCCACTGAGTGAGTGATGATGCACACAGGAGTCAGGAGTGGCACACAAGCCCTGAGGCCAATATTTTTCTCCCACTGATTGATGTAGTGATTTTTTCAGGTAGATTTTAGAACCAAAATCAAGCAAAAAAATAAATTGGCTTTCTATGGCCCACTGAGTGAGTGATGATGCACACAGGAGTCAAGAGTGGCACACAAGCCCTGAGGCCAATATTTTTCTCCCACTGATGTAGTGATTTTTTCAGGTAGATTTTATAACCCAAATCAAGCAAAAAAATAAATAGGCTTTCTATGGCCCACTGAGTGAGAGATGACACAGACAGGGATGGCACTATAGCAGAAATGTCAATCTTAATCTCCCACAAAAAAAAAAAAAAAAAACAGGGAGTGTCCTTCAATTACTATCTCCCTGCAGTAATCTCAGCCAGGTATGGCAGGCAGCAATAAGGAGTGGACTGATGCACAAATTAAATAAAAAGTGTGTACAAACCAAAAAGATAGCTGTGCAGAAAGGAAGGAACAAGAGGATTTGTGCTTTGAAAAAAGCAGTTGGTTTGCACAGCGGCGTACACATAGCAATGCAGCTATCAGCGAGCCTCCTAGGGCAGCCCAATGAGCTACAGCGCTGAGGGGGAAAAAAAAAAAATGTAGCTTCCACTGTCCCTGCACACCGAAGGTGGTGTTGGGCAGTGGAAATCGCTACAGCACATGCGGTTTGGTGGTTAATGGACCCTGCCTAACGCTATCCCTGCTTCTGACGAAGCGGCAGCAACCTCTCCCTAAGCTCAGATCAGCAGCAGTAACATGGCGGTCGGCGGGAACTCCCCTTTATAGCCCCTGTGACGCCGCAGACAGCAAGCCAATCACTGCAATGCCCTTCTCTAAGATGGTGGGGACCAGGACCTATGTCATCACGCTGCCCACACTCTGCGTTTACCTTCATTGGCTGAGAAATGGCGCTTTTCGCGTCATTGAAACGCGACTTTGGCGCGAAAGTCGCGTACCGCATGGCCGACCCCGCACAGGGGTCGGATCGGGTTTCATGAAACCCAACTTTGCCAAAAGTCGGCGACTTTTGAAAATGAACGATCCGTTTCGCTCAACCCTAGCCACGACCTCTTCCACCAGACTTCCTCATTGTTTTAAAAACTTAACCAAAGTAACGGTATTTGTTGCTGTCAAACAACTTACACGGTGAGCTATAACTTCAGTATGATTTCGATATCCCTTTACAGGTTGGTGAGACCGCAAGGAAAATCAGGCACAATGTTACACACTCTGTTTTCTGTGGCACCAAATCAGAGAGATGCCACACACGCAGGACTGTCACTCAAGCACAAATGTCAATATTAATCTCCCACTGTATTTTTTTTTTTTCAGGGAGAATTTAGAAAGCAAAAAAAAAAAATTGCCTTTCTATGGCCCAGTGCCCACTATTTGAGAGAGAGAGATGGCACACCCAGGAGTCAAGACTGGCACACAAGCAGAAAGGGCAATATTAATCTCCCATTTTTTTTTTTCCAGGGAGACTTTAGAAACAAAATAAAATGATTTTTTCAGGAAGAATTTAGAAACCAAATAAAATAAAAGGATTTTTTCCGGGAGAATTTAGAAACCAAAAAAAAAAAAAAAAATAGGCTTTCTATGGCCCACTGAGTGAGATATGGCACACACAGGAGTCAGGAGTGGCACACAAGCCCAGAGGCCAATATTTATCTCCCACTGACTGATTTATTGATTTGTTCAGGTAGAATTTAGAAACCAAATCAACCAAAAAATAAATAGGCTTTCTATGGCCCACTGAGTGAGAGATGGCACACACAGGAGTCAGAAGTGGCACACAAGCCCAGAGGCCAATATTTATCTCCCACTGACTGATTTATTGATTTTTTCAGGTAGAATTTAGAAACCAAATCAACAAAAAAATAAATAGGCTTTCTATGGCCCACTGAGTGAGAGATGGCACACACAGGAGTCAGAAGTGGCACACAAGCCCAGAGGCCAATATTTATCTCCCACTGATTGATTTATTGATTTTTTCCGGTAGAATTTAGAAACCAAATCAACAAAAAAAATTAATAGGCTTTCTATGGCCCACTGAGTGAGAGATGGCAGACACAGGAGTCAGGAGTGGCATACAAGCCCAGAGGCCAATATTTATCTCCCACTGACTGATTTATTGATTTTTTCAGGTAGAATTTAGAAACCAAATCAACCAAAAAAATAAATAGGCTTTCTATGGCCCACTGAGTGAGAGATGGCACACACAGGAGTCAGAAGTGGCACACAAGCCCAGAGGCCAATATTTATCTCCCACTGACTGATTTATTGATTTTTTCAGGTAGAATTTAGAAACCAAATCAACAAAAAAAATAAATAGGCTTTCTATGGCCCACTGAGTGAGAGATGGCACACACAGGAGTCAGGAGTGGCACACAAGCCCAGAGGCCAATATTTATCTCCCACTGACTGATTTATTGATTTTTTCAGGTAGAATTTAGAAACCAAATCAACAAAAAAAATTAATAGGCTTTCTATGGCCCACTGAGTGAGAGATGGCACACACAGGAGTCAGGAGTGGCACACAAGCCCAGAGGCCAATATTTATCTCCCACTAATTGAATTATTGATTTTTTCAGGTAGAATTTAGAAACCAAATCAACCCAAAAAAAATAGGCTTTCTATGGCCCACTATGTGAGAGAGATGGCACACACAGGGATGGCACTCTAGCAGAAATGCCAATCTTAATCTCCCACAACTTATTTTTTTAGGGAGAATTAAAAAAAAAAAAGAAAAAAGGGACTGTCCTACAATTACTATCTCTCTGCAGTAATCTCAGCCAGGTATGGCAGGCAGCAATAAGGAGTGGACTGATGCACAAATTAAATAAAAAGTGTGGACAAACAAAAAAGATAGCTGTGCAGAAAGGAAGGAACAAGAGGATTTGTGCTTTGAAAAAAGCAGTTGGTTTGCACAGCGGCGTACACACAGCAATGCAGCTATCAGGGAGCCTTCTAGGGCAGCCCAATGAGCTACAGCGCTGAGAAAAAAAAAATGTAGCTTCCACTATCCCTGCACACCGAAGGTGGTGTTGGACAGTGGAAATCGCTACAGCACAAGCGGTTTGGGGGTTAATGGACCCTGCCTAATGCTATCCCTGCTTCTGACGAAGCGGCAGCAACCTCTCCCTAAGCTCAGATCAGCAGCAGTAAGATGGCGGTCGGCGGGAATGCCTCTTTATAGCCCCTGTAACGCCGCAGACAGCAAGCCAATCACTGCAATGCCCTTCTCTAAGATGGTGGGGACCAGGACCTATGTCATCACGCTGCCCACACTCTGCGTTCACCTTCATTGGCTGAGAAATGGCGCTTTTCGCGTCATTGAAACGCGACTTTGGCGCGAAAGTCGCGTACCGCATGGCCGACCCCGCACAGGGGTCGGGTCGGGTTTCAT